>NC_089415.1:1218034-2436069 GCF_020647865.1 Trichoderma asperellum | reverse complement strand
TCATCCCATGACGTCGCATCGCCGAGTATCAAAGTGCAAAGGGAATTGCAGGGAAAGAGAGCATCAGCATACCTTGCCAGGGTAGATCCTCTGTCCGGAGAAGCTGTCTTCGTAGGTACGCATCTTGCCGCGGTGTGTGGGTTATGGGCGACAAGGTGAAATTTGGCGTGAGTTTGGCGTTGACGAAAGATGAGCAGCCGTTCCGTTGGATAGGGTCAATTTCACGAATTGTGTGTTCGGAATGACTAAGCGGGCCTAGGGCAGGCGTTTGTGGGCGCCAAAAAAATTCGGCAGTGGGCTTTGGCGGGCAGTGCACGTGATTTCAGACCTGCAGCAGCTATTGGCGGGGAGCAAGGATGCTGGCACATTGCCTATTTGGGGTGTCTGCACTAGCAACAGCACTAGGCCGCCTGTAAAATATCAACTGAGTGGCTGATCTACAATGCGGCTGGGCCTCAGTTCATGCTCACGCTTACACGCAACCGATCCATTCATGGGCCTACCTATACATACTGTACACACTCTTCTTTCTCATACCGTCATGGTTTTATATGAAACGATAGCATAGTCATTCGCGGGCAACACAAGTCAGATAAATGACGTCTCGCGCGAATCTCATCGCCCGCGCCGTCATCAACCAATTCGAGAAGCTCCCGTCTAAGCGGAAGCCCTGCGTTCGAGATAATGGCCTCCACGAATGGGTGCCCCTGAGCGGGATCGTCGCTGAGAGAGATGGAATTTTAACTTGTTTGGCATTGGCGTAAGCTCCTCATCTTCATCTTGTCATTCTTGCTCTCTAAAACTGTGAAAGCGCAGAACGGGCATGAAATGTCTCCCGGCATCAAAACTTGCAGAGGCGAAAGGTGTGGCCATTCACGACTGGCATGCTGAAGTTTTGGCCATTCGGACTCTTAATCGTTTCCTACTGGATGAGTGTCAGAGCATCATTGATAGCAGCCCTGGTGACTCTGAAGCAATCTTGCAAAGGAATGACGAGAGAATTGAAGGGTATACGAGGCCCTTTCGAGTAAAGGATGATGTAAAACTTCACATGTATTGCTCCGAAGCTCCTTGTAAGCTGTTTCTCCCACTTCTTCTCTTCTTTCGTTCTTTTCATATTACCATCATCATACAACATAATGAACCGCTCTTTAGCGGGTATACAAAGATTACATCACTTACAAACTCATTCTAGGCGGAGATGCGAGCATGGAGCTCATCATGGCAGCTCAAGAAGACGACTCTCCATGGCAGCTCCCTTCTTCCACATCGGCTGATCCACAGCCTATCACTCAGGAAGCCGAAGCAGCACTACCAGGGCGTGCTTATTTCTCTGAGTTGGGCATCGTGCGTCGCAAACCTGCCCGTGGAGACGCTCCGCCAACGCTGTCGAAATCGTGCTCTGATAAGATTGCCCTGAAGCAATGCACGTCGCTGCTCGCATCTTTGACGTCGCTGCTAGTCAACCCGGCCAATGCTTACATCGACACGCTTGTTCTGCCAAAGTCCCAATACTCTACCATCGCATGTGAGCGAGCCTTTTCACCTGCGGGTCGAATGAGATCCCTTGTCGGCAAGCAGTGGGGTGAGGAATACGCTTTCAAACCATTCAAGGTTGAGGCTACGACGGTGGAGTTTGAGTTCTCGAAAAGGGCCGTTGCGGCTCGCTCGAGCACCATCTCGGCAAGCAACCTTGCAGCTACGTGGTCGGCTTCTGGGTTTGAAGAGACGATTCTGGGCGGTGTCCTTCAGGGGAGGAAGCAGTTTGACATTAGAGGCGCTAGCAAGACATCCAGAAGGCAGATGTGGTTTAAGGCAAAGGAACTGTCTGATACGCTGTCTGCCACTGATGCTGGAGAGCATTCAGCACTTCAAGAGCACTTCTCGTCAGCCGGCAGTTATCAAGACGTCAAAGATGGGCCGCTATTAGCTGAGCGAAGGCATGTCAAATCTCAAGTCCGGCAACTTTCTCTTAAAGGGTGGGTTCAAAATCAAGGAGACTCGGGCTTTGGGATATAGGCTTCGGAGATATTCGGGTTTTTAGGTGCAGAGGGGACTGGCTTTGCTTTACTGCGGGTGTGCGGTTTTGGATGGAAGCCTGACCTGGATCTCTTGGGCAAACAGTTCTGCCGGCGGGTGTGCCAACGAGAGCAATGCGGGGGGCACATGAGATTGAGACTTTGATAGATTTCCGGTTTCTCTCTTGTGGATGCACTTCATGTATTTCGTACAAACCCGCCCCTTATCTCTTGGTCGCATCCGTCACAACGCTCTTTTGACGTACGCCGCATTTCATTTCCCGCGCCGGGCAAATCTTTCATAAATGTGCACAAGCCGACGGGTATAAAGCGTACAAGTAATCGCAACAAAACAGAAATCATTGGCAAACTTGCAGAAATGTCTGCGGAAAGGGGGGGTTTTAAGAGAGTGTACATTATTATTCCTCTCCCATCCCAAAACGCAGTCTCTCAGCTCGTTAAAACCATGATTTTGTCGTCTTGCAAGCTCAGAAGCATAACGACAAAACCAAAGAAAGACCAGACGTGCCCACCTGCCAAAAAAAAAAAAAGAATCCTTTCAGCTCTTTTTGTATCCATTTACAAAATACATGCCTTTGTTTTTTTCTCTTTTTTCTTCTTCTTTCTTTTTAAGATTCAGTCAAGAACCTTACTCGACCTTGCTCTCAAAGTTCTCGCCCTCAACCAGGTCGGGAATATCGTCGTCATCCTCGCCCTTCTCACCAGCCTTCTGCATGTTCTGGTAGCTCTCGGCCAGCTTGCGGAGGGAGGCCAGGGAGTCGGGGCCGAGCTGGTTAAGGATGCCGGGGACAAGCTCGGTGAGCTCCTTATCCTCACCGTTACCGTAGATGGCGAAGGTGTTGGACTGGACGGCGGCGTGGACTGTAGTAGGTACTTTACGTTAGTGTGTGGTCTCATGATGTTTTGTTTCGGAGTGTTGTCGCAGCGGGCGCTGGCATATGACATATGGAAATATGATGAAAGTTGGGGCCTACCCTTGGGAGCGGCGAAGTGGATGACGTTGCCGTCGGACTTGAACATGTTGACCTCCTCGATGGCCTGGATGGGCTGAGTGTTGAGCTTCTTCAGCTGAGCCTGGAGCTTCTTGTCATCGGCGTTGGATCGAGCGGGAGCGCGCTTGGCGGGCCTTCGGGGGGTTCCCTTTCCACTGTGAGTCGCAAGCAGGGTTAGTTTCTCAAGTTGAATTGGGTGTCAATCCTTCAAACAGGGCGCTGAATGGTGGAATCCATTGCAAAAGGCGGCACGCATTGCTGAGATTTGGCAACATACCCTGTGCGAGAGAGAAAATATTAGTTGGATGACAAATGACAATTGGCGACATGGCGACAGCGCAGAACAGTCTTTTGCGTGCGGCAAAATAGCAGGAAGAGAGAAAGGACGTACCAGTTCGGCCAGGCTGGCCAAGCTTCTTGAGGCGCTCCTGGATGTCGGCCATGATGTGCGTGTGTGTGCGAAAGGCGAACTAGGGGTGGGAAATGCGGGGAGGGGTTCAAACTCGAGAGCTATGGAAAGGCGAAGTCAGTATCTGCTGCTGTCGGTTTGCAATCGCCTCGATTATGTGTGTTGAATGCGCGAAAAAAAAAAATAAAAAAATAGAGAGCTGGCAGTTCTCTTTCGGACCGGGACAAACATACCGAGGATCTCGAGAAATCGGGTTTCGGAGGGAGGAAGAGCTGGATCTTTTTTACTGCGTCGCCGTCGGCTTCGTCGATTATGAGCGATGATTGCGGCAAGAGTAGGTTTTGTGCGTGCCAAGACTTTTTCGCAGAGCGGAATTTCTGTTTAGCCGAGCGCTGCCGAATGGCTTGGCTGCCCTCATCCTGCAAGTCCGCCAGCCCTGGCTGAGGCTGCATGTCAGCGGTACCAAAGGTGCCTAACAACGTACTAAACACTAAACTGCCCGTACTCTAAAAAAAAAAAAATCTATGGAGCTTGAGCATGTGGTAATATAGACGCTCTTGGGTTATTCGTTCATGTATTTATTTCTTCTTTTCCTTATTTGTCTACTTTTTCTGAACATTTGAACAGACGGTGTTACAAAACTGAACTTTGCCTGTTGTTGTTACACACCAGTTCCCGCTGCCCCGAGTACCGGAGCAAGTGCATAAGGTACTACGCAGTTTACTCTGATGATGCAAAGTGGGACTGCAAGCTTGTGCGAAAGTCGCAACATGCAGCGCTTTTGAGCGTTGACAAGCATGGCATAGCACAGTTTGGCCCTCCATCCAGTGCCTGTTTCTGGGGGCTGTATCGACTATGCCAAGGCTCGTCTCGTTGCGAACAGTGAACCCCCAGGCGTCCATTGCTGCAGCTTGAATTTCAAATGCGGCCACGATGATTTCGACATAAACACTTCCAAAAACAAGCGTTTCACGATATACCATGGAGAAAAAAAGTGACCGAGTCCCAAGCAATCAGCGTTTGAATAATCAGGTACTCCTCGTTGGCGCTAATCTAGCCCATGATGCCATTGACCCCAAAAAAACACCTCAAACTCTCTCTTCAATACTGAGCTGCCTCCCTCTTTTTGTTTTGCGCTTCCTGTATTAAAACAAATGAAAAATCCCACAGCGCCAGCTCATTTGTGTGCGAACAAAGCCGAGTAGAGAGAAAGAGTTTTTACAACTTGGCCAGAACAGCGTCGGCACCAGAGACATCGACGCCGCGCTCAGTCTCCTTGGCAGCGTAAACCACCTTGCCGTGGTCGATGGCGATGGCATACCGGGCAGTTCGGTCGCCCATGGTCCAGCCAATAGCCTTGCTGAAGGCAAGCTCGGAATCCGAGGCGAAGATCTTTGATTATTTTTCCCAGTATTAGCTAATTTATCCCACCGAAAAAAGAACCCAAGCGGGGTGGAAGAAGGGAGAAGAAACAGCAAGAAGCAAAAGAGGAAAACGCTGTGAATGAGGGGTAAAAGCCAAGGATGGTTGTGCAAGCAAAGAAATAAGAAAGTTAAGACCAGGGGGGAAAAACTCACGATGAAGTCGTCCTTGGTGTAGTTGGCCTTGCCCCAGGCAGACATGACGAAGGGGTCGTTGGAGGCAATCACAACGACCTGCTCAACACCCTTGGCCTTGAGGGCCTCGATGTTCTGGATAAAGCCGGGCAGGTGGTTGGCCTGGCATGTGGGTGTGAAAGCGCCAGGGACGGCGACGAGGACGACCTTCTTGTTCTTGAAGGCTAAAGGTAAAAGAAGAATAGCGAATTAGTATATCATCTCTCTCACACAACAGGTCTATAGAATCAAGTAGAGAGAGAGAGAGTGTTTACTTTCGCTAGCATCGTACTTGGTGGGGATGCCGCAGCTGGTGATCTCCTCGCTCTCGGGAGTCAAGGGAATGTAGCCAAAGGACACATTGCCTGGGAAGTTATCTCCGACCTCAAGGACAGACATGTTGATTTTTATTTTTTGGACTTGATTGAATTTGTAGGTGGTGAAGTGAGGGAGAGAGAAGCTGAATATCGAAGATTGGAAATTAAAGGCGATTAGTACCTAGTAGTTATTGCGGATACTGGTGGAAAGTTGTGGAGGCACGCGGCGGAGGAGTAGGAATGAAAGTGGGAAGGGACAGAGGGGAATAAATAAACCGTCCTTTGGGGGAATAGAAAGACTTACCGCTTCTATTTTTTTTTTTTTTTTTCTATTTACCTTATTTTATATAGGTATGGTATTCTAGTGGGGGAAAAAGAAAAGAGAGCTGGCGAATCGGCACAGAGGATCAGAAGAGGGTGTGTATCTGGAAAGAAGGGAATCTGGTCTAGATGCTTCCTAGGTAGGCAATATATATGGCGGCAGGAGTTATCGATTTTCTGGCATGTACATGTATACTTATACCTCCTCCTCCCTTCCCCGTTACAGGAGCTCCCCGGTGAGAGAAGCACGCCAGCCAGTGATGTACTGGCATGCTATCTTTTGGTGGGAAATTTGGGAGTTTGGCATGTCATGGCGCGATGCGGAACCACTAGGCGGGGTGGATAAATCCTTGATCTACTACTGCCTGCTACTGCTACTGCTGCTGCTGCTGCTGCTGCTACTACCTACCAAGGTAGTGGGTATTACCACGATGAAAGAGAGACAGTGCCCCTTACATACAGCACGGAGTTAATACGTAACATTCGGGGGCTGAATATTGGCACATCCGTTCGCCACGAGAATTAGAGAGGGGGCATGAGGAGCGAGAGCCTTGCGTTCAGGCTACCTACCTGGTGTATTCGATTAACCTTGGTACTAAAGTAGGTACTTAGTACAGGTATTGGGAAGAGTACCTCGGAAGAGAACAGGGGGGCAAGAGCTGCACTTTTATATGTAGGTATACATGAATGTCTGAAACAAATAAATTGGTAAAAAAAAAGAAAAAAGAAAAAAGAAAAAAGAAAAAAGAAAAAAGAAAAAAGAATAAAGAATAAAGATGTTGATAAACACCCATCGCAAGGTACTGCATACTACTTTCTGGCCCCTCATACCGTAGGCGAAGCTGCAGGCTGCCGCACCAAAGACGAAGCCATCCCCGTGCATGCCACCTTTTTACACCTACCAACGCCCATATCTAACAAAATAAGAACAACGAAAAAGAGAACAAGTATCTACCTGGTATGTGACCTATCTATACTATTCGTATGAAAGCTCGTGCGGCGAGGGAATCTGGACCTGGATATAGCGGGGTGCCTTGCGGGCCTCCGAGTCTCGGCTGGAGGGGCGATGGAGGATGACCTGGCATCTTCTCGTTTTGCCCCTCTAGAAGTGCCCATGCTGGCATCTCACGCACGTATTGCTTGCATACATCTAAGTATATGCCTATCTTAAAGTAAAAAGGTTAATATATTATGTGAAGGATTTCTAGCGATTTTATCAACTAGCCAGAAAATCCAGGAAAAAAAAAAAAAAAAAAAAAAAAAAAGAGAGAGAGAGAGAGAGAGAGAGAGAGAGAGCCCATTTAATAGAGCTACACCAGCGTCCTCAAAGTGTTACCATGGCAAAGGTCAAGGCTGTCTCGATTGCAGGTACATTTTGCGAGGCTGAAGGGAACCCGGGCGGCAATCCCGAGCAAATTCATTAGCCGCCGCCACAGCCCCAGGAAACATTATATATTGTCTCAGCTGCCTTCTTGCGGCCCAAATTTAGCCCGATTCGATAGAGGTTTGGCGGCTGAAGTGCTGAAGCGGGCTGTGAAGTATTTTGTATTTTGCCAAATAATCGATAAATGCCCACTAACTACGGACGTGAGGACTACTGCGGCGTTTGTATATCCAAGAGAATATGCCTCTCACCAACGTTTCTTCTTTCTCTTTGAGCCTCATTTCCCTTCCCATTGTAATGTATAGTGGCTTTATCTCGAGTTGGAAAACGGCTGAAAGATCTCGGTAACGGAGAGAAAATCAATTCCCAGATCTAGTTCATGCTGTGTGACCACTACTCGTACCTAATACACCACTTCGCCCAACGCCCAAGTTCCTCTCTCCATCCTGCTGGGTTTACCTGGCATACGCCGCTATACATATCGGTCCTTTGGGTAACCTGGAGCTGAAAAGAAATACGTCCTGTTACGAAGTAAATGCATTGACTATCGGTACCATGGAGCACCCAAGCTTTGGCTTAATCCATTGGCCGAGCAGACACCGAGATACTGACGGGGATCACGTATGCATGTCTCAACGCAATCCCAGATAATAGCTCGGGTAACTTTGCTTCCGAATTTGGCTTCAAGTTTCTGGCAGGGCTTGTCTCAAACGCCCCCATTCTAAGGCGATGATAATTCCTACCGTGAAGTAGGTACTCCGAATTGTGCTACGCAGGTAGTCCGTTGAGACAGAGCGACAGAAGCCTGACGGCGGCTCCACGATGCTGGGGGGTGGATTAAAGTCTTGTGGTCCTAGTTCCATCTACAAAGTGCTAAAACTCCGTAATTGTATGGGGTATTAAGCAACAAGGTAGTCGGATTACAACAGCGGGGTTAGGGTACATGGATGCGTAATGCCTGTACGAGCTGCATTAAAATCTCATCCATTATCGATGATGCCATAGTGTCTTAGATGTCTTGCGGGAGAACAATTGTGGTACTGCAACCACAACCAAATTGTTAGGGCACAAAGAAGAAGAAAAAAAAAAAATGCCTGCGAGACCTCTGATACAGGCGCAGTCACTGCTACGTGGCGGCAGAGCGTCAAAGGTACATCTACCAGCGAGATCGGCCATAGCGTCTGCATCTGTACCTATACCGCTTGGAATTGCCTCTCGCCATTGCCGAGGCTATCACATCTCCTCTAGAGTGCTTGCCTCGTCTCCTTCTAATGGGGCAAAGAATACTCCAGATTCGCATTCTAGTACATCTTCCAACTCGGGGGCGTCTCAGAATGCATCGCCGTCACGCTGGTCCAGTGGCAGCGTTTTGGCTGTGGCAGCTGCCGCCGCTATAAGCGGCTGGGGCCTCTCGAGCTTTGTGCCTTTACGGAGCCGAGACACAAGGAGCAAAAGCAAGAACAAAGGCAAAAGCCATCAGGATGACAACGATCTTGGAGATGATAAAAACGTAAAGAACCGAAAAAAAGAGCCCGTTTTGCTGGCAGACAATGATGATGGGGAAGTGGGATTCGCTAATCGCAATGAAATGCAAGAGGTGAGTTGATACCTAGGCCAAGATCAGACTTTCAAACATTCTGACAGCTCATTTGCTCTTGCTAGGCCATCTCAGATATAGTATGGGAACTTGGGAATCAAAAAGACATCATCTCAACAGACCCTGAAGACTTACATGCGCACGGCTACTCCAGTTGGTCGACGGTCAATCCCGATGAGCTACCTGTTGCTGTGGCCTACCCTCGCACTACTGAGCATGTTGCTACCATAGTTCGAGTCTGCCATCGCCACCGCGTACCTGTCATCCCATATTCTGGAGGCACCAGTTTGGAGGGCAACTTCTCGGCACCCTATGGAGGCGTCAGCATCGACTTCGCCTACATGAATAACATCATCCAGATCAACAAGGACGACATGGATGTGATTGTACAGCCTAGCGTAGGATGGCGAGATTTGAACGATGAGCTTGCCAAGCTAGGGACAGGGCTATTTTTCCCGGTTGATCCTGGTTTGTTTGAACAACTCCATCTATCTCGACTCTGTGTTAGATTTAAGCCACTGACTTTTACTCTTGTTGATTTGTAGGCCCGACTGCTAGGATTGGGGGTATGATTGGCACCAACTGCTCCGGAACCAATGCTGTACGATATGGTACCATGAAGGACTGGGTGATCAATTTGACCGTTGTCTTGTCGGATGGACAAATCATCAAGACGCGCAGGCGACCTCGCAAGTCATCTGCAGGATACAATCTCAACAGCCTCTTTGTTGGCTCTGAGGGCACTCTCGGTATCGTTACAGAAGGCGAGTGACGAGTAAACAAGTCCTTTTCTGTGAACTCAAATTAACATATTTCAATCCTCATAGCAACGCTAAAACTCGCCGTCCTTCCGGAAGAGACGTCGGTAGCGGTTGTGACGTTCCCCAGCATCCGCCACGCGGCCTCGGCAGCTGCAAGCATCATGCAAGCCGCCATTCCCATGCAGTGTCTCGAGATCATGGACGAGGTGCAAATGCGAGTCGTCAACTTGAGCAAATTTACCGCACCTAGGGTCTGGATTGAAAAACCGACGCTATTCTTGAAATTCGCAGGCACCAAGGGCGGCGTCCAAGAGCAAATCCAGCTGGTGGAGAAGATTACGGCAACCCACAAGGGCGGCAACTTTGAATTTGCAAAAGACGAACAGGAGCAAAAGCTGCTCTGGTCCGCAAGAAAAGAGTCACTGTGGTCGATGCTGTCGCTGAGAAAGGAAGGTGAAGATGTTTGTGAGTTGACTTCTCATTGTTCTCTCTCTATTCCCTCAGTGCCGAAAATTATCAATTGCCTACCTACCTATCTTTCAGAAATCTCACCACCAAGCTAACGTCACATTTCTCTTATAGGGAGTACTGACGTAGCCGTGCCGCTTAGTCGACTTGCAGACATCATCGAAGTCAGCAAGAAGGAGATGGACGAGCTGGGCTTATTTGCTAGCATCCTCGGCCACATTGGCGACGGAAACTTCCATGAGAGTATCATGTACAACAAGGAGAATGAGAGCGAGCGAGCCAAGGTGGAGGCTTGCGTCAAGAATATGGTTCGTCTCGCAATCGAGATGGACGGCACCTGTACGGGAGAACATGGCGTTGGATGGGGGAAGAAAGAGAGCTTGCTGTGGGAAGTTGGCTCCGAGACCGTAGGTGTCATGGCCGCCATCAAGAAGTCGCTCGACCCACGCTGGATTCTGAACCCAGGCAAGATAATGGATGTGCCATGGGAGAGGCAAGACGATCACCCTGCTGCCTAGGTAGGCTTAAGCGAGCGTATCTCTCTTTTGTCGTCAATCATTGTTATTACAAGGAGGTGAAGGAGGGATGGAGAGCCTGTTGTATCGAGTCGAGTCGCTTAGAAGGTGGGCAGGAGAATGAGGAAGAGGAAGAGGACGAAGGAGGAAGGGGTCTGACCGCCATCTCGCAAGAGGTTGACGAATGGCCAACTGGTTAAGGATAAGACATATAGAGGATGCACTGGATGGAATCGTCTAGAGTACGTCATATTGCTCCATTAGGAAATACGCAGCCATCTATAGTGCCTTCCTTGATCTTTGAAGCTGGTAGTCTGCCTTTTTGGTGGGTGCCATGGATAGTAGGCTACCTATACAACCAGACGTGACACCTGCCAGAACACAACTCTCCTGGCCGCTGCTTCACCAGTTTTCCCTCTGCTTGGCTAAAGCTCCTGCACTCCTCTATCTCCCAAACTCTTTTCCCCTCCTGCTTCCTGCCTCACCACTAATCCAACCTCTCCCTCTCATCTCCCTCCCCTCCCCCTAGTACCAACCTTACCCTTCGCAGACCCGCATCTCTCTCATTTGCTGGATGAGATCCGTATGAGACGGATTATTCCAAACAGAAATTCTCTCAAAATCGAGGTGAGTCTTCTATGCAGCTACGCAGCCTGTAGCTAGAAGCCTCTCTCCAGGCTACATGGTGATGCAGCCTCCCATGATGCAGCTGGCCTCTCCGCCTTTGTGTTTCCTCTCACCCAAACCGTCCTCGCACTGCCATCTTTTCCCCACGCAGCTGCAAGAAGCCTTTCATCTGCTCGCCTTGCAATAAAATTCCCTTTCTTTGTTCATCCCTGTCTCTTCCCGCGTGCCCAACTCTCTTCCTTTGTTTCATTCTCTCGACTCTTTGTTCGTCCCGCAAAGACATCCAAGTGGCTTGCGCTTGTATTAGAAAAAGAGATCTTGTAGCTGCAATCTGCGTGATATGGTTACAGCTGAACCCAGTCTCATTTTCTTTCACATTCTCTAACTACACCTTCCAGAAAATCCTTGGGCGAACACGGCCGCCACCATGGCATTGGCAGACGGTAGTCCACGGCGAGCAGCCAAATCGTCTTCCTTGAACTGGCAGAGACACATCAGTGTATCAGTTAAAGTAGAAGGACTGCCGCTCGATGTAACCTCCGAAAATTTACTCCAGTGGTTTTCCAAACATGGTACTATTACCTTCTGCAACATTACCTCCGGTGCCGCCGACGAGACTCAAACTTTAGCATCCGCTATCGTTCACTTCGAGCCTGTGCCGAGTTACGCGTTCTGGGAAGCTGGTTCAATCGTTATACAGCATCCTGATACTGCCAAGTACCCCGAGGGACTTCGACTTCAGCTATCTGCTGAATCTCGCCCAGAGAGGTGGTTCAAAAGTCGTATTCATCCTGACGTCCGATATCCTGCAAGAATCACTGCCACTCTTAGTTCGTTGGGGTTTGGCTCCATGGTTGGCCCAACGGCCATCAACATCCGAAAATTGGTTACCTCATCCAGCAGTGCAGACGACTTCAGTCTTGAACTGGACGTGTTGGCAAAGCGCCTGATTATTCACTTTCCACTTGTCATCAAACAAGATGATGGCCATTATCAGACCAAACAGCTCAAACTTCTCGCTGAGCTGTCTCAATTACAGACTGTCTTCTATGTCCCGGAAAAGGGACACGAGGCATTCATTCTACCTTTTCCCTTTCCTCCTCAGTATTTCTGGAAGCACGATGAAGCAGAGCGGGCTGCCCTGACCTCGCGCCGCACTGGCTGGCGTTCTCAAGATGCCTGGAAGAGAGCCACAGACATTATGGAGGACAATACAAACTCGCTGGCTTTCCCCGTTTCTGCCAATCCCGTTTCATTCCGACCAACTTATCTAGATGTCGGTCGTTGGACGACTTTCCGTGCTGTTGTGAATGCCATGGATGGATCCGGCAAGCTGGCAATCCAGCACTTGAGATTGGCGCTGGAAGATTTAAATATTACGCTGCAGGTCTGTGATCAATTCCACGTTGGTAATTCCACAACGACAATGTGGGACTATCTTGATCAGCACCGGTTTGAAGGAGAGCAAGATGCCCTGGCCATCTTACAGCCATCGATTGCCCCATTTGTCCATCTGGACTTTGGAGTTCGGTATCAGCTGGAAGTATGCATTACCCGCCGTGTACTCAACGAGCATACAGTATCCTTAGAATTCTTGAAGAAGCTAGCTGCGCTTAATCCGCTCGATGCGAAGCAGCGGCTGGAATTTCTCGTGGATCAAGAGGAGGTTGTGCATGATCCTATGGATATATTTGCAAAGCGGACCATGACATCGTATAGACCGATGACAAGGATCCCACATTACTGTGTGTTGGCGCGGAAAGCCACTGTGACTCCTACTTCTATTCTACTGAGCTCGCCAACTGCTGAGACTTCGAATAGGGTTCTCCGCCATTTTAACCAAGCTCAGGACCGTTTCTTGAGAGTGCAGTTTGTGGATGAAACGGAGAGTGGTCGTATGACCATGAACTCCCACAACAAGGAAGAGATATGGAAGAAGTTGCTTAGAACCCTATACGAAGGCATCCAAATTGGCGATCGGCGATACGAGTTTTTGGCTTTTGGAAGCTCGCAGCTCAGACAGTCTGGAGCCTATTTCTTCTGCCCAACTGACCATATTTCATGTGAAGATATCCGTCGGTGGATGGGCCAAGTCAGTCATATCAGAATCGTAGCCAAGTATGCGGCTCGGCTAGGCCAATGTTTCTCTACAACAAGAGAGATGAAGGGTGTCCCCATCCCGGATGTACGACCCATTCCAGATATCGAGCGACATGGTTATTGTTTTACTGATGGAGTTGGCATGATATCTGGATTCATGGCTCGGATGATTGTTGAAGAGCTCGCATTGGAAATATACAATGACCCATCTGCATTCCAATTTCGCATGGGTGGTTGCAAAGGTATACTGGTAGTCTGGCCTCAGGCTAAAAAAAGCGAGGTTTATATCCGAGAATCTCAGGAGAAGTTCAAAGCTGACGCCAAAAACCTGGAGATTATCAAGTGCGCCAAATATACCTCTGCCACACTAAATCGACAAACAATTACTATTCTGGAGTATCTTGGCGTGCCTAAGAAGGCCTTTATGGATATCTTGGAGAAGCAGATTTCCCTCTACGAAGAAGCTGCCAAGGACAACAACGTGGCAATTGACGTCTTGAAGAAGTGCGTGGACGAGAACCAGTCTACTTTGGTCTTAGCTGAGCTCTTGCAGGGCGGCTTCAAGACTGACAAGTGCCAAGAGCCGTTTGTGGTTAACTTACTAAATCTTTGGAGGTCTTGGTCTTTGAAGTTACTCAAAGAAAAGGCTAGAATCGCTATTGAAAAGAGTGCCTTTGTTCTGGGTTGTGTAGATGAGACAGGTACATTGAGAGGCCACTCAAATGCGACCGAAGGCACCTCCGACAAAGATATCAATAAACTGCCCCAAATCTTCTTACAAGTGTCTGACTCTAAAGTATACAATACGGCCACAGTGGTTCAGGGCATCTGCGTTGTTGGGCGAAATCCGTCATTGCACCCAGGTGACATTCGTGTAGTTGAGGCAGTCGATATTCCCGAGCTACACCACCTTAAAGACGTCGTTGTCTTTCCTTCGACCGGAGATCGTCCGGTCCCCAACATGCTATCCGGCGGAGACCTCGATGGCGATGATTTTTTCGTCATTTGGGAGCCCAGCCTGATCCCCCAGAAGTGGAACCACCCGGCCATGAACTATTCTAGCCCATCGCCGGAGAAACTTGATCGAGATGTCAATGTTGACGATTTACGAGACTTCTTCGTGAATTACATGAAGAATGACGTGCTTCCGCTTATCGCAACGGCTCACTTGGCATTAGCCGACTCTGCTGGACCTGGATCACCCATATGTAAGTAGAGCAAATGTGTATTGAATTCTATTAACTTATCAAATGCTAACGAGTCCTATAACCCGCAGGCTTACAACTTGCTGAGCTTCACTCGCAAGCTGTCGACTATCCGAAGACTGGTGAGCCTGCGGAATGGAATCACGCTGCGCATAACCCGCAGAGTTGGCCACATTTCATGGAGAAGCGGCAATCTTACATTTCGAAAATGGCCCTCGGAGCAATATATGATAGGGTGATCAAGCAGTCTATCCGATTCCGGCCTGACTGGGACTTCGATTTTGATGAGCGGATCCTCAACCGATTTCAGCTTGATACTGCGATTCTCAAAAGCGCTAGACAGATCAAAGGCCAGTATGACGCTGCGGTGCGTCGTACCCTGTCGCATCATAATCTAGATACCGAGTTTGAGTTGTACACGTCCTGGGCTATGTCAAAACCAACAGTTGGAAGTGACTACAAGCGACAAGAAGAACTCGGTAGGGAATTCGACGCCATCAAAGAGAGATTTCGTGATTTGTGCTTTGAAGCCGCCGGCGGCCGCGATGAGAACAAAATTGACAAATTCGTGGCAGCCATGTATAAGATCACGGAACAGGAAATCAAAATTGCACGTTTTGAGCATCACCGTGGATCAACGAATGAGGCTAGCAATCTTATTCCAGCCCGAAAACTCGAAGCAAAGTCAATGCCTCTCATTAGTTTCCCTTGGATCTTTCCTTGGGTCATGATCCGTGTCGCATTAAATGGAAAGTGTAATCCCAAACGCTCTATACTCGCCGCGGCTCATCGATTTATGCCTGTTCCTGAGCTTCCCATCATTCGTCGCGCTTCCGCAGGCGTACCCGAATCCAACGCATCTCAAGCTCAACTACCCAAGAGCGCGGTCAATGGTGATGAAGAGAAGACATTCGTTGCTCCGGAAGAAGAGAAAAAGGAAGAAAAACTGCCACAGGGCATGGAGGCGATATCTCAATTTGAAGACTTTGACAATTAATTTCTGGTTCATGGTTTCCCTTGCTTAGTGTGTTGATTGAAGCTTGCTGTGGCTTTCCTCGAATGCCTTTGCTAACTTTAATTCGTTAATTGATTCGGAGAGATTTTCCCTCGTTCTTTTCTCATTTTCTTAAAGATGTTGTTCCCGCTCATACTCTGCCATTGGCACTGTTTGAACTTGATTTTGTTATTCAACAGCTGACACCTAGCGATCCCAGTGAATTCGTTTCCAGATTTGGATATCCAGTGATATCATTAACACGCATTGTATGCATGATAACCACACTCCCTCGCCCCGAGGGACGTATCCCAACAGCTTTTTATGCCTGTGGACCAAAGCATTTTTCCTCCTCCATTCATCGCCGAACACACAGATCGGTTCTTAACACCCACTTTTCTCCTTCTTGGACTTCTCTCCCTTCGTGCTACAATAATTATGTCTTATGCTTAGTATTATTGACCGACAGGCAAGCAGATAGGTAAGCTGACTTACCAGCAGACAATCGTCGCCATGCTTATGCAGAAGCAGCATCCCCGTTTCAAGCGACACAGCAATTTCTTCAGCTGCCGATTTGCGATCATGAGGATAAAACACTGTCTCGCCACCAATGCATCCCTCTGCAGCAGAAGTCAGATACAAAAGGAGCGTCCAGGTGGTCTTGACAGATACGGAGTCAAGCATTAGATTATTGGAGTCGTCATCTAGTGGCGGAGCAAATGGCCAGGGTCAGTCAATTAATGTTTCCCAAAGGAATACAATTGGGCATGGCAAAAAACTTCGTACAATGGCAGTCAAAATATTGGCCTTTGGAGTAGCGGTATACGCGGATATTGGGGTTGAGACCGACCGGTTCGCCACCCCTATAAAAATGTTGAGATGGGTCAGTTTATCAGTGCGCCGCCTCCTCTTGGAGATGCATATATTGACTTACCAAAGGCTTTTGATAGATTCATCCTCCAGAATCAACTCTTTTAGCCCCGTGGTGTCCCACAATCTGCGGGCAAAGCCTGGATCATTGATTTGGAATCTATCATTCACACGGACTGCCTCCCCCTTTTTTGGCTTTGAAGGGGTTGTCTGCATTGGTAACGTCCTTAGATATGCCACATAGTCGCGACACAGAGAACGAGGGAAGAAAGACGAGACAAGAATAATGTTAGATGTTGCAGGGTGAAGCTCTGGGTATAGCTGAACAACTGGCAAGGGAGGCTTGAACACAGGCCATGACGGTGCCGCTTGAGGTGCAGCTTGGGGAGCTGAGGCCGATGGCTTTGAAGATTTACCCTTTGGCATTTGGGGCAGATGGCTTTCAGCGTTACTGGTGAAGCTATACTGAGGGCATATGAGACGGTTAAGTAATGTCAGCCGATTAGTGTGAATGGGCGGACCAGCCAGCCAAACATGAAATATGGGACGCGGCAACTGCTTTCTCGGATCAATGGATGAGTTTCGATCTATATCTGGGAAGAACCGAACGGGATTACAGGCGCACTGCAATTGTACTTGTTTCGTTTTGAACTTGTGCACTGCCATTTGAGTCGAGCATTCAATTCGGGTTGTCGCACTGTCTGCGGGCGGGTATTCGATTAACGCATATATTGGTAAAAGTGGTAAGCATGCACTAAAATGCGGCTATTGCTTTTATCAAAATTGACTTCGAACGTACACTATTCTCATTCTCATGCAGCAAAACTACCATCATCGACAATAACTAGGCTTTTGCGGATGAAAAGAAACTGAGCACACTCGTAAAAACTACGAGAGGGGATAAAACACAAACTCAAATCTTTATTATGTCCTGCTAAGCCGGAATATCCATCATGTTTCGGGCACAACCACAAGCCATGTCTCAAGAGGGTTCAGCATCGTCACCCCCTCAATCAATTCGCCGCCAGCCAGACATCAATGCATACTCAGCCTCCTGGTCACGCCCTCTGAAGCAATTCGGCCTCTTCTTCCTAGGCGCTGCTTTTACCGCGGCGTCTGTTGGGGTGTCTCGCCGGTCTGTGGTGCGTCGCCAGCGCGATTCTTTCCCCAAGTTCTACACATCCAACCGCCCTGGTCCCGAGGATGGCAACAGCTCTGAAGGCGCTCTACTGGGAGTCCACGCTCTTGGGCTGGCAACACTCAATGTTGCAAGCTTTGCAGTGCTTCTAACTGGAGGGCTATCGTGGGCCTTTGATTTGAGCTCTGTTGATGAGTTGAGGACGAGGACAAAGGCTACCCTGCAGAGACCTGGGGGTGAAGTCAGTCCGGAAGACGAGAAAGAATTTGAACAGATGATTGACAATATGATGGCGAAGCTGGGAATGGACAAAGTATCAAGCAAAGACGGAGATGACGGAAATCAGAAAGACCCGGGAGAGAAGTGACGACTTGGCTTGGAAAAATTTATTACTCACTTTTCTTTTTCTCGCAAAGATCTTGCTATTCTAGAGCAGAAGGCATGACCAAAAAGGCGACAATCTGATGTGCCAAGATGACGAGAATCCAGATACCGAAGCTGCGGCGTTCGATATCTATGATCATGTACAATTACTGCATTACATGGCTTTGATGATGATTTGCACTGACTGAGGAGTGCCTGAGCGTTATTTGTACAATATTGGGACAATCATGGGAAACTACACATGAACAGATATCTACTATTACAACTCTTCTTGAACCTGAGTGGGTGCGATAGCGGAGCACGAACAGCAGCAGCTCTCTCTTCTCTCCACAATGCGAATACGAAACGAATACGCGCGGCTTTTCTTTCCAGTTACGGCACGGCACGATATTGAAGCTGAAGTGTGAAATTTTTTCTTTAATTTGGATTACCAGTTGCGACTATGGCGCATTCTATCAAATATACCCTGTGAAACTCCATATTATACAGGCTGTGAACTTATCTAACTGTCTCAGCAAAATGCATGTTCTTCGTGGCACTCGGCCGCAGCAGCTTGAAAGAAGAAATGAGCAAATAAATAAAAAAAGAAGAAGAAGAAGAAGAAGAAGAAGAAAGAAGAAGAAGAAAAGAAGAAGAAAGAGGAAGAAAGTATAACAAATCCTGCTGGAGAGTACAATGCCCCAAAGACTATATCATGCGCGCCTGCGGCGAAAATTCGAGCTCCTGAAAATGTGTGACAGACTAAAGCTCTTCAAAACTGAATGCCCTTCTTTTTCATCCTTCCATATTTTGTCTCTGCCGTTGAAAAATTTATTTGTGTTTTCATTTTGCTTTCACCTCTGATTCTGTCTTCAGAGCCTTTCGCCATTCTTGGATGTCGTCGAGGCCTTCGAGGCTTCCCCTACGGCCCCAGTTTGCGGGTTGCCTCTTGAGGAAAGCCCCCACGGCGCCTAGGTATCCTTCATGGCGTAAAAAATATGCCTGCTTTTCGCCTTTGCTCCAGAATTTGATGGCGTAGCTGAGCGTGTTCATGGTCTGGCGATGTCCTCTGATAAAGGAGCCGCCAAAGTAAATGTCAGAGAGGTTGTGGATTTGGGACTGCAGATAGGCGATTTGACCAATGTTGTTTGAAACAGCGTATAGCAGCGATCTTGATATGTCAGCTGAGGAAAACGGAGAGCTGTTTTCACCTTGCCCATCATGGCTCTCTCCATCGTGCAGTGGGCCGTCCGCAGCTTTTGCTTCTGCAGCCTCGGCTTGCAGCTTCATGCGGAACACTTTACCAAAGGAAGACGCAATGGCTGTGCTCTTAAGGCCGATTTTGCCATAGTCGGCGCCATAGATATCACCAATCATCATATCAACTTTAGTGTTATCGCCATGTTCAGCCTCGGCGAGCATGTCGTCGAACGACCGAGCCCCTGTCAAGAGAGAGAGGAGGCCCCAGAGGGTTCCACCACCGAGAGAAGTACCGCCGACACGCTGGAACGACCGAGGCCCAGTGACTTTGAGCATCGAGACGCCGGAGCCGATGTTGACAAGAAGATACGGGTAGATGATCTCGCGGGGGCTGACGAAATGCATGGGGTCTGTTTCGGAGTAGGTGAAGACTTCGCGGGGGATTTCGGTAATGAAGAAGTCGAGGCCTGGTTTGTCACAAACAGGTTAGCATCCAATTGCCTTTCCCTTTCCTTCTGGTCCTCTCTCTCTTACCAGCTATTAAGCATTCCATCTCGTCTTCGCGCAATACCTCAACCTCCAATGCGTCTCGAATTGTGTCATAGAATTTGTATGCGCCGCCGCCAGTAGCCATGACGCATAGCTGTTGCGACCGCGACCCGTTCAGCGCCTTGTGCTTGTCACGTAATAGCTTCATAAACTCAATGCAGTCGTCAATGCGATCGGTCTCGAAGTATTGGAAGTTGAGGCGACCACCGGGATCTGTTGAGTCGACCTCGCGAGAAAAGTAGACAAGTTTGACGAGAGATCCGCCAATCTACCAAACGGAACGGGAAAAAAAAAGTTAGACGGCGCAAAGACAAGCATTGAGAGCAAGCAACAGGAAGAGAGAGGACATCAAATAAATCAAAAAGACGGGGGAAGGTGCTGGATGATGCAAAGACTGCGACCTACATCTACTGCGATATGGCTGACGATGGCTGTGTGGTTTGGCAGGCGAATATCACTCGTCTCGTGATGCGATGGACTGACTCTGCCGTTATCGCTGCCGTTCTGCGCGGGCGTTGCCACATCCGGATCGACGATGAAGGCGCCCTGGACATTGATCTTGACGCTGCCGGGGCGTGTGATGGTGTTGTCAATCTCTTCCGTCGAGGTCATGGTGCGCGACCTCTTGGCTGCGCGCTTGTGCTGCTCGTCGGCGACATCGTCTCGGTGATCTTGATTGCGCTGTCGCTGCAGCTGGTGATGGTGGTTTGGCGGGGCTGCCGCGACGGGCTCGTCGGTCGCTACGAAGGGCGTCATGGTCGCCTCTTCTCTGGTCTTTTTTTTTCGGCTTCTTCTCCGGGCGTCTTGGAAGTGCGCTCAGACAAAGAAGTTGAAGATGCAACTCAGAAGATGATTGCAAAAGCGACGGACTCGTTCATTTAGGGGAATCCCGCAAACTCAAAGTACTGAATCTACGCCGCACAAACTGGTACGCCGCAACCAGTTGAGGTCGCGCCGGTTTAGTGGTACCAACGTTACCTGTGGTCCCTCAACAAAGGCCGCCGGTTCCTTGTACCACCTACCTGGGGGCGCACCACGGCCACTGCTCACAGGCAGGTACTGCTACTGCAATCACACGGGGTAGCACCGAGCAAGTATTCGTACTCGGCCTGTCGCATTGATCCAAACTGCCAAAAGCGCGGAGAAGCCCCTGTTTTTTGCGCTGCATTTCCAGCACCTTCTCAGCGCTAACTCTCGCTAAAGACGATGTCGATTACCTGGGGTAGTGGCCCCAGGGCCCGTAGCTTATCGATACTACCGGTCTGGGAAACAAGTGGCTGCAGATTTCCGATTTCTAATAGCCGTCGACTCCACTGCTGACCGAGGCAGCCCTCGGGCCGGGTTGTCCGTTATTTTGCCCTTCTTGTTCTCCCTTTGCCCCGGCTATTTTTGGTTATTTGTTTTGTTTTTGTTTGCCATTGTCAAGCGAGACGGGTGATTGAAGGCGAGGCAGCTGACCTGGTTGGTATGACTTTATGACTATTACGATGCGCACCTGAACAAGCCGGTCTTGACGCAGATGACGTCGTTGCATCTCTCCTCGCCCATGCAGGCGATTGCGTTACGCACGCAGAGGTCATGCACGCACCATACGTACGCAGAACAGAGCAGTATAATAGGTACTACGGAGCACTTGACGCACAAGAAGAGATGGGAAGAGAGACATGACTGGTATTACGCGCATACGCATCATCCTGTCTCATCGCACGTCTTTCGCCTCTACCTTTACGGAACACCAAACAAAGTACTGTAAGAGAGAGAAAGAGGGACCGGAAAACATATCACTATATGTTTCAGCTATCAATTGTGTCAACTACATATCGCATCGACGTCACCGGGCGAACGGCGCGCTTCCCCCGAATCTGGCCAGAATCTCCGACTGAAACCGGGAAAGCGGAGCCCCGGCATGGGACCCTCCCGAATATGTCTGATGTCTCCCTTGTCACCCAAAGGTTCCCCTCACGGGGTTCTAGATTCGGAGAGCTGAGGGGCTCTGCTCTTTATTTCTGGTAGCTGGGACCATAGCACTTGGCCCCGCGTTTTGCTTTAAGGCTGTTGCTTATACCTATCTTATACGGAGTATCCATCCATACAATCGCTGCGAGTGGCCTGCTGCAGCTCCAACACGCTGGCCGCATAGATTAATCTCATCAGTTGGTGTGCTCTAGCACCACCTTTTGGGCCTTTACAACTGTAACTTGATCAGCACCATAAACGAATTCTTCTACTAAGAATATTTGACGTTTAATGAAAAGCATCGGATATCTCAGTAGCCATCTGGGATGGTTTTGAGTGGTTTGCTACCATGGGAGCCATGCCGTACCGTCGGAAGTTGTGCCATGACGTCTTCAAATACCTACTAAACACGTCGATAACCCTGGCCACGTTAATGGATCATGAAGACGTAACCCTGTCTGATAATTGCTTGGGTACTGATGCCAGGCTATCTTCTGGGCTATCGCCCATAGCTCAACACCACGGGGAGATTGCACCTAAGAGTGTACTGAGTCTCTTATTCGCCTACTATTGCGATGGCAGATGCGGCTGATCAGCTGATCGTGACAGGGTTGGATCAACTGGACATCTCCCAAAAGCCACCACGGCTGATAGATAGGCTGCCTGCCATAACTGACAAGATGCGGAGAAAGGTGATGAGAGGTGAGCTCCTAACAGCGGTAACATGAGGCCAGCCCACATATCCTTGCTGCCTCACATCCGTCGTGTCCCGGCAGTCGGGCGTTCAGCTAGCGCCCGAGGGATGAAGCGTAAGCTTCTTAATCAACATGAGTGTATACCGGCGCCTCGTCCCGGAGTTTTAAGTGGATATGCCGGCGGCCGACGAAGAGTGGTGGATACCTTGACTCGGATCGAGGACGGGGAGACCGTCGGGGAGCTTTACCCAGCTCAGTGATCTCTTCGATGTTCTCATCCGCTGGTAAACGCCGCTAGATATACGAGATGCCACAAAAAACCAATGTATGCAGCTCCCCAGGTAATGTCAAACTCTCCAGAGTATCTTGCCAGTCAACATGCGGGTTCCAATCTGCAGCTGCCTATGCATCTATGCATGCAGATATGATGCTGCAGTCCTGTGCTTGGTGGGCTCAACCAACTAGCCCACTCTCCTGCAAGCCTCCTGCAAGCCACTAGTTAGGGCGTTTTGCGCCTCCCAATCGGCTTCGTCCGCTTAGCAGCGCCGGCTCATCAAGCGTGTGAGATGGCGGGTGAGCAAAACATTGGCCGTCCAAGTTTTAGCATCTTGGTGGCGCGGCACAAGAGAGCTACGCGCTTCATCTCTGGTGTTGCGAGTTATTAGCACGAAGTTGATTTAAGACCGGCTTCTAGACCACGCAATCGGGAAGCGAAGGGGACTCGTGACGCGAATTGGGCGAGAACCGTTGTCGTTGAAACCGCCACACGGCAAGAGAATGGGCGCGTGCGTCTTTGTTGTGTATACCCTCTGTCACTCTTTCCAAGAATCAAAAGAAGGAAAAGAAGGAAAAACAAAGAAGAAAAAAATGAGGCTGAAATGAGTACATCGGGTCAAAAGTAAATATGATGGCGTTCAAAAACTCTATCGTTTCTGTTCCTGGTCCATCTCGCCAAACCTTAGTTTGACGCAAGCTTTGTCATGGCTATGATCGGTTCAAAAAGCAACAAAATCTTAAACAAGATGCTTTGGCGAGATTACGCTGGCGAGCTAGGCCAACTCAAACATTTTCTTGTTCCTCTCTTCTGGTCAAGCCATCAATACTTGATCGTGTCTTGAACCGCCATGGCATACGGAGTACCTCACGCTACAGCCTTCATGGCGTGTGCGAAGTACCCAAGTACCTACTACTCCTCAACCGGGGCGAGCTCCTTCCTCGCACCAATCTCTCTCCTCTTCTCTCCTCTCCTCTCCTCTCCTTCCTTCGCTTACCACAAGGTGCATATACAAGGTTCGTTAAATTTTTCAGGCTCCACTTCGACAGATGCCAATTTCTTCTCCGTCCTCTCTCGTCGTTATCCTTCAATCCAATCATGGTCCCTCTTCGCTCTTCAGCGTTGCTCATAACACACCATTCTCGATCGCTATCGCTCAGCGAGCTCGACACTAAGAATGCAGCCCCTCACTCCACTGCAAGCTAAACCGCCAACCCCGCCAATAGCTCTCCCAGACAACTGCCGTCCCCTGTCAACTACTGCTTCGTCTTTCAGGTCCTCCCATGCAGCCTGGCTCTCTTGCAGCTAAGAAACTGCTGGTCTCGAAGAGAGGCACAGTCAACGCTCCAATGAGCGAGCATAGCGACCCCAATGGCTTGGGGTTCAAAGAGAGCAGCGCCACAAAACAACACGCTATGAACAATCGTTCCTCTATCCCAGTCATCCAACGGCAGGCAGACTAAACGCCAATTGACTGTGGGAAGGCTGCTTCATATATCTGCCTTTTTCTTCCCGTGATCCACCTTGCAAGTCTATTGACCAGGGCGACCCGGGCGAGCCGTTGCCCCTCTCCAGCAACAAGTGCTGGTATGGCACCAAGTTTCATCCCCTCTTTGTGTGAAGATTCAGGTAAGAAATGCGCCTTGCATACCGAGCTAGCACGTACTAACCTATCTCAAAGGCATATGTAGGGCTGTGACAATAATGATGCAAAAATGGCGTTGGCCACACGGTAGTGTCGGTATATTAACCACGTCCAACGTCTCCAGTATCGACCATTGCCAAGAGGAGCCCCTTATATATGCCTTCTTTGATGCCTTTCCAGGCGGCACACCTCTCTTGCAATTCCAGCTCAATCCCCCGTCAACCTCTATCCACTCAAGCATCTGCATTTACATTTACCTATCATGGATCGCATAAGGGAGATCGTCTTCACTCAAGTGGATAAAAGGCCCAAGGCCAAGAAAACGACACTTGTATCAAGATGTCTCTGTTCAAGTATTGCTGCTTTTTGGGCACATGTCAGTCTTCTCAATTTACCCCTTGATACTCCCTCTCGGTTTTCTTTTTTCTGCCATCCATGTCTGTCTATTTGCTAACAATCTCTGCTACAGGCTCAAATGCTCGCCCAGACAGACAAGTCGTGGATCTATGTAGCCAACATGCCACCGTTCCGCGTTACAAAACTATCAAGGAACACCAAAGGGCTATTTAGAGAATACAAAATACACAAAAAGGTTGACACGATATTCAAGGCAATGTCCAAGGAGTTAATTATATGCGGCCTCGACATTGATCTTCCGTTTGTCCCTGAATGCTCCAATTTCTATCCCAACATCTCGTCGTCGCCGTGCTCTGAAACCCTCAAGCATCTGAATGGTTTTCCAACAGACGCAAGCGGATATTTCATGGAGTATATCCGTCCCTTGAATGAACATCATACCAAATATCTCATCAAACGCTACTTGACCCGTAGCGCCCAGTGCCAAGCTCTCAGCACCGGTCAATCCAAGCACTTTCTCGCAAAGGTCTACCTGGGAGACACTAAGCCGCTGTCTGATCCCTGGAATACTAATATGCACGACCGCCCAGCATATCTAGATCATTTACTCGCAGAGCGCGTCGAAGTTTCCTATCTCGCTGCCTCCATGGGTGCAACTCTCGCAATACTTCATTGGAGCTGCGGTGTTGATGCTCGAGGCGTCGAGTTTGTCCTGGGGAGAGATGCTCGGGGCCACGTGCAGTTTTGGCTGATCGATTTTGCTGACTGCGCGGCATTTCCAAAAACCCCTGAAGCTGTCACCACGCAGCTTGTAGATGCAGTGATGGATAACGAGCCATTCTGGCCTCGTTTCATAAACATCCAAGCCTTAAGGGAACTGTGGGCGCATTTCAGAGACGCGTACCTTGCAATTAGCGATTTTATCATGACTGATGCCATGATTGCTTATGATAATGATGCTGTGAGAGCACTACCATGCTTATTCATGATGGAGTTGGAAAAGATAAGAGGTTCTGGCCAGCTTTTGGCATAAAAAAAAAAGGGGGGGGGGGGGGGGGGGGGGGGTCGGGCATACAGCGTTGTGCGTTACTCAACAACTTACGACAAGACAGCAAAGTGTATAATAACGGAAACCAGGCAAGTATCACGATAACAATACAATATTTACGGAGTACAGTAGTTGCGATTTCACGGAAACAGCAAGGGACAGCATGGAACAGCAAGGGCCAACAAAGGGCAACAGGCAACGGCGTTCAATGAGCGCAACCAAAGTTTTAATTGAAAATGAAACAAACCAGTCTATTGTTTGTGTTTTTAATATCAGATTAAGCAAATTCTCTAAAACAAGTGTCCACCGGGAACGGCGAGAAAAATCGCCATGAGAATAAGACCAATCACAAAGCCTGCAAACAGGGCTTGGTAGAAGATAGTATCTTGGATCTGCCTCAAAGCAGGTTCCTGAATCCATATCTCGCGGTCAAAGATTTTGCGAATAATGTTTCTCTTCTGATACTTGACTACCCATGGCTCATCTTCGTAACTGTTGTCAGAGCCGAAGGACTCCATGCTACGCGTCTTCATTTCCTCGGTATTCTCTTGGGCAAATAACTCCCAGGGGCGGATATGGCGGTGATGCAGGCCATGTAAAACGACGCACATGCCCTTGTATGCGGCAACTAGCGTGCTTATTCCCAAGACCCAGGCAATGAGCGGGAGGACTCTGTAGCATCGGCCAGCATCGCTAAGCGTTAAGAGTGTAGCAGCGACGAAGCCTACGAGGATGAGACCGACACCAAGGGAGCGAGCAAACCAGACACGAGGAAGATTGCCATTGCAAATGGACCAGCGAACGAAGTTGGGATGTGATTGCACTCGAAGTGCCGAATCGACGCTCTTGAATAGAAGTCGGAAAGCAGACGGATGAGTGGTATAGGTCAACGCCTGAATGGCCACCTTCTGCTCCCAATCAGACAGGTTAAGCTGTCGTGAGCCGCCATCCATGATGTAGCTGGTGATTATTCGAGTGACTTCCTCGTGGAAAGGCTGGATAGTGACTAGGGGGGGTGATCAGCGAAAGGCCTCCTAGCTGTGTCTGGATGATTGTATTTTCTGAGACTTACAAGGGACCATAGCACCGGCTGCCTGGAACGCCTCTGCAACTGGTGTGCATGAAGTGCAATGGGAAGCGGAGAGCATGTTGTTGGAGGCATTGTTAATGGTCACGCCATCCCATGCTGAATCGTTATCCGAGACGCCATTTGCAGAACGAGGTGGGGTATTGAACGGGTTGGATCTATTGGTCTCGGCATTCTTTTCAAAATCGGTTCCCTTGAAGATTGCAACAGCGACGGCAGGTTCCTTCTTCATTTTTTCGGCCTGCTCTCTGCGAACCTTGGCCATGGCTTCGTCCTCCATAGCCTGAGTCCACTGGGGAGACAGGTTAATGTCGCTTGTGTTTGCCTCGCCGAATCGTTTTTCGTAATTCCTATACCAGAGATAGAACTGCAGGTTTTCGGCAGCGTGCTCAACATATATGAGGTAGTTCATGAAGTCGCGGAGAGCCATGGGCTTCAACAAGCATTAGGAGAGGGTCATTCGAAAAGAGGGGACCATGTGCTCTTACCGGGCAGGTTCCGCCATTGATGATTCTATCAAAGCTCAAGGCTTCTGGAATACCAGACGAAGCGCCAGAGAGTCCAGATCTGACAGATCCCTCACTCTCTTCCATCGATTTTCGGGCCTGACGATAGGTCTCAGGGTCAACCTTCTTAGGTCGCCTATAGCGAAGAAAAGAGAATAGCTTCATGATGTTTAACTACTAGCTTTCTTCCTCTCTCTTCAAATGGAATAGAGAATGAGACAAGCTTGAGTTGTGGCTGAAGGATGTTGGAAGAGAGGCCGTCCGATATTTATACGAGCGGCTCAGCAGTTTGAAGATGCACAAGCATGCACGTAGCCGGCTCGGTGTTCCCAGGAGATTATAAATGGAAACGAGCTGCGGCTAGAAGCATGCTGTTAATGTTTCTTCGCGACTATGTGCATTTCGCAGCTTAGGAGGGATTTGATGCAGGGAAACAAATCCTTGTTCCACGCCACGCCCGGACGGTTAACAACGAGAAGTCGGCTGCCTCTCCGCATAGCGAAATTGAAAAATAAGACCTGCACCATAAATCTCATCCGAGAGAGGGGACAGCTAGTGGTCAGCTCAGTGATACAGTAAGGCATGGTGCGCTCGTGCTTGCAGGTCTGGACGTGATGGAGCCGGCCGCCACCTGCATCCAAAGATCCATGGAAGCGACGCCAGCGTTTGCCCTAGCTGGGCCGGGTGGAACATTGATCTCTCGATTTGCTGGCGATCACGGCGAAGGCCCAGCTAGCCTTACCATCGGGTGCCTGTGGGCCAATCCATTTCTCTCCACCCATTGACCCAACCAGAGCGCTATCATCGGAAGACCTGTGCCTGGCCCGGTTACTAGCTAGTCTCAGCTTGGGCTTCTTGCCAAAGACACACCTCGATCAATAAGGTCAAACCTTAATACCTTGTCCTCCAGCCTGTATCTGAGCGGGCCACCGCACGTGTGATGCATCAAAGCTCCATCTTTCCCGTCTTTTTAGGGCCGACTCAGTTGGCCTTTGCAAGTATGAGTGCGCCACCGCACTAATAGTCCCTTCCTTTACCAAGCCAACTCCATGATAGAGAGGCAGTGGTCCGTATTACGGTAACACCGAAGAAGAAGGAGAGCTTCAGCTGTACTATCGTGAAAAATACTGATAACAGGGACCTCGGGATATCGTAACGTAGAGCTGGAAACTCATCACCAACAGAATTTCGCTTCCTGCCGCTCATTGCCAACCCCTCTGCAGGTGGTCAGTTGCAATATGTCCATTCTGCTGGTAGCGTCGACAAGTTCTAGTGCCAGCAGCAGACCCAAGCAAAAGGACCTAGTGTCTCAGCCTCACAAGGCAAGGGGAGCTTGATCGGTTCTTTGTATTTCATATTTGCATCTTCTTTCTTCCATTACGTCCTCGCACAGCCCCGCTCCGATCTAAACATGCTGATCAGCGTGGTTGAGTGATGGCATAGCGATTCTCCTCAACTTGCCGAGTATCCAGCATCTGCAGGCTGGACGAATCGGATACAAAGCCCAACAGAACGCTTCTTCTCTTTTTCGAACGCTATCTTAGCCTCTGTGTGCAACACCAACGCACTATACCAATCAAATGCGGAAGGCCGCCCTCCATAGCGAGAGAACCACTCATGGTTGTTACGTCGAGATCACTAGAGCTAGCTACTGGTACTTGTCCAGCCAGTGGATTTAGCTAGTGCTCGCTCCAGCAAGAGTCGGTTAAACCTGGCTTTCTCGTGGCCTGTGAGATGAGCTGCGAAACCCGCTACTACAAAACTGTGGTGTAATCACCTCTACAAAGTGCATTTCCCTTGCATACGCCACGCCGCGCTAAAAAGAGACGCTGGCAGCAGCAGAAAAGAAAAGAAAAATGCAACTAGTCATCTCTCCATCAACTAGAATCCCGCCAAAAAGACCACTTGCTTGTGGTCGAAAATGACTGCATGCATATCTCTAGTTTAGCTCATGAAAAAAAGAAGGAATGAAACAAGAGGGTGGGATAGATACAGCTATGAATTGACACGATGGGCGAAGCAATGGATTTCCACATGAGCACGAACGAGTACGAGTACTGTGCTCATTTCTCGTATACCAATGGGAGATCGGCTGTGTCTAGGCACCCCAGTCGGGCTGGCATGGGCTTTATTCAGACGGAATTTCCAGCTGGGTTGAGCAATAGAGCCGTACACGGATCGCCTTTGACCCATGGTTGATTGGCATGCCAGAATCCCATTGATATTCCGTTTCCTGCTGCAGATATAGAGCACATGCTTGTACATTTCAGACAAAATATTGCGCAAAACAGTACGCACGGTATAAATAGGTAAGAATGGAAGAGCCACGTCTTCTAGACTGGTTCAGTTGGGCGATTACCATCTCTCCCCCTGGAAGATATTGTAACCCAGCTTCTGTGTCCTTTCGCAACTCAGCTTGATCATTCAGCCAACAGGGCCACTAGCAGCCCTTTGACAGAGAGTGGCTCCACTTGCAATGCCCTAAGACTCATCATAGTTTGACTCGTCTGAGATAGTCGCTTTTAGCTCGTACCGGATGATCCCCCCGCAAAGAGCTCCGAGATGTGGCTGCTTACTGGGGATACGATCGAAAGCCAGCTCAACTCTTGCCCTCTATGGATTGAAAAATGATCCGCGACAAAAGCCAGGCTGTGTCATGCATAGAGATGCCGTGTCATTCGACGCCGCCGCCGTAGTTGCCAATGATTTGATCTAGCGCCAAGACATTGCGATAAGGGGCAGCTCAGCTTGAAAGTGCGGTACTAGGAGAACCCCGTGCTTTTCAATAGCGTATGCAAGGGGGGGACTCAACCGTGCTTCACTCGCAGGTAGCGGCCATTCATTGGCGGTATTCACGGTTCATTCGAACCCCGCGAAACCTAGAAGATGGAAATCAGTCGTCGGGATGAGTGATGGTTGATCAGAATTCAGAAAGTCGCTTCCGTCACAACTGACAGATACAAAATGGACAGGCAGCTACCTGACTCAAGACGCTGCTGCAGGGATGATATCTCGCCTTGGCTACTGTATCCCGGCCACGACTGTCCACCCCAGAGCGTCTAAGAGCGCAAAGCCGCTTCTAAAGTATCACGAAGTTATCGGGTGAGCTATTGCTATGAGTCCATGAGTTGTCGTTGAGCAGTATGGTAGGTGCCAAGATGCGGCTCAGGGCACATGGGACTCAGGTCATATTCGGTTAAGGACCCTGCGAGAGCTCGTTCTTGCCTTTATCTTCCCACCTCTCATTTCCTGTTGGGTGCCAGAAAGAACTCTAGAATCCTTGTCTCAAAAGCAATAACTCGACAAGTACCCAATGCGTCCGATCCCAAGAGGTTTCAATCAGAACTGGAGTAACGTAACTGAGATGGGCTCCAGGTGGGAGGAAGAGGGAGATTCTCCTAAAACTGTACCAAATATTGCGTACCAGCAAAACAAGATTTTAAAGTGGCCGTAACATGTCCCCAAGAACACTAGTTCACCATACTATGTTGTTCTTAATATAGCCCTGCATTGGACGTGTATAATCCACATAAGAACTAGAGGCCACCAATGTACAACCAAAGAATTGTTGGCTTATTCAGAGCTGGTTTGATCAGTAGCAAAGTATTATGGGCTTTGTGAAAGGAGTGACTCGAGGTTTCTTGGCCGGTCTAGGATGGCACGCAAACTGTTACCGATGCTGCGATAATCACTTGAGCAAACCGTGGCTTCAGAATAGCTGGACCGCTCGAGTTGTATAAGAAACGTTCTCCACTGGACGTAGCCTCTATTTAAAGACTGTTCTTAGTCAACGCCAGACACAGCGGGAACATCTCAGCAGCAGGAGGCCGTAGGCCAGTTATATCCGTCTGAGGCTCAACCATGGGAAGCGACTAGGTCCCAGGGTCCTTGATATTATTACCTGAAGGGTTATCGGTGTTTTCGCTGTTTGGTATACCCCATTGATGGCATACTCGACTAGCGCTTGCGGTAAGCTATGGGGGATATCAATATTGGCTGCCCATGTTTCATGCATTTCCGCGCTTCTTCGGGGATAAAAACAGCTAAGATTACCAGATGGCATCTATTTCAACATAGCAAAGGGAGGCTCTGGAAAGCCTCTCGGAAAATATTCACGTCGTAAACTCCATCCATTCTCAGTATTCTCGGTGCTGCAAATCAGACCCCTGGTCGCATATCCTGACGCTAGGCACTGAGCGAACAATTCTAAACTGAGCACTAGCCATGAAGAGAATAGTTTGGCCATATCAATCATGATAGGAACAAGAAGCTGTCAGCAGAGCCAATGAACTCAGTACAGGTTCTTTACTTTTCACGTTTATTCCGTGCACTTGAGGGCAAAGCCTTGACACGGAGAGACGCTGAACTTGGCAAGATTGGAACAGTCGATTTGCTGGCCCACTTGTCGAAAAGGAATCCGCAAGAGAAGATGCCAAAGAAACGAAAACAGGGAAAGAGTCATAGTCAAGCAGTACATGGCCTATTAAACATATAAAGTAAACCTCCTTTTGGAAGTTGAAATGTCGCCGGCGACAGCAGGTCGATTTTTCGATAGCCTATTGACCAGATACACCAGAAAATCCCGAATTGCCGTAAAAGAAAAAAAAAATCGTCGAATATAACCAGCTTGAGTCTCGGGTATATATTTTTGAGGCTTTTGTCATCTATTCCATCCCAATCCAAAGAGAAAAACAAAAGAAACTCCTATTGCTCGCAACCTTCAAATGCTATGTTAACAGTAAATGTTTGTCGTCATGATATCTCGGTGGTCCGTTTCAACAAGTTGAACATCAAACTTCGTCACAGCAATCGTCCATTTTTGTGGATGGCTTCTTCGGAGTAATATGGCATCCAATGAACGGAACAATTAATGGAAGACTATCTCAAGAGCGCTTGATCTCCCACCTGCTTTCGACGATAATACGGTTTGCACCAACGCCGTCCAGCGCGGAAGATGCTTTTTGAGGATTTAGATTCGTCTCGCTTGCACTCGGGCTTTGTTCCTCTGGCACAAACGCAGTTGCGGTATGGCTTGTGTCGTCGGTATGGTCATATATTGAATGCAGGGCGATTGTGTCGGGACCTGGTTGCCTTTTTCGGCTGGAAAGCTTCGAACCAGACTGCCCTGATCGCTCAGACTGGTTATAATTGCCCAATTTGCTCGCCCCTCGCGTTTTATTCCATCTCGTAACAAAGGGGCCCAGCATGGGTAATGACACGCAGATGATACCAAGATTGACTTCCAGTGTCGAAAGGAAATCTACCCACACCATAGTGCCTGTTATATTCGCTAGTTCTAGGTGTGTTAGGGTGATGATTCGAGCAACGGCGACGGCGGAAACCCTGTCATATTTGCGATTAATCTCAATGGAAGCCACGTCAAAGGGAAGAGGAAAGAGAGAGAATGAAGGGAATGCATACAATAGACCAGCCATAAAGATCGCCGTGAGCGAAAGCTTCATCTGTTTTCTCGTGTTCAGCGTCCATATCGTTCGCAACGGAAGCGTGAGAACAACAAAGTCGCTTATAATATTATAGACGCCGACTGCGATGAATGCTGAGACTTGATTTCCGCATTTGCCTCCGGGTATGGCAGGATTATAACTCGCCGCAAAAGGATGACAGAGCAGGAAGAACATGAGGATGTTAGCCAACGCCCACACGCTGATGAACGCAATCACTATCTTTGTCGCAACTCGCATGTGTTTGTTTGGGAAAACTCGGAGATAGAAAAAGAGAACACTGAGTTTCACAGTGGTAATGCATAATGTGTATATCAGCGCATACGAGAGCGTCAACTGCAAGATGATGATTAGATTCGGCATCGTCTCGGTAAGCGGACGGCCAACTCCCATCGGCGAATCTATTCATGCTAGTCAATGTTTGTGTCATCGTAACTCGAGGCCGTTTCGGCAGAACAGAAGCCTACAAAGTCCTTGAATAACGAGCATGCCAACGCCCTGGGGCACCGAAAAGAGGATTAAATAATCATCCCACCAAAGCTTCGCGCCAGACATGAATCGTGCAAAGAGCCGAAGGCCAACTATGAAGAGGGCTATGAAGACGAGAACGCAGTTGATAATCAAGTGTATCTTGACTATCGACATCACTGGAAACGTTACCGTCTGCAGCGCCATGTTGCCGTTGCTGTTATCGCTGCTGCCGTAGTTGCTGCTGCTGTTTCTTCTTCAACCACCATCCATTTAAACACCTATTCAGCTTTAGAAGCAACAAAAGACTGAATAAGCGACGTAATATAGTAGTTGAGCATTGGCCAAAAGGTTGCTCGACACAGGAAGCCGAGTTGACTCTGGGCCGCCATCCCTTGTGGAAGGAATAAGCAGGATCGACAGCCTTGGACCAGCCTTGGCTTACATTTCCTCCCTGCAAGGATCGAATGAGCGCGTATAAGTGAGTGCGGATCATGAGAGTGCCGGGAACAATGGGCTGCACCCCTTTCAAACCTGACCAGGCCTGGGCGGGGAAGTGAGGTTCGTGATGTCTAGGAGGGTTTCGATACTACTTCACCCGAGAGACAGTAACAGTGCACGGCGTAGCAGGTATTATTACCTCTGCGTAAGCGGCCCCATTAGGCTGGCGATTTTTTGCGTTCCCGTTTCTGACAACCATCCCCGGCTCTTCATTTCTGCAAGAACCGAATCCGTGCAAATGCCCGCATGATAGAGTGGGGGAGCTTTCCCCCCTCTCGCCACATTTTCAACATGCCTGGTAAAAGTGAGAAATGATGCAGACACTGCTGGTAAAAGCGGAAACAGTGTGCCGCTGCTTAGATTGCAAAAACCGATGATATCCCGCTAGTGACGCTTGGTGAGTACAGGCCTCCCTCTAGTTGTTCTTGACCATCGACTCAAAGCAGGGCAGAAATTGTTGTTCCCAGCGGAGAATGCCAACCGATGGGCTCTGTACACTCCGGACCCCGTATTTGGGAAGGATCAAAATGGGACCCTTGTATCCAGAATCCCACTGGCATAATTATGTTGCAACAAATACGGGTCCCATGCTGTATCCAGAAGTAAAAACAAGGATAATATCTACTTCCCATCTAAAGTCGAGCCAGGATCTTTTTGAGCGGCAAGACTGGAATCCAACCAACACGCCTCAAATTGGGTATTGCGTACATGTACCGTGAGCAATTTATTTGTGCGCAATGCATACTGTAACCCTGATCAGATTGGCACCGTGTGTTGAACAGACAAGGTTCTAAATGGACTACTCAACCAGCTGCATGTTAGAGTTTTCCGCATCATGAGTTAGCGACTCTGGTCTCTCCACATAGGGCGATGGAGACTGCTCGTACGAGTGCTCGATAAAGCACCCAACAGCCTTGATGAATATCCCAGCTCATTCAGGGCCATTGGGACACATTTTAAGAAGCGGGAGTTCCCCAGCCGAGTCCCGTGAGGATTCTCCGTCATACTTGCATTACCTTAAAGGTTTTTCTAACAATCAGAGAACCGTCCTATCATTTTGCAGTCAATTTTTATCTAGAAACCAAATATGGATTCTACTCCAGGGAATTTCGACTACATTATTGTAGGAGGTGGCACTGCGGGCTTGACGGTCGCAAATCGTTTGAGTGAAGATGCGAGCATCAAGGTACTAGTGATAGAGGCGGGTCAAGACCATTCTCAAAACCCTCTTGTTCAGGTTCCAGGACTTGTTGCTGGGATGTATGGCAAGCCTGAGTTTGATTGGAATTTCAGCTCAACACCTCAGGTGAGTGATACGTTATGGTGTTTCAACTATATGCTGTCATTGTTGTTGTTGTTGTTGTTGTTGTCGTTGTTGTTAGACTAACGCCACGCTTTCCAGTCTGGGCTTAACAACCGGATTATCAACCAGGCTCGTGGCAAGCAATTGGGAGGATCATCTGCACTCAATTTCATGATGTTGCTCTATCCTCCCAAGGGCAGTCTGGACGCTTGGGGTGCGTTGGGAAACAAAGGCTGGGATTATGATTCCTTATCGCCATACTTACGCAAGTTCGCGACATTTCATGTACCTCCTCAAAGCGCCAAAGATGTTGTTGGCCTTAAGTATCACGACGATTCGGTAGTTGGTAATGGGCCCGTCCAAGTTTCCTATGGCGAAGGCTTCGGGAAACCAAATTCGTTCTGGATGGAGACTTTCGCTAAACTTGGCCTGGAGATGAAAACCGACCCAAGAACGGGCAAGGCTCTGGGGGCATTCCAGCAGGGTGCCAACATCGATCCCGCTACTCACACACGAAGCTATGCCGCCAACGCGCACTACACTCCTGAGATTGCGAGTAGGCCAAACCTGACAGTGCTCACGGAGACAATTGTCAAGAAAATTATCTTTGATATGTCAGGGGCCGAGCCTGTTGCGACTGGTGTGCTCGTTAGGACTAAAGAGGGCATCGAGCAGATATTGAGTGGTGATGAGATCATCCTGTCGGCGGGAGCCCTCATGTCACCCCAAATCCTTGAACTGTCTGGTGTTGGTGATAGGTCGCTCCTTGAACGTCTGAGCATTCCCGTCATTGTTGAAAATCCAAATGTCGGAGAGAATCTGCAAGACCACCCTATTTCAACCCAGGGATTCGAAGTTAAACCCGACACTCCCTCGAGTGATGTGCTCCGTGATCCAAACGTCCTCAACGCACTTATACAGCTGTTCCAGGATGGAGGCAAGGGTCCCCTGGGCCAGTCGATTATTAGCGTCGCATACTCCTCCCTCGCCGATGGAGAAGGTGTCTACTCTGAAGATGCTAGAAAGGCTTTGTTTGCCTCGCATGATCAGCACGCGCAGACCCAGGATGGCAAAATCCTCCGTGAGCTCCTTGAAGGGCCCAATGAGCCGGCCGTGGAGTATTTTCTATTCCCCGGACAAGTGCATACAGTTCTTGACAACCCAGCCAGCATGGCGGATTACCTCTTACCAACGAGCCCAGAGAATTATCTGACCGTCATGACAATGCTGAACCATCCCTTTTCCCGTGGCAGCGTCCACATCACCAGCGCAGATGTTGATAAGCTTCCAGCTTGGGACCCCAACTTCAACTCGAATCCCCTTGATTTGGAGATCTCTGCACGCCATATTCAGTTTGTGGAATTACTTCTCCGGACATCTCCGTTTAAGGACCTTTTTAAACCTAACGGCGCTCGTATCCCGCAAGTCAAGGGTGATACTCTTGAGAACGCTAGAGAAGTTGTTCGACAGAGTCAAGTTAGTGACTTCCATCCCGCATGTAGTTTAGCGATGAAGCCAAGAAACCAGGGCGGTGTCGTAGATGACAGGCTGAGGGTATATGGCACTAAGGGGCTGAGAGTTGTTGATGCCAGTGTCTTTCCTATCCAAACCGCAGGTAACATCCAGACCATGGTCTATGTCGTTGCAGAGAAAGCTGCGGACTTGATTAAGGAGGATAGGAAGTCAAAGGCTTAAACAAAATCAGAGCTGGTATAAGATTTGACAGATAGCAATCCGACTAGGAAGTTTACGGAATTCTACAGGAATTAGTCAATAGTCATACAAATGACAATGGCCCGGAAGGTGGGAAGGCTCATTGGAAATTGCGACTTGAAAAAATGTAATAGTAGTAGTAATTGCCATGGTAACCCTGGCCTCTTAGAAAAATCCCTTTTTTTTTTAACAGGGGCAACCTCTTTTTTTTTTTTTTTTTTTTTTTTTCATATGGGGGCCAAGTGTGAAGTGAAATGGTGGAACAAAGTGAAATACGACTTACTTTGTTCACAATAAGTACAAGGCACTGCTGATCCCTTAGGGTGGCTCTCTCTCAGCAGCCCTTTCGAGTGCATGCCTCCACTTGGTAATATATGTCGGCGTGTAAGGTACTTGCAAAGTACCCAATCAGCGACGATGAAACTGTTCCCAGTCCCAGGGTATTTATGCGAATGCGACGAATGCTTTCTTATTGTATACAGAGAGGCCTAGGGGCTTATTAGCCGGCTCCCGCTTCTCTCAGCCACAGAGGAGCATTAACTCCAAGCGAATACCATTCTCGGCCAGTTCAAGCGACGCAACATTTCAAAAGGGCAATGTTGCGCGGTTTTCTCCAGTTCATTGAAGACCAAATAGTAGCATAAATAGATGCTAGAATCTCTTTCTAAAGCCCTTCAGTAGATGATCCGTGTGCGAGAACTTGTGTCGGTGCGAGCTTCCATGTCGAAGGATCGGTGCTAGCGGGTGATCGACCAGAAAAGTCTTGGAAACGGTATAGTAAACCCGAACTCGTAGCCTTTTTTTCAGAATAACGCCGCGGCAATTGTCGGCCGGTGACGGTGACGGTGACGCTTGCCCAAAGCAGAAAGAAGTCATTGCGCATCCTGGCATATATCGTCTTGCTTAACTTCGCAGGCGTACATAACTCATGATAAGGCACTAAGCATCCATGTGGATATAACAACTGTTTCATCTTATTACCGACAGCAGCTTGTTGATGTGGTGGATCGCGTTCCGGTGTGCTAGCTTCGGCACAGAAAGGGACCAAAGACGGAGAGGGTTAGCCGATGTTTTTTGAGACAGCCTATCTTCTACCACTTTTGTCCGCCTGTGGCCTGTTGGATGCCATTATACGGATTGTTAGTTGTAGGCCTGTACTCCGTATGATGCAAGTAGGTATTAGACCCTCCATCGTCATGTTCTTATGCTCTGCTGCGAACTGCCACGAATTGTATGCTTTGGCTTGAAAAGGAAAGCAGGACGTGGAGACTATTTCTCTTGCGTATTCGTTTGCTGGGTTCATTCAATTTACAAGCTGGTAACATTTTATGTCCGTTGATGTTTCCCCCTCGCTGGGTATTTGACCAAGTTTGTTCTTAATCATATGCATCTGTTGCATTTTCCATCGTTTATCGGATTTATTGATTGCATGTCTTCCTTGATCATTCCATCGTACTTCAGCCCCATGTATTGTCAGTATTATTCGTTATATCGATCAGCCGGTCGTCTGTTCGTTGCTCCATGAGGTGCTCGTTGCTCGTTGCTTGCGATTCAATTCTCATACTTTGATTCTCTTACGGCTCTTATAATGCTGTTCGTTCACAACTCTTCATGGCTTGGTGCTTTATACGACTTGATTCTTGTAACTCGACCCTTGAACTCGCCGCTCACGAGGCATTCGGTTCGATTCTTCAGGTCGTTTACGCTTCTTGTAGCTCGATGCACGCTATTTTTTTTTTTTTTTTTTCCTTTTTTCATCTCGGTTCTTGCACGCCTCTTATTGCGTGGTTCGTATGTGGCTCTAAAACTTGATGCTCTCAGAGCGGTTCTTACATGACTCACTGTTTCGTGCTTGTGATTCGATTCTCGTAGCCCAACGCTTACAGCTCGATTCCTTCGCTCAGCCTTAGCCTCCACCCTCACCTCCAATCCCATATGTTTGTATATATATTCGATCGACCGGCCGCCCGCTCGTTGCCCCACGAGGTGCACGTACTTTGACTCTTATGGCTCGATGCTCACCATTCGTTTCTTGAACTCGCGTTTCGTACCGCTCTCATGCGTGGATTGTATACGACTCTTACGACTCGGTTCTTGTATTTCGGCTCTTTAGCGTTCGTATGCGGCTTGCGGTTCGATTCGTGTAGCTTTCTTCTTGTACTTCGACGCTCGATCTGTTTGTAGTGACTTGCTTCGTACTATTTGGTGGTTTTGACTTGATTCTGATCAACCTCCCACATCTCCGCCTCCGCCTTTGCCTTCATCCCCATATATATGTATATTATTATATCGATCGATCGGCCGCCCGCTCGTTGCCCCACGAGGTGCTTTAATCTTATTTAAAGAAGGCTCTTTCAATCATTCGCTATTTATTCTCTTGCGCGGTAGCAACCTTACTCTCGATCTGTTTATGATTAGTGTAAAGCTTCTTCTCTCCTTGCTGGTCGGCGGCAGCAGTACAAAGCGGCGATCGTACGTCGAGACCCTAATCGAAGAAAGATATGAATTAGCTCAGAAACGTAAGAAGATAGAACCTTCAGCCTCTTTTCTGAAAGTCAATACTGTCATGGGTTATATAAAATGTAGTATGCAAGGAGTTAGAGCATATGAACTCATGCCGATACTTATTCCTTCTCTGGCCTAGAATTGCCGTTATTAACAATGTGAAGTTAAAAGAAATGGTCTTGGATCCTAAGATACATATTTTTCGTCAGAGTGAGTAAAGAGTTGGTGGAAAGAGGCAAAACCAACCTTGGTACATGTATCATTCGGTCATAGCTGAAGACAGAGCTGCCTATTCTAGCAGATAAAACTGCACTATGTTAGTAACTCTGATGATGCCGATACAGGCGAGAACTAACCTGTGTACGTAAAATAGATTTTGAGAACTTGAAGAGAACTCGCGGTTTGATGAGGGAGTACTCCTGCAAGAGCGTCAGTAAAGCTGCGAGTATGATAGGGCTAACGAGCAGCCAACCTCGCAAAAGTTACCATCTAAGTCATTTATCTCTGTATTCAAGTACTAATAGACTAGAATTTGTTGCAGTTCTGATCATTTCAATGCAGCTGTTTGGTGTTGGAGCTGAGATAACGCACTTGCCTGAGCATATTGATATTTCTGCGCCAAAGGAGCGGTAACTTGATAGTCAGTACCCAATTTCTGGGGTAGAGCATGCAGGGGAACCAGAAGTTGTGATAAAGTAGGCGTGAGATTTTCCGAAAGAAATGTCGAGATGCAGGGACTAGCAGAGACTGTCTCTGCAGAGTGAGCCGTTATGCATGTCAGATTGCAAAATGCACGTCGTGACAGTTTTTAATGACCCAGAGACGATTATGTTAGCCTAGACATTCTATAAGTGGCATTATCTACCAAGATAGACTTACCAAGAGACATTGGAGAGATTGTTTGGCTTCTAGAGCTGTATTTGACTCAAAGATGTACTGGTATGACCAGCAACCCGATTTCATGCTCACAGCGGCGAGTGGAAGAGGTCAAAACACGCTCACGATGAAGCATTGTGTAGCTGGCAGCAAGTATCTAATGCCGAATTTTTTCCTCGGGTTGTTTGTCAGCAGCTAGTTGCTTTATTTTACTTGTTTTTGGCACTCACTCGTCGAGAGAGTAACAGCTTGGTCAAGCAACTATCATTGGTTGATTGCAATTCACGAGACTTGACGGTCTGAAGTTCTAAAGCGGATGCCTCTATTAAAAATGCTCAGTAGTTGTGTCAGTATCCATGATCTTACCGCAAATGGCTTTCTGAGGCTCAAAAGCGTCTTGATATCTTCCTGCAAGGTGACTGGGGACGATTGCGAATAGCAGGATTTGAACAAGCAGACGACTAGACTGACAAGCTTTCAGAGAGCTTTCCAACAGCGACGGCTATAGGAACTAGCAGCGTTTAGTCTATCTGCATTAGGCTCTAGGAACATTGAGGAGGCACTTACCTGGATATGCTGTTCCACCAGAATGAACGCACGATAAGGCTTTGAACGGTCAGTAACAGGGATTGCATCGATTGCTCTGATGCTCAGGAGCACCACGGACCCCATTGATGAAGTTGACGGGAGTGAATGAAAGATGGGATATATCATGTCATGGATTTAAGCCAGAAGTTTAAAAAAAGAGCGGGTTGCTCAGAATATGGATAGAATTTGTATTGCTGTATGGCGGTCAATCACGTGTGGCAGAATACTGCCGGCCCTCGCTCTTTTTGTCGAGGATGGTCGACGATATATGGCCAGCAAGTATCAAGAAAGCCACTGCGGAGTTTCTTAAAAGCATTAGGGTCATCCTTACAGGCTTAGAAACTTTTTGGAGGGTTGCACTGACTGATAGCTCGCAGTCTGAATGAATTGTGAGGCTGCAAAGGAGACTGTAGAAGACAGAGTTGAACAAAGGGCTGCTGTTCGAGGGGGGACAGCCACTAAATCTAGCTGAACGGCAACTAAACGGCGGCGAATAGCAGGTATACAGCTATAATTGACTACATAAGGCAACACTTTTAGGCCTATTCAATAGCCTAAACAACTATAGATGATCAAAATGCATGGACAATCTTCCTTTTTGGTCGTGGATTCAGCTGCGATTATCCTTCAATATAGACGCTAGATACCGTGTTGTTGAAGAAGTCAAAGTCAGCATTTATAAGAATTTGATTGTTTGTATGTGTAAAACACGGATATAATACTAAAATATGGAAAGAATTCGAGAGAGATCGATCCATGTCCAACACAGCACATGTCAGCTGTTATCTATCAGATATCAAAGCGCGTCGGCTGGCACCGTACATGTACTCTTGGACCGCCACATTACATCCAAGTCGGGGAATTGTATCAAAAACTCCGCAAAATGTACCAAGCAGAATCTCGCTAGGCAGAAAAAAGAGGCTTGAAAGGCATCCAAGCTTGAGCGAGATGGCATCCGTGAAGCGTAATGGAGAAATAAACGAGGTATATTATTGGCCAATAGCTTACGACTGACATCTAGAAATATCACGTTGACACTGAACCTGTCCCACGTATTAAATGAAAAAGGCGTAGACTCGAATAGAGAAAAAAGGAACTTAATTTCCGTAGGTATAACAGAGGAAATGACATAGCTAGAGTACATACATCCAAATGTCCCATTACTACAGAAACCTTAGAAACGATTGCGGATCCCAAAACAACCAAGGTAATTACCCATTTCCCGCCAAAGGAAACACAAAAAGGTATCAAGAACAAAAATAGGAAACAATATTGAGTACAGTCTAGAACAAGGGAAAAAAACGTGGGTGGAGAATGGTCTTGAAGAACGGTATTAAGAAGGGAAAGAGAAGAAGGGAAAAGAGCCCCCTGTAACCAACAAGCGCCTATAAGACAAACCCATGAAGAGAGGAGAAAGAAAAGACGACTGTATGGAAGTGCAGAAAACAATCTAAGCCGGTCCCCATGTTGGCCTCCCACCCACCCGCATTAGCCATGGGGACGGCAAGAACAGCCGCTCAAGCGCAGTGCCAAAGAATTATTTGGGCAATCGTTTCTATCACACGTCAGTATAAACAGGTTGTGGAACAAGAGAATCCCTTACCCGCCCAATTGCAGTTCCCCATGTACCATGGAAGAACAAATTTTTCTTAGTCTTCCAGCCGCGTAAGCGTCCGGTGCGTCACACTGCCATAGTCTACCACCTGCTGTGCCGGCTTCCAATCTTCGGGCACAAACTCGGCGCATTTGAAGATGGCATCAAAGGCCTGTGGGTTCGGCGGATTGGGTCTGGATCTAGAGGTAGAGGTAGAGGTAGAGGTAGAGGTAGAGGTAGAGGTAGAGGTAGAGGTAGAGGTAGAGGTAGAGGTAGAGGTAGAGGTAGATGAGCGCAAAGACAAAGACAGAGGTCCCTCTCTCGCAGCAAAAGAAGATGACAAAGGTCCCTCTCTCGCAGCAAAGGAGGAAGGAAAAGAGGATGACAAAGTAGGAGAAAAATTCTTGGCCATATCCTCACGGTGAAACATTTCAACCACGCACTTAGTCCCTATATCCTCAAACATAATATGGCAGCCGTCTTCGCTGAGATCTGACGCAAAGGGGCCATGCGGCTCAAACCAGACGACTCGATACCACAGCGAGTCCAGCGGGTGGTTGGCAGCTTTATCCTGTACAAAGTCGTACAGCTGGCCCATGCGGAGGCCTTTATCCGGATGATTGGCGTTGAAGATGCGGAACTCGAGCTTTTCATGCGATTTTGCATTATTCATGTTCTGCGACGAGAATTCCATGGCGATAAAGTCGGGGATAGGGGGCTGCGAGACGAGCATCTTGCGCCAACTTGCGCCGGCTCGCGTGAAGCGCTCTCTATCCAGTAATACCTGGAGAGCTTCGACCTTGGATATGTCGGGCTTAGTGGATTCATACTTGTTGTACCTGGTATTCAGTTTCCTCTTCATCTTGAGCCTATTGTGCTTGGAAGTCCATCGCTGCTCGTAGAAGGATTCAGACCGGCGTGGGTAGCCGTAGAATTTGCCGCCGACAGGGAAGAAGCTGCTGCGAAAATGCCTGACTAGCAGTGAATTCAAGACCGGATACATCTTGCGGTAATCTGAATCTTTCTCCCGTCTGGTCTGCGGATGGGGCTCGAGCGGCCGCGTCTCATCGGGGGTGAAGAAGAGCTTCCGCTGCAAGAGGACCGATCCATCAAAGACTTCCTTCCAGGTCTTGCTCACCCGCTGGACAGAGGTGAGGAGGGTAACGGCGTCGATTTTGGTGAATACTTGTTCCAGAATCTCTGTGGAAGACAGCGCTTTTTTTCTTGCGGTCCGATGCTGGTCTGGACGAGTCGAGTCTGGGCAAGACATATTGATGAGAGAGGCATCTTGGGTAAGCTTTACCAACACACCGAGGGGGCGTACACGAGCAGGCATTCTGAAGCCAATTGGGAGAGGCCGCCAGGCGGGGTAGTAAATGTCAGGTTCAGGAGCAAACCTGGCGGTATCAAGATGGGAGTTATTAGAGTGCAGGACGGTAAGGGGATGTTTAAAGGATCGAACATAAAAGGAAGGTTCGTCGCGAGACGGGGCATAGAGAAGGAGAGGTACAGGAGGGTCAGGCCCTCCGTGATGGTTTTCTTCATCAACCTCGTAGATTGTTTTCATCATGAGAGTTGGTGGTCAATATGGAATTCGATTAGTACCTAGATATAGGTAGTTGGTGGTGGGTGGTGGTTTGGTGAGCAGTCTATGACAAAGTGAATGGGCTCTATCAATGAGGGCAACGCTGAGAGACTCAGGCTAGAAATGAATAACGGAGATTCAAATGAAACAAGAAGATGGATTTAAAAGAGAATAGACAGATGGGAATTGTTCAGGGCCACCCTCTTATATACATGTATTCTTCGCTGGGGCCTCTACATGTCTTCCCAACCGGCTCGACCTTTTTCTTCCACGCCTTTCAATTTCTCGCTGTTCCGTGCTACTTTCAGAATATACCAAATGTATTTTTCTACCTTTTTTTTTTTTATTCCTTCTGCTAGTTTGAGACAATAATAGCCTGTTGTCGGCTGAAGGCGGAGCCATCCAATCCCAGCTACCCACCTCCATTGGTTTGAAAACCAGGCTGTATAAACGACTGGGCCTGAGCTACTGTGTGTCTACCATCCCAGTCGTATTCTGTGGCTTCCTTTGGCTTCTTTTGTCCCCGCATCGCTCTGTCTGTGCGTGGCTGCAAGCTACCAGTCTATCAGTTAGTCAAGAGAGGGTGGGAGAGAGCAAAAAGCCGGTAGAGACAGGGTGTTTTGATAGGCTCCCCTCATCCAGAGAGGCAAACATTTGCAGTAGTACTTGGTTGCTATCTTGCGAGGAATACGCCGCTGCATTACCACCACCCTCACTACTACACACCAGCTTGTAATTATTATCGTCACTTTGCCCCCTCTCCAATACGACATGGCGACCTGGCTGCTTGCTACTGGACCAAAACAACAATGAGAACATGCAAGCACGTTGGGATTGAGCCATTCAAGCATTGCATGAACATACCGGCGGCATCATAGATAGGCAAACTTGTTCCATGCTTGGGCCCTTTGGGCCTAGGCTCTTGGTTTTGCATTCAACCCGAATCGATTGCCTTAGCAAGGCAATAGAAGCAAGGCATGGACACGTGTCACGAGCAAAACCGCTGTCAATTATGCAGAGAAGGGCATATTTCTCCTTTTTGTATAGGATTTGCAAAAGAAAAAACAAAAGCAGGTGATTTTTGAGAATTGATTCAACTGCAATGCAAATGCAGATGCAGATGCAAAATGCAGACCGTAAATATTCCAAATGCAGCTAGATAACACGAATGCAACTAAATATTGCTTCCTACATGAAATGCAAACAAATATTATATGCGCAAGGACGGGGAAAGGCCCCCCAGACCAGAGCTTACCCTTCCAAAATGGAGACGCAGTCTTACTGGGGCAAACCTGATACATAGCAATACCTGGTACTGCTGCTGCCTCAGTGCCTGTCAGCCTGTCAGTCTGTCTGGTTATATGTTTATCCAACCAGATGCCTGCGCCTGTAGACACCCCGTGGATCACTCCATCCGTAACTCTGAACTTCAAAGGAGGAAATGTCACACACAAAAGCGGGTACGTTCAGGTGCGGCTGAAGGCGTCTTGTGCTTGTGCTACTCAAAACCCAACTTTTCTCCCATATTTTGTTTGCTCTTGATTATCCCTTGCTTCGTTTTTTGTGAGTTTTCGCTTGTTTCTTTGCTGTTTCGGTTCCTTTCCGCCCGAGACAGCAATTACGCCACCCCGGATGAGATGAGGGGGAAAAGCTGTTCAAAGCAGGCTGGGCAGGCAGACGTGGCAAACGCGCGTTGCTGCTGCTGCTGCTGCATTGCAGTGCTTGTTGTAAGTGAACCTGGTTGGATGGTTAATTTACCTTTCTCGTCCCGTAGGAGTAGTAAGAAGAAGAGACAGAGCAAAAAGCAGAAAAAAAAAAGGATTCAAGCCTGCATGCTGCATGGTAGCAGTACATGCTGCAACTTGGCGGCACTCCCTACATATATACAAAACATCATTCGTATCATGCAAGAGAGAGAGAGCAAAGAGAAAGGCATACAAATAATGCACTACAGTGCTTCATACATGAATGTGGAGTCAAAACCTGCCACTCAGCGCTCACAGCAGTAGGACAGCCATTCGCAAAGATATTGTGTAGGCGGTACGTGGGAGTAGGATCCGGGGCAGATCGTCCCACCCAGAACACGCTCCGAGTCGCCCACTCCTGAGACTCGTACCACATACATTAGCCATACGGATTAAAAGTATAAATTGTGATTGTGATTGTGGTTGCGTGTGCCTGAATCAACGAGTAAAAAAAAAACAAAGCAGTGAGTGCATTGAGACCCAAAGCAACCCCACAGATAGACGCCAAGTCGTAATGCAACATTAAAACAAATCAAGCACAATGTCATGACACCATTCGCTCTCGCTCTCTCTTTCGCCCCAATAAAACCAAAAGCAAAAAAAAAAAAAAAAAAAAAAAATCAGGCTTTCAACGCACACAATCTCCCCCTTCTCTTTCTCTCTCTTCTCCATCCCCAGCCCAAGCACACAAGCAGCTCCTCGTCTGCTGCATGTCTCAGATATATCATTCGCTCTGGCTCTGGCTCCGGGTTCCCCTCCACCCCCTCTCTCTGTTTGTCTCTTTTTTTTCTTTTTCTTTTTTCTTTTCTTCCTACAGGAGATCGTCGGAGCCACTGGCAACGCTCTGTTCAATAGCGTGGATAATGTCTCCCTCAGAGAAAACCGGCCCTTGTCCGTCGCATTTGGCCAGACGCTTCATGCGCTCGGCTACTTGGCTGACGTCAACCAGGCCTCGCTTGTACAGAGGGTGGGCCAGGATGAAATCCCAGGCGGCTCCTGCGGCGAGCAGCCGGTGGCCGTCGTCGGAGGTAACAATCCGGTGTGAGGGGAACTTGTTGTTGTGACCCTGGAGCACATTTGTGTAAAAGTCGGTAGGCGTGTATGTCATCGGCCCTGTTGTCAGAGGCTCCGGGGAGTGAGAGCCGTTATTCTGGTTCATGGCCGACGTAGCGCGGAGAATCTCATTCTCGGTCGACATCCTCTGCAGGTCTCGTCGGAGTCGCTCATTTTCGGTAGCGGCTTCTTTCTGAGCAGCCTCAAGGTTGGCCAGCTTGGACTCGAGATCCTTGACATGTCTTTCTTTTCGTTCGCGGAATGCTCTTTGGCTGTAAATCAAAATAATGTCAGTATTAGCTACAGCATAGACTCCCTCTTGAATAAAAGGGAGGAAGAAAAAGAGAGAAACAGCAAAAAAAAATGATGTAATCGACGCCTATCCAACATTGGTCTGCAAGTCTGGTTTTGTACCCAGACCTTTTTATAAACCCCCAATGAAGAAAAGTAATGGCAAATTAGGAAGGTAAGAGAAGGATTCAGCTACAAGCCCCAGAATTCACCATCCCATGAAGCAGATCGATCTACTTTGATAGGCCGATACAACTCAAGGAAACATTCCGGGGCTGCCACAAAGTAGAAGAGGGTAAAGATAAGGATTTTGGGACGATAACAATGGGGGGGAGCACCTACGCGGCACGGTTCTGAGCTTTTCTCCTCGATTGCGCTGGGGTCAGCATATCCTCATCCTCGCTGCCGCCGCGGCCTACGTCGTCGAGGTTGGCCTCGATCTTGGGTCCCGATCCGCCATTGATGCTGCCATTTGTTGACGGGGACTGCGCCAGGTGGTCCGAGACGTGCTGCTGTTGCTCTTGATTTGGCTGCTGCTGCTGCTGCTGTTGTTGCACGGCAGCTCTCGGATGCTGGCCGAAGACGGGAGGCGACGGCGGGCTTTGATGGAAGGTCGATTGGTGGTGCTGGTGATGGCCGCCAAAGGACCCCGTGTAGTCAAAAGTATTGAAGTGGTCTGCAAAGTTGTCCTGTAGAAATCAAACACAGTTCGATTGCGTCAGCATCAGTCAAGACCTCTACACGGCGATTAATCATTCAAAGCCAGACGTGTGGTGATTAGTCTTCTCTCTCGTAATGCTCAAGTAAGGAGCGCTAAGGCACACAATCTGCGCTTTCGGGAGACGAGGTGGGGGACGCTGGGGGTTCACAAAAAACTTACAGGCGGGGAGGTGTTGCTGAAATCGTCCGAGCCATTTGATTGGGAGTGCGAAGGCGTCAAAGGCATAAAAGACGCCGGGAACGCCTGATGAGGGCCGGCAAAGGCATACTGGGCTGCGAAATCCATGGTGTTGGTCTTTCTTTTGGAGAACGACGCTGTGATGAGAGTATCCTGAGTTGGGTAGGTTATAATGGAGCAAGCCCGCCTGGCTTTGTTTCTTTTGTCCTAGGCGTGTACGGGGTTATGTACGGAATATGGCCGTCGCCCGGAATGGAGGACGGGGGGGCTGAGGCGAGTTTTTGAGTTGGGCTTTGCCTTCGTCCACTCGTATATAATACCCTAGGGCTATGGGTATCCGGTGAGAAATAGGTAAATGACAGAGAGAACCTGGTTTTTTTTCTCCAAATCGGCGGTTTGGGCCTACGTGCTCGCGTTGTCCGGACCCTTTCCCAATGGCACAATCACGCGAGTATCATTAATAAGTGAGTCTTAGCCAAGCGACAATTCCCGACCCAGAAGAAGAGAAAAGTCAGTAGCAAGAAGACGGCGGAAGACGCGAGACAGCTGTGGCTACGCTGCCTAGCGCTCCCACCGGCGAATCAAACGTCTTGGCCGGAGGCTCGGCAGCTTCTTGAGGCCTGAGGGGGCCCTTGCCATGCCGCGAGGATGCTAGCACGCATCCCCAAATGAAGCCGTGGAGAGAGGTCCCTTTGTCCCCCATTGCTTAGGGATTACCGCGCGGTAGCAGCCACATTCCGACCCCCAACTACAGCATCTATTGCCTCATGGGTGGGCAACACAGTGTATGCTGCCAGGCATATGGTTCCCTCTCGGCCGTCGCGTTTGTGGCGCCAACGCCCAACGCCGCTTTGGTTCCAATTCTGCAGCGGCCAGACCGCCATTGTTTTGCTGCCTGTCTGCTTTGGCTCCAAGTTCCCTCCTCCCCCGACACAGCCGCCGACGCCGCTAAGAATGCTAAGAACGGCGAACAGCTCCAAGTGGCTAGCTATCGAGCGAAAGAACGTGAGCCCTGTGCTGCGATGGCGGCGAAGGGGGGCGTGGGCACAGGGGGGTCCCCTAGCGCTTTGAGACACGGCCTCAGAATACGGCAGTTGAGCCAAGCATGGCTGAATTTGACATAAGGGCTGCACTTGTCCTTTTGGTGCTGACTTCATGACTCCCACCCTCTGAGTTGTCGATTTTCGACGGTTTCCGCCCTTTTCTGGAAATAGAACATTGCCAGAAAGTTCTAGCTAGAAAGTCCAATTGCTCTGCCTTGGCTTCCAGAGCAATTTCTACTACTCTCTAGATCGAGTTCTGTCAAAGGGGAAGAAGATGGAGAGGCATGAAGAGACGGCAGAGGAACCAGGAGTGGGATGCATCAAAATCAAAGCCAAGACCCAAGACCCAAGGCCAGATTCAAAACAACCAGTCATCGCCGACTGGGCCAGATCCTTCCACATAGGTCTATGGATAATGCCAGCAGGATAGAACCCGAGGCCACAGCTCAAGCTTACTTTCCGGATGGTCCAGATGCCCGTGCAAATAGGCCGCGTATTACGGGAAATACTATTTCCATCGAATCACCACTCGCAAAACTCCTAAAACACCGCCCCTTGCGCCCTCCAAGGTGAGCAGTAGCCTATGCATTTGTAAGTTGGCGCAGGCCGTCTCCACGTGCTGATGATCGCTGAGGGCATCGCTCTCACCACATGCAGCATCCAAAGTTCCTTGCGCCTTCAAACGGTGACTATGCCCGACTGACACCTCAGCCATGTCCCCTGTGCGACTATAGCTCGCAGCAGTGGCAGGACCATCATATTAATAGTAGCACCGTAAAGCGAACAACCTCCTAGAGATCCATCGTCCCGGACTCCGGAAACCGTAGGGCTGAATGAAGCTTTTGAGGAGGGGCACTTGTGACTCTTTTTCTGTATTTGAGATTGCGGTTGATTGATTGAGGAGACCTCCTAGTAGGCCACAGTCAGCATTGACTAATAGTTGTCTATTTCAAGCTCCCACACTCCGCACAGCTGGGACAGACCAAGTCTTCACCAGGGCGGGGCCCAGCCTCTAGCAGGCAGATCAGCGCCAGGAACGGCATGATATGGATCACCCGGCCGCCTGCTGTAGGGCGCCTTTGAAGGAGATATCCGGCCTGTGCAGGGCGACTTTGTAGGGATATTCCAGCCAATGCGATCCTGCGTAGATTGACTTGCATAGTCGGCATTTTGCCTTCTTGAAGGAAGTGGACTACTCCGTAATACCACTCTCTCGCGCTTTTAGCCAAGGCAAGTTCGTCTGCCCCCATGCAAGGCCCGCCCAGACGATAGGCGAAGTTTGGACAATAGGCCGAGGATCTGCGAAGTTGAACTGTATGAAGAGATTTTGTCTGCAGATTTGTCAATACAAGATATCCGATATGGTGTAGTGGCTAACATCGCTCGCTCTCATTGTTCGAGTGCCGAGCAGCCCTGGGTTCGATTCCCAGTATCGGAGGCTTAATTTTTTGCTGGCGTATCATATACATATTCTTTTTTTTTTTTTTTCTAGTTGTGAAAGTGGCGACGATGTTGTAGTTGTTTATCGTAGTTGGAAAAACAGGGATAGAGGAAGTATTATTTGTGTTTTGGATTGCGTCTCCGTCAAAGGAAGGAGCTGAATCTCCTAGTGCCTGAAGGATCGAGGTCCCGCTTAGGGACTATCAACTTAGCTGGCTCCTGCCAGGGCATTTAAATTCAAAGAAGAGCAGCAAATGAAAAATGACGAGTTTAGATCATTTCATACACTATTATGTTAAGCATATATCACTCTCATATTCTGACGTACATATATGTATATATATATACCTAGGTATATGCATAATGTGTCCTTTGATCGTGATGATATCTCACGCAACAGATGCTGATAGTTCTCCATTCTCGCGTCTCAATTCAACTCAAGTGAGCAGCTTTACTCTCTGTAGCAATGTACAGGATAAAGCAAGCCTCTCATCTCTTCAGATTATTTTTCTACTATCAATTGCTCTATCTAAATGGCGTCTACCAAATAATAGTATCCACGAAACGCCCAAAAATTCTATATAAGCTCAGGCAGGCGCCCTAATATCACATAATACCAACTTCGTGCTGAAAGAAAATGGCCACCGTCTGTCGTCCCATCTAGGCCCTCGTTTGTTCAGTAAATAAATCCATCATCATATCACGTTACAAAGTATTGACTTTTTTTTCTTCTTCTTCTTCTTCTTCTTTTAGTTGTTCTCTATCCTTCCCCATCGAATCGCCCATTTCGTCATCAACACATGAGCTCTGTTTCTCTTTCATTTGTTTTTGCAAGAAAGAAAAAAAGATGGTGCCGCATTATACAACATATTCTAGTGGCGAATGTACTTGGAATATGTAAAAGTTTTCCCGTAATACGGTGTCTTCTTTTAGTGGCTCTTGATGCCATTAGGCTTCAAGACTGCCGCCTCGTGGTGAGGGTGCTTAATGGTCAAGCACCAAATGTCGAGGTAGTCACAGATAGTAACAATGACATCCACGACAAAGCTTCCGTAGACACCAAGCGCCGTGCCGAGCATCAGGAAAACAAAGGCAGTCTGGTACACGCCCTCGCCGAGAGAGCTGGGCCAGCCAACACCGTATTTGCTCAGCAGAACCGGGCCAATCGAATCAGCAACGCCAAAACCAATCAGCACGCCCAAGATGTTCCAGTAGGGGAAGGGCATCTTGGTAAGGTGCGCGGTAATCATCTGCCCGACGCTGTAGGCATTGACGAGGCCAGCGAACAGGGCAAAGGGAATCAGATGGTGGTGGAGGATGTTTGGCTGCAGGTAGAGATAGGTGACGATCAGGGCCCAGATGGCAAAGAAAGGCACAAGGCCAAGAAGGGCGCCGCGTGATCGGTCGCCGCGAGCACGTCGAGCACGGATAACGTTGACAGACGACTCCACAGTGTTGAGCACCAGGACAATTGTTCCCTGAACCATGTACCACTCGGTGAATGTAAGGTCGTAGATGAATTGGGGAATGCCTAGCGAGGCGGGAACGCCAATGGCGGCTAGAGCACTCTGCTGCCAGATGTGAGCGCCTCCCATGAAACCCGTCAGGGCAAAGACAGAGGCCACGATGAGCACGCCTTCAACGGGTCCATTGACGATGCCGAGAGTGAGAGTCTTGGTGTGGTATTCGTCCCAGGTCTGGACATAGAAGGTGAGAAGAGCTGGTAACTCCGATTAGTATTGCTAGTTTTCCTCTTCATCTTGTCTGCCATGCATGCATGATTCCCCATATAAGAGGCGGGTGGGACGATGGAGGGGGAAGTGGGGGAGAAGCAAAAACCGAGGAAGCCTTACAAGCAAACAGAGTAGCTACCGTCTTCCAGCCTTGGCCCATGTTCTGGGATGCGGCAAAAATGAGGACCTCCAGAGACGTGTTCAGGGCATCGACACCGTGATCGAAAAGCTCACCGAGGGGTCCGGACTGTTTGGTTCGTCGTCTGCAGAAATTCGCCTCAAAGTTAGCTCTCTTGATACCACTCGAGCTCCAAGCTCCTCAATCCACGGAAAACAACGCGTGGAGACACCGGAGAAGACAAGGGACTTACGCTTGGGCACCGTCAACAGCGTCAAACGTCTGGTAGAGCAGCAATCCGATGGCCCAGCTGTAGTACACCCAGCTTGGACAGTCCTGATCCAGCGTGGGGTTGTACCACAACATGGTCAAGAAATTGATGACGACGAACATGAATCCCGTCAGGGTGATTAGGTTCGGTGCCATGCTCATTGGGAAGCAATGGATGACGAAGTTGGTGTAGAAAGGCTTGAGGATGTATTTGGAAACCAGCGACCGATCCACGGCAGAGTACTTGTACTCTTTCAAGGCCGGGAGGTTGTGCTGCCGCACGTAGACCATCTTATCTTGCTTCTTCTTTCTCGTTGTGTGTGTCGATTTATTTTCGGGTTCGCAATGCCGCCGCAATGCCCGTCTAGGCGTTTTTGTAGGATCTCGTTTCGGTTGGGTGTCAAGATCGTATCGGCTTGGGTCAAAGAATGGGCGTCTGGTGTTTTCCCACGCCGCAAAAAGGAAAAAAAAAAAAAGACCAATCAACACAGAAAGCAAAAACAGGCCCAGCGCCGTCAATGGAAAGAAGCGAGCCGAGAGAGAGAGAAGCCGCTCGTGAGGACACAAAACAAGGCTAGGAATGACCTCCTTTGTTTGGTAGCGTGTGTTGTTATTAATTTAATTTAGTATGAAGTAATGGCTGCCACCAGATGGTTGTCACGAGGAATTTTCGGCCGCACAAAAGCGAAGGACTGACATCAACTACAGCCATTTGCGCCCTAGTCAGTTCTCGGAAGTCCAGAAGGGGATTAGTGCCGAGAGCAAGCTGGGGAGCTTACCTAACAATCAGTGAAACAACTTGCTACGCCAGCCTCTTTCGAACAATAAATATGTAAAATAAATCTAAAATACATTTGCAAATGTTATTTATTGACCAATCTGCTGGGAAATGGTTAAAATTTAATATTTAAACTTAACCCCACTGTTTTATACAATGAAGATGTTTACTACCTTGATTGTAGCAAATCCTTTTGCATAGGTAAATCTAGGTGTACTATTTTCCAGCAGCATGCAGCAATTCTCGTATACAAAACAACATGTACCTACATACACAACACTCGTTATAGAGGTACTAGGAAAGTAGTAGTCTTTTGCTACAATTCGTGTTTTACGCATATTTCAATAGCAGTGAAGCCACTCGTACAAAACATTTGTAACAAGGCATCGCTGACTCCTCGTCACTCACCAGGTCGTTGCTCACTGTCTCCATCCAATCGTGGCGAAGATGCAATCGACTGAATCCTCAGGAATGGAGAAACCAGCCAGCAGTAGAAATCGATGTAGAGGAGTGTTCAAATAACTATATTCGGACAGATCAAGTCTGCATGCATGTATGTATAAACCTGACTTACTTTGAGAGGCCTGGCAGTGTGAATACTATCTACTCCTAGGCAGTACTAGGTAGATTTCGCCTTTTAAAGCCCTGGAGATGCCATTCACAGCTTCTTCTCCAAGACGTAAATCCGATCAGCCATCTCTTCCCTTGGCTATCCCGTATTTCTCATGAATTAGTTTCTCCTTCTCCTTGCTGTTACCAGCAATTCTCGAAATTCTGCGCCTCCCTCTCCTTCAGCTGATTCACCCCTTCTGCGCAATATGGAAATAATCCTTCTGTTCCACAATCGAGCCGTCCCTCCAGCTCAGCAACGACACCCCCCTCATCACCACCTTATCTCCCCTCACAGTTCCCAGCGCCGTCGACGGCAGCCTCGCCGTCCATTTCACGTCGCATTCCCAAATCGTCAAATCAGGCGTCCCAGTCACACACCGAGTGACGAATTCCACGTTCTCGTTGTACTCGATCAAGTCAGAATAGAATGCTCGAATCCATGTCTTGTCGACTCCTACCAGCCCGAATACTTTTTTTCAGTAAAAAACGAGACATGGTTAGCCATAATAATCTTGTAGTGCATCAAGAACAAGGGCATCACTGCTTAACCGCTGGTCTCGCGTAAGACAGACAGACAGACAGACAGACAATAAGCGGGGGCAATCAACTCCCACCAAAACTCACAATGGGCTGAGAATCTGGCGTCGTCCGCATATAACTCCAGAATGGCTTCCAGATCCAGGCTATTATAAGTCGACTCTAGAATTGCCATGACGCCAGCAGCGGCGGCCATGATGCCTCTGCCACTACCACTATGCGGAGAGAGGGAGAGGATGCTCCGTTTTGGTTGTTTGTGTGTGTGTGTGTTTTGTACCAGCTTAGCTCCCTCGCCTCAAAGCGGGAAGTCGTGTATTCTTTATATCGCCCATAATTTTTACACGGGTGCCATCACCTCCATGCTCCATGCTCCATGCTCGTCACACAATCCCATGCGCGAAAAGCAAATGGCCATCTAGCCATATACACACGTACTCTGCTCCATAACCCCATCCTGACTTGCTCTTTTTCTGTCTATCCTAACGCCCAGGCCCTGTATCTTATCTTAGCCTCGATGCAACTATATAACATAATCGGGCGCACCTTTGGAATCAATCTGGACCACACAGCTCCCATTGGCTTGCTGCTGGCAAGCCCTATCCTAGACGCTGTGTTTTTGGACCCCCATTTCCTCCCGGGTTTCCGCGTCGCCTAGTTCACGCAGAGCTCTGTAACATGCGATATTAGCCTTGTCTTTTTGAAAGAGTTGCATGGCTACGTGAATTGCAATTGAGATGGTTTTTTTTTCTCCCTCCTTTATTTTAAGGCAACAAGGTACTAGGTAGATATTAGAGACATCCGTCGCTTGTGACATGCCTACGAAGCTACTAACATGCACACTACACCTGCACAAGTCTTCTTTAGCAGCAGCACCACCCATTTTTAAGATGCATGCGAAATGCAATACTATTTATTCCATTATTCTCAGTTTGTAATGCGTATACATTTATCTAAATTGGGAAGGTTAGAAATTAGTAGCAAAATGCGCCAGGAGCCAGTGTTTTGGTGCTGCTAGGCATCACGATCAACCTGTCAGCAGCTTTCCGGCTCCTCTCCTTAGCTGCCTACTTAGAAGCCTAGCAGCCATCGCCATAGTTTAGAAACAAGTGGACGGAGAAATAGGCCCAACCAAATATCACGAAATGCATGCGATATACCTATTACTAATTAGCCGTCCTATGTATTCATATTCCAGGATCTCTGATATATGCTAATCAAGTCCCCAGCAGGCGCCTCTTCTCTCATCTTCACAAGCCGATATTCCAGTCCTATTCTATTCATCCAACCGTTCACCTACCATTACCCACAAAGCTTTAAACTAATTCTCCTGCTCTCCATTATCAGATTAGCTATAAATATCCATATCTACTCCTCATTTTGATCAGTTCCATTTCTCGACCCTGTTTCCTCTTCGTGGGTTCAAATTAGCTCGGCCTAGAACTGTGTCCAAGAGTGCGAGTTCACTTTTAACCTGGTCCTTACTAGACTGCAACTGCATATTTTCTACAAATGCCTCATCACTTTCTCCAGAAGCAGAGCTTCCCTTCGAAGGGCGCCCATCGCCAACGGCACCATAAATATTCTTTGGCCTTGGTGGATAGGTGGGCTCCACGATAGGCTTTGGCAGTGGATAAGCATCTCCAAGCAAGCCAGTTGCCGCGTACCATTTGATATGCGTTTGTCGAGTTCGCTCCCGTATTTCAGCTTCGGTCAAGCAGGCTGGATGTCCCATGCACTGAGGAAACATAGGAGCAGTCGGCTCGCGGAGTTCTCTATTGTAGTAATTAGACCAAATATCAAATATGGCCTGTGGAGTGTAAGGGTCAATCGAGTTGAAGTAAGCCTCCCTTTGAGCATTGGAGTAGTATAACTCCTCTCCATCGCCATTACCATTGGCTTGGTAGGTCCACTTGGATGGCACTCTAGGGTACTGCAGCTCATCCGCATCGGGAGAATCTTCAAAGTCAGAATAGCCAGGATAATATTGCAGAGTCTCTCTGGGGAGAACTGAGTCTTCTGTAACGTTGTCGAATTCATTTTGAATAGGAGTTGGCATAGCCCCGAAAGCCTCTGTCGTCGACGATCTGAAGTATGGAATAAACTCTTCATCTTGTGCAATGTAATCTTGAGTAGTCATTGGAGTTTCAGTGAATTTGTACAAAGAATCAAGGGAAAGATGGTTATCATCTTCGCGGGCTTGGGCGAAGATACCTTGAGAATCTGTTGGCATGGTGCTGAGCGCCTTGAATGTCGATTCGAATGTCGAAGGGCGATATTGACGTTGGCCAGGCGGGCCCGCAGTCAATGGCTTAGGGGCGCCGGCGCTCGCAGCAAGGCTCATGGATGTTGAAAGATGAAGATCCGAGTTATCGCTATGGATAGATGGAGTCGAAAGCCGAGATGATGATGCGATGGTATTATTGTAATCACTATTTGCCGCGGTTTCGGATATTGTTACTCGAGCACTCTTCCGAGACTTTGGGAAGCGAAAGACGGCAGGATCCGAGAAAGCGTGGAGCCGCGATCTCATATGTGGCGGCAAATATTCACCTAGGGGAACGCTTCCTCCAATCGGGCTGGTATTACGATATGTAGAAGGCGTGTCCAGTCTGGATGGTACGCTCAACGTGCTGTTACCTCTTGGCTTTGTCCCCCGAAGAAGCGCCTTCTGAGCGCTCTTTTGGTTCGGATTCGGGTACGAGGCCAAGTTCTGGAGAGACTTGACAGTCATATTCATGAGGGCACTGGTTATGATGCCGTCCTCGTCATCACTGCTGCTCGCGTCGGCCGCGATGCCTTTGCCCTTTAGGTCAAACATAGGAGCAGACGACTGTACGCTTATGGACGACGACATTCTGGACGCTTGATCCTGAGTGCCCACGGGGCTGACAGCGCGATCATAGTTCTGCTGCAGAGGCTCGTAGGAGATTTGTCGATCCGGGGGAGCCTGGGTCTGGGCAAGATTTCCACTCATGTAGACTCTATGTAACGCATCTGGCTGGTGTCTAGGAAGAGGGGAGTTGGGGAATTTCAGGTTATCAAAATCCGATGTCGCCTTGAGCAAACGGCCACGGCGAGCAGGGGGCTGGAGCCGCTGAGAAGAGCTGGGGTTGTAGATAGTCCCCGCTGTTGTATAGGTTGTTTGCGAGGGTACAGAGCCAGACGAGCTAGACGCCACAGAAGATTGGAAAGGCAGAGTTGGGGGAGAAGATTCTTCGTCCATTGTTGGATATAGAGTGGTTCCTGTCTTGTTTCTCAGTCGGATGGCTGCCGCCTGGCGAGAAAGAATGTGAATTGCGATAAGAATGATAGTCTGCAGGAAGGTTCATGTCAGCTTAAAGCGAGTCAAGCGAAGAAGAAAGAGGGGAAGAAGAAAAAAACACAGGGCGGCTGTTTGCACATCACTTGGAAAATGAGAAACACGCAACGTTGAAGGAGAAGAGAAAACCGAGAGGGATGGTGTGGGATATTACAATTCAAAGCTGAGGCCAAAGAGGATAGTCAGATCCAAGCGGTGGCCAAATGAATTGATACGTCAAGCGGGCACGTGGATGCCAAAAGGGTCTTCTCCAAGATGCGGCTCTGCGATACTGAGATTTCCCAATGTATCAACAGCCGCGATCCAGTGATGCGAAGTGCAAGAAGAAACTGGTTTTATGTAGAAAAGGCGAAAGAGGGATGCCGATGGAAGAAAGAGAGAGAAGGGGTGAAGGCGATAGTGGGAATCTAACGAGTAGGTGAGGGCGGAGAAGGCGGAAAAGGCGGGCAAGAAAAGTGGCAGAACTATGATAGGAAGGCGTTGGGGCACAGATAGTTGGGGAGTGCCTTCCTCAGAAGCTGCCGTGGGTTATAAGATGGGAGAGAAGGAGCGAAGGGGGAGCGGGCGGGGGGTTGGGGGGGACAGGAATACTTGGTGAAGACTTCTTACCGTTCGAACGTCCAAGGAGACGAGGTTTAATAGCCAAACACTTAGGCAAGCGATGACGAAGAAAACGGTGGAAACCATCGTGAAGAATGAAAAAGGAAGCAGAGCAATGCGAAAACGGGGAGGGGTGCCTCCAAACACAAAGTGAGGCCGAAGTGAAGTGAGCAGGCCCAACAAACTACCAAAGGTCGTTGTAAGCAGCTACGTGAAAGCCAAACGAAAAAAGAGTAAAAGTACAAATTCTACAGCCAATGCCGGTACCTTCCGTCTATAGCTTGTATGGGTGTCAAGAGTTAAGTAAGCTGGCTCATTCAATATATTCTCTCTATAAAGGTATCGTCAGTGAATCGCCTTGTACTTCGAAACTAAAATCAGGGGGCGTTGGTAATGGCTGGGGAACTGTGTTGATTATAGCCGAAGATGATGATGGATGGCTGATGTCTATGGCGTTGAATATGTTCGATACGATAGCTTTAGTCTTCAAATTAGCAAACTTGGGCGGCAACGTTTCTCTACGCTTAGATGGACTATGACGGCTACTAAGTGGACATTTATTACTGCTCAGGTCTCCGAATTTGTCATCTTGTTCACTCATGCATCTCCAACTTCTTTGAGACAGCACTGCCTCTGTTGAGACTGACGTGTTGTTCACCCATTGTCTTTATCTCTTCGCTATCCTAATAGCTGCGTATACTATGCAACATATCCCTTACAAATAGTTAGTTGTTATCAAAGAACAAGAAAACAAAGGCTCAATAAAGTCTTGATACTTTTCAATTCATTCCTAGTATTCCTCCCTGGGTATGATCAAGATGCGTTTCCCGTATTGTCAGACTTTAAAAAAAAAAAAAAAAAAAAAAAAAAAAAAAAAGGAAAGAAACAAAGAATGAAAGCAAGAAAAGAAAGAAAAAGGGTTAAAAAAAGCAAAGGCCCCGCGTCAAAGATAGCCAAATCGTCCTCACAAAAGTAGAATCTATTAATCTCAAGCGTCGAATACTCCACGTCCCATAAAAGGCATCGTTCGTCGCAATGTCGTAAAGAAGAAGGATAGTGCATTCGTCAGTCACTCTCCAGACCGAGAGGGCTATCGCAGTGCGCAATATAGAAGTAAGACACGTAGTGAAATGAAAAAATTATGCCGAAAGCAGTGTATATCCTGAGGCGCAAGCGCCATGCAGTATGACAAGCTGTGGAAATTAGATCAAGGCCAAAAGTTGCTGTCGTAGGTTGAAGAAGAAAAGGTTCGACATTAAATTTCAGAAGGCCGATTTAAAATATGCGGAAGAAGGAAGAAGAGAATATGGAAAGGTTAAAAAGAGGAGACAAGAAGATACAACAGCAGTGGCCCATTAGCTCGACCCTTATAACCACGGCTAAGCACACAAGGATGGATTTTTCAAAGCAAGCAAAGATGTTTGGAGAAAGGGGATAGGCCATAGAGCAATAACATATGCCAGAACTACACCTAGCGGCCCGGATACGCGCTGTCAGGGGTCATGCCTGGTAATCTTCGTTTCCCTGCGGCCGTCGATCGGCCGCCGGGAAGCTTGAAGTCGGGATTGTCCAAAAGTATGTCTTGGCGCTGTTGCACTGGCCGGCGTGCCGGCATTGGGGGTGGATTCCATTGCGGGTTAATTCCACGCTGCGAGATGGACGTAAAGTTGGAATGTTCCGACTCTGCGGGACTGCGTGTTCCGCCACCAGCAGCTCGCATCTCCTCGTAGTCGACTTCTGTTGTTGGTTGGACTCGGAGCGGCGGAGGCGGTGTCCGACGACCCGGAGGAGTATGTGCGGACTGGTCAAACCGTGGGTCAACATCTTCGTAGTAGTTTCCGGCGCCCTTGGTGTCGGCTACCGGAGCAGCGGCGCCAGAGAGGTCAGGCGTAGGACCCCGGCGAGTCGTTGCGAGAGGTGCCAGAGGTGCCACATGAGGTGAGCTTCTCCCTGTTTCTTGATTCCATGCGGCGCGGGGTGCCATGTTTTGCCTAAGGCTCGTTAGTAAATCCGATGTAGTGTCAAGGGCATCAGGAGATGGCGCATACTCGTCTTGAGAATATCTGCTTCCGTCGCTGGCAAATGTCTCTCTCCGTGGGGATGAAGGCTTCTTGCCCTGCTGGAGATTCACCATCCCAGCAACGTCTGTGTCGCTATCCCTAAGATTGCCATACTGATCACCGCTATTGCTTGATGCGGCGGCTGGCGTTGCGTCCATCTCGATCGCCTGTGCTGATGAGGAAATAGCAGACTCAGTCGGTTCAGGGAGCGGTGGAGGGGATTCTGCCCTGGGCAATTCGAGATCCGGACGATATGGCATAAATCGGTTGCTACTGCTGTTATCGCTGGCGCTGGCGCTGCGACTCGGTGCTGGATAATTTACCATGGGGTCAGACTGTGCCTGTTGGGCCCCAGCATAAAGCCCTTGCTCGTCAACGTAGCCCTGCTGCTGTTGTGGCAGCCTGTTATATTGGCTAACCATGTTCTCGTTTGAGTAATTCATGGGCGGAGGACTACGTGTGCCTCCGCCTCTAGGCATGTTATAGTATGGGCCGTAGCCACCGCGAGATTGCGGTCCATATCCTCCTCCTCCTCCCCCTCCTCGACCACCACGGGGCCCGTATCCACCTCGGCCGGGAGGGCCATAACCACCGCCGCGTCCTCTCATGGGGGCGCCGTAGCCTCCACGGCCTCCACGGCCACCGCGATATCCATTAGAGGGGTCGGTGGCCTGTCTGGTGGGGCCGCGGTTCATACGGTCATAAGGCTGTCCAGCCGCTACTCCATAGGCATTATTGGGATAGTTGCCGTATGGGTCCTGCGATGCAGACCTCTGTGGTCCGTTGTATGGGCCGCCAATGTCACTGCCTGGAACTGCGGCCATATCGACGGCCATGGGCTGCATCCCATTGTTCGACCTCTCAGATGTAGTTCGCTGCGTCAGAGGAATGTGCTCGTCGCTGACCTGGTCGTCTCGCTGGGTCTCATACGTGGCGAATGCAGGCAGAGTGTCTTGCGTGCCACTTCCGCCGCTAACGATGGTCGGCACGGTGGGCTGGGATGACATGACAAAGGCAGATTTGGGCTCTTGCTCCTCTCGGTTATAGTAGTTTTGGGCATTCATCTCTGCATTCTCTGCAATTCTTCTCCTTTGGTCTTTTCGGCTGATCAGAGTGCGCCGCATAGCGCAGGAGACGAGGCAGCTTAGGAAAACCAAGGCCGTGGCAGCGATGACAATGTAGGTGCCCCATGCCAGGTGAGGAATGAAGAGCAAGACATCGATGACGAAAGCGGCAAGACAGACGAGGAAGGTGATGAGGTTGAAAATTAAAAAGGCGAGCAGATACTTTGACGAGTGAGAAGCAGAGCGGAAGTGGGCAGCAACGGCCATGAAAAACATGACCAGCGTCAGGAATGCGGCCACGGGGTGAAGAACTAGGATCGTAGAGAGCGTATGGCGAACACCGCTCGGCAGGTCGAAATCCTGAGACCTTTGATTGGCGATGACGCTACCTATAATGTCGTATGCCATTGTTAGCCGTTGTATCCAGTAAAGCATGCTGACGGTAGACGGGCAGATGGGAGAAGAGGTGAGAGGAGGAGGAAGTTTGATTCTCACCAATGTCGTAGCCGATGCCAACGCTGCTGCAGCCCGAGGGCTTGCAAAAGCCAAAGACGCCAAACTGAACATTATCGAAGCTGCCGAGTGGAATGGCCGAAATTATGGGTGCCGATATCACGGAGAGGAGCAGCAGAGCAAAGGCAATCCCAAGCAGCACTGACAAGGGCGTCGCCGGTCGCAGCATGCTGACGGTGGACAAGAAGTGCCCAGCAACAGCAGACGTCGATTAGGCGACGCGAAATAAGGACGGATCACGCTCTGGGAGCCAGCGAGAAGATGGAGGATGGTGAATCGAACTGAGCGGTGGAGAGCTTGTTATCAGGCTGAGGAAATCCAAAAGGGAGTGTAGCGCGGAGAATCAGAATAGTAGTAGATGTTATCGTCGATGTAGTCGTCGTCTGGGAGTCCCCTGCTGATCCTGGCTACCAGGTACGGAGAATTGTCGCATGTACTCGTATTGCGCACGCGAAGTAGTCGAACGAATGAATGGCGCCCAAATGCGTTACGGTGCTGCTATTCTCATTATCCTCCACATAGTTCAAAGCAACTTTGGGCGATAGCGAAGGGCGACGATTTTCGACGGATTGTAAACAGAGAAGCAAAGAAAGCCGCCCTACGTGAAAGAGTGAAACAGGGTTGCCGGCCGCAGCAACAAGGAAACGAGCTGGAGAGGGCAGAAAAAATGGCTACCCAGATATTGTTGTTTGCTCCAGGTGGGCCCGCCGTCTGGGTGAAATCTGAGGGTCTGCGGCAAACAACAACACAAAAAAAAAATAGAGCAGAGCAGAGCAGAGCAGAGCGTTGGAAGGGGGGGGAAGATGGAAATTTGGTGGTGATCCTGGAGGCGGGTGGAGAGAGCCGCTGCACCGTCTCGCTCTCTCTAACAGGCGCGTTGTAGGCTAAACGTTGTAGATGGATGCAGCGCTAAAGGTGCCTGTCTCATAGCGCAGTCTAGCGCATCTCAGCCAACCAGAGACCCCCACACGAAGCCCCGAACGGGGACAGAGGAGCGAATCCACAGTGCCGTTCGCGGGCTGCTAGGCCTCGGACAAGCATAGCGCTGACCCTCCATGGCGCAGGGCGGGCGAATGAGATGTAGCGAAGCACGCAATTTGGCAGACGCGGTACACTAATAATACACGTAAGTATGTCACAGGCACAGAGACAGGCACAGGCACAGACTCGCCACGGGCCAGAATCGATAAACCCAGCCAACATGCATGGACGGAAATGAAATTTTGAGTTTGCGAGGCTCGAATCTTGGATGCGCCCAATTGTGATACGAGCGCACATGATCCCGTATAACCAGAGACTTGTCAATGATGAGAATTTTAAATTTTCTTTTATTAGTGCCAATACGATTCAATACAATGCTGCGGTTGCACAAATTCGGTTGCATGAACATTTGCTGTAGCAGTAATATTACGCGTTTCTGGTTCCCTGTAATTTGCTGGCCTCGCCAGGTACACCGCATGTACCCATGTGCACTATTAAGCGTCGGGTAGCACAAACCCGCTCAAAGCTGCTGCTCGTTGCCTGAATGGGTTCTAAAAATGGCCTGGACCTCACTCATCCTCGTGCTGGAATCAATTGTCGGTACTGTAGCACCTCTGACCCGCATTTTGCCATACATACATGTGTGTGTGTACGGAGTATACAGGCCCATCATCATCAGCGCCACGCAGATTTTCCCCATAGCAGAGCTCCTTGCTACATACAGTAAGACATCGCCTGGTGGCTTTCGTTGGGGCCGCACTATCGAAATGATGCGCTGCAAGTCATCGGCTAATGCTAGCACTTGTGCTTCAACAGGTACGAGTGCGTCCAAGAGCAGGTTGAGCATCGCATCTTTGAGAGAAAGGGGAGAGGCGCCTTTGGATAAAGACGATGCAGTCTGCTCCAGCTTGCCCGCTTCGAGCAGGTCGGCTGGCCGTGGAAATGAGCAGCGCTGGCTCTTGGTGTGCTTCTGGGTCTATTGGAAGCGTTTTCCTCCGGCATGCGCTCCGAGCTTGGCCTAATCTACTCTGCACGCCTTCGTTTTTGCGCAGGGGGCATTTGCCGTCATAGACGAGCGTTATTGGGTCCTCGTTGCGACAATTGACGCACCAAACGCCATCGCCAGCAATGCCTCTCTTCCTCCTACGGCGTCTGTAGCGACTTGCGGCGTCAGCACCACACAGAGCGGTCGGGCAAGAGACTCTTCCCCAGCAATCACGCACTCAGGGTTTCGCCACTGCTCCAATGATGATGATGCAGCGTTTGGCGAAACGAGGCCCCCCTGCCGGGCTTTGTGCGGGTTCACTTGCTCGCTCGGATGGACCAGCTCCGTGCGGTGCTCCAGCGCTAGGGGAAGAAGCGAAGCTAGGCGGGCCCGCAAATGGCTAGAACAGATAGCAGAGCCATCAGTTTTCGCCGGCGGCATTGTCAACGAGTTAGTGTGCCGTATATTACTACAAGTTGTAATTCATCGCCTATACTGCAGTTGCACTCACTATTGGTAATGGTTTTAAGAGGAGTTGTTTAAGAGGAGTTGTTTAAGAGCTTGCATGATGATTTTGGCTGACGGGATGCAACTTGAAAGGTTTTCACTACCAATCATTCGTCAAAGCTTACATGCACTCGCATCTCCTGTTTCAACTACTCTCCCACCCGCTTCTCTACATCATCGCCCAGCTTCATTCAACTACTAGCTCATTGACTTGGGTGGTAAAGTAGTACCTATTCAGGCACTACATAACTCAAGCTCTTATAATACATACAGTTTTGTCCACGGACAGCATATACGAAGTCAGCTGCAAGTTGCTGCGTGCAATTCTCCATGCTTTTAGATAGGCCATCTGAGTGGCTCTTCACTGAGCTATGGAAGACACTCTCCGCATAGAAAGTCGTGCGATTACTGTAGACGTGCATACTCGGGCTAAAGTACTGGTAGTATTCATGACCAGAAAAGTGCACCTGCAGCTGAATCAGTCGATCTGATGCAGTGTTTTCGATACCGCTAGTGCTAGCTTCGAGAATAGCTGCACTGGAGCGGGCCACGCTTATGTATGCAGTCGCCAGCCATCTTATCTTATCTCATTCCCGCGTCTGTGAAATGTCGTCACATGCTGGAGCCTACCCTGAATCACTAATCGTTCTTTTCACGATGCAGGAATTTAAGGCAGCGATCTTGGTATCAACACGCCTCATGCGTGTCTCGATGACTATTAATGAATTTTTTGGTGTCATCTTACAGCTCTACTAAGCGTCATGGTCTATACGTAGCATGAGCTTTTGTTTTGTTTAACTGATAGTCCTCGTAGCATTTAGCATGTAAGCTTTATCTCTATAAACTCACTATAAATTCACTAGCAAGGATACGACTCAGTTGATAGGTGATAATACACTCCGTAGTCAATTATACTAGTAAACAGCTAAGGTACAGCTTTCATAAACGATGCAGCATGTAAATGAAGCCAAAAAACGAAGCAATATTTCAATCACACAAAGTGCCCACAATCAGCTCACGTTCATGGTTCTCTGTAATACCTGTCATCAAATGGACAAACCTCGGACCTACCGCAATACCGGCCCCGATGGCGGATCCGAGGAGCCACAAAATGCCGCGGCGGGAAATCCTTCAAAACTACCGCCACCATCTCACTCAGCAGCTCTCGACGACATTTTCCACCCCCCGCTTCCATTTATGACCTCCTCCTCCTCCTCCTCCTCCCGAATGACGCCGCGGTAGAGCTCATTGATCTTTTGACAAATGCCCAGCATGCTTTGCCGCAGCAGCGGCCTGGGCCTCTCGAGACAGGCTCTGCTGCGCAACCAAGCCTTCGTGCGGCGCATCCAGAGCTCGGGGCCATTCCAACCACTGCGGCCGCCATCACCCGCCGACCTGGGAGCACCACGAGCTGCCAAGCAGTACAAGCGCAGCCGGAAATGGGGACGTCGATTGCTCATCACAGCAGCCGTGGGCGGCGCCATCTACACCGTAGATTCACAGGTGTACGCTTCCAGCCTTGGTCGATCGCTTCGCACATTTGGCACGGCCATGATTGCTGCGCTGGACTATAAGATCAACTTCCGACCAGAACCATGGACGGGGGGCTCCGTGGCTGACCTCCACCTGCGTAACGCCGAAAGGCTTTGCGATCTGCTGCGGGCAAACGGTGGATTGTACCTCAAAATTGGCCAGGCAATTGCCATGCAGAGTGCGGTTCTGCCACCCGAATTCCAGAGAATGTTTGCCCGGATGTTTGATGATGCGCCACAAGACGACTGGAAAGCCGTCGAGGCGGTCATCCGAAAAGATTTTGGGAAGAGCGTAGAGGAAGTATTTGGGGTCAGCTTCACTGGCAAGGAGGGTTATGGAGTCATGGAGAGAAAGGCCCGCGCGAGTGCAAGTGTTGCTCAGGTCCACTGGGCAAGGCTTCCGGATGGCAGAGAAGTGGCCGTCAAGATTCAGAAACCAGAGATTGCAAAGCAAATTGCGTCGGATCTCTGGACTTTCAAGTATGTCGCCGCGTTCCCTCCTCCCCTCTGACGACTGGCCGCAGAAAAAGATACTAACATTGCATGATTCTGAAAGGACTGTAACGTGGATTCTTTCGAAGCAGTTCGACCTTCCCCTCTACACCCTAGTACCGTTCATCTCCGAGCGCATAGAGCTAGAGACAGATTTTTTGAGCGAGGCCAAGAATTCGGAAACGATGCGCCAGCTGGTCAACTCAGAGAGCCGTCTGAAGGGGCGGGTTTACATCCCCACTGTATATTCCGAACTTACCACGAAGCGAGTATTGACAACTGAGTGGATAGAGGGCATCAGGCTGTGGGACAAGACGGCCATGACTTCAAGATGGCTGGGCGGACGTGGAAAAGGCAGCCCAGGCGCAGGCACCCCTTTGCCGCCAATTGATATGGATCTTGCCCGTCGCCAACTGCGCATAGAAGCCCACCGAGACAAGATCAAGCCGGAGCGCCAGGAGTGGAAGGGCTTGCACGGAAGAGGAGGCCTTGGCTTGAGCACCAAGGAGGTCATGACCACCATGGTAGATCTCTTTTCTGCTCAAATCTTCAAATGGGGCGTTGTCCACTGTGACCCTCACCCAGGAAACATCTTCATTCGAAGGCTTCCTAACGGCCGTGCCGAATTGGTCTTGATTGACCATGGCCTCTATGTATATATGTCGCCGACGTTCCGCCATCAGTATGCCAGATTTTGGAAGGCTCTCATGACATTCGACAACAAGGCCATAGCTGACGTCACCGGGCAATGGGGCATCAAGGCGGCAGACTTGTTTGCCAGTGCTACGCTGATGAAGCCGTACGAAGGCGGCGAAAACGTCATGCAGAAAGATTTGAAGGAGCTACAGGGTCTGACCAGGGCGGAGAAACATTATGTCATGCAGCGCAAGATGAAGCAAGGGATTCGAGACATTCTCGCGGACGAAGACAAGTGGCCCAAGGAGCTTGTTTTCATTGGGCGCAACATGCGCATCGTCCAGGGCAACAACCAGTTCCTGGGCTCGCCGGTTAACCGCATCAAGATGATGGGCGAGTGGGCGAGCCGTAGCCTGTACGAGGACCCTAATCTTCCCTGGATACAGCGGGTGAACAACGTATGGCGACACATCATATTCAAGTCGGTCATGACTGTGACGGACATTGCGTTTTATTTCTTCAAGCTGCGGCAGCTACTCGGCCTGGGTGGCGGCATGGAAGATGAGATGGAGCGTCGCGTGAAGAGTATGACGCAGTACGGCATGGAGGAGGAGCCCGATATGTTCGAAGGGTAAAGAAATGGCTCTCTATAAAACATCGATGGGCGGTTGCTATTGTTATTGTTATTTTCCTTTCTCTCCTTTCATCCTTTTTTACTTCCCATGCCCCCCACAATGTTTGTAGAGAGAGGCGCTGGCTGGACCGCATTGCTTCTTTATAGACGGAAAAAGCAGAGGGAACAAGAGCGTTCGGCAGGCATTCGAATTATACTGGTCAGGTTTGACGATGATAAAATGTACTGTATGTATAGTATGTACGAGTATAGATGGACGATATATACCACTCATATTTGCGACGGCAGTCGGCTGCCTTGGATTATCATGGCACTGTTGCTGGTGATGTGATCGATCAGTCGTTGAAAACTATTGGTAATTGCAAGTTCTCGAACAGAGGCCTGTCGAGCACGAGTAATTCAAGACATTCTTGTACTCGCCGGCACATTGTTTTTCTTGTGCTATTGGAGCTAGCCTCAGCCTCGTCCATGTAGCCAAGGGTTGGGCGGCGGGTTTTTGTGGTCCTCATGGAAAAACAAAGCCGCAGTGGGCAGTTTCACGCTTTCACGCGAGAAGGGAGGACCCTCCATGGGAACCAGTGCCGATGCATGATTGGCAGCGTCTGGTTAGTGTGACGAAGTTGCATGGCGAACTGGAAGCGGAACCTGCAATTTTAACCACTTGCAGGGATTGGCAGGGGAGCGGGTTTGGAGTCGACGCCAAGATTTGGGCAAAGCTCCGCGATGGGAGGGGAATTTGGAGCCGGACCCTGAGATGGCAGATTGGATTGGCGTTGCCAATTTTTTTTTTTCTTTAGCCGGCCTTGTGTTCTTTGGAGGTCGCGCGGCTCAATCTGTGTCTCTTAGGCCCGATCCGAAATGATACAACTTCTGCCCTGAATTGGCCTCTGTCTCTCGGTTTCTGCCTTGTCTGGCGTCTCTCCATTTCCTTTCCTTTTCTTGTTGGGGAAAATCGTCGTTAGCCTGTTCCTTGTTGGCCCGGGTTTGTTTCATCAGCAACAAAGGAAAAAATCTCATTAGACGGGGGGATGCGAGGCGTGGAGGATGCAGGTGTTGCCCCCCCCTGCTTTGCGCACGAATATAAGTGCCATTATGCGAGCAAGCACCGCAATGCATGTAATAATTGGCTGTCAATCCAATCTGGGGAGCCAAGCCAGCGAAGAAGATTAAACGTCCTGCTTAATAAATGGCCAGCATCCAAGCATCCGCATCCCGGGCTGCGAGTATCTCCAGTAGTAACAATAGCAGCGGCAGTACCTGCTTGGGTTATCAGGCAGTAATTTCCTTGCTGGACGTACTCGTATTACTGCCGCTCGTATGCTTCATGCCTCAGGACCCGACCCGTGTTTCTCCAAGTGCCGTCTGGCGATAGTGCGGCGGAGCTTTTTCCCTGCAATCACCAGCTGATCAAGATCAAGACGGATCAGCAGCCGCAGGTGCCGCAGAGTTTCAACTCTATCACGTCCCGTCGCCGGCTGCCAAGATCTCGACGAGGTATCGTGTTGATTCAACCAGCTGCTTACTTACTGCACGCCGTCGTGCTACGGCCACAGCGCTAGTACCACTGCCAACTGGAGGTGCGTCGTGTTTCAAGCTCGCCAGGGGAGCATCATAGGCCCAGCAGGAGACCCCCAATCGCCATGACATGATTGCTGGCCAGGGCTGGTTAGATGGGATGCGCCTGTGGAGAGGCGAAACGGGGCCGGGGGGTCGCCTAGCATCACGAACCTGGACCTCGATTGGCGCCAGCTGCGAAGCTACTGAGTGGCTCCCCTGAAGCCCAGAAGCTGGAGCAGTGCCGGAGACAATGTCGAAGCCAAGAACGCGCTCATCTCTCCTCGCTTCCGCAAGCTCTTTTCCTCTCTCCTCCTCTTGGGAGTTTCCAAACTTCACTCGCTCGCTTCAACCAATTCCCTTGCTGTCATCGCCAACGGCTTCTTCTTCGTTCCCATCATTCAATTCGCCGGACTCTTCGGCGCTTGACGCTGCCGACAGTCCTTGTTTTTCTCCCTCCTCGCTCGTTGCTGCTGTGACATCCGTGCGAAAGCTGTAAGCCGTTACCCTGGCCCTGGTGATACCACGAGCTTTGGGCAACTTCACGAGGAGCTGATCAAAGCGGTGTCGAGCTCCAGCGAAAACCCCGGCTTTTGACGCCTCTCTTTTTTCCATTTTCCTTTCTCAATCTACCAAAGGCGAAGAACAGCCCAAAACTTGCGATTCCCTACGAACATCTTCCCCGCGTCTCGGCTGGACCAGAAAAAAAAAGACAAAAGTTACAATATACACCTCATAAAAGTCACAAATCTTTCAAAAGCAATATTGTGAGTAAATCAATTGCCATTCCTCTTTTACCATCTCTCTTTATTTCTCTTTCAATTCTTTTCCCTCGGCTTGTGCCATCGCCAAGCTCTCCACAGCGACTGTCGACGCCAATCGCCACAAACCCTCGAGCTACAAGATAAAAAATGAGCTTCAACAAACGGCGGCTTTTTTTTTTTTTTTAAATAATACTTTTGCTTCATGCGCAACTTCGTCTGAGCGATTCTGGCGTTGCGCCGCAACCAGCAATGTTTGCGCATCACAAGTAGCTCTGTCTTGCGCCTATACTTTCAATTCTCAGACCTCTGTGACAGTCAGTGCTGCACAGCAAACATGGCGGAATCCGAGTTGGGTCCACGGGCAAGCTCCCTGAACAAAATCGTGGAGATGCTCAGGCTTGAGCTTGGCGACAATCGCAAGAGTGTTGTTTATGGGGCTGCTGCTCCAACTACCCGCCATTCCCGGTCGCAGGCGCTTGACACCTCCAACGCGCGTCGACTAGAACACTGACATTTGTGCTTCTGAATGCGATGCTAATCACCTCCTTTTTTTATTCTCTAGTGACGTCTGCTATCGAATTGGAGTCGACTCCGCTGCACAAGCCCCGCCTCCCCGCCTCTTTGCCTACGTAGCTGGTGCATTAGACCTGCATCGGCAGCCTCTCCATCTGGTATATTTGGTATGGAAAATTCCCATTTGAAACGGCAACGGTATAGGCTCGTATTTGTTCGGGTGTGCACCTTTGTGAATTCTGCTTGGCGCGCATATTTAGTGTGGCAGAACCCGAGGCGCCAAATCCAGCGGCAAAGCAAGCCACTCCGTTTGCCTCACTACTTCTGTGTTGCTGACCTTTGAGAGTGAGCAGACCATCTTTTGCGAATCTTACCTGATCTAGCCTGGTTGTTTCAGGAACAAAACGCCACCCGACCAAAACTTCTGTCTTATCACTGCGACACAACAGCATATCCCTTTTCATCACAATCGAGAAGGCAAACAGCCGAATCGCTTTATTTTGGCTTATCATTCATCTGATAACCCGCCTCTGGAAAAATAATGAGTTCTCCGCCTCGTCGTTCAACCAGTTTCGGAATGTTGCTCAAACGGACAAAGAGTGGTGATCTGGGCAAGGGCAATAGAAAGACCCAAGCCGAGTTAGATCGCCAGTCTCAGCCCACTCCACGAGCAGCCCCCAAGCTCCCCGAATTTTTCAACAACTCCGAGCAGCTGTCCAAGTCTTTTGCGCCTGAGCTGCAGACCAATTCTACCACTACCGGCGTTAGCTCCATCATCCCAGGTGGTTATTCTGCTCGCGACTCGTCAAGTCGCTCCTCAGCAGAGGCCACGCGCGCCGCGGCCAGCAAAGTCCCGATCCCTCCCATCCCCAGCAACGCCTTTGATCCCTATGCCAGGTCGGAGAGTATGACAAATCGTGGCCGGTACAGCTATGCCAGTAGCAGTGCCATGAGCACCATCAACAACCCCAGGAGGATCCGCAGAAGAAAGGACCCTACCCCATTCAAGTAAGCTGCAGCTAAACTTTATTTCTTTCCCATTTGGACCGCATGCAAAACAAGAGGAAGCGAACTGACCATTCCACTAGCATTCTCATCCTGGGAAGCCAAAATGCCGGCAAAACCTCTTTCCTCGAGTTCCTCAAGACAGCCCTGGCACTTCCACCAAAGAAGCAGTCCAAGAAGCAGGAAGAAGACGCTTTCCAGATGCCAATCGCTCCCGTTGGCAACTTTATTCCGCACTATCTCGAAACCGAAATTGATGGCGAGCGAATTGGCTTGACCCTCTGGGACTCTGAGGGCTTGGAGAAGAATGTTGTCGATCTGCAACTGAGAGAAATGTCTGGTTTCTTGGAGAGCAAGTTTGAAGAGACATTTACAGAGGAAATGAAAGTCGTGCGTTCTCCAGGCGTCAAAGACACTCATATCCATGCAGCCTTCTATGTCATGGACCCTTCCCGCCTTGATCGCAACATTGCGACGGCGAAAAAGAACGCTGCGCGGAATGGCTATGGCAATGGAGGCTATGGCCAAGCTCAGAATTCTGGTGCTCTCGACGAGGAAGTTGATCTCCAAGTCCTCCGGACCCTGCAGCACAAGACAACAGTCATTCCTGTTATTTCCAAAGCAGATACCATCACTAGCAAGCACATGGGTATCCTCCGCAAGGCCGTCTGGGACAGCATCAAATCAGCGAACCTGGACCCCCTAGAAGCCCTAGGCCTGGATGAGGACAGCAGCAGTATCATCGAAGAGGAAGAAGATGACGAGAATGACGCAGGAGAAGACGAATCGGCTGAGCAAGCCGAAAAGGCGCCCGCGTCACCTGGCCACGCAAAGAGACTCTCTACCAACTCCATCCGCAGGCACAAGTCCCAAGAGGATGCCAAAGCAGAAGAACCGCCATTCCTCCCTCTGTCTATCATCAGCCCCGATCTTTATGAGCCCGAGGTCATTGGACGACAGTTCCCCTGGGGATTTGCCGACCCGTATAATGAGGAGCACTGTGACTTTGTGAGGCTGAAGGAGGCCGTCTTTACCGAGTGGCGTGCTGAGCTGCGTGAGGCAAGCAGGGAGCAGTGGTATGAAGGCTGGCGAACGAACAGACTCAAACGCCGCGAGCTCCCCCATGCGCGATAGAGCCAAGGTGGTGTCGAATGGCAGCGCTGGGTCGGAACACTGCATTTTTTTTTGTCATAATCTTGTCAAGCGCATCTAGCACTGGACCGTGTTGATCTCTCTTTGTTGCGATTTCTCTCATATACTATGCTCCTAGTCCCCATTTGCCTTAATTTCCGCTTTCAGTTAGCTCGCGAGCATCCCTTCCATGTCTCGGCTCTGCTGGTGAGACAGCTTTTGGCTTCCGAGATTGTGCAAGGGGGAGTTGTCGATATCAGACTCTTTTCGTTGCATTGCCGAAAATAAAAGGACCAGCAAGAATTGAGAAGCCTTGATCCGGAGATGTTACAATTTTCAAGGTCTGCATTGGATGATAGACGAGGTTAATTGTCATCCTCTACGCGATTCGGGGCCGTCTCTTGCTGTTGGTCTGCCCCTAATGCATGTTTTCTTCTCGCTTCTGGCTAAGAGCATTGCTGTCCTCGGTTGAGGAAAATTGGGTTAGCTGGCGCGATGGATTTTCTTTTGTTTCTTATCTTCTTTTTGATACGCAAATGACTTTTGATTCCCCCAATCCTTTTTTGACGTCTACTTTTTTCTCCTGTACGATGTCTCCTAAGATTGGACTCTCGAGACCAAGTTTTGGAACCACGGAAATGGCGACTATGACTTGTTTTTCTTCTTCTTCTTCTTCTCTTTTCATTCCGCAGCCTGGTGCAAAGCAGTATGAACGATGCCCGATGATGGGGGTCCTGTTATTGTGCATTGTTCTTTCTTTGTCCATATATTATTAGCTTGGGTTTTTTTTCCCTTTTTCTGCCAAAGAAGAAAATGAAAGAAAACCCTGAACAAAGAATAAGGCACAATGCCCTGGACAGGTAATCTATGAGTATGCGCGGAAGTTTGGCTTGGACAGATGTAGGATAGGAGGAAAGAGAAAGTTTCTTTTCCTTTTTTCTATTTTGAATTTGAACTTGACCATTTTTTTCTCTTGATCCCCCCCTTGTTCGTATGAATTGATGCTGTAGTCTCCCTGCCCTCTTCAAGGGGCAGTTGATAAGACGTGAAGATAGATGATCGCCAACTGTCCTGTTACACCCAGGATACGAGGTTTATTGACTTTGTGATTTGAGATATCAACAACATCAATATAAACCTGAAGAAGACGTAGACTTGATCGTTGCAGTCGATTCCATATCGAACATACACGATGAATCAAGCAACTAAATAAAGTAAGCAAGCAAAGTAGACGGACCAACCGGCCAAAACAAACCATGATATCTAGACCCAGACTACCAAATTTCCCTTTCCTAAACTCAAAACCGAATAACCATTTGGTTCACAACGCAGAATTGATGCTTTTCCCTTTCTCAAAACTCTAGTGCCTTTCCTAAATTCGCATTTGTTTCCCAGTATTTTTGATTCAAGTGATGAATCTTTTTGCAAAATCCTATCGTAAAGTTCAAATCAAAGCTAGCTATATCCTTGTTGGGTGCATAACAAAACCGTGTGTCATTGGCGCATCATTTGCCATCTTTCCGGCAACAATCATGACTTCATTTATTCTCCGCGTCCATAGAGCTCTTCTTCTAGAGGGAGGTATTCCGTATTTGTAGGCCTACCGTTCCTATCGACATCGGCTTCCGTTCTGGCAGGGTTTTTGCCAAGCTTCTGCAGGCGGTGGTTTTCCTTCTTACTAAGAGTGACTAAATCGAAACCGCGCGGCAGCACCGCGTCCGAGATGAGAAAGTCGACCTTCATGTTGCGAGCCCTGTCTCGGTAGGCCTGCGCGTTGCGGGGGAGCTCGAACCGGTGACGCTCTTCCTTTTCCATTTCAGCCCAGCCGGCAGCACGGCTGGCAACGAGTTCGATCAACGTGGTGGAGTCGCGCTCGCTCCAGATCTGACGGCGTTTGAGGAGACGTGGGTTGTTTAATCGTGCGTTGACACGAGCCTGTATCTTCATTCGCTCAATCTCGGCAAAATCTGGCATGGAGGATGATGGCGGTGCGGCTGAGCCGGGGGTTCCAGAAGCGGCGGCAGTAGCGATAGCTTCTTTATACTCCTTTCGTCGCTGGCGAGGTCCAGGCGTTGAAGAAGACGGGGCGTTGTTGGCCGTCTTGTTCCTTTTGAGAGGCCGCTGATCCGTTTCAAAGTCATCATCATGGTCGCTGTTGTCTCTCCTCTGACCCTCTTCCCCTTCGTAGTAGTTGCCGTTGATGTTCTGACGGAGGTTGCCGTGACGAGGCCGCGTACGTGACGGCTTTGAAGCAGGTAGCTTTTGCCTCGCATGATCTGAGAACGATGCCGAAAGAGAAGCATTACGAAGTAGACTGGCCACCTCGCCACGTTGAAATAAAGAATCCCTGGGGGGGTAAAGTTAGCACGATACACAAGTCGCAACCATGGTTTTATCTTCATACAAGGAGATCTAAGGAGAAATGACAGAACTGGAGGAAAGGGGTAGATTGGAATAGGTTAGTCTTACTCTGTGGACGGGTTATCTGCACCTCGTTGGATCTGTGGCCGCTGCGACTCTCCTTGGGAACTAGCCAGGCTCCTGGGAGAAGCATCAGAGGAGTCGGAGAGGAACAGATCATCTTCATCGGGCAGCGCTGGCCGTTTGCCCCCATCTCTTTCCTCCTGAGGCCTTGTTTCGTCAGACCGCCGCGCCCTGAGGAGTTTCTCCCTCTCCCAGGCCTGCCGCTCCTTTTCCAAGGCTTCTTCTCTGGCCCGAAGGCTCTGTTCTTCTCTGTTACGCCGCACGTCTTCTCTGATTCGCCGCTCCTCTTCTTGAGCTCGTTGTTCTCCATCCTGAGTTTGGCGTTCCTCTCGGATTCGAAGCCCCTCCTCGGCACGCCATTGCTCTAATAGTATTTGCTTCTCTTTGGCAATTTGTTCCTGCTCTGCTTTCTCCAACAAGTGTGAAACTGATGAATACCTATTCATAAGCCATTTCTTCAGAAGCTCGAGCGCATCGGGAAGAGGATACTTGGCCCGGACGGTGGGCATGTCAACGGGAGTTCTAATCCCTCTCTTGCCGCCTTCGGACATAATCTGCCATATGTCTTTGACCCTTTCTGAACAAACGTCCAGCAGCTCTTCATCAGCAAGCCCAGCCATAGGCTTATACGGACCGTAGGCAAAGAGAGCATTGTAGTTATTCGGAGCATTTGGGGCATTCATTGCACAAAAGGCATAACCCAGCATCCCGCGAAGGTCTATAGCCTGGGGAGATGCAGCAATACTCTCAATCGCTCGCTGCGTACGAATCTCCAAAGACAAGCGCAGAAAATGCTTGCTCTCGTCAGCAGCAAAAGACTGCGGAAAGTGGGTGTCTGTGGCCTCGAGAAAGGGGACAGGGTCGTATCCCTCGTCCTCAATGGCCCGGATTTGGAGGAGAGCCGTGGCGATATTTGCCATCTTGATGGCGAGTGGGACTGCCTTCTTGGCAACGTCTAAGATGTCCTCGTCTTCTATCTTGTTCACCCAGTCCCAGTTGAGGAAGGGAATTTCTGAGCGAGAGCCAGTACGAAGGCTGGGCTGAGGGCCAGTGAAGATGCTGCGAGACATCTCGAACGCTTTGATCTTCATTTGGAGCACCGGTTTGTATGCAAGCCGCGTGCTTTTATCCATGAGCAGACTGATGACATTTTTGGCGTCCCTGGCCAAAGCAGTGGTGGCCTCCAGCCATATCTCAACCTCTGTCTCCTCAATCTCTCGCTGTGCCATCTTCTCTGCCAGCAGCTCAGATGCTGACTTGGGAGTTGAGGTAGGGGTTTGCTCGTGGTCCTCGTCGTCAGTATAGTCCCTCTTAGGGGTCGAAAACAGACTACTGATACTGAGGTTCCGAGGAGCTCCTCGCCGTGGCTTCGGGTCCCAGATGATGGAGCCTTTGCGTGGCACAGACGTCAACCCTTTTGGGACTTGTAGGGCGAGCGGTGTAGGAGAAGAGTTGGGCCTTGGCAGCGAAGGCGTGAGTTGAAAAGGAGGAGGAGGGGGAGCATTAGCAGCAGCAGCAGAGGTTGTTGCTGTTCCTGAAGCCCGAGAAGATGAAGGGGCAATATGAGGAAGAGGAGAAGAAGAAGAAGAAGAGGAGGAGGAGGAGGAGGAGGAGGAGGAGGACGATGATGACGGGGATGAAGAGACGGGTAGAAGAACACGTGAAGGGGAGTTTATTGGCGAGCTTAGAAGAGAGCTGGGCCCAGAGGAGTTGGAATCGGAGTCAGAGTCAGAGTCAGAGTCAGAGCCGGAATCAGCGCCGACGCCAGATTTTCGGGCTCTGATGGCGATCCCAGTCGGTTGCTGCGTAGTTCCCCTGCGTGGATTTCTCCTGACTGTGGGCTGTGGAGGTGAAGGTGAAGGTGGCAGCGGCAGAGCAGCTCCGGCAGCTCTCTTGGACCTGGTCTGCATTTCTGAGCTAGCTACGCACGGCAGCTGCACGAAGAAGAAGCAGATACGGCGTTGGAGGTGGGACAATCAAACAGAAAAAAAAAAAAGAAGTGGGCGAAAGGGAAGTAGAGGCAGAAGCAGACGGATAGGATGACTGCGATTCGGACGTGATTCTCGAATCCTTTGCTGGGATCAACAGATCAACGGATCGCTGGGCGATGGCGGTTTGTTTTGGCTTGATGTCGATAATAGTCGGGGATCGAAGCGAATCTGCAGGCGGTCGTGAGTGCACGGCGGCGAATGAAAACGCAGCTGCCGGACCCCAAGCCTAACCCTGTTGGCAGCCTCTCGAGTTAAAAAAAGGGAGAAGTCAGGCGAGAGCGAGACGAGGAAAAGTGGCTGCGGCTGGGAATTTGACCTGATTAGCGCTAAGACAGCGCTAAGCTGCGACTCTGCCTGGGGCGGGCCTTGGTTGGGGTTATTTATTTACTTGTACGTGAGAATTGATGACGGCGGCGGTTGGGCAGGAAAGATGGAAAAGACGTGGAGCGTGGAGCGTGGAGCGTGGAGCGCGCTTTTGCAGCACAGATGAGTGAATCGGCCTATTGGAAACTGGGCAAGGCGCGGGCTTTGTTGGCTTTTGTGTTACAAGGACTTATTTCGTCGCCTGTCGCTGAGGGCACGGGTCTCGAAGCAGCGTTTTGATATTTGCTGGGCTCGAGGTCCTGGGCCAACTCGCGCCCGCAGCGGCAATCTACTCTGGCCTTGCTGTCCGGATACACGCATACTGTAGGCCTACAAGGCGGGTCATCCTGGTTACGCCTTATCAAATTGGCTCATCGCGGAGACAAAGAATGCGACAATGGCCCAGACACTGGACGGAGACGAGTACTCATCGACCCTGCCGCACGTTGTTTACTCAAGCAAGAGAAGCAATTCGCTGCCAAGCTCGGCTACCATGAAAATAGACACCCACAGGGACGTTGATAGGGCCGATCATGGTCAACCAGATTGATCGAGATTACCTCGCGAGAAGGAGGTCATAGATGGATTGAAGTCAGCTCCTCGAGATTGATCGGGTAGGTACTTGTACGGTTAATGCCTTAGCACCTAGACTACATGTAAATAGTATACGTACTTTTCATCGTGACGTAGTCAAACCGAGTAATGACAATTGGCTACAAGTCAGATTTTCCTCCCTCCTCTTTAACGGTTGTATCGGCGTTGGCATTCTATCGTGATGATTCAAGCTAGGCTGGGAGTTTAATTGACACTTTCGCGAATCTGCTTCGCGGCTTAGTAGAAATAATAAGTTCGAGAATACCGTTTCTGTTCGGAGCGCCTATGTCAATTAGTTGGAAACCCTGCCGGCTGAAAGCATACCTAGACAAGGTGGCCATATTTTTTGCCAAAACGATTAATATGTTTTCAGTCTCTGGTTGAAGTAGTGAAGGCCTCCACCAAGATTTTGAGAAGTGGTCACAAAAATATTATGCATGTACATGTAAAACCTGAGGCCCCTTCTTCATCACTTGTTTCTCCAAAGATGTACTGGTCATGATCATGTGGAAGTTGACAACCTCCCGTAGTTGGTTGGTAGGGACTGGCTTCATGTTCCTTTGCTTCGGCAGCATGTGAACGAAAAATTCGCGTTAATTTTACGGCTGATGGCATTGCGATGAAGTTGGTCAAGACCCAAATGAGCGATCGGTTCTTGAACCGAATCTCTGCGAAATATGTTTGCATCATTGGACAGCTGGCTCCAGAAGATGCATGTCACCATGCTCGGAGGGTTTATACCTGAGATAGGAGTTACGGATAGAGAGAAATAAGGTGAATTTGACGCCGGGAATCAAGGTTTCAATCCATTATTGTTATTATCCAGACGAATTTGGCCCGATTTGCTTCAAAAAGTCTCGGTCTCATCTGAAGTTCCTGGGTCGGTGGCTGATAAGTGGAGATTTTCGGAATTGAAGTTTAGCGCAGCTAGCTAACGTTATGCACGACATAAGTTAACATTGCATTGAAGAGCGGTCCACATACAAAAGGGAAGCCGGGCATAAGAGCTTTCTTTTCTTTTTATCATCCGTCCCTTTACAATTTATACCAGTTTAACCTACATGTGTTTTTGGGGAATCTATTACTCTATCAGACGCAGATGGTCTGTGCGGCTTCCGGCGATTGGGCTAAGAAACGGGAAGTGGTAGGTCTAAATCTTGGTGGCATTAGCTAGTTTCCGCCCCCTGTTAGTATTCGACAGCTCGACGTTCGAGTAAACAAGAACTGGAAGATGATATGGGGCCTGATGTGAAATCAACTTGTGAGAAAAAAATTTGATTACTAGACTAGAGATTTTAGACTAAAGTATTCAATTGATATTTTAAAATAAATTACCTTTTACATCCTTCCCATTAAAGATGCATTTCAGTATCAAACAAATACAAATAACTCATACAAATGAATACTGCGGCTCAGCTCAGCTGACCTACATCTCTACACTCCATCTACAAGAAATTCTTAGCCAATGGGCTCCTAGTAGATACTGTAGTAGTAGTAGTATTTGTATAAATCAGGTTAACTTTACGCCTCTGGGTGAGCGCCCAGGAGTGGGTCGGATAATGTTACGTATCATTTTTGAATCATACAGCACTGCAAGGAGCATCCCGAGGTCAAAATAGGATGGTCTGAAGGGAGAAGCAGGCCGGGACCTCCGTTCCTTCTCCACGCTTTCTCCATTCAACTGCATATCAAGTTCAATACATCACCACCTGAGAAACCAACAACCAACAACGCGCGCAGTATGGGTGTGATGATTTCGATTTTGATAGGCACATTTGAGCCTCGTATGATGCTCCATGCATCAGGCTTGCAGCGCCTCATTACTATATGTAAATCCTACCGCAAGAGGGTCATCTGCTTGGGCCGCATCTACATCTTTATATCCCGACCTGTTCCACTCAGTTGATTTCGTCCATGATAGCTGCCGTCCATGGCGCAGGCATCGAAACGAAAGCGGCCGCGAGCAGATGAACCCCTGCCAGACCATATTTCCAAGAGCTCAAAGTCTAGCGGCGCGGTTCATAGGCCATCGAATTTCCCTCCCGAATTTTATGACAGCTTATCAAAGATCTGGCTTACAGCTCGCGCACTGCGAGAGCTCGACCGGCGGAACGAGAATCTCCCCCAACCCAAGACCAAGTCTGCGGCAGGGTTTGTAAAACCTCGCGCCGCAAAGCTTGCTGCGCTTGCGAAACTTGGTACCAAGGAGCTTGCCCAGTTTGCGACAGCTGGGGGTCCAGATCTCAGCGATCTCAAAGGGGTATGCGCGCGTATTGCTTCATCGCTAAAGCTATGGACTAACCGACTTGCTCAGTATCCAGAGCCAACGAACATTACTCACTCGATGGCGTCGCCACTGCTTTCATTGAATCATGATCAAGCATCTCTCGTTTCCTCGAGCACCCGGCAAACACGGCTAACTAAAAAAGAGAAACAAAAGTCTGCCGCATCTAAAAGCAGACGAACATCAGCATACGATGGCAATTTTACGCAGTATTGTATTCAAAACTACATCTATCCTCCTGATTATGAGTTTCCTAATGGCGCCCTCTCACCAAAACCGAATAACTTTGAAGAGATTCGCAAAATTCTGAAAATACGGAGGCGTTCTCTTTCTCCTTCTGTTGTCCCTGAGACAGCTCACGACGACTTTCGAAGGAATATCACAAATTCGACTGAAAGTGATCTGATGTCTGATGTAATTCCGCTTATTGCTGGTGACACAAGAATCCGGAAGACTCAGAATCTTGCATTTACCAATTTAACCTCAATTACTAGGAACACTACGGCTATACCAAAACCCGATTTCTTCGACGGGGCTCATCCTGAAACTGTGAATAGGAAAGTAAGAAAAGACCTGGATGATATCATAATACCGTCCAAAAGAGCGGGGTTCCCAATAGCACCCAATTTCTTTCTAGAAGTCAAAAGTGATGAAGGAAAATTGAAGGTAGCGCAGGACCAATCAATCGTGAACGGGGCTTACGGAGCGCGTGCAATGCATGCCTTGAAAAACTATCTCGTGGACGGGGAACCTGAATACGATGGTAACGCCTATGCATATACGGCGATTTTAGCTCGTGCATTACTTGAGCTATACGCACACCATCTGACTGCCCCTACCAAACCCGGAGGGCAACCTGGTTGCCATGCCACTCTGCTTGGAAGTTATGGGCTACGAGATGAAGATAATTATTCGACAGGCCGGGGAGCGTTCAGGAATCTGAGGATGAGGGCTAAAGAAGACCGCGAACGCTTCATTGAGACTGCCAATGCGAGAGCGCGGCGTCGACGTAGAGTGGACGAAGACACGGAAGATGAAAGCACGGAAGACGGAAGCACGGAAAAGGGTGACAATTTCAGCATGGTCGAAGAAGAGCAGCAAGATGATGGCTCGAGCCCTCTCAACTTCTACGACGCCCACGCGTTTGTCGAACCGGGTGAGAACACCCAAGGCGCTACCCAGGATACCACCCAGCAGGAAACCCAAGAAACCCAATTGACAAATGCTGAGTTGGCCCTTGATTATGATACGGAGAATACCGAGGTCGGTGTTGAGGCGAGCCTTGCGTCTAGTTTCACGTCGGCCAGTCGCGAAGATTACCGGCGATCTCGGCGGCTGCTTAAAAGGAAGCGCAGCCCTACAGTATCTTCTTCTACTGGCCAAAAACCACGCAATCCTCCACCCTCTTCTACCAGCCAAAATCAACACGGTTCTCCACCCTCATCTAATACTCGAAAAAGGACACGCAGTTCTCCACGCCCTTCTTTAACTCGCCAACATAAGAGACGAGCTGGGCCAGCTGGATGAGCTACGTTTAGATACTTCACAAGAATATATTCTGAACCGTCACAAATATCTCAACATTGGTTTTTAATTACCAGGGATAGCCTCTAAGTATTATAGTGTTCCATTGGTAATAGTAGGCCTTGCTTGATGGCCCTGAAATTAAGTTCAAGTTGTTATGGCTGTCCTTGAAGTAAAGGGTAGAGAGAGTAGAGATACACTAGCGTAGCATGACCTCTTTCTCATAAAGTGCTAAAGAAAATGATTCCCCAAAGCCTCGTACGGGATTAGAAAGCAAAATCACAAGGCCATCTGGAGATTCTCCCAAAACGTGTAAATGAACGCTGGCTGGTATTTGCTGCAGAGTCTACGGAGTTCATCTTACAGACCCTTGAGATCCATCTACTCAATCTCTTTGCTCCGTCCAGAAAATGGTAAAAACATATAAAAAGCATAGTGTTAGATATGCTGCGGAAATGTATTACTTGATGCTTTACGGCGTAACTTTGCTTAGGTACCTATGCTATCAACAGTGCAACTATGTGGAGTGATTGACAGTACTTATATAAAACTTATATAACGTATACAATATATGGCTTTATTCTCTTTTGTTTGTACTTTTTGTGACAATGGGGCTCATTGGGCTTTTCAACGCGCTCTTTTGCTGCTGCATATGATTGACAGGATTGCTGACACAAGGATTGATGTATAGTTTAAACCCTAAACATTCAGAGGCGCGAACCTTATTACAAGTATTAGATGGTGCTAAGAATTAAACAGCAGCCCACCAGTATCGTTGGAAGCTCCAAACCGAGCTGAACTGCCGGAATAGGTGAGCTTCCTCTTTTAATGAAGCTCGGACTGGTAGTTTCCTGTTAATAAACTGGAGGAAGTGGTGAGCCCCTAGCAAGACTATCATCGTTTATCACCGATATTGGAGTCACAAGCTTGGATTGACTCGCAGTAGTAGCGACCTGTAGCTCTGCAGCCCATCAACAGCCCATCAACAGCCCATCAATTGGCCTTATTCTTCTTCTCGCTGGACTTGATGGCTGGACTGGCACTATCTGGGCCAAAGACGCCTGAAAGATAGGCAATTCGGGTAAAAGCAAGGAATAGCTGTGTTGATTGGACATGTGGTTAGCTCTAATGCCAACGAGTGCAGCAGCACAAATACAACTCTAGCTGTCTCTGTGCTCTGCTCGGGCTCGGCTCAGAGAGCCGTTGACGAATGGAGAGAAGAAGAGGAAGAGGGAGAAGAAGAAGGAAGGTAAATGCAAATGCAAATTGTTCAAAGCACACTTACGGTGGCTCCCAGGTTCCCCCAAGCCATGGCGTTCCACCCAGAGACGTCAAAGAAGCGCTCAGAACCCATGCCGTACCAGGTGAAGCCAACGTGGCCAGCATCAGCAATCAGCAGGGCGATGAGATAGCTGCGAATAACTTTGACCTCGGAGGTGGACCAGAACAGAGACAAGCCCACGATACACATTCCTAGGTACATGTTGCCTAGTTGATGGGCTAGCACGATGCTATTCTCCGAGGCCACGAGAGGCTTTTCCTGGGGGATCTGCTGTGCAACGAACCATGCCGGATCGTATACGGCACCAAGGAAGCCTGCCACGCTGTTATTGGTTTCCACTCAGACGAGAGGTTAGCTGTATGTACTAGGTAGTGGTGATTGCCGATTACGAGATACAAAGCACTGCTAATCGAGGAGATCACCGGTGATAATGGAGATTGGAGTCAAGCCCCCGAGCCGACTCTCATTGATTCATGAACGCAAGCATTTGAGGACCAAAGACAGCGGCTCAAAGTGGAGGAGTAAGAGATGCGAGATGAACAGAGAAAAGATGTTTGTATCTGGAATGGCAGGTTGCCTTGAATGCCGATTGGACTGGGTTGGGACTGAGAAAATAATAATGGACAAGGATTGTGGGCTTGCTTACAGCGACATGGGCTCAAGGATCGTAAAGACGATGCGGGGAAACTGTGGCAGCGAAGCAGCCATTATGGATGATGGATGATGGATGATGGATGTGCGTTGTGTGTAGTATGTTGGATGTATGGAGCAACGAGGGGCTACTTTATTGGAGCAAGGCGAGTAAGACGAGCAAGAATGAATGACTGGGATGCTGATAATAGTGCTCCGGAGCAAAGATGGGCGATGGAGATGGCGATGAAGGCGATGGTTGTGATGGAGACGCGGCGGTGTCGGAAAGGCGTCTCGGAATTTGAAGAAGGGCTGTGGAGACGGAGCAATTGCTCTCCGTGTAGTTGTGAGGTGCAATGAGGGATAATGTAATAATGCCTGGTAGTGCTCCGTAGTGGTAATACTTTAGCAGGCAGTAGTAATAGGACTCGGCAAAGCAAGTTTGTTGGTGACGATGCTCAAGCTTAGGCGCCTCTGGAGTGTTGGTGATGAGGATGATGCTGGACTTTGCTCAAAAAATATCGAATGGCGATTGGACGCCTTCCGCGGCGTTGGCTGGACGATCAACTCGACAATGAATGGCCGAAGCAACGCGGAGCAGCATCATTCGTTTCCATTGTTTTTTTCTGGGGGGGTCAAATTCCCCTTTTCGGCTCGAGGGGCAGCGGGGATAAGAAAACTTGGTGCTGCTGGGTGTTGATGAAATGGAATGGTGCCAGTGAGTGCTAGGCGGTGTTGGTGCTGGGGCGACATGATGGTTATTCCAGTTTACCCACGGCGCTTACATGCAGGCGCCTTGCCGCCGTCACTTTTTTTCTTTTCTTCGGCGAGTCTTTATTCGATCCGTTTCTTCCCTTTCTCTCTTTTGCACCCAACTGTCCTCTGCTGCTGCTTGACACGATGCGACTGCGTGTTGGTGCTGCTGCTGCGACTTTTGCAGCATGGAATTGAGCCTTTCGGGCGTTGACGGAGCGCTGAGGTGCACCAAGGCGGTACAAGGTACATACAGGCAAGTTCCAGCACCCGAGGAGATGGACTGACGGCTATTCCGGGCAAAGAGAGGCCGATGCGAAGATGGGATGGATATAAAGGCTGGATGGGAAGGCCTCTCGGATCAATCGCCAATAGCCGGGGCTCAACAAGACGCTGCACTGTTGAATCAGGACCGACATGCCTAGTTCCCATCTGTAACCCAGTCCCGGTGTGCTTTTCTCTTCGTTGCTTTTTATTTCCATCCCCTTTCCCTCAGTATAAGACGGAATATACTTGTAGCGCTCTTGTCTCAGGCGTCGTCCGCCCACTAAACCTCATTCTGGGCCTTCTCCATACCTCGTCCAGTGCTTCACGTGCTGCCACACGTCCAGCTTCGCCTCCCTTTCTTTTTGCCCGCCCCCTCGCCCGCGCTTCCAAAAGCAGATTCAGCCGCAGCGGTAGCGGCATCGCGTCGCCGGCGAGGAGAGAGTCATTTTGTTGCTGCTGCTTGTTGCTGCTTATTGCAGTTGCAGCTACAGTTGCAGTCGCTCCGGCTTTTACTGTGGCCACTGCTGGCGGGCCTGCTGTGCTGTGCTGTGCTGCGCTGTAGCCAAAACGCCCCCAGCGAGAGACCAGCCAGCTCCAGTCCTTTGTGGCGGCATACCAGCGTCAGCTCCAAGGCACATCCGAGCATCCGTCACCTCAGCTCCCTCAGCTCAGCTCCAGCTCCTCCCTCTCGATCCGTCCATCCCTCTCGCTTCTCACCCTCGCCCGCGCTACCACGCGCTGTCTCTCTATCCGCTTCTTTTCTTTTCTTCTTTCTTTTTTTCTTTTTCTCCTTTTTTCCCACACACTCTCACTTTCTCCTGCTTGATCGTCCTCGCATCCCTCATTCATTCATTCATTCACTCGCTCTCGCGCCCTCCCCGTCTTTCGTCACTCTTTGTGCTGCCGGCAAATCGAACCACGCCACTTCAGCCTCTTCACTCACGTGCGGCGTTTCATCATCCAACACCGGGACTGACATCGAAGCCAGCTTGACATCAACCAATCTTTTTGTATTCAATGCTTCGGCTCGGCGGCTAGGCTCGCGCAAGAACGACCATGGCTACCATCGAGCCGCGTCTAATCCATCTGTTGAATGATGAGCCAACAACGCCGGAGCCTCCCACTGCCGACTTACACCAACTGCCGTCGCTCCCGTCGCTGCAATTGCCCACCCTTGTCGGCACTCGTGATGGACCTCTGCCGCCGCTGCAGCTCGAAGGGCTCCGTGCAGACAGATTCTTTGGCAGCTCTGGCCGACATGCCGCCCTCCCGAGCATCAACGGAGGCCATGCCGCTCCACTGACATCCTCGCCTGCGGCAGACCAGACGACGACAGCCTCTCCGGACCACAGGAGAGATTCCGAGTATTCCAGGGAAGGCAAATATGCCGGGAGCTCGGGCGTCTTCCCACTGCGGCTGCTGTTGAGCGACGTGCCGCCCATGTCTGTATCTGCGCCGCCGGCTCCCTATCTCTCCTTCTCCAGCATCCTCAACGACGTACCGGACTTTCAGGATGACGCTCCTCTGCCTTCGTCGTCCTCTCTGTACGCCTCTGCCGCTGCCGCTGCCGCTGCCGCTGCCGCTGCCTCTGTCTCTGCCTCTACTGCGGCCATCTCTGCCTCTATTGCAGCCTCCACCTCCACCTCCACCTCTGCCTCTACTACTACTACTACTACTTCAGTCTTCGCCTCTACTTCTACTCCTTTAACTCCTCCTCCTGCCGCCGCCTCAATCTCCACCACTTCTCCGTCCACCACCTCAAATTCCAAGAAGCGGCCGGCTATCCATATCAAGGATGACTTCTTACAGCTTCCACAGCCTGCAAAGAAGCCCAAGGCACATCAGGCACCCTTCATGCCGCCCATCATCAACGGACTCTTCGAGCCGCCGCCCAACGTCGCTCTCTTTCCGCCCATAGCGTCCAGTGCTTTTGATGATACCGACGCTGGCCAGTCCAAGCTCCTCCACGAGCTCAGCTACAGCCCCCCGGGACCCCGCCTGTCGCCGGAGCCAGATCAACCTGTGGCCAAGCCAAGAGCCTCAAGAAAGCGTTCAAGCAAGCCTAGACGGAAATGGTCTGAAGAGGAGACGAACCATTTGCTCATGGGCGTTGATCGACATGGCGTGGGCAGATGGACCAATATCTTGGACGACCCGGATTTTTTATTTAATTCCCGGTCAGCGGGTGATCTCAAGGATCGCTTTCGCACCTGCTGTCCGGAGGAAATGAGGGTAACCGACGTTGACAAGACCAAAGCTCGCGCCAAAGGGCCGTTCGCAAACAAGTCATCGTCGCCCAACAAGTCGGAAAAGCCGGACGACGAGTCCGCCGATACTGTCATGGCCGACGCAGGCGACGTCCTGCCGATAAAGGACCAGCAAACCAGCTCCAGTCCGGCCGGGTCTGACAGCCGCCCTGCCAAGAAGAGCCGTGCTCATCGCATGAAAGTGTCGGACCTCGCGGGGCTCGGCATTACTGGACCCTTCAAGAAGGCTCGTCGGCGAGAGAGGACCACCTTTACTAGCCGGGACGACCAAGAGATTTTGCAGGGCCTCGAGACATATGGCCCGACTTGGTCCAAGATTCAGCGTGATAAGCGCTTTCACCTTGGCAGCCGGAAGCCTACGGATCTTCGGGACCGCGTGCGCAACAAGTACCCCTACATCTATCAACGCATCGAAAAGGGCGTCTTCCAGCCCAAAGACGTCAGCACCAATAATATCCTCGAGCCAATGGTCAACATGACCATCAGCCACTCTTTCAAGGCTGCTTCCACTACACTGCGTCCCCTAGCCCCCAAGCCTGGAAAGTCTGCCAAGCGTGGAGAGACTCCAAAGGAGCAGCAAAAGTGGTCTTTCCTAGTGACTGACTCGACGGAGCAGTCTCAGTCTCAGTCTCAGTCTCAGTCTCAGTCTCAGTCTCAGCAGCCGGCATCCGACCCTGAGAATCCCTCGGAGCCGCCAGCGATTGATGCCGATACCGCCTTAATCTACCGGTCACTTTTGGCCTCTGACACTCTTAAAGCATAAAGACCTAGATGGCGATTATATGGGTGCGACGAAAACTGATCGACCACACAGCAACAACAAAACAAGCATCATTACACTAATCATCAGAGCTCTTGTTCCATCTCTACTTCTTCTTACCTGCATCTACATTCTCTCTCTCTTTCTTTGTCTCTTTTAGTTGGGCATTTGTTTTAGGGACGGATAACTAGGAATCCCTTTTTATTTTATTTAGGAGCTTTAATACTTTTATGCTTCACTTAAAGTGTTGCCACCTTTGGAGCCCGCACATTGGGAGGGGACTGGCAAGGATCATAATACCCGTATTTACGTTACACATGATGGGATGGGATGGGAGGAGTTATAGCAATGCAATGGCCAATGAATTGATTTCTTCATCTACCAATCTATCCGTCTACCAGTTTCCTTAACCTACCTGTCTGATCTGTCTGCCTTCTGGTGTCCACGTTTAGCAGCAAGAAGCTAGGTATCACTGCACTCGTCTTCCAAGGTTAGTAATGATCTTGAAGGATTTGGGGTTTTATGGAGCCCTTTCTCCATAGCGTTGGAACGGAGTAAAATTGGAGCCTCGTTATGGAGACTGTCGGAAAAACAACGGCATTGGATGCGAGGCTATCTCACGTGATTGCTAGTTCGTTGGTTGCTAGCCAGCCTTAGGGCAAGGAAGCCCCCACATTTTGGCGCTCACGAAGCGAGAAGAGAAAAAAAAAAAAAGACGTGCCGCCAATTTCATTTTAGATCTTGATCCACGCTCAACCTTTTCGTCGTTCTCATCATCCGACAAATCAGCCAGTCGTCACCATGGCCCGAGGAATGTGAGTACCAGCAATCCAGAACAGTGTCGAGAAGCCTCTATCCATCATCATCATCATAATCTTCTATCTCGTGAAGAAGAAGAGGGAGAAAAATAGAGTATTGGGCTGTCGCAAATTTGACTTCGGCGAGCAACACTTTATTTTTTCTTCTTGAGGATGGATATAGCTTCGATTGCAAACAAGCAAAAAAGACATTGGAAGAATAAAAAGAACACCACAATGGAATCAATCAAGCTGACATCTTCTCCTCTCACAGCAAGAAGCACCAGAAGCGCCTTAGCGCCCCCTCCCACTGGCTCTTGGACAAGCTGTCCGGCCTGTACGCCCCCAAGCCCTCTGCCGGTCCTCACAAGCTCCGCGACTGCATGCCCCTGATCGTCTTCATCCGAAACCGTCTCAAGTATGCTCTCAACTACCGCGAGACCAAGGCCATCATGATGCAGCGCCTCGTCAAGGTCGACGGCAAGGTCCGCACCGACATCACCTACCCCGCCGGCTACATGGACGTCATCACCATTGAGAAGACTGGCGAGAACTTCCGTCTCATCTACGACACCAAGGGCCGCTTCACCGTCCACCGCATCCAGGCCGAGGAGGCCGAGTACAAGCTGGGCAAGGTCAAGCGCGTTCAGCTGGGCCGTGGTGGAATCCCATTCTTGGTCACGCACGATGCGAGAACGTGAGTTGTTCTGTCAGACATCATTCAGCCGTTGGATCAAGCTTTGGTCGATTCTTGGAGGGAAAAAGAGAAGGAGAAGGATACAGAAGAAGAAAACATAAGAAACTTTTTCTCCTCCCTTCCACCCACCTTTTTTTTTCATATATATTCGTTTTTGCTTGCTTTTCTTCTTTTTTTCTTCCCCCATTTCTCTTCTCTCGTCTTGAGAGACTAGAAGGAGAAAAATGGAAAAGCACAAAAAACGAATTGAAGGAAAAAAAAAAGAAAAGAGGAACGATGGAAGCTTTATTCTACGGCTGTATGTTCCCCAATTTCCCTCTGCGAGTGCTAATTTTTTTTCTTCTCCAAAACAGCATCCGTTACCCTGACCCCCTGATCAAGGTCAACGACACCGTCAAGATTGACCTTGCCACCGGCAAGATCACCGACTTCATCAAGTTCGACACTGGCGCCGTCGCCATGGTCACTGGTGGTCGTAACATGGGCCGTGTTGGTGTCATCACCCACCGTGAGCGCCACGACGGAGGCTTCAACATTGTCCACATCAAGGACGCCATTGACAACACCTTTGCCACCCGTGAGAGCAACGTCTTCGTCATTGGCCAGGAGAAGCCCTGGATCTCCCTGCCCAAGGGCAAGGGTGTCAAGCTCACCATTGCTGAGGAGCGTGACCGCCGCCGTGCTCTGGCTCACTAAGCAAAGAAGGAAAATATGTAGTAATTTTTTCTTTTTTCTTTTCGCTTAGTGGATAAATGATATCTAAAATCAATGGTTTAAAAAATGGCATATATGTGGACTGGAGTCTCGGATTTGATGTTTGCTTTTTAGTAAAGGGGAGGGATTTTCCTCAAGTGATTCCCCCCCTCATATTTCTTTCCCCCTCCTCTGGAGCGCGAGGATTAACGATCGGAAGAGAAACATTAAAAAGATTTTGAGCCCAAGCTGCTCTGTTCACGTGTGCAAAATCTCGTCCTTTTTTGGTGAAGAATTAATTGGCATGACCATGTCTCTGTGAAGTCAACTCACTGTTGCTGGTGGGTTAATATGATGCTTTTGCTCGGTCAATGCTCTCCTCTCCTTTTTCCCTTTTTTCTTTCTTCCTTCTCTCTCTCTCTCTCTCTCTCTCTCTATACGTCTTTTATTCTCGCTTAAGACTATTGCCATAATCACAACAAAGTTAAATCATGAAGAGAAGCCCAAACCAAAGATTAATATGTTACGATCAACTATCAAACACCCCCATACGTATACTGATACCATAATAATAGTTCTATCCAAGCATGTGTCTTGCGACTCAACAAAGATATCTATCCCATATTTTTTTTTTAAATCTGCCAACCAATGACAACTCAAGCCGCCTCCTCTGCCTCAAAAAAATGCACCACCTCCGCGGGGTGCGTGGCGTTACCGTTCACGTTCCCTCCGTACACCAAATACCCCGTCACGTCTGGATAATTGGCCCTCAGTAGATCGTGCGCATCGCCAAACACCCAGACCGTCTGCATCCCCATGATCATGTGTTGTAGCATATGGCAATGGATCATCCACACGCCGGTATCCTGCACTCTCACCCGCCAGGCTCGCCAGCCCCACGGCTGGTTTTGCTCCACTCTCCGCGTGTATCGAAACAGCATCGACGTGTCTCTCCGTATAGGATTCGTGCCCCTGAGCCGCTGCTCGGCGATCTCAGGACTGTATACGCCCGGCCCTCCTCCAATGTCGTATATATGGTTGCCGTGGGCATGCCAGGGATGAGTGTCGAGGCCTCCACGCCACTCGGGCTTGGTGTTGCGCTGACCCAATTGCTGGAAGACAATCTCGATGACTTCTCCGAGCTTGGCGGGGTATGTCTTGGTCCGTGGATCAAGGCCGTAATTGGCAATGGCCGCCTCATAGTTGGGTAGGTATTGAGACGTGTTCTTGTACAGCGACACGAGGTACGGCTCTCCTGGAGTGACCTGCGGAGGGAGGGGGTCGTCGTCTACCCACGAGACATCGTTGTTAGTCCACAGGACGTACTTATCCACCTGCTGCTGGGTATAGATGTGTACTCGGCGGGTGACCTCGGCGGCGGATGGAAAGTCGTTGGGGTACAGGGGCTCCAGTTTGTAATCCAGAAAGCCTTCAATCGTGGGAGGCAGATTGATGGGTCTCCTCCAGGGAACGGAAGTTGTCGAGACATGAGCATTGCCGCCAATGCCGCAGGTGTTGCGATAGCGCAAGACGGCGTAACTGACAATGTAGTTGGGCCGATCGCGAGGCTCTAGCTGCAGGTAAAAGTCCAGCTTGCCAAGGCGTTGGAGCTCAGCGCACGTCTTTGCTCTGAACAGCGTGCTGAACCGCTGGCCGGTGCCGATCTGCAGCAGAGGCGTGGAATAGGGCTTGGTATAGCCCCCGTCTACCTCGATCACCTTGAGATCGGGATGGTCCTCGAAAGCAAGCGCAACATACGACAGCGACATGGCGCCAATGAATCTAAACCGGTACGACTTGCCGGGCTCGACGTCGATGACGGTCAGCTTAGCGGACGCGGGATCAAGAACGTGGTAGCTGGAGATCGTGCCGCCGTTGACGAGGATGCCGCCCGCCTCTCCAGACCATTTGAACGGCGATTCCTTGAGGCCCGCGGAAACTTCATTGTCTGTTTCGTAGAAGAGCTCTGTTATGTGGATGATGCGGTCGCCGCCGTCGACGGGATACGGCACGCCTTGGCTGCTCGAATCATCGACAATCAGGGGCCCGTTTGCCGTGCTCGTCTGGAAATCGATGTGCGAGTGGTAAAAGTAGGTGCCGGCAGTGCCTGCAGGCGTTTTCAGCTCGTAGTCGAAGTAATGCTGCGGCGGAATGGGCCACTGGCTGGCCATGGGAGTGCCGTCCGAGAAGGGCGCGGCGGCTTGGGCGAGGCCATGCCAGTGCTGTTTTCATTTTTGCAGTCAGCTATCAATGTAAGTGAGTACGAACAATGAAGTCGACCGCTGTCTTACCATGGTGAGGTTGGCATCGTGCATGTCATTGTACACTCTGATCCACACCACCTTTTCCTCCGGGATGTGCAGCTCAGGACCCGGCAGCGAGTCGTTGACTAGGGTTGTGTATCTCCTGATGCCGCCGACGCCGAATTCCCTCCTTGAGACGCGGAGCACATGGTCGGGAGTGAATGTGTCGTCGTGTACTCGGGGCGCACCAGGTGTAAAGGCCGCTTTCGCAGAGGAGGCGACGGTGAAGATGCAAGACAAGCAACCAGAGAGTGCCAGCCAGTGCATTTTTGGGGGGTGGGATGTCGATCACACCGCATGAAGCACCTTCTTTCCTACCCAATTCGGCGCTCTGAAATGATTCGGAATGGAAGAAGCAGCACGATACGAGAGAGTTGTTGGGAATCCAACCCATCATGTTCACAGGAAGACGCCACATGTTTTATGTGTGTTGGGGTGCGGTCTTTGTATCTCCCTTCCACGTACCCGGTCTTGGATTTGTGGCTCCTTTTGGATTGGTCATTCGATGCTTGCGTAGACGGATCTCGATTCATTGACTGCGTTCGTACGTTTTTTTCAGGGGAATAATTTGACTTCCACAGAGTAGATGACTTCTAAAGAGAAGAAGAAGCTGTTTCCGGAGTTGACTTTTGTTGCTATGAAGCTCTCTCTGGTACTCCCGTTGCTTTGGATATAGGGAGAAGCGCAAGTAAACTTTGCAGGTACGGCGTAATACACGAAGATCAAAACACGGAAGCGAGGTTATCCGAATGAGGGCTTGCTTCTTAAAAGTTAATTCATCTTCTTTGCTAAAAAAAGAAAAGAAAAAAAAAGTTATCGTGGTGGATACAAAGCCCCATGGTATTAGGTGGGTAGAGGATATGGGTTACCGACATATTGGTACTCTAGGTACTCCGTATACGCGTCGTTGTTTATTATTATTATTATTTTCCTCTCCCTGGTTATTGGTTTGGGAATTGGAATGAAAGGGTGATTCTTTCTGGTACCTCTTGTACCGGAAAACGTCTTTGCTCAGCTAGTCTACATTTTTGAGACATGAAAGACTGTTTATCGCTTTACTGTTTACAATGCATTTCCATCTGGCCTCCCTTCTACGGGTTGGCCTACAAAATGCAGCTGAAAATAGTCGTTTCTACTGATTCAGAGCAACGTGCGCCTCAAGGTGTGTAAGAAAAACGCGATACACACCCCAAGACGAGCACAATCACCAAGAGCGCCTCTTTCAGTACAGCAAGGACCAAAATAAAAGAAGAAGAAAAAAAAAAAAAAAAAAAAAGGTTTTATGATTAAAAACTTGTGAAATATTTATCTAATGACCTTTTATTTGATCAAATTTGGTCGTTTATTGGCTTTTCATTCAATATTTATCTTAGTTATTCGCATTATATTGCGAGGTGTATAACGCATTTTTTTTCCACCGCATAACAATGCAGAGAGGCTCATCTGGCGATGCTTTAAAGAAGAGAGTCTAGAAATGTGTAAATCGGATTAAATGGTCCGGAGCCAATGGCACTTTGCAGAAAAGAAGAGAGAGCAGAGGGAAGCCAGAAAGCAGTAAAAGACCTGGGGCATCGCTGAAAGACACATAGAATGCATCTCACGCAGCATCGTGCTCTGTCCAATGGAGCGAGCCCGATCTCTCAAACGGTAGTTCCCACTTTTCTGCTTGTATGCTCTCATTTCCACCACTTCTCCGCATGACTTGTTCGCCTCAAACAGGTCCTCGAGGCTGTCCACTAGGATGCTTCCCATCAATCTCATACGCCCCTTGGAGCCTGACATTATCTGTCCCTCCTGCAGGAAATGGGTATACGTATGCTATTTTGATGTGGTGTCTCAGCTTGTGGGATCCTGGGCCCTGGGGGATGCATGTCGGACTTTGACGCTGGAGTGGACTGGGGCAAGAGTCTGGGTATCAGACATGAGAGAAATTGCAACCGGCGACTTGCATGTGCCCGTTAATTCAGGTCTATAAGCCACAACTGGACCGGTGTGCAAGGTTCACGAGAGTAACCGGGAAGTTTTGGGGTGATTACGTTCTTGGTAGGACGAGACATTAGGCATTAGGGCTGAAAGTATGAGACTGACGTGTTGACTCAGGTGAATCGTGAAATAGGTACTGGGCAGTAGCTGATGAACACATGGATGCACGTAAGTATAAAGTATTCAGAGCAGAGTATTTTTTATAGGGAGACATCTTTAAAATCTAGTAGGCATACATGTTTGTTTCTGAAAAAAAAAAAAAAATACACAAGATGAAAAACATAGAAAGGCTTATAGAGTATAGATGGAAGTATATACAACTGAATAGCAGCGTATTTCCGTCATTGACGCGGCGAGGGGCTATATCTGCAAGAGAGTTACAAAGTGCAACCTACATACACAGTGTTGTATTCTCTCTGCCCGGATATCAACCATCATGCTTAATTATGGTTTGTATGGACAAGGTTTTCGGCATTATGGCAGCCCGTCCTGGAGCCTTTGCTTCAGCCAGCACACTCATGTCATGCCACAATTGCCTCGTTTCCGTCGTCCAAAGTACGAACAAACAAATGAGAATACGCATGAACTCACATTTAGACTCTGATATGTTTATTTGTTTGTTTGTTTGCTTGCTTGCGGCTGAATCCAGCCTATCTGCCCGGGCAGCACGGTACAAGGATGGGACTAGTAGGCACTCAAACCTGATTCTAACTTTAAACATGGAGTACTATTGCAACGCACAGACAGACAGGAGTAAGGCTGAGTTTGGCGTTAGACTCTAGATCCCATGTATGTGGAGCGGCCGGGGAGGATTTCAGGCCTGGATTTTCGTGGGCTGTTAAAGCTTGTGCTGCACGCGTATCAGTAACAGCCACTACTACTACATTCGAGACAGTCTAATGAACAGAGGATGCATTTGGGCATTCACGCGCCAGGCCCGCATCTGAGGCATACTTTAGCGCGTGATGTATATGCAAGGTGCGTTGCAAGTGGTTTGGCCTGATTCGTATTGCAACACAGAATGCAACTTTGCAATTTCGGACAATAAGGATACCGAACCAAGACAAAGAGAGAGATAGAAAGCAACGAAAAAGGAAAGATGGCGCACAAGCGCGGTAATACAAGCCGATTATTGGATGTTGTATTGGCACATTGCGTTATGCGAGGGAGGTGTTCTGCCCCATGGGTTCCTCACCGAACTGCTGGGCTTGGCCAATAAAACCAAATGCCGTGAATTTTCGGGCACCCATGTCCTGGAGCTGTCTGTCTAGCGTCATCCTGCGAGCAGTGCAGTTTGGGTCTCGGCAAAGTGTGGTTCTGGCGTGAAACGTCATGGCGTTGGATGGATGAGGGGCGAGGTTGGCGAGAAGAAGGCGTATCCTTTGTACTCTGCCAATACAACGTGCAGAGATAGGTACTTGGCCATGTCTTTGGTAGAGTATTGGTAGTATTGAGGAGACTGCTGATGGGAATAAGGGGAGGGTTCAGTTGGATCCACGCGCACTCTGGCTCCGGAAGCGGCAGGGCAAAGCAGAGTGGAAAGCGAGAGAGGATCGAAAGGATCGAAAGGATCGAGAGGATCGAGATGAGATGCGACGTGTCGCACAAACCACTTGTAGTAATTTTACTGCTGCTGTGCTACGTTGCCCATTAGCAGTGCTGTACGAGACTTGACGTGAGGTTGTGATTAATATCCCATTAGAGTCGTGCTAAATATGGACCGAGCCGTCTTCCCGTTGGCCAGCGCTGCTTGTCCCAGGTACTCGGTACAGACGGACCTGAAGAATGCCAGACCACCATTCAGTGTCTTTGTTGTCCCAGAGTCTTCCCGAGAACAGAGCCGCAGAGGAGAGAGGATGCAGTGAGTGAGCTCTCTGTCTGTACCTGATATTTTCTTTCCTTTTTTTTTTTTTTTTTTTTTGCCCTTTTCAGCTCGCTTAAACGTGTATATTATTCTACTTGTTGGCCATTGCTCGAGTTGGGGGATTTGGGGCGTATGTGTGCAGGGGCGTGTACGCGCGCTGTAAAGTGTTTGTGTGGGGGATTCGATCCGTCGGTACAGGTACAGAGCAGAAGGAATGTGAGCAGCGAAGGCGCGAATGTACGGGTACATCAGCTTGGCATCTGCGCCCATGCAGCTAGCGGCACAGTAGCAACGGTGATTGGCGCAGACGCGGTATCCAGTGAGCTTTGGGGCAACAAGGCCATCTGAAAAAAGCAATCCAGGAACAGGCCAGGTACCGGTACTTGTTAAGAGCGCTGGAGCAGAGCAGAGCAGAGCAGAAGGAGCGTCGCAGGTGGCAGAGCTAGAAGCTCCCCAATGCAGGCCGCTGCTTGCTATAGCTTCTAACTCGACTCCCCCTCCACCACCATCATCATCCAATCCATCATATTCGTCTTCTCGTCGGATGCTCTCCGGGTTCCGACAATGCGACGCGGTGCAACCCGCCACCTTCAGCTCGCAGCCAACCGGATAAAGGCCCCGACTCCATTTGATGGAACCCGCTTGGCGTCACAAGGTCGAGCAGCAGAAAATCAAAGAAGGAAGAGAAGCCAGAATCGAGGGCAAGTCGGAGGGAAAGAAGGGAGACACAGCCTGGTCCGGAGCTGAAGACATGGGTTTGGCCTCCCCTGCCAAGGACACTGCATATTGTACACACAGTACATGTGTATCTTTGCCTACAAGCCTTCCTTCAGAATACTGTCACTAACCAGACGTCTGTCCTCAGATTCTCCCCAGGTTGACGAGCCCCGAGCTAGTCTCAACGTCTCCTTTTCTCGTCGCTCTTTGACGCTGCAAACCCAATGGCAGCATCCATTTCGCGGTATGGCTCGTGATGGCAAGCCTTAAGTCAGTTCTGCCATGTCTCTGGGGACTAGGTGGATTAAGAAGAACATTGGAGAAATCGCCCGAGATGCAAGGGGAGCCATGCAAGCTGAGCTGCCCAATTATAGCAGCATGGTTGTGTCCATCAAACCAGCTCTTTGCATGGGGGCTAGCTAGCGCGCCATTCCATCATTGAACCATGCAGCGAATGGCTTCAGTCAACCAGGCTTGGATGCTTGGGCAAACACAATCGTCCGGCAGCAGCCTTAGGCGTGGCCAAAGTTCACTTGACTTTCAGCTACTTTGAGTGATGGCATAGAGCACAATGCTCCTTTTTATGCATAGCTACTAAGTTGCATAGCTCCATCGATGCTTGGAGGGATACACAACCGCCGCAAATCAGCCTCCAGCTATTAATACACCCTCGCTGCATCCGCGTCAGGCCGACCTTATTCCCCTATCGCTTCCAACGGTTCTAAAGTTGATATACTCTGCACTCGATCTTCCACTTTCGTTTTTGTAACCAGCTTTTCAAAAGTACCAAGTTCACGTTCTCAGCCCTCAACTCTGACAACCGCTAACAACCACTCACAGCCACCCCGCTAACAACCACACAACACACGCACACACACACACACACACACACACACACACACACACACACACACACACACACACACACACACACACACACACACACACACACACACACACACACACACACACACACACACACACACACACACAAGACCTGACCTCATCTGCAATCTCTCCACATGACCCGAATGGTACGCTTGACAGCCTCCAGTCTCTCTCTCAAGGCTTATTGCTAACAACATCTTCTTTCACTAGATGCGCGGCCTCGCTGTGCCCCGCATCGTCAGGGGCCCCGATGCCTGCCTCACCTGTCGCCGTCATGGCTTCAGATGCAACTGGGGACTACCCACGTGCGTCACATGTGATAAAAACGGATACGAATGCATCCAGCCCATAAGTGCCATCGGTTATGAGGACTATATCCGCAATGACGATGCTAAGCAAGCAACAACCCTGCCCGAATCTGCCAGTAACGCCAACCAACGTAAGAGCAAGGCAAAGAAGAAGAAAAAGAACAAGAAAAAGGCCGAGCCCAAGACAGAAGCCAAGACCGAGATCAAAACCAAGTCTCGCTTTGATGATGGCATCATTGGCTACAGGATGGACCTTACCCCGATATTCCAGACAAGGGACCCGTCGATTCCAATCCCGGAGAAAACTGCTACCCATCAATGCACCCGTCAGCCCGCACCATTGTATGCTTCTGGGTTGGAGTCTGGGGTTGCGTCTGGGGTTGGCACTGAATCTACATCTTCATCTGGCCCCGTGGCTGTGTCCGAGCCTACATCCGAGTCTGCGCCTGATTCTGAGTCTGAACCTTGCTCTGCATCCGAGTCTACATCCACATCTGCATCCACAATTGTATCCGGGTCTGCTTTGTCCGATTCTACATTTGAATCTGAATTTGTGACACGCATAAAGCGCCACATGTACAAGTCTCAGCAGCGTGAATTAGAGCACACCCACCGCTATGTCAAGAGATCCGACCCCACTTCCTCTGATGATGCCGATAAAGATCATGACTATGCGGTGTATTACGACTATGATTATGACACTGATCCTGACGTTCTTCAAGATGAAGAAGACCTTGATCCTGATGACGGACCTACCGATTTGGCCTTTGGACCAATCACTCTATCCACATTAAAATCGCACCCTCAACTCTCTGACATCTACATGGTCAAGAATAGCTGGCAGGGTCCCGGCGAGCCTCCCCTGAAAACCCGCATCGACGACTACATCACCTACATGAAAGAAAATCATCTGACGCCAAGGGTACCCCTTCCATTGACCTTGCTGGCGTCATGCGATTACACCGCAAGTGACACTCTTTTTTACTACGAGAATCGCCCGGCTAACTGTTGCGTCGCCGAAATCCCCGACATCAACCCTGTCAACCCCAAGTTGGTTCGACTGGGCTACGCCAGCCCTTTGGCCTTGCAGCTCGTCATTGCTCAACGAGCCAATCACCGTGAGGTGTCTTCCGCCATCTTGCCTACGGGGGAGAGCGCTGAGCGCTTTTTGATTGATACTATTGCCCAATTTGGTCCCAAGATTGACAGCTATCTGGCCGGCAGTGAAGATGAAATGCCCTCCCTGTTTATTGCGAGCACCGTTATAGCTCTCGTCGAAGTTAGTCCCCCCTCCTTCTCTACCTTCCAAGTCCATTTTGCTAACTTATTCACAAAGAGGGCCCGAGTCGACAAGCTCTCTCAGGCATACAATCATCCTACAGCAGCCAAGGCCATCTTGAACAGACTTCACAGTCTCGATTCAGAAGAAATTTTCATCAACATGCCCGAATGCCTGATAGAGTACTACATGCACACCGTCTCTTTTGCCTGCATTGCTGCCAATCCCATTACGGCTGCTGGGGTTCCATTCATCACTGCACCACAGCTATTGTTTGTCGACAGCTTGGCAGCTAAAGGTTATCTAGGTAAACTATGCGGATCTTGGCTCGACATTTTGGCCACTATCCCACACATTTTTAGATTGGGAGCCATTATGTACCGCCGGAAACTTGGTACATCTACGTTTCAAGATGCATCGGGCGATTTCCTGAATTTTGGCGATATAGAAGACAGGCTCATGGCCTCTGCACCTTGCAGTAACGGAGATCCTATCCATACCATTGATAAAATTGCCTTTCTATTCAAGATCGCCGCCTTATTATACCTCTGGTCTCTATTGGATGAGCCTCTGTTACAGGATCAAGGCATCGAATGCTATGATGAAGACGCTGAGCTCCAAGATGAAGACTTTGAGTGCGACGATCAAAACGAATGGAGACAAAAGATGCACAAGGTGACCATGAAATCGATGCTTAAGCAGGCAGAACGCATCCTGCCCACTATTCCAGTGGAGGACAATTTGAATCTCGCCCTCTGCTGGCCTATGCTTATTATGGGATGCTTTACCAAGAACAAGGATACAGAAAAATTCATCGAACAACGCTTGATTGCCATAGTCAACCAATTTGGTGTTGGCAATCCGCTTGAGACTCTGTTCGTTTCAAAATACCTCTGGAATATCCCTGTGAACAGGCGTTCCCCCTGGATGATTTGGCACTATATCCAGAACTCCAGGTGCCGGGAGTGCACCTGTCCGAAATGCATACCCTTTCTCTTTTGAACAAGGAGCGGGGTCTCTTCTGGGTTATTTTCTTTACCTGTACCTACTTCTTTGCCCCCCCCCCCCTTGGATCGCGTCCCGGACTATTCGCCTTATGAGCTTCGCTATTTTCTTGCCATTAGCATTGTTTACGTGTTTCTGGCGATATATATAGGTACTTGGCGTTCTACTACCATCCTGAGAGTGCATTTATTAGCGAAACCGTCTGCAATTTTTCTTCTTCTTTTATTTTCTACGTATTTAGATTGGTTTAGTCGTCTCTTGTCCCCAGATTGGATTACTTGGATAGAGTACAATATATTACACATTTACCTATAAATTTTGTGAATGGTAGCATGGTTACACTTGGCGGCAAAAAATGAAGTCCTGTAGCAGCAATCGAAAGAATCATCATATCATTTCTCGTTATTCAACTTATTTACAGAGATGATGTGTCCTCAGCCTCTACATGCTTTTTTTCTTTTTCTTCTCTTTTATGTACATGAGTTAAGATGACGGCATTTCTCCTGCCGTTGCGATTGGCTTTATATAGATACTTAGTTGCCGCCGAAAGGACCGCCAGGGATGGAAACGGCGCAAGAGAAGGCGGAGAATGCGCCGTTGATAATGGTGTTGGCGGTATCGGACTGGTAAGCGGCGTAGGGGACATCGCAGGTGGCGGTGCTGAGGTAGGCCGTTTTAGTATTTTGGATAACAAAGCAGAGTGGAGGGATTATTGTCTAAACTTACTTGTATAGAACACAGGCGTGGCCTTCCTTTACCTTGATGGATTTGACATTGGGGCTGAAGAGTTGACAAGCGTTAGTTTCCAAGTTGGATCAAAAGGGAAAAGAGAGAAGCTTACAATCCGGTGACTGGGTTGCAGACACCAAGAGCATCGTCAGTGCCACTGATGTCGTAGGTGGAGCCCTTGAAGTCGGGCTCGGAGAAGAGAGTGGCCTGGTTCATTGTTGAGTGTGATTGTCAGTTCAGTTCATATTCTTCTTCAATGTTTCTTCTTAATTGAAAGAGCGGACTTACCACGTTCTGAGCGGCGGCGACGCTGGCAAAGATGAGGGAGAGGACACTGAACTGCATGTTTGCGGTTGGTTGGCGAAGAGGAATTGTGTTATTTTTTTTGTTTGTTGTATGTTGTTTGGATGGAAAGTTGGCTGTTGATCGATCACAGATCTTTATGGTTTAATGGCGGGTGCTTTCTCAGTCTTTATATGCACGTCCCATGAGTTTGCGTCCCCGACTTCCGAACCGCCTCTATACGCATAAAGGGAGATACTTGCACAACGTTCAGCGCATTATACACGTATTGTAGGTAGTAGTATATGCTTACATTATGGAATCTGGGCAAATTTCAGTCGCCCGTTCACGAAAGAATTGCTCAAGTAGGATAAACATGCCGACTTATTTTTGCCGGATTGGGTTGTCTAGGATGGTAATACGAAGTGCAGCGTGGCGTTATTGTACATCTTACGCCATGATGCTGTACTGTCATTCAAAACAGGAAGGATGAAATAGAACAATATGCGCGCGCTTCTTTTCCAATGGTTCCTACTTGATTGGGAAAACTATATGATGTAATGTTTATGCGAAGAGAAATAGAGGACATAGAGCCGCCAGCAAATCATATTGTTCTACATGAGAAGTATAACCCTCCTGTGTACGCTGATGATCGTACTATCGTCTCAAGCTAATAGCCAACTGCCGAATTAAACCGCTGCAAGGATGCGGGCTGATAGGCACCTACCGGAATAAGCTTGATTTGTTGTTCTGGGGGGGTTGTTTTTAGCACAAATCTAGTGTACTATACTCTGACCTCCTTAATACTACTACGTATAGCTTATTACTATACATGAACGGGCTCTGGCAATTCAATGATTAGTAGCCTATTACCAGGTATGACGCCGCATTTTTTATTTATTTTATTTTTGTTGAGGCAGCCGGGCCGATTAAGCTGAAAGGGGGACTTGAAAGCCAATTGAATGGTTGTGAAATGGAATCAGCTGCAGGAGAGGCATGGAATCTCACACCGCGGGACGAGAGACAGCGCATCACGATTCGGAATACCTACTATAGACAGAAAGAGAAGGAAGGTGGGGCCGCAATTGGTAACGAACTCTCTGGCTTCATCGTAATAATGTCTTGGTTGATGGCGTGAAAGCAGATGGTCATAGGCAGTAGTATAACCACTACATGTCGTTTATCCAATCTTCTTTTAAGTTTCTAGCTAAACAATAAAATATCCGTCGGTATCCTGGCTTTCTGAACGCCTATCTCGAACAATAGGCACCTCTGCGGGACTAAATCTCTCAACGATGGAGCCATCTTCGATCTCTCTGCTCTGTTACGGAGTAGAATCCAGAAGGATACGGGGGCTTGCAGATCACACAGTCAATCGAGGGCGTTGGATGGGGCCGTCCAACGTTGCTTTCGCAAATCCATCCCCATCCACAAAAAAAGAAAAGTTGGCAGGGGGTTAGCATTGATGTAAAACAACACGAATCGCATATAATGCCGATTCGACGTAGTATCCCGAGATATAGTCCGATAGTTTTTCCACCTGTCTGGTTCTTCGGCTTGCCCCAGAGATGCTTTGCGAACTCTTCCTCCGGCCTTTTTTTTTTCTTGGAAGACATGTTTTGTATACATGGTTCAATAACTAACTTAACACTTGCCCCTTTCGTGTAATTAATGGAGAACCTGAGCTGGAAATGGGAGATGTGGAAGACTATCGAGTGCCCCATCTCGAGTCTATGAATTGAATAGTACTACTGCTGTGTTGACAGGGGTTACCGCCTTCGCTCACGCTTACCAAAAAGGAAGAGAAATTATGCGAAACAACCAATACAGATTGAATCGTATCGTGTCACCTTTTCGCGTCTATAGACAGCGCAGTAGCTCTTCCTTTCCTTCTCCTTTTTTTTTCTGTTTTTTTTTTTTTTTCTCCCAGGTCGTCATCGTGTCGGCTAGCTTGATTGGCGAGGCTCCGCTGCAATACCGCGTTTTGCGTTCTGCCGTCCAAATTATAGGGCGGTCGAGCAACTTTTTTAGGCACTCGCTCACCGCCCGCCAAATCTTTCTGCCTACCCTCTATAAAACTTCGCCCGCCGCTCGTTCTTTTGGATTTTCTTTTTTTCTTTTCTTCTTCACGTCGACAATACTTCAGTATGTGCCACCCCTAGCTGCAGTGCTGCCTTGCCATAATCTTTCCAGAGCCTCCATCTAACCTTTCTGTTTCCTACAGGAGAATCATTTCTATAGTATTTGTCTCTTGCTTTGGTTCCCAAAAGAGCCATCGAATCCACCCTGGTTGATGATTGTATATCCTCGACACCCAAGAGTGAATTTTTTTCTGGTCCTCTCGCCCTGTCCGCAAGGATGGCGGCAGTCGCCTCGTGCTTCTGCTGTATAGAGAGTTGTTCTCTTGATGATCTCGACCCTGTTCGTGGTCTGCCTTCGGGCGCATGGGCAGGGTGGGTGTTGATGGACGTCTGACAGGCCTTTTCCCTTTTCATTGCACATTGGGGCTTGCCCTGGATGCGAAGAAGATTTTAAGATGCGACTGCCCTTGTCAGAACTGGTGCTGGTAGCACGGCTGAATGGAGTACATGGTGATTTTTTTTTTTTTTTTTTTTCCAAGATATTGGCTCAGACATTCAACCAGGGCTGATGTTGCACCGCAAAGTTTCTCATCACAGCACAATCAGAGACAAGCACCACATAGATAATTTCCACCAATATTTCCTAGCCCTCGTCTTAATTCCCCGGCCTAGACATCGAAGAGCTCATCCGCTCTCTCTTCAAAAGGATCGTGAACCTAGCCTTTTACACGACACTGCCGATGCGGCTTTGCGCGCAGTGGCCAGTTTATGACCATGAAATTGCATCGCACTGACTCACCAACGAACCAACGTCTTGCTTTGTCTGTTGGAGGGGCAATGTTTTGGCCTTTACCATCACATTGATCCAGCTGCTCCAATGCATCGATGCTGATGATTAATGTTCTGGCTAGATCTGACCCAGTCAACCACCACAGCCCATGAAACCAGTAATGGCTCGCCATAACGCCGCGCATCCTCAGTAAATTAGCCTTGGCATTGGAGTCTTGACATTGCGTGGCTGCGGCTGAAGGATACATGCATGAATGCGCGACGGGTGGGGCAACTCATTGATAAAACTGCTGGCGATGGTGATGATGGGTAGGATGTGCAAAAAATGCCCTGTCCTGAAGTGCACACACGAGTAAAATAGGGACCGCTAATGAAAATACGCGTGCAAAGAAGAAGAATATTTACAAAGTGGCTTATAGTAGAAGCAGCAGTAATTAGGCAGTGTGTGTAATGATAAAGGTGCAGGTGCTTGTAGTTGTAACAGGTATTCCTTCCTCAGGTGTTTTCTTGGCTCCCCGCTTGCCTGAAAGGTACACACGCGTGATGCGAATGCGCCCAGCTGTTGCCCAAAAGAACCCCCGCACAATCATTACATCTCCAGGTGCTAATCCTATTAATGGACCGACTTCATTTCTACCAAAATTGTTTATTTGGTTCTCGCAGCCATCTTTTGCACTCCTAGCAATTGCCATGCCTGTTAGGCAATGGATTCGCCGTCTGAAAGGAACGCCTCGTCCGAGTGGGCAGCTTGAAGGGATCGAGCACGGTGGCAACAATCAGGCAGACGCATCCACTCTGTCCAACGCCATACCAGCCTCTTCAACCAGCGTAGATGCATCTCCGGCTCCCATTTCATCTTTTATAGCGGTTAGCAACGCTCGGCCTGAGCTAGAACCAGCCTTGGTCATCGTGGACAGATCCTCAAGGTCACCAGAGCACCTTTGGGATCTAGCATATGACGAATTGAAAGTAAATGATGCTGCATTGGTTGACGCATACGAAAAGATTCTTTCTTGCCATCTCTGCGATCGAGATCCAGAGTCTGATGGCGACGTGGATGAGGAGAATATAATTGCACAAGGCGATCCAGGTGCTAGAAGGGCCCAAATGGAGCAGCTTGTCACGTCCGGTTTGGTCAAGATAAAACGAGAAGCGAAGATGAAAGAAAGCCTCGACAAAGGTATGCAAGTTGTTATGTCTGCCAAAGAGGTCATTCGTTCCGCAATCCAAACCATTCCACAAGCTGCTCTTGCTTGGACTGGCGTATGTGTGGCACTAGAGGTACGACTGTGTATCTATCAATGCAATAAGAGAGTCTATATTTGCTAATCTGTAGCGTGTTTCTTAGCTTTTTTGTAACTTGACGAGTGCAACTAAAGCCAATCGCGACGGTATAGAATACGTTGTTCGGAGAATGGGGTGGTATTGGGAGCTACCAGAAACTATTCTAACAGAGAATACCAATGCTTACAGCCATCTCTCCAATATGAAGGGAGGGCTCGAAGTCCAACTTATCGGCCTCTACAAAATTTTACTCCTATACCAGATGAAAAGCGTTTGTTCTTACTACAAGAGTCGCGGGTTTGTTTTCTTACGTGACCTTGCTAAACTGGACGATTGGGATGGTGATATCATAGCCATTGAAAAAGCCGAAACCATATTTTACAAAGATTCCGACGTGCATCGGAAAGAGAAAATGAATGCCAATCTTGAACAGCTTGCCAAGTATGTGGAAAAGAAAATGACCAAAGAGGATTTACAGTGCTTCAAAGACATGGGCATCACCGACCCGAGCTATGACAAGAAACGCATTGAGAAAACAAAAGGAGGTCTTCTGGAGCAGTCATACCGTTGGATTTTAGATAATCCTGATTTCCAACTATGGCGAGATGATACAGAGAGACGGCTGCTTTGGATTAGAGGAGATCCGGGAAAGGGTAAAACCATGCTTCTTTGCGGAATTGCCAATGAGTTGCGCAAGCCGTCGCCCTCCTCTGGCCTGGTATCTTATTTCTTCTGCCAAGCGACCGACCGACGCATTAACAATGCCAATGCTGTAGTGTGGGGTCTGATGTTCATGCTTGTCGGTCAGCAGCCGGCGCTTATGCATCATATTCGCAGCAGATTCGATGCATCTGGTAAAGAGCTTTTTACAGGAGTAAATTCTTGGTTTGCTCTGTCGGAAATATTTTCAGATATGCTGAGAGATCCGGCTCTGACATATGCCTATCTACTCATTGATGCTCTCGACGAGTGTATTTCTGATCGGGAAAAGCTGTTAGATCTTGTTGTCGAGAGTCTGTCAACTTCATCTCGTGTCAAGTGGCTTGTTTCAAGCCGGAACTGGCCAGAGATTGAGCGTCGGTTAGCTGGATCTGGAGGCCTTGAGAGAATCAGCCTCAGCCTCGAAGTAAACGCCGATTTAGTATCGCGCGCTGTTGATGCTTACATTGAGCATGAGATATCACAACTCAATCTTATAAAGCAATATCCCATGCTAAAAAACGAGATCCAGCATCAAATGCAGCAAAAAGCCAACGGTACCTTTCTTTGGGTCGCACTTGTTGTCAAAGACCTCCACGATAGGCAAGATGCCGAGTACGTGAATCCTTCACATATCTTAGATGTTCTTTTGGAGATGCCAAGCAATCTAACGGCCCTTTACTCCCGTATGGTGGATCATATTGTCAAGCTGAAAGGAGATTCTCCGGAATTATGTCAGAAGATTCTTTCGGTTGCGGCCCTAACATTTCGACCTCTCAGCTTGGTAGAGCTAAGAATTCTAGCTCGCTTTGACCGTGACCGGATCGATGATCGGATGCTGGAGAGATTAGTCAATAAATGCGGCTCATTTTTGACAATCCGTGATGGCACAGTCTATTTTGTTCATCAGTCGGCAAAGGACCATTTAGTCGGCAAATCAACAAAATCTATTATATTCCCATCTGGCTTGCACGAGGTTCATTCCACCGTCTTTCTTCATTCGCTTGAAGCTATGACTTTAGTCTTGCAAAAGAACATCTATCATCTTCCACATCCAGGCTCGCATATTGATGAGATTGAGACTCCAGATCCAGATCCCTTGGCTGCTATTCGGTACTCTTGTGCCCATTGGATTGATCATTTCTGCGACGGAATCTCGCATAATGACCGTGCCATATGTCAGAACTACCTCAATGACGACGGACCTGTCTCTGTGTTTCTTCACACGCACTTCCTCCATTGGCTCGAGGCTCTGAGCCTTCTGCGGAAGATATCAGACAATGTCATCTCAATAGCGAGACTCGAAAAGTTATTAAAGGTTAGTCTATACTTTATCAGCATTCGTGTCGTCCATAAACTCACCATTTTAGACACAATCATCTCAAACACAGTTGATTCGTTTTCTACACGACGGGTACCGATTTGTCCTGTATTTCTTAAGAGCTATCGAGATGGCACCACTTCAAATATACTCTTCTGCTCTTATATTTAGTCCGATACAAAGCTTAGTCCGGCAACTCTTCCACAACGATCTCCCGTCTTGGATTCATAATAGGCCTATTATGAACTACACTTGGAGTCCTTGCTTACAAACCCTTGAAGGCCATGGCTCCGAAGTTAATTGTGTTGTCCTTTTAGGAGATAGCAAGCTGGCCACCGGATCAAACGATGAAACAATCAAGATCTGGGATATAGCTACGGGCACATGCCTCCAGACGCTTGCACGTGATTCTTCTCTATCATTATTGTCTTTAAAAAATGAAAAGCTGGCCTCCGGATCTAGGGACGCTACGGTCAGAATCTGGGACATAGTTACGGGTGTATGCGTGCAAACACTCCAGGGCCACAGTCGACCAGTGACTTCTATAATTGCCTTGACAGAAAACAAGCTTGCCTCAGGGTCATTAGATAATACAGTCAGGATCTGGGATATGGCTGCTGGCATATGCATTCGGATACTCAAGGGCCATCGTTTTCCAGTGAAATCTATAACCGCATTGACAGATGATAAGCTGGCCTCAGGATCAAATGACCAGACAACCAAGATTTGGGATATAGATACGGGTGTATGTGTGCAAACACTCGAGGGCCATGGTGACTGGGTGGAATCTATAACTGCCTTGGCAGATAACAAGCTGGCATCAGGATCAAATGACGGGACAATCAAGGTTTGGGATATAGTCACGGGTGTATGTGTGCAAACACTCAAGGGCCACTGTCAATCAGTGAAATCTATAACCGCATTGACAGATGATAAGCTGGCCTCGGGATCAAGTGACGGGACAATTAAAATTTGGGACATGGTCACGGGTGTTTGTATGCAAACACTCGAGGGCCATGGTGACTGGGTGACATCTATCACTGTCTTGATAGATAATAAGATGGCCTCGGGATCAATTGACGGGACGATCAAAATTTGGGATATAGTTACAGGCATATATGGTCAGACACTTGACGATCATAAGGATTGGGTGTATCCAGTGGCTCTCTCAAAAAATGGATCAGAGGCAGTCCCAAGGTCAGATGATGCAACGGTTAATGTCTGGGATATAGCGCCTACGGTATACATCCAAACGCTCAAGGGTCATAGTAACTGGGTGTATTCAGTGGCTCTCTCAGCAGATGGAAGGCAGGTGGCTTCAGGGTCAAGAGATGAAAAAGTCAAGATTTGGGATGTAGCCACTGGGACATGCGTTCAGACGCTTGAGGGTCATAGTAATCGAGTGAAGTCAGTGGCCTTCTCAATAAATGGGAGGCAGGTGGCTTCAGGATCGTGTGATTCAACAGTCAAGATCTGGGATATAGCCACTGGGGCGTGCGTTCAGACACTCAAGGGGCATGAGGATTGGGTGAGGTCAGTGACTTTCTCAGGAGATGGTAGGCAGATTGCTTCAGGAGCAGAGGATAGAACTGTCAAGATCTGGGATACAGCCACAGGAGTATGCGTTCAGACACTTGAGGGTCATCGTGATTGGGTGAATTCGGTGGCTCTCTCAGCAGATGGGAGGCGGGTGGCTTCAGGATCAAGAGATGAAAAAGTCAAGATCTGGGATACAGTCACTGGCATATGCCTCCAAACACTCCCTGTTGGTGTAGTTACTCAACTTTTCTTTGATGAAGAGAAGGAGTCTCGCCTTCATACTAACTTGGGGATTCTAGATCTGGATTCAGGGCCAGTCGTCAATGGTCCAGTGTCTGAAGTTTCTGTAGATTCCGTTGGCTATGGAATCCATGAAGACGGTGTTTGGATTACAAGAGATAGTAAGCCATTACTTTGGCTTCCCTGGGAGTATCGACCAACGGCTTCAGTTGTAGTTGGATCAACGGTTGTTATAGGTAGTATTTTTGGTCGTGTCTTGATGTTCCAGTTTTCAGAAGAAGGCTAGGTTCGCATTAGAGATAACTCTGCCATTTTAAACTTATCTTGAGCACACATTATAATTCTGCCTAACGTATGAATAGATATAGCTCTTCTCTCTTGGGAATTTTAGACAGCAGATGCCAGGCATAACGTGACTATAATTATTGTTTATTGTATTTTGGCAGCTCCGGGGCGCTCACTGGATACACTTACCACACAATGCCACGTAAGGTAGCAAACGGCCTGTGATTTCTTCGTTAAGACAAACTGATTCTGAGGCTCCGGGATGGCCGCTTCTTTTCTTGGCAGTGCACACGTAGACGGCCACAATCTTGCTTCAACCGCCGTCACATACTAGCCGTGGTGATGGCTGTATTACAAACCCCTGAAGCCCCTGTGCCCTAGCAGGATAGAGACAGGTATTGCATACTATCTTGAAGCATCTGGCCGAGCTTCATTATTGCTAAAACCTGGGGGTTGGCATGAGTGCTTATAATAGTACATATGCAGTCGGCGTACAACAAAGACGGGCATTCGCCATTGCCCGGTTAGCTCAATCGGTAGAGCGTGAGACTCTTAAGAGGGACACACGTTCTGATGTAATCTCAAGGTTGCGGGTTCGACCCCCGCATTGGGCTTTTCCTATAACAAAAGATTGAAGCGGCGAATGCCATATTTTTTGTCCATGCTGCAAATTTTTTTAGTCCATTTTCCAGTGGCGTAGTCTATTATACTAGCTTGTTGCCGAGTTGTTGCGCTAGCCAGCAATCACGCTGGCTGCTGAGAACGAACGAAAGAGGTTGCAGCGTCAATCTAGGTCTGAGCTTCTATGTCCTAGGTCAAGTATGGCACTTGATATTACCTATTATACACATATATAGAAGTTACGAGCGTTATATATAAGGAAATGGCGATATATATCCGTCGAGCAATAAAGATGTACTTGGCCAGCCACTCATTGCCTAACTGCACTTTCTAATAGCTAATGTAATTTTTAGGTGAAGCTATATATATATTCAGCCTTTCATCTAGCTATATAATAAGACTAAGTATTCCCTGTGATGCTTGATGGAAATATTAGATGAGCTATATTATAAAGGTATATAAACTATAATTCTATCTAGCATTAATATTATATATACTTTACTTATGCCTATCTATACTACCCTAGAAAAGACCATTAGCATTTAAAGCTCCTAGAGTCCTTGCACTCTCCAACATGGTAAATATATATATAAATTACAGTTTTTTATCAAGGTCTATCTAGATCCTGTTTATTTAATTTACTGGCAGTCAGCCAGAGTCTGTCTCTATACTCTTAGGAAGACCAGCTCCTTAAAACTAGTGCTGGTAAGCATCCTAGATAGCATATTTATTTATAATCTTGCTTTTTCAGGTTAACTAGCTGGCGTTTTAAATAATATTGCTTTTTTCTGCTAATATACATGCTTGCAGTAGGCAGCTAGAAGTATAATATAACTCTATAGTCAACAGTTACTGGTTCTTAAAGGCAGTATAGTATCCCAGCATAAAGATAAAACCAGACATTTGCAGACTGTCGTTTACATTACTTACTACCAGCCGCTGTAATGATAGCAGGCCATCTCCACCAAAGGCGCTATAATTATAGCGAGTAAAATTTTTCTCTTCTTTTATTCTTAAAGGGTTTGCTTGAAGTTTATAAATGGGGAATTAACTTGGTTAGTTTGCTCAGTGACGTGCACTAAGAGAGCTAGCGGCTACCTTAGCCAAAGACGCTCCTAATGCGGCAGGAATGGATCTGCTGTAATTGGCTGCAGGACCCTTAGCGCGTTGGCTAGCGCAGCGGCTTAGAGAAGAGAATCCACACTAGAAAAAAAATAGAAGGAAAAAAAAAAAGACATGACACAGGAAGGAGCAAAAAAATTTGGCGTTCGCCGTCTCAATCTTCTGAATTGTATAGGAAAAGCCCAATGCGGGGGTCGAACCCGCAACCTTGAGATTACAGAACGTGTGTCCATTTAAGAGTCTCACGCTCTACCGATTGAGCTAACCGGGCGTAGACGAACGCCCTGTTCTTGTTGTGTTCCGTTGAGGCTAATCTCTCTTATACACCACATCATGGATGATTGTAACCGATTTATCCAGTATCTCTGCGTGGCAGTGCTGAATACAAGTAGAGTTACAGAAAATTGAAAAGCACATCATCTCCTATTAACACAAATTGTATTGCCTCGCTAGGTTTTCTACTGAGTCGTGGGCTCTTTCTTAATACCAAGATTTCACCCCTCCCCAATTCACTTTCTCCTTACTGGTGCATCTGGGCATATCAGAAACATCAACCCTCATCGATTTTAGCAATGACCACCGCCTGAACCATATAAAGTCATATGATTCTGTGTTGGGGACCATGGCGGACGTCACTGGGATCGCTTAACCCTGCTTTACCAAACAGCTGCCATATTCTCTGAGACAATCAACCACGGAGTTGCCGTCATTAATACAGTGTGCCCTCTTGGCAGTGCACTCATTGAGAGCCTCTTCCCAGCTGCCCGTGTTGCCTCTTTCCACGACGGCCTAGGAAAATTATGTGAGTGAAATTGGTAGAGATATGAATTTTTAGCGCTTTTGTAACTTACGGCAGCAGCCAGGGGAATAATAGCCAGGAGGATTGAGAAACGCATCTTGGAGGATTGTATTGGTTGTGGTGGACGATTGCTGTTTTCTTCTTCTTCTTTTTGGTTTTGTGGAGGATTGCTCTTGTGGATGTAGATGTGGAGGGTAAAATAGGGAGGAAGAGAGATGCATTTATAAGGGAGATGTAAATGAGATTTGTGAGGATTATTAGGATATTGGTCCTGGTACAGAGTGCATGAGTGAGAGTGTTTGCTGGATGAGTATGTGTGAATAGAGGTCTGTGTGTATTGTGGAATAAAGAGTGCGTATTGAAATGACTACATTGTGGTTGAAGCGTTTACAAATGAGGCATGTTAGCTAGGCGCATTGTTATTGCTAACTAAATTTATAAACAACCCTGACCTTTTATAGGATAATCCAGTTTTAAGTTGCGTTATAGTACTTACATATATGCCATGTAGTGGAAGGCGAAATTGGTATTAAAATAGCTACAGATACTTTGTATGCAATAGAGTAGCTTTCGCACAGTACTATATTATATATACTATATATACAATCTAGCCATATACAGTACGTACAATACTGTGCTCGAATTGAACTTGGCAATATTAACGCTATAATTTTAGCATAACCAACTCTTCCGAGCGCCTTCTGACCTTGGCGATCGAGGACAACGGGAGTCTTGTTGGGAAAACTCTACGAATTGAAAACGAGGCTTTAAGGATGCAGTACTATGTCGGCACATGCCAAGACAACTACATCACAAGGGTTGTACAGTCATTAAGTAGGCTGACAGAATATTATGCGTCTAGACAGGACTCGGTACTTTTTAAGAATTGGGACAAGTCACATCAATCTGCGTACCTACGCTTCGTGGAACGGGAATTTGATGACTGTAACGACTCTGAAGACTCTGAAGACCTTGGTAGAGCAATAAAAGCGGCAAGGCTATTTAAGAAACAGAAAGTTACCAAACGGAGCGCTGGATCTTGTTCGCTCTATAATTTGAGTCTTGGATTTGGAAAATAGGATACGCGAAACTGTATCAGCATTATTGGGACAAGCGGCTAATGTCAAGTTATTATCAAGAATTAGAAGAGAATTTTGCCAAAGATGAATTACAACCACAGACAGATTTCTGAGATAGATTGAGATCCGCAGTAATATACACTTGTGGTCCCGATATCGACTCTGCGGCTTGCTGAGCAGTCCATAGTATAATATCTGTACCATTAACTGGTAACTTGCTGTAGCAGTCACGCCGTTTGTCCCTTGGCACGTAAACTCTCACCACAACTTGAAGCCGCCAGGCACCTTGCGCTGGAATACTCCGGTCGGGTCATACTTCTTACTGACTTTGCGGAGGTAGTCCAGGTTGTCCGTCCCGTAAGAAGCCAGCGGTGCCTGGTGCGGGCCTGCATAGTTTAGATACTCAAACTTCCGCAGCATCCCTTTTCGCTCGGCGACCGCCTTGATAGCCGCAAATGTGTCTCGGCCTTTCCGGTAGACGGAGTCGTTGGAGCTCGAGTTCGGCCAGAGGGCAGACACGAGAAGGACTGTTGGTGTCAGAGTCAGACCCATGGGCAAGTATATAGTGAGTGCATGTACAACAAGTACATGGCGCGAGAAGATTCCAGGGCGGAGCAACTTACTGACACCATTGCCATCCTCGGGTTCCAACCCGAGAACGTTTCCCCCAGTGGCGGCGGAATGCGAAAGCATCACAGATGGAAGGGGCTCGAAGGCAAAGCTCCATGTGACACCACCGGCGGGATTGAAGTCGTACAAGGATCCGTTTAGAGCATTGAAGATGCCCAGCATGGTCTCGCTCGAGGTCCCGAACGTTAGCGTGGCAAAGAGCCAGTTCCTATCCACCAAGGTCTGCATTAGATATATCCATCCTCTTCACATAGCTTGGGGCGATGTCTAACTTACAGCGGTGGAGTGGGATTCTCCGCAGCCAGCGCTGCCACGGCCGTGATCTCGGAAGTGTTGGAGATGCTTGGCACGGCCTCGAGGCCGCTGAACACCTCTGGGTGAAGCACGGGCTTCGTGTAGCTGGCGGAGCTGGTCACCGACCATGCCTTGGCTGCTGGGACGTACAGCAGGTCCGTCTGGAGGGACACGTAGGGGTCGAAGTTTGGCGAGGCGGCGATGTCGGTGAAAGCGTCGAACACGGCACCGATCTGGGATACGTCGTACGAAATTGTGTTGACCGACATGTTTCCCTGCGGAAACGCCGTCAGCGTATAGCGCGTGACGACGCCAAAGTTGTTTCCACCGCCCTTGAGCGCGCGATACAGGTCGGGGTAGCTGGTCCCAGAGACGGTCACGAGGGTGCCGTTTGCGAGGACGATCTGGTTGGCAAGTTAGAAAGCACAGCAAACAGGAGGAAGCAACAAGTGCACATACTTCGTACTCAACAACAGTATCGCACGCCCATCCAACGCGCGGCGAAAAATGCGAGATGCCACCGCCCAGGAGCAGCCCACCAACACCGACGCCGCCGTTCCTCCCACCAGCGGCAGCGAGATTGAAATCGCCCAGGTAGCCGTATACATCGTTCCAGACGGCGCCTGCCCCGACGGCGACCGAGGTCTTATCCTCGCTCAGCACCGTCGCGTTCAGAAACTTCATGTCGATGGTCACGCCGCCCTGGATGTTGGCAGAGCCGCCGGCTGGTGTGTGGCCGCCGCCCTTGACGGCGAACTGGCAGCCCGGCACCCGCGACGTGGTGAGGATCGTCACCGCCTTGCTAACATGCTGTGCGGAGCGTGGCCGGACGATGCAGGCGGGCACGAGGGACGACTCCTGGATGGAGAAGTAGTCGGTCTCGGCGAAGGGCGTGGTGGTGACGATGTCGTCGCCGAGAGCGGCGGCGAGACGAGCGCACTGGGGTTGGTCAGTATCGTGTGTTTTCAGGATGGAGAAGTGATGAGAGGCAGAGGGAGACGGGCTGGCACTTACGCATGTGTCGTATGAAGATGAAGCCGCCGATACGGCCGCAGCCGCCGCCAGTGCAGTGGCTGTGGACGATTGTGCGAGTCTCATGGTGGGTGACCGGCGTCGACGCTCTCTCTATGCGAGGCTCGTGCAAGGCTCGCGGCAAAGAAGCGCCATTCCTGCTGCCCTCTCATTCCTGCTCGCACACTTAGGTAGGCACATATATATACCCATCCACATGTCTATACGGAACTGCCTGCCGTGCCATGCTCGCCATCTCGTCACCGCCCTCGATCCTGCGGATGGACCAGGGACATTCATTCGGCCCGCGACGTGCGATTAGCCCGAAATGACTTCGGCCTCTCTCCCTCGTTTCGGTGGTCCGCGTGGAGTTGACGTCTGGCTAGCTCCGGGGAACCGCCACACGGTCGATGGTGTCTGTCGAGGCCCCGCTTCGGCCAGATGCTGCGCAGAACTGCAAGGAAGATGGTAAGATGGTTGTGAACCTGCCTGTCGTACTACTGCATGTACGTTGCTCTTGGTGTTTCCGCCGTCCTGCAGTGAACCCAGTTGCGCGCTCAGCAGAGCATGTCCCCTAGACTTGCTGCTGTATGAGCATATGGATGCTAATCCAAGGCCTGCTGCCTTCACTGGCTGCGCAACTACGGCTGAACTATTTTAGAGCTTCCATCTACCCCACCACCCCCCGCGGGGCCAGCTGCAGGGCCGACCACAGCGCCGGATATAGGACGGATGGGTGCAGCGGACAGGGGCAAGAATCGAGGCGAACTAATCGATCGTCATGGCTGTTGATGCCTTGATTGAGCTGTTTTTTATTTTATTATTTTTTCTGTTCCTTTTCCACGCAGGCAGTCGAGCATGGGCAGTGTGTTGGGAAAGTGCCTATAGTGTAGCCAAAAGCTAAAAGAAGCATCAATTGCACCAGTTTGGCGCTGTTGCTCAACGCGAATTTCTCAAGCTCTAGCATTGTGAGAAATTAGTTCAACTTACGTACTACAACACTGAACCAATAGCATATAAAACGTTCTCGGGGCCATTATGGGTCTGATTCATGTTTACGTATGGCAAACGGGATCAAAGTCACAAAGCCAGCGTTTTTATCCATAAGCACACGCATCTTCAAATACCATCACAGCCCTATTGCCACAGCTCTCGCCTCAATAGCTTGCCAAATCTTTTCATGCTTGGCCGATAGTTTATCCCATGCCTCATCCCGTGCCAGCCTTTCCCTTTCGGAAGGCTCCTCGGCTATTCCATCAAAATCAGGATAGTACCAAGCTTCCCAGAAGTCGCTCTCGTCCTGGATGATCCCGTGTTCCTCCTCAGCTCGCCACTCATCGAATTCGTTCAAGTCGAGACAGAATTCGGTATCCATGAGCCACCATTCATGCAAAGCAGTATCAATTCCATCTTCCAATTCAGAAAAGAAATCAAAATCAACCATGTTTGAAGAATTACGTCCATACTTCTTTACCACTACTACACAACCATCTATCGGGACCTTTGTACTCACGCAGTCGAAGAATAGTTGGTGAGCAACCCAGTCGAGAGGGGCCCTGGCTCCGAATTTTTGTGCGAAAAGCGTCAAGCATATACCGACTCCCCAAGGGTCACGCCATGCTTGTTGAGGTAGAAGAGCCGCAGCAACGCGCTTTCGCAATTTCGAGGTAGATACAATCTTATCGTCGTCGTCACCCGATATAATCTCGTCGTCGTCGTCACCCGATACAATCTCGTCGTCGTCGTCACCCGATACAATCTCGTCGTCACCCGCGAAAACATACTTTTCCCAGTCGAGCCCACGATCCATCAGGGTCTGCAAAGAGACCTTATGTAATACGTATTTGCCGGGTATTACCCATTCGAAAATGTACTCGTAACGGAATATACCTGGTGTTTCGGGTTCGCATTCCTCTGCCAAGTGTTGTGCCGCATGGAGTGAAGTGGGAGACTCATGTCCAGTGGCCGGGGCCTTGATGAAAGCGATCCAGATATCTTCTGGCGACTCGTCGTATGCATAGTATTTCTTGAAAGCGCGCTGGATGGTATCGATGATCCGGCTACTCACCGAGATCAAAGCTGTCGGCTCTCTATTGTGCCGGTTCGCATGTTTTAGAAACTCGCCGAGGAGCTCAGCGTGGGTTAATGCATTGCTTGTGGGTTTCTTGCCGGAGCTGAGTTTACCGGCGCTCCTTTCTGAGTATACCCGTGTGTAGATTGTACCTTCAGCCATCGGGACTCGATTTTCAAGTGTTGGCTCACTAATAGGCAATCCACTGCAGTGCCAAAGAAGAGAAATGAAAATGAAGGCTTCATGTTCGTTCACCTACCCCGCCACCACTCCTGGCTTCGTCGTGGCAGTGCTTACCAGTGCCTGCGGGGTGCAGATGTATACATGTACATGCATCCAACGGTATAATCATGTCCATGAATAACCGTCACTTTGCTACTAAAACTAAATTGCATCGGCGCCTCGAAGTAGCAGTGCTTCAGAATTCATGGGAGTGATGAGTTGTCGGCTTGTCAACTGTTTAGTATGTTTGATAAACTTGTAGCAGTATAAAAGGCGACAACCGCCTTGGCTCTCATAACAACCATTCTATGCATGCTCTAAAGCCTCGAGATCTATGACAAGACCTTTTTTTTTTTTTTTTTTTAAAAAAAAAAAAAAAAAAAAAAAAATTTCCATTAACACGGGTTGCCAAGTCATTAACCACATGCTGCTTGAGGATTGCAGCAGCCAGCTAAATGTGTTACGCGCCGACCACATACAGTTACCCAGACATTAAAGCTAAGCGCTGAGCAGTTTGAGGTGATTGGTGCATGTATATGCAGGGTCCTAAATGTAGCTCGTATAAACCCTTTATAATCGATCATACCTAGCTATACAACGCCAACAAAGCTATACCACTCAAAAGCTACCATTACTAAATTACACGGAAATAAGATTTCATGAGATACTAATATTAGGTACATGTATTTGTGCTGCATCGTCCACGCTCGACCGAAATGATCAACATCCGCTTGTTAAATATCAAGATATCAAGTCACAAACTGAATCCACTGAATCCGTCAAATATGGCACGCTGTAAAGATTCATACTCCACATTTCAATCAAAGAAATTGATGTGCCAGTGCTAGAAATAAACAAGTAAAAGAGAGTGTGTGGATACCTTAAAAGAGAAAACGAACAACGCCAATTGCTGTAATGACCATCTACCTTACCATCCCACATGCTTTTCCTTTTTCCCCTTCATTTTGTCCCTGAATTGCGATTCTTACAGTCTAGTGTACATCAAAGAGTAGATGGCATCCCAAATTCCATCTCCGTTTCCCCAATCAGAAATTATGTAGTCTATTTAGAGCAGTTTGTAGGGCTTTAGTGGCCCTTTTCCCTCACGCTGGATCTTACTAGGGGGCCAGTTCATTCACAGATCAATCACGGCGCGCTCCAAGAGCGTTAAAGCGAACCAGAACATGATAAAACCTCCTCTTCAGCTTCCAGCCATATGAGCTACAGAGCTGACTGCTCGCATCCCGCATGATTTGTTCTGTCGAGCACCCGGGATAAAAGACACCACAGTCGCCGATCGTAGCCGGGCCGCCAAACTCAAGCCATTTGTCGCTACTTGTGGGGAAGAATGGAAATACATCTGCTTGAAATGGATCGCCGCCGGACATGTCATTTTCTGAAGAGGGGCCATACTTGACAAATGCAAGAATGGCGAGATATGCTGTGAAGATGCGCAGGTAGTCGACCGGCGTTACGAGTGGATTCTCTCTGGTAACTCTGAATATCTGCCCTGCGTTATAGACATACAGCCGAGCGTGATACGGGGCGTTGGCGAATTCTTGAATAAGCCGTTGTTGCATTAAAGGCAATTCTGTGTGATAGCTACACGGCGGGGACGAAATGGCTGCGAGAGTGATGAACCTTATCGTGTACAAGATGCGAGTGCACAGACCAAAGTGGTCAGAATGGCGAATCACTTTCAGTCTGGATGATAAGCTATGGATTGTGTGATTAGCGAGGACCCAGACGAGATGGAATGTTCAGTTGACGAAAGCTGAGAGAAACTTACCTAAAATCATCGGCGTCCCTCGTGATGTTAATGGCGGCGGGCGACTGGTGATATATAGAGGCCGACTTGCCCAAAAAGCTGATACTCCAAAGCAGCTGCATCTGAATGCTTGAGAGAGAAGAGGTGAAATGTAAGTTGATTTCTAGAGCACTCGCAATTGTGATGGTCCGTTGATAAGGATCTAGAAGACCTCTGAGGAGTCTTTCCAAGATATGCGCGCAAAGACGCTTGGTCCATGAAGACACTGCGTGAGGAAGTTTGAGTCTATCCAACGCAAGGGTTATGACATTGGATACCAAAGGCCCTTGGAGACTCGAGTCACTCAAAAGGAGTTCGGCCCAGGCATACGCGTTGGGGGCATTATAAAGTGCATCCTCGCAGGGAAATACCTTGGGTAAATGTCCCAGCGCTATAGCACAAGGACGACCAGTGAGGAGCGCAAGGCTGCAGTCGTACTCGAACACCATCCAAGCCACCCTGAGTTTTTGCTCGTGGTCTGCCCACGCGCGCCACTCCTTGTGTACCACATCAGGATCCAAAGAAGGCCGAGGTAATATATTGCCTGGGTTCAAGGCATTGGGTCCCAGCAGATTCTGATGTTGCAGACCCTGAATCATGTAACTGCGAACTCTATCTGCATGATGATGGATTTGATCGTGGCTTGATCCAATCAAGTATGTTTGGTGGATACACAGAGCAGCTATATACTCCGTATCTCGGTATTGCGGAAAAGGAGCTTTGGTCTGTTAGGTGTTAGTAGGCGATGCGGTACTTGTAAGAGGGAGTTGAGCCACGCGATGAAACGACTAACCAGACTGTTTATTTCCGAGGTACATCGTTCACTGATGTAACTCGCCTGTCGTATGACCTCACAGTCCTTCGAAAAGATCGAGCCAACACAAGCCATTGCGCTGACCAGCGCCATAGGGTACTCGATGAAACTCCACGTAGAAAAATGAAAGACGGGCTGGTTCTGTTGCCAGTGGACAAAGTAGTTGGCGCAAAGCTGGTTGAGCAGATTCATCGCAGGGAGGTATATAGTCTGCTCTTCAACCGCTTCGTATCTACGTGGAACGCCACCTGCATCAAATAGAAGCCTTAGACTTTCCAGTGATACAGCTAGCACATCTCCTGGAGAATTGTAGCCACTGAGATGCATATCAACCGGCCTCTGCCAAAAATGATCGGTTAACGGGGAAAAATTGGAGTCTTCAAACCCAGCATTTTCAACGCAAGGTTCGCGTCGCTCGACGGGAGCTAGAAAGTCAATCCAACTGACATCACCTGTCTGGATGGCATCTGATTCTGGAATAGGCGGCATATGAGCAACATATTGAGGACTGAACACAGTAGCAGCCAAACACGGGAGAGAGTTGGAGGGCTGGGCAGGACTGGTAGGCGATTGTTCCTGAGATGTAGACGATCCGGAAGCCGAACCAGGGCTCCAAGACAGCTCTAGGCTTGGTAGCGTATAGCCCTCAGATGTATCACTCATAACGCTTGACTGATAGGGAGGTGTGCAGTCACATTCAATGCTGTGGCGGTGACAGCGCTGACACGTGCCGGGCAAATTCTCATCCACAAAAGCCTTGATGTTGCTAAGATGGAACTGTTCGTTGTGCCTTCTCAGACTGCGAGGCGATTCCACCCGGGTATTACATGTAGAACAAAAGAAGAAACAGCGCGTAGTAACGGCTGGAGTAGCAACATCTTTCCCAGTGCAGGCTTGATCAACAGTGGTCAACTTGGCTTTGGATGTGTTGCAGGCGACTGAGACAGCAATACGACCGGGATCATTGTCAATGTCGTGAATTTGGCGGTGGTGGTCCAAGTCTGCTGGACTGGCGTAGGCCTCAGAACACATTTCACAGCTGAAGATGGCAGCCATCTGAAGGGATGGCCGAGAAACGCAAGAAGTCATGTTTGCCTAGCATATCATATTAGCAGAGTTCATGAATGCTGGTAGGCATGCCGCAAATGTATCATAGGTACCTTTAGAAGTAAAATACAAAACACAGAAAGAATTGTTTGATGATTTGCCCTTATCCTACCATAGCGAGGCCGATGAGGCCAAGGGTAGTGCTAGAGAAGGCTGCGAATATGACTGGATGCTTTGGAGAGAATGAGAATAGAGCTGGTGTATAGGAAAATATAGGCACCTACTATAGGTACTTACTAACCAACATCAACCACTACTAGGTAGGTATGATGCCGAGTACCATCGCAGGTAGTACAGATCTTTGGTCCAAGGCTAATAATCAAAGCCGGTTCAATAAAGCGAAAGAGATACTGGTCCTACCTGCTCTCACGCAATGGTTCGAGAATCAGCAAAGGAGCAAGTATCCAAGCTGCCTTGATACGGCCTGCCATGTCTTTTATAGCCTTTTATCTGGCCAGCAAGCAGCCGATCAATGAGAAAACGCCTTATACTGGGACACAGGTAGTACTTAGTGGTATCATGATAGGAGGTAGTAGTACCAGCTAATGTAAGTAGGACTAGGGTCAACGTGCTGCCGCCTGCCGCCGCCTACTACCAGGCTGAGACAGTCGGTGCTCCCCAGCGCTACACGTCCTCCTCTCAACTGCGGCGTATTTGCCTTGGTCTTCAATCCTTCCTGCATTGCCGGCACGCCATCCAACAGTCATGCTATTCCAATTGGGCGAGAGGCCCTGATTCATCAACTGCACAGTAGCATACATGCTGCAAGCGTGCCCTATGCTGGGTCGGCGAGGAAATGGGTGCCCCCATGCACGTGGGCCACCAGAGGGCCTCGAAAAAAAAAAAAAAGAAGCAGCAGCAGCAGCAGCACCGCAACTCTCCCTCTCCCCCCCTCTCTCCCTCTTCTTCATTTCCTTGCATCACGTACATGGTCAGGGCCTGATGCACCTTGACAGCTCTTAGGCCTCCAGCCTCTTGCAGCAGCATTAGCTTGGCTGCCGGCAACTTTCATTTTGCGAGCCACACTGTTACACAGGCCCCACTAGCGTGCTGACCGGTCGACGTGATGGAGGGGGAGCAGCCGTAACAGCAGTCGAGAATACAACAAAAAGAAAGGGGAGAGGCTCCATCTAACAAAGTACGTGCCCTGGAAGGCCAGTGGTATTCCTTGTATCAGTGAGTGAACACCCGGAACTGCGGCTCTGATGCCTTGTCTTGCACCCTCGAATTGACTTGTATATGCGGTAGGCAAAAGAACCCCGGCTCTCTGCCCTGTTAGCCTGCCAAATCCGAGAGCTGAACATCAGAGCAAGGGACTGGAGTCAATAAAAGCTCCTCGTCCGCTGGATCCTTCACACATCTGTCTCTGCAGAGACGCTGTACCGGTGCTAAACCTCCGTGGTACAGACTACATATATGTACAATGAACTGCTATGGCACCATCGGCTAGGTACATGTATGTACAGCAGATAGAGTAGCCTCCATCCCAAGTTGCTGTACTTACGGCCAAGATCGCTAATGACATGAGAAATTAGAACTCTCAGTGTGAGTGCTGGTAACCCCCACGCAGGTCAAGGGATTCTAGGAAATAAGCCAAGCACCTGCCTTCAATTTAAGCCAGTCGCTTTATCTACAGTGTCTTGGCTTTCCACAGTTTATGAGGTTCTTGCCCCTACCGCTACACCCTACTGCCATCACGCCAGGGCCCAAAGGAAAAAGTGAGAAAAAGAAAAACGCCGTGGCGTGGTAACGGCCAGCTACAACCCCACATTCCGGCATTCATCTACCAAGATTTGTCTACAAAATACTTCCTGCACGCTGTTAGTTTTCTCTTTGACTTCAGAGCCACCGCCTTCTTGCGGCCCCTGGTTCATGGAGGGTATTTACCACCGGCCGCTCTGTCTAATGTCCACGGGTGAAAAGCAAGCAGATGAGATACGCGAGCCACAGCAATCACACCAGTGGTTCGACTTGAAAACTCCGGGCACGGAATGGCCTATCCTTCTCTAGTGAGAAGACAATGCTCAAACAGAGTACAGCCTGCCATAATCGTATGTATAATACGAAATAATCTTGGCCGATGTAATGGTACAGCTAGGATTATGCCCCGGTTTGGCTGATCACTGCTCCTTTTGAGCAAGCTACCTCTATGTGATATTGAACGGCACTATGATTTGGGAAGCGGCAAATCATTGCCAACCAGATATGTCTGATGCTGGCCGAAGACTGCATGTTCTTGTTACACAGGCCATGGGCACACATATGCCTCTTTACGATATACTGGTGATAAATCGGCACTAATCATTCCTTCTCTACGAGCCCCGCCGCAACTTTTATGCCCGTTATCATTGCGGAGAAACGCTTCATGGCCTGAGCTCGATCTCCTCTTTGATAAAGCTTCTTAGTATCGTGGGAGCAAAGCGATCTTGCTCTTTGTACTCTGTGCCCGGGCATAAATCTTACTGTGGCATTCATGGCGAGCTGCTAGACTACAGCTAGCTCTTCTCTGCCCAACAAAAGTCCGAAAAACATACATTGTGAGCACAGGTGGTTTTCAAGCACATTGGGCTCGAACAAAGATCGATCCAAGGATCTCGATGATAGACTGCCTGACAGGTGTGCCCTCCGCCCTCCACCCTCTCTACCCGACAACTTCGAACACGGCATCATGGCATCATGCTCGAACTATCACCCATTACTTCTCCACGTACTTTATACGAAAGTGTATACAGGTGCAGTATCCCTGAGCGGCCGACTTGGCTAAGAAGTTTCTTTTCTGGGGATGCACCCCTAACATTGGAACTATCAGTCTTAATTTAGACTGCAGTGCTTGAGAGCGAATTATAACTTGACCGTTTGGGTGGTGGAAGTCAATACCATGTACTTCTACGAAGTCGTTCAACCCCCCCTTACATCAGGTTTGTATTGCTTTTGCTAGAAATCCATAGGATATCGAATCAGAAGTCTTGCATACCAAATGTCTCCCTATGAGCATCACGCCCCATGCTTGATACTTGGTCCGAAATTGCGGATGCTTAAGAAGTCTGCCGATTGGTTCATGCTTGGTTGATCATGGGGCAGCAACACCGTGTTCGGATAATGTTTGATTCGCGCCGGATGAGCCTAAGATGGGAAATTTATTGAGATCAACAGTGGTTTATACAGAGAACAACATGGGTATGGGGTACAACACTCTGGACTTTCGCAAGGATTCATGGCTCTATGCCGGCGAATTGAGTGGAAGTGGAACAATGTTCTACTGCTACTAGCTCTACGTCCACGCCTCGTGTTGCCACAGGCGGAGATTTTCAACCGCTACAAGAGGAGTCTTTTGTAACGGTACATACCGCTATCCGCTCTTCTTCTTTTTTTTTTTTTTTTTTTTTTTTTTTTTTTTTTTTTTGTTCATGAGACGGGATGCTGAGGTATTGTTCATCGCATGCAATGAGCTACCTATCAAACCATCTCTATTTCCACTTTTCCACTCGTCGAGAAGCCATGAGAGTACACTCCAGGTTACTTGCTTGCAACGGCTTTAACAGTGCTCTCCATACTTCTAGTTATTTTGCATAAGGATTCCTAAACATCTGGATGGACCATGGTTTTTCCCTGAAAATACTAATACTACCAAATTTCCTTTTCATCAAATCGGATGCCCTTGGGCCACTCGACCAGGGACGCCAAGACAAATAGCAAAGGACTAAGACTGCAGTTGTGGTGCTCTACAATTCCAAAATCTGGCCTGTCTAAATATGAGAACCATTCTTTAAACAATTATGCAACGGCCACTGGCGAATGAGGTTTGCGTGAGGTGCTTCCATCTCTCAGCAGAAGCAAATAGCATAGATTCAAAGCCCTCTGGCCAAAGACATCTCTAGTCTTCTGAAAAGAGTTGGCAGAAAGCCACACCGGATTTTGCGTAATCGATTACCGCTACTTGGATTTTGAAGCAGCCAACAGGACCCATCAGAAAATCAGGCGACAAATCAGCAAAGACAATCAGAGAGGAGAACAATGAAAGCTCAACGTACTTACATCACAGCTTGGGTCAAACTTGATGCTCCCTGCAGCTCCTCCAACTCCCCACCCTCCCCCCCGCCCCGTCAGTCATGTTCCAAGCATTCACAATGTCTCAGACACTGCTAGTGGGCAGCTGGTCCGGATACAGGTGCTTGGGCATGGGCATCAGAGCTGGGCACCGGGACACATTCAGCCAGAGCCTTGCGTTTCTCTGCGTCTCTGTCTCTCTTTTTCGGTGAGCAAGGATGTACGCCACAGCCGAAACCCATCACACTCAACTCCAAAAGTCAGACAGTTATCAAGCAGTGGGCGTAGTGCTGCTCGGCTTTATTATAGGGAAATTTGCTTGAGCAGTCCCAAAGCTCCTCAGCTTGAGAGACAAAGTTGTTGTTTTTTTTTTTTTTTTTTTTTTTTTTTTTTTTTTTTTTTGACAGTATAAGTGGGTGAGGCTCTAACGGGAGTGACGTGATGAGACAAGACGCGCTTCCAAGCGGCTGGCACGAGTACCAGTAGTCCTACTATTACTACTGGTACTACATAAATTAGCGAGGATACCCCAGTTAGTGAGATGTCGTTGGACAAGAATAGAAATGCTCCGTACGCAAGGCATCTTTTTGCCTCTGGCCCGGAAACGTGGCACCCCGAAGCGCCTCCACGGAGCAATGTGGGATGCGATTGGTCTGACACGAAATCTCCGTTCAAAGCCGCTTTACTGTATGTGTTTGTACGGCAAGCAGAAGATCAGCATGAGACATGTTGATTACGTTGAAAAGGGGAAGGAGAACTCAAGACAGCAAACGGCACTACAGAAGCAGAATGTTCACTATGCTATCCAGCGGCGTACTACCTACCACAGCTATGTAGTGCTACGGCGATTCCGTTTGGGTTAAGCACCATACAAAAAGAAAGAGAAGGATAGGGATAGAAAGAAAAGGCCTACAACGACAGGTGCCATCCAAGAAGGGTAGATCGGTGCTGGGTTCCTTGTCCACTACCGTCGTGGGATTGAGAAACCATCAGCATCCATCTTCTAAGAGTCCAACGAACCACAGGCACGGATAGCTACAGCAAACGAGTGCAGTAGATATTTTGCCATACGCGAACTAACACTCGGGAAGAGCGCTCGAACGGCCGATGGCAGTATTTTTCCCTCGGAGAGAGTGGACAGGGGCTACGGCTTAATCACCAGCCCCAACGACGCCGCTAGAGGCCACCAGGCGTAGTGTACGAGGTAGCAAGATACTCTGCGATGGCCGAAATGCGAATCGATCTCAGCATCCTTGTCTATTCACAGCCATCGGCATGGGGGTTACGGAGCGCTGGGATGATAGACGCGGCCATGATAGAGACACGCCACGGCGCCAGCACAACAGTGGGCACAATACAGACAGAGTACAGATTGATACCCATGGCAAAAAAAAAAAATGATGAAGTATACAAATTATTGATTGATGAGAGGAGGCGCATGCAGTGGACGAATGAATGCTGCAGCTGCTATCGCCGGAGTGACCGGTCAGCTGTTCTCACATGTAGGTTTAGTACTTGCTCTTATTCCCGCCGCTGGAAGCTGGGCGCTAAGCAAGCAAGCAGATGGATTGCCTTGTTGTTCCTAGCAGGACTCTGGAGTGTCAAGTACCTACTACTACATGGAGCGCTGTTCGTACCTACCACTCTGCACATGCAGCAAATGATGGCAGGAAAAGCAGGCTGGCGCTCATCAGATGTCACGTCGCGTCAGAAGTGCTTGGGGATGGTCGCCTGGTATCCCCGGCCGCAACGCCAATTGTTTGCAGGGCCTGAATTGTCCAGACAGCCAATGCAGCCCGGCTACTAACTAAGTACTAGGTAGCTCTGCAGACTGTTGTACAGTGCATGGTGCTGCAGCTCGCGGCTTAATGGCTGGATTACAACGTTTGTCACGAGCACGGAGCAGTACTGCTGCTACAGAGGTATCCGATGCTTGACCTGATCAGCAAGGGGCAGCGACCATGGATCTCGAGAAGTTTGCATCATTTAATGTCTTTTCCCCCGATGGTGTCTCGAGGCAAAAGACCTCCATGTCATACTCGTCGATATTGGACAAGGGAGGAGGCGAGCTACGAGGCAAAGGTGGCCGACCTATTGCTTGGCCAAAAGCACCTTGCCAGTGTACCTACTCGGGTATATGTAAGGAGGCATGTCCATGCTTTTGCGTTTCTTCCTTCTCTTCCTTCTTTTTCGTCGCACACCGCCACCACAGCGCAGCTACCTAGTTAGTGTACGCAGCAACATGGTGTGCCAGCACATCGGCGCATGCAGCTTTATTTAATGGTGACACTAGCGCAGAGAAGACCACCACAGCTGTTGGGCGTGCACGGGGGGAATGTTACACAAACGGGAAAAGAGCAAGGGGAAGGGGGAAAAGAAAGAAAGAAAAAAAGAAATAAAGAAAAAGGCTGAGGGCAGCCTGAGGGCAGCCTGTTGAAAGACGGTGAGATGAGGTGGTGTGATCTTATGTGTGGTGGTGATGGGCTCAAGTCTCGGCCGAGAGGAAATCACCAAGCTTGAAGACCCCCCTCTCTCTCTACATTGTAGGTATCTCTTCTGGCATCGACCAACGAGTACCCAGGCCGGCAATTTCACATCCACATACTATCAATCCATAACTCGCCACGCTGTGTGCACATGAGGTACAAGGAGCTCAATGGGCCGCTGAGCTCTCTCATTGCTCTGCTCGGTACCTGAATCTAGAGAAGCAGCGGGCCGAAAAAGTAGTTCTACTGCTAGAGCTTATTATTGCTGTGCCTATGAACATGCGGCTAGCGTTGGTGGGGGTTCTAAAACGAGGCTGAACCCTGATCACTACTGATTTAGTGAGAGGGGCTAGAGAAAAAAGAAAAAAGAAAAAAATGGGAAGAAAGAAGCCCAAGGGGTCAAGTGTGTCATATCAGCTATCAGTTACTGGATACGCCAATGGAGCGCTAAACTTGACGTGGGAGGAGAGTGGAAGAAAAGACGGAGAGTAGGAGAGTAGGAGAGGAGGAAGAAGAGGGAGATGGAGATGGAGAGATGGTATCATGAGTCTGATTGGCTGTGATGCTGATGCAATGGGAGAGGCGCTCATATTACTAGCATATGATGCATTCGAGCTGCACTGGACAAAACCATCGCATCACAGCAGCACTGATGCTAAAAACCTCCAATAGCTGCGCTGAGCGGCTCTGAGCGGCTCAATATTGATTCAAACGCCCATATCGATACCTGGTCCTGACTAACAGCGCTAGCACCTACTAGGTACCTACCTTGGTGCTAAGCGGGAGCTGTGTATTGGTTTCCTCCTCTCACCATCAACTTTCGCTTCCACTCTTCAACTCTCGCCTCTGTTTCTGCTTCCTTTTTCCCCTTCTGCCATCAGCTTACTAGCCGCACTCCTCTGCGCCGCAACCGCGGGCTAAACCGGCGTTTTATTTTCTCTTCTTTGTGCTCTTTTTTAAATTGCGCAGCGTCTTGCGTGTCGCCGGCCGCACCCCGTATTGCGACCTCTCTCACGTTAAAACTGGGGGAGTCATTAGACCCGGTCTGTCGCGTAAAACCACCCGGCATCGAGACCAACGAGCTCCCTGCATTGGTAGTCCTGGTTGCGCCGCCCCATGGAGCTGTCTGGTTCTTCTTTATACCGCTCTGGGCGACATTAGACACTGGGCATCAGACTCTGCGCGGCCAGCATACCATACAGTAGTTGGTGTCTCGGAATCCAGCCAGCCACCGGCCGCTTAAACTTACTCTCAGATCGAAACCACTTGGTCACAGTCTCTCGCACGGCGCATGATATAAGAATGCCTCGTCCGCCGGCATTGGTTGACTGAAATCCTTTCTTTGCTTGAATGCACCAGTGTCCTCTTTCTGTATTTCTATTCCTACTGCCTAGCATCCATCTATCAAAAAAGAAAAAGAAAAAAAGAAAAAACTCTGTTCCTACATCTCTCTGCCCATCCACAGCCTATGTGCCTTGGCCCTTTTCACCAGCAAGCAGCTGACTAAGGCTTGATCCATTCTTCCGCGCGTCGATCCACGAAACAGAAATCTGGGGCTTGCAGACAGACTCTCAGCCAACCACCGCCGGTTGAGCTCCCAACAACTTACAAGGCTGCATTTAACCTCTACTTCTAACTCTATCTCAGCCTCTGCCCACGGATATACCTATATACCTACCTATCGGCTCGCCTGCTTGCCTTTTCGGTTGCCTTGCTTCTCTCACAGTCTGCACCTTTTGATGCGCCTCTGCGTATATCATCTGCGTCATCGGCATATCTGCCATCCTCATCAGATTCTCGCCACATCTCTCTACTAAGCGCTCTCGCTCATTCGACTATCCCGCAGAAAGTGCTTTACGTGCTTGAGCACCTTGCACGCTTGGAAATTTCATAGTCTCGAACGCCTTCTGCAACAAGTACGTATCATACTGGCTCGCACTCACTCGCGCAAAAGACCTTGGATGACAACGTTTAGTCGCTGACTACTGCTGGCTTGTTCCTCGCAGATTTTTATATTCCTCTTCAAATTATCTGCTTCATTGTATCACCAACCATTCTCCATTTCATATCAAACCTCAGAAATCGCCCCCATCGCATCAGCCGTCGCACAGACGCCGCTATCAGCATGAGTGGTGACGAGAATCGTGACCGATTCGCATGCTGGGGCGGATACTGGCCTGGTATGGGCGCTGAAATGAGCACTGATGCAGGCACCGGCACTTCAGCAACCGCTCAGTATTCGCCTCCACCAATGCCAGTGTCGGTTTCATCGAGATCAGTGCCTGGTGCAGCCTCCGAGGGCACAAGATCATATGCTGCGTCTACTGCGCCTAGCCGCACAATCAAGCAAGAAGATGATGACCAGCCTTCTCCTATCCCTAACTCTAGCGGCACAAACTGTGATATTTGCCTCGGCTTGACTCGTTGTCAATGCCCTCCGTCAAATTGCCCCTGCCCCTATTGCGCTCAAGGAGAGCCAGAAAAGTGCATTGAGGCAGTCGTAACTTCCCACCGAGCTAATGTCGCCGCCGCTTTACAAAACGAGCACCTTTATATTCGGCAAAGTCTATTGAGAATAGAAAGTCTTGTTATTGAAAGCCACCAGTTCATACAAGACCATGAACGCCAATTATGGAAACTTGAACGAGACGCCAAGGACTACGAAATCGCAAACCTGAGACGGCATGCCGAACAAGTAGAGCAAGAAAATCGGCGACTCAACATCAGGATAAGCTCTTTGCAAGAGCAACACAGTCAGCCACGATCAACCTTTTATCACACCGGTCTGTCAGTCAATGAGCCGCCACCAGTCGTTCATCATGCCAGTCTTCCTGACAATTTATCTCTGCTCAATAGCGGCATTCCTCGGGGCATTCCTCGGTCCCTTTCTGACCAGCCAGCTGGCAGATCTTCAAGCGAGGTCGGCATCTACGATTTACCCCCGAGCCTGTCTGGTGAATATATGCCAATGTCTCCTGAGATTGGACATTTCGACCTTTTTTCATCACAAGGATTGGCACAAAACACTGCTCGCGCAGCCAGCCCGGAATATTCGCCCCCTTCGCCTACTTTAATGATGAAGAGCTTCCACTCAGATTCAAGCAGGAGCCCCAAGAGGCCAGCTTCGGTCATTGACGACGGCGAAGCTCATCTAGGGATTGAAGCCGTGGCGTCCAGAGCAAGCGCCCCTCAGGGCTCTATTTCGGCGCCAGCTCCTCAGCAAGAAGCTTGGTCACCTCCCAACAAGAGGCAACGTAGCATGTCCTATGATTATTACGTCGTCACCGGTGTCAATTCAGAGCCAGGAGCAAATGAAGAGGAGTTGCAACGGCTGACCATGCATGCTGGACACACTCCCAATCGTTCAATCTCTTCTCCGTCCGCCGCCGCCGCGGCTACTGCTCCCGCTGGGCCCAGCAGAGGTGATACAACGCCGACCGCCTCGTCTTTTCTCGGCGTCGAGGGCAATGCCAATACTAGGGCCAACACTACTTCCAACAAGCGCATAAAGACGCAGCTTGAACTAGAAGCTAAAGCCGAGGTCGAGGCAGGGGTCGAAACAGAGGAGACCAATACAGCAGAGATATATTCTTTCTATAAGAGCGTCATGGGAAATTCGCCACCGCTACCACAACGAAGCAGGCGTATGACCATCCCAGAGGCTATAGAGGGTTTTCGATCGCAAATCGACGAGACATTCAGGCGTCAAAGCCAACTCAATGGCGAGGGTTGTACCCCTCCCACAAACTCTGGCTCTTCCGTCGTCGGTTCTCCTGCCTCACAGCGAGCTCTCCTTGACGCCGTGGATGATAATCCTCTCACTGGCCCGTTGATGATCAGGAATATTCCCGCGCAAGATGAACTTTTCCTGGAAGTATTGAATGAAAAGCTAGGGCCCATTAGCCAAGGCCAAGATGCTCTCCCCAAAGTTGTGCAGGATCTTAAGCTGAATCCTGTTCCTGACGATACGGCGAGATTAGAGGCTCAGTCAGATTCTGGCGAGGAAGCCGACGGCGTTTTGATAAGGAGGGAGCCCGAATTCTTACCCAGACAATTGGGGCCAGAGCATGTTGGCGAGGACGAGGATGCCCCCGTGGAAGTCGAGCGGCCCGTTAGAAGAGAAGATTACGACTCGGACAGCGACTCGGGGCCTGAAGTTACCCTCAAGCTTAGACATACCAGCAATTTTGGGGCTCCCTTTGGAAGAATTTGACGGAGATCGCTCTCCAAGAGAAGCTACTGAAATTCAGCAGACTAGGCTGCCTATGCCACGGAGTCTACACCTTCTTGGGGAGCGGCTTTAGCTGCCAATTTATCACGCCAGTCTCTATTTGTTGATTCCCATTAGCGTTAGTGCCATGGAGCGATTTCCTTTTGGCCTTTTGTACATCGCTTATTTCCTTTTCTCTCCTCCTTTTTCGAGACATTTTTTACATTTGGGGAGGATAATATTCCACAGAGGCAAGAGTACGGCCGAAGCTTGGCATTTCTCGACCTCAAATTGGGTTACTGCCTTTGAGAAAGACGGGGATAAAGCGTGAATTTTGGTAAGTTAGCTGGTTATTATTTGACGGTATAAGAATTGGGCTCTAATTAATCATAGTAAAGGGTTTTGGGCTTGGAATACTTGTGGGGGGAAAATTATGCACACTAAGGAAGGCATGGGGCAGGAAATAATGGGTATTTTCTTTTATATATGAGATTTCCTTTGCCTTTTTTTTTTCTTGTTTTCTCTCTTGATTCTTGTTTCTATCTAGCTACTGTTTTCCTACGTCAAGTTTTTCTAATCTATACGCTTCCTATGTAAGGACAAGCTGTCGGTGATATTTTGTGCAGTCACATGTATTTACTACCTACCTACTTGTGTACATGCAGTTACGTGTGAAGTGCCGGATGGTCTCAGTCGGTCTATGCAGGGAACATGATGGATATAAGGTAGTGAAAACCGTCAATGACGCATCTTTCCCAGCACTGGCAAATTAGTCAAGGCTTTTGTATGTCTGTTCCGTTGGACCGGCCCATTCAGTTCGCCCATCAGCCCGCCTTTTCTGAGCTGGCCTTCATGTTTCGAATTGGTCTTAAGCAGGGATGGCGAAATACGGGGACACTGCTGCTTGTCTTGACCTGAAAGAAACCAAGCCAAGATGGTGCGTGGCAAAGAAGAAGAAATCATGCCAGGAAAAAAAGAAGAAGGGAGAAAGGAAAAGCAAAATGACAGTGCTTGGCGCGTTGTGGGCATCAGGTGAATTACAGCGTGACCTTTTGTGTGGCATTTCCACTCTTTTTTTTTTTTTTTTTTTTTTTTTTTCCTTTTCTCCTTTGCTTTTTTCTCAGCCGCAGCAAACTATTCCACTTACACGCACATCACGCACCGACTTTTGTTTTCCCCCCCTCACCTATCCAACAGAGACAGCGTCGGTCCACTTTACACCGGAAAAACAAAGTTTACTTTTCTACAAGGTTGATCATCGAACTGATCAGATCATCATCTCGATGAAAAATTAATCGTTCGGTTGCAGATAGTCGTGCTGCTAATGCAGGCTGGGGGGGCTGGGACGGGCCGGGAGAAGAAAAGGAAGCATCGTGAGCTACGGCAGTAACAAAAATAGGATCCAGTCAAATTGGCACGAGCGGCTCATAGCAACACGGAGAACTCCTACTAGTGCTACTTCGAGATACTACTACTAGTAGTAGGTGCTGCAAGTCTTGGAGCAATATCCTGCTCTCTCTCCGCCATGGTTTATGATGTGTCTCTAACTAAAACAGGATTGCAATGCTCTCTGTCGGCCTATGAGAGATGCGAGAAGCTCGTATTTAAATCTCATTTCGGACCATGGCTGAAAGAGACAACAAAAGAAAAAGAAAAGAGAGAGAACAATGCTAAATAATGCTAATACTAGAACTTACCAGCATCTTTTCAGTATAAACGATCCGAATAAGCGTACTTTCAAGGAGTAGGGCACATTGGTGCCCAACGCCCGGCCCTTGCATGACACCCCCTCTAGTTTTTCAGCCCAGCAGGGGATGGGTATCGACACTGCGCCTTTGTCATTGGGTCGTCCAACAAATGGTAGGGCAAAGACTTTTTTTTGATCAAGGGCGTGCCTCGACGTGTACCTATGTAAGGGAGAGAGATCTTTTGGTGGCGGCTTTGGCTTTGCGGGTAGGAGATAGCAGCTAGTACCTGGCATTATCCGATCCGCAAAGCTGGGCCATGATATCGGTATCGGGCGGGTGGAAGGCCGTATTGATGATGCTTGTCAGAATGCTGTTGATGAAACAAGAGAAGAAAGTCTCCGAGACTGGTGTTCTAACTAGCACCTGTTTGCTCATATACCTATACGCAAACTTGATTTTTATTTGTCCTCCCGGTCTGCGAGCAACAGCCTGTATGTCGCAAACCCAGCACTTCTTGCTTCTTGAGGGGCCACATCATCTCTTCATTGGGCAGATTAGAGACTATCGTGGGTCAGTCCTCCAGATTTTGCTCCAGATTTTGCTTTTTTACCAATCAGCAGATTGTAATGTGGCGATTGGTTTGCACAGCTGAGGTCGAATAGAGCTTTTGCGACAAAAACGCTTGGACGCCACACGATGAGCGAGGTCATTCATCTATAATGAGGGCAACTGAGACACCAATCAGCACGGCGGGGTTCGAGCAAGCGAGCGCGGGCTTTGGATACTTGCACAATTTTCTTGTTTTTTTGCCTCATAGTATTTGCTTGCTGTCTTTTCTTTTTTTTTCGGACCCCCTTGGATGCGTCATATCCAGCTGCTGAGGTTGGGCTGGAAAAGCCGGGGGTCAGAGTACGTGCCGTGCATAGGATCCTAGTCTAGCTTCTCAGCAGGGGAGCAATAGCGTGGGAGTAGTACCAGAAGAAACAGAGATGTCATATTGTGGTTAGCCAAAAGTGTGCCTAGGCGTGCTCAGCTTCTAACCTAGGTCGCCATTCTCTGGCAGGTGAGTGATGTAGGACAGATGGAAATGAAAGGGAGAAAAAGCAAACGACAAACTCCTTTTGATCCTCCAGAATATCCTTATCCATATCCGTATGCGCTAATATGCTCTATGCAATCTACCATTACCCTGTGTATCCAATAAATGCCCAATAGATGCCTACCCAAAATAATGTATACATGATGGAAAACTGATGTACTCGTCAGAGGAAGAGAGGTGGCAACCCTTCATGATCCCGTGAGTTTTTTTTTGTGAGTGCCCGTTGGAGAGAATCCAACGGCGTTGATAGCTGTTTAAAGTAATTTCCCAGCCCCTAGTATATCTGGTTCACGGGGGTGAGATATACCGAGGGGGGCCATCGCTGAGATGGTTGGTCGTGATGCTCATCTTCAAATTTGCGCTTCTGTCCGCCATTTTGATTGGCGCATGTTTGTTCGGTGGTTCCTTTGTCCATTGCTAGTTGAGCCATGGCGGCATGGTCAATGTTTGGCTGAACCATGGCTGTCTGTGTAATGGCTGCTGGCGGCGCTGCTAATGTTGCCACCATATTTTGTGTCATATTTTGTGCCATGGCCTCTTGTGCCATGACCCCATGCTCAAGTTCTACCATGGATTCTGTAGCGACATTATGCGCCACTGTTTGCCACACGGCTGTTTCCGATGCTGTTGCTTCTGCTGCCGCCGTTGCCCCTGCGTTTCCTGGCAGCATCAGCTCCAGTAGCCGGGCTCGGAGGGTAGCCAGCGGGTAGTAGTTGACTTTGGTGATGCGGATATCGATATAGGGGGTCTCTGGCGGTGCGATTTTGGGCTGTTCAAACATGTCAAGAAGCGTGGATGGGATATCGGCCTGATAGAGGTACAGCCAGCCCCAGTATGCCTCTTCACGCTTTTCTTTGCATCGGCCTCTGGAATTGAATGTATGAACAACTTGACACTAGCCGTTGAAAGAGAGAAAACGAGGTTAGCAGAAGGTATCTCGAAACGGCCATGTAAATCATAGTTTGGTAACATACAAAGAGCTTCCCCGTTCTAGCCTCTTCTGTGGATTCAATCTCGTGCAGATATCTCCGCTTCTTCTGCGCCAGTCCGATGAGGAGTGCAGTGATGAATGGGTCGTGCAACGGAATTGGTGGCGTGAGCTTCTTCCACTTCTTCTGGTAGAGACAGCACATGGGACGATTCCAGTAACACCATTGCTTGCATCGAGATAGGCCCAGGTACTCTTTTCGCAGCTCAACAATGCGGCCTTGGTCAACAAGAGCTGCAACGGGAAGTTTATGTACTTTGTGTCCTTTGATAGAATCTTTAAGGTAGAATGCCATGCAGTGCAGGCTTTTGACAATGGAGTCGCCAACAGCGAGTCTGAGAGGCTCTTCGCTAGAAAGAACAATTCATCTTGGTTAGGTATAATTACAATTGACAACCGGAATCTTGCAGTGAGGAGAAATGACAAACTAGATGACTAGAGGGCACGCATCAGTCGTGATGAGCAACCAAATACCCTGCTCGCGCATGACAGGCTTATAGTAAAAGTCAAAAAAGTCTTTCAAGTGTCGAGTGCCAGAACGCTCTTCAGAGTATTCTCCCTCTGTGCCTTCTGCAGACGCGGAGGTCGTTGGCTCGGGAAAAGGCCCGGTGAAGGAGAAATGCAGAAGCTCGACATGGCGGCCAGTCCATCGAACTGGACTTACAAAGAGTTCTTCTCTGCAGTGGCGGCGCGTGATTCCAAAGAGAGATAAGGGAGATTCAGGTTCGGGCCGGGTATTAGAAGCAGTAGAAGCAGTAGAAGAAGATGTCGAGCTGGTCTCAGTGGTGGTCGCCGTAGGGGAAGAAGAGATGGCGGGAGAGGGACTAATGGGCGCCATGGCTGCGCGTGCGGCAGCGGAGGCGATGTGAAAATGCGATGCACAATGGAAAAAATAGATTTGTTTCTTGTGTCTTGTTTTACAGAAGAAGAAGAAGAAGAAGAAGAAGAAGAAGAGTAAATGGGAGATGATGGAGAGAAAAGACAAACAAGGGGAAGGAGAGGATGAGGACGAAGAGAATGGAGTATAAGTTACTACCAGGTGGTATAAGTGAAGGGGGAGCAGGTACCAAGTTCCTTGGTAGCTGAGCACCTTGGCAGTGCTAAGGCACCTACTGTAAATAGGTAACGTACCTGGGCAGGTACCTGGATGCACGTACTGCTCTGGGACCTGCCTGTCGTCTCCATATACTAACCTACCTGACTTAGTACCTGCTATTCGGCATCTTGATATCACGAGCTAGTATATACACGGTTTAGATGCGTCGAGGCAGTGGCAGCGGTACTTGATACATGTGCCACCACTCCATGCTGGTGCCGGTCCCAGTGATACGGCTACCCGCTGCCAGATTCTGTCATCCAGCCAGTTCCAACCCCATGCAATGCAACGCACCCGCACCGCACTAAAACAGGCCGCTGTCTGTCCCACCAATCCTGTTGGCGCTAAGATCAAAGTCCCAGCCGCAGCTGCTGCTCCCCGCCCGCCAGATCGCCGCACCGCAGACCTGGAGCTAGAGCTAGTGCTAGTGCCCCCGTAGCCGGTGCCTGAAGACCCTGTAACTGTAACTGTAATTGCAAACGCTCTGTGTGAGACGGACTGGATATGCCCGTCACCCGCCTCTCTCTCTCTCTCTCTCTTTGCTTTGCCTGGTCTTTGTCCTCGTCTCGCTTCCACCTCGCCTCCAACTATTGCTTTGCCGCAGGTTGAAATGGGGAACATGTTTGCCAACACCCGGAATTGCTCGGTTATTTATTTATAGTACTGCTAGTAAGGTGTCATACAGTTAGTGCTTCTATTACTGCTGCTACTGCTGCTCCTGCTGTTGAGGTACCTCAAGATGCCCCGAGATGCGGGTAGGAGCATCAAGCCCCCTGGGGCCGATCTGGCTGGCCAGAGACAGTAGCCCGCATGGACCACCGATTAGAGTCCGCTGTCAAGCAGCTACTACTGCATCCTACTGCGCAGTGCCATCATCAACTGATACATTGTATTACATGGCATGAGTAGGTATAGTACATACTAGGCAGTGGGCGATATCGGTGTGAGTGCACACTTGACTTATACATGTCTCACATGACTGATCCCACATGCATGTTCACACGTCTTCGCAGACATGGGGTACAGCATAGTTGCATGCCCTGCCTGAGATAGGAACAAGTTTCCTATGCTCCAGCCAATGCCAGCCATTCAAGCTATCCATATGTCAAAAGGCGGCTCAGACATGTTGAAAAGTATGTTGTGCATTTCTATATCTGCCTTGCTACTCCCAACAAAAAACGACACCAGCATGAAAGCATGAAAAGGGAAATATCAGATAGAACTGAGAATAAATACATGCCACCACTCATCCGGGTAGAGGTAAAGCAGTATCCCCCCCATAAACGCCTGTCGCAAGACTCACGCATAGAAAATGAAAGAAGCGGCTTGAAGTTTTAAATTATAAGAATGATGAGCGTGTAGAATACAAAGCTTAAGATGAAGCAGGGATCGAAATTGTTTGCTTGATTTTATGCAGAGTCTCGTCCCTCTTCATACTCAGACACCCATGGTGAAATCGTGCTCGATTCCAGGCGTGACGCTGGCCATGAACTGTTCCATTTCAAACGAGTCAGCAATCAATAATCATAGAAAGAATGAAATGGGATGCTATCAAATAAAAGAATAAATCAAAGAAAATCCCAAAACTCACCTTTAAGAAGACGACCAGGTACTGATCTACTCGAATAGCCACCTCCTGGTCGTCCACCTCATTCTCCTGCACCTCTTCCCACTCATCTTTGTCGGCAGAATCTTGAGCGCCCTTGACGTCCAAGTTATCCAGCTCGCTCGTCAAGCCCTCCACGTCCTTTCCATCCCCAGACTGCTTCTTGCTCGCACGCAGCTTCTCTCGGCGGAGACGAAGCGCGGCGTCGGCACGGTCCAGCAGCGACTTCATCACGGGAGCGTGCTTGCAAGGGTGCACGCTGGCCATTCTGACGTGGTTGGCGAAGAAGGGGAACTCCTCAAGTGTCACCGTCTTGTCCTTGTAGTCGCCGACAATGTCTTCCATCATCTTCATGGGCGGCAGAGGGTGGCCACTGGCCTGGTAGCCAGAGAGGTAGAGGCGCGGCGTTCGGTAATACGGTGTGTACATGATGTAGAGGTTGTAAGTGCGGCGAGCGCTGTTCAACAAAGTCTTGTCAGCGGATAAGAAGCCTTCATTGTAGCGTAGAACGAGGGAAGGAGCAGAAACACAGCATGTGGAGCTTCTCAAAACTTACGTATTGCCAGGCTCGATACGAAGAACAGCATCGTCTTCCTCCTCGTCTTCCATATCCGGAATATCATCGTCTAGCCCATACAGATCGTCGTCACCAACGTTGCCCGCGTCGTCTACCGTCTTGACCTCACGCGCCTTGAGCGGCTGCGAGCTCGCCAACCCTCCCGTCCGAAGCCAGCCATCGTCGTCGACGCCAGAATCACCCTTGCTCTTGAAGTCGTCGCCGTCATTCACAACGGATTCTTCATGTCCAGCGTCGCCGGCAAAGTCGTCATTCAGCCGGCGGTGGCACGGCACGTTTCGGGTAACGAGGAACTGCTTTCCGGGAGGCAGGTAGCTGACGCGCAGGGCCTCGGAGTCGGCATCGCTCCAGGACCAGGTCGGGAACCTGTAGACGAGGTAGTCTCCCGCAGCGACGAACTCTTCGGGGGTAATTTGGCCTGTATTGCGAAAGGTCGACGTGTGCGTCACCGGCGTGTAGCGGTCACGCAGTGTGTTGACCGTGGAGTAGAGGTAATTCATGGTTGCTTGTTGCTTGCTTTTGGCGGCTTTTGCCGTTGCTCTAGACTAGGATTCTGGAAAGCCGAAGCTAAAAGTCTGGTCTGTTTTCTTTGTAGCAATCGATCGATATCGGTAGTTGGAAAAGGAGAAACAAAGTCTAAGAAGCTTTGACGTGAGAATGATGATGACAGAGGCAGAAGCTGAAGAGCGCAAAGGAACCAGGCCGTTGAGTCAAGTTCCCAGGCAGAAAGTCAGCAGTAGTGCATGTGACTTGAGCTAAAGATCAAAAGACAAAAGGTTAAAAAGGAAAGCTGCCTGCGCCCTTTGATCTGCTGGTTCGTGTCTAGTGACGGTGAGGATGAGGATGAGGATGAGGATGAGGATGAGTGACAGACAGGCTGAGGGGCGATGCGATCACATGGCGGGGCTGGAAGCTGGATCCGGCTTGGTTTGCCTCACATGTGGCTTATCTTATCAGTGACAGCATCGGCCTGCGGTATGCGGGTAGTGGCGTCAAAGGCGCCACTGCCGCCTAATACAGTGCTTTAGAAGCTTGACGTGGTTTCGCAACAAGCGAAGCCGTTTTGATCATGCAATGTAAGTATAGCAATTCACTAGGATAAGGACATCATTTTTATAGATAAGTATTATGTATTATACAGTTGCAGCGTTGTGCTTGTATCGAATTAACCGTGATGCCAGGAGGTAACAAGTAGCCGCCAGGCGAAATGCTCTGAGAGACCATACTCAAGTGTCTATCAACCAGAGAGTATTATGAGTACATCGTTCATGCCTTCGTTAAATCCACTTCCCATGCCCATAGATGCATGCTGACCCTTTTGCTCATTTCTCCTCGTCCTCCTCGTCACTCACTTCTTCACCCCTCTCAATCGCTTCCTGTCTTCTCCTCGCCATCCGCTGGCGCTTCTTTTCAAGCAGCTTCTTCAGCCTTGCTGCTGAATTAAACACTCCATTTGTCCCTGAACCGCACGCCGCACAAGATGGGTCCCTCTTGTATCTCTGAAGGGCACACGGTAAGCAGAAATAGTGTCCGCACCGCGTGACTATGGGCTCCTTGTAAGATTCCTCGCAGATGATGCAGGCAAACGGAATGGTCTCCAGAATTGCCCAATCGTCGTCGTCGTCTTCTTCTTCCTTTGCCCGGTCCCGGCTCGCGCTGGCCACTACGGTTCCGCCGAGATTCTTCTTGCCTTTGGTCACTTTTTCCCATTCAAGATCCAACTGCCAACCTTGTTTCATATCATCCCGCGAATGGAGGTAAATGCACCCGTCCCCGAAACCGCAGTGTCCCGTCTTTTGATAGTCTTTACAGATGCCAAGATTATACTCTACCGCCGTAACTGTACGGATGTTCGTGGGTGCCTTGATAGGACCGACCGTCTTCCGGGGAGCGTCTGGGTTTCTCTGTATAAACGACGTCTGGTTTGCCAGTCCCTTGTACGTGCCGTCGGGCTGGCCATCTTTAGACACTCTCGCTGCCGACCCGAGAAGATTCTTGGTTGACAGGGCATCCTTTGCATCCTCGTCGTACCAGTTACTATGTTTCGTCGCGTCGTTAGTGTCGGCTATGGGCACGCTCCTGTCAGCTGTGTAGATGACGGCAGATGTGTCTTTGTTTGTGGATGCAGCTCCTCTTGCTGCAGCGGTGACGACGGCTGTCTTCTTCCGTCTCTTCACCCGCTGTCCGGACTCGTCCTCTGAGGATGAATAGTCGCTGTCGCTATCGCTCGCGGCTGGGGGGGGCGTCGCTGGTCTCTTGCGAATATTCGCTTTGCCCTTTGCACCGCGTTTCTTGAAAATGGCAACAGGCGCGCTGCCGGCTTCGGTATCTGCCATTGTGTAGTCAAATCGAATGGAGAACAAGCAGGTTTAGCAATTGTAGATTGTTTAGTTGGGTAATTGTGGGTAATGCTCGATGGAAGTAAAGTCGACAAGAACAAGAGAAATAACTGGGGCGATTTGTCACCAGTGGCGCTTACCAATTCGGCAGGGCGTGGCAAAACCTTATCCATGTACTAATGCAATTTACAGGGTAGGCTTCACCGCATATGTAGGTACCCAAACTATTAATCAATCTACATGTACAGACTTTGAAACGGGGCTGTTAGTAAATTACAAGGTTAAGTGCCAACTCGTATTGGCTATTTTGGTTTTTAGAGAGCACACTGGAGCAATCTAGAAGCTATGAGAATGACAACCATCTTATATTAACGAACACAGGTATGTACGCTCAGTGGCGCGCAACCATGTTGGGATAGGAAGGCATTTGAATAACGCATGTGCACTAGGAAATTGAGTGGCTGTATGTCATACCTTTATAGTCTATTTCGTATACCACGTAGACTACCTTTTAACCCCAAACTTGAAGCACCCATTACACAATAGCCCAGTGAGGATGGAATTGATGCTTGACCCAAGTTTCCTGCTCCTCCCGGCTTAGACATTCACACTCACATAATACTTGCAAAAGAGCCAGTTACCGGTGAAGTGCCGTTATATTCCGTGCTACACTACGTACATCCATATCCCGCTCGCAAACATCCATTATAACAATCCTCCAGTATCCAATCTCACCCACATTGCATCCATATTCCTCCAACTTTGCGAGCCCCTCATACCAGTGACTGTAAACTCCACAGTGCGTTGCCTTCAGGTGGAATCAACCGTATGCCAGCCTCTGCCTTAGGAAGAGGTACCAACGGGGTCCACGCAAAGAAGGTCTTGGCCGGCCTATAGTTGCAGGGGAACATATCAGTAAATGTACCTTCTCTGCAGCGAAGAGAAGAATTGATGTGATACTCACAACGGGAATAGTGCAGCAAAGGGCCTCCTTGCCGCCCTCGGCAGAGCAGACGGCTTCGAAAATGGCGCCAGGCAAAACCGGAGCTCTCGCTATTCAAAGTGTTAAAAATATACACCAGTGGAATACGTCGGATCTTACGAGTATGGCAATTGAGAGCGGCGACGCCAAGGATGTTGGCACTACAGCACTGAGGGTTGGAATAAAGGCCAGTAGGGCAGACAGAGATGGCGAGAGCGCCGGTAGCGAAGATGGTAGCGATGAAGAACTTCATTTTGAAGGTGGTTGGAAGTGTTGGTATTTCAAAAAGTTGTTGGTGAGTGTGTAAGAGTGTAGTGATGGTTGCTGTGAATGAAGCTGATGAGGATGAGAAGAAACGACCTGATGCCGGGAGAGATGGTCAACTTTATACCTTTTTCCCGCCACTCTCGAATCTAGGGAAGGCCTCCTTTGCCTTTGTCATCTACTCCAGTTTCCTTCATTTTCTTCCGAGTTCATCGCCGTGCTCGGACAACTGTATGCAGGGAGAGAGAGAGAGAGTCCATCACAATCTCGCGCCCGATGCACAATGAAAGGGATAGGTAGGGAGACTGAATCCAGTAGCACCTAGGTGTCTTATGTCCCAGTCAATTATCGGTGTGTCTACGAATATTTCAAGGGATTCGTAGAATAATGAAGGCCAATTATACAATCTTGCATAGCACCACCATCGTAAATCATATTGAAGCTTTTCTCAACTAGAATGGTCTTTACGATTTGTATCAAATATTGACAACAAGGAAAGGAATACTAGCGTCAATCTGGGTTGCCAAATTTTGTGCTACTGTGCTCAGAATATCTCCGATGGAGCGCTTATTCCCCTGTCCTGCATCTCTTTGTCTCTAAATTTCAGCCGTTTCTGCGTTTAAACGCCCTTTTGATATGTGAGCTAGTTGGCAGGAGTTTAGGCCTAGTGGAGACTGTCTTACCCGCCCATCTCCCTTCGCCTGAACTCGACCTGATTCTCGCATTCACGACGTGATGGTCAGCGGTAGTCTGTCCAATAGAAACGATGATACATGTACTGAGCTGTGGTAGTTCTTTGCTGGAAGTAAGGTAAATAGATCCTCCTGAGACTTGCATGTAATTAGCCCACTAAGCTGGCTAGGTGACGAAGGCAGGTATTGCATGATAGTATCATGCAGCTAGCTCTTCACCGAGAAGTAGGTAAGAAACTCTGTCGTATGCAAGTAAGTAAGTATAGTAACTGGCTACATGTGTTGTGTTGGAAAAGAGTCCGCCTATATCTCCATTCATACGGCAGCAATTAGACGTTCGTTATCCTCGTGGGCGAAAATACTCAGTGCGGAAATGTTCGATTCGATCAATAGCCAAATTCTCGGGCAGAGCCTGGCTAACTACAGGGCAACCGACGTGCCGATCATGATCGGCCTTTGACACGCAGGCTGCACGACCACGTAGTCCTACTAGCGGGCCTACTGCTTGAAATAAGGGAGCACTTGCATGTATCCATAGACTACTGCATGCTAGGGGGTAGTGGCTGGACTCGTATATTGCGGTGATGGTCTCTTCTCCAGCCTCCGAAGCGGCAAACCGTGGAGGCTAGACCAAAGTGGCATAGATGGGGGCCATGTTAATATGTCGTGGCCGACTTCCGGCGGCTGTCAAAAATGATAGTCTAATTTCCTAGAATCAGTCTGGGACTAGATGCTCCGCCATCTAAAGCTGCATATACCTACTGCTCTATTATGGTACTGGTAGATGCAAAGCCACGTCTGATATGTCTTGTTGGACATGCTGCATCTTGGCGTCATCGAAATACAGCTGGCACCCGTGCATAAATAGGTACCTGGATGGTGTGCTAAACATAATCATTATGTCGACTTTTATACAGCAGATGTAGTAGAGATGCTTCCAAGGACACAGGTCAACGTGAGCGACAATACGGAATCCTCGTCTCCTTATTTCAAATGTCTCCGCTAGTACCGCCAGTGGCGCAAATCATGAATACTACACCATCTTTAGAATGAGTAGTTCCTACCTCGGAGTCTACCACCTATACTGGCACAGTCGTATAGGAACGTTGCCACTGGGAGCAGTTTTTACTTGCGTGTGTTTGTACGTGAACAACACTCAGCTCAACACAGGGCGCTTTCTAGAAGTGGCTGGCCGGACATGGATACGGGCCTCCTACCCGGGAACTTGAGTTACCCAGAAAAGAAGCATCTGGTGGTAATTTGGCGGTGTACTGTACAGCACGCAGTTTGCAGCACGGCATGTGATCCGTGAGCGGCTAATGCAGGGGAAGCGGTGCATGGCCCGTGTTGCTGGGGCCGTTGTTGGCAGAAACTCAAGCTGAACAGAACAATATCGTATCGCTCCAAGAAATGGTGATGGCGATGGTGTCGATGGCGTTGGTGGTTGATGGATTGATTGATTGATTGATTAAAGTAGTTGATTGTATCTCGAACAAAGCCCAGCTCATTCCAGAAACACCAGGGAACACGGAATAGAGACGCTAGGGTATGCTCCGTTAATATGAATCTTGCGTTAATTCGCAGTTTGGGAGCTCTATTTGGCGCCTGATAATCTGTTTGACACGCTGGGCATGCTCGCTAGTCCCAGGTGGACGCTGCCTAGCGAGGACTAGCAGCGGCGAGCGAACAGACGATTCGCCGGAAAACCTGGACTAGGGAAAAATAAAGCAATGGAAAGGTACCGGCCTAGTTTATGGCGGCGGGGAAGAGGCTTTTTGCTGGGTGCTGCTGCTAAGATGAGGCACTAAAAGCCAGACGATTGGCTGACGGAGAAGGGGCAGTCATTTCTCTGGGCTTGGGGGGGCGGAATCAGCCGGGGTGGCGGGTTGGTGGCTCTTGAGAAGAGAGAGAGAGAGAGAGAGAGAGAGAGAGAGATGAACTGTGAGGCAGACAGAGAGAGGACGCGATATGTGACAGTCAAGAATCCTGGCCAGATGATGGCGATGGGAGTGATTCTGGCGATGTTGAGGAAAAGTAGGAGGCGAGAGCGAGACCAGACCCGGAAGCAGACATATTCCGGGGTACGGAGAAGCGGTCTTTAATTGCTTGCATGCACATCAGAATTTCACGCTTCTCAATCGCACCACTGGATGTATGTATGTACATACTAGGTAAGGTATATGCTATGCGCATGTCACTATTCCCTGCTATCGCATCGTATCGCATCTCATCTATGAGGATGGAGTACGAAATGTGAGTGATGCAGGTGATGGATACTCCTATGCTCCATATCGGGGCATGGACGTGCAAAACCTCGACTTACTAACCTTGTATTATTTGCAGTGCAGTGCAGAGTAATACTAATGCCTACCACTACACTCGTTAGCACGAAGTATATTTCGCAGTTCATCCTCCATTTGGCGAGGAGAGTGGTGATGGGCGCCAGAAATTGGAGGAGATGCAGACGCTGAAACACGCACTGGGCTCGTTTTGGGGGACCAAAGTGCTGCTTTCCTGACACCACACCAAAAGCGTTTTCCCGCGGGTTCAGCTCTGTGCGTATTGCAGGTACTGGCTACTCCCGCGTCGCGACTGGGTACTCCGTAATAACGGCTGGTGCTCCCATGCTGGTATTAACTTTAGCTCTACAGAGGCGTAGTATATTACTGGTAATTGGCAATACTACTCCGAAACCTCTGCCGCCGGTGGCAGTCGCATGAAGTACTGATGCTATTTTTTGCTCCAAGGCATGACCCAGAGGAAATCGGCAAATCTCACGCAGGTGGGATCTGGAAATGAGGCCAGACTATGGACCCATCGAGCATTGGCGATTCATGCACATCATGATCATGCATGTTATGCGCTGCAGGCTGCTTGGCCAAACAAAACAAACAAATAACGGAAGAACAAAACAAGGCACACAAACAACTCTACCCGCGGAGCGGTTCTGATGGGGTGGATGGGCGGATGGATGTGCCCATGTCAGCTGCGTGCTTGTGTCTCCAAGACCTCTGGTTGTAGCAGAGACATGCGGGGATCACATTGCGGCACACATTTTGGTACCTACATTCTGTACTCACATTACACCAAAGGCTGCTCATTGTCGCCAATCGCACATGTTGTGCTGCGATGCCTCAGGTAGCCAGCCAGCGATCACCGCAGCTCCATCTACTTAACATGTGCCAGTTGCCACCAGATCCATACATCTAGCCACGTCGCGGCTACTGTTATTACGGCCAGCAGTAACTCTCGTCACTCAACACCAAGCTCCAGCTCCCGAATATTGTTCTCGGTCCCCCGGTCAGGTGCTCCACCAAAAAGGTGCAAGGCCCCTATGCTTAGCCTGGTCCTAGCTGTACGGAGTCGCAGCAGCGCAGTATTCTTGTTTCTCTCTCCTCGGCTTGCTGCAGCATCTTCTCTTCTTCTTCCTTACACCTTCTTCTTTTCTTCTTCTCACTAACCTCGTCACAAAACTCGGGTCCCGGCAAGTCCATGTGCTCCTCGCGGCTGGATCTCCGATTTGTTTTTTCATAATTGTGTTTTTTTTTTGCCCGTCCCCCCTCCGACTCGATTCACTCGTTACACAAACAACCTACCGCTAGAATAATAATAGAACGCCTCGTGTATTTTGGGCACAGGATTCGCAGCTCTACCTACGCGCGTCCGATCGACCCTATCCGCTCCTTTTTTCTTTGCAATCAACCCTCAAAAAACCACCCAAAAAAAAAAAGACAAAGTTCCGTCGTCGACAGAATCAATCTACCGTCGGCTTGAATTGTATTGCGACTTGTTATTTTTCTTGTTTGTTTCTCGATCTGCCGTCGAACTGCAGCGCTTGCGACTTTTCGCGCACCACCGCCCGACTCTCCTGAAGAAACACTCCCGAGTCGCCGTACAGTGCGCGCGCTGATCAGCAGCAAAAGAGACTCGCGCGTCAGCTCATTCCACTGCATTCCGTCTCGCAGAGCCGTGCCTAGCGCTCGATTCGACTGGATCCGGCCCTGAAATCCGGCTTGCCCACACGGCTCGAGCCACGTCTGCCGTCCGCCGGCGCTGAGGAACAACAAAACACCACCTAAAAAACAACAACAAATACTCCGTCTTTGATTTGCAAGCCTATTTGCTGGTTTTCCTGTTTCGCCTTGCTGGCTGCATGTCCTTGGCGCTGCTTACGTTTGTATTTACCAGTTTGCCTGGCCTCCACCTCGCGACAACAAACAACAGCAGCGGCCCGCAGGCTCAGCGCTTCTAATCTTATCCCGCCTTGTGCTATTTCGCATCTCCATTGCCTGGATCCCGGTTTCTTTTTCCTTTCTCATCCTTCTTCATTTTTGCACCGTTTGGCTCCCCAAATTGCTCGCCAATTTCGCCTACCTTTGCGCTTCAATTTTTTTATCCGCCCCGTGCGCGCGCAATCCACAGCGTCATTTCGGAGAGCCAAAACTCTCTTTTCTTTTCTCCAATCACTCGCTCTTGTGCTTACCTTGAGCGACCCCCCGGTTTTGTTGCAGCAGGGCCTGCGACGACACCTTTTTTTTTTTCCAGTATCCATTTTCCCCGTCCAGGCCACTCACCAATCGCCTGTTCAGCACCCCCCTGCAGCTTCCTTTTGCCGCAGCCGATTCGGGGCAACGCCAGGGGCGCGCGCCGGCGACTTGCAGAGCGCCAGCTCACTCAACCAAAAGCCTTCGTTTCTTTCGTCACCACCACTAAGGAACAGACGCAAGCCACGCAGCCGCATCTCTCCCCTCAATCTCCGTATCGCCTATTGTTTCCGTCATCGTTTTGGTGCAGCTGCCGCCACAAAGCCGCCGCCGCAGCACTTCCCCCAGCTGCCAATCTCCCCGGGACTTGGTAGCTGCGGATACAACCCCATCTTGATGGTCGTCCGCCGCTGATCGACAGACGGACGGACGCAGCGCTTTCTGCCATCAGAATGGCGTCGTCGTCAGTCACTTCCGACCGGCCTGATCTCTCTGCGCCTGCGGGAGATGGCACCAACGACCCCTTTGTCTCCGCCCCATCGACCGCCTCGGCCCATCTTCGCTTCTCCGACTTCGAACAAGAACTCAGGGCCGCCAACTCTGGATCCGACCCCCGACAGGCGAAGCGCACATTAGAGGCTCGCCTCGCAGAGACCGACCGTCGCCTAGATGAAGCCGCCAAGCTTGGAACCGCTCTGGTGTCGCAGCGAAAGACCCTAGCCGAGCAGCTACAAGAAATCGACAAGCTCCAGGCCGAAGAGGAGCTGGCGCCTGAGCTGCGCAAGAGGCTGGTCGACATCGAGAAGGACTACAATGACTTGGCGCGAGAGTCTGCGAGGGCCTTTTTGCCCAAGCAGAGAGTGACGAGCAGCGAGAACCCAGGTTCTCCTTTCATGCTGGACAGCCGATCAGGCAGGGTAAGAAACAATTCTATTCCCATTCTCAGATCCCGCCCCTTTCTCTTTTTCCCTTGTACTTCTCTCCTTGTCTAGTATGAAATCAACTACCTTTGCAGCCACAATCATGTACATATGTTAGCATTGCACACATTTCGCCAGCCTGGTCTTACACATGCAACTGAACCCACACGAATTCTATCTCAACATATTATTTGTTCAATTGCTAATCAAACCTCGCGTCGATTGTTTTTACAGCGTTCCGCTAGTCCCTCCAAGCTTGAGAGTCAAGCTACGGGCTCGCCGACCAAGGTCGGCGTACCGAACCGCAAAATGCGGAACCAACCGACCAACCGAGTCCACGACATCGAATTTGCCGCCGAAATCAGCACCTCTTTAATTGCCCAGGTCCGTAGCCTGCAAGCCATTCTCGGCGAACGCGATGAACAAGTCAAAGATCTCCGCAATGATGTTTCTCGGTTGGAGGGTGACTCTGAAGCTCTGCAGCAGCGTCTCAAGGTTCTCGACGAGAGTGAACATCGCTTCAAGGAAGAGAACTGGAACCTTCAGACACGCCTGCAAGAAATGAGTGGTCAGCAAAGAGAAGCTTCTGACCGTGAGAAGAAACTTGACAATGCGCTCCACGCCGCCAATGCTGCCAAGTCCACCACTCAAAAGGAGCTTGATGAAGTGAAGCTCTCTCTGTCTAAGCTGACTGAGGAGCACGCCGCTGCCACGAAGCACCACGACATTGAGCTCGGTACCGCAAAGCGCGCCATTGTCATGGCCGAGAGTGAGCGCGCTGCCATGCAGCGCAAGATTGACGAGCTGAGCAGCCAGAACCTGGAGCTCGCCAAGGCTGTTGCTGGCCAGAGGGCCAAGGCCCAGGAGCGAGAATCCTCTTCCGGTACTAGCGATGAAGATTTAGAAGCCTCTGCTATTGACATTACGCCCGAGCATTCGCCTCCGCAGTCTCCCATGAAGGGGCTTACCCCAAGACACTCCATGCTCGAGACAGAGACCCTCAAAACCTCGTTACAGCATGCCCAGAGAACTATCCAGAGTCAGCGAAGCCAGCTCCACCGTGAAAAGACTGAGAAGCTGGAATTCAGACGCATCATTCAAGACCTCCGTGATGACTTGGAAAAGGCCAGAAATGAGCTTGAAAAGGGCCCTTCTGTTCCCGCCCCCGTTCGCCGTGGTCGTCGGATTGAGCCCAAAGAAGTCAAAGTCAGGCAGCCCCGGTTGCTTGGTAGCTTCCGCTCCAGCCGTCAAGAAGTTGTCATGGAAGAAGAGCCCGTAGTCACAGAAGATCCAGAGTGGGAAGATGCACATGATGTCTCACCTCGCTCTTCTGGCGTCCGTGTCGGTGCTGGCAGTCGCTCTCCTCTGCGCCGTCTGCAGCGACTGCAGACACCTGGCGACGGAGAAGAGACGGTTCTCGAATCCATCGAGACTAGTGACCAGTTTGAGACTGCTGCCGAGGAGGAGGGTACCGAATCCGCCTTTGAGACGGCTGAGCCAGGAACCGAGACAGAGGACTTCCAGACTGGGCATGAGGACATGTCTGATGAGAGCGATGCCCATACCGAGGTTGGCCTTTCATCGTCATCGCGAGGCTTTGGAAAGATGAGGCGGCCTCCCAGCTTGCAGCCAACCATGTCAAGACACGCACAGCGAGATTCATTCGATAGCACTGCATCCACCTCGACCGATGAAGATGACTTTGCAGATTATCCAGAGTACCGGACTCCCACCGCTGCCGCCACCTTACGAAGAATGCGCATGAACAGGGGTACTCCATCCCGAAGAAGCTCACGACAAGAGAGCGAAGAGCCCCAGTTCCAGAGCCCCAGCGCGAGCTTCAGCAGTGGTGGCGGCGACCCATCAACGCCCGGCCAGAGTCTCTTTGCTGAGCTGCAAGACTTTGGTAGTGACGACGAATCTATCGTCTATACTCCTGGCCGCAGAAGCCTCCGTTCTGTCACGCCAGCTTCTACTCGCCGCGCAGTTACACCGCCTCCAGCCGTTCCCCCGCTGCCTCGTGTCATTATGGTGGACAGTGGTGTCATGACCGATCCCATCGAATTTGGTCCAAGCCTTGGTCAGCTAGGCCACAGAGTCTCCCGCAACTCGCTGCTGAGCGTCGGCGAGGCTGCCAGAAGACCGAAATCTATGGAATCCGTCCTTCCCAACACTGACTTCCGTGCTTCCACAGCATCATGGCGAAGCATTGGAGAAGAAGGACAGACGGGATCGGCTGTGTATTCCCGCCCGGCATCTACGGTTACCTACAGCGATGCCGGTGCGCAGTACGACGATATTAGTGAGAAGCTTGCACAATTTCCTCTGCCTCCTTCATCGCTACCTAGTGAGCCGGATCTTGCGTCTATTCCTGAGTCTGCTCCTGCACCGGCGCCTCCTCCTGTTGTTCTTAATCTCTCTGCGATTCAATCCGAGGATATCGAGCCTCGAGAGGAAGCAGAAGAAGAGCAGCAAGAGCCGGCACCTGTTCCTACTCTGAACCTGACGCCAATTTCCATCATGCAGAGTGTGGAACCCGTGCCTGAGCCAGAGGTCCCCGCTCCTGACCTGACCTTATCCGTCATAGTGGCCGAACACCTGGAGCCTAAAGCCGAGCCTGAGGCTCCACCACCTGATCTCACCTTGTCTGCCATTTTCGCTGAAGGGTTAGAGCCTAGAGCGGAGCCCGAGGTGGTCGTACCTGTAGCTGAATTAAGCCTGTCGGCAATCAAGGGTGAAATCCTGGAGCCAATGGCCGAGCCTGAAATTCCTCGGCCAGTCCTCACCTTATCTGCCATAGCCGCCCAAGGCTCAGAGCCAATCGCAGAGCCCGAGGTTCCTGTACCCGTGCTGAGTCTGTCAGACATTGTAGCAGAGGGATTGGAGCCCAAGGCCGAGCCTGAAGTTCCTCCACCGACGCTTACGATCGCCTCCATCTTATCTGAGGAGATTGAACCCGTCATCGAAGAGCAGGTAGAATTGCCCGAACTGACTGCATCTGCAAAGACCCCAGATACTCCAGCTTCTGCCGACCTGCGAGAGCTTAGCATCTCGCCAATCGTGTCAGAACAAGTCGAGCCCGTCTCCGAGCCTATCCCAGAGCCAGCAGCCATGGTGGTGCCTCTGTCACTTGCATCACTAACCTTTTCGTCGATCCAGGCTCAGCAGCTAGAGCCCAGAGAGGAGCCGCCTCTGCAGCCCGTGCAGCCGGCCCTGGCCTTTTCCACCATTGCTGCGGAAAACGTCCACCCAATCCCCGAACCTGCGCCCGTTCCTGCGGAATTGACGCTCTCTACCCTCTCCTTCCAGAACACAGTCCCTATTGAGGAACTGCCCATCGACGATGAAGAGCTGCTGCGGTCGACCCAGCTCCCACCTGCGGAACCCCCGCGCCCTACGCTTGGCCTATCTTCTATTGTAGCAGAAGGCATCAAACCTGAACCAGCCATCATCCCGCAGTTTGTCCTTTCTTCTATTTCGTCAGTTGACACTCGGCCAATCAGCCCCACCAAGAGGGACGGCTTCATTCTGCCAGAAGGCATCAAATCTCCCTTTGTCGATGATGGTGGCGATATATCAGACAAGAACCTCTTTGCATCCTATGTTGTCAACAGAAACACTGACATTCTTGATGCCTCTTCACCATCACCCATCATTGCCGAGGACGAGACAAGCCAGTCGCACTCGGCATCCCCACAGGCCAATACTCCCGAATCCCAGCGGCCGTTTAGAGAAATCTCTGCCAATGGAGTCTCTCATCAAACAAGTGACCAAGGCGCCCAGACATCTTTGACATCGGGAACCATTGACCAGCTGATGAAGACGGGAGCTCAAACCTCTAGTGGTGGAAGGAGAAGCTATTCATTTGGCAGCTCTATTGGCAGCCCTGACACCGTGGGGACCGTCAAGGTCAATCGTCCTTACCTGCAAGGGAATTTGGACAGCCCCTTCTCTGTCAACTCCAACAAGAGCAAGAGGGCCGACATGGTGGCAGCGGTTGCTTCGACCGAGTCTACGCCCACACGCAGACCTGGTAGTGCTACTAGTGCCAAATCTGCTCTCGTAGATGCTCCCCCTCTGCCAGCCAACCACCAGCAAATGATTCAGGCGGCCCGTACTGGCTCATCTGGTGAGACGAAAGCGCAAACCCAGAGCCAGGGCACTATGGGTCCTCCCCTGTGGCCTGCCTCTGCGACAAAGCCAACGCCGCGTACCCCTAGCCGCGACAGCAGGCCGTTGTCTCCTGCCTCTGGCCATGGCGGCACCCCTACTCCACGCGCTGTTGTCAACCGGGCCGGCTCGTCTTACGGCACTGCCGATATCCCACTACCACCGCCTATCAGATCTTCTACTGCCATGTCTTCCACTGGCATGTCTAGGCGGTCCTCCGTATCTTCGTTCGTATCAGAACTGGACACCAGATTTGGAATGCGAGCTGGAGAGATGGGCGTCATCGACCCTGCTACTGGCTTTGGACCCAACACCGACCCCAGGATGATCCAAGCCATAACGCAGACGATGATTGGAGAGTACATCTGGAAGTACACTCGTAAGACTGGCCGCGGCGAACTTTCGGAAAAGCGACACCGTCGCTATTTCTGGGTCCACCCTTACACAAGGACCATCTACTGGAGCGAGAAGGATCCATCAACAGCTGGGCGCACTGAGATGAAGGCGAAGAGTCTCCCCATTGAAGGCGTGCGAGTAGTCACAGACGATAATCCCATGCCGCCAGGTCTTCACCGCAAGAGCTTGATTATCATCTCTCCCGGCAGGACTATCAAGTTTACCTGCACCACTGGCCAGCGACATGAGACGTGGTTCAACGCGCTGTCATATCTTCTGCTGAGAACTAGCAATGGCCACGATGGTCATCTGGACGCGGAAGAGATGGCTGCTGACCTCACTCGAGAAGATGTGGACGAGTTTAATCCTCACTTTGGGGGTCGGCAATCTGCCAACGGCCTTTCTCGCCCATCGGCTCCGTCTTTGTCATCATACAACTCTCGCACCACTCGAAATGAATCACCAGGGCCAGATATGATTTTAGATATTCCCACGCTGACACCGGGGAAGAATTCAACCCCAGCCAAATCCGTGACCGGCAGCATTAGCAACCGAGTAGGCTCGTACTGGAAGGTAAGCGGATCTAAGCTCGCTGGAACGATCCGCAGCAGGACGGCTAGCGCCCAGAATGTTAGCATCTACGAAGCGAGCGAGGTGCACGATAGCGCCGAGGATCTCCGTGAGATGATTGAACAGCAAGACAGGGATGCGGACCGGCTCGAGAATGTGAGAGCCTGTTGCGATGGTAAGTTTGCATGAATTAGAGGCTGGCCGAGGCAAAATTAACAGTAAATGACTAGGCAAACACGATGTCGGAACGCTTCACCACCACGCAAAGAGAAGCCGCAGCCACAATCATCATAACCACTCCAGTGTTCACTCTAGTGGACAATCTGCATTGAATACCCCCCTGGCCTCTACGCGCTCTCGGGCATAAAGTTTCTTGTTCAATCGACTATGCATTATTAATCAACCTCTTGACTCTTTCTCCAAATCCTCTCGCCTGCCTCCCAAACGTGACGACCATACATTTAACGGAAGACTTTCTTTATGACTCTGAACGATTCTTCTTTTTTTTTTTTTTTTAAACTCTCGTTATTTCATTGTCTCTCTCGGATGATCTTTTGAAGCTTTGAGATCGATTTTCCAGGCTGTCATAGATGACTTTTTTGAAAAGCATAAAATTGTCACTGGCACAAGGAGCATTCCAGCTAATTCTCTGCATACTGTCTTTTATGCAAGCGTCATTCTTAAAGAATGCAGTCCTCTCTCTATCTATAATTTTTTTTTCTTATCCGTTTTTATAGTCAATTACTCATCAAGGCGCAAAGACTGCTTTTCACGCAAGCCATGTTATCATGCCAAAGGTCGCAGAAAAAGAAAAAAAGAAAGAAAAAAAAACAGATGAGCCTTACATATTCCATCTTTTCTTTTTAATTTTTGTTTATCAAGTGCTGTAGGAAAAGGAAACTTTATGAACAAACAATCATACACACACCAAAAAAAAGGAGGGATTTGTTTTGACGCAATTTTTTTGTATTTTATCTGCCTCTTTTTTTTTTTTTTTTTTTTTTTGTGGACATGCTTTCCTCTACCCGAAATAACGACGGAAGAGAAGAGAGCTGTGTCTGTAGGTATGGCATATCGGGCATTGCACAAATTCAGTTGACTTGTTAGTATCGTATGATTGTCGCTGTCCTTGTTTCATGAGTCTTTTGTCAATAATGGTGTGAAGAAATCTGGCTTGTAGCAGTTTGCTTGCGAATTCGAGAGTAGCCGTGCGGGATTGGAACGAGAGAGGCGTTTTTATAGAACAGAGAGAAGAGGATGAATGGCAATCGAAATAGACGACGATTGGTGTTTCAGATTATTTATAGGCAAATTACGGACACATACATGTACATAGCTTAGCCGCTGATATTGCTGGTGGATTCCACCCTCTCTGAAGTCCATCCATCATCTTACTTGCTGCTTCTGATATTAGTAGCTGGTGGTGGCACTGCCTGCTCTTTTGTGTAGCGAGACCAAGAAGCCGAATTTCTTTTCCGTGCCTGGAGCTGCGCGTAGCCTCTCGCTCCACTTTCAGCAGTTCGCAGTAATGGCGCTTGTATGTTGTATGACGCAGTTCTACTATGCAGTATAAACCGATGAGACGTTTGGCTGCGGTAAACCGAACGTGCGCGGCAACATTATGCCTGTGATTAGCCCGGCAGAAAAGGCGGGTGGTGCAGGGCCCTCACCGCCCCCCTGGAGAACAGAACAGACCAGAACTTCCCCCCCGTCTTCTCCCATCCCACTTTTTCCCACCCCATATTAAGACCAATACTATTAATACACATCCCTAATCACACGCAACGGCCCAGCCCCATTTGGGATCGATCAATCCGACTCTCAGCTTCGCCATGGCGCCGGATGGGCCGTACCATCATCTCGACAACGCCGGTATGGACGGAGACGACCCAACGCAGCAGTCTGTCATTATATCCGACAGGTTAGTGGAGTTTTTGATGCCCCTGTCGTGTCCTCTCTCGCCCGCTTCAATGCCATCTTGCCGAGGAAGAAGACGGGACTGCCCCCCAGAACATACGCAGAGCCGCAAGTCGGCTGTTGGTGTAGCTTGCTTTCCTGCGGCACTCTGTAAACTCGCCTTGTCTTGTCTTGTCTTGGCTGCCGCGCTCGCATTCATATCGGGTTGAATCTTGTTGAAAAGGGCAAGGTGTTGTTGGCCATGAACTCCACGTGGGGTGTAGCGCCAAAAGAGCCGCTCGCTAATACTGCCATTCTCGATGATGGTTCTGCGCCTGGTGCCGGCTGCTGTGCTTATATATATCCAAATCTCTCGCTGTGATTGTACCATCTCGTGCTGGATGGTGTCTTTTCTTCTTCCCCTGCTTCTTGTTTTCCCTTCCCATGAGCCTAAACCTTCTGCCACTGCTTTACACACTTTACACACTTTACATAATTTTACACGCTTTACACACAGTCTCGTGTAGATGGGATCGGCCAGTCGTGCCCGAGACACACTAGCCTAACTAAGAGCCGATCCGGTGCGGTATAACAGATGCTAATCATGACTACATCTGCAGCCTCGATATCCCCATCACAGATCCACCCTTGTATAGGTGTGCAGAGCAGGCGGAGCCGACGGGGGAGTCTGTCCAAATCGAAACTCAGATAAGAATCAACACGGTGACCTGGGAGCATGTCAACAACCAGGCACAAATCGAAAATGCCCTGCATCTCGACATCTTCTTGGACACCCCGGCTAGCATCGCCCTTTTCAGGCTACACGGCGACCTCCAGCTTACACATAAAAATGCCACCACCAGCATACAGCCTGTCTATTTGTTCATTTATCCCGAGGACATTGAGTGCATCGGTTTCGAGGCTGCCACGGAGACGTCTCCTTGTGATACATTGCGCTTCAAACTGCGGCGGAACCCGTATCTTGTGGCGCCAAGAGATAGCGTCCTGGAGCCGAATTCTAGAGACATAGCTTTGCATAGATCAATTCAAGCTCTCGCCACCGCGACCGAGATCAACGTCCAAGTCAACAGCTCGGGGACGAGCTCTCTATCGCAGACAGACCTGGAGAAGATCGCCTCTGTTTTCTCGCCCAATCACAAGATTCTCATAGATGCAAGGCGTGCCAACCTCGATGCGCTGTACGGCCACGAAAGTGGCGAGGTGCTCAACCTGGGTAAACCTGCCAAAAGCCTTGAAGCGAACTACTCTTTAGCTAACGACGCTGATTTGGCTGAAGGTGAGCGCATGATGTAGCAATGGACTTGTTTAAATATATCTTGTCTTGATATTCGTTTTTGACTGTTTGTCTTACGCTCACCTCTTCAATGCTAGATGCCACCACCACCACCCATGTCCGCATTCCATCTATACCTGAAGATATCATGACTCGCTTCGGCACTATAAACAATGGCCTAAATTCTTTATGCAAACTTTTGGACGGCATGAACACCAGACTAGAACGGCTTGAAAAAATGACTGCGGCTGCTCTGGAAGCTGACTACAACCCACTTCTCCACGGACCAGAAGAAACGGCGCAGATGCTAGCAGAGGTGAGCAGATTGGTTGATCAAGGCATTGTGGAGTTCAAGACGGAATGCGAAGACGTAGCCAAGGAAACGCTGAGCGAGCTTCGAAACGAGTTCAACCAGGTAGCGGAGCAAATACGGGGCGAGGCGACGAAGAAGAATGGAGAGCCATCTTGGTCGTAAGGGGGTAAAAAAGAAGGCGTGGGCGAAGAAGGGGTTGAGAAATGGAGCATTTGCATTTTCGACGCTACGTTTGGTCTATTTGACGTAAAAATGAAATTATGGGATTGGGATAGCGAGTATTATGTGGATACATGAGTTTGACAATTGATGGCACCCGGATCTGCCCATCCAGCTTCTGAAAATTCCAAAAGTTGCGCGATCGACGAGGGCGATGAAGAGCCTCTGAAGCAGATATCGTCACGTTTTGCACAGCGCACCTTCAGCTTTCCACCCAAGGTACCTGCCTAGGTAGGATGGCTATAGTACCTAGGCACTCTATCTACGTAGACATCACACAACACCAGCACCATCATCATCATCATCATCGATATAACACGGAATAAAGAACGGTTAATTTTCACAGCCAACTATTACAAAGGCATTTTTCCATCCCATGGGTCTACGCTTAAATAACACGCACTCAACCACGCACCATGATGGTTCCAATCAAGCTAGAGAGGTCTATTGACTCGTGAGGCCACTTGATCACTCGCACCGCGTTCCGGAAAATGGCTGCCTGCCGCGAAATCTCTACCAGCTTAAGCTGGAAATCTTGCCCGTTGTTGTCCTGTTCGTCGTCTTCCTCGCACTGCGGCAGGCACAAGAGATCCATCCACACATATTCAGTCTCGATCTCGATGCCGCCCTGAAGCTCATGCAAGTCTCTCACGAGCTCCCCGACCTTGAACTTGTCAATCGACGGCACGGGGTACTTCCAGCCGTTTGGGATGCTGTGGCGCCGGCCAGCTTCTCGGCGACGCCCGAGATGGCTGATGGCTGTATAGGCCGGCGGAGGGCTCCCGCGAACGAGGGCTGATGTCTTGACTAGCGTCGCGCTTGAACGGTTCCAGAGATACTGGGGGTAGTTGTCATAGATCTCGAGCCCATTATCCACGCCGTGCGGGATGGCGAGTAAATTTCGCACCTGGATCTCGGGCCATTCAAAGTTTGTCGCTTCTGACAGACAAATCTCCATGAAATCCGCCGTGGTTTTGGGCACCAGCCGATCAGATTCCGGTGGCCTAAGAAGATAGACCCTGCTGGCCCCGTTGCTTGGCTGGGACTCCGGCTCTTCGATTCGGGTATACCTACCCCGCTCGCTATTCCGCAGTACCAGAAACTCAGTGTCCTGATAATACTCCTCCCCGGCCGAAATATGCCACTGCCTTTGGGGTTCTCCACTCTCAATGCCGCAGAACTGCTATTGGAAAAGACGCCACATGGTCCGGTTATACGCAGATATCTCGTCAACAGGCATGCTGTCCTCTTCAAACTGCTGCCATCTCGGATCCATTACGGTTCTCGTAACTGTATCGTAGCGATGGCCCAGAAACTCGAGGAAATATGAGATGCATGCCTCGAGTTTTTCAATGGCGGGATGGGAGAATTTCTCTTCTTCCCAAAGCTCGAGGCAGAGATCGGCTTTTACAAGCTCTTTGAAGATAAAGTTGCCATTTTTCACCCTATACGACCATTGAAGCCGCAGATCATCATTCAACAAGATAATCCTGGATATTACTGGGGCCAGTTTGGAAAGGAGAAAATAGATACAAGCCTTGGGGTCACAGTATGTGCCACACCACCAATCCAGCAGCATGTGATGCGCCTGTCGTTGGGTCTTGTCAAGGAGATATCCTTGTCCACTGCCGACCAGATGCACAAGGCGGAACCAATTGAAATAGGCTCGAACGGAAACCTTGTCTTCATGTTCCATACTTTCCGGCATCTCCACAGCGCCATAGAATTGCTCTGAAAGAGCACCAAGGGCCAATCCTCTGCTAGTGCGCATGACACGAGCATCTTCGACTGTGCTGGAAATGATGTAAAAGGCCAATATTGCTGGGAAGTGAAATTCGAGTGGATGAGAAATATCAAAGAGGAAAATGCTCTTTTTTTGTGCACACGGTTACGGTGATAGTTGCGTGAGTCGGTACAGAATGAGCTTTAACCTGGCTTCCACAAAAACACTTGCAGATTTTGGGAGAAAAAAAGGCGCGTATTAATACTTCAATTTTCTTCCATATCCTGTTGACGACCGTTAGCAAAAACTCGGTTAAGCACAAGCACGACCTAATGTAAGTCGGTGATTGAATCCATCATGTGGCGACTAAATATTGGCTCGCAGAGCGTTGTGATACACGTCAACACCGAAAAGCTGCGGTCGCTAAAACGACTATCCTCTCTCTGCTTCAGCATCAGCTCTATTCTTGTGTTTTATTACACTAGAGAGGGCCCCTTGTTCTCGGGCAAAGGAGGAGAAAATGAAGCTTCTCTCCTATACAGATTGGCCTGGAAGATGCTTCTCTCCATCATGATACACTTGGTCCATCCATGACTACCTAGCAAGGCTACGCTAGAGCCTCGCTGTGCCCTCATACTTGATAATTCATTCACCGCTCTTCGCTGCTTTCACATCATGGCAGACTGCCTTGCGTCCTGGCATGCTCAGGTGCATTACATACCGCACCTAGCAGGACATGGCAACATGCAATTGCTGTTGACCGGTGAAGGGCTGCATATAGTTGGCTGAATTGATGGCCTCGCCGATTGGGTCTGCGCTACTTGTGGCGTAACAGGTTCCTCATCTTTCCAGAATGCTGAATGGGCGGGCACCAATGGCTAGTATTGGGGGCGGTCGTGAGGCTGAGGGCCCAGATTGTTCTTGAAACGCACACTAACGCTTGGTGTCTGTGTGACTATGTGAGTTTGTTTGCTTCTGTTTACCTGAGCGTCGTTATCTTGAATCCATTGCTAATAATGATGTGCTAATGTGGCAAGTTGGTATAAGGGGCTTGCTTTCTAATAGTGGTGAGTGGTGAGGCGAATGACGTGAAAGGATTCTTTGTCCAAGCCAATGGCCATCAGGTTGCACGAGGATTATTGCCCGCCAAGATTTGGGCACCTCTGCGTCTTTTTCTTTTCTTTTTCCTTTCCTTTTTTTTTTCTGTTACTCCTTTATCATGCTACGTCGAATTCTGATGAACTTGACAGGTTTTTGAAAAAGTAGTACAAAAGAGGTAGGGAAGAGGGGAGAGGGGAGAGGAAAGAGGAAGGAAGGAAAGAGAAAATGAAAGTAAAAGTGAGTAATTGATCCTACTGCTTCCAGTTATTGACTACCTACCTACCTGCATACATGTACTCTGTGACGCTCACTCCACTAAAGAGCAGGCTTTACTTTACTTCGACCCCGCCGGGGCAAAGGCCCCATCATCGCTGACTCATCTTGGGGCTTCTGTTGCGATTCAAAGCATGTTAGCATCCATACTTGGTAATTAGACTCCGCAACTGCGGTGGGTTCAGATCTCGAGATCTACCCGTCCTTTGGCGGAAGGAGAAAAAAAAAAAGAGAGTAAGAAAAATTTGAGCCTAGGCATCTTAGCAGTAAGCCTGGTGGACACAGATCAGATCTTGTCGGCTAGCTCCAACTTACTTTTGGGGGTGCGGCCCCGTTGAGTTTAGTTGGGGGGGTGCAATGAAAAAGGCCCCCATGCGCAGAGCGGCACTCACTCATTCCGTGGCAGGGTCTACTGGTCCTTGATCTCGTGCGAGGGCGGCATGTGCGTCGGCAGACTCGGGGGATCTGACCTGATTTCTCAATGGAACTGGGGAGCGCTCGCTTTGCCTTGATTTCTCATTTCCGTTGGACTCTCGCGCCTCTCGTCTCGCCTCTCGGCTGTTTTTCTAAAAGAGCACGAGATTCCACACCAGCGCAGTGTGTGCAGCTATGGATGGACACACTGGTGAAGCGAAGGAGGTGGAAGCTGAACCAGGAGCACGTCCAAGACAGCTGAAGACGACCCAAGAAGCGCCCAAGGCTTGGCCGGGCCAGACCGGACCGGACGACAACACAGACACGTCCCATTGCGAGCGAGCCCGGCCCATGTCTGTATGTATGCACGAGTAGCATGTAGACTACAAGCAAACAAACATTGAGAGCATGGGCCAGACTCGACTCGACCTGGCAATGCCGTGCGAGCCGTGGCTGCGGGCTTCTCTGCGCGGTGACGGGCGACGAGGAGGGAGAAACAATGAAATGCCGCCACGCCAAACTAGAGGCTCCGCCCTCCCTCGGCCCCGCCCGGCATGGCGCCGCGGCCCCAGCCATTGGCCCGGCGAGCACTTCCGCTGAGCCAATTACTCTCTGGTCCTAGTGCTCGTACTAGCAACTGCTGATTATTCTTTAGCACGGCCGCTCAGGGTCTAGTTGAGGGGATACCAAGGGCGCTGCTAAGATGGTACCTGGCCGGCGTTGCTGCACGCAGACTCGAGCAGAGCAGACGCCGCTTGCGGTTGTGCATCCTTGCCCGCTGCCGTCTAGTGAGATTGGCTATTGGCAGGTAAAACACTGGCTAGCAGGACGTGTTGAGCAGGCTAATCAAGATAGAGCCAAGGCATGACGCGCGGGCTGATACAGATGGGCATGGTAGACTGCCAAGTAGATAGTGGTAGGCATTGTTAGCGCTTGAGCTCCGTGTATCCCAAGGTTGACGAAATTAGTACCTACTTTACGGAGCAGAAGCAGTTTGATCCAACTACTACCACTACTGCTACATACATGGTACTATATTTGTGCTACCGGCCTAGGGATGTACGAGTAAGGGGTTTTCGTATACCAATGTCACGCGATGATCCCTGGCGAATGAAAAGGCTTGATGCCGTACGAGTGCAAGTAGGTATCTTCAGCAAGTATCGGCTAAACTAGGCATGTAGATATTATGTAAGATGCTGTAAGAACCAAGGATGTGACGATTGGCCAGCAGCAATTATGTGACCGTCTGGCTTCCCCTACAAGTAGGCACGAGCAGAGTCGGAGGCGACCAGAGCCGGGTAGCAGCATCTTCCCCCTTCAGCACTCTCCCGTATCATCATCCACTGCGTAATCTTCTCGACTCTTCCTCTCCACTGGCCCGTATTAGGTATTTCGCTATGGGTAACGGGACCGCTCCAGACGATGTTGGAAACAGTGACGAATTGATACCTTCTTCTCCCTCGCCCGGGTTAGTGATACTACGTCCTTGGACCAATTCCTTTGTCCTTTTTTTTCTTTTTCTTTTCTCTCTCTCTCTCTCTCTCTCTTTCTCTCTCTCTGTCTCTCTCAACTTACTTGCGAAGACGGTCCGTCCTGTTGTCTTGCGATGGTGTTTGCTCGGGCGATTGTTGCCCGTGAGGCACGACGGAGAAATGCCAAATGCCAATGCCTTGCTGCTGCTGCTGCTGCTGCTGCTGCCCAATCTCGTGCGCCACTCATGAGGAACCGAGTCGATTGGTAAAGCAAACAGGTCGGGATCATGTTGGGCGTGGATGGCGGGTAGGAAGCAAATTGACTTGTTGTGTCAAAACAAGACGGCGTGATAAGCGGTTTGTTTGCTACCCCTCTTGTCCATCTCCGTTGCCAGTATTGCAAATCACTCTGCAGCAATGCCCATCGTGTGATGAAGGGAGGATGTCGAGCGGACGAATATGACATGAAATGAAGCCAAAGCCTCGACTTTGTTTGCTACTGATTTACATGTGAAAATTGCTGACTGAGACTCTGATTGCAGGTTATTCTACCTCAACCAAGGCATTGACGATGACAGATTCAATTTCGGCAACCAACTTGAAGGCAGCAGCCTTCGGACAAGCGACGCCGAGATATCGGCTGCCCTGAGCAACTACGACAGCCTTGAAACCACGGCGATAGTCGATGTCTCTTACCGAAAGAACAGGGTCACATGGAGGGCTGCAAATGGCGAGACGAGGCAGATTTTCGACCTGTCGCTCGACTTGTACGCCAACACAGCGACCAACACCTCCATCTTCAAGCTGTACAGCTACATTATTCGCAAAGGCAGCAAAGGCCGGAGCAACAAGCAGGCCGTTTACCTGTTCATCCACCCGGAGAACGTCCGCTTCATCACCTGCGAGACGTCTCGCAACGCACGACGGCCAAAGTCAAAAGCCCACAAGCCGCAGACCTACTACGAACTGCACTTTTCCCTGGCGGAATGCCCCAACATCGTTGTGCCCAAGGACCGCGCCTTCGAATCCAAGGACAGGACCAGGGCGCAGCTGGATCTGATTCAAGAGCTGGCCAGCGCGACCGATTTTGTCGTCCACCTCAACAGCACAGGCATCAACGCGTCGAAACTGGACGACCTGAGACTGCTGGGATGCATGTTTTCGCCTACTTTTACCGAGCACCGCCCTACCACGGACTTTAGACGAGCGAACCTGGCGACGCTCTATGCCGGCAACGGAGGCGAGATTGTTGGGATGAACAGGGGAGTTGTGCAGTCGATCGAGGTAGATCCGCCTCCATATGTTGGCCCCGCGCCGGATTCTTGCATGGTATCCAGTAGGCAATTTCCTCCCCCCCCCCCCCCCCCCTCTCCCCCCTTCTCTAATCAATCTCTTGCTGGTTTTTTTTTTTTTTTTTTTTATAGCTTTTTTGCTACCTGGATTGATTGAATTTAGTTGAGACTGACTGATTCATTTCGCTAGATGAATACCATGGCTCCGATTCCGAAGGAGACTATAACGACGATGATGGCGACGACGAAGAAGAGGAAGAGGAGGACAACAGCGCCTTTGCGAACCACGTGCTGTTACTTTTGAACGATCTTCAGGCCCATTTCAACGTTGTCGAACGATATTTTGATGGCATGGAGCGGCGCCTTGACGGACTAGAGCGCTGCGTGCAGCAACGGCGGCATGAAATTACTTTTGCGTTGGCAATGGCCAATAGACACTACAACAACAAGAACAATAACAGCAACAACGGCAGCAACAGCAACAATAACGGCAGCAACGGCAACAGCACTGCGCAGAGCCCATACCAGAGTACGGTGGCGCAGAATACTACAGCGACGCAACGAGATGAAATGGTACCACAGGGCGTTTAGATGGACATTTCCCTTTTTTTGTTTATTTCATTTTTTTTTATCATTTTTTTTTTCTTTTTATCTGGTATAAATGGGTAGCGTTTACGAAATGCAAATGCAAGGGGAATGGGAAACTAAGCAGAGCAAAGCAGAGCAGAGCAAAGCAAGCAAGCAAGCGACTGGAAATGGATTTTTTTGTTATTGGTGATTTGATTTTGTTGGTGATTATTTTGGGACAGGCACGAGCTAGGGAGACTGTATTACGATTTGCCAGATGCATGTAAAGAGAGCGGTTGACGGAAAAAAACAACATGACAGCACATTGACAGGATGCAAACAAGCAAAATTGTGTGAATTATGTTTTTGTTTTTATTTCATTTTTATTTTTAAATACTCTTTTTGCCCTTTGAGTCGCCAATAAATACCCAGGCTTTGGAATTGCGCTCTGTCACTGGCGAAACAGCTAGCAGCTCTCCCGCTCTCCTTAGCGCAATCTCAAGTTGCATCTCGGACACGCAGAGCATCTCCCGTCCTCCAAATCACATGCTGCGTTCGTTGCGTTGTCCGACTCCTTTTTATCTTTGAGATTCCCCCAGTGCCTAGGCATCTTAGTTTCACGCTTTTGAAAGAGGCACTGACTGGAGCTAAACTATCGAGTCCTACCTTGAATGCTTCTCCTTGCGGTCTCTCTTTTCTCACCCTTTGCTCACCTCACCTCACTTTTCACCTTCATGGGGGGCCAAAACAAGGACCGCGACGCAATGCATACCCCTCACCCTCACCCTCTCGCTCGCCCTCACCCTTCCCCCTTCATCCCTCTTCTTTTCTCTTCTCTTCTCTCTCTCCTCGCCGTGACCCCCATTTATTTTGTACCACTACCTACTGCCTACTCTATGTACAAGCACTTGTGTGTACTTGTATGTTTCCCTCTCAGCAGCAACCCGCTTTTTTGCCACTTCATCAAAATGCTACCACGAATCCCATCTGACCCGCCCATTGGCCGGAATGCCCTCCCCGATAAGCACTTCCCGCGGAAGCACTTCCTGCTGCTCCAAACGGGCACAAACGCCGTTGCGACCAGGGGGGGGGCATGGCAAGGCATGGGCCTGTAAGGTAAGTTTTAACATAACGCGGTTGAATGGGGTGGCGGGCTTTTTGCTGCTCTGCGGTTTGCTTTGCTTTGCGTTGCTTGCAAGGTTTATTACCGTGTGCTCGTATGTACATACGTGGGTGTGTATGAAACGCCCCGTGGGTAGGTAGGCAGGCAACAGCAGTCAAGCCCCATGGCTGGCTTGTTGATGCATGCATGCAAGCAAGCAAGCAAGCAGCCTGAGCTCCACGGCGTATAACAAGGACAAGATGTAGCAGCACTACCTAGGTAGTACTAGGTAATAGTAGGTATACTTACATACATGCTTTACAAGCTGCAAAGCAACATGGAGCAATGCGAGAGAGACCCCTGCAACTGCAACAGGAAGGTGGGCGTGTGTGTGAGAGAGAATGTGTCTCTCTGAGTCTGCGTCTGCGTCTGTGTCTATGCCCAACGCAGCGTGGGCTGATGCTGCTATTTTCGATTCCAATCGGATGAGCGCGCGGCGCCGTTCTGGATATGGGGAGGCGGGGGGGGCAAGTTGGGAAAAGCTGCATGTCGACAGACGTGCAGCCTGTGCATACTGTAGTTGTGTAGTAGGCAGTACATTAATACTAGTATACGCCTCTCATCAAGCGAGCGCCTCTTTTATTTTTATTTTTCCTTTGTTTCCCTTCTCCACACACCGCTCCACCAGCCGACGGAGCCAAGCAGCAGAACAATTTGCTGTTGGTGCTACTGACGCATGGAGTTCCCCGTTTGGCTTGGTGCTTGACTCGGGTCTGGCTCGTTGTTCAGCTCCTCTGCCATGGGCTGGCGAGACTTGTCACATTTGCGTACGGAGTAGAGTTGTATACGATATGTAGGTAGTTGTATAGGTACTGGAGATACGGGCTTGAATCCGTACTCGAGGAAAACCGCTGAGGAGGAAGCGGGTGAGGCGCTGGGGAAACACGAATGCGAAATTGCAATGAAATTTGGTGGCGCTGTGTTACCACACCTGAGCGCTGTTTTTACAAAGTTAAGACGGCGACATATATTGGGTATCTACATCTACATTAGCCTATTGCCCACTAACGTACAGCGGCTGCTTTGCTAAATTATAGCGAGACAGCCCCTATGACATAGCGCATCGTTCTTCTTAACACCTCCTCGAGTTGTGGTGGACTTGAGCTGGTGTCGCCAAATATTCACTAATGGCACACTAGCATCTCCTCAGCACCATGGCTATTATACAATAAAATAATCCAAAAGAAGTAAAAAAGTCTCTCACTTGCTGTAATTTTCGTAGATTCTCTCTGTATTGGTCCTCTGTTGCGCGATTCTGGTTTGTGTCAAGGGCTCACATAGGTACCTTGGGTAGTTCAAATACACCACCAGTTGCTCTTATGGCAGCACCTGCATTTGATAAGAAACTATGGACATGTAATTGCCAACTACATGCAATAAAATAAAACGATCAAAACAACTTTGACAGACTCGAATCGTCATCAAATCAACATTAGCCGATTCACTTTCTTTGCTGAGGTAGAGGAAGACATCATGAGATTATGTCATGGATCCTGTTCCTTCCCAGTAATGGAATCCTGGTAACGGTTTCCATCCCCACTGTTCTTGCCGCCGATGGGATTCTCGGATAGAAACACAAGAGCGCAATTGTCAGTCCACGATGAGGAATTGTTGCATGTAACATTAATTCCAAGTTGACAATGTTATTTTACTCTCTCCATCGTTTCAGAGTCTTGATGATGGAGCGATCACAGCTCAAGTTGCTCACAGAGCTGTCAGGGTACGTGACACTGGGGCACACATATCCATCCTTCTGCCGTCGCCCCTCTCCCTAGAGATGAAATAGTAATAGTACGTGAGGGATTATACCAGATGCCGCGGGGCATCTACAGCGACCTATAACTGGACGGAAACCGCAGTCACATGGTCTATATTAGACGCTGGATCAGAGATTACTGGTGCCATCGTGCCACGGCAACTATGGCCAGCGTAGGTGAGGCGACGAGGCTCACAACTCGTCATTACCCGCTGCCACAATGATATAAGCAGCTTTTCAATGAGAAATGGCGCCTATAGAAAGCAAAGTCTACCGCTTACGAGGTATACCCGAGCACCTGGATCGCCTTGGTGTGGCACAGCTTGTCAGCACATTTATCCCCGGTGGCGACTTGCGAGATGTCATTGTAACATCTTTGGCTCTCAGCTGTGAAATATGGACCGTTTCGCGCTTCAAAGTGGCTACTCTGTCATTTCAGAAGCTTCCCGATGCTGTTAGTAAAGATCCAACAGCAGGAGAGTGGCCGCTACGGGTGCTTGCTTTGGCTAAACCACTGCTCCTGGATGATACCTTTTTTGGACTATCTCCTCTAAATGACGTTCCGGAACATCAACACAAGTATGAGTACGTCAAATACGGCAACTACTATACCTAATAATCACCTGTGCCACGACAAAACTAACCCGTTAAAGCTGCATTGTCATGTCGGGCCTTGCCAGCCATCCTATGGGCTCGTGGCAGCCTCATGGAGACGACAAATCGTTCATGTGGATTCGAGACACTCTGCCTCATCTAGTACCCAACGTTAAGTTTATTCTATATGGATACGATACAACGCTGGCTGGAAGCAAGTCATTTCAAACAGTGTCCGATATCGCATTAAGCTTCATTCATACTCTTCAGCAAGGAGGGTGGTCTTCAACAGGTCAAAGAGAACTGCTATTCTTCGCTCATAGCCTCGGAGGCATCGTTCTAAAGGAGGCTTTCCGCATGTTAGCTGACAGCGGAGTGATGGATGAATTAATCCTGACTCGCACAAAGGGAGTCATCTTCTTTGGAGTTCCGAGCCAGGGTCTAGATGTCTCCGATCTCGATATCATGTTGAAAGACCAACCAAACAGAGATGCACTTGTAAAAGAAATCTCGAATGAATCTCCATTCATCGACATATTAGAAGAGCAGTTTTCGGGTATCTCACATCTGCAAAAGATTAAACTTCTCTGGGCATATGAAACCAAGACAACTCCCACAGTAATGGTGCGTTTTCACCCTATCCTTGCTTATTACAGAAATAGCGCTTGACTGTTGAACGACGTCGACAGATGACTAGCGGGAAATACCAGAGATCCGGACCTGGAAAAGTATTCGTATCTCCTCAGTCCGCAACTGGCCAACGATATACAACTGAACCGTCTTCAACGATGCAAATAAACGCAAATCACTCTGACATGGTCAAGTTCTCTCAAGGAAATGAAGCAGTTGATCGTATTGCGTACAAGCTTCGAGACATGCTTGAAAGCGACGTTGCGAACGTTCAAGAGAGACTAAACAACTCAGCTCCGGGAAGAATAACAGCCTTGCATGAGCATAACCAAGGAGCTGAAAAAGTGATGAAACCTGTTGATAATTCCCTCGATCCAGAGTTTTGGGATATCTATTGTAAGAAAACGGTGCTTACTCTCATTCAATGAGTTATACTAATATTCTGCAGCTATTATTGAGTCGATTAATGCTCCAGAACGCGATCTTCGATTAGAACAAATCGACGTAGCAGTTAGACATTCTTTTCAGTGGGCATTTGAGAAGCCTTCGGTTGGGCTTACTCGCTGGCTTCAAAACGACGAGAAACTGTTTTGGATATCTGGGAAACCCGGATCTGGAAAGTCCACATTCATCAAGTACCTACACACAAATCCGCTTACCTTGAAATACCTGCGCAACTGGTACCGCAGTTCCAATTGTGTTCAAGCGACATTCTTCTTCCACCATCGTGGCACCGCAATCCAAAAGTCGCTCGAAGGCCTTTACCGCGGAATACTGAGCCAAGTTCTGGAGCAAGTTCCCCAGTCATTATTTATGATTCAGCCAAATCTTTCACAATCTTATGCAGAACTTGTTCGCACCTACAAACTTGGAACTCTTTTTACCGATTTGGAAGCTTTGGTCACTTCATGTGAGATTACTCAAGATGATGAAGTCTCGAGACAGCTACACAATATTTTGCTCTGTGAAATGCCCCGCAAGGCTTTTCGTACGATGGTTATAGAGCCAATGCAAGCCAGTGGTGCTATTGATGACGATACAAATGCTTTAGAACAAATATTTCAGCGCCGAGACCGCTTGCAGCGGACATTCAGCTATGCTTTCAACATAGCCAACGCCAATAACAAGGGAAAGAAAAACGCCTCTCCTAGCTTGGACCTTTACATTTCCAAAACTTTGGTATTCACCCAGGATTTGACCGATCAACAAAAGCGTGGCTTTGTGAGGGTTGACCTGTTAATATCCAAAAAATCTGCCTACTCTACAAATTTTACGCACACCACCAACAAACAAAACGTCTTTGCCACTTTGGACCTCTTCATCTCGCAAACGCGAGTTTACACCACCGACATAACCATACATGACATTGGTAATATGCTTGCTGAGGTGGAGGTTTTTGCTTCGAAAAGCCTACAATACTCTACGTTAGTCGGAAAGGATTACTTTTCCACTTCCAAATCCGAAGATCAATGGCCAAAGGGAAACCAAGTCGTCTCTATAATCCAAGACTGGCTGGTAGCTATTGACCCAATAGCACAATTCTCACTGCTTAAAAAACTACTAGAAGATCGCACAAAACAACATCAACAGCATCAAGTTGATAAGTTAGTGAAAGAAACCCTTGTTCGATTTCTAGATCGAAAAACACAACAGCAGCACATTGAAACAGCACATTGGAGTCTGAAACAACTCAACGACGCTATGGATAGAGTCGCTAGTCAACGCTTGATGGACTTGGATCTATGTCTACTCCTGGATGCTTTAGACGAGCATGATGGGCCGCCTGAAGTTATTTCTCAATTCATCAAGAGATTCACCACCGCTGAGGGAAGTCAAACAAGAATGAAGATGCTTTTCTCGAGTCGACCTTGGCAGCCATTTATTGATGCCTTTGGGCAAAATTCTGGTTTTCAAATACATGACTTTACCGAGAACGACATCCGCGAGCTTTGCCTGCAAAAGGCAATATCTGATAAACCAGGTTCGGCAGAAGTACTAGAGTTGACTGAGCAAATCGTTAAACAGGCTAGGGGTGTCTTTCTGTGGGTCAAGCTGGTGCTAAGTGATCTTTTGGAGAATGCTGCCAGGTTGGCTGTCTCTGGCTACAGTACAGAGCAACTCCATGCGGCGCTCATTGACATTTTGAACTCCTTGCCCAATGATTTAGAGCAATACTACAAGCTTATCATCACCAGAATACCCTCTTCATACCGCTGGGAAGCCTATTGTTTGCTCGAGGTCATCAGCAAATCAACGGAAGCAATATTTCTTTCCCAAGTCTCTGATATTCTAGCATGTGCCAAAGCAAATAGCGTGGACGATCTTTTTGCATTAAAAGCCAGGTCTGAGGATGCCGCTCACAGATATTCCAACGAAGAACTCCGGGCTCACTCAGGCGGTTTGGTTGAGGCTGTCCATTCAAACCAGCTCCAGTTGCTTCACCAGACCCTTATCGAATTCGTTCAGCTCCCCGAATTTAAAAACGTCGTTCTCCAAGACAGGTATCGAATTACGAAGGAGAATGGTTATTCAATACTTATGAAGTATGCGATTTTTAGAGAAAATCTGCTACGTAATGAACTTCACGATTCACATTCACCGGTGATGACAGTGAGCAGTAAAGTCATCCATTACGCACGGGAGGCAGAGTCTACTACAGGGAAAAGCGCATTTGCCTTGTTCAAAAATGTGATCTGGGAGCCGCCAGAAAAAGACAATTTTCTTCCGAAATTATCGAATCAGAAATACACAAACCTGGAGATCGCCCTAGCTTACGGGTTAAAATTACTTTTTCACGATGTCTTGAAGCATGATGCTCATGCTCATCCTGACAGAGCTCCGCTAATATTTCTTCTTTTGCGAAACATGATTCAATGTGGAAGAATCGACGGTGCTAGCGCTCTCAATGCGCTTCAAGACATGGTGGCTCAGGGATTCCAAATCCACAAAACACATGTAGGCTTCCTGACGATGATTAACCATCTACATTACAAAACATCTCGGGTGGCCATAGAAGGCGTTGTATCGGACATGGGGGTTATACCCGTGATAGACTTCAGTCAGGAGGTACTAGACACGTTCTTCGAACCAAAGTTCAGCTTTGCCATCCACATGGGCGGGTTTGCGATTAACGAGGTTGCCGATTTCAGGACGTCTATGAGAACTATTGGCATAAAAGATACTGCCCAAGCCATTCACATCTCTAGCCATTGTGAGATTACAAGATACCTTGTAGAGAACGGCGCAAATCCTAATGAAATGACTACGGAAAGACTAACACCAATCGACTGCTGGGTGAGAAACATTTCAGAGCATGGCTTCTCTCGTGGTTCTCGCAATATCGTGTCGGCCATTACGGTTCTAATCAAGCATGGAGGGCGCTTAAATGTGTGTACCCGACAGGAATGGGACAAGTTGGTACAATCTCTAAATGCGACGCACTTCAGCACTCCATCATTCCCAGGATGGCTTGACAAGGCACCCGATGCGGATCGAGGGATCGATGTCGACACAAAAGATGTCAAACGGCGTTCTGGGAACATTTCGAAATTATGGAAGCGCAAATGATGGATGAAAATGGCACACATTGAACCTTTTTCAGGGCTATTAGGAGGACAGGATGGAAGAAAAAAGAAGAAGGAAATAAACAGAAGAAACGGAAGAAACAAAAATGAGCAAAAAAATTAACCACCTTGATATCTTAACCAGGCAATTTGGTTGTATAGGAAAAGCCCAATGCGGGGGTCGAACCCGCAACCTTGAGATATCGCATCGCCATTTCAGAACGTGTGATTTAAGAGTCTCACGCTCTACCGATTGAGCTAACCGGGCTAAGCTGGTTAAGCTCCTTGGTGGATTGTTGAGATGGATGCGAGTTGAATCATGTTATTAGTCTTTGGCAAAGGCGGTCCTCTGTAAAGTTTTTTTCGTTTTTTCGTCGTGCAAATTTTGGCGCGGAAAATTTATGGTTATAGCGGGCTTATAGTGGGGTTAGGGGGGCTAAACATGGCCAAGGCGAAGCTATTGATGCGCTAGCGGCATCTGGGCCGCAGCTCTACCGCATGAACTCTCAACTGCTAGGCCTATATGCTCCACTGGAGTAAAATGCACGCGAGCAAATAGAGCCTACCCTATGATGCCGTATTGGTGGTGGTGTAACTATGTTATTTGACCGCGTTCTAAATTCTCTCTCTCTAGAAACAGGTGAGTAAAGAGCTCGAAGACGGTGTTGAAAACATGTAAGAATAGAAGGAGGAAGCGGCGAGGCCAGCATTGTAGTGTCGCCTTTGATGTATTGGATATTTCAATTATTCAAGTTTCAAATTGGCTAATAACCTCCATTTCAAACCCTTTCCTGTCCTTTCATTTTTTGTTTTCATAGCCCGTCGAACTCTTAATTATGGATCTGGACTTGGCTGGAGGCTGCAGCGCTCAAGCCGCTCAACCATAGCATTTTAACACCCTCCAAGAATAGCAATGGAACATCAAGGCCATATTGATTGCATTTAGCCCCGCTGCTTCTGTGCGTTTGCTGGTTATGATATTATCGGCGTCTCGGTGGAGCGTTCAGGCAGTTTGACATTGTATGTGGAGCCTCAGTGCCGAGCCTGCTATCCAGCATTTGGTAAGCGTCGCTCCTAGTTTCATTGTAGTCTGACATGATTTACCTACCTACCTACCCACCTCGAACTACAGAGCACAGACAACGGTAAGGCCATATGTAAGTGCCTGTTGAGTGAAGATGCTTAAGGCTCATGAGATATACGACTCGGACGAGATGAAAGGGATAGATGGGACTGATGAGAAAGTCAAATCCGCCCTAGCTTCAAGTCAGCCCCTCACGCACGATCCCAGGGCAAAGCCTCCACCCAGCACTGCGCCAGCTCTATGCAAGGAGCAACAAGACCTGGTCGATCTCATCGCAACAGGGAACAATGTCTTTTTCACCGGCTCAGCTGGCTGCGGAAAGTCTACTGCTCTGAAGGCCGCAGTGAAGATGCTGAGAGATCAGGGTAAAATAGTTCACATCGTTGCACCCACCGGCCGAGCAGCGCTCCAAGTCAACGGCATGTCCACATGGTCCTACATGGGCTGGACGCCAGACTATCACAAGCTCCCCATCGAAAAACTCGTCAGCAAAGGGTTTCGCAAGCATATTAAGAAACGCCTGAGGGATACAGACGTGCTCATCATTGACGAGATCAGCATGGTGGAAAATCATCACCTCGAGCGCATAAATCAGTGCATGAAAGCGGCCATTTGCTGGAACCGGTGGCAGAGCGGGGGAGACGGCCCGGCCTTTGAGGGAGACACTCCCATCTCTTACGGAGCCGCTCCAGCCTTTGGGGGAGTCCAAGTCATCGTCACCGGAGATTTTTGCCAATTGCCGCCCGTGAAGCCATTCGAGTTTTGCATCAAGTGCGGACAGAAGCTGATCTCCGACGAGGACGGAGCCGAGTTCAATTGCAACAACAACCATGGCCCGTTTTCCGAAACAGACAAATGGGCCTTTAAGAGCGCTGCTTGGAAGGAAGCCAATTTCTTCTACGTCAACTTGAAAGAAATTCACCGCCAAAAGGACGAGTCCTTTATCAGGATGCTCCAGAAATGTCGCCTTGGAATTCCGTTTCTGCCACAAGAGATGGCAATACTGATGGATCATCCTTGCGAAGTCCGAAAAGCTACGAGGCTACTCTGCACAAGACGTGAAGTCTCCAGGATAAACCAAGAAAGCTTCAATAAGCTAAAAACACCAAAATACCAGTACGACGCCTTTGATGGCTTTGAACCACATAACGAGGAGCATTTCGCTCTGCCCCAATACAGAGAGCGTCTACCTGACGGAACATTAGTAGCTTGTAGAGATCAACGCCTTGAATCACAGGTCATACTGCGGGGCGGCATGCTTGTTATACTTCAGGTAAATCTTGACCTGAGAGCAGGACTGGTCAATGGAAGTCAGGGTATTATATGCGGCTTTGAAGCGTTTAGTCATGGAAAGCTCCCTAGAGCTGCAACCGGCGACAATGCCGACCTTATTTCTCCGGAGCAACGCCTCAACGGAGAGCATGCACAGCTCAGGGAGAGGCAGATACAGAAATTTATGGAACGTCAACAGCAGCAGCAAGGGAAGCCATGGCTGGCCAAGGCTTGGCCTCGCGTGTTATTCCACAACGGCTTGAAGCGAACCATATACAACGTGTACAGTCAACTCTGTAGGCGACAAGGAGCCGTATTCTTTACTTCATCGTACTCAAGTGCCATTAATCGCCGGATGGGCTATGAGTGTTCACAGAAGTCAAGGCATGACGCTAGATCGCGTTATTGTTGATCTGTCTAATGCCTTTGAAGAAGGGCAGGTATATGTCGCGTTGTCTCGAGCGACGAGCCTCCAAGGCCTCAAGATTGAGGGTAGCTCAGACGGATTACTGGCAAAGGGGGGAAATGACGACGTTCGAGTTTTCTTAGAGGCAAAATTCGGTGACGGGCTATTTAAATCAATTCGAGAATTTTCTGGACACCTTGAGCAGAATGGACATGGAAGCAGACGGGAGCAAAGAAAGACCTTTGGTTATTGGTGAAGTAATTGAACAGCAGCCAGGGAAATACGCAGCGACAGTCTGGAAAAGGGAGAGACCGTCATCATCGGGGAATGACACTGAACGAGTCGGCGACACCACGTCTGCAACTAAACGCACAAAGATGGGGTAACTGAAAACTCTGCTCGCTTTTCCATCTTGATTCCACATTGATGATATATTGTTGCTATTATGCTCTTGTGGGACTCTCACATTTCCCTGAGGGCAGCTTTTTGAACGATTTCTTATGATCTATAGCTATTTACTATTGCTATATCTTGTTCTTGTTACTGATGGAAGCGAAGGCGTTGTGTTGTTGTTGTTGATATAGTCTGTTTGGATGTCCCCAAAGAGGGGGCGCAGAATTTGGGAATAAATAACCGCTGGATATAAGACACAAGAGTGGATACTATAAAGCTGCGTATGCATATTGGAAAGCAGAATTTTATTGACATATATTGTTGCTAAGCAAACGCTTCACTATCAGAGTGTAAAGTCTATGGAATGAAGATAATAAGCTGGAACAATCCATAATGTTATCGATGGGCCAGTATCCATCTGAATCTGAAGCTTTAATCCCCCACACACTGTTGTCCCCCCCCCCCCCCCCCCCCCCCCCACCCAAATGTCTGCTTCACCCAAATTCACATAGAAACTCACGCCAGTCGGCGCCGAGGTTGCTTTGCCATATAGTAGCAATTTCCTGTGCAACCTCGTCGCTCGCATCAACCCAGTCATTATCACCGGCAGTCTCTTCCTGGTGTCTGGCGAGCGTTGTGATATCGAAGCGGTGCCCTGCCCACACTCCTCTGCAGATATTCGTGGGATCCTCAATGCCAAAGGCGGGCGATGATGACCAGCAGATGCGCGATAGTAAGACTTCACCAAAGCCCAGAATATTAATATCCGGGCCGTGGATAAACTCTGGCTTCAATGCAATGGCTTCGGCACGGACAAGTTGCTTTTGCGTGAGGTTTCGAAGAATCCACGGCTCATTTGTGGGAAAGAATTCGCGATCGCTCCGGGGACGCAGGCCTATATTGATCATACCGGCGCTTGTGCACCACTGCCGCAAAGAGAGGTATTCTCTCAGACGGAAAATTTCACCACGCATACATGGCTCTTTCTGGATGTCTGAGACGCCGCTCCTCGTAAAGTCATGGAGAGTCGACGGCGTAATCCATATAGTCTCCTCCGTGTCTTCGGAATAGGCTTGATGTTCCCACTGGCTGATGTCTTGCAGCTCTTCGTCTGAGAATAATCCAGGGGGGTAATCATGTGCCTCAACATATTCCCCCACGCACACAATCTTATGATTAGCCCATCGTCCGAACAGCAGGCGAAAATGGTCCTGGAGTTGCCTTTGAGCCATGCCGCGCAAGGACGGATAAGCCAACCCGAGGCCGAGGACATCTTGAATGGTTCCAACATGCTGGAATATTCTCCAATGGAGTTCGCTTGGGAGGTCAAGAAGGGGAGGCGGCTGGTCAAGCTGTGCGTGGCCAAGGCCATCGACTGGTGGAGTCCAGATTGGCGCTGGCCTCACAGGGACGGCGAGCAGTCTGACGAGGGAACTGGCCGAGCCGTTGAAAAGAATCACCCCAAGCGTACCCTCGTATTGCTGGGTGAGCCTGGCTTGAGGGGCCAATGTCGTGAATGTCTCGAGCATGTTGTAAATAATAGATGGCTATAACATGATGTGGAAGAGATGCTTTAAACTCTTTGCGATCAAAACAAATCTCCAGCTACATGCAGTCTCTAGTCGGCAAGTGTGCACAAGGCAAGAGGCAGACAGCAGCAATGTACACTTGTATGGTCAATTACAGAGGCTCCTGACCACCAGGCTACAGAGAGAGTGCTATTTCGAATGATGGTTTTCTATTTGATTTTTTTTTTTCTTTTTGGGTTAAGTAAATATACCTCTGTATCTTGACCATGAACTTAGGCAGATGCTGCTGCTTGTGGTTGACTGGCGAGCTGCATCTTGTTAGTGATGGCGCCTTGAAAGTCTTAGCCCGCTGAAGTAATCCATCTCCCAGCCTCGCGCATTAATATTGTGAGCGCGAATACTGACTCCAAGGCCAGGCTCAGAATAATGAAAAACTACCATTTTCCCACTGCTTCAAACGGCCAAATAAATCATCACTTCGCAGCCTGAGCTGCAGTGACTTTGATGCGCCGAGTGGGTATACGCTAGTGCAGGTGAGTGAATGATTGGGTAAGCGTATCCTGTTTAAAAGTGGGCCTCATATCAGGTGACTTGCGCGTTCCTTTGCTCTAGCTCCTGGCTTCGTCTCCTCCCTCCAGCTCCACTGCTTACATCTTCTCCATCAAACGAACAACAAGCAACGAGATTGCCGCAGCTGTCTCTAGAGCGCTTTTGTTGTACTTGCTCACGGCTACGGCCACACGGACAGTTTGGCGACCGGCACCGGTTCTACAGGCTTCTACTCGCCGTCTACGGCCGGCGAAAGACCCTGGGTGTCGGCTTCAGGGCAGACTGGAGATCGTCGTGGTAGCGTGGCTGGGCAGGCGCACAAAGACACTCGACGACTGTGGCATCATCTCGACTGCATCTTCGTTCAAACTCTCTCTTCGTAATTCTTTTCGCGCTCCATGAGTCTGAGTCAAGGCTACTCTTGCTATCGCATACAAGCCTGGGCGGGCGGGAATCTCAAGCTGTTTCTTGAGGGCTTTTCCTCTTCACGTTCCGTCTGGCTTCACCACTACTGACATTATCATCTAGCTACCAGCTGTAATCGACAACATGACCAAACCTCCTTCCTCTCCGGTCGCCTCAACCGCCTCGGCAACTTCCACGAATCCGAATACTCCGCGCTCAAGTGAGCCACATGAAGGAAATTCGCAAGCAGATCAAGAAATTGTCGACACCGGCAATCAAGCGGTGATAGTTGATGTCGCGCCTTCATCGCCAGAGTCATCTAGTCAAAAGAATCATGATATTCAGCCGACATGGCCCAGTAAAATCGACCGGACAAAAATTCGCGCCGAGGCTTGCTGGCTTGACCAAAACTTGGATAATATCTTGCTAGATATACACTGGGCTGGACAACATAGCCGCGCATTCTTGAAACTTCACACAGCCTTGCACCTTGAGGGCGTACCTGGTGCCTCTCGGCATGGCCTCGTAAACGCCTATATCTTCATATACCCAGAGCGGATACGCCAGCTTTCATTCGCCTCGCAGCCCCAATATTCACCTTTCGGCCCACCTACTATAGCGCTCACCTTTGATCTTAGTAGACCACCGGCTCTCATTCTGCCCAAGACATACACCAGTTTGGGACCAGGAGCAAAAGACACGATGCTTTCTCTTCGTAGCCTTATTCAGCAGACATGTTTCACCGTCTTCGCATCTCTTCCGAGCAGAATGCTCTCATCATCCTGGCTGCAGCAATTTTGTCAAGATATTACAGAGCATAAACTCACAACCATTGCATCTCTCGCAAACCTGAAATCTCTGTACCAAGGCCATGGTGCTCAGGTGGTTGAAGGTGATGGTCCGTTTGAAGCCGTTAGTGACCAGGGCGATGCTGCTGCCCCTACTGCTCAAGAGCTCCAGCTCCCAGCGTATGAAGAGGCCAATCCACATTTTCCTCCTCCACGGTCTAGTAAGTATTCCATCTACGCAAATTAGCCAATCCCTTTGATATACTTATCAACGTGCTAACTGCTTGTCTAGCTAAGAGAAAAAGGTCCTATGATGAGAGCTCTGCGATTGGACATGACTCCAAGTCGATGGGAGTTGCAGCGATGCAAGCCCTCATTGGAGACATGCTCGAGGCAAAGCTCACCGCTCATGAGCGCAGGGTGGGAGCGATGCTATCCGATCACGAGCACAAAGTTCAGGAGATGCTATCTGCTCATCTATGCAAGGTGAATGAGCAATTAGCCATCAATAATTATCATATTGCAGATCAAATCGAATCTGTAGAAGACCGGGTAAGGAATGACATGGTGAATGAGTTCACGGACACGATCAACAATAGGATACTGGAAGAGATGGAGGGAGTGCAAGAATCTGTAATGGAGCAGATTACTTCAATGCCCTTGCAAGCTCACCTGACTTTTCCCAACCATCCATTCCTTTAAGATAGGGTCCACGATTATTGATGATAGCCAGCCTTGATTGAATATATAAGCTCCTGGAACGTTAATACGCTAATTGATATGATGATTACTTTTCCCATATATTTGATACATGGTGTCCTCCCTGCCACCTGGCCTGGTGTAATTTTTAGCAGTGCTAAACTTCAAATGCCTTAGCAGCTGACTCAGTAGGTACGTAGGCCTTCTCCCTTGCTGTAAATCTTCTCTCTCCTTCAAGCTTCCCTCCCTCTTTCCTCAAGCAGCATGCTGGCCCCGCGCCCACACCTTCCGGCGATATCCTCGCTCCGCCAATTCTTCTCTTCTACCACTACTAATACTACCTCCGTACACATGAATGAAGATTTGGACGACATGGAGGTGGTAGCACTGTGAGTTACAAGTATGACGACCCTATCGCGATTTATCTCACCGGCGGTATTTTTGTAGCAAACAGCAATTCTTCTTTCGCGGCAAAATGCCAAGGCCATTGCAGACATGCGCTATCATGACACGCCTCCTGCTTACTCACGTATGACACGACGCAGCTCAGTGCTTATCCTCTGACAGACTTATCCACTCGAGGCAAAAAGATACAGAGCTATTGGCGCGTCGACGCTCTCAAAACCTTGTACTAGTCTACTAGGTGAAGCGGCAGCAAAGCCTAAAATGATAGGGCTGCGTCTTCCCCCGTCTATTGCACTTGTTACACTATGCCATTTGGAGCCATTCAAGACTAGTACTAGGGATGACGGAGCCGTTACTTAGCTGCCGTCCCCCAGCACAAGACGAAATGAAATGAGATGAGATGAGATTCGCAGCATTGGCATTCCAACGACAGTTGAATCGCACAAACGAAATCACTTGAAACACGAAATTGATCGACCGATGCGAAGGTCGCCAAGATGGTGAATACGGGAAAGCCTAGCATGGCTTGTGCCACTTGCAAAACACGCAGGATTAAAGTAATGAATCCACCCAAGCTTCTTGGTCATTGTACCTCTGCACACTCATTCTAACTCGCAAATAGTGTGATCGGCTGCAGCCTGAATGTTCTCAGTGCATACGCTCTGGTTGGACGTGTCCGGGAATACCCTCTACCGCCGATGTCATGTTCCGGCACCACCGTACACGTCGAGCGCCTGGAGTCTCTCAGCACGCAAGTATTGGCCAGCCGCCAGAACCAAGAGAGAGACACAGGATTATCGACTTGTCACCTGCAGTTACAGACAGGGCCACGGCCTTCTTCCTGTATCAGTACGCATTTAGTCCCGAGCTCTGTTCCAGCACTGGCATCTCCCCAGGAGTCCATGAGCATCTGCCAGTCCTCCTTCAACATGAACCACCTACGGGAGCGCTTAATACCATCGTGGCAGCCGCGGGACTTGCCGCTTTGGCGAATGCTGGAGCTTCAGCGCCGTGGAAATTCGATGCCTATCGTTCATACGGGAAAGCTCTCGAGCAACTACGCGTCGATCTCAAAGATCCGGTTCGCATGAAATCCGATAGCACATTGGCGGCTGTCATGTTGATGGGTACTTTTGAGGTAAATCATCATTTTGCTACTCTCTTTCTTTTGCAAACCAATTGAGTATGTGTCAGAGCTGACTTTCCCGTCCTAGATGATCTCGGATGGTGACCTGGCTTCGATGGAATCTTTCGGCCGCCATATTGTAGCCGGCGCTCAATGCGTTCAGCTTCGTGGGCCAAGCCAGTTCCGTAATTTAGTATCTGTCATTTTATTTATTCAGCTGCGTCGTCTTATTGTACGTATTATTCCTCCTGTTTTTATTTATTAAAAAAAAAAAAAAAAAAAAGAAAGAAAGAAAAGAAAGGAAGAACAAATCATGAGCAATTAGTTTAGCGCATACTAATAACTAACAGATCATGACTTGCCATCAACTTCAGGAGCCCTTGCCTTACACTCTCAAGGTGTGGTCACGATGGACTGAGAACCCTAAAAAGAAAGATGAGGCTTCTCTGAATCGCTTTTCCGAATTAAATGAGGAACTCGCAGCCGTCCGAGCTGAGATCAAGCAGAGGGCCATACAAAGTCCTGCAGTTGTGGCTGCTATGCTGGAGCCAATCGACCACAAGGTCGAAGATTGGAGGTCGAAGCTTCCAGACTCGTGGAATTTTAAGTCGTACAGATCTCTAGGGCCAAGCGTCAATCCAGCGGCTGGAGGTCAAATGTTTCAATATGACGAGTATCCGGATTTCTGGGTTGCTTCCACTTGGAATAATTACCGCATGGTTCGTATTCTGATTCATGAGTCCATATTGATGACAACAATGAAATACGGCACAGATGAGGAGAAGAGCGGGCTCAAACACTCAGCCAAGGTACTGGCTGAAATGACAAACGGAGTTTGCTCCAGTGTGCCGTATATTATGGGCGACAGGTGCAGGAGACACTATTCGAGAGCCAGCTTCGAAACTCTAAGGCCAGACTTGAGACGAGCGAAACCGGGTGGATACACGCTGTTATGGCCATTGTTTCTAGCCGGATCGCTGAGCACTACTCCCAAAGACCAGCGAGACTGGATTGCCCTTGTCTTGCGAGAAATGGGCCTACGCATGGGCATGCAGCTAGCCATATCGATGGCGATAAAACTGGAGCAAACAACCTCGTCATTTTCGGACCCTGACCTGTGGCTTATTGGCGAGTTTTTCCCTAGGTAGCTGAGTTGACAGCGGAGCATTTGGTTTTTCTTCCTCGTCTTCTTTTTCTTTAGCCCAATTGCTATCGATTATTATTTATTACTATTCACCACTGTCCTCGAACTCCTATCGTGTGGGCCAAGGCGACTCATTAGCACTCCAAATTTCAAGAAATACGACGCAGCCGACGCTAAGCCTTGGTATAATTGAGTGCACTAAAGTATGACAACATGGCAGGCTGAGGCTGCGCTATGCCTTGCCCAGCTAGTTTTCCGAGCTGGCCAATCAGAGGTTTTGTTACTCCTCTGTTATGCCTATATTTGGCCTATATCCTTGCGAGCACGTTGGTTCAAGATTGCAAGTGCCGTGATAATCAAGATATTGACAACAATCCTACACCAGTTTTCAGAGTTGATTGGATTCAAGGCTTACATGTTCTACACAGGGGTTACTTGTCGAAACTCCTTATGGGTTCCATAAGTCACATGGGAGTTTTCTCTGGAGCTAAACGCCCATTCTCGTCAGGATTTAAGTAGCCCTTTGTTCCTTCCAACATGTCAATACACTCATTCTGAATCATCATTGTCTCTCCTTCAGCCCTTTTGTCTATACTGACAGGATGGGGCTGTTTTCTATTATTCTCGCTACTCTCCTAACGGCAGCGCCATGCTCCGCCAATGGGTGCCCAACTTCACTGCCGCCGTCGACGCCATCGGTCACAACCAAACATGGGGCACTGCTGGGTGGGAAATGTAACACAACAGATGTAAACTTCTTCTTATCTATTCCTTATGCAAATCCCCCAAAGAGATTCCACGCTCCTGTGCCGTACACTGGAGTATTCGACAAACGAAACGCGACGGTTCCCGCCCCAGCCTGTCCACAGTTTGGGACGACTTTCATTGAGACGGGGGCGCAGTCTGAGGACTGGTACGTATTTATTCAGCCATGTTCTGCATTATACGCATATTCTTTCCCGTCTCTTTCTAATGCTAACTATACAGCCTCTTCCTTGACATCTGGGTCCCGGAGCACAAGTCCCATGAGTCTAAGCTGCCGGTCAAGATATGGATCTTTGGTGGCAGCGACGAAGCTGGCGGCATCTCAAATGCAATGTACACAGGGTGCTACGCTGCTGAGAACGCTATCCAGGTTAATATCAACTATCGAGTTGGGCCTCTGGGGTTCCTGGCTGCTGAAGAAGCTGGAATCAGTGGTAATTTTGGCATACAAGATCAGCTCCTGGCGCTGAAATGGATCAAGGCTAACATTGAGTCCTTTGGTGGTGACCCTGTAAGTTCTTCTCTTAATAAGTCCGTTTAGATCGCCTTGTTTCAGCTGCTGACGTTGCGTTATTGTTCTTGGCAATGAAATATAGGACAAGATGCTTCTTTTCGGACAGTCAGCTGGCGCTTTCAACACCTTTGCCATTGCAACCATGGATGAGGCGCCTAGCCTGATTAGTGCTGCCATTATGGAATCGGGAGGCGGTGCCGATTTTGCTTCAGTTACGGAGGCGCAGCCTTGGAATGATCTTTTCCTTACTGGCTTGGGCTGCCAGCCTTCAAATGTAAGTGGTTCACATTTACACCCCCTTCGAATGTCTAACTGTGTCTGCCGGATCTGACCGCCGAGCTTTATTTAGTTCTCGTGCATCAATTCCAAAAGCGTAGCTGAAATGCAGACGGCCGTTTTGCAGATGCCCGCTGGAGTTGGACCGACAATTGGCAGCCCCATCTCCCATCTCGGCCGAGGCTTCAGCTGGGGCCCTCTTGTAGATGGCAAAGTAATCCCCAAGGCGCCTGCTTCAGCCGGCGTCAAGGTTCCATCTATTTTCGGCTCGACCGCTTCAGAAGGCATGCTCTTCGTTTTGGCAACTTACTCACAAAACTTGACAAAGCAAACTCAGGATACTTATGACGATTTCTTGAGTTATCAGTTTGGCCCGCTTGCGTCGCGTGTCAACTCCACCTATCCGCTCTCCAAGTTTCCACCAACCGCCTCTATTCCTAACTCTGCCGACGCTGCCATCGGTGCCATCTTTACTGATTATGCCTTCAAGTGTACGGCTTACAGAGGTCTTGAGAAGGGTATCGCCAACAGGGTGCCTGTTTTCGCCTATTCCTTTGCCCGCGTACCCTCATGCAACTGGATGACATCTGTTCCCAATATCCCATTTATTCACAGCTTTCTTGGTGCCACGCACACCGCAGAGCTTCCGTTTGTCTTTGGCGTGCTGGATGGACTGCCTGCACCTGGAGGGAACTGCTCCTCGACTGCAGATGAGTTGCAGGTCAGCAAGCAGATGATATCTTCGTGGGATAGTATGGCAGCTGTAGCAAGCCCTGGAGCCCATTGGCCACGCTACTTTGGAGGAAGCCAGGGAAGAAAGGGCATGGGAATGATGTATCTCGCGAATGAGACAGTTGTGGGAGAGATGGACTACAGCGTTTGTCCATTCTGGGACGAGATAAGAGAAGAGCTATTGACTCTGCAAGCTCAGGGGAAAGTGAGCGGGCCCTAAGGACGAGAGCAGCGGCATTATGGGGTTGGGTGATTTTCGTTCTAAATCTCCGGATCAGACTAATCCGATAGAATTTATTAATCCTTTCAATACACTGCCTCACGGCTACGATTTGACGTAGTGACTTTCTGATGAACGGATCCTGACTCAGTAGAACAGATGGGATCGAGTTTTTAATCATGTTTTTTAGTAGATAAAGTGTAGACTAGGCACTCGTAACGATACAAGGAGGCAGAGATTGGGAAACCGGCACAAGCAAGACTGAGTAACTGCTGCAGTTACACTAAGTTACGAATATCTCAACGACTGGCCACGAACTCAAAGATAAAGAAAGATGCTGCCACTGCCAACACACGCGAAGTCTACACCCCCCTTTGCTTACATGATGTACATAGTATGGAATACTCTTCAAGCCAACCAATCAAACTCGCTGATGGTTCTACAATGGGCAAAGGCTAATGGAGCTTGGAGCTTTAGACCGGGGGCGGATGATCATCTCCGCCCAGTCAGTTAGCCAGCTACAGCAGTAGTGGAATGCGGACTTGAGCATATGGAGCTAGTCAATTTGATGTCCTCTAATGAGTCAAACTGGGTGCGCGGAGTTGATGGCGGACTATAGAAGACAAGGTCGAGGAATTCGCTGGACCTGGGGCCTGGCAAGCCACCTGCGCACCACGGGCGAAAAAGAGCCCGGCTGTGGGCGCGACTGATGGAGAGTGGAGGAGCGGGTGGCTGGTCTGGCAATGCCATTCGCCGCACCCCGGTCAAGCCACACGGAGCAAAGAAGCTCCTCGATGGCGCTAATTGCAAGGGGCTATGCATGAGTCAGCCGATTCAGCCAATCCGAGACGCGGCGCTGGTCGAGGGCCTGTCGCTCGGGAGCTGCCGCCGAAACGCCACTCAAGCCACCATCTCGAGAATCTATCCGACTCGTATCAAACGACGGCTTCGTTGCTTCATCTTTCGTCGTTTTCTTCTCTTTTCCTCCTGAGTCACTGTTAGGAGGCCGCGTCAGGAGATGCGTGTCAAAATGACCAAGTATTTGGTCATGTCCGCAGCGGACTTTGGACTTTCATCCGTATATAATAACATAGATGAAATGACAATGCATTTCTTCTTCTTTCAGACTTCACACATATCAAATCACACTTACACCGGCGCAGCTGCGAATCTCCCCAATTCCTAATTTTTGAACATCAACACCACAAAGTTCACTTTATCAAGCCAAACTCCAACATGTCCATGATTGGTCGTCTCTGGGGCTGCTTCAACCCGCCCACCCCTCCAAAAAGCAGCGATGCCATCAAATTTGGCGTTTTGGGAGCTGCCGGCATTGCGTAAGTCGAGCCATGATGCTTCAATCCGCCTAGCCGAGGCCAATATTTGTTTACTGTAGCGCATGTGGCTAACATCAACACTGGTAGGCCCCTTGCCTTGTTCACTCCCGCCAAATCACATCCCGAAGTCGTGATCCAGGCCATTAGCGCTCGTGATCGCAGCAAAGCAGAAGCTTATGCAAAATCTTACGGTATTCCCGAGGTCAGAGATACTTATCAAGGTAAGGCTACAACCAGGCACATGTCGCAAAGAGCAACAAGGATTAACGCTTATGGCCTAGAAATCCTTGATGATCCCAACATTGATGCCATCTTCATCCCTCTACCAAACGGCCTGCATTTTGAGTGGGCGGTTCGAGCCATCCGCGCCGGGAAGCATGTGCTACTTGAGAAACCTTCCGTGTCCAACTCTACCGAAGCCGAAATCCTCTTCAACCTGCCCGAGCTGAACCAACCCAACGGGCCCGTGCTACTCGAAGCGTTCCATAGCCGCTTTTACCCTTCTTGGGCTCTGTTCAACTCATTAGTCGACCCCGCCGAAGTCGAGCACGTCGAGTCGCGCTCCATGATCCCCTGGTGGGCCAGCAATAAGGATCAGATTCACTTCAACTACAACCTGTCAGGCGGCACTATCATGGCCATGGGCACTTACAATTTTGCCGCGCTGCGTCTGCTCTTTGGCGAAAGCCCAGAGGAGTGCATCAGCTGCGACGTCAAGGCGTACACAGACGGCATACATGACAAGTGTGACTACGAGTTCAAGGCTACGTTCCGGTTCCCCAACGGCGGCACCGGCGTGGCCTCTAGCACGCTGATGGGCGAAACCGTGATGAAGCCATCGTGGGTTACAGTCAAGACCAGGGAGACGACGATTCCCAATAACAATTTGCCCGTTGGCCAGCAACAGTATCAAAAGCGTGAGCTGACGCTGCAAGGCCTCATCCACGGCGTCTTCTGGCATCGCATCGACATCAAGGAGATTAACGAAGTTCGAACAAAGGATGGCCAAGTTGTCAGGCAATGGGAGGAGACCACCTCCCGCAAGGCGTACACTTGGAAAGAAGCTGGTGGCGAGTTTTCTCATCTTCCTGGAGAGACTCACTGGATGTCCTACAGACACCAGCTCGAGCAGTTTGTCAACAAGGTCAAGGGGCGCAAGACGCAGTTCTGGGTCGAGAGGGAAGACTCGATTGCCCAGATGAAGATGGTCGACATGGCGTATGAGAGGAGCGGGCTGGGGCCTAGGCCGACCAGTTCGTTCAAGTGATGGAATTGCGATTGCTTGGCTTTTTTTTTTTTTTTTTTTTCAGCGATCTGTTTCTTTGAGATTATACCAATACCTGTTTAGATTTTTTTTCTCGCCTTTTTGGCACCCTGTAATACCATTTTTCTTTGAATCCAATTCGAATGCGTTGCATATGTTGGACTAATGTTTTTTTTTTTTTTTCCCAATCTCTTTATACAATATATTTAACACTCCAAAAAGCAGTATATGAAGAATTATTCACTAGCCTGTATGTACCTTTGAAGATGCCATGTGTCTGTAACGACTACTACTAAGTATACTTCCAAGAGAGATACGCAGCAGCAGCGGCACACAGTCCAAATGCGACTATCTAGGATACGACCAGTCCAAATTGTCACAATGCGCTACTTTGGCCCGCCTACTTGATAAAGATGCTTTGAGGTCGGGTCATGAGCCTGGCAGGCTTACTGACTGCATTAGAGACCTACATGTACTCAGAGCAGCCACTGCCCAACCAAATTTGCGGGCTCTACAGGCAGGGACAGCACCCCCATGCTACAAAATTGCAGGTTTACAGCACGATTCGCTTACAGCAGGGGCCCAAAGAAAGCATATGGAAGTTCACAGCACATGTTTTGCACGCAAGATTCGCCTTTGGGAATGATTCAATATCAAGCCGACCAAGTGTTTTTATTAGCAACATATCTCCCCATCTTCCCATCTCCAATATCACAAGCCTATTCCGCGCATCACAAGCCAATGCTGTCACTGAGGGAGTGCAACGTGACAGACCATCCCGACAAGCTGTATTACGACTTAACACGATGACGTGGTAAATCGCAATACTGCTTGCCGGCGTGGACCATCACGTCTCACTCCGCTGCCGTTGCCAGCTGGCTGCAGCTGGCGACGGTGGATGGTGAGATTACCGAAGCATGCCGCGAATAATACAGCCCTATACGATCTGAAGAACGGGCAGATGGCATAGTGCTGCACTATTTACGGCATGTTTCGGTAATCAACACCCACCGTCGCCACCTACAGCCCACCAAACCCACCAAAAGCCAGGAAGTTGTATGTATTCCGAGTCGAAGGGGGAGGGCAGGGAAAAGATGATGAAGAAGAAGAAGACGAAGAAGATGATGATGATGATGAAGTTGAATGTGAAGCTGAATGTGAAGAAGGAGATGAAGATGAAGCTGAAGGTGAAGTTGAAGATGAGTATGAAGAGAGGAGTGAAGTGACAGTGACGCTGATGATGATGAAGGAGCAGAGAATCGGGCTGCCAACGAGGGGCAAAAGAGGAGACAAATAGCAAAAATCCCGCTCGTACGCCCCTCGTCGAGAGCTGCCTGGGCCCCGTGACCGTGTCGGAATCAAAGAATCACCGATTGGTGCACATGCGAGGATACCGGGCCGCATCTCCCCGCGCCGGGCTGGGCCGCGCCGCACCGAAGTCGAGTCGAGTCAAAGCTGACATGGACAGAGGCAGAAGCAGAAGTAGAAATAGAAACAAAGGCAGAAACAGAAGCAGATGAAACAGCAGAGCTCCAGAGGCTGGTCCGGCTGGGGCGTATTAGTGCCGTGCCCGTCGCTTGGTCGGGAACAAACAGCCGCCATCAGCCCCTGCTCCGGGACTTTGCGTTATCAGTAGTAGATGCGCCTAGATCATGACTCAATCAGATGCTCAGATCATTGTTTGTTTGCCCTCGTTGCAGCGCCGTGGTTTCATGCCTTGGCCGGTGAGCATGGAGATGGAAACCAGCACATACCCAAACCACAAATACGGGCAACAATAATAGGCTTTGCGGCGTCAAGAGGCCCCAGTGACCTTTTTAGGCCCGTCTCGCTCTCAACATGAATGCCGTACAAAAGTATAACATGGTTTAGCTTCTACATTCTTCTGTTTTTCTTTTCTTTTCGTTCTTTTCTTCTTCTTCTTCTTCTTCTTCTTCTAAATGAGTCAATAGCAGTCAATATCAGGCAGTCTATTCAAAACACAAACTTGGTGGGAAACAACAACCCAGCTGCTCATCCGCCTCGATCGCATCTTCATCGCCAGCTTCACCATCATGGAGCAAATCGAACCCTCCTCACCACTTCGCCTCTCCGAATATTGGATGCTGGCAATCGTCATCCACGTCAACCTCGCCTGGTTGATATGTACCACCATCGTGTCCATCGCGCACGCGACTGAAGCCTCCTGGTTCCCGACAATTCCACTAGACGGTGACGGCAGCGGCTTTGCCCTCTTTTGGTCGGCCTCTAAAATCGTATTCCGGCTGTGGCTCCGTCTCTTTTTTCTGCTCATTTCCTTGGAGCTCATCGGCATGTTGGCCTGGAGCGTTGTCTGCCTGAGGTCCTTGTGGTACCGCGGGGTCCTAAACTTCCCTTTGCCATTGATATTTCAAATCTGCTCCGCCATGAGATTTGGTTTTATGTGGATTTTACGCATTTGCTATAGATAGGGATGGATGGAAGAGACCATGCCCCCCCTTTTCTGGGAATGGTGGTTGTTGGAGTGGTGATTTGGCTTTCTCCTCTACCTGTTTGCTATGTTGAGTCTTGCACTAGAGCATAAAGTCATGATGGAGGCGCGTATACCAAAGTCTGCATTGTGGACTTGTTGGTGCGGTTCTAGCTTTGTAAAGTGGGTTATAGATGGAGTGTAGCGGTTATATAAACGAATACACTATTATATTGAGTTTTGCGCTGGCTCAATGCTCTCTGCATCAATGCTCAAATGGCCGCGTAATGCAAACTTTACATATACTTCTAAGTCTTGTTTAGTCCAAATATACTTCCATTTCATTAACATGTTCATCTGTTTTGCCCATGCGGTTTGCATGCTACCTACATATGCATAACTGCTTTCGCCCCTTGTAATGCTCCAAAGACAGACACCACTTACATGCCTCTAACCCTACCATTCAAACATCTAAAGGAGAAAACACGCAGAAACAGATCCAACGATCCAGCGCACCTCATCTCTAACATCCATATACAAACACATTTGTGTCAACGGATTCCAATATGCCGTCTCAAAGAGACATCGCCAACCATGTCGCGGATCCAGTATTGCACATTTGCTCCGTCCTCGCCTTCTACCACCTCCACCTGGCCTTCATTATCAGCTACATCTTCTACGCCGCCAAAGCCGTCGTCCTCATCGCCGATCATGGCTACTACTCCAGTTACCACGACTTCAGCATCATCGAGGTTTGGGCATTCATCAAGCGCCTTGTAGGAACGTGGCTCTTGCTCTTCCACATTTCCTTCTTCACCGAAGTCGTTGCCTTTATGATCTGGGCTTATCCGTTTGTGCTTGGCTGGCGCCGCGAGGATCCTGATGAGATTGAGTATCTCCCGCTGGTGGTGCGGATGAACATGGCGACAAGTGGATGGATGGGGAGGAGGCTGAGGTGGCACATGGATGACTACTGGGGTGAATTCGCAGAGCCCTATTATTAGGTTGAATCAATAAGTGCATATGTGTCTGTCTGCCAGCGATAAGTCGTTGAGAACGCGTTGGGGTATCACGTGAAGATATATATATATATGTGTGTGTGTATGTATGTGTATATGTCAAATTGGGCACGGTACATGTCATGATACAACAAAAACTATGTCTTCATTAGTTGAGAAAGCTCGCTTCGCTTTGCAAAACTGCCATCAACAGCCTCAATAGAGGCATGAATGCGGCCACGCCACATAGCCTTAAATACAAGAATCAAAAATTTTAACCCCCAACTTTCCGTTCAACAGTGAACCAACTCGGCGATTGCCGCTCTCGTTCATTTCCCATCTCTCTCTCAGGTAATGCTGTGTCTATATGGGTATGATTGGGGTTGAATGCCATCGCCCTGGGCGTGGAGGGGTTGAATGTCGATCGGATACGCAGGGGCTGCCTCTCGGAAGAAAGGTCCATTTGAGCCACGCTTTCCAGCGGCACAGGCTTCTTGTCGTTTGCTTGCTCCTTTGTGCCGGAATACCCTCTGCCAGCAGTTGCGGCAGTCTCCTGATTCAACGACCCTGCGGTTTCTTCCATCTTATTTCCTTCGGCCTTCCCCGCGTCCTTCTTTCCTGAACGTACACCACGATCCGATCCCGCTTTGCCTTCCGTTGCAACTTCGCTAGCACGCCGTATTTGGCCAGTTGGGTCAGAGGCTCGTTTGGAGGCGTCGTGGGAAGAAGCAGAGTGCCGGCCATGGATGGGGCAACTAGGACAGCTGATGACTTCAACCCTCTCAAATTCCAACTCATCCGGAACGCTGTGGGCGTGTACATGCTCAGCATGAGACGGCCCGCCATTAGACTGAGACGGATTCCGTGTGTCTTTCTTTTGGCTAGGGTGGCGCTTCGCAACTCGTGTGTGCAGTATGCCATTCATGATTGAGTCAGCAGAGGTGGCCCTCTCAGTCGCTACATCTTCTGCCGCTGCATTTGTAGAAGTGTCTCGGCGCTTAGGCTGGCGGCCCCTGCTTATAGAACGACTAGATTTATCTTGTGCGTCCGGAGGAGAAACTGGCACCTGCGGTGTGCCACTAATAGATGCGTGCTGGTGATTGGTGTCATTATTCAATCCATCTAATCTGGGACTACCGTGATCAGGCCGTTGCTGCAAGCGTGCGTTCTGAGCGGATATTTGGGCAGTAGGTCGGCGGTAATAGTCAATGGCCACAGGTGTCGGAATGTTTGCTCGAGCCTCTTTTGCTCTCTCTCGCTTCCTTCGTCTCGGTCGCTGCAAGTGTTTTCCATTCCAATTTTCTCTTAATACTTTTAGTAGTTAGAAATTTGGTATCGAGTAACTGATTTTTAAACAAAAACTCTTGGTAGCAAATAATGTAACTTGAACTTGTTCAGAACTTCAAATTATTTTCTACACGAAGGTAGGGTAATAAACACATTTACATAAATTCATTGGCAAATTTGCGAGCGTCGTGAATTCACCAAGAGCAGCGAATAATGGTGCTAGGGATTATTTATAGTCTGAAATGTAAATACATGCGTGAACAGACAACCATGAAGGGCAGGATATCTGCCATGAGCAATAGAAAAAAATTGGAAATAGCTTAGATGCATTTGTAGCATTTTCTTTTCTTTTTTTTTTTTTTTGGAAAGGGGGGGGGGGGCGGATATTATAACTAAGAAAAAATGATTGAAAGAACTGCGATTATAGTAGCCGTACAAATGTTAAAAAAAGTAAAGAGAAGAAGGAAAAAAAAAAAAAAGAGGGGGGGAGGGTTGAAAGAAAAAAGTACAGAAGATATAGAGATATGAAACTAGTGCAGACTGAAAGGGTTGCAGTATGCAAATAAAAAGAGCAGTGTTAAGAGCATATGACAAGTCAGATCAACTGATTCGCACATATTTTAATGTGCTTCTTCTTTGTCTTCTCCCTCACTCTTCATGCTAGACTTAGGCGACTTGCCGTATAACTCCTGTTGAGATTCATTCCGTCCATTATCAATGATCTGGGACGACACGCGGAGACGGGTAGGTGTCTCTGATGGAGCGGCTGGATAATGCTGTATCATCGGATACATTGTATACATGTCAGAGTATGGTGCAGGAGAATAGTAAGTATGTCCAAAGGAATTGTATAAAGCAGCACCACCCTGAGCCGTCATGTGGTTTGCCATGAATGGCTGGATTGGATGAAACCCATAAGGAGAATAGGGATAAGGCGGAATAATGGGATAAAAGCAAGACGTCGTTGGTCCAGCACCCTGCTCACAAGGGGTTCTGGCACCAGGTTTCAATGGAGACCTGGTGGGAATTTCTGTACTCTTCTTGTTTTTAGCCTCCTCATTGATTGAGTGATTATCCTCGCGCTCATAAGAATGCTTGTTTTCTCTGCCTTGATTGTTGACGGCAGCATGTTGTTCTGACTTCTTTGGAGTGTGTACCATTGTGGAGCCGATTTGTAATTCTTCTCTCATATCTTTATGAATGGTATCGGGAATAAAATTGTGTCTTTCCATCGTGCCATCTTTCATGTTGTTGTCTCTCACTACTCCGTCAAACTTGATATCTTTTCCGTGACCAGAAACCGATGGCTGACGAGCAAAGCCACGAGAGGAGGACGTCGCCGGAAACACAGCTAGCGTCGCTGAGATTTCCTCACTGGTAGTTACGCTTGTAGCGGTGGAATGTAAACATTCCTTAGTGCTTGTTAAAAGAACTTGATGAGCTTCACTGCTCATTGCATTAAGGGGCGTCGCGACATTTTGTTGTTGCTCAGCTGTAGATGAGGCAGGAAGGTTTGCTGAAAGTGGTGAAACAGGTGGATTGAACACATCAGCATTCAAGATTCGGTTGGTATTGCTGCTGCGATTGTCGATTCTACCACCATGCCAAGTGGATGACATGCTAGCGGAGTATCCTCGCTGAGGATTATTAACAGCATAAGAGAATCCGTTGAATGTCCGAGTACGTTTCCTCTCAACCTTGACAACGTGCCCATTAATCGGTTTTCGGTGCTAGTCCATGATGTCAGTAAAATTTTTGTTTATCTTTGTAACTGAACTGCATAGATTTAACCCACGTAGCTCATAATAGCGTTGTCGACTGAATCGGGACGTGTAAACTCTACAAAACCAAAGCATGTTGTGATGACTGGATATCAACAACGGTTAAATCATGCTCATAGGAGGGGAGTGATGATGTCTGCTCACTTTTTCCTCCTGCTTGAGGAACTTCTTTCGTCGCTGTTTCAGCAGCAAGCACTTTACCACATGAGCTGGCGAGCGACTTCAAACCATCTGAAGTCATAGTCAAGGGTAGGTTGCCAAAATATGCTGAGCGGCGGTCTTTCTCATACTGAGCATAGTTTTGCTGATCGTCTCTTTTGTTCTGTTGACGAGTTCCAGTTTTGGGGTCGTACGCATCGACGCCAAAGATGGGGTGTCCTTCAAAAGTCTATGAAGTGGTTAATTGGCACGGTTCTCTCCGGCTTTCGACAAGTAAGAAAAAGAAGCTAGAAAGAATTTGGGGTATCATATACCTTGACTACTGATCTCAAGGAATCATAGCGCTTGTAATGGACTACCATGGCAGACGGAAACTTCTCCGTCTTCTGTTCGCGGGAGTCCAGAGGATACACCTTGGCTATTGTTCCCAATGTACTGAGTAGATCAAAAGCTTCTTGTCTGCCGATCTCTTCTCCAGAGAGTTTGTAAACAATAAAACAGGCTATGAATGATTGTGATTAGTTTGGCATACTTTAATGCCCGTAGAAAGAAAAAAAAAAAAAAAGGAAACTCACAGTGAGCTGTGGCCTTTTCAACACGACATGGGCGGCCCAGAATCATTGCTCCGCTTCCATATTTTTCAGCATTCTCAGCATCAGCATCGCTCTGGGATCTAGTCAGCAGATTTGCCCTCTCATATTTGTTCTTGGACTCTTCATCGATGGGCGCGGCCTACTGTGAATTGGCAAAAAGCAAAGGGCATCTGGCGGCCATCCCGTCGAATCTTGACGAAGACTGTTCCGAATTGCGAGAAATACTTTGTGACTTCGACTTCCAACCTTCCATCGTCAAAAGTTTGGCTAAGACTAGAGTACATTCGCGGTTAATGGATGCAAAGCGTTGGACTTTTAAAATCCTCCTGGTAAAGAACTTACTTGGCGACAAATACGCAGGCCGAAGATGGATAGATATTCTGTGCATCGGTTTGAAGCGGCTCACGGGGAATCAGAGCCCAGTTGGTGTCCTTGCGTGAGGCCTGTCTGCCGCTCTCAATCGGCGTCTCCTCAATACTGTCTCCAGTCTCTTTTGTAGTAGTATCTCCGCATCCTAACTCAGACGCCGGCCGATCAGTAAAAACGTCGTCTCCGCTGGCGTCGCCAATCTGGAATGCGAGTGAGCTGGATAAAATATGTTTAGTGAAGAGGACAGTAAGATGATGGACATGGAGATAAAATATACACGTACCTTTCACATTCAAGGTATCTCTTTGTTTGCAAAGCCAAGTTGTTAGACGAAGCAGGTCGCCTGGGGCTTGGAATTGTCAACTACCCGCAAAATAACTTCTTGTATGGAACTGGCTTACGCATTATTGTCCCGGCTCGACAAGGCACCTGTGCCTAGGTATGTGAAATTAGTAATCTCAAGCAGAGCAAAGAGCAGGCTTTGAGTTTTGCCCACCTTCAGCTGCAATCTCTTCGTTCGAAGACATTTGGCGAAGGACATCAAAAGACGAAGCTTTCATCAGCGTCTTCTTCGGGTAGCGGAGCGAGGAATAGGCAGGCATCGTTGCTTTATACTTGAGAAAAGTAGCCTTGCTAAGCCGAATTATTATCAGTGCTAGGCAATAGAAACGAATGTGGAACGAGTAAGAGAGATAACGGAAGAGAAGAGAGAGTGAGAGTGAACAGAGAGTGGGAGTAGAGAGAGAGAGTGGGAGTAGAGAGAGAGTGGGAGAAAAGGATATGAAGGAGAAATGAGAGTCAGCAAGTATGACTTACTTGCGTTGAACAAAAGAGAGATCGATGAGCACGTTGTCATCCGAAAGGCGTTGAGAGGCTGCTTCTTTTCTCACAGGAGTAACGAGGTTGGGAACGGATAATTGGAAAATTGAGGAATTTTGGAGAAAAAAACAAAAAGAAGAAGAAAAATAGATCAAGTTAATTCTTAGCTTTGGAAATCAACCCAGGCATGGCAGTGCCAGCAGCTGGCAGGGGAGGCTGGCTCAGGGGAGAAAATCATATAGGCGGCTGGCAGCAGCTGTGGTGGTGACATGTATATGTGCAAGCAGTGAATACCAAGTTGGAATAAAGCAATCTCCAACTGCAGAGCAATGAATGGACGATCAATACCAGAAACAGCTCGTTTGCTTCCTGTCGGCAAAGCTTGAGCCCGCCCATATTTATAGCACTATACACAAATCCCGCCCTCGCATTGCAGATCTATAGTATACATTGTCCTCTTTCCAGTTGCCTCATACTATACAATTTAATTTTCTCCTTCCCATCCCATACCAACCAAGGTTAACATCGTTACACATAAAACGCCAGCAGCACCTGATAGCCCCATTGTCAATGCAGGCCCCCTTTCACATAGCGAGTGGCACACAGCCTACTTAGACGCTGGCTTCCATCCGGCACGCCTGGCCTGCTCTTTATCGATGGCATCTTTCTCTTCTAGATACGCCTCCAAGGTCGTAGGGGCTGTCGTGCCCCACACCCTCCAAGAGTCCGGCTCAAAGGTCACGGCGCTGACCTGCCTTGAGAGCACCACGTATTCCACCTTGTCTTGGATCTTGACACTACCGGGAACGGTTTCTCCCGTCGATGCGTCATATCGGGATACTTGTTGCGTGGACGAAATGGCGACAACTGCTTGTTCGGTCATGAGATTCTTGTCGTACATGTTGATTTGGTGGATCTGATGGGCTATCCGCTTGGGATAGAAGAGTGGGCTATTGTATTTGGTCACTTCGAAGTGAACCCGCTCTCTAGGATTCCGACGGTCGATTGCGGCCATGAGCTTCTTTGCAAAATCACTGACGCAGATCCTCTCCAGCGTTGCTTTATCGCCCGCGGCAAAAGCCTCCAGAACTTCCTGGTATAGAGCCTTGGCAGTGGGCGCAATCTTGCCACGGCGAGCCTTCCAAAGTGGCCGGGTAGTCCAATTGGGCATAGACTTTAGCTTAAAGTTGAGCAGGGAGACGGTTTCGATAACCCAGTGTCTTAATCTGTTCCATTGATACTGCGCAAAGTCGGCGGGGTTTAGTGGAAGGCGAGATAGCGGCAGCGAGACGAATGTGCCTAATGGTCAAGATATACATGTTAGCCAAAGCTCATTATTGATTCTGCTCTTGGCTACTAAATACCGCCGCCAGCGGAGAACTAAATTGTGAGGCGTCTCCTCTACAGAGGAGCAGAAGGGAGACAAAGAAGAGTCTGAATGTATATGCGAACCTGGAAATAGTGGCCCCCCTCCATCTTTGAAGTATTCTGCGTTCGCCATTTTTTGCAGCTGTGAGATGCTCTGCTCTTTGGTCATTCTGCTAGAGCCTGCACGAGCTGCACGATCCATTTCCCTCATCGTCTTACTCCTCGAGGGCTGCGTCGCATATTGTCGGAATATCTGTGCAGCCAGTGGCCTCGCGGCGCATCTTAGCGAGGAGTTTGCGGTGCCATACGGCAACATTGGCGCCGCAATCGGACGCAATGAAGCAGCGCGAGACATTGTGATGCCCCAAATTTGTGACTGAGGAGAAGGCTAGGCTCCTCTTCTTCCTGGCTTCCCAAAGAATTATGGCTCAAGAATGGACAAGCACGCCGTCACTGGCCCACCACAACGCAGCCTCCTAAGAAAGCTGTGTTGAGTTGAACTTTCTGCGCCAGATCGAAAGTTGGCGGATTATTGATCCTCCGAAAGCCGGGGTGCCCTGTGTGAGATGTTAAAAGGCCGCCGCCACATGCTCTTCCCGCCGTTTTTCTTGTTCACACAGGGCTCGAGTATGTGCGAATCTCATGCCACCTTCTTCCCGCTTTTGATAACTCCCAGCGCCAAAGCCTGAGCATCGTCATTATCTCTGGGAATCGATGCGGAGCTGGAGACATTGAGCTGTCTTGTTTCTGCATGATCCGCAACAGAGATTTTCCCATGTCACTAAGCTCTAGTTGAGCCGATTGGCTCGTCCGCTAATACTCTACCGGCCTTGAGAAATTGTGTCCGCGCCTTTCGCTTTCCTCTGCTTGCAATCAATGATGAGAGTCACACAGTCATTTCTCGCCAAGAGCTTCCTGGCGCGGAGCTTGGACGAGCTCAAGAGACGCTCCAGCATAGGTAATTGACAGAATTCTCATGTCCCCAGATCCGCCATCTGTGCGCTTCGTTAACACTTGAATCACCAGCATGGAATTTAGACGCCGTCAAGGGCCCCTCAGGCCCCCGCGAACTTTACGACTTCTATAGCACCGATTCCGTAAACAATTGTATCCTTATGTCCGACGCGTTGATTGGCGGAACATCTTCAAGCCAGCTCGACTTTATCTCTACTTCATCCTCGCAATCCGTAAAGACTTCGACCTCGCCTACCTCATATGCACGCTTCCACGGGTGCATCTCGACATCACTCCCTTCAGATCGCTTGGCAATCCAGCGAACAGGTTACGCTGCGTTCCGAACACCAGACCAACCCCCACAGTTTTTGGTCGCTCTGTTTGGGATATTGATCCTTACACATATCTCGCCATGCGAGTCAAGTCTGATGGCCGAGCATACTACGTCAATGTACAAACAGAGAGTGTCGAGCCAACAGATCTACACCAACACAGGCTATTTGCAAAACGGCCTGGGCAATGGGAGACTATTCTAATCCGATGGAATGACTTTGTGCGCACAAACCATGGCTTTGTCGTGGAACCACAAACAGAGATCCTCAGGCAAAAGGTTCACAGCGTGGGTATTGGACTGACGGATCGCGTCGAAGGGCCTTTTGAGCTCTGCATTGAGAGAGTATGGGCGACAAATGGAGTGGAAGAGAGAGGAAAAGAACCAGAAAACCAGGAAGGAGAACTCAAGAATAAGAAGGGTGAGAAGATCCAGTGGTGAGAGCGAGCTGGGAAATGGTGAATTTTCAACATGCTTGGTTGTTTTAATTCAGCAGATATCCTTGGTAATACATGAGTCATCATTTCTCGTCTCTACTTGAAGTAGCTTCAAATGTCATCCGTGTGTATTGCATGTCCGGAATTTGTTGGGTATCATTATTCTCGAATCAAAACCTAGCACAAGGCTTGCTGCCGGTATCTCCAAGCTACGCCTATGAACCATTCCCCTTTGTCTCTGTTTTTTTCCTTAAGTAAAGTACAAGTTTGTAAATCTGGTATAAAGCAAATGCGACCGTTATGTTCTCTCGATTAGAAATGTTGCAGAATACAGGCTCCGAGCGTCAATATCATTAGAATAACCCGCTTAGAAAGTGTAAAAGAAATCATCATGGGGGTTATATTGAATATTGGAGGGCAGAGTAGTAGCTATTTGCAGTTAGCAAGATATCTAATGATCAGATTCATGAATACACATACCCCTATTACCTTCATTCTCGTTGTAGCCAAGCATTTTATCAATGTCCCAGGGATTATCGACATCAAGTGCATCGTCTTCGTTAATGGGGAAATATCCCATCTGTGGGATATCTGACTGATATTGCTGTGAAGTGATGGATGAGTAATTATAGAGTTGTCGCGGGTCGGGGTAGGTGAATTGCAGTGGTAAATGGGTTACTGAGTCGAGATCATCGGCCAGATGAGACTTCACTCCAAGCGCAGATACTTGTTTTTCTTCATACTGGGGACCCAGTAGTTCTCTAGCTGCTTGAAAAGGATCTGCTTCTATGACCTTCATGAAAGCCGCCTTTTCCTTTGTAGAAAGAACAGGTAAAGCATTTGATGCTGTTGCCATTATGCCATTGCTATTGGCGCTCATCCTCTCCAGGAGATTGACACTGTCATCAGGAAGATATCCGACATTTATTATCGCCGAAAGAAGGTCATTTTCTGTGTTGGGATAGTCATCAGGTTGGAGGGCGGCCTGGGAAATGTCCATAGCACATTCATTTTGGATGAGCTTCGGAGATCCAGCCTCGTCTTCAACTGACCATCCAAACGTAGAAAGGTACACAGAAGGCTCGGTGATTCTCATTATGGGGCATGCAACATTGAGAAAATATGAGAGAGAAACTTTGTCTCTGCCGATTTGATCCCTCACAAAAGAATAAACTTTAGCAACTAAAGCCCATTTGTTTCTGTGAGAGTCTTTATTCCAAAGAGTGGTGAGAAACCCGGACGCAGTCTTTTGCTGTACTTCTGGGAATATTCTTAAATAATAACCTGTTTGAGTCAAAGTTAGACAAGTTTCGCTAAAGAAGAGCTTTTGGTGTTGCATACTTCGAAAGGCCATGAATGCATTGAGAGGGCGTTTGGCTTTATCAGCGGAAGGTTGCCTTGACTGGTCTGCAAATGTAGATATTGTTGTATCTACAGAAGGAGATTGTTGGACTTGGTTTTGATTTGAATTCATTCCAATAGATGCGAAATATCTCTCCGCGATTTCCAAGAGTGTGTCGTCTCGAAGGAAACGCAGTAACTCCTCTGTTCGGAGAACTGACAAGTGTTTCTCCATTTCTTCTCTCGACATCATTTTGATGTATTGACTGGATCAATAAAGTATGTGAAGTCTTTGATGTCCGAAGTTCTTCTTGGGGAGTGATTTCAGTCTAAGATCCGAAGGAGAATGATAGGGTTTATAGGAGAGGGAGCTGAATGAGAGAAGAGGGAGTGCAATTATGATAGACGTACGGGTCTTGAAAGTAACCAACTACTCCGTAGCGGGTGTTGACATTTCTTGGCTAACAACAATATAGAAAGGTGGGCAGGGAAAATGTAAGCTAGCAAACAAGGAGGGGGGGGGCGTGTGTTTGGTGGCGCAGTGGAGTCAGCTTTAATTCACTCCCAGCTGAGGCTGAGATCAACTACTAGCACTAGCCCAGAGGCCCACCTAATTCATAAAACAAAATGATCGTTACCGGCTCATAATCGCGGGGAGAAGTTGCTATCTAACAGTACTCTGTTGGAGAGGCAACTAGTTATGGTTGTCTTGCAGATTTTTATTTTACTACATGCCTATCTTGGAGTATTAAATGCAGTGATTTGAGACTCGATCCGGAGACTCGAGGAGTTCAAAGTATGAACGGAAAAGTCATCATTAGGAGGTTCTGCTCAATTTCATCCGGATCTTCTTCAAATCTCAGGGCCCTAATTGCTGTTGTCAAGAAAGGAAGGGTCAAATTTCCACAGGAGTCGGCAATAGGCTTCTTGACCTGCGAATAAAGTTGTCATTAGATCTGCGCAATTTGGTGGTATTGATGGAATCTTTTATTTACCATTGGCAAATTATAGAGATATTCTTGGATTAAACTCTCTACTGAATTGGCTGTCTAAAATTGTGTCAGATTTTGGTTCAACTTGTTGGAGTTTCTACTAGCACCTACCTCTGGAGAAGGGTTGAAATACGGATATTCGCCGCCAGTTTGTGACGATAGGTCATGAAACTGCTTTTTATTCTCTTCGTCGTTCAATCGAGATCGTGGCCGACTTGCCTAATTATACAATGGTAAACAAGGCAAAATATTTCTGTAAAATATGTAAACATACCTGATCGAACTTTACTCGAAGGGTAGAGTAATATTCTCCAAACACGGAAGTTAATAGTGTTGCAGAACTAGGAAGTCTGAAAATGATCTGGACGTCTTGGAGATTTCTGTATGGCGATTTTGAGAAAATTGGACGACAAATATTTTTAATCCATTTATTCCAGGAAGAACCAGGAACTTTCCGACTGGGATGCCAGAAAGAAGCCCTGCCCCAGCCACCTCGCCCTACTTTGCTGAGAAGATCCTTTCCATTCTTAGAAAGCCTGATTTCGTCAATATGAGCGCCAAAATCTATACCAGGGGAGTGATCTCCAGTATCTACAGTTTGTTGAGCTAGTCGCCATGCCGATCTAAGAAAGGCTCGAATTCCTTCGTTATTAGGACATGCAGAGAGCGCAAAATCCCAAGATTCGTTAGTAGGCATACGAGAAGAGATCATGTAGGCCGCAAAAATAATCGTTGTAGCTGCGCAGGAAACAATTGATGCAACTTGTAGTTTGGGATCTTTGGGCGGCAGCCAAGTTTCCGTTGTCAAAAGCATAGCCATCAAGCCCAGATTACCCACATAGTGGCGCTCAGCAGCGTATTCCCTATTCCATGTAGCAATAATTGTTCCATCATCAGCTGTCGTAATTTCTTCTTCTGAAGACACGCCTTGGTGAATATCTCTTTCAAAGATAGACACAGAACTAGTGTACCAAAGAGCCATTGCTCCTTTAATGGCAATGATCGGCTCGTGCTTGGTTTGGACGGCAACGGTACGAAGTCTTGCGATAATCGGGTTATCACCCTTCCAGAAGCAAATAAGGTGATTGATGGCATCTAAGCATGTAACAATAACATCTAATTGTTTTTCGTATTAATACTGAATCCCAAAGTCCATTAAAAATACTTACAATCCAAACTGGGCGGCTGATGAACATCTGCTGAGTTGTTTTCACGAAGAAAATATTGCAGGGCCTTTATACGGATGTTTGTAATATGTTTTTGAGGTACCTCGGCCTCAAAGTCTTTCCATAAAGGCTCGAAACTGCATATATTCTCCATGGTGGATGAAACTTTGGAAAGGTTTGGGTTTAGGTAGTGGCAAAGTAATGGGGGTTGTGATACCTGTACCTAGTAAGATGCGCTGTTCAGTCAGTGGGTGGTCATGCACTGAAATGGGAAGTCGCCAAATTTTTAAAAGTGAGAGGTAAGTGAAACGCGAAGAGAGAGGCAAAAAAAAAAAAAGCACCTCTTCACTAAGGCCTATGAAATTTCCAAAACAATTTTCTCCGCAACAACGCCGGAAATTTTATGAGCAGTTTCATACTTCGATCAATTTTACCACTTTCCATCCAGCTTCGTTTACAAAATGCAGCCAAACTATCTAGATGGCCAAGTTGCAAATACTCTTCCAGATGTGCCTATCACATTTGTGAGATGCGAAGCTCAGCAAAATGTACATGTATTCGTCCCAGAAGCTTTCGATCTAAATTTGGTAACGACTGTCGCAGAAAACTTCAGGTAATACTCTTGATTTTCTTAAGGAAGGCCTAACACTCAGGTTGAATAGTCGCAAAGTCCAACAACCTGTTCGCGTATACCACGATGAGATTCTTCGGAAGTTTCGACTATGTCCATTCCCCGAAGGGTCCACTGGTAACACTGCCACCTACGGGATATTCCAATTCCTCTGCAGTAGGTGTGATTTTATAAAACAGACGATTGAAGCAGTTTTGCTAATTACTTGCCGCGTACTAGATAAAACAGAACCAAAGATCACGGCTGGGACTGTCCCGCGTGATAACGGACGCGAACCAAATCGCATCCCGCGTCCACGAAATAGCTGGATCTTATATCGCCAATACTTCTCAGGGGAATTTATAAAATCATATCCAGGAATTACCGCGTCGGAGCTCTGTAAGTGTGGCTTCCAATTCAAAAATCAACAGCGACTAACATTTGCATAAATACAGCGACTCTTATTGCTGCAAAGTGGAAGAATGAACCAGCCCATGAGAAAAATTATTGGCTCTGCCTAGCAGAGCAAGAGGAACGCAATCATAAACAGAAATATCCGGGCTATAAATTCAGAGTGAGGAAGCCTCAGGTGAAGAGAAAAAGGCAACAGCACGGAGCAGCCGCCACAGGCGTTGAGACGAGTTAGACGCCAGCGGTAAATTTCCATGATTATCCCAGCTTTTGTTCTATATGTTCCATAGCATATACTCGCAATTTTCACTCCCCCCACCGTCTCCTTTTTTTTTTTTTTTTTTTTTTTTGTGAAGAAAAAAAAGGGGGGTAGGGAAATGAAAATGCAGTAAGTTCGATCTGTAATAGGTATAATAACACCTACACGATTCGATGAATGTACAATTTTTAAGTGCCCAGCCATAGGTGCCGTTACTATCACTACTGCTACTCTACTACTACTACAAGATCCGCTGTCTTCTTTAGTTTAGAAATCGTAAGAAAGCAGTAGTCCAAGCTATGAATGGCGTTCTGTTACAATGGTGATCCGTTCCAATCACTACTCCAAATGAAAGTACCGCATCGCCACTCAGAACCTTTTTCTTTTTCGCCAGAGGGGCCTAGTGGTCGAGCACAGATATAGAATGACCTTCCTATAGCAATGTCAGCCAGCTAGCACTCACTACTAGCTTGTTTGCACACGTGGGATCAGAGCTGCTGTGATTTATGCTGTTGGTGCGCGCACAAAGTAAGAAAAGCGGATCGGTGGTGTGTCCTTATTACAAGCCAGGAGTAGGCTAACAGCCAACAGCATCTACTACTAGATGCAACATAGAGAAATGGTGGGGCAAACACGCTGGAGGCAACAGGAATAAGACGGGGGTTCTTCAATGGAGAAAAGAAAAGGTCAACACACCACAATTGACGCCTTGTTTCTTCGTGACGAGACTGATACAGGGCTCATTGTGCTCGCATCGGGGAAGCATCCGCTTTCCAAGCAGTTTTGACCAGGATTCTTTTGCCTGAATCGGATCAAATGTCTTGTCAGTTTCAATCAGGTGGGCGGGGGCTGCATGAGCTTGCTTCATTGAAAGCAATGCATTCGGCGAGTCACTTGGCGAACTACTGCATGTATTTGTTTCCGCTAATGGATATGCAGCTGGCGGAGCTAGCAGAGCTTGGTGTGACGAAGATGAGTGTGACGAGGACGGGCCCTCGTTGGATTGCGTCGTTGTTTGCTCTCTGCAGGAGAGCAAGGCGTTAGCGTTGGTGCTTATGTTGGCACCTGCGTCGCTAGCTCTTCTCCCTGACACCCGACCAGTGGCTGAGGGTTTAAAGAATCCCCTTAAAGTTTTTTGGCCTTTTATGATGGTGCCAGAGTTTTTAATGTTCTTTCTTCCCACGACGCCCGGGTTAGTGTTAACACTATTACGGTCGAATACTTTATTTCTTTTTGGAGATGGTGGGCAAGTATGATCGACAGACCCCGCAGCACGTTTTCCGAACGATGGCGCTTTTAGTCCCAACCCAGTTGGCGATTTCGATTCTGCGGAGAGACTAGCGTCGCTCATTCCGGGCCTATAATTAGTATTGACTTGTTTCTCGTTATCCTGATCTAAGCGCGGCACGCCGTCCATTGGCTCGTCTCCGGATGTGGATTCTTTGGCACTTTCTAGCGCCAGTGACGAAGGAACGCTTGACAGTTTGGCACCAGTGCTCTTCGTGAACATATCTCGGATATTTTGTCGGCGGTCGAACTCGGGGATCAATTTGGCCGATAAGGGCAAAACATCCTTCGTATTCCATTCCCGGAGGCGTTGACCGTTTCTGGCCACCATGCCGGTTGGATTCATAACGGCCAACAGTGGCACCCGCTCCGCGTCAGCCGTCACGAAATCAGCTACCATGGCAAACACCGGGCAGTGATCAGATCCCATTAAGCCCTCCTGAATGTCGGCTTCTGTAAACCAGTCTTTCAGCCCATTGCTGCATAGTATGTAGTCGATACGGCTACCGTTGTTGGCCGGTCGTGTGTTCCGTTTAGTGTCCCAGCATGTATTCATACCCTCGCGTGTGGGGTGGAATTCTCTGCATAGATCCCAAAGCACAGGCTGCTCCCGTCCTTCATCGCGATCTCCTTGCACCGTGCCTCCATAGATTAGGTGATTGAAGAGACGCCGCGAAGGTGCATTCATCCACTCCTCGATGCTCAGGCCCTCTTTCCGTAGGGTTTCGACAACGTTGGTTGAATCAGACTCGGAACGGCTCACATTGAGGTCCCCCACCAAAACTACTTGCTTGCCCTCTGAAATCAGATTTCGTACCCTAGCGTCAAGAGCCTGAAGAAATTCCATGCGAAATTCTACTCTTGACTCGTCACGATTGGCTGGGCTATAAACGCCTAGCAGTACGAATGCTGGAAATTCAATGATAACGCATCTTCCTTCGGAGTCCAACAGTAGTTCATCGATGTTTCCCGAGAGTTGCTCAGGTCTTGGATAGCCCCCAATTTGTTGATCTTTGGGCAGATTGCGAAACTGCGTTGACGACCTAGGCGGGCAGAGCACTCCTAAGATTCCTTCTTCAGCTCTGATGGGCGCACAAGTCGCATTTCGCGTGTAAATAGCAACACCAGAGTATCCTTAGCATGTTAGATCCGTTACTAGGCGGTAAAGCCATGGAACATTGAAGAGGTACCTTTCTTATGCTTAGGCAGGCTGAAATATACATCCCAACCGGGAACAAGAACCATATCATCAGTCAGGTCTTTTCGCTGTATCTTGGTCTCTTGCATAACGACAATATCGGCTTCGAGAATATCGAACATTGCCTAAACGAAGAGCGGGGAGTTGTTAGCAATGTGATCAGACTCATCCTGAGGTTCCCAGCCACCAACCTGGAAAGTGCGCTTCTCTCTCCATGGCTGATATCCAAATGGATTTCTAAAGCATCGTAAGATCGCAAGATATGCCAGATGGTCCATTCGCTCAAGAATAGGGAAACAAACCTAATGCCGTTTACTTTAGACTTCGTTAATAATTGCCATTCGCACGGGGCTCATAGGATAACATACCATTCCATGTCGTTATACGAAACCCCATCGTTTCTTTAAGAAATTCCCAATGCCGAATCTATAACAACCGAATAACGCTTCCTTTGCGTATTGCAGCGCAAACATCCCGGTTTACGGGGCAGAGAGCAGATGGCGAGAGTGGATAGTCGCAGAATGTTGCTAGCAAAAGAGTTTGACGGGCGAATTATGCTTGCGGGCAGGGTGCTCGAAAACAGGCATAACTATAGAGAAATGAATCGCGCTTGGCTTCAGTTAGAGAAGTTCGCATGCATTTTTGTGACACTGCACCGCAAGATAGAGGATCAAAGAAAGGATGCCGCCCCTCTGTGCATCGCGAGAGCACGCACCGAGGAGCACGCACTGAGAGCACTCGCGACTACGTCACGAGGTCACGTGATTGCTCAAGCAGATCTTAGCCTGGAGATTGAGGCATCCATGGCCTGCTCTAGCCGAGCTCTAATTCGAATATGACCTGATCTCATAATCTGCACCACATAGACTACCCAAACATTGAAGACGAATCCGGATCGCTCACGATGTTTGCTGCCCGACAACTTACCCGCACCGCCCCGCGCTTCGCTGCGCATCTGCGCACTCCTATGCAGCGTCGTTTTGCCAGCACCGCCGAAAACGAGTTCATCAGTGAGCGCCAGCACATCAAGGAACATGCTCGGGGCACCACTGGTGAGTATTCATGTCTCAACTCCTCCAATTGCGCCTTGGTTCAGCTTCTAATCGTATATTTAGAGCTCTGGAAGAAGATTTCTATCTAGTACGTCCACTGCCGGTTCTCGATTTCGCGAATTCCTATGCCATTTTAGCGCCAGATGAGGGAGAAAGCAGCCGATTGCGCCGGATTTGTTTGGATAGGGTTATAGAAGGCTGACAAAATCAAAAGCGCCGTGATTCCTGCTCTTGCTATCTCTGGAGCCAATGCTTACTGGCTGTGGACTGAGCACTGGGAGCACTGGAGCCACCTTCCTCCTCTGCCAGAGCGCGCCGAGTATCCCTACCAGAACATCCGCACCAAGAACTTCCAGTGGGGCGATGGTGACAAGGTGAGTCGATATTCTGTCAGCTATTCAACGGATCGTATGCTAACAAGTATCATAGACTCTCTTGTAAGTTCTGCTGGCCTTTATCTCGATAGAGCATTCGCTTCCTATGTTCAACAATCCACCTTTACCCTCCAAGGAGCGAGAATTGTCTGCTAACCACTATCAAAAAGCTGGAACGAGAGCGTCAACTACCACAACCATGACAAGACCAAATAAAGTTGGGGAGTGGAAATGAGCTGGAATACTGGTTCCCGGAGGAATGCTACTGGTAGTTGTAGACTACTCCTTTGGAGCTTGAATCAACTATCCCATAGCTTGAATGGCGACAACTGTATCCCTTCAAGTTGAGCTTAGAATTTGCAATGTATATCATCCTTCTTAGTCCCTGCCTCGTGTATCTCTCTGGATATCTTTATGGTGCAGGAAGTCATAGAGGCCGCCTACGAGCATATTTTAAGCCACTCAAAACGGGCGAATTGAGACGTAAGGTTTTCATAGCATGATATCTGTTCTTCCATTTTAGCATACTATCAGCATCAATTGTTGTGGACCTACAAAATACTATTCCGCATATCCCAATTTCCATCCACCTCATGCCATATATTTCTGAGGAGCAGTAATGCGTGGGCACAATGTTCGCCGAAGAAATTCCGACAACGAAGGGATTCTGCCGCATTGAGTGGGTGCGCTGTCCAAATCTGGTAGCAGTGACAATAATACCCTAGATGCAGTTGAAGTTACCTAAGCCACTAAGCCATTGAAAACGTAGCGAGTAGTACCTGGCTGATTCAGTCGCGTTAGGTAGGTACGTGATATCACCAGATTCATATACTGTACCTACTACTAATAGGACTAAGGTACTAAGGTACTATAACTTCTAGATTAGTACCTACCTAGTACCTATCTCTCAGCTATCAAGACCGCGGGAAAGATCTGACGTAGACAACTGCCTTGATCTATCCATCCTTGTGCTTCTTACCTACTTTCCAGCATCCACCCAAAGCCTCGTAAGCTAGGCAGCTGGCCAGCTGAAATATGGAGAAGCCTTGAGCTTTCCACACCGGAATCTGTATCGCTTGAGAGGCAGACAGTGCTCGTTGATTGCTGGCAGATTCTCGGCATTCGACGCCAGCTGGAGCTTTCTCAAGGTGAACATGGCGCGGTATCTTACGCCAGCCAAGATTGGCCTCCTCGTTCTGACCGAGCTATACGTGGAAGAGGCGATTCCTAGCGATGCAGTCGTGCCGGTCCTGTCCTTCATTGCATCTCATGCCATGGGCTACGATCCAAATGGGCCATCCACAAGCCAAGCGGCAAGATGGACAAAGGCGGAGCGTGCCGTTAGCCTAGTCGTCTCGATCAAGGACTTCGAGAAGCTGCTCAGCAGCTATCCATTTCTGATGGGCTTGCCTGGGAAGAGACTGTGGGATCAGTTCCTCAATAAGCTGTGGGGGATCGACTCGCTCCACGCTCTTGGAGAATTTTTCGAGCATCTCTCGTTGACACTATCCAAAACCAAAGAAGAGCTTCGCAAAGAAGGGCTGGATCCTGATGAGCCCGAACTAGGCGTCAAGCTCACTCACAACTCTCCTCTCGGCGCTTTTGTCCGCAGAGCCCGCCTCGAATACCAACGGTTGCGTTTTCATGACTGCGCCGAGCTGTGGAAAGACTTTGTCCGGTATCGACAGCCAACATCTCACTATCAGAAGCGGAAGAATCCAGAATTCGGCCGCTACAGTTTCGACCAGGTGCTGCAGCGTGGGGAACTTGAAGATTGGGATGTTGACAAAGTTGCGAGCCTGGCATCGGTGGCGTATGGCGATATGTTGACGGGGGACTGGACGGGAGGTCTCCCTGTCAGTATAGACGACGTTGAAAACCTACTCGACTTTCAGATTGAGCAGATGCAGAGTAAGTCATCTTTCGAGGAAGCTGTTTCACCAGCGCTACTATGAGGAGCACCAGCTGATAGTCAAATTCGAAAGAATACGGCAACAGGATACCGCTGGAGATTCGACACCAGTTTCACGACCTCCTTAATGACAGCTTCTTGATTCCTAGCCTAACGCATTATATCACGTAAGTACAAGTTTTACCTCTGCATCCTACAACTTGGTGCTGTACTGAAATTGGGGAAAGTTTTCTCGACGCTTGGAGAGCCGGGGATTATCCAACGGCATTCGATTTTCTGCATAGATACTTCGACTACACAATGCAGCATCGCGATCGCCTCTTTTACCAGTACGCTTTGATGAACTTGGCCGTTTTACAAGCCGACTTTGGCTGTTATAAAGAAGCTATAACAGCGATGCTTGAAACAGTGACCACAGCAAGGGAAAACAGAGATATGACCTGCCTTAATTTCTCCTTGAACTGGCTGTTTCATTTTGGACAAGCACACCCAGATCTCGTCCGTGATCTGCAGGCGGATAACCTCCTAGGTACAGGCAAAGAGACATTGGCCTTCCTCCGAGTGAAAGCTAGGGAAACCGGAATGTGGACTCTCTGGAGTTCTGTGCTCTTAAGCGAGGCCAAACTTTGTCTCATCAACGGCGACAGTGTAGCCACCGCGCTTGAATACATGGTACGAAGCTCGCAGATTATTGTGGACAAGAATATGAAGGGCATGTTTGGAGCACAACTCGGCTTATACTCGTCCCTCTGGAGCAGGCTTGGTCTTGGCCACCTCACCACTGTATCGTGTGAGATCTTCTTACGATGCCACGCATGCCATTCTATGTTTGATGATGAGCTCAAAATGATCAGTCGATTTTCTTTTACACTTTTAGACCAAGGGAAATATCGCGAGGCTTTGGAGATCTTAGACAAGGCAGATGAAAATTCACGACGATCGTGGAAGCCCAATCAGTACTGGTTCAAGTATAGGGGGATCATACAGCTCAAAAGAGATCTGCATCATAATAACTTGGATGGTGCAGAGCAGCTCTTGAGTCAGTTTCTCCAGTCCAAAGGTGATGACTTTGAGCCCGACCTCGCTTTAGTAATCGATACCGCCCACATAGATTACTTGACACGTCGTGGAGACCTATCGTCAGCCGCCGAGAAAGTCGATAAGATGATATCGGAACTTAGAGACGAGAATAGAGATGTCAATCTGCGAGTCAAGGCCCTTCTTATCAAGGCTTCACTCTTGGATAAATGCGGGCGACCCCAGCGTGCTTTTTCCATTGCCCTGCGTGCGGCAAACCTGTCTCTGCGGGCGCGGTTGATGTCTCTGCTCTGGGTTGCAATCGGCGCAATATCGAATATCTTAATCTCCATGAACGAATTCGAAGCCGCAGTGCAGCTGCTCACTGCCGTATTACCGCGGAGCCTAGAATGCGACTCTCCAACCGTCACGGCAAAACTATATTCATACTTTGCTGATGCCTATATGGGATTAGCCGGGCAATCTGAAAGTGATAGCATTGCTGGACAAGGAGAAGAAGCTCCAGAACAGGAACCGGAAACCAAAGAGACCGGGCCGCCCAAAACAGCCACTCAACGACGTGATGAATACCTAAAAAGGGCAGCAATGGCGGTCCAGAGTGCTTTTGATGAGTATTCTAGCATTGAAGATATCAATAGCCAATGCGAGATGATGGCAAAGAAAGCTGTAATTATGAAAGTACTGGGCGACATGGTCCTAGCTGCGGACTATGCCGCGGCATATGCTGAGCTGAAGAAGAAGGCTGAGTCTCTGAGTTTAAATGGAGGAGACACTACATAAATGGCGTTTCTTTGGAAGAGGTTTTTTTTTTTTTTTTTTTTTTTTTTGGTAAACAAGCACAGTATGGCAGAATACAACAAATACACTTTAATGGCTGCGCAGAGTGTAACATAGAATGTAAAATAAAATCCTTGGTATAAACAGAAGCCTCCTGTGGGCGAAATGCTCAGTCAGCTACCCACATGCCGCTTGAAGAAAGAATTATGATTACTGTAAAAGTCTGTTTGCGCTTTTCACCTTTGGTTTCAGCAAGACATTGAAACTACCAAAATAATACGAAACACGTTCTCCATAAGATAGGTTAGTGACATGCAGAATCAAATCTCCAAGATACATAACGACTAGATAGGTATTGGAAAAAAGTATAACGACGAGTAGACAATATTGAAATGTTGATAAAGCCCGCAAATGGAAGAACACGCCGTTTTCTATTCTTCTTGGTAGGAAATCTTCCGCATTTCGCCAAGCCGGTGTCTTGCAGAAGCAAGCGCATTTTCCAATTGTAGAATTTCAACCTAAACAGTGAATCGCTTTAGTTAGCTCGCATCCATCAATGTCAAAAAAAAAGAGTCGCCAATTTACCTGTTGCTCCATCTCGCGAACCTTGAACTCGTGGGCCCCAAGTTTGGAATAATCTACTTGATCCTCTTCTTGGCTTCGCTCACGTATCATGTCTTGAACTTGGCGAACAAGCGATCGGCATGCTGACCCAACGGCTTTGCTGGCTTGTTCCAAGCGATCCTGGCTCTTGGACATAAATCCGGCCTTGACACGACTGGCTGCCACCAACTGTGCCGTCGACGCTGCAACGTCGTTGGATGCCACAATCAGCTGTTCTGGGCTGTTACGGTTGGACAATACTCCATCCGCCGTTTCAATCAATGTATTGGTTGACGAAGCGACCGCTTTGGCCGCCGATATAAGACCTTCCGTCCACCGGTTGTTCTTTTTGTAGAAGGCTGTGCGTGATGACGAGCCTCGTCCGGCTTGCACAATCTCCTGCTGCGTTACTGTTGCAGCGCGAATGAGCTCTCCGATGGCCGTTGTGATGGCTGCCGCGGCATCCAAGATGGAGTCGTGCACCTTGACTTCGTATGTAGTGTACCCATCTCGAGGCTTGTTCTTCAGTTTAGCAAGTCGAGCCGCGGCCGCCGCAATGGCATCGGCTGCTTTACTCAACTCTGCATCGACCAAGTCTCCAAGATCTCCCTTGTTGTTCATCAGTTTGCCAAACCCAGGAGCAAGGCCCTCTACCAGCTTGTTGAGCTTCTGCAGCTTGATCTGTACATCATTATTGCTGTTGATGACAACATCCGTCTTCTGGAGTGGCTCCATCCCTTCAAGGCGGAAACTCTGCAGGCCCCTGAAAAACTGCACTGTAGATTGGGCAGACTGCCTTGCACCTTGCATCAGCAAGTCAGCCTTTTTCTCATCCGTCGCCAGGCGCACTACGCCCTTGGTATTGCTGCATACATCAGCAACCGCTCCGGCAAACACGTTGATGGCCTTGATTAGCTCCGAGTGTGTGCTGTTGGGTCCATCAGCAATGAAATTGTTGAAGGCAGTAGCAAACTCCATTGCGCTCCCAGATGCCTTCTCGATCTGGGATAGCACATATGACGGCGAGGCATTTTGGTTTCCTGCCTGCATAGATGAATCCAGCTCGTAGAGAGCATCGTCCACGCGCGAGACACCGGCCTGCAACACGGAATCAATGACGTCGTTAATCTTATCCAGGTTTGACAAGATCAGGGCATCGATTTGCCCGTCGAGTGCATGGTCCGTTTCTCCTTGATTCTGCTTTAGTTCGCTCAGCTCAATGAGTGTCTGGTCCATGCCCGCTTTATACACCTCAAGCTCTTCTTCTTTCTCGCGTAGGAGTTGCTCGAGATCAGAGTCGCCGTTTCGGATCTTACTCTGTGCCTCTTCCAACGCTCGCGACTTGTTCCGGAGTGCCTCTTCCAGATCGCTCATCTCCCGGTTATACTTGGAAAGCATCGTGGAGAGCTCATTGCCCTTGCTACGTTCAAGGTTGTCCGCTCGATCTTGCGCCATGCGTAACTCTCGCTTTAGCTTCTCTACTTCGTCTTTGCTGCTGCCACTAGCTCGATCCTTATCATGAAGGGCTCGATCGCGTTCCCGGATCATATCAGCTAGCTCAAGATTCTTCGTCTTGATCTCTCTCTCCAATTTTTCACGCTTCTCGATGGCTTCCTGGGCGCTTGCTGCCTTCAGCTGCACCGCCTTGAATTTTTGCAACAAATCCAGGTGTTCATGCCGAAGCTGAGAGTATAGCTTCGCGAGAGATTCGTATTTCGATCTCCATGTATTAACTTGTTCTTGCAGCGCTTTGATTTGATCATCTTTGCTGCCCATCTGCTGCCCATAGCTGTTTTGGATTTGCATCAGTTCACCCTCCAGGGCCTTGACACGCTGGTCATACTGCTGCAGCATCAGCTGGTCGCGCTCGTATTGGGCTCGCGCGTTGAGATTCTCCCGTTCAAGTTCGGCTAGACGGCCTTGAGTTTGCCACTGAGCTTGCTGTGCAAGGAGTGCCTCCTGCTCTCGTTGCTGTTGCTCCATCAAACGCCGTTGCTGCTCTTCAAAATCGCGCTGCGCCTGTTGTTGAGCTTGCTGCTGCGCCAAGAGAGCTGCCCGCTGTCGTTCTTCGAGAACCCGCTGCTGTTCTTCGTATTCACGGTTCTGGCGATCCAATTCGCTCTTCCAGAACTCAGAGATTTCGTCTGGTTCATCTGATTTTGGCGGAGGAGCAGGGGATGGCTGTCGCTCAATTTCCTGCTTCGGTCTGGCAGGCAGGGCTGGAGCTTCGTCATCCCCAGCAAGGAGGTTCGGCGGATCCTGCGGCAACTTGGGGATCGTAATGAGGCTTGTCAAGTATCGAAGATTAGAGCATTCGTAGTAGAATTTGACGAGTCGATAATGCTGGGCGTCGTATCGCTGACGAAGGGGCTGCAGTGCATCATCATCGCCGGTGACTATGCGTCTAGATCAGCGCCTGTTCTTTGCGAGTCGAAGGGGGGGTGGAGGTTCAAAGAGTACTTACTTGAGTGCATGGCGCGCAGCATGCTAGTAATGAATTTGTAAATTCCATAGCTCTCTTGGACCAACGGCACCAGGGCTGCGATTCGACACTCGTTATTTCCGACGTTTCTAAAATGCGAAAAGATCAATTTCTGGAATTGCTCTATCTTGTCTTGCAGCACCATCAGATCAGAGATGGTCTCGTATCCCTCGTTTGGGTCGTTAATGGCTTTGAGGCTGAGATACTCCTCATACTCGAAAGTACCATTAAACTCCGGGTGTTGATGGTGGAAAGACAGCTTCGCAAGAAGGTAGTATACGTATTCTCGGATCAGAGGCGCATAACCGCGAACTCCTTCTCCGCTCATTCCACGGTTCAGGGAATCAATCCACGAGCGATTGGCCATTGCTTCTTTCAAGGCTGAGGGATGACCTTCCTGCAGAACCTTGTGGACGGTGATCAGGGCTTTGAATGTCTGGACCTCATCGGCAAGAATGGGTTGGCTGCAATAAGTTGGAGACGGTCACATCAGTAGCTGAACTTGGAGAAATATAGGAGATTTCATGTCAACCTACACCTTCATGCCCGCCCAGAAGGCCTGTGAAGATCTATGGTCCCAGGTATATACGATACATGCTCGTACATGCTTGCGCTTGGGGGAGATTTCATCGGGATTGGTGGCCTTTTTGATGCTAACGGCAAGCTCCTGATCGGTTCTAATTGATTTGGTGTGCAAAGGTAAGCGGATGTCGCCATTGGTATGCTAATTTATGGTTCAACGGAGGGTTATGACAAACTTCGTATGCTCGGTCGTGCGTATGGAAGCCATGGTGGGCGAAATACAGCTCAGGTAGATCGACGAAGCTTGGATAGGAGGCACACGATAGCGCAGTCGCAGAGCGCGCACTCACGGCGCAAGAGGCTCGGTAACGACTCGCGGAGAGGTCGGATTGTGTAGAGTTTCAAGGTACAGGATGTGCTTCTTCGTCGAGAAGATGAGATTGCGGCCAAATATCCTCCGCACAGTTGGAGAGCACTTATTACCCGCCGGATGATAGGAAGGCGATGGCATAGAAGCTGTAGCCGGGAAACGGGCGAGCATCGTCACCATGTGGGGCGCAGCGGGCCCTTAATTACCTGGGCGTTGAAGCGGTGTTTAAATAATCCGCCCTTTCTTGCTGTAGAATTACATAATCCCTGGATGCCATCAAATGCTCCAGGGTAATGCAGGAGAGATGTCTAGATATGCAGGGATATTGTTCTTGGATGGTGGCTAGGATGTTGGAATTTGCTAAAATAAGCGAAATATGATTGTCTCTATATATTTATATATTGTTTTATGGGAGTAGTATCAAAGACCTAAACCTAGTACATATGCTGGCAGTGTAGACACGTTGCAGTGGTGCCAGCGCTGCTGGAAATTACACAGGTGTATTGATTTATAACGACACTTGTGATAACTCAATATAAAGTACAAAAGCCAGCGAAATTCAGCATCATACACAACCCAGTTTCACTAACAGAGTAATACTACCAACACTTTTGAGTGTTATTTCGCATATTCGTTCAATGCAATTGCTAATATTTATTAGTATATATATCGCTGTTAAAATGAGCCAAATTAGCAAGCAATGAGACCGTGCCCCCCTCCCTCCCTGCCTCCAAAAAAAAAAAAAAAAAAAAAAAAAGGCAAAATAGATCATCCTATAATCTGTCATTACTATATCATATTGTGCATGTACGAAATCAAACATTTCTTTGAGTGAACATCATATATTATCATTCAATCCTCAATACGACATGTAGACATGTGCCTGAATTGGGTTAACTCGAGACCTCAGCACAACAACTTGGTAGCGCGAATTTATTCTTAGTACAGGGAATTTTATGTCTGTCATGGAGAACGTCCAGTATATTTCGCCAAGGCTTTCAGTTTCGGCGCTCAATGTATCCGAAAATCAGACACCTAGGTATTATATATGGGAGACACCGCACAAGCCGTAGAAACTATGGGGATACTCTACTCCTCTGATCAGGAGTGGCCAATGAGTAAAAATGCACTTTTGTCGATGTCATATTTTCTCATTTCCTATGAACATCAAATAGAAAAAAAATGCAGACCTTGGTCACATGCTGAGTTCTTTCCCATCCGAACGCAACACCATAAGAAAAACCGAAGCGAGCACCACGCCAACCCTTCCCTTAGATTGTAGTTTCGTATGCCAGAGGGGTGACAGTCTCAGGAGGGTTGTCAGTCAGGGAGACCGTGAGGGCTTCCCGGGGGAGAGCGGGCTGTCGCTTGACCTGAACAGTAACACCATCGGCTCTGGCCTGCTTCTTGGCCTCGGCGTTGGCCTTGACTCGCTTGATGAAGTCCTCACGAGATCGGGAGGGCTGGATGTGCTCGATTCGGACGTTGATGCGCTTCTCGATGTAGCGGTGCTTGACCTTCTTGTAGACGATGACGCCGACAGAGCTCTTGGTGACGTTGTAGATGACACCAGTCTTGCCGTGGTAGACCTTGAAGGGCATGCTATTCGACAATGTTAGTTCCCTTGTGCTTTTCCACCTCTATATCCAACATCGATTCCTTACCCCTTCTGGACGGCACCGTTGACCTTGATGTCGACAATATCACCGACGCTGAATGAATGTTAGTCGATTCACAACTCCAAATCAAAATTTTCCTCTTGTCCGGATTCTACTCACTGGTACACCTTCAAGTAGGTGTTCAGGGCGATCATGCCCTTCTGGCGAAAGTCCCGGCTGAAGGCATACTGCGTTCTCGTTAGCAACGATTGGTTTCATATCATCGCAGGGAGGATAAACCAACTCGAGTGCCCGCTCGCTTTCCGTAAGAGTGACCCATCGCGCCTTAATTGCCGTCGATTTTTCGTTCGAGGATTGACGAAGATGGAGGTGAAGCTTTGCTAGTTTGGCGTGGTGAATTTGCGCACGGCGTGTGGGAGCGAATCTGCTTAGATAATCCACTATTTTTTTTTCCCTCCACCGTGGTGGTAGGGCAATTGTGGGAATTTGGCGGGCGTGTGCAGCGAAGCCCGCCTTAGGGTTTGCTGCTAGTGCATCACGTGCATTATTTTCAACGCCAAATTTCCTATCCACACAACCTTGCCGAGTTTCGAGATCACCTGCGGAAAAGTTCACCAGTAGCCACCATCTCGGGAAGCAAGTCAAGTGAGTGTTGGATGCTCAATTCTGGCAACTCGAGCCGTAATATCTGACCGCATACAGAATGGCCCCTCGTGCGCATTCCAAGACCTCGCGTGTCCCTCGCAGACCCTTCGAGTCTGCTCGTCTGTCAGTATCACCGGCCACTGAACTAGAGCATGGCTCTGTTTAAGTCGTATGTGACAAGGAAACTGACATATTATTTCTGATCAGGGACGCTGAGCTGAAGCTCGTCGGAGAGTATGGCCTGCGCAACAAGCGTGAGGTCTGGCGAGTCGGTTTGACTCTGTCCAAGATCCGTCGTGCTGCCCGGTATGTCAATGCTGCATAATCTGTACGGCACTTCTCCAGCTCAAAAACTAACTGTAAATCTCCTGCAGTCAACTTCTTACCCTCGACGAGAAGGACCCTAAGCGACTTTTCGAAGGCAATGCCCTGATTCGACGTCTTGTCCGTGTCGGTGTCCTCGACGAGTCTCGCATGAAGCTCGATTACGTCCTGGCCTTGAAGATTGAGGATTTCTTGGAGCGCCGCCTGCAGACCTGTGTCTACAAGCTCGGTCTTGCCAAGTCCATCCACCACGCCCGTGTTCTGATTCGCCAGCGCCACATCCGTGTTGGCAAGCAGATCGTCAATGTCCCCTCCTTCATTGTCCGTCTCGACTCCCAGAAGCACATCGACTTTGCCTTGACCTCACCATTCGGCAGCGGCCGTGCTGGCCGTGTCCGCAGAAAGAAGGCCAAGGCCGCCGAGAAGGGCGAGGGTGGCGAGGAGGAGGAGGATGACGAGTAAATGCATCATAACAGGTGTTAAATGACTCTTCCTGCATACAAGTTTGATGACCGAGGGATATCACAAGTAGGGAAAAAAGGTTTCTCTTCCTAGCTTTCGGCGTTGGCCAAAGGATAAAAATGGAATGATTTAAAAAAAAACATGAAACGTAATTGCAAATGGGATTTAAAGTGCCTACATGACCCGAAAATTGTGATGCTCATCGTGGGGAAGACATGAGAGAGCTGTCTCTCAGTATGCCTTGGCATAGAGTCGTATGCGTAAAAAAAAAGAAGGAAAAAAAGATCAGGAATTCATTTCATTAAATGTAGGTATGTAAGAAGTGGATATCTTTTAGCTTAAGAGCTCATCTTTACCCAGTAGATTTGCCATTGGATCTTGAGCAACAGTCCTCTTCCGGCGGTATTCATCCATCTCAGCCTCTGATACTCCGTTTAACATCTCTTCTTGCGTACGCTTCCTGCTTCCTGCATCTTGCAGAGCCGTTCTTGATTCAGTTTCTTCACGCTCTGCAGGTAATGACCCGGTCTCTTGTTCCGATACGGGGGCCCCAAATCGTTGGCGCTCAGCAGCCTCCCACGCTTCTTTACCTTCCTCGCCAGTACAGTAGCTGTTCTTGATGAAGGAGTGGCAGCACGCATAGCCCCATTTAAAATTTGACCACCAGCTACCCCAAACCGATGTATGGTTGTTGATAAGCACATCCTCTGCGTACTTCGATTTGGCGCCCTTTAGCGGCGCACCCTTGACGAGGCCTGCTTCGTCATACTCCACAAACGTCTCGGATTCTGACATGGCCATATTGCGCAGCGCAGCAGGCATTGCATTATGCGCATCGTCTCCGTATTTTTCCAACAATTCCCTTTCACGTTCAATACGTCTTTTCTCCGCCTCATCTGCTTGTTTCTTACGATAAAACGCACCGGCCGTCGGATTTGCCTGCAAATGCTGGGTGGTGTCTCCGCTCTTTTCCTGAGCTTCCCATGCGTATCTTTGCGCCTTCTCGAATTCGCCGGCATCGCCCGAGGACCGCATGAACCCTTCTTCCGCAAATAAATCGGCTGCTTTATCTGCTGTTGCGCCAGAGTTGACGAGTGCTCTGGTTTTGGGATCGTATTTCGCAGATTCAAGGTCAAGGTTCAAAAGATACTTGGCGGTATCTTCTCGTATCCGAAGCTGCCTTGTTGCTGTGCTTTGGTGCTTGCTCATGTCGTTTTCTTCAGCGTATTTATCACCGTCATCCTTTCCCTCTTCATCATCATCGTCATCGCCGGCTGCCGCATTTTTCGCTTGCTTCCGTAGCTCTTCCATTTCATTGAAGTCGTCAACCACTCTGCGATACTCTCTAGCGTCGTAGCCATTCCACCTGTCTCGTTTTGCATCCCATCCCAACTTGACATCTTGGACGACTTCGTCTGCCTGGATGTCCTTGCCTGTCCATTTCGCTCCTTTCGCTCTTGGCCGGCTCAGGCAATCTTTGGCTTTGTGTGTCATTGATCCGCAGTTCTCACACGCGCCTTTTCGGTATTTCGTTGCCGCTGGCCCAGCCTTCTTTCCGCGATCGTACCATTGTGCTTTTTCGTTTTTCTCTTCTCGACGCTGATGCTTGAGGTAATCATTGTCATCGTCACCTTCTTCCCCAGCATAAAATGGCCGTTTACTGATGAAGGATGGAATGTATATGTTTTCCTCTTTTGAGGCTGCGCCTGTTTGAGGCTTCCGAGGGGGCGGCATAGTTGTTTGTTTTGAATGCGACGAATGTTATAAGAGCGCGATATCTTTGCCTTTATGCCTGCAAGACAATGGTCTAGGAAGAATGCGCAATATATTGCTTCTTTGAAGGAGCGCGATGAAGTATGAGATGGCGATGACTGCGGACAGGCACTGCGCTACCTCCAAGCGCTAAAGGTGATTGATAGATTCCTGCAGTATGTCAATGATCCTTTATCTGCACGTGATCACGCGATGAAGAACCCCACCAATGACGCGACACAGACACGCCCTTCCACGTATTCATGCCATCTACTGCTGGCTTCTGTCTTTTGCCACCAAAGTTTGTCTCGAATGCAATCCCATGGCTCTAGGAACAGCGAATTATGGTCTTGTTTCGCGTGCGCTTGAACTGTATCGATCATTATCAAGCATTGCCCAGCCGCCATGACCCGCCACTTCGCACCGATGTTCAGGCGCCCCCGCCCTTGAAGGCTACAAAGGTGCCTGTTATTCGGATATTCGGCTCGACCGTGTTCGGCCAGAAAGTCTGTGCCCATGTCCACGGAGTCTTCCCTTACTTATATGTGGAATACGATGGGAGTTTGAACCGGGATGAAGGTGAGCTGTGCAGCAAAGCCTTAAGCTGTGGTATTGAATATCTTGTTAAAAGAGCCATCCATAGTTGGGTCATTTATATACCGCTTGCATCTCTCCATCGATCACGCTCTTGGTATAAGCTATCGACAAGATCAAAATGGAGATAAAACGAGGTTTGTGGCACGAATCACACTGGTGAAAGGAATACCGTTCTATGGGTACTCTGTTGGGTATAAATGCTTTCTCAAGATTTACATGTTCAATCCTGTGGTGATGACAAGGCTAGCAGATCTGCTGCAGCAAGGTGTCATCATGAAACGAAAATTTCAGCCGTATGAAGCCCATCTCCAGTACCTCCTTCAGTTCATGATTGATTACAATCTATATGGCTGTGATTTTGTCGAAGCATCCCAAACCCATTTTAGATCCCCGGTTCCCGCGAATGAAGTCGGCACGTCTTCGCAACTGTTTTGGAATATTCAAAATATTCCAAAGAATTCAATCACGGATGATCTCGCACTGCCCCGAGAAAGCTATTGTTCAATTGAAGTCGACATCGCTGCCCAGAACATCACCAATAGGAAAAAGGTTAAAGAGCGCTTGCTCCACCACGACTTTGCTGAGTTTCTAAAGCCTCCAACGGATGATATTAGACTAGTGTCTAGTATGGCCGGGCTTTGGAAAGCCGAGGCACGAAGGCGTCAACACCAAGCATTACCCGACCAAACACATCTCGAGCATCTGGCGTCCTCTTTTCCCCAAGACGCCCTTGTGTCGATGTCGGCTGACACTCGATCGTCCCAAAGTCAGGCATGGATTCATGAAGGAGAATATCGCCGAAAGGTGGAACGTCTAGTTGCTAAAGAAAAAGACCAATTCCATGGACCAGAAATTAACCTAAATACGTTTTTGCCTCCTTTGCACTCTGAAAATTCCATCAAAACCGCTTTGCAGTCTGTTGAAGATCTGCATCCGTCTACGCTCTTGCCCGCACTTGGGCTTTCATTAAACCCAGAGCAACTAGGCGAGGATCCTAATGGCAGTATTGTGGTCGATGAAATCAAACTGTCTCAAGTAGAGGAAAGTGACCTACTTGCAACATATTCGGATGATTTGGAGATACGTCAAGAGATTGCCCAAAATCACGATGATGTTTCAGTGGGGAGCACCAATCTCATGGGCAAAGACATCTTGTTTCAATCATCGAACCTTGAAATCATGAAATACGCGAGACGGATTATTGGGATCGGCCAAAGCGGTCTTGCAAGCGGCCTGCTTCCTCAAATTCCCGTATCGGCTAGGTTGGTTGAAGCTGCGCAACGCAACCGACTTACTTTCAAAAAAGGTCAAACGGCTGTGGGGGGCCAAAAGACTAAAATAATTCGTAAACGGACAGCATCGTGGTCTTTAGATAGCAAATTTGCTAAGAGGGCTAAGTATGATGCTTCATATGAAGATGAACCCCTCCCCCCTTTGACCGGTGCAAATGAGTCAATGTCCTATTACGAGTCTCAGTCCGATTTATTGGAACCAGTCGACTTTTCAGGATCGCCACCACGCATTGTCGAGGGACAAAAGACTAAAACCTCAGATCATGTCGTGACCTATGCTATTCGTCCACCCTCTGCGGCTGAAATTTCTCTGGGGAAGGATCACTACCTATCAACTATCATGTATCAGGATGCTTTCTACAGCAGAGAAGCTGACCTTCCGACGCAGCGGCGCGAATATGCAGGTAGAGAATTCCAATTAATCAGCGACACTCTTCCTTTTTTGAACGACTTCGACCCTACCGGAGTACTTTCGCAATTCAGAAACTACAATCTCGAAGCGAGTTTTTCTCATGGGCCTCATATGAAACAAGAGGATCAGCAATTGAAGAAAGCATGTTCGTGGAGAAGCTGGGAGATAGCACAACTTCCCCCTACTTATGAGGAGGTTAGTAAGTGGTCCAATCAGAGCGGCAATGTCGACACAACCAGCAGTACTACACTGCGGACCTCAAGCCGTCCACCGCTCTCTCAGATTGATGGCCCAACGCAAAAGGCCAAATATGATTTTAAATATAGCCAAAAGCAGCCCTCAACAGCTGTGCCACATGAAGCTCAATATATGAGCATAATGAGCCTTGAAGTTCATGTGAACACGAGGGGAAATTTTGTCCCCAATCCAGAAGAAGACGAAGTCCAATGTATTTTTTGGCATTGGAAAGATGACGAGGCAACAGCCAGCACTGATTTAGAAACACAAGCGCTATCCAAATCCGGAATCCTAGTCCTCTCAGTTGATGGTACTTTGGCTGATCGAATAAGACATTCAGTATCTGATGAGGTTATTCATGAGTCTTCGGAGCTGGATTTAATCAATCGCATGGTTGAGACAGTCAGAGTCCATGACCCAGATGTACTGACCGGCTATGAAGTCCATGGAAGTTCATGGGGCTATCTCATTGAACGAGCGAGGCTGAAATATGATTACGATCTTTGCAATGAATTTTCTCGGATGAAGGCACAATCCAAGGGTCGATTTGGGAAAGACAGTGACCAGTGGGGCTTCAACACAACATCAACCATTCGAATAACGGGAAGGCATATGATCAATATATGGAGGGCAATGCGTAGCGAAGTGAATCTTCTCCAATACACCATGGAAAACGTTGTATGGCATCTTTTGCATCGTCGAATACCACATTATTCGTGGAGATCTCTCACATCCTGGCTCCAAAGCGGCAAGGCACGGGATTTAAATAGAGTCTTAAGATACTATCGAACACGGTCTAGGCTAGACTTGGAAATTCTCGAGTCCAACGAGCTGATCTCGAGAACCAGCGAGCAAGCAAGGCTTCTTGGTGTCGACTTCTTTTCTGTATTCTCTCGCGGCTCACAATTCAAAGTTGAGTCCATTATGTTTAGGATTGCCAAACCGGAAAATTTCATGCTGGTCTCCCCTAGTCGGAAGCAGGTCGGACAACAAAATGCACTCGAGTGTCTACCACTAGTAATGGAGCCCCAGAGCTCGTTCTATAGCAGCCCTCTTATTGTGCTCGATTTCCAAAGTCTTTATCCTAGCATCATGATTGCCTATAATTATTGCTACTCGACCTTCTTGGGACGAATCACAGATTGGCGAGGCAAGAGCAAGATGGGCTTCACCGAGTATAAAAGACAAGACGGCTTGTTAGCTCTGCTAGAAAATCACATCAACATCGCGCCGAATGGCATGATGTATGTGAAGTCCGAGGTTCGGAAATCTCTGCTCGCTAAAATGCTAACAGAAATTTTGGAGACGAGAATAATGGTCAAGAGTGGCATGAAACAGGATCAAGATGACAAGACCCTTCAGCAGCTACTAAATAACAGACAGCTTGCTCTAAAATTGCTCGCCAATGTGACTTACGGTTATACTTCAGCTTCGTTCTCAGGTCGAATGCCTTGCTCGGAAATCGCAGACAGCATTGTACAGACTGGTCGCGAGACTCTGGAGAGAGCTACGGCTTATATCCACTCAGTGGAGCGATGGGGCGCAGAAGTTGTATATGGCGATACTGACAGTCTTTTCATCTGCCTCAAAGGGCGATCAAGGGATGAGGCATTCACTATCGGCCAAGAGATTGCTCAGGCTATTACGAAAATGAACCCAAAGCCAATCAAGCTCAAATTTGAGAAAGTCTACCACCCATGCGTTTTGCTTGCTAAAAAGCGCTATGTCGGTTACAAATACGAAACCAAGGATCAGCTCAAGCCTGAATTTGACGCCAAAGGCATAGAGACTGTCCGCCGCGATGGTACTCCCGCAGAACAGAAGATTGAAGAAAAAGCCCTGAAGTTGCTGTTTGAGACGGCAGATTTGAGCCAAGTCAAAAAGTACTTTCAGAAACAGTGTAAAAAAGTAATGCATGGCAAAGTATCAGTCCAAGACTTTTGTTTTGCCAAAGAAGTTCGCCTTGGCTCCTATTCTGGGCATGGCCCACCGCCAGCTGGAGCACTAATCAGCGCAAGAAAGATGCTGCAAGATGCCAGAGCAGAGCCACAATACGGCGAACGCGTCCCGTATGTGGTGATAACTGGAGCGCCAGGTGCTAGGCTTATCGATCGGTGCGTCTCGCCAGAGGAGCTTCTTCGTAATCCTCACTGGCAGCTGGATGCAGATTACTATATATCCAAAAACATCATCCCTCCCTTGGAGCGAATCTTCAATCTTGTTGGCGCTAATGTAAGGCAATGGTACGACGCCATGCCAAAAATACGGCGTGTTCACCAAACGAAAGGGCTTGGGAGCAAGAAACGGACATTGGAAGCATATATGCTGTCAGTACACTGTATGATTTGCAGAAGAAAAATTGCCGGCACTGCAGAGCTATCATTGTGCCGTTTCTGCTACGCCAGAATGCCAGCCTCTTTGCTAGCACTACAGTCGAAACTGACTGCGGCGGAACGCAAATATGATGAAACACTATGCATCTGCCAGTCTTGTGAGGGAATTGGCCCGCTGGAAGAAGTTGGGTGCGACAGCCATGATTGTCCTGTATTTTGGACCCGCACCAAATTGAAAAACAAGATGCTCTACGAGCAGGCGGTAATCAGCCCGGTAATTGATGGAATAAATGCCAAGATGAAGAGCTCTTCTTTGAACTGGTAATGGATAAGGGGCGATGACTCCTATTTTTTTGATATTGTTTTCTATCCCTTAGGATTTAGAAGCTTTATCGGTGTCACTAGCGAATAATTGAAATGACCGGTACGCGACGAGATGAATTTAAATACCACTTGATGCTTGCCTATTACCCAAACGCCAGCGCTAATCACAAATCAATAGTAATCCTTATCTGGCCTAAAAAGTTGCCCTGGGCCTTTGCGGCTAATAAGTGACCTTTCCGTTCTATTCTTCTTCTTGTACAAGTACATCTATTACAAGGTATGCTCGGCATCAAATCCTCGGTATCGTCAAGATCTGAGCGATCTAGGCACGGCCTACCAGATTCTAGTCGTCGTCCATCCATGCAGAGTAATCATCATCATTCAGTTCTGCAAAAGCTGATGGGGTGGTTGGAATTGGTCGGGCTGTGGTGGCGGAGACTCCTGTATCTAAATTTTTAGCCGTATTATCTGTGGGATTTGTAGTGGTAGAGTTAGTGCTGCTGGCACCATTGTCAGTTTGTTGCTGTGCATCTGGAAAGTCTCGATCCCAAAGTTCAGTCTGATGCGACTCGCCTTCCACGGCAGGGGTAGTAGGTTGCGAGTCATCTGGTGCGGCAACGACGAGGATGTTTGGACTATACTCCTCTTGTAGTTGACTATCTTGTCTTCTTCTCCACGCTGAGGATTGGTGCCGCCTAGTCTGGTCTTCTTCGGACACAAGGGCAGCCTGTTCCTCTAGTACTAAACTGGGAGATCTCCGCTTCGATGTGGGAACGGGCCCTATTTTAGTGCCCCCGTTTGTTGGCATTGGAAGTGGTGTCCCTGGCGGTGGAAGTGGTTGCCCTCGACCCATGGGCTGGCTCAAATCGACAGGAATGCTCTTTTCACTATTTCGCATGGCTTCTCTTTGTCTCTGGATAGCATTCCATCCCCACTGTCTTGCCTGTGCTGCCGCATTTGTGACTGCCGCTAGAGTGTTCCTCTTCTGAGCCAATGTGTCACTCTCGATAGAACTAGCCGTCATCATACTAGAGGGATCGCGTTTTTGAAAAAGACCACGGCTAAAAGAACCAGCCTGAGATTTCACCGAGTTAGATGTAGACGTACGGGAGAGATCCGGTTCAGAGCCGCCGACTGTTCCAGGGGGTAGAGATATATTCTGTTGTGGTAGCTGCGGCAAAAGCTTGGGATCAATATCGCCGTCCGCGCCATAGTTGCCATGAAAATCTTTAGAAGAAGAAGAAGATCGTCTAGATGTGATAGTGGACTGCGATAACTTCCTAGATATTGGCAAGGGCGAAGCGTCTTGAGACCTAGATCGCAAGGCCGCAATATGGTTCATGGCGTAGTCTGGCGGGGACGTCGAGGGCTTGAATATATCAGCATGGGTCGTTTCTGTTCCGACAATCGGCTCGGTAGAAGTTTTAAAACTCCTCGGAGAATGAACCGCAGTTGGAATAGCTATATCCACACTAGTTGATGACCCCAGAGTTGGTAGCATAGAATCTGCCTTTTCCAACTTGCTTTCAAGTGGGCTGGGTGCTGGTTCAAGCGAATCCATTGCCGGCATTGTTTGGCTCTTTTCAATGGCTTGGGTGCCATCAGAGTGGTTAACGCCAGAATCGAGGAGGTCTGGTATTTCAGCATCGCCGACTTGAGGCAAATGATCGGCTGGTAGTGCAGGAGATTTGACAGCATCGTCCCCTTCAAATATCCCGCCTCTCCATTGCTTGTGTTCCGTGTTGAAGAATGGTATATCATCCCAAAATGGCTGTACCAAGGTCTCAGCAAAGACTTCCTTGATGCGATTTTCTATCTGACGAGTGATAACAGTATAGGTAATTTGTCTTGAGCTCACGATGGGCTCAATGGTCATTTCCATCTTTGGCATTGTTTGAAAAGAGACCCATATCCTGTTACTTGGAGGCGGCTTGATTTTGAATAGAGTATGGCCCTCCAGTCTCCGGAGAACCACGGCAAGAATCAGATTCACCTCCCGAACTTTGAATCTTGCCCCTAAATCGATCCTTGCAGTGGCAGCAACCTCGATCCGAAAGCTGCCGGTATACTTCAGGTCCGCCTCTACAACGCACTCGCCCTCGACGTTAAGATCTCTGAGTTTCAGATTGGAAAGGTAAGGTGCAGCATCTCCGGTGTCTATTTGTTGAATCTTGATATTGGTGAGAAACGAAGGTCGTTTGACGCGTGATATCTTTTTGGTGATCTTGTCGTTGATGAAAGTTTCCAGATCCCGAGTTTTATACACCCCCAGGAAAACTCTGCCAATAAGTGCGTTGACCCACCGCGAGTGCACTTGGTCCTCGGATGAATGCAGCTTCTGGACTAATGAAATGATGGATTTGAGCTCAAATTGTTTGGGCTGTGGCGCAACGTCTTCGAAACCGAAGGTGTGCTGTTGATTTTTCAGCATGGCAAAGTAAAAGTCTTCTTTGGCTGAACAATTTTCCGAAAACAAGTAAAATGGCCTGGATCCCTGATTATCCGACGAGTGTTGTTCTGATTCATCGAGCTTTCGCGTTAGGGATATTGCATTTCGTTTGATGAATAACTCTCCCTCCGGTGTGATGTCGCCGCCCGAGTATATGCCTATTCTATGATGCGCCAGAGAAATCACATGTCGCACTTCGAGCTGCTCCTCATCGTCGAATAGCATTAGATGGCCATGTCTGCGCCTGGTTAGTGTATGAGCCATGTATGGAGAAGAAACATGCAGAAGCGCACCGAAGCACCACATAGAATACATTGCCTGCTTTCTTTGGCCTCTGACTAACGCTGCTACTGTTATCCATTGGGCTAGCAGCAGCTTTGCGGTCGAAAATACTCCTATACATTGTCTGATAGACGCTTGGGCTGGGGGGTGTCACTGTGGCTGAGCCGATAGGTGTCGAGCGCTCCACTGGCTTGGCATTGATTCCCATGGGAACATATTCACGGCAAACTGCGAAGTATCCCGCCGCGACATCGATATCGGTATTCGACCGCTTGGAATCGCTATTATTCCGCTGCCTCTTGGCTTCGTCGAGCGCTGTTGTGTCATCGCCGGGATGCACAATGGCGCCCTCATCTTCGTCGTATGGGATGCCGAGAACGCGTCGATAAGGCAAGTTATAGTACCCGTAGAGAAAAACAGATGCAAGGAGTAAAGGTATAAAGGTAATGCCGCCTATGAGGTAGGCCACCAGAATCGTCGTCCAAGCCGCCATGGCCAGAGAATGAACAGGCAACTCTAGGCTTCGCCCAGGATGATCGCGGCCCGCTATAAGACGGTCAAGGCGAAATAAACGCGATGAAAAAAGAAACAATCATTATGCTGCGCTGAAGAAGAGTTGTCAGAATGCTGAGTATGATAATAAGACAATTAGCCTAGGTCTGGTATGGGAAGGTGAGCTGGCCAGATGATTGATGCGAGGCTTGTCCGCTACGTCATGTGATGAATAGCGTCCCAAGAAACTAAGGTTCTTGGTACTAGGTACTAGCAAGCTTCGAGCAAGACACTACTTATCAGGTACTAAACTGCTGATGAAGTAGGTACATAGTACTACTAGCCAGAATACCTGCTTACCTAGGTACTAGGTAGGTACCCACGGGACTTCTGAGACATCTTCCAGTTTAGCACTAATGTATCAGATAGCTTCCATAGAACAATTACTTTTGGCACTGCTGTAAGTACCAGTAATGCTAAGGCGGTTAGGAGATAGCATTATATATGTATATACACATAAAATAAAATAAAATAAAACAATTCTTGGACATCAAGTGGACGTAATATATTACCTTGTAGCTACCTATCGGTAGGTGAGCGCCTACCTAGTAGCAGGTTAGTAGTCTAGTACTAAGGTGCCTGGTTGCCAGCTTTGGTAGCGCCGCACCAAGGGTGTCTCCCAGCGTGCAGAATTTTCCCTCGTCGGCAGCATTCCCACTACCCTTTCCAGCCATAAATTCCACATCTCTGCAGAGCGGGAGTACCAAACCGAATTCCGAGTCAGGCTGCAGGTTTTATATCTGCTTTTTTTTGTGTATATTTTTTTTTTCATTGCCCCAATATTTCAGGACAAATAGTACGCGCGTGCGCTTGAAAACAGCGAGAACCGGAATCAAATGGGCCAACCATCGTTTGCCGCGTCGAACGCGATCATCTACGTTACCTATGGCTTCTTCCTGTGCGTAAAAACCCCAAGCTTGCAGCTAGAATAGGAAGAAGGAAAAAAGTACAAAAATCCCGTGTAGTTTGGCTAACATGCATTCTAGAGTCATGGGCACAGGCATTGCCTGGAGGATGAGAAAGCAGCCCAACACGGACTTTCTGGCTGGCAACAGGACACAGACTGGTCAGAAACCAACAGATGACGCCTTGGCGCTCTTTTCCCTTTCCATGGCTCATATGGATCCATTGTTGTGCACGATCAACTAACTTGTCCATGTTTCCCGCAGCCTGGCCTCTGGCATTCAACTTCATCGCCTCGGGTGAGTCGTGCGCAAGAGCAATCTTGGCTCGGTGAATTGTCTCAGACAGACAGACAGAAGAGGATATCTGTGGAGCGGTAGCAGTAACGTTCAACTATGGCAATCGTTCAAGCGCTCCATCTTGCGTGCGCCTGCGCCTGGACGAGGCACGGATACACGCTCTTCTTTTCCAAGACAGGTCGCGGAAAGACGCATGCCTACCTCGATTAGTAGACTGAATAGGTTCGTACCCTTCAAAGCAATCTTCGTCCCTCTCCCCCTCTCTCCCCGGCGATATACATCTCGCTCTCTACCACTAACCGAAGGGTCTTTCATGCTCACTCTCGCCACTACGGGCACTGGAGGAGGAAGTATGAGAAGAGTAAAAGAGGAGGAAAAGAGAACCAGAGAATCCAAAAGATGTCCATCGTTGGGGACTAAGAGGGGGGGAGAGGATGCGGCTCACTACGGGCGCCGAGTTGAAGCAGCTTTGCGAGATCCAACCCTAGCTAGAAGAAGCAGCTCTCATTCTCCTTGGAGATGAGATGTCTATTTATTCTGTTCTTGCGGGAGATGTCGTGGCTGGGGCAACGAAGCTGAGATTGTACCGTGAATACTCGATCAAGTTAATGCTTGCGTGGGAAACGTGCTGCCGCTCCAGATCCCCTTTCCTTGTCCCTCTCCCTTTTTTTGTCGGGTTATGTTTTGCTGACCTGTATAGCTCTGGGATCTGGTATCCTGTTTTCGTACCCGCAACTCGCAACCATCGCGGGTGTTCAGGGCGTTGTTGTTTACGCCTTGGCTTCGGCGTTGCCTTTACTCATCTTTGCCGCTCTGGGTCCCATACTCCGCCGCAAGTGTCCGGATGGATTCGTCTTGACTGAGTGGACACGTGAACGGTATGGCACGGTTGCTATGCTGTATCTGAGTTTCATGACTCTGGTTACCTTGTTCCTTTACATGGTTGCCGAGCTTTCGGCCGTCGGACAAGTGGTCAATGCTCTAACTGGCCTTGACGGGCTCCCAGTTATCATTGTGGAATGTGTGGTCACGACGATTTATACCTGTAAGTTGAGAGCAGCAATTGTAATGTAAAACATTAGCATGCCGCGGAGATGGTTATGGCTAACATGAATGGCCTGTACAAGCTCTTGGTGGGTTCCGCATTTCCTTCTTGACAGACGTCGTTCAAGGAGCCATGGTCGTCGGACTCATCATTATCGCCACCATCACCATCGGAGTCAAGGCGGAAATTGACCGTGATCTCATCGATTCCTCGGGGCTCACCAAGGCCAGCCTCGTGGGATGGCAGCTGGTGTACATCCTCCCCGTGGCAGTCCTGACAAACGACTTCTTCTTGTCCAACTTTTGGTTGCGTACCTTTTCATCCAAGACGGACAAGGACCTGTGGGTCGGCGTTTCGGTTGCGACTGTGGCCGTGCTGTGCATCCTCACTTTGGTGGGTGCGACAGGTCTCATCGCGGCGTGGACGGGTGCCTGGCCTGGAGAATCGGACATTGATGGCTCGCTTGCGTTCTTTGCGTTGCTCGAGCAGCTACCAAACTGGGTGGTGGGAATCGTTTTGGTCATGGTGGTCAGCTTGAGCGTCTCCGCCTTCGACAGCTTGCAGTCAGCCATGATTTCATCCGCGTCCAACGATTTGTTCCGCAACCGCCTGAACATCTGGATCATCCGAGTACTGGTTGTGCTCGTCATCATTCCCACGGTGGTGATTGCCCTCAAGGCGCCGTCTATCCTCCAAATCTTCCTCATCAGCGATCTTGCATCGGCGGCAACCATCCCCCCACTCTGCCTCGGCTTGATCGACAGCTTTTACTGGTGGCGCGGGTTCGAAGTCGTGGTGGGAGGATTGGGCGGCATCCTGACCGTCTTCATTTACGGCACCATCTACTATGGCGATGCTAAGAGCGGTGGCGAACTCATCTTGCTCGAGCAGGGCCTCTACGAGGGAGATTGGGGCGCCTTCGGAGCCTTTGTGGCTGCCCCTGTGGGTGGTATCATCTGGGGCTTTATCGCTTTGGCGCTGAGGCTATCCGTGCAGTTTGGCCTGGCAAAATCGCGCGGCGAGCGATTCGATGCTCTTGATCGCCCAACTACCGATGCCGAGGCTGAGGAGGATGATGCTCAGCTCGTGACGGAGATTCATGCCTCGGCTGCCGGCAAGTTCTTTTGAACTGCCATACAAAAATACTGGTCGAACCCACAAGAGACAACACTATACCTCTCGGCATGGTGGTGAAAGATGAACGAGTTTGTATGGAGCATCTCGTCGATTCGACCTGTACAAGCGATACTCTGCAACTAAGGCATTATTGTGTTATTGCACAGATTAATAATATGCATACCTTGTTGGCGGCGCGCCATTCTTTGACACAGAGTGGGAAAGGGGATGAGTCGAGATAAAAATGAAGCATGGGATTTTGGTTGGTAGCACAATAAGAAACCTTGTCTTCTCTGCCTTCTTGTGAGGAAGCGTGCATGTTGAAAACAAACAGATTCGTTGTGAAATAAATTGATGCTTTCCTTGGATGGCTGGGCAAGCGGTACAAGAGGAGGCACGCGAGCAGGTGCAACTCCCTACATGTACCGCGTCGCTGAATTGTCAGGCATGTTGATGTAATACGTACAGTACTTAGGTAGGTAGGTACCTATTAGGTGCCCCTAATCATTGGCTGTGCCTGTGCCTGTGCCTGTGCCTGTGCCTTGCAGTTGCCGTTGCAGTTTACAGGCGCAATTGCCACTGCAACTAGGTACTGTTACATGCAGCAGAAAGAAGCAGGTGCTTTTGGCCTGTCTTGCCTAATCCAGCCCGCTAAAGAAGAAGAAGAAGAAGAAGAAGAAGAAAAAGAAGAAAAAAAAAAAAAAAAAAAAAAAAATTTCGGATTGAGAAGCCTCCTTTTTCAGCATCAGCCATGGCGTGCTCCAAAGTTGCCGCCAAGGGCAGTGGAAAGGCTATGGTACCTACTAGGCTACTCACTGTCTACATGCAAAGCAACGAATCTGCATGGCTGCGCTGTGCCTACTGTAAATATTCTAAGTTGGAGCTATTACAGCCAATTTCCGGCCCAGCTTGGAAGGCTAATGGCTGTTAGCATTAAGCAATCGCCAACCATTGAGCATCCTCCATGTCTCCCCTTGGCAATAACAAATGCCCATACAAAGAACTTACTGTCTCATCCTTATCAGTGCTAGGTGGAATTTATAGCTGTCTAAGCAGCCACAATTGCGTCAACCGAGCCGACCCTCGCCAGAACCCGCTCGCTCCACCACGTCCTATGGGGGGGAGGTTCTATTAATATTCCCAAGCTCTGGTCCATAATAGCTTCTCCTCCTGCATAGCACAAATTCTCGGGCTTTTTTTTTTATTTCACTTTTCCTTCCTTTTTTTTTTTCTTTCTTGGATTGCGAATCTTCCTTTCCATAATATTTAATTTTTCTCCAGTCCGCGAATTGACCACCAGCAACACAACTTTACTCTCCTCTCAACAGCTTTGCTTACGAAAAACAAAGGACTATACAGACTGAAACGGCTCGCCCAGAATTGTCGCCTTGGCTCCCGGCCCAGCCCATGGCATAAACCACAGCTCCTCCGAATGGCGACGGCGTCGAACCCTCCGCCCTACGAGGGCTCGTCCACCGCTCCAGCTGTCGCGCCGCTCTCCAGTTCTCTCTCCTCAGCTTCTCCTCATCCGCAGGCTCGCTCATCGTCAGCATTGTTGACAGGCAACCCATCACCATGCGCTCCTCCAGCCCGAACCCAGTCTCAGCCCCCTTCCATTATACGACGGCGCTTTCGCTCAACCTCCAGCCTCTCTGCCGAAAAGACGACGTCTTCGGCCTCGGCCGCTCCCGACTCTGCCGCCGCCGGTGATGCCGCCGCTACAGCAGCCTCGGCTTCAGCCTTATCCTCAGCCTCGCCCTCATCCACGCCCACACCTCCCATGCCGTCCATGCTACAACCCCGCGTCGCCGTCGTCCTAAACGTCCCGAAACCGTGGCATCCATGGCTCTTCGCCTTGCGCCTAGCCTCCATCCTACCGGCTCTGTGGTGGGGGCTGCCGTCGCTACTACGATTATTGATACACTTCTTGCCAGGACCGCCGGACCAGTTTCTGCTCGTGAGGCCGCCGGGCGGGAGCTGCGATCCCCGTGGCCATGACCCTCTACAGACCTCTGCTCTCTCGTCTTCGTGCGCTGGAGAACAACACGGCAGCGGCGCAGCAGCTATGATGGCGGCGGCTCCTTATGCTGTTACCGAGACGGCCTTGGCTACTATTTGGGTGCGTACTCGGACTATACACGAGGAGCAGGAAGGTCAATGGGATACAGAAAACTAATTGAAGATTTTTGGGGATATTCTAGTGTTTCGCCTGCGGCTACCTGGCCTTCTTCTTCACCGACTGCCTCATGTCTCGATGGTATATATACGCGGCTTCTAATTCTCCCCTCTTGGCCCCCCTTTCCCTTCACTCCTTGCATTTACCTGCCCAAGCCGGCTGACATTGAATCCAAACTCTCTAGGCTCATCAACTATACCCCTCAAGCCACAATAGTGCGCCTCCTATCCATAAACGCCGTCAATGCCTACCTCACCCTCACGGTGCTGTCCCTGACTGGCGGGTTCCAAGACCCACGACTGCTGCTCCCTGGCTGGGTCAGCATAGCCACAGTATGGACCCTCCTCCTGTCCCTATTCGGCGAGATGATGATGATTGCCTCCCCCTTTGAAGAAATCGGCGGACCCGAGGAAGATGAGCCCATCGAATGCACGACGTTGACCATTTGCCCCCCACAGACGCTTACCATATGCTATCACGTAACGCACCAAAAGATCAACATCCGAAAGGAGACATCGACATCAGTCAATGTCTTCTCAATAGCTAGTTATATTACCATGGTTGTGCTGCTGGCCCACATGCAGACCTACCAAAGCGATTATCCCATCATGCCTGTGGTGTCGAAAGGTAACCACCTCTGGGAAGAGGGCAAACATTTGGTAGCCCACGCAAAGACTCTGATTCACGAATACGCCGAGCGATGAAGGTCACAAGTGGCCGATATAAGATACCATGAGAAAAGGAGGCCTGCTTTATGTGAGCGGAAAGAAACATGAGAAAACAATAACAGAGACAATAGAAAGAGGGGGGAGGAGAATTGAGGGGAAAACGGAGAAGAGGGGACGAGAGGGGACGAGAGAACGAGAGGAAGAGAGGATGAGAGTGAAAGGATGAGCGCGGGGGGGGGGGGGGGCCAAAACGAACGATATGACACGAAATATTTGATTTTTGGACTTTGAGTCGGATATACCACCAGCTTGTTTCAACGGCCTTCAGTTGCTTTTTTGATAGAGGTGTGTTATTTCTCTTTTCCTTGGCTTGGATTTGGGCTATACAGGCGTCGGGTTTGTTGGAAGGCTTGTTCGTTGGTCAGACAGGGGGGGCTCTAATTGCTACAGCCACCTTGATTACCATGTTTCTGCTTTATCTGCTACGAGGCGTTACGGAAAAGCTGTTCTTCGGTTTGTCGCAGATGGGCGATTCTTTCTTCTTTCTTCTTTTGAACTTTTTTTTTCTCCTCTTATTCTTAGATATTCCTTTTGAATAGATGGTACGTTGGAAAACATTCACACCAGTGTATACATGTGAAGCAAAGTTTCGTCGCACCACGCGCGGTTGGCATTGTATTTTCTATATGCCCTACAACTACGGCTAGGCCCGTCCAACAATCAAGACTGTAATTGAAAAGGGAAATGCAAGGGCCAAGTAAAAAGATAGTAGCCTATTAACAGGAACCAGTCTTAAGGCCTGCATCCAGAATTCAGAATTCAGATTCAGCGCATCTTTCCCTCCCTAATCATCAGCATCAAACTTGATGTCAAACTGCAAAACGGAAAAAAAAAAAAAGATATTGATCAATCGTAAAGCTGCTGCGCTGCTGCACAGCAGGTCCGGGTGCATAAATAAAGCCAATAAGCTGATAAAAGCTCTCACTCCAACCCTATCCTCTATTGCATCCGACCGACCAGACCTTCCAAAGACACTGCTACCCGCACACCGGTGGATTATGCCCGGGGGGGTTGAGGTTTATCGTATGAGATCACTAGAGACCCAGAAGCAAATTGGGCACATGGCGATATCGGCTAGATAATGAAGGTAGTGGCAGCAAGCGAGCCCGCGCAAAATGTATGCACAGGCTGCTCGAACAGCCTCATTCCGACACACTCATCACCAGCATGCTGTGAAGCCAAGTCGCTGGAAGGGTGGCGGGGACGGCGGCGCCAAGAGGACGATTTAAGCACCGTGAACGGTGATGTTATCGGGGTTGAGACCGAGACCGGCCTTTTTGTCAACGAGGAAATCCATGACCTTCTTGCGTTGGTCACCCTGAAGCTGGATCACCTCGCCGGCCTTTTCGTCATTGACCTTGTTGCCATTGCAAGCTGCAGGGGGAAGAGCGAGTCAGTTGGAGATGATCAGACATGGTGTTGGGGGACTCTCGACATACCGAATTCCTTCCTGAAGAAGGTCAGAATCTTGCCGGGGTCGAACTTAGCAGGAAGACCAGTGACAGTGGTCAGAGACTTGCGACCATTGCGCTCTGTTGAAAAATATCAGTAAAGTGTTTTTTGAAAGATGGATCACAAAAGCTTTGGGTGAAATCGCTAGCCTATCGCAAGCGCGCGAGATGCGATGCGATACGATGCGATGGATATGAGATAAGGGTTTGGAGCGGGAGAAGAAAAAAATACCTACGTTGAATACGAATGTGGATGTGATTCTCGACCTTTTTGGTATCACCGGTGTCGTCGTCGGCTTCGGCGAAGGGGTCTGTGATGAAGCAAAGACGCATCGGTTAGTCAGATGTCAAAAGGGGCAACACGTCATAGTGAGAGAGTGAGTGTGAGATGCAAAGGCTCTGTCTGTTCAGACGTGGGGCACGCCCCATTCACGGGCGCGCCTCACACGACAAAAAAACAGCACCGGCTGCAGGAGAGGATGCAAAACATCAAGGGCGAACACGCACCGAAGGTCTTGAGATTTTCGATGGACATAAACTCGGATGTTCCGGGGTGTCTCGTGGGAAAAAGGTGTTTGGGTGAGAGGAGAGGGCTGGACCGGCGGCTGCGAAAAGACGGCGATCTCTTTGAGGTGTTTTGGCTGGTGAGAAAGACTCGGCGGGGCTTGGGGGACCGGTTAAGGCTTTTGTAGCTGTGGCCTGCGGCTCAAAGTCTTGGGAGGCGGTTGCGCAGAGCGTCTGAGTCGAGGGCTGGCGTGACGGATGATGAAAGAACGAAGATTCGCGTCAGGTGAGCTGAGACTGGAGATTGTTGAAGAGGCAAAAGGGGGGAGAGTCTGAAGGGAAAAGATTGGTTCAAGGTTTGAACGGGCAAGAAGGTGGGCGCAGAAAGGTGGGGGGCGAGAGAGGGAAGGGAGGAGAGGGACGCGGTACCTGCGGTTTTGCGGGTAGACGCGGCCAAGGGGCAGGTACCTCGAGAGCACGGAGCCAGCCACAGCCCCACTCCGCGAGCGATCAAGGCGGTGGGAAAGAAGGCTTTGGAAACGAGGCGCTGCGCTGCGCTGTACTGTGTGTTTGTGCTGTTGGCACTGTGGACACTGTAGGTACTGTGCGAGACAGGCTGATGGGCTCGGCAGGATACAGTGCTCATAAATCACACACTGTATTGCACTTGCCACCTCTCCCCACACACACGCATTCGACACATTCGACACACCGCCATACAACGTCTGTCGCACTGTCCAGCGCCGCCACCCTGCAGCTGCAGCAAAGGTGAATTGGGCTGGGCTGGTCGGGCCTCCCGCAACGGCTGTTTTTCTTGTCTCGCTTTCGCCCGACGTTGGGTTGAGTTGCACAGTACTGTACCATGGCCTGGGGAACGAAAAGGAGATTGCGCCATAGTAAATCATAAAACGCGATACTATGTAGTGTAGAAAGCATGGGTTGTTGGCTTCCAACAACGGGGATAAACAACGGGGATACAAATAACAAGTAGCAAGTAGACGGAGAAGCCATCGCTGGTGACGGACGTGCCTGGGCATGATTGATGATGATATCCAATAGCAGCCACTCAGCTCTCTTCTTCTGGCATGTACTATTTCACGAGCCGTAGCATCAAGTCGTCCTGTGTCACCAGTTCACGTGCATCTTTTCTCACACACGAAGCATGTGCATTTTTTCCTTTTCCCTCGCTAGTCAGTAGTGATGAATCACATGCACCATCGACAATAGCTCTCAAGCTGCGTCGAATTCGGGCTGTCACGAGCCGAGAGAGGAAAGAAAAAAAGGGGGAGGGTTCACTGGGCTGTGCAGGATAGCCAGTCTTACCAATAGATGACATGTAAAGGAGGAAATCATCTGGATGTGGGCCTTTTCTGCATTTCATATTTTGACCTCTTTATCGTGAACGGATCGATAGTCCGCAAGATGAATGTTGGTGATGAGTGACAATGGCTATGGCCTGCTGGAGGTGTTGGTTGGCCTGTGATGCCCTTCAAGTGGCTTAACACGTACGTAGAAGCGATAACTGGTTCATGTTGGTGCTTTCACCCGACAAATATTACAGTCACCAATAGTTATCTACATATACACAAACAACGACCTTAAAAAAAAAAAGGAAAAAGGAAAAAGAAACGGCCTTTTCAAAGTTCCTGCAAAATCTCTATCCTCTCAATTGGCTTCGATTTACCCTGCATCTCAGCCTTTATCCAGCTTACAGCCAGTTAGATGCCAGGCATTCAAAAGGCGAGTTCTCCACACGTACACACCGTCCTTCCAAGCAGCTGACTGAAGAGCTAGACACCAAAGATGTAGGCCTATATATAGCCTTGTTCAGAAACAGCCACCCCACCAACAGGCAAATGCGGTTGAATGGCGAGTCTCGGCAATATCAAAGTGTCATGCTGGAATGTACTCCTTACGTGGTAGAAAGTTGGTTGCTGGGCTGCTTGGTAAAAGCCTTCTATTAATACGCAGCGCCTCGTCCTTGGCAAGGATCCAATCCAAAATCCCCGCAAAGTGGGCTTCACATATGCCGGGCAGATGCGGGGGGATCGTTCCGCTTCGTTGCAGGGTTGCGATTCGTAACGAGTCCATGGCTGGTGCTAACAAGAAACAGCAGTACATACCTAGCTTCTCTCTCAGTAGCAAGCAATGGGTATATCAGATACAGCAAATCGCTGCATGAAAAAGCGTGCGCAAATGCTGCGTATTCGCGGGGTCAACGCCATTATCACTGTTCGTTTTTATCCTTGTTTATCCGTGTTTGCAAGGCCCGTAATTAACCCCGAGCCGCAGCTAGCATCAGCTTATATTCTCTAAACAATTTGCTTTGCTTATGGCATGTATTCAATCACCACCTACCATTATTAGTAGGTACTCTGTGCGTGTGAGTATGCAAATCGATACAAGTTGGATGCTCACCATTGCCTCTGCGTATTCCTTCCCATCATTTTACACAAGGAAATACTCGCAAAGCTCCAAGCAAGCAGAGGCATGTCAACGACTCTTGCTTGATTCCAATCGCTTGCGCCGTCTCTCACACACCCCGGACCTGTCAACGAACCTATACTAACCTTGAGTTGGAAGCTTGAAAGCAAGCCTGCTAGGTTAAGGGCCGAATCCAGATGCATACTTACTTTTGACAACTGCTCTTAATTTCCATCCTTCGCCATTAAAATGGCTGTGTGTCTACATGTAGTGTCAAAAACAGCTCGGAATGATATAAAAACGTTGATTGCGTATATGCAGCGTATCGGGGAGTCTCGGCCCTGGGAAACCAACACCATAAAAGGAATCGTAGATGCGAAGACCATACCGGCACGGCATGACCCATTTCATGAATTCTCGGCCCGATAGTATGACATGCGCTGCCGCCATTCTTGGGAGGGCCTGAGCCGTGGTTGGGTTGACAGCCTTGAGATTCTTCGCCATGGCCAGGATCACGGCCCGGTTATCGTAGTCGTCGGGGAGAACAGGGGCTGTCTTGTAACTTTCCTTGTTAGATACCATGAGCATTCAGCGGATATATAAGCCTACCATGGATCCAAGCTGCATCATTCGAAGCTCCTGCTCTCGTCTCAGCAGAGTTTCCCTGTCCCCTATCTCTTCTCGAATCGTCCATATAATCTCTCATTTGTCCCCTAATCCTTGTCTCTATTTTGTTTGGACTCCTGACAACTACACGCCATGGTCAGCAGATTTCTCATCGGTGCTGGTGCAGTGCTCTCGCCTCTTCTCGTGTCCGCCTCTCCCTCAGCAAAGCGCGGCCTCATCTTTATCCCCAACTCAACCACACTGCAGGACAACTCCATCTGGGTTCAGACAGGCTCGGATATTAGCTGGTACTACAACTATGGCAACCTGCCCAGCTCGGATTATGCGTCCATACCGCAGTCTCGCTTCGAATTTGTACCCATGATGTGGGGAGTTGGACCAAACCCTTCTCAGGACACTGCTTTCCACGACAGCATTGTCAATCTGATCAACACCGGCACGCCCATCTCACATGTCTTGGCTTTCAACGAGCCCGATGCCCCTTCTGCTTGGGGCGGCAGTGATGTAACGCCCGCCAACGCCGCTCTTGCTTGGATCGCCAATTTCGTTCCTCTACAAAATCTCGGTGTCAAACTGGGACTCCCGGCTGTAACCGGGGCTTCTTCTGGATTCGATTGGACGCAGCAGTTCCTGGCAAACTGTACCAACATCCTTAAAACGCAGTGCCCGTATGACTTCATCCCTCTGCATTGGTACGACAACTTGGGGGGGCTAGAGAGCCACATTGGCCAATATGCCGCGGCGTAAGTATAATTTTTTGCTTCCCTTGTGCTACTACAAGTCTATTTGTTAGAATAATGCTGGTGCTGGTATCATAAATGACTTATATCTTACCTGGTGTAGATTCCCTGGCAAGAAAATCTGGGTGACCGAATACGCCTATGCCAATCAGGATCTCCCCACCACGCAGCAATTCTTCAACCAGAGCGCAAGCTACATGGACGGCCTCAGCTATCTGGAGCGTTACAGCTACTTTGGCGCCTTCCGGTCCGACGTTAGCAACGTCGGGCCCAACGCCACCTTTTTGAACAACGCGGGACGCCTGACCGACATTGGATCTTTGTATCTTGGATTTGGCCTGACTGGCGTGATTCCTACATCTGGCTAGATGCTTGACTGGTGATGCTGGGGGGGGGGGGGGGAGGGGGGAAATAAAGCAATAATTAGTATAGTATAGACAAACAAAGAGAGCAGGTGTATGTATATAAATGAGATTGGCGGTACATAGTATCAAGAAGAGGAGGGACAGAGACTTGCCTCGCAATATATGTTAGGCTGTCAACTGAGAGAAAACGAGGGAAAAGGAAGATGTAAGAGGACCAAGAGAAGGATGATGGAGAAATATGGAGAGTGGAGTCTTCACTCTGACGGCTGAGAAGAAACAAATGTATATAGCAAGTGGGAAGAGGCTCTTTCCAAAATAGTTTGTGTGCCTTATCTATCTTGTAGATAGCTAGAGGTAGTCGCAAAATAAATATCGCTCTTGGTATCTTGGTATCCATTACTACTATATTAGTTGCATATTGGTGCACGACTCGTCGCAAAAAAACAAGCCAGTACCTTATCTTCCAGATACTCGATAAAGGAAACGAAAGCATAGAATATAGATTTAACTGAAACATTCATTTGTATTACAGGAAATGGATACCTGGAAAGCTACCAAGTACTAGCCTATATTCTATATGAACGAATGGAGTTGGTAAGAAGACCAGTTGAATCCGCCCAATTCACCGCAAAAGCTGGACAAGGCCAAAAAAGAGAATTTAGTCTTGGCCAACTTCTACGATGGATCGGGCGAATTCAACTGACCTTTTTGCCAACTCCTTTCATTCGCAAAAGCTTGTTCATGATGGCGACAAGTTATTAAGATGAATGGTTTTTTTTTTATTTTTTTTTTTGGTCGACTTGATATAATTATTGTTTATATTTTTTTTTTCCTTTTTTTTTTTTAATTAAAAAAAAAAGAAGAAGCCATGGGATACACCAAACGCCAACCCAAATGCATCTCCATTCCGACTGCTGGATGGGATGGATATGCTCAACTCCATACCAATGCCATAAATAATAGAATTATCTTCATCCTGACAAGCTGTCAAGATCCAGATATTTTATGAGTTTTAAATTTTTTTTCAAAGAGATTTTCCCCTCTCATTATGTTTGTCTACTTCATCCCCAGAAAAAGCTGAGGTAGGAAGAGAGCCATTTACGCTTTCCCCAACACGAGCAACCCGACATACTATTCAGCTCCGACTGAATTATATGGCATGACGTTTCGTGTTGCGGGAAGCGCAAATGGCTCCCATCCAACTCAGGGGTTTTTACTGGGGATGAAGTAGACAAGCATAATGAGAGCCCAACCAAACAAAAGAAACGTGAAAGAATCGACCAAATACGCCAGACGCCAGACGCCAGACGCCAACCCAGAAAGGAAAAAAAAAAAAAAAAACATACCTCCCCTGCCCAAACACCGTCTAACAACGCCCAACTCCTATTCAAGAAGCCTCACAATGGAGAAGGACCACCAAAACTACACCAAAGTAATAGTTTTGCGTTCACCACCTCCATGTATCGCCGCAGGAACGTTTCTGATGCAGCCGATTCTTTCAAAAGCTCCGGGATACCGCAATGAAGGGGTCAGCACCAGCCCCTCGAAATTGTGATGCTCATGGCGATCAGTATCGTAGTTGTATACCCCCCTCCACCCAAGACACAATACGTATGCAGCACCAAGGATCTTTTTCTGGTCATGCTTGAGCGACTTTTTGCGAAATTCGTAGTGGTTGCGCGTCAAGAACGTGACATTGCGCCAGGGGGTGCGCTCGGATTTCAGCTTACGCTTGTTGATCTTGCGACAGGCACGATTTGAATAAGCTTTCTTCCTCTTGCGAGATAGGCCTCGTATCGCTTTTCTATTCTTAACCATGACGAGCGAGCCGTCGGCAACAAAAGGAACCCGTTTGGTCTTGGGGGTATCGAGACCCTCTTCTTTTTCCTCCATGTCAAAGTGAGCAACGCTCAACTTGCCTTTTGCCCCGATGCCCGAGAGCGTCTGGCTGACTTCACATTTTATAAGGCGGCCTTCCAGTTTGATATAACCCCCGTCAACGTCACCAAAAGGGTCGTGAGGCTTGGACATGGAGCAAGCTTGAACTATCGTGGCATCGGGCATGAAGAACCCGTTCCACGGCTCCGTGTAATAAACCCCAGCGTCGACAGAGGCCCAGGAGAAGGTGGGCGCCTTTTGCTTCTTGAATGAGAACGTGATTCTGGTAGCGCTTGTCTGTCCCGGACGCAATCTGACCTCCCACAGCAGCCCTTCATGCAGGTTGCTCGTCCAGAGACCCGCAAAATACTGGAATTTCTGCGCCATCGAGGTCATGCTGGCCAGGCCAGCGATGCCCGAGAGCTTGTCTTTGGGGTGGACGGTCATGTCGCGCGCAGTGTATTGCATGACAGCCTGCAGCCACATGGCTGTGTCCTCTCGCCCTTTGCCCGTGTATAGCATGCCATCAAAAACATTGGTCCTAGAGTATTTGGCAAGGTATTTCTTATGAAGCGCCGGGTCTTCATATGCACACACCAAGCCTCCAAAGACATTGTTCCTCTTATACCGGGAAGTAAAGTCCCCTGTACACTGGTTATGCCGTCTGCAGTTTACGGTGATGGCCGCCGAGGTGAAGCTAATCACCCGGGTTCCCAGGAGGGCTTCCTGGTAGCAGCGTTGTTGACGGTAAAGTGGCCCGGTTCTCCTGAAGGATTTGAGCTGAGATTTGTAGGACGACTCATCGGTGGCGTCTAGAGGAGAGGTTGGGCGAGAATATCTTCTGCGCAAGGTGATGGTGGCAGTGCCGCCAGAAGGGGCTGTGAATTCAATCTGTTTGGTGACCCAATCCTCTCTACGAGGATACAAAAACGAGTCATTGGGCGAGGCTGAAGAGGCCGCGACAATGGTGATGACGGAGTCTCTGAAATAAGCACCAACGCACGGCTTTTGCAGCACACGATCCACCTCATCGTCTTGAATGACGCAGAGAGATTCTATCCAGAGATAGTGAACCTTGTTTGTGTAGGCGACTTGAGCGGCGTCCTGGATAGCTTGTGGCAAGTCGTCAAGGCAAATGCCGCCTAACCAATCCCGCATATTGGACTTGAGGAGCCTTGGGAAGTTTGGGTCGGTCTCTGACCAACAATGGCTCAGAGTCGCATACTCCATCATCTCTGGCGCCCCCGGCGCCCCCGGAGGGCCCGGCGGCAGCTGCTGTAGCTTGATCTCCTGGGCGTACCAATTGATATGCAGCAATCGATTGGGGGTGACATAACAATCGTCCATACGGTCGGGTGCACCCCCGCAGTTTCGCATGTTGAAATTCATAAAGTCTTCGCACTCTCGGTCTTCCAGCATTTCTTCCGTTTCTGGCAACTCCAGATACATGCTGGGAAAGTCACAGACTGATAACGCGCTCCGGTCGTGACAGAAGACTTCAATGTCCGCTCGTGGGTGGATCCATAACTTGTTGAATTCGATGACGTTTTGGCACTGGAGGACGAGCGGGAAACCTGTTCGGATATGGACCAAAAGGAGGCCATCCCAGCTCCCCGTGGCATCTTTGATCCAATTCATAGAGGGCTCTAAAAAGAAGAGGTTGAGGGCGTCATGCAGGAACTGGCAATACCGGCAGTCCCGGAGCTCCTGGTCATTTCTGGGCTCCCAGCCATCGCGGAGAAGGAATCGAGTAGGAATAGTGACGAAGTAATCGTCGGGCTCACCCTCGATTCTCGTTCTCTGGGAGGAGATGGACTGTCTTACGTGCAGCGCTTCAAAATTGGGGTCGAACTGCAGGTGATTGCAGAAGAAGCAATTTAGGTTTGCAACCACTGCGTGCTTTCTCTTGATGGGAGCCACGCGACCGTAGAAACTAGAAGACATCTCGGTTGTTTTGTTGGTGTTATGCTGTGGGTTGAATTGAAAAGGCTGATAACTAAGGCGAGTTTAGTACATGATACGTGAGGCAGGGGAAAGGCAGATGTAGTAACTAACTGAGCGGCTAAAGGACAGAGGAATACAGAGACTGTGCGTGGACTATCAGAAGAAGTCGACCAAGTAAAGAAAACTGGCAGAAAGAAAAAGAGGGGGAAGAATGGTATAAAAGAAGAATAAAAAAAAAAGAAGGAGGGGAAAAGTCAGTGGTGATGCAAATCACGTATAAGTGAGACCGACAGGCAATAACAGACTGAAAGTAAGTTCAAAATGCAGAGGAAAATGCAGAGGCAGGTGGAAGACGTAGATGCAAAGGCAGAGACAACGACGCTCTAAGAGCAAAGTAACTTGAAAAGAGTGCTGTTGAAGGGAAAGGCAAAGTCGTGAAGAGGAAGATAGTGGTCAAGTTTCTTGAAGAGTCGAGTTATTCATCAACACTTGTTCGGGAAGAAGCCAGGTTTTTATACTTGAATACATCGAAAGAGAGGGGGAGAGGGAGAAGAAAGCAAAAGGCAAGACCTACCCAGGGAGAAACAGCCATGGTCGGAGCCTTCAGACTGCTGTGAACGAGTGCCTGCATCTTCCTCCATCTTTCTCTTTGCAATAATCGCTCATTCGGTCACCCATTTCCACCCCCTCTCACCATCAGCCCATCAGAATAGCAGCTATACGCAAGGGAGAAGAGCGCCTCTTCCATGAATCAGGCTGAACCTCGCTGCTATTCCCCGTTCCTTGGCAAAATGCAACTTCTCTTTTCTCCGTCGTACTAGGCATCTCAGAAGGCATGCAGAGTGCAGTTGCAGCCACATGAAGCTGGAGTTGAGCAATCAGGGCATTTTCCGATAGGGCTAGGAAAGCAAGTCTTTGGCTAACCCTCAAACTCTCATGACAACGAGCATTGATTCGCCCGTTCGTGGATCAACAGTCGCCTCATACTTGCAGTGAGACTCCACCCCCCCACGACCTTGTATTGAAACCGGGATTTCGTCTCCTTGGCTCAGATATGTTCGCGGGCTGTAGCAGCCACGGCACAGGCAATGCGGGAGAGCTGAAGGCCAGGGGCTGTGGTCAAGGATTGAGACCGGGGTGGGTATCTCGCTTGCCCTGGTCCTCGTACAAAGTAGCGCCAACTCTCAGAGATTAGGGAAAGGAATGATGATCGGCCGGGAACAACCGCGCTTGAATCCACTCGGCGTGAGGAAGTGATTGTGTGGTTCGTGGGGAAAATGGCACATAAATGGCCTCTTTGATTTTGACCCTGATTATGCCCCAAGTTACGCCATCTCCCAGGCTTTTTTTCTTGCCGAGATACCTTTTGTCAAATAGATTTCTTTGCCCCTCTCTGGCTCAGCTCGCTTCCTTTTGTCTGTCTGTCTGATTCAAGAGGCAAACAACCGGGATAATGCATTACGCGTAAAGCCAGGGAAAGGGAAAAATTACTGCTCCATAAGAGAGCAAACAATAGCATATGGGTGCAGCCCATGCAGGGTGTGTATCAAATCCACATAGAGTTTAGCATAGTGCAACTCCTTTCAGTGCATCCCTCTCCTGGTCTTTGCTTTTTATTTTCTCCTTGTGCCGAAGCCCGATCTCCCCGGTTTGCCGCCGATTGAGCCTGGATGGGGCTATGCTGAGGCCGTGGAGGAGAAGCTGTGGTGCTAGTATTGCCTGATAGTCGCAGCAGTAATAGGAGTAGCATGTTCTCAGTACGCTGTATACTAGTCTATATGATAACCCATCTACTGATGCGGAGTAGTGCCCCATACCCCCCCTCATAACGCAGAACCTACTCCATATAAACTGGACTCCAGACGAACGATGAGCGTTTGGGGGTGGGGCTCGAGGCCACAATTTGGCTGCTGACACTGGAATGACAAACCAGCCGGTTTGGAGTCGGCAACTATGAGAGGCGAAGAGAGATGTGTATTAAGAACGGACTAATGCTTAGAATATCATGCTACTATTCTGTAGCACTGCTGCGTGTTCTGATTAAATGCTGAGAGCGAGCAATTATTTAAACAGCGTTGAGGAGCAGTCGTCAACCGTATTCGCAATTGCTGTGCTTCTTGTGTAATCTAATGCAACTTATTAGTTTTCACGTCAGTTCAATACCCAGGCATCACTGCTGCTCCGACGACGGCCACGACGACGACGACACATGCTGTACATACCCCGGCAATAGGTATACGACCAAGTAGTGCATAGTACAGTTGCAATCTCTCTGTCTGCTCCCTGTCTCTCACCGATTTCGTCTCGTTGCAATTACACGCAGCCATGGCACCCTCTCAGCCCGGTAACAACGAGGAGGCTGCTATCCCCACCCCTCCGCTGCTGGACCTTACCATTGACAACATTACCCAGAATGTGGTGCGAATCAACTCACAGAGCGGCGATGCACGCCTCAACTACCTGATGGAGCGGCTGGTGACCCATATTCACGACTTTGCGCGGGAGACACGCCTCAGCACACACGAATGGACGGCGGCCATCCAGTTCCTAACTCAGACGGGCCAGATTTGCAGCGAGGTTCGCCAGGTACGATTTGATGGCTGCTACTGTATCATTAGTCCTCGCTTCTGCTTGTCTTTTCTCTTCTCTCTTCTCTCCTTCCCTCCTGATTCCTTTTTTGCCCCCTTCTTTTTTTATCAATGACCAACATGGAATCCTACGCTATGCAGCCTGTTTACTGTCTGCGGGATCGGATTCTTGCTCATGCCCCTGTTTTCTCTTCTCGCTCTATTCCCATCCCCCCCCTCTCTGCTTTCCAAGGTTCCTACTCATTCTCTGCCCCCAACGACCATAGAACCCTACACTTAGCTTATCTTCTTTTCTTTTTTTTGTCAATGCCTGTACACTTTCGGTGACGAGCACGCCACGCATGCCTCAACGCTGTGCTTTCTCACCAGTAGCAAGAAGAAAAAAGGTGGTTGGCTGAGCTAACATGCTTCATCCAAGGAATTTATCCTGCTCTCTGATGTCTTAGGCCTGTCCATGCTGGTTGACTCCATTGACCATCCCAAGCCAACAAACTGCACAGAAGGCTCCGTACTGGGGCCTTTCCACACCCACGATGCACCGCATCTGCCCATAGGCTCGTCCATGAGCACAGACGCTGCGGGAGAGCCCATGCTCGTCTTATGCACTGTCCGCGACTCGTCAAATAGGCCAATTGAAGGCGTCAAGGTCGACATCTGGGAGACGGACTCCTCGGGCCACTATGACGTGCAGTATTCCACCAGAGAGGCGCCAAGCGAGCGGTGCATTATGACCAGCGACGTGGACGGCAGCTTCTGGTTCAAGGCCATCAAGCCTGTAAGCTATCCAATCCCGGATGATGGCCCGGTAGGCAAGCTGCTGGGGCAACTCAAGCGCCATCCATGGCGGCCAGCCCATGTGCACTTTATGTTTGAGAAGGCCGGCCTAGACCACTTGATAACGTAGGTACCGGTACTCTTCTGCGCGGGCATGATTTCGCGCCCCGTGTTCCTGTCCTAGCCCTGTCCTTGCTCCCGTCCTGGTTCCCCCACCACATCCATCTGATAAGTTTAATGCCAATTAAAGCAATGACAACCGAGCAAAGTGGGCTCGGCAAACTAGTGCCGGTACGAGTGCAGTAGCTAATATTGCATGCAATACGCTGTGATAGGACCCTGTTTATCCGCGGAGACAAGTACGAGACATCCGATGTCGTCTTTGGCGTCAAGTCGAGCCTGGTCGTCGATCTGGACAAGGTCGACAAGGATACGGCGATCAAATACGGAGTGCCCGAGGGAGCCTGGTTGCTCAGGCATAACTTTGTCTTGGCCAGCACAAGGGAGACGGAGGAGCTGAGAGACAAGAATGCCATGGAAGCAATGGAAAGATTGGGGCTGAAGAGCAAACTCATTGACCACCTGCCTGTACCTGATCTGGATTGAGCTGTGATAGACCACACGCATACTCTCTTGGAATTTCCATGTACTCTATATTAGATAGTACGTGGCACTTTGTGTGCGCTCGGAACTGCAAACTCATGCTTGATAGATACAGCTGGCAGTGAATATGACAGAAGAAGCATCAGTATAGACTATCAGTGGTCCTACAGGAAAAAGTTGAACACTGATGAATGTACCACAAACTGAGCATGACATTCTGTTAGAAGAGCACAGCCAAAATCAGTGGCCTCTCGGGCCTGACTTGATGAGCTTTGCAACATTCTCGTAGTAGCCACCCGTGCCGCCGTACTTGTCAACAAGCGCTGCCACATCTACCTGGGTTTCCAGCCCATCGCCCTCTCTTGTTCGTGTTCTCCCCAACAAACAGGTATTTCTCGTGCTGGGAATACGTAGCATCTCGGTCTCGACCTTCCAGCCGCAGTCCTCTGCAATCCTAGACACCCAATCGACCAGCGAGGCGTAGGTGGACTTGGCCTTGGACTTGTCCCTCGGAGGGGGTGCGCGAAACTTTTCGCCAGTCAAGTTGTGGCTGCAGCAGGGGATCATGATAAAGGGACACCTCGATGAAGCGGCCAGTATCGGCGTCCAGGGTGTCAGCTCGTCGGCATGATTGGAGATGATGAAGGTGCCCGGGGGGAAAACCCCGTCGTGTATGACGCCTTCGCGCAGCCGCAGGTCGGTTTCGGGTTCAGCCTCAGCCTGGTCGCTCGCTTGGGCCTGACCGCTTGTTGCTGTTGCCGTTGTCACGATGGATGGGAGCAGCAGCCGCTCTTCTAGAGAGAAACCAGAGGGTGAAGCATGCCCCCGCGTTCTATACTGAGCCCAGGACTTGCGTTCTCTCGCGTCAAATCCCCAGCCAGAGTAGCCCTCTCGCGTCAGCAGAGCCACCAGCAAGCCGTTTCCACAGCCGATATCGACGAATCCAGGAAAAGCAGTGGCGTCCTTGGGATACATGTCGTTCCATAGCTCGATGAGGAAGGCGGCTATTCCTAAATCCTCAAAGACGTGCTTGGAAGGATCCGTCTTTTCGGCCCACGAGTCAACCATCTGGCGAGCATACTTGCTCTTGAGAAGCGCGTATCGGTTCTGGAATCTGTCTTTGGGAATGACCAGGTCGTGATTGACTCTCTTGACATAGCCCTGAACAGCTCCGTGACCATGTTTGTCGAGAACCTCAAGGAGATGATACGCCGTTCGCTGCAACTTTGCATCGCTGAGGGGATGCTCTGGATAGGGGAGGAAGTGAACTGATATGGTGCCCCGGCCTTGTCCATCCCACTGGTGAAGATGTGCAATGCCGCGAACCTTGGGGTGATAGAAGGGGAGAGTGTCGGCCGAGGAGGCATGGGGCATATATATGACGAGAGTAGAACGAGCAGCAGCAGCAGGATCCTGTGCCTGTAAGCCGTCCTGTGCCGTGACCTGATCTGTGACCTGATCCGTGGTGTAGAAGGCGCAGGTCTGCTCCATGGGCTTGTCTCTGCGCTCGTTTCTGGGAATGAGTCTGCGGACGAGGGTGCGGACGAGGGCCATGCCGCGGATCGAGACGGCAACGGGGCTGACCGCGGGAGACTGCCGAGAGACGCCGTCAGGATCTTGATCGACGGCGGCATCAGCAGCGATAGAGTCACTGCTATTGCCATTGCCATTGCCATTGCTATTGGTTATAGCAGCTGCAGTTACCGTGGCACTACCACAACCGCAGTCACCGCTGCTGGCGCTACTCCCAGCCAGCTTCTTGTCGTCATGCAGAATATCGGCGCGGAACAGCCAGCTGGAGTTGAGATTCGGGTTCTTGATGAGATCCATCATCTTGTCCACAAACACAGCCGGCCCAAAGGTACAGGCATGGCTGTAGATGGGCACCCACGCACCGTTGGCGGCATCTTGCTCCTCGACCAGGGGCGGAGACCCCAGCGGGATCTCTTGCGGCTGAAACACCATGCGGGAATGGACGAGAAGGGCGAAGAAGGGTCTGGTTTTTCAACTCTTGCCTGATTGAGACGGGCCTGAGATTAGCTATGCTCGGGATCCTTTTTTTTTTTTTTGTCCTTCTTGTGTTATCGCACGAGCAAGCCTATAACGTGGCTGAAAATCTTCACTAGAGCTTGGTTTGATGAACCAGTTTTTTTTTTTTTTTTTTTTCTGAGCGGCCCCTCCTCCAAAACTAGGCACGCGCCAGTTGTTGTTTAGCCCCTCCACCCACTCGGACCGGCCCGGCGCCAGCTGGGATTCTTCTTCCATCAGGCAGAGAATGGCGCAAGAGCTTAGAGGTTCAGTTAGCAATACCACCTATAGACTATAGACTATACAAGCACGAGTATCATCAGCTTGGGCTTGTGAAATCTTGATCATATAGTACATGTACTTACCAGCCTCTACTGTTTTATTAGCATGGAGGCTGTCAACACAGATGGTACGGAGTAGTACCTAGTCGAGATCGCCGTCCTCTCCACTCCACTCCGGCGAAATGGCGTCCCGGGCCTCTGCAGAACAACGGAACGCCCCTCTTCAGCGCCGTAGCTCTGCTCCATCCAAACGGACAGGCAACAGTCGACGTTTCGGATGCAACGAGGCACTTCCCCGGAGAGGGCCCGTTGGCATGTAGATTCGCCTGAGCCAACGATGCGTTTCTTCATCGCCATCCCCAATAGAAGGCAATTCCGGCGCTTCGTCCAGCAAGAAAGACACAAAACGCGCAGATGCGGACGCAGCCCTGTATCTGATTTGCTACCGGTGCGTCAAAAGGCGGGTAGCTCAAGGGTCTGCTTTGAGACCGGGCAAAAGCAAAATCGAGGCTCGACAGTGTGCCCTTGCCGCTTTATGATGCAACCGTGGAGAGGCTCTCAGCAGATCCATCTGAATTGGGAGACACTTTGGCAATAACTGCATGCCTTCGCATACCTTTGCATACGCATGCAACCAGCTTTTCGCTTGCCCTTGCCATCCACGTCTGGCGTCGGTCTCTTTGCCTCTTAAAGATTGCATTGCATGGTGTTGCGTTTGCTTTCGCCAACCACAGCTAGAAGGCAACGCCTTGGCCATGGTGATGTTGCACCGTGTTGGAGCCCTTGACACGCCCTCCTGCAAGTCGAACAATGCACCCTCCATGTTTTTGTTAACGCCCCCTCTTCTCACTGGCGAAACTTGAACATGAGCTCACTTTCTTCAGAGCCTGGTGCCATCACCACCACGAGGCATTTATCTTCTTCCTGATAACAGCCTGTCTTCTAACTGGTGAATCTGAGGCATGTGATCATTTCCCCCCTCACGGCGGCTTCTCTTCTGACCGAGAGAGTTTGAAAGGAGGAGGGGAACGTACAAGTACCTACGTAGTAGGCAATGCATATTCCAAGGAGGTCGCTGCTCCTCTTCCAGCTCGAAAAAGCTGGTGAAAGTGGCAGAGGGATTTCTCTCCAACTTCGTTCTCTACAAAATTTCTTTCTTAGAAGATGAGTCCTCGTGGGCCCAGGAGGATTGTCTGTGCGTGCTTTTGTATCTTCATGAATAAGCAACTTCTCTAACTTGGCAATTATATAGCATAACCAACTCGCTCTTTCATCCAACAGAAAGGGGCAAACAAAGAGGGAGAGATGTGCCGAGTTGGCAAGACAACAGTTGCCTACTAATAACGGTACAGTAGCAACTACAAAAGCTTCTGTAGTCTCACGAGGACTCATCTTTTGACGGAATAAAATTGCAGACAATCCGTCTGTTCTTTCTTTCTGTAATTTTCTGTATTCTACTGCAACTTTATTCTCTGTTCGTTTTCTTCACAAGGGGAATCTTTATGATGCTGACGGAGCTAAGGTACGCCCTTAATGCCCTCGCTAGAAGTCAACTTCCTCTTCGATTCATCAGACATCCCTGTCTCATCCTGCTTCTCCCTTTATCTAGAGGGGGAAAGAGGTAGAAATGTCCGATGCCTCGTTGAAGATGTTCAATATTGATGAGGGCACGGAAGCGCGCACTTTAGCTGTGTCATCATCTTGAAGATTGCAATTCGGAAGGAATTTAACTGGCTGCACACAATATCCCTGTTCTCCTCTTCAACCTGTGCGCGCTAGAAAAGGAAATCGTCATAGGGCAAGGTGAATTTGTCTGGGAACTCAGTCTTGGTTAGTTATTGGATACAGGTATCGGTGAGCTGAGTGTATGCGGAGGCCGTGAGATTTGGCGATGATGGAAAGGAAATCTCACGGCCTCGGCATACTCTCAGCTCACCGACGCGTTGGTGCAAGTTGATGGCAGTTGATAGCAGTAATTCACAATTAATTCATGCAGAGGTTTTTCATGACTGTGACATGCAGGCCATTGTAAAATATTGGTGCCTCTGCCAAGCGTTAATTCTGCTTCAAAACATGCTGTGGCACATCGTCACTGGTTCAACGGTGCGGACAGATACTCTGCTCTGGTGTCAATGCCTTTAACAGGCGAACTGGATAGGTACCATACAACGACTCATCTCCTTGCCTAGGACGGCATGTGGCAGGCACTCCGAATCCTAATATAATATATTATGGTATGACCACCGCAGCTAGCAAAACACACCCGTTACACAATGTTTTACACTGGCCGTGATTCTCCTGACTACTGCAGGCGTCCATTTACACCCCAACGCCTAGACTAGGTCTTAGGCCACACACACAATTTCCGTATCTACCTATCAGCCATACATTAGTACATACGCTTTATTCGCAAACCATTTAGCCGAGCGTTGGCGTGAGAGGATATTTTTGTTTTATTACGCGGCAAATCACCCGGTTTTGTTTCGTAGTCGGGCCGCACAAGGTGATGCTGTGTAAGCGCCATAGGTAGCCATCATGCCAAGCGCTGGCACTCAATGAGGCTTCAGACACATGGTGTACTCCCACATCGTGTGCTAATAGCTAAACAACAATCCAAGCCCAATGGGCATCGTCGTATTCTCAACAAACTCTCCAGTAGCTGTCTAGCATCTTACCTTAAGAGTTGAACCAAGCCTACTACTGCTGGAAAGCTAGGCGCCGCCGCCGCGGGTGGATTCCGCAGAGATTGTTGGTTCTGCTTCCGAGATGTGGCGTGAAGAAATGGGCATGATTAGCGTCGATAGCTGGTGTGGATAACGTGGGGAAAAAGCTCCGAATCTGGCTGAGCACCAATCGATGGGGTTGACCTTGTCAGAAACAGACCGTGAATAGGATTTGTACCTGTCTTCGCTTCACATGCACACTGTCGTCGAGATGGACAACTTTTTGAAAAGGAGGAGAAGGATAATGATAATGATAATGATAACACGCCAAATATTGAGAGTGTGGTATTAACTATATGGCCTCTCATCTGTCGCTGGGAATGGCAGTATCATCTATAAGAACCCCCAACTCCCCCGCTAGTGCCAGCGCCAGTGGCAATGCTTTCCGAGTGCCATCCTCTCAACTGCACATCACGCCACTTGAAAACATTCTAAAGCACACCCAATAACAATTTTTTTTTGTCCCTGCTGGTTGCTTAGCAGCGTAACCAATGGGCACGAAGAGTAGCAGAAAGCTACTCAGACTTTGAAAACCAATTCCAAAAAAGAAAAAGAAAAAGAGAAAAAAGAAAAACCCATAGTCCAACCCCAACACCAAGCTAAAAGAAAGCAGCGCAAATGGAATGTGTCAGAAGTCTAGGTATTAGTCGTTGAACAGATCACTGGTATACCTATCCCTCATTTGTTGTTGGTAATTGGAGAAAATCGCCGTCATCTTCTGCACAAGAAAGCCGGTGATTGGTTCCAAGTTGTATCGGGGCGAAAAGACGCCCATTTGCTCCAAGTCGACAATGACTATCTTGTCACCCACAAGATGAAAGTTGTCCAGTCTCATGTCGTTCTGGTAGTAGCCCAAGGAAGCCACCGTAGAGATTGTGTGGCGAAACAGCTTCTCGACAGCGGGAGCAATCGACGCGTCGTCTCCATCAATGTCGGCCATGCAGATACCGCCAACATCTGACAACACATGGCTTTTAACGCCGTTGAACTCGGTGGCTCCGAGGTACTGTGGGATATAGATGCCTTGTAGTGGCTCCAGGGCTCGATAGAACTTGATTTCAGCGTGGAATTCATTCACCCAATTGGGCTTTTGCGTCTTCAGCACGATATTGCGAGGGAGGTACCACTCCGGAAACCATTTCTGTAGACGGGGCTGTGCGAACTTGGGACAGATGGACAAAGCTGCGGTGACGACTTTGTCGAACCACTTGGGTTGGATCGTCAAACGGCGAACATTGCGATGTTTGGAGTTGTAGACTTCCCCAACGCCTGTGATCGAACGCGTGCGAAGCCGGAAAGTCTGTTTCCAACACGCAGCATCGTTAGCAGAGTATAAAGCACATGCTTGCTTATACAGGCTCAGATGAACCTACGACAGTTTCCACAGGCCTGGGAGGCGAGGCTGCTCGCTCCCGATACAGTCCGGGTAGGATATCAGACATTGGGCTGGCAGCCTCCAAGATGCAGACAGGCAACGAGATGGCCAGATATAGGGGATGGAAAGCGAACAAGGTGAGAAGAGAATTGATAGCCAAACACCAAATTGTTAAGATGAAGAAAAGGATTGAAAGTAAGTAGGAGGAGAGGAAGAAAGCAGAGGAGGCAAGATTTAAAATTAACCTTCGGGTTTGTGTGACGGTAGGCGGGCAAGTTTATACTTGAGGAGGTGCAGGCGGCTTGCCAAGCCAATCACCCGCAACATCAGACGCTGGAGACTGTGACGGAACAACCAGCTTATCGATATGCAAGCTGCAGGAACAAGCAACTTAAATGCGCGGCCCAGAGCTTAGTGGTTCGCATCGTCATGGCTCTAAATATATGTTTGCTCGTTAGCCGTCCAGGAGTGCGCTAGCAGAAAAGTCAAAAAAGCCAGACGGCACAAGCCGAGCGAGCCAGGGCGTGATATCATAGATAGAGATAGAGTGTGTGCAATATGCAATATGCTGGTTGTTGATATCGCATGAGCTTTGAGTGATACGAGTCTCTACAATCTGCTTGATGTGATGTCGTTGAACTCTTTTTGGCTGCGTGGACGGCAGATCGAAGCCACAATAGAGAGAGATGTGGCGAGGCGAGGCTCGGGCCGAGATTGACGATTAGATATTCTCAAGGTTCGTCAAGCCCCCAAAAAAGCCCCGTAAGAAGGGTCGTATTTATGGTCGGGTCGGGCCGTAGAAGAGAAAACCGTGTCCATACAATCCAAACGCTTCGTGTTTTTTTTTTTTTTTGCCGAGCACCTATTAATTGCCTCTAAGGTCACGCTGATATGAGGTGGTCGATCTGTTGATTCGTTGAACGATCCGATGGGGCATGTATCGTCGATTGGTATCGTCTCGTCTCGTCTCGCCTCGTCTCGTCTTGTCTTACCGACGGTTGGCTATTTCGTTTTGAATATCCACCTTGGAAAGTTTCCAGCTTGTTTCGAATTTTTTAGCATAACCATGTACTCCTAGAAGCCACTGGAATCTATTAAAGGGATGGATCTCGATGGACAAAATCTCGTTAACAATATCAGGCGTTTCTGTCAAACAACCTACTATTATTTGGACAATCTTGATCATCAATGACAAGTGTACAAGAGCAGGCCGAGATGGGGCAAAGGAAGAGACGCATGTATTTTTCACAGAATCAAGATTAACATACTGTCATCCAGCACCCTCTCTCCCAGACGGATTGTGATGTGAAAAGCAATACTTACATTGGAACACAATTTCAAAACGTGATATTCAAATACTCAGTGAGCTTGTGGAATAGATTAACACAGATATGGTGCACTCATGCAATTCCAAATGTAGTTAGAAGTAGACTCGCAACGTCTTCAGCACTGATGGCAGCTAGACTGCAAGGTGGATGTCTCCCGCAACATGGGCCGCCGTGTTGAGTCCAATAGCTGCGACTGTCGTTTGTGCGTGCCTCATTCAGCAAGAAGGATAGGACTGAGACATCTGAGAATACAAGTATGCTCGAGCCGCGCGATACATTTCCAAGATTGTTTCGGCTTTGACGTTGCTGGCAACTTGTCACATTCTAGATAGATATCACGTGCTCTAGGCAGCTGCTCCTTCTCTGCCTCACAGCCTGCCACCTAAGCCTTCGTCCCTTTTAGTGGTGTTGAAGTTATACGTGAATTTAGGGAAAAAATGTCTAGAAACTGAAAGAAGCAAGTGGAAGGGGAGAGAGAGAAAGGAAAAGAAGAAGAAAAAAGAAGCCTCGTAAAATATTCATAAAATAAGAATAACCACTGATCAAAAGTCGCCATAACCAGAGACGGCAAACAGACAAGATGGCGAAGAAAGGAAACAGGCAGACAGATAAAAGAAGAAACAAAAATAATCACACAAAGAAAAGAAACCACTTGGAGCCGGCAAGACTGGAGCATCATTTTCAAATCTATCCAAGTTTGCACGCTCTATATATCCAGAACCCCAAAAACAAGGTCAGGTAAATAGTTGTAGCAGTATTTGTCATAACCATCGGTCTCTAAATGGCCGATTCGATCTCTCCAGCGAGACCCTATGTACATACATGAGAAAAAATAGGTAAGCGGCGTGCAATGTTTTTTTTATGTCTATGCTTTCGCTCGCTCTTTCAAACAGTACTCCTTCAAGTAGCCCAGACAACGACAAAGGTCAGCCTTCTTAATAAACGCCTTTACACGCATCGCATCGCATCGCATCGCCGAAAACAGAGCCAGTCCGTCGCTCTCCTACCACATATGACGAATGATTCAGGATATTGAGGACAGCCGGCACTCATATACACACTAGGCTGTTTGTGATATGCACGCGCATCAGGTGATGGCAATTGTCCCTCATGGGATTCGCGCGCGACTGATTATAAATAAAAAAAAAACAAGACTAAAGAAATGAGAGAGAAAAAAAAGAGATGTGCGTCATTGTAGGTCTATAGAACGGTCAAGGTCGGACTTGTTTAGTCGTAACCGGCACCACGCTGCCAGGGGCTATACACATTAGTCTATTAGTATTGCATATTCTTGTTGCGCGTAAGATGGCTGATATCAGGAGAGAAACAAACGTACCTTGCGTTGTTTTGTGCTCGGTAGCCACCGGGGCTCGTGTTGTGGTTGCTGCCATACGAAGGAACGCGCCCAATTGGCGCTGGTGATGAGCCGTGACCGTATGATGAATGGGACTGCTGGTCGTTGGCTGGGAAGAGTGGCACAGATGGGTTGACGGGGGATACCGAACGAGTCGGCTGGTAGAAGCCAGCTTGAGGGTTCATGGTCTGAGGAGCATAAGCCATGCTGGTAGTGGTTTCCGTAGGGTGGCGCATTTCGTCAGATGCAATCGATTCTTCGTCTCCGAGCTTGTAAGATGCCTTGTCGCCTCTAGCGGTAGCTGCCAATGCGTCTAATTCAGTGGCAGCGCCATTGTTGAGCTGGGTTTGTGACTTCATAAACGACGCCCGGTCATCTGCCATGAACTGGTACCGGGCATCGGGGTTCTTGCGCACGATGGAATAAATAGTTGAGGCGACAACCATGAGCAGAAGGACCGTGGAGAAGATGGCATTGAGGACGAATAAAATGACGCCAACAACACCAATAGCCAACAAAGGCGCGCCGAAAACGTTGGTAAAGATGAGCAAGAAGATGGAGTTCAAGAAGTTGATGACGTAAATGGCAATGTTGAACGAGTTGGTCTTCTTATCCATCCACGGGCGCAACACCGACGCGGCAATGAGCATGCCAATCTCGAGGATGATGAAGCCGACAGCTTGGGCGACGCCAGTCTTCTGCGCAAAAGCCACAAACATGGCTTTGACAAGGGTGTACAGCAGGATGGGTCCGATGAAGTAGTAGGCAGAGGCACGAAACTGCACGTACAAAAAGCCCCATTTGTTAAGAGCCTGGGGGTCTGAGAAGAGGATGTAGGCTGCGTTTCCGTGCATGTTGATGGATCGACGGGCAATCTGAATCACCTTGCTAGCTCCCCAGGCAAGGGCAATAAGTGGACAAAAGAAATAGAAGACGGCAAGCACAACTTCGGCAGGGGAGTCGCGTTGCGTGAATTCCCAGAGACATAGGATAGAAAGCTGCGGGAAACCGATGAGGGCGATACGGTAGAGGATACCCTTGAGAACGGTACGCCAACCGTTGCGGAACTCGAGGAACTTGTCTGATTTCATGACGCCCTGCTTGGCCAAGCCTTCCAAAGCAAACTTGAACAAGGTGATGCCAAGCATGGTCAAGATGGCAAAGAGCCAAAAGAAAGTCAGACCTGTGAGAAAGAGGTTGGTGGTTTCAACCTTGGCCTTGAAAGCCACACGCTGAATTCCGTAGACAACATAGCCTCCAGCCGGGGACAAGATGTTGCCGCTTCGTTTCAGAATATGCATGGCAGACGCAGGCATGAGAGCGAGACCGCGCCTCATCAGTTCCTTGCCAGCACCGAGACCAGCATCCAGACCACGCTTCTGGACAGAGACGGAAACAGATCCGAGCGAGCTAAAGAGAGTGGCCGGGGTGCCGCCCGTAGCACGCTGATACCAGGTGAAGATGGTCTGCATGAAGCCGACGTGGATGATGCCCATAGACCACTGGAAGTTTTGAGTCCAAGCCTGAGCGATGGGAGGCAGCTCTACGCCAGTCAAACCGAGCATGGCCTGGGCCTGGAAATAGCCAAAGAGGGAGAGCGAGAGGGCAGCAACGTGGGCAGCGGTGTTGGAGTGGCCGAGTCCGTTGAAGACGGCGGATGAAACCAAAGCAATACCGGCAATAATGGCTGTAGCCCATTTCACACCAACCAGATCAACTGTCAAGCCGTTGGAGATGTTGGCTTCGACGCAAGCAATACTTTCGTGGGTGCTTGTGAGGTTAACGCGTACCCTGACCATAGCATCCAGATCAGGAATGGTGTAGGCGATGGAGGGAATCGATTTGGCTGCATCTGCGGGGACATTGAGGCTGAACGGAAGATTCAACTTGGCAGCAGCCGTCATGGGACACATGCCAGCTAGCTTGATCTTGCACGGGTCGATAGTGGTCTTGAGAAAGGTGTATCCGTAAGCCGAAGCTTCGATATCGAACATGACGTAGCCTGTAACAGAGGAGGTGGCTACCAGATTGATGGTGGCCGAGTTGTTATTCGGGGTGTAGACGGCGTTGAAGAAACTGGCCTGAAGACCTGAGTTGTCCTGGCAGGTATTGAGAGAGGTGGAGGCAAGCATCTTTTCAGCAGCAGAGACTGGCGATAGCAGAGTAGCCATTGCGGCCAAGAAGAGCGGACCGCTCCTCGACGAGAACCACATGTTGCCGGTGATTTGTCGTTGTTGCTAGCTATTCTTCAATGACGTGATTTGTCTATGTTTGTTGGTAAATATTGGAGATGTAGCAGGAAGACACGAATTGTTGTCGGAAGAGGCAAGAAATGGTAGCGCAATTGAGGAGCCGTTATCGTCCTGCGGAACGTCTCTTTTGCTTTAGAAATTAAGTGAGATTGTACAACGAGTTGACATCCAACGACGAGGTCGGAAGATGATGGTCCGGCCAAAGGGGTTCTTTTCGGTGTCGCGGGGGGGGAATCAGTTCACGGTGCAGTGACTGGTGCGATTGTCTGGGTCGGGAACGATTGTAGGACCTTTTTGGTTTGTTTGCGGGAGTATCGTCGTCGATGTTGTCGTCGTCGTCGGGGTATGGCGATTTGGGGAAGCGATCGGAAGCACCGTTGTTTGTGTGGTAACACGGCAGCGAAAAAAGGAGATACGAAGAGAAAATAAAAAGGGTTAAAAAAAGAAGTTCGAGATAAGAATTGCGAGATTTAGAATAAGAGATCAAAGCGAGCGAACATGTTTATCATGAAGGTAAACCAATGGTTGGATCTGTCGCCAAATCGTCCACCCACACACAATGGAAAAGTCTGGGGGAAGGAGGAAGAACGGGACAGCGACAGAAATCCGGCGTAGGGTGGGAAAATGAGCGACTAGAGCGGAGAGAGAGCGTGCAGAGTGGAAAACGAGCGTCGAGCGTTGTGGTTGATGCAGATTGTGACGAGTACGCGTCCATGGGTGGTGGCTGAGTCCCCCGAAAGCGCCGTTTCAGGGCCGTATGAAAGTGGTATCCGCTCGCAGATCGAGCAAAGTGGACGGTCTTGACGGCATCGCACGCATAAACCGTCGAGGATACGAGGCCGCCGAGCACTGCTGGCGCGCCGCTCTCCGTGCTAGCAGATTAAAATAAAATACGGGGCGCTGGCTTCTCCTGAAAAGAGTAGGAAATGGCACGCTCATTCGACGAGGCGAAACGAGAACGGGGGACCCCTGGCCAGGCCAGTGCTTCACTGCTGCTCGTAACTGGTCGCTGCCAGTAAGCGTTGTTTAGTTTCCCGGTTCAGGGGGGCAGCAGATCCATACCGTGTGTGTGCCGTGGCCGTCTCACATTTCAAAGGCGGATCTTGCACCACTTTTTTTTCTTTTGCTGTATAAATAGCGCGGAGGATACGATGGAAAGACGAGATGGCCGGGGAGGGAATGCCGTGATGGGCATCTCCTAGTCGCATCCCCAGAGTGAGATGGAACGGGAGGAGAAGAAAGGCTTGAAGCTTGTTTGCCCTCTCTTCCATTCCTCTAGCCTGCCAAGCCTGCGTGCGCACATAAATTAGAAGAACGGACACTCACGCTCTGCGCTACACCTGCCTCTACCGTCCTAATTTCCCTTGCCAGAAACGCGCCAGGTACTGCCCTGACAGGCCCAGCTGTGGCCAATCATACGCCGGGATTTTCGTACTAATTACCCGCGCTTGCACCATTTATGCACTGCCGCAACTCCGTGACGTGCATCGCCTCGTTATTGATACTGTAGAGATGGAAGGTGCAGTCCCGGCAGCCCTTGGCAGCCCTTGGCAGGTGGCAGTGGAGGACTAGGGAAATACGGAAAGCAGTTCGTATCTGCACGTGCTGATTCGAATCCGCACACTACTGGGTACCTAGGTACTTCGTATCTACACACACTGCTAAGCCTACAGTATGTACACCTCTTGAAGAAGTGAGGGGGGGATAGTTATAAGAAAAAATAATGATAATAAGAGCAGGTTGATGAATGCTTATTTTATAATACCTATCGATAATCTATTGTTGGAGGGGCAGTAATATCCAAGTATTAGGTACCTGTTCTGCTGCTAGACAACCCTCCGCAATACTCCAAAGGTACCCGTTGATTTAATGTGCAGCCTTACAGTACTTAGTATCTACATAATCACTTTGCAATACTTGAGTGAGAGAGTTCGTTAGAGAAATATTTCATATACAGGAACTATCTGCTACCCTGTATTCGCTGTCAAATAATATATGCATAGTAAAAAAAATTCCGGGCTTCACATTGTATGATGGTTGGGCTTCTCAGCATCACCTTAATTAATAGCCTCTCGGGTAAGCATGCGACTGAGCGTTTTCCACGATATACTCGAAAAGAGAAAAAAAAAAAAAAAAAAAAAAAAATAGAGACGACACATGATACATACCAAAGCGATCATGTATCAAGCCTGTTGCTCCCGAAAGTTCACATCCTTCCAATGGTTTAATACCAGTAGTCTCCATATTGACAAAGGCTTTCAGCCTCTCACTTACGACATGGCGTCTTGAGGATCAGACACTGCCATGACAAGGCGACACCATGTCTCAAAAATTGGTCATGCCTTGCGCCCGAAAATTTGCGGCCTTCCAATCATTTAGCCACCAGACTCCATAAGGGCAGAGATGAGTGAAAGGTGGCACTGAGACATGCGTCCGAAAAATCACGGCCTTCCAATCATTTAGCCATCTGACTCAAGCCTGATCAGCCTCGCTTGCGATGAGGCTCGAAAGAAGGAAAAAGAAGAGGAGATCGGTTACGGAATTTCCTATTGTGCTCGATAGGATACCTGCATGTCTGGGAGAATGATCTCCCTTGCGCCCGAAAGTTCTCGGGCTTCCTATCATTTTGATACATGGGTTCTACATCTACTAGAATTTTTGAGCTATGAATGAGACCTTGCCTTAGCAAGCCAGGCAGCTGACCAGCCCGACATTTGTGCTGGCGCTTAATGCAATGCCTTGGAAAAGGAAGATTAGGTACAGATAGGCGCTTGGCTGCCTTAGTCCCACCGAGCGAGATTAATCTCACTCCAGTATCTTCCTTCATATAGCATCAAAGCATGTACCCCTCGGGCTCCCTTATCTTCGTTTTCAGGACCAGCAGCAGAGGTATACGCCCTTGGGATGCCTCTGTTCAAGCAGAGCTGAAGATGTAACACCTCCTCGTACGATCTTCTCTGATCTCGGTATTCCGTTGCGCACATCGCCACATTGTCTCTTCTTACCAGTGCGGTTATCGTGACTAAATCTTGTGGACTATAGACCGTTTATAATCTACCATCATGACGTAGCTAGTTCCTGTTTATAGGGCATGTTGCGAGTCTCGGCATCATAGTGCAGAATCTCAAGCTCTCGAATCTCTTGAAACACATTGGAGGCTTTCGCGATGAGGGTTTCCTTGGGCGGCGTCTGCGCACACTCATGTAAAGGATCGCCTCCACAGTTCATAAGCAAGGAGCAGTGATAGTCGCGACTACTATAGTGTACCGCTTGATCCAGGCGCAGGTAACCAGGGCATACAGGGAGGGATATGCGTGCCCTGAATTGAGTCGAGGCGGCGGTACACTCTGGGCTCACGCTTAGCCTTCTTGTAGTTTTATCCCCTATGGTTTTTACTACAAGTGTGTAGCCATGGACTGGCAGGGCATTGGTTGATGATGGACAGGTATCTTTTTGCAGTTTGGATGCTGTGACAGAACGAGTCCGAATTAGCCCGCGAGCGAAACAATACCGTTTGCGGAGGCATTAAGGAATAACTTTACCAATATTCGAAGACATGGTGAAGGAGAAGTGTTGCTCTGTGTCTTGTTTTGTCTCGAGTATAAGTTGTAAGTTATAAGCGATGATGCAAAGTAAGTAGAGTCTATTAAGACCTTATGTTTTGATGGCCGAGCTCACTGCCATAAAAGATAGCAAACACTTACCTGCTCCTTCCTCCCTAGTAATTAATTCAGCATAACGAAACATTATAACTGATATTTCTTCACATTACACATCTTGTGAAGCTCATCCCATCGGCAGGTAAAGACCAGAGGCGTAGCGACAAAGCAGCCATATCGGAACCAAGCAAACAAACATAGATGGGCTGCATAAATGCCAAATTTTCTGTAAAATCCCACCATAATAATGAAATTGTGAGAGGATACTTGACTGCACTCTGAAATTGACTGACTGATCGATTCATGGGGTTGGCCTCAATATCTCCCTGGCCTTTGCTGCTGCAATTTTAGGGCTTAACCCAATCGATCGCGGATCAGGATTCTTACAATAAACGCGTCTGGTCAAGGCCTACGCTGGAATAACGGGCTCTCCTTTGCATCTTGCCCACTTCTCGCCACTTGGTATCGGCACCGGCATCAGTACCAGTATCAAGTCTTGTACCTATACCTGTACTATCAGCAACTTCTATGTCAACTTGCTTCAAGCTGTGCCCATAAGAGACGAGAGACCCCCTTCGCTTTCCCCTTGCAAACGCTAACCTGTTTTGCGACATGCATCGCCTAGCTGCATGATTCCTCCACCGGGTACTCCACCAGGACCTGCAGTAGCCCAATGGAAGCGGAGCACTATGGGCGGCAACGTGGGAGGGGCAGCCTCGTCTGTGTTGAAGGCGTGGCTGCTTGATAGCAGTAGCTGTATAAGATGCTTGAAACCGTAGGAATCGTCCGGGGCATGGATAGAATGGAGGGGGCGTGTACGCCGTTGGAAAGTGTCTAGTATATGTTTGGACGAGTTAGTTGGTAATAGGAAGCAAAATAGACCCCTTGTCCTGGCAGAGTGGCATCGAGTAGTAGGTAGAGAGCACATAATCCTACCCTCGAAGTAAGCACATAAAAATTTAAAAAGGAAAGGGTAGGACTCGGAGACATTCTCTTGGACGCACGTCTCTGCTTCAGCCTCCAGTCGGGCATCAACTGCTCCGTACCAAGATAGGCAGGCAATGGCAAGCAGCGACGAGTACTGTAAGTAGTACTACTCCACAGTAGAAAACAATAATCCTTTCTTTTGCTTCAGGGTGGGCAGATTTGCGTCTCAGCCACTTGACCAGTACTTACTCGTATTATATGTACTTCCACACACGGCTCAACCTCCAAGTTGCCCCCAAATCAACAATCTGGCAACACTGAGTCTATCTCAAATGTCACGACTCTCGGCAGCCGATTCCGCTCCCCCACGATCCATCATGTGTCGTATGTGCTAGTGAAAGTGGCTACATGATTCAGCCGGCATATAGAGTGCTGATAGTAATACTACTTGAAGCAGTGTGATTGCCGCAAGTTGTAGTATCTGCGAGTTGACGTGTACAACCGTGTGCTTCTGCTTGTGATTAGCACCTACATCTATATGATACCTGCCTACATATGTGCTCTGCATGCGTGACCGAATTGCAGCTGCGGCTATAGCGAAATAAGGATTAGTCCTTGGCCCCCAAGACTGGCAGCAAGCATCAGCATGACAACCATATCCAAGCCGGGAAATAATGGGCTAACCGACTCCTCTCGGATCTCCCATGTTAGCAGCCGGAATACTAATATTAATACCTATTGCCCAGGTATACTCAATACTTGCTGCACAATGCATGTCGTCTTGCTTTGCGTTCACTCTCCAATATTCGTCATGATACTGTTCTGGCTCGCACGTAGTAGGCAGGCAGGTGGGTAGGTAGGTATTGTTGCGTGCCTATGGCCTATACCTCTTACAAGTAAGCAATATACACAACCAAGTAATATACCAAGCACGCCGTAAACACACATAACTCACCTCCTTTCTATGCATATTTCATAACAGCTTCTCATGCCCACATCTGCCCTAATGCAAAAGCCTGCAATCCATCGTAGCCATCGTGATTTCGTGATAAAAAGCCACAGCGCAGCGTGCAGCCATGTTTCGGCCAAGGAAAGCTACACGGCGCCAGCTCCTATCCTGCCATTGGCCATGCAATTAAGTCCTGCATCGCTTCAGCCATACAGGCATCATGTCACTTCAATGGTGATAAGTCATCTTTGCTCATAATACTACTAGAATAGTAGTAGCAGTTAGTACGGGGAATTATCAGTAGGATAGCATGCTCTCGCCTTGTCTCGACATGCGTTTTCTCTCTCTCGCATACGGACCCCTCCACTCTCGCATCATACTCGTTTCTTTTTCTCTCTTTCAGCTCTTGGCCACTGCTGCTATTGCCATGCCACTTTGATGCAGCCGGTGAGGGAATGCCAATAGGAACCCGTCCGACAATGGGCCCTTGGTCCAATAGTGCTGAGACAAGAATCTCATCTCCCCTATTTCCGGCATCACCAAATTGCATTTCCTAGCTTAACAAGGCTTTGTAGATGTCATGTAGGTCGGTGACTTACGCTAGATTCCACATATCATGCCTTGATTCGGCATTCAGTTGCCCATCTCTCATCCCATTGGGTTCTATGGCTTTCCATCCATGGGTGGGAATGAGTGCGGCGTTTCTAGTTCCAGAGAGAGAGAGAAAACGTCTATATAAGCGCGCCTCTTCTTTCCACTTGATTCAATTCTTCGTTCTCTTCATCTCCATCCTCAGCCCTGACTGGCATACTTTGTCGAGATTTTGACTTCCCCCCAAGTGATCTCTATCCCTGGGGGGCACCTCAAAGGTAAGTAGCAATGTGATCTGCTTCTCATGGGATGTTGCTAAAAATATCATGACAGGTTGCCTCCCAGGGGAAACATGCCCATATTGAGCCATTTTTGGCGTTTCCTTTTCGTTATCACAACATAGAATGCGAGTAAGTGAACAAGCCGCCATTTTTATGCTTTCAAAAGCAAGAGTTAACAATTCCATCATTGACAGACGGTCCATCTGATCGCAAAAACTCCCCCACTATCAGCATGATCATGGTAAAAAAGACTAAAAAAAATGACGCTCGAATTGTGAAAAGTTATGGTCGTGCTGAAAGGGGGGAGGACCGCAAAAAAATAGTAGCTCCAATGAGAGAGAAAAAAAAAAAACCCCCCACAAAACCTCTCCTTAAAAAAATATGAAAAGGAAAAACCCTTCCAAAAAAAGCAGCTCCAACTAAAGAAGAGGGTATTCCCTCTTGAAATACCTCGGTTGTATCTATCTGTAATGATAGACGGCCCCCAAGAGGTAAATGTTAGCCATGGCATCAATTTCCATGCTTTCTTGGGGGCTGGATTCCCGGCAAGTAATTATCTTGCCAATTATGCCTCGCCGAATGCTGGTCCAGATCATCAGGCTTTCAGCATTCTCACAATTCAAATCAGGCATCTCTGGTTTCATCTACCTGAAAAGGTAGACAGTCTTTCAAGAGGCAAGTACTTACCATGGCATGGCTCTTGGAAGGCCTGGGGGATTGTTTTATGTCCAAAGAATTGCTCCTATTGGGTCTTTTTCTTTTGATATGAATCTCTTCCGACTCTTGCCTGCTTCACCTTTTTATGAAGCAGTTTGTTTCAGGTTTCATCTATCGAAGACACCGGTTCAAAGTGGCCAGAAAGAGCAAAACTGTCTTCTGGTGATAAATATCTTCGATTCATACGTTTCCCTTTCATTGCTAGGTGGCTCTGCACAAGATTCTTTGTCATCTCTGCTACTCACTAGCTAATCTCATTAATTCTTATGAGTACCTGTAGGGCGAGGGGTATGCATGGAAATTGCTGTACAATCAGTTGGAGAGAGAAATCCGATTTCTCTTTTCCCTCTTGATCTGCCTTTCTTTCCGTACGACGTACCTCGGCTGCGTATCAATTACGATAGGCGACACAACCCAGCAATGAAAGAGAAATATTTTGCGTAACAACTGCTGCTCTAGCAACTGTACTTTTCTCTGGTACGCTTGTCTTTTGCTTTATGCGCGGTGTCGCGTAAATTGGGTATTTCATGATGGTTCTTCAGCGTCTTGGAGAGAAAGACTGGAGCACTTCTGATAGTCAAGGGGAACAGAGGTTGTTGAAACACCATGATAATGCCTTGTGGAGGGGAGGAAAGTCTCTTTCTTGGCCCCGAGGAAAAGGATAGCGACATAGGGGAGGGATATTGCCAAAGATCAATCTGCTATGTCAGCTATATTCATTCATTTTTATCGGTAGTGGGGTCTTCTGGAAGATCCTGATGACGGAAATTGGGTTAGATGATTGGAACTGGCTGGTCGGACGGGCACTGGGATAGGGTATTGGGACAGAGTATTGGGATGGAAAATTGGGGTGGACAATGGGATGAATGTGACTGTTTGGGGATGGATGATCTCTGGTATAAAGGGACTCTAGCAGGGTTCGGAATGCTGGAATAGGAGCGCTCTCTTTCGTAGATAGATAGGTAACTAGAAAATAGGAATGAAAATTTCGTTCCGTCCACCTTCCTCCCCCCTGTACCGTCACAATGGGCAGCTTGAGAGGAATCAACAACACAACACATTGTCTTCAGATTGAGGAGCCCCTTCCGTGTCATTTTTCGTAGTTAAGAAGCATAAGCCAGTATGATAATCCAAGCCCTCGACAAAAGATGAGCCGAAACACAAGGCTGCTCAACATATTGAAGATGAATCTCATTTTCATAAGCCCACAAAGAGAAATTTATGCAATGTTCTCTCTTATAAACACCAAACGCGAGCTATCACAAGGTTCTGCTGGACACGTGCCTTCTTCTCCGCCTCTTCATCATCTTTGCTTTCTGCAAACTGCAAGATATATAATTGTGTCTGTCTGATGAGTTTGGACACATGCGCTGCGTCGTACTCATGGAGAGAGACAATGGGCCACACAGCTCTCTTACACTGCAGTTCCTGGCGCACAGCGAGTGACTGAGAGTGAACAAGTGGGTTGTCCTGTACTGACCAGTATTAGCGTCGAAGTCTACGCCTCATCGAGGCTCGTGCAGCCTTCCCTACAGCTACAACACTTGTCGTAGCAGTATCCATTGACGATTACATCAGATGAAAACATCTCATCATAGTAGATATCTCATGTCATGCGCCCAGCTACTGTAACATCTCTAGTCTCGACATAACTTTCAGCCCGTGGCGGACACACGCAAGACGCAGAGAGAGGGCCTTTAGGCCTTTAATAACAAGCGCCACCAACAGCATTTGTTAGCACCGCTAATCAGGAGGAAGCTGGATGATGCGGATGAGCTAAAGCGACGCCGGCACTAGTGGATGCTGTGCTGCTTGCGGATACAGTAACACAAGCAAAGAGTGGAAGCTTCGTCCCGTTGTGTTTAACACCCATCTTTCTTTCATGTTTTATCTGTCCACTTCCCCTATGATACTGCACCGAAAACTCAACTTTCAACTTTGCTTTCAATAATCCCTGGTCTTTGAAAGATGTTGCTTCCACCTCTCTTCTCCACAATGCCCCGCGCTCCGTGCCGCATCGGCCGGTGGTTCAAAAGGAGTAAGAAACCCTGCGGATCATGGGTCGCTCGCCGGGGCACCTTTAAAATTGGAAGCTATTGGATCGGCGCCCAACAAGAGCTGATCGTCAGCCCTATAATTAAAGTGCAACGTAGCTGTAGTCGTAGCGTGCGCGGCGATATGCGGTGTGGTTGTGGCGTGTAAGTTGGATCGTGTGAGATAATGCATGCCGGAAGCTGTAGAAGCCGGCGTCCATCCATGTGTTGTTGGTCGACATATCAATCTCTTCAACTTGGTCTAATATTAGTTTTTCGTTCGGCTTCGCCGTAGGGTCGCAAACTCCTGCACCATCTAGAGCTTTCTTGGCTCTATGTCTTTTGTACGTTGCTATTTGTTTGTTGGTTCATCTCATAGTACTATTTCCTCTAAATAGAAACATGCTAAGCTTGTTAGCACTAATTTGTGGAAATGTCTATTCCATCCCCCGCATCTCCGCTCTATCTTTGTGGAAAACGCCTCAAGTGTTGCCCTCATTAGCAAGCTCTCCTAGTAAAGTGACATCATCTCCAGCCAACAGCAGCAAATGAAGAGAGCTTGTCGTAGCAGCAGCAGCAATAGCAGTGGTGGTGTGAACAACAGTAGTAGAATGCTTGAAGCATTTGTGGCATGTATAAGGGATAGGAGGATAAGCAGGAGCTTTAAACTCCCCTAAGCTACCACCTTTTAGTAATGGCCACGTACTTCTCTCTCCTTATCCTAGTTTTCTTGATCGCTTCTCTAATACGCTTCATAAACGTCCAATGACAGCTTTTGGAAGCCGCGCTTAGAATGCTTGAGAAGGGCATTCTTTCATTCTTTACAACGAAACTGGAAGGCTTCTTCCTGGTCAGAGGTTTGGCAAAGCACGCGCCATTTTGCCCAAATACAGGTACCCTGGATACATCGTCACACATGAGGCTTCTGTTTGAATGGCTTTGTTTATGCTCTCCTCAGCACGTGGTGTTGTTGGTGGCGTCGTTTTTTTCTTGAACAAAACAAGAGGAGACATCGAACTCTCTTCATTCTTTAGATTTCGAGCTTGATAAACCTAATAGCCTTCAGCTTGTGGCTTGTCCAAACCACGTGGAAAGGGCGGCTCTCCCGAGGGCGATCTCACGATGGTATGGCAGCTACCAATACGATCCGCTTTGTCATATCTCAATCTCACCCCTCCCCCTCCAGCTTCTCCAAATTCTCTAAAGCATCTAGAAGCTAGCAGGGAAACGAGCCCAACATGTGTTGGCTTTAAGGATGGAGACCTAAACTCTGTTTCTCAGCTAGAATTAGTCCGCGGCGTTACACTTAGGCTAACAGCAAACACGCCCGCCGTTTTCGGAGTAATTGCCCTTATAATGATACCCCATGTCGTGAAAACAAAAAAATCAGGGCGGACACCGTTGATATGCTGCAGTTTTCTCAGGATTCAGTGCTTCGTTAGCAGCAAAAGGTGGCTGAAGCAGCTTCGAAATCCATTGCATACTAAGACGGATAAAGGGCGGCTGAAACAAAAAGAACATGGTAAGTCAGGCACCAATATGTCAGCTAAGAGCTCTGAAAAAGTCCGTATACGAGCGAGCAAATGACTCCACGCAACTTCGTTTCTGCAACTCATACGCCTGCAGGCAAATGTGTGCTGTCAGTATGTCCTGCTTCGACTGAGCCAAAGTTAGCCAAGAGCGACTACTCATTTGAGAGGCCATGTGAGTAAGATCTTTTCAGAGCATAGATACGAAATAATTTGTTAGCAATGGTAATCCGTCATAGCAAGTGAACATGGTTCTCAGACACGTCAATGGATTGCTGAGCTTGTAGTGATATCTAATTAATAAAGCAAAACCCGCTTCTCTCTTTTCTCTTCTCTCTTCTCTCAATGTCTCTTGTAGATGACCATTAGGCTTGTGTGTCGCCTCAGCGTCGGTCTCAGCTTCGTTAGCCTTAGCTAGACTTTGTATTTGGACTTGTACTCTGTGGTCTTCATCATCGTGACCCCTTTTCAGCCTTCACGCTCCCTTTATTGATGTCATTCGTGATCATGCCCCCTCTTCGATCAAAATTGAGCAAATGTCAGAGTCGAATTTCGAAATGGAATCAGCGCCCCAATCACCGCTGGCACGTAGTATGCAGACCGATTGATTAAATCTCCAGTCAGCAGCCCTATTGATCCGCTGTGCTGCCTCGAGTTTTCGCTGCCAAACACCTGATCGCCTGCTGGTCCCAACTCCATGCCACTGCGCACTAGCCTCGCTACTTCTTCTGGCTGGAAGAATGCTGCTGTGCGAGCCCGGCCCATCCTCTCGGACTTGGTGGTAGATTCAGCTGCTGATTCGGATTGCTTGCCCAGCACAACAACCCAGGCAAATGTTTCCATGGCATCTCCACTGTCGTCTACACCGCCCTCGATGCCAACCCAGTAGTCGGCGTCTGGCTTTGCTTCGCGGGCGTTGCGAGCTCGATTCCTGGCTCCCTGCAGGGTTTCCGCGTCCGTCATAGGCTGGTCAGCAACGCCAGACGGCACGTTCAGCCCGGTGAAGGAGAATGGCTGAGAGGGAAACATGCCGCTGAAGCCCTCCCTTGCGGCTGAGATCTTGACGGGGTTGTGCGAAGCCACAACGACTTGGGTGGCCTGCTCTGCCATTTTCTCTCGTATCTCTTGGTTTCTTGCAAGCAGTAGAGAAATAATTGCGTCGTAGACTTGCACAAGAAAAAGTCGCTCGCTAATCGCAATCTTGGGGTGCTTGTTATTGCGCAGAGTTCACGATGTAACCGTTTTTTTTTATATAAATGTTCTAAGCACAATAGCTGCGTCGCCTTGGGGTTGTCGAGCGGGACTAACAATTGAGTGAGTCTTACGCCGCCATGTCCCCGCTATTTACCCAACTCGGGGGGAGAAGCCGGGAGTAAACCACCCCTGGCAAAGTGCATATAGCGTCTTGGCGCAAAATACTGCCGCAGAAAACGAGAGGCAAGAAAGATTGGATAGGGAGAAGAAGAGCAGTTTCTGCTTCAACACAGGGTCAAAATAGAGCGTCGGCCTTCAAAAGAAGAAAGAGTCTAAGGCGGTGGCTGTGGAGGCTGCGACAAAGCATCGGTCTCTGCAGTTGCCAGTGACAGATAATCCACTCCCATGGAACCGTCGTCGACGCTGTAGCTGCCAGCATCGTTATCCTCCTCTAGCAGAGGAATCTGCTGGCCCCAGGCTAACCCATCAACCTCCATGTTCCACGGCCAGTCTTGGTCCAGCATATCTACAATGTCCCAGTGCTGTAACCACTTGGAAGGATGGCATCGGCTCCTTCACTGCCCCAGAATCCGCTTACTTCGCCGCTTGGCCCCCCTCTTTGAAGAGAAGGATTGTGAGGGTCAGTTCCTGATGTTGCATTGGAGATCTGAGAACTGGCTTCCAGAAGACGGCTGACGACATCTCGACTACGGCGTGCCGTAAGTGACCAATCCTGCATTGCCTCAAACAGCTCAAGGATCGACTCGATTTGAGCGCGCCAATGGACAACAGATGGATTATCAGGTTGCCACAGAATAGCAACCAGCGGGATCATAGCAGCCTGATACAGAAACCATACGGCGTTCCATCCAGACATTTGCTGGCGCGTCCACCCCTTTGACACGCTGTCAATGATCTCCCGCGCAGCGTTCAGGCAATTCTCCACGGCAACCACGTCTTGCTCTTCAATGGGTAATTGAGCTTTGCAGGCCAAGGTTAGAAGTACTGGGCGGTAAAGCAGCATGCGTAGATTCCAATACCGCCATATCATGATGCAACGCGAAAGATGGAGCGGCTCTACACAGGGCTCCGTGGAACGAAGTAGCCAGGGAAGATTGTTGAACCACTCAACAAGAAGGCCGTCCAAATGACTGCGATCTTCTGTCTTAAGAAGAGGGGTAACTGCAAGCATGTCTTGGACCTTTGTTGCGATTTTACAGAATTTGATGTTTTCAAGCAGCGGCATGATGCCGGCATACTGTGCAGAGTCGCTTTCTTCCTGTTGAGTGATAATTGTTAGTCAGGATACAATATCAAATAGCGAAAGTAGGCAAAAAGTATAGGAGGCAGGCATACTTGCTCTGTGACAAGCTTAGGAGGCTGGACATTGATTGCTGGCCCCCATCGCCCAAAAGAAGGTCGGCCTAGAGTGGTTGTACCCCATGTATCGAGACAAAACAGTGTCCACCAGGTGCGTCTTCGTGTCTCAATTACCGCCGCGTCAAACTGCTCTTCTGGCGGTGGTTCTCGATGTAGACCGAGAGCGGTTGCCATTCGGAGTATGGCACCAATGATGGCATTGGCCATATTCGGACGGTTGATATAGTGGAGATAGTAGCCTCCAAGCAGTGCTAGGGCTTGAATGGTTTCGATGTGGCTACTCCCAAATGCACTGAGATGGACGTGCTCTATGGCTTGATTGTAGTATTTAATGTGGCTCAAGTTGCTTGACGGCGTAGACATGATGCTGCTTGTGGCAAAGACCATGTTGAGCAGGGAGAGCCAAGGCGCGTCGCATCGACGACCCTCATTGTAATATTTACGGAATGAGCTTTCGTCCAGCATAGGAGTCAAAATGTGAACACGTTTAAAATAAGCGTCGACAAGAGCTTGTCCCTTGTAAGTCCATGGGATGGGAGGTTTTGCCTTGGTGGATCTGGAAGCTGCGCGGAAGAGTGGAATTTTGTTGATGCGTGCATTCTCGTCGCTTGAAGCGTCAGGAGACGACTGTGCTGCAAGCAGAATCTGTAGCTGTGGCTGAATCTGAAGCATGACTGTCAAGGCCACTTTGACGGACGATGCACCGAGATACGAGGCAGCTTGTTTGCCCATGGAGAGCGACAGAGCATTGACATCGTCAGCTTCAACCGGCATCTGGTCCTTTTCTCTGCGCTCTTCGTCCCATTCGGACTTTGGAGCGGGCATATTTTCAAGCTCTTGAGGATGTTGAGCCTCATCGGCAGAAGGGGGGGTTATCGAAACGTCATCAGTCTCTTGCTGTACGGGTTGGTCCAGGAGATCTCGCAGCTCCTGGCGAGACAGCGACAAAAGTTGTGAGACTTCATGATTAGGGTATAGGCGCCGTAGCACAGAACGGCACTCTTCAAGACTCCGTGATATTTCCTCTAGCGATCTACGTAAAGGAAGTTAACAACTGAAGAGACAGTTTTAGATGCAAAGAAGAAACAAATGGCTACCAAGTTAAGTAAGATAGAGAGATGGGGGAGAAAAGGCGACTTGAACAAGAAAGATGCGAGAGCAGATTACTGACTTTCTGGATGGAACAAGACGCTGGCGATGCTGCTCATACACGCATCTTCTCCGTGATCGACTAGTCTGGCACCGATTGCAAGGCTGCTTCCCGTCGCAGCGGATCTTGCGGCGCTGGCACTCGAGACAGGCGTGGAGACTCTTACCAGCCTTGCCGCCGGCTGCGTCTTGTGACCGATTGCCGTCCGATGACGATTGAGGGGACCGATCCACGGTCTTGCCCTTGACACCCTGGACTGTATCATTTTGCTCTTGTTAGCTAGCCAACCCGGGATGGCGAAACTAGGAAAGAAAGAGAAAGAGGAAATGCAACTGACAGGTTAGGCATGGGAGACAAAGCGAGAGAGCAGGAAGTGTTTTCGGAATAGGGGCAGTCGTTGCATAATACTCCACTCACAAGTGTAAAACATGATGTCGGTCCCGGCTAGATATACTGGTTGGTATCCCCAATTACAGTAGCAGCAGAGGCGAATGGTAACACTGCGTCATATACAATCGATCACGTAAGGGGAACCAATAAGAGTGGGAGGCACATGGTGCTGTGCATCAAGACCATCAAGAACAGGAAACGAAAACGATCAAACTATGCGGCCTGACTGAGCGCGCGTGTGTATAAGAATTGGAAAAAAAAAAAAAAAAAGTATCCCGAGGAAAAAATACGAGGGGCTACGAAAAAAAGGTTCGCAAAAAATGCCCAAGTGGCAAGAGCGACGGGGGGGTAGTGAGTTTTGCTGACAGTCAATGAAGATGAGAAGGAGAGACTCACAAGCGGCTGACAAGTGGCAGGTACCGCACTCACATGTTAAGGCACAGGGATAAAAATAAAAATAGTGACAAGAATGTTTAGCTTATTCTTGGCAGTGAAACCCCGAAAAAAAAAAAAAAGCAGCTCTTTTGAACGTGCGGTATGCACGCGCTGAGAAGTGGAAACTCCTAGATAGCGTCTCTCTTCCTTCCGCCCCAGTCAAAGGGGAAGAAGACATCATACCCAAAAAAAATCCGGGGTAAAAAGAGGTAGGGAAGTGAATCCTACAGAAGGCACCACTAGCTGCCAGTACCGTACTAATTACTAAGTACTTGCTCCAAAGGTACTAGCAGCAGTGTGAAGGCAATAAAGGCAATTCTATTCAGACGGTTGCAGTGCATATGCAGAGCATATACCCGCAAAGCACATGAAAGGGAAAAAGAAAGGGCTAGCACTAGCATAGCAGCCCAAAAAAATGGGTGGAACAAACCGGAGCATCCCACTCAAAATCGCCTACCCCGTGGGCAGGTTGGACTGTGGTCTAGCCCCCTTGCGGGGTGTTAAGCCGCTGCAGAAAAAAACGCTTCTCCGAATGGAGGAGAGTGAGACGATGAGACTACAGACAAAAAAAAAAGAAGAAAACAAAAAGATCAGGAGAGTGGGGGCGGGGAGGGGAATTCGGTTAATATCGTGATTTCTGACTGGCACGGAGTTATTGGTGCTGTGTCTGAATGGGCGCCGGAGTAATAGAACAGCTGATGCACCGGGCAATATGAAGTATATCCCCATGTTTTTTTTTCCCTATATGGCTGCTAGTCTTAGAAGCTATTAATGTATGAGAACGTACTAAGCCTAGAAAATAAGAGTTTTGCGCAGATGGCATAAAGGGAGAGACAGTAGTAGCTTCGCGTAGGTATGGGGCTAAGGGAAGCTTGCTGGCCTCAATACTGCTGACCTTGGATCTAAGCCCACATGATGGCTAGAGGTCTCATAATACTCCGTATATTGCCGCTGGGATATTCGGCTTGTGGGGTGCAGCAGTGGCTAGATGCTGTTCATACATACCTAGATGGGCAACCATGTCCATATTAACTGCATTCGTCCACGCGGGATACCAGCATCTAGCTGATGCACGAGACACACACACACACACACACACACACACACACACACAAAAGCTATCCATACTAGGTAGGTAGGTAGCAGTCGGGATAAAGGCGAGATGGACCGACTGAGATTCACACTAGATAGATAGGTAGGTACGTGAACAAGCTTGGATAGCAGTTGAGATTCTGAATGCTGCAGAGTTGGGCTCCCCCCTCGATATCATTATTACGTTAAACAACGACTAATAAGATGGCAAAAAAGACGATTCTCTCCTTCTAGGAGGAAAGAGAGAGAAAAAAAAAAAAGAAAGAGCGTCTCGTACAAACGCAAGCAACCTTCAACATATCCAGCCCAACAACCCGACACACAGCTGCATAATAGGTATTTTTTTTTTAAATAGGCCGTAAAACAAATCAAAAAGTAATAATCCTTCGTGGCACGTATTTGTTCCGTACCCCCACGTTTAGACCTTCTCGATATTAATGATGCCACCGTGGTCGTCCACAGCAACGGCCTTCTTCGATGTCGATGCTTTGACTGGGTTGGGGGCCTCAAAGATTTCGTCGAGCTCTTCCAACTATAGCGGGGAGAGGAATGTTAGACAACAGAGAAAGATATCATCATTGAAGGTGGGGTAATTGGTACTTACAGTGCGTCCCTTAGTCTCGGGGATCAAAAAGTAGACGACAACGACTTGAACAGCATCCCAGATGGTAAAGACAATGTACGTCTTCCAGCCAATGTTCTTCATGGATACTGGCCAAGCGAACTGGTTCAGGAGACCAGCAGCGTTGGTGGCAAAACTGGAAAAGGCCATACCCTTGGCACGCTGCTCGAAGGAGAGCACCTCGACGGGGAACAAGGCCTGCAGGGGAGTGATTCCGACAGAGTAGACGGCGCCAAAGATGAAAATCATAGCCAGAGAAGCCTTGGATGCAGAGGGGTTGGTGAAGATGGGGTTGCCGCTGGAGTCGACGCCGTCCTGGGATGCTGCGAGCCGCGATGAAGCAACGGTCATGCCCAGCCAGACTACGGTACAGGCAGTGAAGGAGAAGAGCAGCAGAGGCCGACGGCCGACCTTGTCTACCAAGAAAGCACCCAGAATAGCCCATGCAAACTGCTGGCAGTTGTTGATGAGGGTAATGTTGGCTTGGGCAATGGTACTAGTGTAGCCGGCAGTATCGAGGACAGAGCCGAGGAAGTAGGACAAGACAGCGTTGCCAGCCCACTGACCGAAGATGGTCACAGCAAGGTTGCAGCAGAGACGGTAGACGGCAGGACGGTTGCGGAAAAGAGCCCGGTAATCCCACCAGCGCTTGTCAGCACCGTCCTGGTTGAGGAGCTGCTCGTACTCAAAGAGCTGAAGAGTGACCCAGGGAGAGTCGGGGTTGCCGTTGCCGTGGTACTTTGTGAGGATGGCCTTGGCCTGTTCCTTCTTGTTGTGAACGTAGAGCCATCGGGGGGATTCGGGAAGGAACATGACGAAGATGATGATGAGACCAGAGAAGAGGGCCTGGAGCCAGACAATGAGTCGCCAGGAGAAGTCGCCTCCAGTGTTGAGTCCGCCTCGAGCGGCGCCGGCAGCAAGAATGGCACCGGAGAACCAGAGGGTGTTGTACATGGCTAGCGAGAGAGAAAGAGATGACGATTAGTATATGATATCCGCCATATGCGAATTGCTTAGAGGAATAATGATGGAACGAGGAGAGAGAGTAGACAATAAAAACTTACCGCCAACACGGCCACGGTATGCAGGGTGGTTAATCTCAACCACGTACATGGGACCAGCAGCAGCAGCGAGAGAGACACCGAATCCAAGCAAGAATCGTCCGCCCATGAACTGGCCCTGCTGGTTGCCAACGCCCTGGATAATGGTGCCGACAATGATGAAAATGGCGCCAGATAGCATACCAATTCGACGACCGAAGCCATCAATGGTGGGACCGACAAAAGGAAGGGCGGCAACACCACCGATCTGGTACATGGAGGAGACGATACCAGCCCAGATGCCGTCGTTTTCGACATGGTACTTTGCCTTGAACCAGGGGTTCTGCAGGAGATTGTTGATGAGGGAACCATCGTAACCGTTCATGGTACTGCAGAAGAAGGCAATGAGGGAGAAGAAGTAGATGAAGAACTGAGCCTGGGTGTAAGCATTGGGCGGCTCCTTGATCATGGCCTCGGCAAAGGCCTCATTGCCGGTGACGACGGCGGTTCTAAGTTCGCCCTATCATACCGAAAAGCTGCGTTAGCAAAATTTTGTCTTTTTTTTTTTTTTTTTTTTTTTTTTTTTTTTTTTTTTTTTTTGGTATTTCCACTTCTCGCTGGTGACAGGGAAATGGGATGGATTATGGAATTGGGTGGTTTGTCATACATGGTCCGGCTCATCATGAACCTGAGTCTCGTTCTTTTCGCCCATTGCGACGGTTGTCTGCAGCCCTTTGGCCACACCAGCTTCTTCAGTGGGAGATTGTGGTTTTTCTTGAATTCCTCAACAACGCCCCGTTGTACGAGGGACTATCGAATAGAGATGAGAGGGATGAGGGGAAAGAAGAAGAAAAAGACTGAGGTAGCAATCAATTGTCAGGGGGGCGCTGTCGCTTTTATGTTTCTCTCTTCTCCCTTGCCACTGCGCTGTGCCGCTTCCCCAACCTTTCTTACCGTCTCCCACGAGCTTGGGTTGCCTTTGTTAGGATCAGGCAAATGGCCCCCCCTGGTCAGTAGGGCCGAACGAGAAAGAGCTGCTGCCGCGAGTGAGGTCCTGGCAGTATGAGTCTGTCACGTCCAGAGTAGGATTGAATTTCGCCGGCGGATTATCTAAAGCAGAGGACCAAGCAGCTGGGCATGCTGCACCGCTTATACGGCCATGTCCCCTTTTTGCCCACTCATACGACTGCGGTGGGACGAGGCTATTGGACAGAGGCGGCGAGGCGTGGCGTCGACATTCGGCCCTCGCAACGATGCGGGGAACGACTCCAATCCAGAAGAGGTTGCGGAGGGTTCCGCTCCGGATGAGACGGTACGTGCTTTGGGAATAGGCACAATTCGACCCCGGGTCGAGGCGACGGTTGTACGGCGACATGGATCCAATGAATAGACATTAGCCTAAGTGGTGCGGATCATCCGCTCTGGGGTATCTGGGCGTCTGCAGCCCGGCCATTGGACCGAGGCCACGCGACGCACGGAGAAATCCTGCCATTGGCGCTGCGAATTGGAAGCAAACGGCACAGATGGTGGTGATACGATGGCTATAGTGGTGGCTGCGAGCTCGTCAATATTGATTGCAGGCCAGGGCCGTGGTGGTGGTGGTGGTGGTGGTGATGTTCCTTATTTAGCACAAGCATGCACATGTCAGATGGCCATGATACCCTGTCAACAGGATGGCAAAGGTAAACAGCAATTAATAGAGGCCTGGACCGACTCGTGCAAGAACAAGTAAAGAAAATAGATTATATTGGGAGGAGAGAAGAATGTGCAAAGAGGCAAATTGTTGGTTCTTGATGCCCAAAGACCTGCAGCATCAAGCTGTTGGTTATGCCCATGCATGCACGGTTGCAATAGGCTGACCATGACATGACACGGCTGGTGTGATTGATTTGGGGAATCTCGAGATGTGAGAGCTCAACACAAGAGCCACAGGGGTTGGGCGCGCTTCATTCGTTCGTACAGTAAGTCGTACTGCCTAGTAGGTACAGTAGGATCGGCAAACAGGGCCGATGGTTAATCTATCGCTTCAATTCCTTGGGTAGCATTTACGACTGGGAGGCGGTTCTTGCCAAGACGAATAGCGTTGGCCTCATGTCGCCATATTTCCAATTTCGACTATAGAGCAATATTCTCAACAAACTTTTCACTTACGCCTTTGATATTCTGCTCTATGCACACTGTATTATTCGCAAAGAGACCAAAAATTGTAAAATAAAAAAAGAAAAAGCTAAAATTCAAAAGCCACGGCGCCAACTTAGGTTTGCGTCCGCGGCTAGAAAACGGGTCCCTGGTCAACGTATTATTACTCCGTCTCTCGTAATGGCTTAGTTCGCTGAACTCCAAGCCGCCATTATTTGTAATTTCTAGGGTAAGGAAAGCCGCACACCGAGGCAAGTGAAGAAAGCAGGATGCTATCTCGAAATAGAGAGTGGAAGTCACGGTGAGGTGAAGAGGGCTGCAATATGGCAGCAGCTGAGCCGGTGCGAGTTCGAATCGGGAAACTGGGAGTAGAGCTACTCGGTAAAGATGGCAACTGGGCACCATCCACGCGAGATAATCGCGATATCCTCGCGATATCCATATGACAGGTGCGACCAAGAACGCGGGGAAGCAGAGCAGCGGCCCATTGAGTGTGTCAGATGGCAGGGTGTGCCGCCTGTCGGTGCCTAAAATCTAATATCATCGTGATTTCTGATTGTCTCTCGCTTCATGCCACTCCATGCCACTCCATGCTATGGTTCACTATTTGTGCGTCTACTAGTCCTAGTTACTACACCGTATGCAAGTCCTCCGCATGCATTTCCAGGGCACCTAGGTATGGATGTATGTCCTAGGCATGTGCAACTGACATCTCCACGGGTCTCGACTGAAAATCCTTAGATCTTCTCGGCACTCGCCGCCGCCAAGTTGGAACGTTAGCGAGGTCCAAGCTACGGGGTATTGTATGGAGTATGGAGAACGGCCCGCCGTTTTCTGCCAAGTGCACGAGTTGGATATTGGATCCATGGATCTTGCGTGGGGCACATCACTGTGAGCATGAACGGGATAGGGAATATCAAGTGCCCAGGTATGGAGTAGCCTGGGGGCGGCTTATTACCAGGTACCTACCCAGCAGGCAAATCAAATCTTCAAGCTATCGTTTTTTTTTTTTTACTATAATTCGTTTCTATTTTCAGTTACCTAACCATGGACTAATCCTTTATTCATTTCTCCTACAGCCCAACAGCCTTTGCGCTCAGTGTCCACAGTTTTTCCGCCTCAATATCGCTAATGGCCGCGGGGCTAACCACATCGACATAGTAATCTGCCAGCCGAGCCCTTTGCTCCAGATACGCACCGTTGTGAGCTGAATGATGCGAGTCGTTAGTTACTACTAGTAGCCCTGCTGGCAGCTGAAAAAAAAAAGGATTCCGAGGTTGGTCAAGGAGAAGAGGAACCAAGGAGTAGGGAAGAAGAGGGAGATTGCTGAGAGACGGCATACCCTTGAGAACTGGATCGAAAGATGCAAATACGTGAGTTGATATTCCTCGCTCTGGCGATATCAACTCTGGCGTTTGCCAGCCATATGGTGCTCCACCCATTCGAGAAATTCTCCCTGCAGAGAGAAGAGAAACGCCTCCGAGTTAGCGGTCCGATAGCTCACGGCAAGCGGCGTAAACAATGGTTCAACTTACAACACTCATCTCCATCTCCTCCAGGCGAAAAGTCCAGATGACTGCCAAGATTGGTCATAACCGCTCCCGGGTTTACACTAAACGATAGAAGTCCATGATCTCCCAACCTCTTTGCAAGCTCTCTGGAGAAGAGAATGCTGGCCGTCTTGGATTGGGCATATGCACCCCATTTTTCGTACGTCTTTCCATCCTGTGTTGTTTGTTAGCAGACCAACCCTCTTTAATTTTGGATTTATAATGACCATGTGGCGACGAGGAAGTAGGACCAACCCGCTCCCAACTTGACGGTTGACTCACTTCATAGTTGATATCCGCATGACGAATGCCGCTAATGTAATGCGCACCGCTGCTGATATTAATCACTCGACCATCCTTTGCGGCAAGGACCTTGTCCAAGATCAGGTTGGTGAAGAGGAAATGGCTGAGATAATTAACCGTAAGATGCTTTTCGAACCCATCGACGCATTTCTCGTACGGCACCGCCATGATGCCCGCGTTGTTCACCAGCACGTCAATCACGGGGACGTCATCCCAAGAATTGACCTCCTCAGCCGCTTTTCGCACCGAAGCAAACGATGTTAAATCAAGGCCCAACACTTTGGTTTTGACCTCTTGGTGCGCCTTGGTTATCAGTTCAGCCGTTTGGCTAACCTTATCCAGGCTTCTTCCCACGAGGATGATCAACTCCGGTTGGCCTCCAGCGATCGTCTCAACATATTTTGCGCCGATGCTGTTGGGAGAAACTCCTGTGCAAAGGATAGTCTTGCCCTTGATGATGGGGGCGTATTCAGCGACCAACTTGGGGCCCGTAATGGTGTCTGGAAATGGGTAAGGCATGTTGGAGCTTTGAGTCTTGGCTCTTCGCTTCTCGCGACAGGTTTGAAACTAAGCAAGGCAAAAGAGTAAATAGGCCGTCACACTGACTAAAGAATCAAATAGAGAAGTTGTGTTTGAAAAGTACTGAGACGAGGGGACAAATCAGCTTCTTTATACACCTCTGACAACGCATAAAGAGCATAGCTTCTTTCAACTTCTGCTCCTTCTCCACCGGTCTCTACCTTGCATTTGCGTCTTCATTCTCTTTTGCCCCCATTCTAGCTCTTAGTCGATAACTCGCTAATTTCTCACATGTTTTTCGTATTTGTATGTCCTCTTCCATATCGGACAAGACGCGGCCTCTTTCTCATCTTGCTGTTCTTGATGTTTGGATCACAACCGCACATAGCGGGTGTTTTGGTGTTTGCTGGTTGGCTGTCTACATATTCCTGAAATGGAAATGAATGCGTCGCCCTAGGCTCGATCAAGTGGTTGGGTGGCGCTTGTAAGCGCTCATAGTGGCTGGGCCGATTCATCGTGGCTTGTTTTTTATGGAGCAAGAAAGCTGCTGGCAGCTTGACGGCCTTCTGCGAAGGGTAAAGTTTTCGTTGATTCTTAATCATACTCTCTGAAGGATTAATCATCTTGCCGCTGTGCAAGGCGGCGGTTTGACTGACTGTGGCTTTACAGGTCCTCGAATGGGCTTCCTTGAATGGGCAAGAGGTGGCTCTGAATAAGCTGCCGATGGTGCGCCATCGCGTTACACCTAGCCTCGGACGAGACTAAGGATGAATTCCGAGCCGAGACTGTCGAGCAATAGACCGATCTCGAGCGGAACGAGCCGATTCGATTCTGTTCTGCATCTGCAGAGTGCGGGTATCCCAACCCATGCCCAGTTTTGCTACTCAATAGGGTTCTTAACTAAACCTTGACCAGTACGGATACCCAAGATTCTCTCTTATTTAACGGACCTGTTGTTTATTGAAAACACTTGTTCTGTACGTCATAGTTGTTCTTTAGTTAATAAAACTTGTTCTTTATTGAATAAGCTTGTCTCTGATTTAATAGACTTGTTTATTGAAACTTGATTAGCGTTGATGCCCATGGTCATCCGTTTCCGAGTCATGGCATTATAGTAGACTGAAACTTCAAGAGTTTGTCACCATTGAGAAACAGAAGCTTACTTGAATGACCACTCCACAATTATAAGATGAGACCAAGCATCGTTGGCAAGACACCGCGTTAAACGACTCTCATCCATAATAAGCCTTGCTCTCCTCCGATGAATGAAATAGTTGATGAGATTATCTGTTCCCATGCTCACTCTGTAGAATAAATAGATACACAAGCATGCACGCACGCAACTTTCCTTCTCGAAAATCCCGAAATAGCTAGCAATCAATCAATCATGAGAAGAAAATGACACAACGATGACGATGACGATAATAAAGACAATCATAGGACCATGCAACACAATATTAAAAAACCATTTCAGAAAAAGAACAACAAAAAGAAAAAGAAAAAGAAAAAGAAAAAAAGAAAAAAAAAAGACCAAGGTGAAGAGACAGAAAAGGGAGAGCGCAAACGTCAAACATCGGCTCGCCAACAGCAGCATCCTAGCCGGACAAGATAAGACCAAACAAAACAAGACAAGACCAAAACAGTAACCGCAGCAAAAATCCCGTACAACAGATGTGGTATCCGACATGGTTACATTGTTAATATCAACTCCAATATGTGCCCCAACCTTTAAACCTCGTCTGCCCTGTTGGCAACGCGTAGCCAACTCTTCTTATTTTTTTTTTTCCCATGACAGTGAAATGTGTTCTCGAAATCTTCCCAATGCCACTTCCCTTTTCATCCGTTTCTTCCTTCATTCTTCCACACGCATACACGTGCCTCCTTTCCATCTTTCTCTTCCTTCCACCGTCGTCATTTTGCAAACGCAAGCGAAAATGGGTCATACTGCAAGTGCTTGCTTGTTTAATAAAGGAGGGAGAAAAAAACTTTGAAACTAAAATTCGCAGGCTTTCAATCGTGGCTCGTAGACAACTCGTATATCTTCCATATGCTTCTCTCCTTTATTCTCTGCCATTTCTCTATATCGATACTCATGTCGCCTCTATTCCTCTTCTTCTTCGATGGGGGCCGGAGTGCGACGTTCAACACGTCTCTTGGGCCGCCTGTGTCGGCTGCTGCTGATGTTGCTAGCCGAGTCATCAGGATAGAGATCATATTCCTCCATCTGCCAGTCCTCGTCGCTGGCGTTGCCAGCATCGCTCTCAGCCCACGCAGGTCGCTCGTAGGTCGAGTTTAGGGAGTTGCCCGAGCCGGGAATCGAGAGCACGTCGATGCGTTTTCGGCTCTGGAGGTTCTGCATGAGGCCGGCTCCGCGCTGTCGCAGGGCAGTTCGAACTGTCTCTGCCTGGTGGTGTAGCTTTTCAAAAGCATCCTCCAACGCTTCCATGCCCTGATAAATCTCTCGCTCAATCTCGGCAATGGCCGCCATCTCCATCTCCTCGTCGTTGGAAACCGGGGGGCGGCTCCCACCCATGCCGGAGGAAGTAAGGCTGATGAAAGACGCGGGAGTCGCACCGCGGGAATACGGAGAGAACGGGGTGCCATTTCGAGAACCCAGGGCCGAAGGACCACGGAATGGTGTCGGGCCCCTCGACTCTACACCGCCAAAGTCGTCACCGTCAGCGCCTGACCATAAGAACCCGTCAAATCGGCCTGATGTTAGAATCTCCCATTCCTGGCTATTAATGTTGGACAGAGTGATGAGAAGGTCGTGGGTATGGCGGTTCTTGATGAGATAGGTAACACTCTCCGCATCACGAGGAACCTGCTGAAGGCGGTATAGCCGCTGCAAGGAGAGACCAGTCTTGATGATGAAGTCGTTGCGTGGTCGGTTAAGCGGGGTTGGTGCACGCGTGGCAGGCCTCAGCTCCTTTGATCCGGATAGGAGGGCGTTGAAGAAGGGCCGGTCCTCGGCGTCGAGATTGGTCAGGATGGCGAAGCTCAGCGTCTCGTCATCGACCTCCTGAGGAGGCGGAACAGGCGTCTCGCCTGTGCTGTGGAGCCACTTGTCGACAGCAGACCGGACCTTCTTTGACTGTCGTAGATAGTGTTCTCTAAACTCCTCAGCGATATCAGGATCTAGCTGGATGGGAGAGTCTGGCCGCCGGGGGGTTTCTCCCGACACCTCGGCCGCCTTGGTGCCAATGTCTGCCAAGTCAAAGGGTGGCCATTGGGGGAGTTCAATACGGCCGCTGACCCATTCAAGCACATCGCCCCAGTTCAAGCCGCGGTGAGGTTCGTTGGACTTTTCGCATATGATGCAAGAGCAGCCGTGAGGTGGCAAGTCTCGAGAGAAGACGTTCTCTAGCCGGTCGAGCAGACGACGAGCGACTGATCGATGGCCGGTGGCCACGGCAACCGATCCTTGCTTTGAGAGGACGGTTTGATACTGGTCCAGGAGGCTAACAAAGGGCGTGAAAAGCGTCTCGGCACCAGTGAGGGGGGATTGTGAGGGCCTGGAGCTGCCGTTTTGGACGGGCAGAACAGACAAGAAATGCCTCGTGACGGGAGCTGAGAGACCGCCGTTTTGCAGTAGATAATCTACCCTGGGTATGTCGAGGACATCGACGGCAGGAGGTGGAGGAGGCGGCGGTGGCGGCGGAGGATGAGTGGGCGCCTTCATGGCAGGCGTGGCCGTACCCGAGGCAATGGTGGATGCATAGTCGTCGCCGTCAATGCCAGAGGCGGGAGTGCGAGATCGCTTCGAGTCGCCGTAGAGGTGGGAGGGGAATTGGTGAGCCTGGGTTGGCGTCTTGGGAGATGAGTCCTGGGCACTGGACGGGGAGGAGTCGACATGGAGCGGCTCAGGCTTGCTCTTCTTTGCGCTTCGAGTTGACGATGACCGCTTGGATGAGTGGCGTGAATGTGAGGCAGTACTGGACGAGCGAGATAGGACAGATGACCGAAGCTTGTCGTGGATCTTGTTTGTGGGTGAGCGTATTAAGGTCGCTGCGCTGGTCGACGAGCGGCGGCTAACCTTTGAGGATTTCTCTTCGGCAGCACGGGAGGCGGACCTGGAAAGCGTCGACCTGTTGCCGCGGTCCAGGAGTTCTTCGGCGCGTTTTCTGGCGGCCGAGACGTCTGTATCGGGAGGCGTGGGCGGCCGAGACCGAGACGACCTTTTAGAAGCTGATCGAGGTATGTCGTCAGGGGCGAGGGTGTTTTTGGATCGACGCTCCTGATCTCCACCACCCGAGGCAACGTCGGTAGGCTCAGGCGTCAGCGGGTTGGAAGCCTTGGCCTGAGAGGTGGAAGAGCCAATGTCTTCGCGGCTGTTGACGGCCTCTTTGCTGTGCGCCTTGTCAAAGGACGGGTAAGGCAGCGAGATGCGATCCTTTTCGATGGAGAGCTTGGACATTGCGTCGACGGTCAGGTCGGACATGGAGACTGGGCGCTGGGGCAGCAGGCGGTCCCTGTCTCTCTCTCGGTCTCGGTCTCGATCGCGATCTCTGTCTCGGTCCCGGTCAGGTTCCCTCTTGCGGTGTCGCCTGGTGGACGAGGTGAGCGAATGGGTGTCGCTGGAGCTGCGAGCGGATTTCGAGGAGCGGTGGGGCGGTCTCGGTCAGGCTTGCGCTCTGATTTGGACCGACGGGCCTTGTCGCGCAGGCGGTCGTCGTCGACATTGACGTCGGCGTCACGTTCCTTGGACGGCATTTCGAATCACCATCGGGGCAGTTGCGCTGCGTCTATTGGGGGGACGGACTCGTGGTGGTTGGACTTTGCGGAGGCTGCAGCGATTTTGAGCAGGGGTTCCTTTTTTGGGATTGGATTTTGTGTGGTGTTTGCCGTCTCTCTCGCTCTCTCTTTTTTTTTTTTTTTTTTGCAAGTGGGAAAGGAGGAGACCAAGAAGAGTCGGGATAGGACAGAAGAAGAATGAAGATGGAGCCGACGGGCAAACGAAAGCGGCGAGCTGCAGATGAAGAGAGGAGGAAAACACGAGAGCAGGGAAATGCAATATGCAAGCCGGACAAAGAGTGAGGGGACGGTGAGGAAGGGATCAGCCGAAATCGAAATCGAAATCGAAGTCGATGCCGGAAGCTCTTTCTTGGCTCACTCAGGCAGCGACGACCCCTACTAAAGAGCTGGAGGACTGGCACTAGGGGGCAGTACCGGTACGAGACAGGGTGGTACCTGCCAGGCGATACGAGCGCTGTGACGACGGGCTTCTAGGGGCATCGCAGCAGATGGGGCTGCAAAGGGCGGTACTGGAGGGAAAGGTACCTCTACTTTGCGAGCCGCGATGGGGTGGGTCGGCGGACGCAGCACATGCCTTCTGAGGTACCTACTGAGGAACATGCAGCTGGATGTGGGCAGATTTTAGCGGTCGTGTGGCCTGGAATCTGCCCTTTATTGAGTGCTGCGCGCTGCGCTGCTGCAGTGGCACGAGTCTGTGATGCCGCGTATGGCTGTCGCTAGAGCGCAGCTTAAGCCGCTGGCAGTGCAGGGCGGTGCATCAGACCAGCCGAGCAACGTGCCAGCAACAAGTCGGAATGACGAACTGCTACTCCATACATAGCTCGGCATTGTCGCTGTCTCCCTCTCCCGGTGCGACCCCGGATGAAATGGCGCTTTGGGGGCTGGTTGATGTCACAGGGCACCCGCTAAGAAATGTTTTGAAAGGCTATAAGAGAAATTAATGAGTACTATGTGATATGCTATTTGAATCATCATCAATGAGCTAAACTCGCAATGCTGGCGCCTGACGGTGCGTGAAAAAGATGACCTTGAACAACAAACAATGAAAGCTTCGTGGGCTGATGATGCCTTACGGCGGGTGCTCCAACGAGCCTAAAGCGCGGCCCGGCCACAACGGTGCGCCCAACCCGCGCCACTCAGGAGCCCATTCGCTGCGCTGTAGCACCTAAAATTGGCAGCCCAGCGCCTTTTCCGCACCAAAGCAGCTTCGAATGAGCGGCACATCAAACGTCGAGAGCCGGCGCCAATCACAGCCCAATGGAGGGGGGGGAAATGGCCGGAATGATTGGCTGCAGCGGGCTTTTTCTTTTTCCTCTTCTCTTTTTTCTCTGCTTGTCTTCTCTTGCGCCCCCTCCCCTGACGTGGCATCCGGCGCTTCACCCTTTTCTGATTTTGTGGCACTGGAGTTTTGGAATATTCTCATGGAACATATGCGAGGGGTAATTTTTTTTTTTGTGTATGTTTTGGTTGCGGTTGAATGCAGAAACATTGAGTGCCAAAAGATGGCGCAAGGGCAGTCCAAGAGAAGAGAATAGATGGAGAAGAAGAATCATCATACCAAGCAGTATTTACTATGTACTGCTCTCGTCAAAGATGCTCCAATATCGAAGCTTTGCATGACACACGCACACACACACACACACACACACACACATGCAGCATCATCTATACTTCTATACTTTACCCCTCAGCAAGATACAGTGCAGACACTCTTCGTATAAACGATGCAGCAATCGCAGCATCTTCCGCCAATCGCATCCATGCCGCATGTTCAGTAGCGGAGACATGCCACCGTTATGCAGTTGCAAATGCCACCACCTCCAAGCAAAGCAGATAAAAGGTGCCTTATCTTCTTCATCTGCAAGTGACCTGCATCATCACATCACAGGCAAATTATCAAATGAAAAATGCCATTCCATTGTGTGCGATGCATTAAAGAAACGAGAAATTCCTTTATTCTTTGTGCTTTTTGCCTGTGCTAACTAGGTAGTACTTGCAAGTTACTCCAATGTTCTGCCTGGCCCCGGTCATGTCTTGCATCTCAATTCTTTCCTCTGCCCGCTCATCCTCTTGTCCGATCCTTCAATCCTTGTTCTATTCCTTTCAAGTCCACCTCTTTTCATCCATCCATTTCCTTTCTCTTCCCATGCTCTGTCCATTGGTGAATATTGCAAATAATACTGGCGACCAAATACAGTGAATGGTTTTTTCTCTGTGGTGGATATTTCCGTCTGCAGTTGGAGAAACTATATATATATCGGTTGGTTGGCACCATGACGTATTCTAAAATTTCATCTCTTCTTTAATGCTCTAGAGCACTCCAGATAAATATATAGCTTCCAAAACCTTAGTTGTCAGTGTTGGTTGAGAGGCTTGCAAGGTACAAGCTAACATCTCATCTGCCCCCCCCACCCCTCCTTGGCTTGTGACCAACACTTAAAGCAATGCTTTGATCAGCAGGTTTCAAGGCATTGCTGCTTGTAATGTGTCACAAAAAAACAGAAACGTCAATGCAAATCAGCAAATGGTGGTATAATTGTTGTCATCAAGCCAGACACTTTCTTTATTGAACTAGTTCTCCTAAGCCGCCATATCTTGCTCTAATAGAGTCTTGTACGTCTTTTACTCCGTGCCACCTCTAGCTTGCAGATATTTCATCCATCGTATCTATCCATCTATGCAAAATAAGCCATTGAGCAAATGCTTTTGGGGACTTTTTTTTTCTCCTTTCCAAAGCACAAATCCATCACATATATGTATCCAAACGCCAACTCTATTGCCTCTCCTCCAAGTACATGTATATATGTCTATACTTATGCTCATGGGGAAGAAAAGCAAACAACAGTGTAAACAAAACTAAAACGATGATAAAGCAGAGACAAAAAAGCAACGCTCCTTTACAGACGATCCAAAAGGCCCCGGCTCTCGAGGAGCAGGATGATCTCATGCACAATAGAGCGGACGTTCTGCTTGGTCAGGTCAACAGTCAGATCGGCCTTCTGGGGCGTCTCATAGGGGTCGTCGACACCGGTGAAGCCCTTGATCTCGCCGGCGCGAGCTCTCTCGTAGACGCCCTTGCGATCAGTCTTCTCGCAGTGCTCGAGCGGCGTGGCAACGTGCACCAGGAAAAAGGGTCCAGACTTCTCGACAAGCTCTCGCGCGTGCTGGCGAGCATCCTCATATGGCGCAATGGGGGCAGCGATGACGGCAGCACCGGCCTTGGTCAGCTCCGAAGCAACAAAGGCGATGCGGCCAATGTTGAGGCTTCGGTCCTGGCGGCTGAAGCCCAGTTCGGATGAGAGCTCGGCACGCACCGTCTCGCCCAGTAGCATGGACACGGGTCGGCCACCACCCTGGTTCAGCGTTGCCTGGAGAGCACGCGCAATCTGGTCCTTGCCGCTGTTCTGGTAGCCCGTCAGGAAGACGGTGAAACCCTTCTCACGCGGCAGCGGGTTCTGCTCTCGCAACACCTTGACGACTTCGGGGTAGGAGAACCACTCGGGAATCTCCTTACCGGTTCTCAGGCGGTTTCGCAGCTCTGTGCCGGAGATGTTCATGGTGCGAGTGCCCTCGGGGATCTCGTTGGCAGGCATGTACTCGTCGCGGTCGGGGATGTAAATCATCTCCTGGAACTCGACCATCTTGATGCCGAGCTCCTCCTGGTGCTGCTGCACAAGGATCTGCGCATCGTAAGGGCCGTAGTGGTCCTTGCCGTTCTTGTTCTTGCCGGGGCCGGCGTGGTCACGGCCAACAATGAAGTGCGTGGAGCCGTGGTTCTTGCGGATGACGGCGTGCCACAGAGCCTCACGGGGGCCGCCCATTCGCATGGCCAGAGGCAGCAGAGCGAGGGCAGCCATGCCGTTGGGGTATCGGGGCAGCAGAGCGCGGTAGACGCGGACTCGGGTGAAGTGGTCGATGTCACCAGGCTTCGTCAGGCCGACGACGGGGTGGATGAGGACGTTGGCTTGCTGAGAGCGGGCGGCCCGGACCGTCAGCTCACGGTGAGCGCGGTGCATGGGGTTTCGGGTCTGGAAGGCGACCACCTTTTGCCAGCCGAGCTTGTTGAAGTGGGATCGCAGCTCAGCAGGGGTGACTGTGGAAAATCAAACTTGTAATTAGTTGCTTGCTCTTTGAACGTAGACATGCTTTCTGGAAACTGGAACATAACATACATCGCAGGTCGAGGAAGTCATAGTGCTCAAGGCGGCTGATGGCCTCGAGCTTTCCGCCGACGTAAAAGTCCTTTGCGACGCTGAAGAGGTGCTTGATGCCGGGATGGGTGTCGTCATCGCTGCCAAAGACCAGCTTGGCCTCCTGAACCCTGGATTGCGCGCGCCGTGTTAGTTCTGCAGGATACGCGCCAATGACCCGACCAAACGAGTCGCAAATCCCAATCGCATTGTGACGGCTTGCTTACTTGTCAGGTCTGTACACATCCTCGACGGTCAGGATGGCCAGATTCCGGTCATCTCTGAAGTCGCGCAGCGTAATCTTTGCGCCCGGCTTGATGGAGAGCTCATCAATCTGTGCCTGGTCGACGTCGAGGGTGATGGGCATGCTGAAGAGCAAGCCATTCTCGAGACGGTTCTCCTTGACGACTCTGTTGTAATCATTTTCGGTCATGAAACCTACATAGTAAAAACAGCAGCGTCAGTAATCGCGGCCGTATAAGTCGATTGCGCCTGTCCCTCTCGCCCCTGCTCTGCTTCGCTTCGCATCGCATCACATGCGCGAACGCGGGGCAAGTCGAATCCTTGCGATCCGATCCGCATTGCGCGCGGGCTGGGCTTGGAGGGGCTTTGCGACCAGCACTAATAAGAGTGCGGCTGCACACAAGCAAATCACGACATACCTTCTAGGGGCGAGAAGCCGCCATTGAGGATGAGCTCCAAGTCGCAGAGATGGCGCTCGGACAGCACAAGCGCGGGGAGAGTCTCGGACTGCGCAAGCAGCTCGGCCTGGCGAGGCAGATCGCGGGCAAAGAGGTCCTTGAGGACGCCGCCGTGGGGAGTGTTGGCCATTATGACGATGGTGGGGTGGTCAAGCTTGGGAGGGCAAAATGGTGTCAACGGCACGACCAGTCACGCAACAGGCTCTGGTGGAAGGGAGAAGACGGCGACGACGGAAGCAAGCAAGCCCAAGGATAGCAAAAGAACAGGGAGTGAGAACGACAAGACAAGATGGAAGAGTCACAGAGAAGGAGAGACAGAGGGAGAGAGAGAGAGAGGAAAGAGGAAGAAGAGTATGGATGGGGGCGGGCGTCTCAACGCCAGACTATAAATGCTTTTTCTCCTCTGGGGTCGTGCCGGAGATGCTAAAACGCCAACGATCCATGGCCCAGAAAAGGTACATTTGCAGTCCCAAGGGCAATCCGTAGAGACACGCCTGGCACATTGGTGATCCCGTAAGCAGCCTCGTAGGATGATGTGCCTGTCTCGCCTCGATATACACCACCACTCCCCACTAGCCAGGCTGCCCATGGGAAAACTGGCCCGTGGAGTCGCAATTCGCAGCAGCTATTACTCGGCAATGCTCCACAGAACAGAAAAAAAAGACTGGGAGCGGCCCACCGCAGCCATCAAATGGCGGCATTTGGCTCGAGATTCTGGCGATGACGTGCTCGAGAGCGATGCTCCGGGTCCCGCATGGCTTGACGGCCAGGCCCAATCAGCGTCGCGCAGATGTCCGCAAAGGCCAGTCCGAGTATGAGGGAAGCAAAAGCAAAAGACCTTTTCCTTCGACGAACGGGGGTAATTGTCTCCATTGAATAGGTTAGCCGCAATTGCGAAATCTCGGGCCATCGGCGGTGGATGTCGATGCCTCTTTCTCTGTCTTTTGTTTTTATCCCTCCCTGGGGCTGAGGAGATCGGCCTGCATACGTAAACCTGCTGCTGATCGTCACTACAGACACAGACGGCTTTATATGTGTAAACGACGGAACCCTAGCCGAACACAGATGATCGACAGGGTGAAGATTGGAGGATACTATACGGTTCCATATGACAACTCACCAGCCATACAGACGACCGACCATCCTATGCGCTCATGTCCCCAATCCCCCAATCCCCCAGCCCAGGATGATGACAAAACAGCTTCGACGATGGAGGGAATTAAACACAGAGAGGCCCCAGTCCGCCGACTAGCCACGGGCTAAGGAGCGTCTAGTGTCTCCACGTCTTCGGGCCATCGCTGCGTCTTTGATTCTTTCTTCGCCTTCTGCAACGTTCGGCCGCCTAAGCCCTGGGTGGGAGACTTGGTTCAGATTTCACCACCGGCCGCCTCGATTTCGCCATTTTCTTTTTTTGGCAAGGCCCCCTGGCTTGGTGCCGGTTCTGGGGCGTGTTCCGTAAATGCGCTTCTCCCAGCAGCTCTCCGTGTATGCGGCTCGCCAACGGCTCTCGGGCTCCCTGCGGGCTGTGCCTGTTCTTCGGGCTGTCGGCGGTCGTTGCAGAAAGCCATGATAACTGCGACAATCCCCTGCTATCGCTATCAGCATCTTTCCGTGGCGCGGCTTCATGTCTTGATCCATCCAGAAGTGCCGTCCGCACATGAACTGTTGCAAGCATACATACATGCCTTCTGTATACTTCCCTAGCATATGTCTATCAGCAATGCGTGTCTGCGTAAACAATCCCATGATGCATAGTAGCCAAACTGAAGTTGTGACAGATTTGGAGACTTAACATTGTTGAAATTTTTTTTTGTCGCCGCTATATTCTGGATTTCTTATCAGTCATGCCAAATGGTTTATCTACAGATGCCGTCTCAAGGCAGTTGCTGCTGGACAGTGGGGGGAGGATCCAATAGTGCTCATTTTTCACCAAGCAGTCAAGGTCAAATTATCAACAAAAAAAAAAGTCCGAGTTCTATTGTTCTCTAACCAAATCAAATAGAAGAAAGAAAGAAAATTTTAGTTTAGATCCCAAAAAAACAAAAGTAGCACCCAAAATCTGTAGAATACCTAGGTAGGCAAAATCAACAACAAAGCAACAAAGCAACAAAGTAGCAAAATCTCAGTGTCGCACGACCCGTTGGCCTTGGTTTTGAGTCATGTTTATCTTCATAAGAAAGCAACGAAACGAAACAAAACAAAAGAAAGAATCCGTGTGCACAGTTCGTGTCTCGTCTCATGGCTGACCTGTGTAAATTTCTCCAATAATAGCTGATATGGCGAGTGCCGATGCCAGGCTTGCAAATTTCACCCACATGATATGATTGCTAGTAGTTCTCTTATAGCCTCGAACGCCTCGGACCCTGAGACACGGTATCTGGTTTCTATAGCGGCCGCTGTTCAAATCCTTGCTGCAGCACATATAGTTGTTCATATATCCTGGCCATAATCGATAATCCGGGGGCAAGCCTATTTGTTGTATTAGCATCACATTCTCTCAGTAAATGTTTTAACGGGGGGGGGGGGGGCATCTTAAAACGTACGAATCTCTGGTTGCACGAGTCCATCGTTAATCTCTGGGTTTAACACAGCTAACTCTTCGATTGTTGCATCAATGTTAATTTCTCTCGTCGTTGATTTTGCTACAAAGCGGTCGATGGCATTCGCCAGTTTGGCTAAGGATGTCAAATTCTCTCTGGGAATGATTGTTGACAAGCGTGCAATCTGACTCTCATCGACGTCCGGTAGCTGCAACAAACAATGGCCAATAGGCGGAATTCCGTACGTATCCGAGTCACAAGTACCTCCAAAAAAGAGCACCTGTATGTGAAATCTTTCCCTCATGGCTGTACCCACCATGGCATGGTATTCCTGGGGAGCATTTACTAGGAAGACCTTTTTCCCAGCAATATAAGTTATTGCCCAGTCGAAATCATCCTCGTTTACGATTCCTTTATGTAGCGTGTAGTTGAGGTTGAAGATTGATGTAGCAAAATTAAACTCGGTGTCGTTGTTCACAATCCACCCAATGGGCCATTCCTCTGAAGAGTTCGCCATGATTAGTTTGTGGAAGTTTTGGTGGAGATTAGATCTCAGGGTTTGGCGCGTCAAGGTTCTGGGACAGCTGTGTTGGCACCTAGAGGTTTCTGCAAGAGTCTAATGGATGTCCGAGTGATTCAAAGCGTATTGGGTAGTGTTGTGGTAACTAGAAAGTTTGGTGTGTCTGGATTGCTTCGAGATGGTTACCAGAAGGGCTGGATCTGCCACTTATTATAGTTTTTCGCGGAGGTCTCAAGATGTATATTGCTATTGTGTTAACACTATCACAGCGAAAACCGATTCAAAACGGCCTTGATAGCCCTCGTGTTCAAAAAGTAAAGACAAACACCGAGTGCATGCTCTGAAAGGCGGCTCTTTGTAACACCACTTTCACAAATGTCTTTGAAGAGGCAAGGATTACATAAATTTCACATTGTAAAAGAAGCGTCTCTTTGTGCATCAGGTTGAAAAAAGACGTCAAATCATCAAGAATGATGAACGCTATGCCTTTGTCTTTGTCTGAAGCCGGTTGGACGCCGCTTGTATATAATTGTAACGAGATTGAATCCAAGAACAACGTTTGGAGAGTGTCGCAGGCATATAATGCAACCGCACAAAAGAAAAAGAAAAAGAGAAGAGATCATAGCCCGTTTTTGAACAACGATGAGGTCTCAAAGGGAACATGAGAATTCGGCTTTTGGAACTCAAAGAGACTACAAAGGATACAGGTCGAATAGAAAGCAAAACTGCCCCCTGAAGAGCAGGTGAATGCCTACCTGTACTACAATTCTATTTGGTATCTCCTCCTATTTACTGTGTCTTTAACCACCTTAACACAGTAGTGTGTAGATGATTTAATGTTTCCGGCCCTTTCACATCTATTTATAGGCATGTTCAAAGATTGGTGTTAATGACCGAGGGTAGTCTTTTAACTGGTGGTTCTCAGTAGTAAGTCAAGCATAACAATATTCTTTATTTCAAATAGCAAGGCCTTCATACCCTTTACACAATCTAGAATCCCGAAAACATTAAAAAAACGAACACTTGACTAAATAATGGTAGATACATCATCAAAAGTTTGAATGGTAAAAGGAAGGAAAGCCTCATTTAAACAAAACAGAGATCCATTAAAGAAAAACACCGATTGATCAGCGATTAGATCAACTAAAACACATCATTCCCATCTTTTCGACCTATGATAGCCGATTAATCTGTCTGATAATGCCTTTTATGACGGTTGCAGATACATCTCTCCCTAATGAAACCCATGGTTCGCCCTCCATGTAACCAGCAAAGCCGCGGACTGTCATACACGGCACCCTGGGGCCAGCTTCGGGTCCACAACACAACTCATCGGTTGAGCAGCCCACATACATTGCGTGGTACAAGATCTCCCCCTGCCCGAATTCATCTCCAGGTAAGTACAGCCCCGTAGGATAGCCATCTATGTGCTCCTGCACTGCAAGTAGTAAGAGGCTTGCGTTCCGCTCATCTATAGCCGTAATGCCATTGCCGCTAGGGTAAAAATCGACCTCCTGGGTGGTAGGAGTGTTAATGATGCAGTGCCCGATGCGTTCGTCACCTAATGCGAAATTGGACGTGTAGTCGACGCCGCCAAAGATGATCAGCCTTACGTGGCGAATATGGCTGTGCACGCATAAAATTGCCGACGACATATCCATCTCCTCAGCATAAACTACATTGACATTGTGTATTCCGATTGTACCCGGCGTAACGGTGATTGTAGTGGAATCGAGAGGGGAAACCCATTTCCCCTCGCTTTCCTTGCTATCCAGATACTGTAGAGCCTCGTCATATTCCTCTTGGAGGAAAACTATCCATGCAATGTTGCGGATGATTGATGCCATGGTGGTGACTTTGAAAGATTGGTCGTGTAATATTGATATGCAACTGACTGTTTGACTTATTTTACCATAGATACTATGAGAGCTAGGTAGCCATATATATATATCAACATACACGCCACAGAAAACGTATACTGTTTTTGCCGTTATCATTGAGCGTGTGTTGTGAAAAATCATCAGTAGACGAATCCTTTAACGGCAAGAAGCTTTCCCCTTCCCTTTCCGCGTCTTTGTTCTTTGCTTCTTTGCTAAATAAAGATGCTTTAATAACAATGATTTGGTTGTTTCCATCTCTTTCGTATTTATTCACAAGTCAAAACACCCTCTACCAATCCAAAATCCATCAACTTGAATGATAACAGTAATAAGATTTACATGATCAAACATGGTACCAAAAAATACTACCGAAAAGGAAGACGGAGAAAGGAGAGGCTGTTCAGTTTATATACAAGGGTTTTTTTGCTGAACGTGAAATGTATGATCTAAAAATAAAGGTGGTAGAAGGATACGAAAAACGGAGTTGATGAACACTGTCTTCTCTCTTTAAAAAGAAAAAGAAAAATTCCAGAACCCCCCTCCCCCCCAAAGTATCACATCTTAGGTTCCCAATGTCAACCGCGCTCTCTCTGACTTCTGGGGGTTAATGTAGCCAACACCTACGTTACGTGAAGAGAATGTTCTTTGCAAGTGTCACATTCATCCAAGGCATCTCAAGATTAAAACACCAGATCATGCCCTGCAAAAGTTTCCATAAATTAGAGAGATAGGCAGCTCTCATTTATACTATATATACACCGTCAATATCTATGCAATTTTATATAATCAATGTAGGCCTCTCAAAGGAAAATACAATGATACCTGTTTACTTAAAGTCTCATATAGCATTGTTCTGCTATAATGTTAGAAACGAAAACATCCCAATGAAACAAAAATATCGCTATTCATTTGAAATACAGCTAACAAAAAAAAATGAAGAGAAAAAAACCAATGACTCTTAATCAACTAATCGTTCTCCTAAAATACCTGATGAAAAACAACAGAAAGTAGTAGAACAAACATTTTTAGACAAAAACCCGCTCTCTCAATACACCGATATCCGGGCTTTCCAACAAAAGGCCGTCGCTACCGTCCTCTCACCTTCTCCTTGTTTACTCTAGCTTCTCCATTTGCTCAATAATTTTCATGATGGTCAGTGCAGATGCTGTAGATGCAAGCTCAAGCTGATCCAAGTCAACCTTGCATAGGCCGACGACTGTGATATACGGCAGCCCGGGTATGACACACATGCGACTCTCAATGTCTGCCTGGTTCTGGTCGTAAAGAGCGTGAGCGTAGCACGTGCGACCGCCAATAGTGTACCCCTGCTGATTATGTAGAAGGCTGCTTACCGCATCGAGAAGGCTCTTTGCGTTCTTTCGACTCTCTTCAGGAATACTTTCTCTTATATTCTGATAGTAGGCCTCAATTTCCTCATCAAAGACGGGAGTGCTTATGGCACAATCGCCAATGTTGAAATGGCCGGGTGTGTAGTTCGCCAAGTAGTCAAGGCCGCCAATGATGTAAACACTTATGTTCTTACCTTGGGCTTTTAGCTCTTCAGCCATTATCTCGGCTGCACGATTTACGTAACGCTCCTTTTCAGCATTCACTAGGTATACATCATGTTCTTTAATCGTGCCAGTGCAATAGTAGTATTCTATGGGATCTTCAGGGGAGGCGGGTGCGTGATCTTCCCAGGCTGTTGGCAGAGCGTCTCGATTAAGAAGGTTTTTGGCCGGTCCGTATTCCGTCCAGGACGGAATGATCCAAGCAATCACAGATGACATGATGCTATCTATTAGAGGGTGTCGCGTATTAGTGTTGAGATTTTGACGTTGGATTGTCTTGTGTCAGTGGAGAAGTAGGGAAGTAGAGAGCTGGCTTGATTACTTCAAGAGGGATACCAATTGACAGTATCAGGCTTCCCCTTTATACACATGGCAAGATTTCGAGCTGCTCACTATAGATGAATTGTTGCTATATTAACAATTATACGGGAGTAGAGTGAGCTGTGAAATAAACTTGTTGAGTTCATCTCAACAGCGAGATTACACTTGATGCTAACAAGACAGTCCTTTGAAACATGGACCTTTACAAGGGACAAGTCCGGATAAACAAGGAAGCCAATTTACTGTATAAAGAATAATGGAGAAAGAAGTACCAATTAAAGAACACAATAAACCGGGTTATACAGCCAAAGAATAACGGAGAATTAATTGAACAAGGGTTGAACAAGAGCCACCACACCTGTTCACGAAGAGTGTTGACCGGATAAGCTGTTCAAGGGATGCAAGAAAAATTGAACAGTGCTAGGCGGTATGCAAATTTTGTATCATAAATACATAAATTTCTTGTCGTCCAAGTTACGTGTTCTAAACTTGTAACTTTTTAGTACTCAAAGTTGAAGAGAGAAAATATCTATCTACTACATTGAAACACAAATTCTTTGCTCTTTAGTAAAAAAAAAAAAAAGAAACATCATTTCTTCTGCCAGACAAACAAAGCAAAGCAAAAAGCCCGATATTCCAAAGCATGGCACGACAACCATCGAATAGCGACAAGGGACAGCTCATCCTCGGCTTCGACGTACTTTACATGATTCTCATGGATTACTTGGAAAAAGATAAAGACGTTCTAAACTTCATGCTAGCAAGCAAACTCTACTACGAGCAGTTTCATAACGCTTGGCTCCTTCACAATGTGCTCCATCGCGGATGTACGGCTCTAGAGGGAGCCGGGAGAGGAGCCAACAGGGTCATGGTCGAGAGGATACTTGAAATCCCAGGTATAGAAGCGGCTGTACCTCGCGGTATGTGGCCAATGACGGTCGCGATCGCTAGAGCTTGTGGCTGCCTTGATATAATGAGATTGATACTGAAGGTCAATTGCGTCCGGACCAGTATCGACGAGGAAGCCCACGAGATTGCTATAAAGGGAACGGAGGCGTGGAAAGGGCGGGAGTTTGGTGATTCCTGGCTACAGATAATGTGGGATGCTGTCCGATCCGACCAAGCGGATGTGGTAGATCTGTTCCTTTCCCACGGCATGACGGTAGAGCTGTGCGGTCCATCCGGCATGACGGCTTTGCACATAGCGACTGGAGGCGCTGAGAAGGAGCATCTCGTAAGACTTTTGCTGGAAAAGTATAAAGCCGACCCGAACAACATGGCTGTGACATCCTTTCCCTGGTGGGACACACCTCTTCATTTGGCGGCCGCCAGAGGCAGTGCTACAGTTGTGAAGCTGCTACTCGAGCACAAGGCAGACCCTTGTTATGGCCATGAGGGGGGGCTCTGCCCGGCCTTAGGAACGGCGGCCGAGAGAGGTCATAAGGATGTTGTGGAAATCCTGTCACAAGATGAGCGAGTCGAACTCAGCGCACAGGATTGGATGGGTGTGACAGTCCTGAGCGATGCTGTCTGGGGAGGAAAAGCAGACGTAGTGCAGATGTTGCTTGAAAATGAGCGAATCGATCCAAACGCGCCGGCATCCCACGGCCGTTCCCCACTACTAATTGCCGCTCAATATGCTGCTCTCAACCCCGATGAAGACCCCGACGAAGACAAAGAGACTGACGCCAGCGGGCTAGCAATGACAAAGCTGCTTCTGTCCGACAAAAGGGTCGATATGTTCCTGCGGGATGACGGTGGGCGGAACGCCTTGTTTTGGGCCGCACGGAGCGGCAAACACAAAGTCCTAGAAATGTATCTCGCCGACGGCAGACTTGATCCTAACGAAACTGATAATGATCTAAGAACGCCAGTCTCAGCTACATCTTGTGAAAAGTGTATGGATCTCCTCATCAACGACACGAGGGTCGACCTGAATATGGCAGATAACAGAGGCATGACACCACTCATGCACAACACACTTGAGCGGAACAAAGCCAATATTGAGCGATTGATATCCTCGTGCCGTGTCGATGTGGGCAAGGTAAACATGGAGGGAAACACGGCGTTAAGATTGGCTCTTAGGACTCGCGGCTGCAACCGGATTGTAACCCTGCTGAGAATGGGCAAGCCGCGGGCTCCATTGGCAGGCCGAAGGCATTGGAGACTTATGGAACCAGGAGAAGACGTTGATTAAATACAGAATGCGATGGAGCAAGGATTGGAGTAGATTTAACTTTGGCTGATGGTATTCCGTAGATGTTGCGTAGGGTAAATGAAAACGCTTAATATCTTCATGCCTAGTATTCACTGTGAGTTAGATTGGCATCAACAGAGACGCTGACAATTACATCAACACACTGGCCAACTGCTTTACTCCATTGCCATTTTTAAAAATCCATTCTCGCCGACACATGATGAAACAAATTGACATACATCTGCGGGATGCAATAACTTTGTTTCTGCTTCATCCATATTATTAAACTGACAAAATGGCATGCGGCAATTGTGCGCAGGATCATCAGCCATTCCACATTCCACTTCATTAATTTCGCCCACCAATCTCTGACAACTTAGCAAACACACCAGGACCAAGTACACAGCTCCAGCACTCCAGCAACCAGCGTACCACGTCATCTCGTTAATTCATGATTCGAAATATACAGCACAATCCACAAACGTCGGCTCTAAGTCTTCATTAGAGACGACGAGAATGAACAGAGTAACTTCACTCCTTGTGCCGGACGGTGGGGCTGAGGCTGGTCTCTCGGGCGATGTCGATCGGTAACTGCTTCTAAAGGATATCGTTAGAAAATGATAAAGGGCTACATAAAAGTATGGAGTACTCACGACAAACAGGTCAAGCACTCTGAGACGGGAAGGGACTCTGAAATGAGCTCTCCACAGCCTGGGCAGTGAACGAGCTCACACATGCTCGAATTGTTGATGAGGATATGGCTAGAGTTGAAGGCAAAAGACCGCCAACTTCGATTTGAAACCTGGCCAAACTGAAAGCCTGCACAGTAAAGCTGATGGAAAGTCGTCTAGTAGTCCTTGATCGACAGCTTCAAATTAGTCTTTGCGTCCTAGACTACTATCCGAGCATTTGTCGTTCTGCTCTGCTTTCTTTATACTTGCTGCATGCCCACCTTCGCTTCACATTATGCCGAGCACTCTACAGGCTCCGAAGCGAAGCCTCGACAACGTTGCAGGCCTAGCATCAGCCAAAGACAAAGGACATCCGTACACATCCGTATGCTTAGAAAGGGGGGTGCCCAAAGGAAAGGAGGGAGAGAGACATTTCCAGAGAAGGAATAAGAAGGAACCTTCCAAGTCCTTCATCCTCCGACTCGTCTTCAACGGACTCGTGGCCCTAGTTCGCTTTCGACCGGCCTTGCGAGCCAACAACACTTATGAGCATGTTTCCCCTCTCCACTCGGCGCCCCCCTATATTGAGAGAGATGACACACGCTTCTCGAATCCCGTGATGGCCAAACTTTAATAGATGGCGGGAAATGTCACAGGCTGCAAGGTACAGCGGCAGGCGGCAAGGAATAGCGCCAAGATTCTCTCCAGGATCGAACTACTAGTAATAGGAGAGCATTCGAAATGGCCATCGGAAGCTAGCCGAGCGAGACATCGCAGGTTTGGTGGCGTTCTTCTTTCCACGGCTAATTTTACCCTGTTCAGAATGTCGTAAGCGACTAAAGTTGCTTTTTGATTCAACCTTCTGCGGTACGGACTTGGAACGGCATCTCCTTGTCCTCACCAACATGTACACGTTCTCGTGTGAACGTTTCGCGTGAGTCAGTTTCTGTGAATCAGGCAGGTTAGCCATCACAGTCGGATTTGAATGTGATTGTTTTCTTCACTGCCACATCACATGGATTCAATGACGAATACAGGCAGAAAATAAGGGCAAAAGCGGCTGGACACGGCATCAGACAGAGACGAGCAGAGAGCGTCTCTCGTATGCAGCTCGCTCGTCTCGAACAGAGACCAGACAGCCCAGACTCTAATCGTCACTGACGTTGCTGGCCAGTCAAAGCGCTCGATAGGCGAAGTTTAGTCACCATGGCCATGATCGCCTGTGACAGCGAGAATAAGTTGGATGGAGGGGGATGAAAAAAAAAGGGTAGGGTTGTATTAGGCTGCATCCTTTAAGGCGATGTGCGTATAGATCGGTGCTTGCCAATTTTTACGGGGGCGTGACTGCAGGTGTGATACTGGGGGAAGAAAACAATGAAATCAAGGAAGGAGCGAAGGAAGCAGATCTTGACGGCACTTCAGTCGCGCATCCGATTGGCTCGAGGTCAGATAGAGCGATAAATGGGACAAAAAAAAGGAAGAAACAAGACGTGGAAGTCCAGACGCCATGGGTTTCAAGCGCAACACCATCTCAGCATCACAGCCCCCTTGGTTGACGCCGTCGCTGCGACCCTCCTTGGCCAACACGATGCGCAGACAGGCAGCTGCAGGTAGCACGAGCCTCGCCCACAGGGCTGACCAACAGCAAAGAGCGAGCCAGGGCTATCCCGGCGTCGGTGGGCCGTGGATGAAAAATGAAAAGCAGAGATCCCGTCCCTAGTGAGACGATAGTAATGCTGTTATTCCTGACGAGGGAAGCAATATATTGATGATATTGATGCAGTAGCGCTTGTCAAGAGTCCTCGTCGGGCATACATATGCCGAAGACCACAGATAGTTGGAGATCTGCTGGCACTACCGGCACTTTTTTTTGTTAGAGCTCGGACACTTTTTTTGCTGGTGGCCTCCGTAGAAGCGCCGCAATATGAAACTACTACTACTACATGCTTAGCGAATATCATACAAAGGCGCCATCTCGAGATGCGCCGGGATCTGGAGAGAAATCAGGCCATAATTGCGTATCTGAGAACTAGTCTGAACGCTTTGGCGTTTTGATAGGCATAATGTATGTCTTTATGGAGTCGTCTTCGGTTAGGGTGTCTGACTTATGAAAACTAACAAGAATGCAAAGGCGGTCGGTCCTTGTATGAATGCATCATCTTCGATAAATGTAATATTGTGTGTATTTGATTCCCCTGTATCTCTCTATAATCCATTATCAAAAGACAGGCTTGAAGAAGAAAGAAAGAAAGAAAGAAAGAAAGTGGAAAGAAAGGATTGACTAGACAGTTGATACATGTCCCCTTTTGATGTTCCTCCCTTTCTTCTCCGTCTTTGCTACCAGAAACCATCGGCTCAATTTCCCAAAATGCAGCGCGCCGTATCAAACTCCTCTTCTCAAATACCACCCAATGTAGAGATAATCATCCGTCGTCCCATGTGTTTTAAAAAAAAAACTCCCCCCAAGCAACCCCATCCATCTATTTCCTTTGGGGTGCCGTATTCATCTTCAATGCTCATACCAAACGGTTTGATCCTTTTCTTTTTTTCCTTTTCCCCCCTCCTGCTCAAGCGGAAACGCACCAGCATAATCGCAGAAATTAAGACAACAAACGAGACAAAGACAAATTAATAACTAACAAGGTATTCATCATACAGTTTTCTAAACAGAGTTTCGCGCTTGCTGATATCCTGTTGAGAAGAAGAGAAGCAGAGAAGAAGAAAAAGAGGGGAGGAAACGATGGTAGTGCGGTCGGTATAATTAAGAGTCAAGTGAATATATCAATGATGTGTATGTGAGACCGCTAAGTCTAATAGTAGATGGCCTCGATGAGATAAAGTATGCCAAAGAATAAGAAGGCAACGGCACCGCCAACAGTCACTATATACACAGCCTTGGTTAGTGTCTTTTCTTTGTAAAAAAGATTGTGTTGTATGTGCATATAAGCAGTGAAAAAAATCTGGATTCCTCAACTTACCAACTTTCAGACTGACGCGTCCAGCAATAGCACGACCACCGATAACCGCAACACCGGTGCAAATGGAATGTCCAGCCAAAGCACCGAGCGTAACCCACCAATAGTCCTGTCCAGCAGCCATAGCAATGGTGGCAATCTGGCTTCGGTCTCCCCACTCGCCCAAGAAAGTCATGATAAAGGTCTGGACCCAGGCTGGGCTCAGGATGAGAGAGCAAAGGTTGCTGATGCCACTGCCGAAACTGCTGAGGCTGTTTGATTTGCGAGAAGGGGCACGAGAGGGAGATTCGGAGGGCGATCTCGGAGAGGGGAACCTGTTCTTGCGTGAAGACCTGCCACCGCCAAGGCCCATCTCAAGAGCGTCACCAGAGATGGAGCCACCTCTTCGCTCAAGCTCCTTCTCCTTCTCAGCCAGTTCTTGCTCAACCTCGTGCATCTCGGCTGTGACGCCTTCGTTGGGATCCATGTTCATTCCCTCTCGGAGGAGTCTGGCGCCAAAAACGAAGAACAGGCCGGCGGCGAGAAGACCAGTCAGACGCTTGGAAATCAGAGCCGGCACGGCATGTCCCAGGACGGCAGACAAGACAGTCATGACTGCAAGAGCTCCGAAAGCAGCAGAAAAGACAACCATGCGATCGTGTTTCATGGCCATGAGAGCGGCCACCAAAAAGGTCTTGTCTCCAACTTCGGAAACTAAGATCATGGTGAAGGACAGGATGAAAGAGTGGAAAGGCTGGTTGATGCCATCTTCGCCTTCAGAGGAGTCTGGTGCCGACGGTGATGAGCCTCCGGGCTTTGGCTTGGAGATGTCGAGATGGTCTTTCTTTGCGGAGTCTGGGACGGGCGGCGACAACTGTTCGCGAGGCGTGTCGGGGAGATAGCCGGGTTTCTATCCGCCAATGGGTGTTAGTGCATCGGATCATTGGATTCTCATCGCTCCATTACCGCATTGCTGCCGCATAGCTGCCGCATCGCATAGAGATGGGTACATGCATGCAGCGGCAAGGAAAAAGGGGAGGGAATAATCAAGGTCATACCTCCAGCCCGGTGTAACCAGTGTCTTCGGTATCCTTATCGGATGAAGACTTCGACTTTGACTTGTCCTTGTCCGAATCTGCTGGTTTGGTCTTGTCTTTGCCTTTGCCCTTTTCAATCTTCTTCTCCTCACTGTGAGGCAGCGGAGGGTGTTCCTTGGGCGCTTCCGGCTGGTTGACAAGCTTCTCGCCAGTCTTGCCCTCGTGGGCCTTGCGGGCCTTGTCCTTTTCGGAGACGCCGCCCTCGGTGCCCGTGGTGCCATCCTGAGGCTTCTCACGGTTCTTGTCGAACATGACGCCATCGTTGGACTCGGGAATCTTCTTGCCGTCGACCACGGTGGGATCCTTGGGGCGCCCCTTGAGCGTGGGCAGGTCGCTTTCGCCCTTTGTCTCGGTCGATACCTTGCCGTCGGTCTCGACAAAGGGTCCTAGGTGAGGCTTGCCGTCTTTGCCGTCTACGGGCGCGTCCTTGGTGGGCACGCCGAGACGGCCCTTGAGGATGGCGGCGTCGGCAACATCACCAGGGATGGTGTCTCGCTCGCTGTTGGCGACGGTGGCGGCAGCGGGATCTGTGGCAAGGGCGCTGGCGATGGAGGGCAGAAGGAGGAGGAGGAGAGGAGAATGCTTTGCTCGGAATTGCATTGCGGCGGGAGGGGCTGGAGTGGAACAGCAGCCTTGTTGACGTCGTCGAATCTCGGTAAGTCAAGGGTCAATGTTGCTCAATGCATCCGGATGCGATGCGGTCTTTGGTGAACACGAGGCCGTTTGCCACGCGCAAGGCGGAGGAGCAGGGCTACGCAGCAGGCAATTCGGGGCTGGAGAGCAGAGCGAAGAAAAAGGCGACGCTTCAATGGATGCGAGATGGGGAAAGGGGCGGGTTGCGAGATGGAATGGCCGATTGAAGACGCAAGCTCGCGTGTCTTGGCCGGTGGATGCACACAGGGCTCTCGGAGAGGATTAACTCTGACGGAATGGGTGTTCTTGGTGTCGCAGACGGACGAGCAGGATTGGCGACAGCCGACGAGAACAGTTGATAAAAAAAAAAAAAAAAAGTAATGAGGGAGCGAGACGAAGATGATAATAATAGTAAAAAAAAGAAAAAAAGTTGGAAACAGTGAAGCGAAGAAAAAGGAGACCAGAGAAAGAGACGCCTTGTTGAGGAGGCAGAAAAAAGAATCCAAGCAGGCGTTCGAGGCTCGCTGTCCTTTTTTTCCTGGCCCCTCTCAATGCCAATGCTGGAAAATGAAGTTCTGGGCTGCCGGCAGCACGGCGGGCGGTCCCTCCAGGTGCCTGGCGCTGGCTGTCGGCCGCTGCGCGAACGCTGGTTCCCCTTAAAAAGCACCTGTGCGGACTCCATCGTGTGCAATTTCGCGGCCTCTCGCTGGTCCAAAGCGGCGACCCCCTTGCAGCGAGGCGGTGGATCCTGCCCCACCTGCCGGCCACCCAGACGCCCCTTTGCGGACGAGTTTGGCGAGCAAAAGCGGGCTTTGGCTGCAAATGGAAGCGAATGAAGGCTTGCAGGTGAAAATACGATGGAGCGCACTGTAGCAGCAGTTCAGTGCTGTGCGCGTCTTCATCATCATCAGCCCAAGCCCAAGTCTAGGTACATGTATTTGGTACTCTTGAAGATGCACCAAACGACCACAAGCCGCGGGTGTATATAAATTCTGAATACTTATATTAACCGAGCAGCCGCTAGCAATAGAAGCAGTAGAAATAAAGTTATAGCAGCGAGGACTATCGAGGGTCACATGACGCACAGACCCTGGTTGGCTTGCTATATACATCCAGCCATCATCCCAAGTCTTTACATGTATTCTACAGAGAACACAAGCCTTTACGTTCCACCTCTAATACTGAATCGCATATTCGATGACATGAAACCAAATGGGCGATTACGTTTAAACCAAGTCGCCGAAGAATTGTGGTATCAAGTTTCACCAAACGGTGAGTTGGGGTTGGTGATATTCCTCTGCAGAGCTACAATCACCCATGATAATTTTCCATTGAATATATAAATAGTTTATTAATTGGTTAACTAGGTAATAGCATTTACGGGTTGTTTCTCTGAAATATCCTACAACGGACGTTAACTTTTATCATTATCTGAAAAGCAAAAAGAAGAATTCGGCCAATGTGAAATTGGCAAGAGAACTTGATGCCTACATATTTCCACTGCACACATGGAAAAAAAAAAATAAAGATTCAGTCGTTATCACGCCCTGAGCAATACCGCAATCAATTCTGTGGGAACTATCTTCCTATGGCCTCGACTCAAGCTCATAGGACTCCTATTTGCATATGGGACAACGATATTCCCTCTTACGTTGAACATCGCTGGCCAAACCCTCATGCTTCTTCTAGGCACATACCAACCAAGTATCAATCTGAATAGCGTGGGCCACGCTGTCTACACAAACTTACCTTCCTGAGTTCCGTTCTGTTACTAACGATATTCGCCCACAACCATCCTATGCGTCCGCTTTCTATACCAACAGCTACAACTTCTTGAGTCCTTTATTTGGAGTTGTCTCGTCTTACTGTGTAATAAGCTGTATGCGAATGCTACAATCACTCAAAGGTCCTAGATTTTTAACGAGATACCGAATTCCTATGCACTATAACTGTGTGATTAAAGCAATTCCTCTATAATTCTCATGCTCTTTCCCCCTCGTCTGTGCGTAGTATCGCATTATAGTCTCTATTCTTTGTCCTCTTGTTACGTGGGCTGCAAACCAATTTACATGGAACTTCATTCTACATGGACCGGCCACTTGAACAATATCTACTTCCATTATTGACCTGCTCTAGTACGCAGACTCGATCTATCTTTAGGAAAATCACATCCATCCAACACGCTTCCATAGAAAGGAGGCACCGCCAGCAATGGCAGTTATTCCAGTAAAAGCAATAACTGGGCCATAGCCGCTTCCATATCCACCAAAGGCCTGTCCTTGCCACGGGGCTCCCTTGACCAAAACCTCACTCAGAGGGCCTGATACAACATTTCCAATGCCCCGGCCGGCCGCGAGGTATCCAAAGATCATGAACGGGTCAAAAGCAGAGCCTCCGCTTGAGGTGCCTGCTTGACTTGGCTTGGAAACCACCGTGCGAATCACTGCTGTCCAAGCACTTGAATATGAACCTGCAAATATCCCGTATACGACGCAAAAGATGTAGAGGACGGCCAAGTTCGTCGCAAACCCCCACAGCAAGAAAGCACCCGCAGCCGCGCCCACCGCTGATATCATGAGGCACGTCGTAGCGTGAAACCGATCGGCAAGCATTCCCATAGCAATACACCCGAAAACGGATGCAACATTGACGGCCAAGACTGTCAATGCGGCAGGGAACGCCTCAGAGCCAAGAGCCGAGGTGGCATAGGACGGCAGATACAGGCCCGGCATGAAGAAGCCCAGCGCCTGGACTATGTTTGCCAACTGAAATACGATGAATGACCGGTCAAAGAGAAAGCCCAGCTTCGACAGCTGGAACCTGGCACCGGTCGTAACCGGCAGTCGCGGCTTGACAAAGTAGACCACGGGGATCGTCAGCACGAAGAGCGCCACCGCCCAGATGCGCAGCGTCGTCCGCAAGCCGTACCGCCCCAGCAGAAACTCGAGCAGCATTGGGATCGCGAACCCGCCGATACCTGTACCACTCCACATCAGGCCAAACGCCAGGCCTTTGCGCTTGACGAACCACTCGTCCATGTACAGGATGCAGGGTCCGTAGCAGATCGAGCCGCCCACGGCGAACAGGACGCCCTGGGTGAGGATCAGGTGCCAGACAGTCTGCGAGAAGGAGCTCAGCGCGAGGGCTATGCACATGATGAAGAGGCCGACGGTTGGGCCGTATCGGTTCTGCTTGGGATACATTCTCATGAGCGGAAAGACGAATGGGGCAGATAGGTACATGGTTCCCTATGGTGAGGACGGTTAATACGAGCGCCTGGGAGCAGAGGAGGACGGAGACGGGAGAAGAGCAGTCTACCATTGCAGTTGTGCCGATGGCAGCAATGTTCGGAGAGCCCATGAACGGTGCATGAGTGCTATAGTAGTTTTGAAAGATACCAAAGGCAAAGGGAAAGCCTGGCCGTTTGTTAGCCAACAGGGCGTTCCGTCGATAATGCCACATCTTGTTCCTCACCCCAAACTAGGCATTCGATGATGATGCAGGCTGCCAAGAACAGCATTGCATCTCGGCCTGTGTCGACAGGAGGGAGTGAGACTCCATGTTCGCTTTCCGAGCCAATATCTGGAGAGACGGAAGAGTCGCCGGGAGTGGTAGTGTCGAGCTGGATCGACTCTACTTGAGGGTAATCCTCCACGGACGCCCGCCCCATTGTGATACGCGGGGTCGATTGGACTGCTGGGCCGTATCTGAGAGCCTATTCCAAACGTCTCAGGTATGTAGTAAGAAGACCAGGATGGAAAAAAAAAAAAAAAAGAGATGGCGACAGTCCGTATTATAGAAAAGAGGAAACGGCAATTCGTATTTTTCAACAATTCGATGCTGCGACTTTCTCTTGTTTAATAATCCGAGGCCCAAGGAGGAGCTCCACAAAGCTCGAGGCGCGCCCTATAATTGATGCGTGGTGTACGGAGTACAAACCCCCACACTAGAAGCCAGTTCGTCGTCCAGATTACCGCGTCTACTTTTCAGAAAGCGCTGTTGCTGGGCGTTGAATAGCAAAATGGAAATACATCACTATTAAGGACGAGCTGGCCTAACCGAGATGACCCCAGAAGCACTGAGGATATGATTAAATCTATCTATGTTATAACTACCTATATATCATGTACCTTCAGGCCTGAAAACTGGCACTAGTTTCGGGTCTTAGCGGCTGCGTATACTGACCCCGTATTAACGGCTCCGAACTGTGGGTTTAGATGCGATGCCCACCCTTTGTCCATCTCGCTGCCCTCTGCAATGCTACTGTGTAGAGAGCTGTAGAAGTTACAGCACAGATACATACAAAGTCTAGATCAGAGACGACTTCAAGTATGGAAGCACACGGAGACAATTCACAGACACACGGGCAAAGAGTGCGAAATGTTGAATTTCTTTATTGCTTTCCACCAAATCCAAACACTTACGAATTCCTTAAAACCAAGGCTAGGTTCGATACCAATCTAAACTAGCTGCTTCCCACACCCATTATTGAAAACTTTCTCCAGACACCTACTTAATAGGCAATGAACAGTATTGCAGAATCGGCCGGTGACGAGAGGGGAGACGATGGTCAAAGGGCCGCAAAAAGAGGCTGTACTCTTGCAAATGTGCCGCGTCTAGCAATCCATTTCTACGCATTTCAGTATGGTGCTCCGGTAAGATGAGGGTGATGAATGCGGAGTTAATCCCTTAGAGGCGAAACTTCGCTCTACAGAGGATGTCGGAAACAGGATACATACGCATGGCAAGATATGTGTTGAGGCCAATCGTCTTCAACACAGTCTCGCAAGTGACATCGTCGCTTGATGGGAACTTGCACATGGAGATGTGATCACCGTAAACGGTAAAATGCTTCTCCCAGTACTCATGCCTAACATTACACATGGTATCTTCCTTTTCGACAAGCTTGAGGGGTAAAACAAACCTGTATGTTAGCTTCTGAAGCGCGAGAAGTGGTTTGTGTTGAATATAACGGCAACCGACGCGAGGGAAGGGGGCCTACAAGGTGTTTTCCGCGGTACCAGTTGCATGCATGGAAATTGATGACTAGTCGTCTGCGGTAAAGGCGTCCTCGTTGCTCAAGAGGCGCGAGACGCTCAACGTGCTCGTTGCAGGCCTTATCGAGCATATCCAAGACCTCGGGGGGAGTGGGACGCACAGCAGCACTGGCAATAGTGCGCACAGACTTGGCAACGTTATGATGGGGGGTGTTGAAGAAGACCAGTAGTCGAGTAAACTGATCGATGGAGATGATGGTGCCCGACTTATCCAAGTGAGCCTTGGCAAGCGCCTGCAACCGCCGATTCAGCCGTCCTCAAGGTTAGGCGGTCAAATTTCACAGTTGCAGCCAAACTGTCAAAAACAAATGGGGAATTGCGTGCTCACCTCCTTGACAATAAGTCCACCTACATCGTGGCAGATGAAAACAAGTGGTCTTGTTGGGTCTTCCTTTCTCTTCTCCATGAGAAGGCGGAGAAGGCGGTCGGCATGCTTTGTGAATTGCGTGTCTTCGTCATTAACAGAGAGACCGTCGTTGTAGGAGAAGAGCATGACTCGACAATGTTTGCCAAAGCAGCTAGGGAGGATATCTCTGGGCCAAACCTTGCCCTTGTAGGACCAAGTGTCTCTATGAACAAGATAGCGGGCCTCAATATTGAGGCCGTGGATGGCGACGACACTAAAGTTGAACAAAGAATGAACGAGTTAGTTGCATGTAGAGCTCTGGTACAAGAGAAAAATAAAGGACTATAGCACAGCACAAAGCTCGCGCCTAATTAAATGTGGTAGAAAGGTAGCTTCTGGGGAGAAAATGCCAAATATCGAGGCAGATTCAGACAGCATAGATAGACTTACTCAACGTCTGCGCTGTGCATCGTAGTAAAGGGTCCAGGCTGAGGAAACACGATTTCGAGATCGTACTGTTCCATGTGTTCTGAAAATATCATAGGCATGGTCAACTCTTTGCACAGACGCTGTAAATCATACGCAGGATTGGAGCAGTTTTTTTTTTTTTTTCTTCTCTTCGTTTAAGAGTGATATCAGAGGTAGGATAATAGAGAAATGAAGATGGAAAGGAAGATGAAAAGGAAGGGGGGGAAGGGGAAGGGGAAAGTAGAAGAAAGTATCCAGAAGTTGCGGTTGCTGTCTTAATGTTTTGTGTTCGTTCGCACTTGCGGCTGCAGCTGCAAATGCAGCCGCGTTTGCAGCTGTTCGTATTCGCGTTGGTGATTTGCTTTGATGCCCAAGATGCAATAATTGAATTGCTATCGCCAACGGCAGTCTTGCATCTCTGTTCAAGCGGCAGAAAACCGCCGAGAATTGAGATTCTATTTGTACTCTGTCTGTAAGCGGGTTTGAGGCAACCTTGAACAACACAAGGCTAATATTATGCTATCAGCCTCACAGTTGCACACCCTCGCACACCAATTATAGCTGTGGCTGGGAGAAGAGTTACACAAGGGCTGCACTTCACTAGGGGAGAGTGGAGAAGGAAAAAGAGGAGGAGACGAGACGAGACGAGAGGATGAGCGTGAGGACGAGACGCGTGCGATCTCGAAATGCAGGCTTCCGTGAATAGATGTCACCGCAAAGTCAAGGTATTCTCAAGATGATGTGAAGAACTGCAAAATAGAGAAGAGAGAGAGAGAGAATGATGGTGCGAGTAGACGCCAAGTAAGTTTGTTCGTTTCCTGTTGGGCTGCCACAGGAGTCTCAATCTAGTAGCCAAATTGGATCGAAAAGAGGACTAATACAACCAAGCAGGATATTAGACGTAGCCGCTCAGCCAAAAAGACTGGAGGAGATCTATGCACCAGGTCCAAATACCGAGCAACAAGCAGGAAGAACGACTTAGCTTCGTCGGTGCCTGTATCTGTGGATGTTACGACGACCACACTAGCGAGCAGCAAGCGCTCAGACATGTAACGGTATATTCCTGTTACCTTCTTCCACGTTGTGTATCAGCGGAGAGGTCGTCTTGCCGCTGCCTTTCTCCTTCTCTCAACGGTATGTATCTGATATGTTTAGGATAAGGCTCTCTGAGGACTAGGCAAAGATTCATAGACAGAGCTGAAATTATCAACGCAACACAGATGCTCTATTGTCCTACCTATCCAAGCGCCCAAATGAAGCCCCAACAGATACCTAACGACGCCGGTCCATGCAGATGCTGGAAAGTTATTCCCCCCTTTCGCCCGTTCGTCTGAGCAAGAGATACAAAGGCGCGTGAGCATGTCATTGCGTTACACAACTTATGCGCCCGGGGACCAAAAGACTCCTCTCAGAGTGGCAGGGTTAGATTTGTGCTCCCACATCTGTGGGGTGCTCCCCATCTATCTTGTCCAGTCCCCGTTGTTTCTCTTGGACATGAGAACTTTGGCCGCAAATCAATCTCCTCGGCGGGAGGAGACGTCTGTGCTAGTAGTCAGGGAAAAGCATGAGCCTTGTGCCATCACCCCGAGGGGCTTTTTTTGGGGCGCCTCGCGACGACAGCAAGAATTAAGGCAACATCACGTTTGTGTCGTCTCTACCCGAGTAACGTAGTAATACATGGTGCTTGTGTGAGTATTTTGCGAGCAGGCACGGAGTGGAATGCGCCAGACAAGAGCACAATGCTACCATACTTTATTTCTCAATAGGGCTCGGGGCACAAAGCACTAGAGCCCAATTTGCTTTGGTCCACGGCACTTGAAGTTCTTGACTGGCTGGCTACTGGCTAGGTACTTGACAGATACGATTCGTATGATACTGGTACATACGTAGTAGTGCTACTGCAGTATTTGGCTTATATGGTGTCTGTGGGGCCTGAGGATAGAATCACATGTATGAGCAGTAGCACACAGTGAGACAAGGACACAGGCACCTCCCGCCGATCATGTACAAGGGGAGATGAGATCAGGAGATGCACAGAGCAAGACAAAAATCAGAATGATGGAAGTGCTGGACAGGACAGGCCCAAGGATCTGGAGCTGGAGCTAGCTGGTGGCCCCCACAAAAGCTTCTGAGCTCTAAGCTGAGTCGGCCCATTTTGACTGTCACTAAACCGGCAGTCATCCGATCGGCCCAAAATCTTGGATCCTCGGAAACTAGTTTCTTTTCAACCTCAAGTCAAGCTCTTTCCCCCTTCTGATTCCCGCCCAGTATCCCAGCTATCGCAAGGTTGTGCCTTTTAATTGAAATTCAACGACTATACCAGGTTAGCAATGGGGAGAAAGAGGCATAAAACAGGGTGGTGTGCACGACTAATGACTTGACAGGGGAGAGATACAGCTTCGGAGCACACGCGGCAGCTTCCGCCATCAATCATCACATTTGCCATTCTTTTGCTTTTTGTTTGTCTCTGGTCCTATTTTCAGCTGCTCGCGGCCCACCGCATTCTTGACGCACTATCCCTGCACCAAGTAGACTGAAAATGGACGCGCCACTGATTAGAGTCGGACATGGGCTTCGGGCTACGGCTTCAGCACCAGGACTGGCTTCAAGATCAATATTGGGTGCCTCAAGACCTGCAATCTGCCATCCGTCTAGGGCCACAGCATTGACTGCAACTGCCGCAGTTCGCCATTTCTCTGCGCTCAACCGGCCACCGCCCAAGTATCCAGGCCATGTGCCTCTGACCAAGATAGAGCAGGCTGGCATGGCCATTGGATCCGGCATCATGTCGCTGTTCAATCCCTACCGCGCCGGTACGTCATGCCTTTTGATTTTATTTGTAATTCATTCTACTTGATTCTTCTTTTTTCTCCTGTAACGCCACATGAAGACGGCGCAATGCAATGCCGGGTTCCCGGTTTTCTCATTTCCCCTTGCCTCTCCTCTGGTGCCTGTCTATATCCCACACTAGCCGAGGAGAGCAAACAATATGGGCGTTTCGCTTTTTATGGGATTTGTATGACAAGATTTGACACCTTCCCTCCATAAAGAAAGACTAGTCCTAGGATTCCCATTAGGAACCAAGCTTGTGAGGAGAGGGGAGGGGGGTGGGCTGGAGTGCGGGAGCAAGTCACTTGAACAAAGCCCCAAGTGCCAGGAGAGGCACAGAGAGGGCGGCAGATGAAAATCAAACACATGATGGCTTCGAATCCTCAGCTGATGCGGAATCTTGCAGATCTCATAGCCACCCTTGGCGAAGCTACGGCAACCCCTTACTTTATCTACCGCCTTCGCGACGCCATGCTCGCACATCCCACCGGCCGCCGCATCCTTCGCCTGCGTCCTCGGATCAGCTCCAAGACTCTGTCCATCCCAGCCCTGCGCGCCCTGCCCGCCAACACTGTGGGCCGCGCCTACGTCGAGTGGCTGGACCGCGAGGGCGTGTCTCCAGATACTCGCTCGCAGGTAAAGTACATTGACGACGAGGAGTGCGCCTACGTGATGCAGCGGTACCGTGAGTGTCATGACTTTTACCACGCATTGACGGGTCTGCCCACGGTTCGAGAGGGAGAGGTGGCGCTCAAGGCCTTTGAATTCGCCAACACGCTGCTGCCCATGACGGGTCTCAGCATGCTGGCCGTGGCCACGCTGAAGCCGGCCGAGAGGCGACGCTTTTTCGGGGTGTACATGCCGTGGGCGGTTAAGAACGGCGTAAGGAGCAAGGACATAATCAATGTCTTTTGGGAGGAGGAGCTGGAGAGAGATGTAGAGGACCTGAGAAGAGAGCTGGGAATTGAGCAGCCGCCGGATCTGAGAGCGATTCGCAAGCGAGAGAAGGAGGAGAAGAGGCGGTTGAAGGAAATGAGAGCCAAGGGCTTCTGATGTTGATGGCTGATGCCACTGCCACAGGGGCTGTACAAGATTACTGCTGGCTTGTTATCTTTTTGTTTTATTATTTGGTGTGTTATACCGGCTGTCAGGGCGGCCTTCATGACACTGTGTACTTGTACTTTTTAAGTTTTTGTTAACACCATTCATCAGATCAACCCTCACGAAGCTGTATACACTTGATACCTCCTTTGTCTCCTTTGTCTCCCTCTCTCTTTCTAAATATGCATTATACAGCTCCACCCATTTGCGTGGTAGGAACTAGGAGAGAAATAGCTATTCGTGATCAACATCGTATGAGTAAAAGAAAAGACTCGAAAAAAAAAAAAGGCATGTCCGCTTATAGATCCAGCAAATCATCATCGTCATCGTCCCAACCCTTGCGCCTACTCACAACAATCTTCTCATGCTGCTCGTTGTCCGCCACCGCCGTCAACAGTTCCTTGAGCTGTTCTTCCGTCACTTTCTGCCGCAGCTGACCGGTCTGCGCCAGCGTAATCAGGCGGTTCTCGACGTCGGTTGCGCGCTGCTCCTTGACGAGGCGGATGCGTCCGAGGCGGTCCGCAGCTTCGGGGTGCAGGATCTGGTTGAGGATCTGCTGGCGGGCTTCTTCGGCTTGTCTATACGGGGAGGGAGTTGGCTGATTTAGCTTGAAATCTTCTTCTTCAACAACACGGTAATTCTTTTTTTTTTAACACAGGTGCTATATGGAGATAAAAACTTACTGTCTCTGCCTCTCTTCTTGGCCGGAACCGCCGCCAGAGCGAGCACCTCCGCCGCCGCCACCACCTCCTCCTTGCGCCTTGAGCTGCTCAAGACGAGCTTTTCGGATCTGCAGATGATGTTTGTTTAGCAAGACAACTTTTTGGACAATTCTAGAATGCTGCTGGTGGCACAGACTGACCTGTTCCAGCTCTGATTCGTCCATGTCGAGAGAGCTGCTAGCAATTTGTTTACTTTTCAAAAAGATTGCCTGACCAAGATCGTCATACCAGGCTGCGGGGCATTGGAGCATTTGCTTGGAGCTTTGGAGGGGCAGCTTTCAGGGCACGTGATCACCGCCTCTGTTCAATACATCTTCTGGGGTGTTAGTTGATGTAGCTGAAAGGTGGAAAGACGGTGTTCCGATTTTCAATTAAATAGGACAATCATTCATCTCATCTCGAGTATATCCCAGTCGTCTTCAATGGGATACTCACGATAGTCGTGGCACCAAGCAATGGCTGCTGATTGACTTTGGGCATGAGGTCAGCAGTATACATTGGATCTGGCTCCAGGTATTCCTGGCCAGACGTGATATTGTTGCTAAGGGATTGATTGGAAACGCTTTTTGATAATTGGAGATTGGCATTATTGGATAAATGAGTTAATATGTGCTGGTAGGCATCCATAGCCAAAGCTGGCAGGGTGGTCTTGCCTTTTAAAGCATAACCTATAGATGTGGCCAAGTGCTACAACGATGCGAAACCAACAAAGAACCTCGTAGCTTCCGTCAAGGCCAACTTTCCAGCTTTTTGCATATCATTTCCTTCGCGTATAATCACAAATATATCGTTGAGTCATTGCCCCTAGGTCAAATCCAAAAGAAGAAGAGGAAAATATCTTGCAGTCCTCTGCGTAAACTGGTGGGTGGAAAAGACTTCTACTCATCAGCCAAGACTTTCTACCCACCAACCCAATCACCGACTGCGTGCAGCTTCGTTACGATCAAGAGACAGTCACACATGCAAGACAATGTCTATTGCAACCTGCTATTCATTTATGTCAAGGACAATGGTTACAAACACTCAATTCAAATCCTCCTACCCTACAAAGGAGGTGAAATCACAGCCAATTCGCACGCCATCTTGCCGCATGTCAAGATATTCGTATACTCGCCCATAAATAATTGCTAACTAATCTCCGATAATTCCTAGCATCCCCGCCTTTACCTTTTGCTATGCATACAGTTAAACAACTGTACCATCTCTATCAAGCCAAAACTCGCGTTCATCAAAGTCAAGCAAAACTAGCCGGCCACACCACCCGAGACTTTTGTTGCCGAAAGAAAGAACCACTTTGATCGATACCGGGTTAACGGTGTACTCGTATCGCTTGTTCTAGATTAGCTACCATGCCCTAACAAGAGCAAATAGTCGGAACAAACGTACCAAGAAGCTCATTAACCTCGGTGTACCAAAAAGTCTGCCAGCTCAGTCCTCGGAGCGACGATTGGGCGGACCTTCTTACGCGCTTGGGTCAGCTGCTCAAAGGCGTAAGCTATCTTAAACAACTTCTCTTCCTGAAAGCTGGTCCCGATGAAAGAAATGCCATACGGTTTATTAGGGGCCGAGTCAATCGAGCCGTCATCGCTCGGAATGATGGGTCTTTCTGGGCCCAGCTTTGAAAACGGCACGGTGACAGCACAAATGCTACCCACCCGCGAGCACAGCGTGGCAGCTATGTGCGGCCATGTGGCAAGGGCGTCAAGCTCGAATTTCTCAAAGGCAGTCAAGAGGCCTAGTTCGTCCAAGTATCCCTGCTCATGCTCAGGCGGCTCTTGGCTTGCCGGCTTCTCGTCCTTGTTCATCTTGGGGTCTTCCTTGCAAGTGTTCGTTTGACAAGAAGGGTATTGTTCCTTTGGGATTCTTCGCGCAAATTCACGCAAGTCAACCGATGAATAAATATCAGGGGGAGTCTCTTTCAAATTGCAGAGGTGCCTGGGAAAATCGAGCGAGAAATCAAGGGCACAACGACGATGATGCGTGCCATCCAGGTCCGTATTGACAGCTCCGTTAAGCACGATGCCATCGACTATTGTGGCTTTCGCTCTGCGCATCACATCCAAGGCCTGGTTGAATTTTTCTATTGGCAAGTCGTAGGTACAGACTTGAAAAAACCACGCCAGCGATCGCAAGAAGCCGATTCTCATTCCTTGCAGGCCGTCTTCCCTGCATGCCGCTACATAGTTTGGATAAATATTAAAGGGAATTCGAGCAGTGTACGGATCTTTCCTATCTCGCCCCATGATGGCTTTCAACAAATACGCCGCGTCCTTCACGGTTCGGGTCATCGTGCCAACCGACTCGAGCCTCAACGTGTCGGCTGACTCTTGTCTCAACGCCTGAGGAATCGTCAGATGCCGCGACGTTAGTCCAACTGTCGGTTTGAAGCCAACGACGTTGCTATGGCTTGCTGGCATGATGATGGAACCGTCAGTGTCAGTGGCCAAAGATGCCCACGCAAGGCCAATTGAAGTTCCCACTGCGCAGCCGCCAGAAGAGCCCTTTGGGATCTGCCCCTCGAAATATGCGCCTTTCGTTTGGCTTCCATGTAGGGTCCATTTATCTATATGGCTGCCATAGCTGTCGTCACGGAGGGTAGACCACTGAGTCCTCGTTTTCCCAAGGATAATGGCTCCAGCGTCACGCAGCTTTTCCACTACCGTGCTGTCTTCAGGAACGCGGGCTCCCATTAAGCCGTACGAACTGGCTGTCGTTTGCAGATGGTCGGCTGTTGCAATACTATTCTTGAGCAAGATTGGAATGCCGTGAAGGGGCCCGAGATCGGAGATTCGCGCACAGTTTCTTATCTGATTCCTTTCATTATTAAGTCGAATAGCAATCACACAGGCGTCAGGATTGATTTGGGTGACGGCTTCCAATAGGGGGTTGACTTGCTGGATTCGACGAATATAAGCTTGAACAAGCTGAAGGCTGGTGAAGTGGCCAGCGTCTAGCCCGGTTCGCAACTCATCAAGTGTTGCGTCTAATAACGGCGGCAACACATAATCCGCGGTGGGGGTGCTGAAATCGTTATTCATGATTTGGTTGAACTGAACTGGCCTGAAAACAAGAGCGCTAAAGACTAATAAATGTTTAGGAAATCTCAGGTCGCATTGTTCAGAAGGTAATGGACGAGAGAGTGTAAAACAACAAAGAGACAGAAGCCACGGGGTGGCAGAATATAAACATTTAGAGTGGTTTGTAATTGTGAATTCAAGACCAAAAGTCAGGCAACACAGGGGGGGAGCAAACAATGACTACTTGATAATAACAGGCGTCACAAATTTAACAGTCTCAGTTCGAGACATCAAGCAGGGTACGCACGGGCATAAGATTCGATGACACCTCCGTGTATTACGATCGAAGCTGTCGTGACTATTCACTACGCAAGTCTAGGGACATTTGACGTGGTCACATTATTACATGGCTTTTGACATACTTGATGCCATACTTCTCCAGCACTTGTTTTGAGATGAACCGATATGGCTGAGAATTTGAATAGTTACAATACTTGCAAAGATGAGTGTCACTTCACTCTCTAGTAATTCAGCTACTAACTACTTTTTTGCACCTACTTGGTTACATGAGATGACGGTAGAAAAGAGATTCCCAAAAAAAAGATCAAGGGTATTAATAATACAGTCTTGCATCAGAGAGTTCTACAGCGTGGGCTTTCTCATCGAGGTTGCTCTGGTCCACCTGGACAGGGTATCTGGTACCTTGTACTAATAAGCCTGGTAACACTGCTGCGTATATGTACCTACATGCATGCTCTCGCTGATGGCACCTACACCCACGTTCTGGGGGTGGTATTGGACGCCACAAATTTACCTCGATGCAACCGGTCAATATTTATCACACCGGTTTATGCTTCCTGAATCCTCTCCTTCAGCCGACTTAGCCGCCGAGGGGAGGAGGGGGGAGGCTCTCTACACCATCTTGAATCGAAAGAGGCCGCGTGAATCAAGGAACTGGGATAAGCAAGTTCGGCATATTTGGACGAACTTGCGGGGCGCCACCAAACTTCCACGCTATTAGCTTGTCAAGTCCATATTTGGGAGAATGCACTGATCAGCCTGGACAGGTGTGGTATACACAGCCTGATCTCCTGGTTCAGGCATTCAGCAAGTAGGAGCCGAGTCTAGCCCTTCAAGAGGATTCGTCTTGGCATACGGATGTGGTTCCCTGGATCGGGCATGACTATTGGAGCAAACAAGCAAAAGGACAGCCAAGGCGTCAGTCGCCTCACTTTTCTGCCCCATGTCTGCCTAATTATCCAAGATAGAATGGAGTTTATGCTGGAGACAGGAGAGTGAGATGTCTTTCGGACGCAATGTTGCGCACTGAATGGCTCATCACTCGCTACGACGCCAGGTTTTGCCTTGGGTAGCCGACAGGTCGCAACTGAAATGTGCTAGAAAATTATGGAGCTTCTGATAGGAAATCAGGCAACTAATCACTGCCAATGGAGAGGCGACACAGGAAGCAGGTCCTTGCGTTCCATTAAGCATGTCTTACTGCGTCTCGGCCTTGACAGGGCGTATCAGCAAGGTGGGTATATAGCTATCTGGGAAACAATGCTACCCCCTACCTCTCCGTTCAGGTAGGCAGGCCTGCTTTTCACTACGTTGGCAGTGATTCTTGGTGGGAATCAATGAGCGAAATTATATACATGATCTGGAAAGTTTTAGATGTCAAAAGAGTTACAATATGATGGATAGGGAGCACATTGCTAATATTTGATCAACTAGGTGGTAGTATGGGAAATATCTAGGATAGCTTTGAAGGAGACATCTGCCTTGTTCCCTTCTTTCTCAAGCTCCTCTGAAGCTTCCTACTGGAACCAGTGGTTCTGTCTCTGTCTCTGTCACGGTACGGATACAACTGATTGAGCTCAACTCTAAAATTCATTAACCTTACGTAGAAAGTAACTCTATGTTCATATACTGACCACTCACTTGTCCTAGGTAGTATCTATTTCAGGTTCAAAAACTGAGACATTCATAAAAAAAGAAGTGTCCTAGGGGGAGGGGTGCCAATAACAGGATAAGGATACTATGCCATTGCCCAGTCTCAAATCGATGGTTCTAATCACCCGATATAGATGGATCCTGCGCTCTGAATAATACCCGTCAGCCCAGGGAGGGATAGGCTCATAGCCCCCACGATGGCAATTGTAAGTGTTTGACTTTGTAGCCTGAATTAAGTACGAGCTAACAGGCGCCAGGTCTCAGCTGAACCCGGTATCTGGCATACAATAGCAGTCAGCCAGACTGGGGGGGGGGGGGGGGGGGGGGGGGGCAGGAAACTGGAATTTCTCCCTCCTCCCCTCCCTTGGTCCGATTTTCTTTTCTTTTCTTTTCTTTTTCTTTCTGTCTCCAAAACAATACTAGATTGGGGTATTACAACGGTCACAGGTCAAAGGTAGCGTGTGCCAGGACGCCCATTCTTGCTACAAGGGTTTAGCTTTGTTCACGAGGCTCTGGATGAGGGTGGTGGCCTTGGGTTTCCCATGAGGAGCACTGCCATTGGCACAGATAGCCGTTCGTCGCATTTTTGATTACGCATTATGCCAAAGCTTCCTGTATCATGCAGCAGCCGATACTTTTGCCCAAGGATATACGCATACGAGTACGAGTGGTGGCAACAGCACAGAGCCAGTGGCATGATGGAGGATACCTGCCTGACTATCCATCGATATCTGCGGATGTCTTTACTTGAAGGTGGGTTTCCACTAGAAGGGCAACTGGCACAGACACATTGGCACACCGATCGACTTCTTGCGTGATATCAATGTAGTCATGTGCAATAACTTGTAGTATATTCGTATAGACGGTCTCTCTAAATCTAGCAATGTTCATTACGCAGTCAAGTCAAAGGGAATCAGAATTTGTCCCTCACTAGATGCTCCTCAGATAGTGTTCGAGGAGGCCATGGTTCTCATAATCATCATCACCTGAGAAACCTGGTTCTATGGTATCAGATCATCCTATCCACTGGCGATGTCTCAAAAATGGTGCGCCCCAGTTAGCTCTCTTCCTATTTCTTTCTTTTTCCATCACATTAGTCCCTCATACTCCCATTTCCGTCGGTTAGAGGGTCCACGAGGCCTATCGAATCGGGCCTGTAGTTTCCCGCTGTATGCTGCAGCGCAAAACACGCAATAAGTGGATCATCGGTCTGCAGCCGCAGTTGGATCCTTCTTCCCCTGGTCCTCGGATCCAATCAAGCTCCAGTGCTGAGACTCTGGATGTATCGGCCGCGCTCGATGTTGGCGTAGGAATAGGGCTTGGATTCCGGAGGGAAAGTGCCGTCGGCCGCCCAAAGGTCAATGAGGTACTGCATGGGCTCCAGCTCTGTGGGCTGCAGCATGTCGAGCGTCGTTGCGGTTAGGAGGAAATGGCTAAAGCAGCTGTTGAGCTGCTTCTCTAGGTTGAGGTGATAGAAAGGCTCGACGAAGTGATCCCAGTAGAGGTGAGCGTAGACGCGGAAGATCTGGCGGAAGATGAGCTGGCAGGTACTGGACATTTGCTTGGGGAAACCGCTTCTGCCTCCAAACCAGTCGTCGGCGCCGCTGAGTTGCTGGATGGCGGTGCTGGTGTAGTCTGGATGGGTAGCAAACGACACTGTATCTGGGTCGGTAGGGAATAGGGCAGGGTCGTCAATCTTGCCAGACATCCACCGCTGCATGAGACTCATGTACTCGAAGGCGGGCAGCTCCACCGGCTCGTGGTTTTTGTTGAGCCAGGTATAGGAGTGGTTCCTATATCCGCATGCGCGCATGCATTAGCCAAGGCACTCCACTTCCTTCTGGGGACAGCAAAGGGTTGTTGCAGAGGTAGCGACGACACTTACTTGCCGGCAGACATCTTGGGGCATGTCATGGGATTGCAAATGCTGGTGCCGTCGTCTTCCTTTTCGTGAACGACTCGGACAAAGTTCCATAGGTTACGATAGTGCTCGACCACTGTTATTATTAGGTGTTAGAATATAGCATTGCTTCTCGCTTTTTCGCACTCTCTCTCTCTCTCTCTCTTCCTCCCCATAGGTTCTCTTTCTCTCTCTCCTGCTTCTCAAAGGTTTGATATTAAAAGCGTACCCTGGTGTGCTACCCACTCGCCATGCTCAACCGTCTTTGGCCGAGCACTCAGCGTCATGAAATTTCCCTTGACAATGTGTTTGGCGCAGGCTGTGTTGAGCCATAGCGGTAGCGGCCGGGGGATGTCGAGGGGCGTTGGAACCACAGCGTCTATTGACTTTGCAAAGGACAGGGACTCGGGAAGAGACACTTTGGGCGCTGCTGAGCTGGACACAGAGCTGATTGACGGATGGTGGTCCGCGGCGGCTGCAGACCGGGAAGAGGCAGCAGCTTGTGCTTGAGCATGGGCTTGTGCTTGTGCTTGGGCGTGAGCTGAAGCCTCCGACGCGGTCGGGCTCTTGACGGGATTCCCTGCCTTGGCAGAGGTTCCCCGAATCTGGGCCTTTCTGGTTTCGGAACACGCGAGTTAGCAAACACACAAACAATCAATGCGGCTGAGAAAAAGAGCTGCTCTGCTCTGCAAGAGCCGAGACACGCAGTAGACTGCAGCCACAACGGGGAGGATCCAATAAAAGGCAGAAGCAGCGAAGCAGCGACAATCGGCGGCGCGGGCGTTGCTTACATTCCAGAGAAGAGGTTGGACATTGCGCGTGTGTGGTGGTGGTGTGGTGGTACAGCAGCAGCGCAACAAGGCAGCTTTTGGAGTAAAGTGTGAGCTTGTGATTATTGGCGGGGAGTTTTAGATGGGCAAGGGAAGAAGAAGGGCCATAGGCTGGATTCCCCCTGAGCACAGCAGCCGCTAGGATGCAGGGGGGATAGAAGGCTCTTAGATAAGCAGCGGCCCCGGGCTTGGGGAGGACTAGATTCAGCGGGACGATCCAACAGCAGCGGGACCTAGGACTATTGCGAGGTAGCATGGCATATCCGCTTTTAGAGCACGCTGCTACTAGTAACTAGATAGTAGCTGCAGTTGGCAGCTTGGTGATGGGCAACTCAAACTGGACTGACTCTGGAGCCAGAACGAGCTGCCTCCTGCAGGAGACAATCAGTGAGACAAGTTTGAATTCAGAATCAGGAGACGGCCGGCTATACCATGGAAAACCATGCCATGGGCAAACAGTAGGTATAACGGATCGATCGTGGCATTATGCTGGCTAGCACAGCTTCTCACCGGGCGTGTGTCACAGCATCGTTTCAAGGGACTGTCATTTTCCAAACTCATCCAAGCCTGCATTCTTAGTCAGTGTACGCAGTAATACTGGTGTGATACCGCTAGGAGCTGGCACCTCTTGTCGACGCCTACGTACACACGGAATATCGTGCTGCTACCTAGCACAGAGTAGGTGTTGCGCTGTTACTCAAGGGGAGCAAAGGCTGGGAAGTCGTCATCTACAGTGCGGTACGTACAGGAGGTGGTACGTACAGGAGGTTGAGATTCCTATCGTTACGCAATTAGGGCACGCACTATGATTTCTCCAAATATAGGCAGTATTGAATTTCTTGCGGCTTTGTCGTATAATATCAACAGCAGTGAGAGGAACGGCAGAGTAAGTCGGGATTGTTAGCCAATGGATATCTCAGAGAAGCCGGGTAAACCCCACAAATGAGGCATCTGGGCTTGCTACGACCTCACTCGCATGAGCATGGGAAACTGGTCTATCGAGTTGCCAGCATGTTTCGGGCATTCTCAATACGCCCTCACATGTAGGTACCAGCGTTAATCTGCCAAAAACCGGTGAGGGCAAAAAGGTCCATGCCATTGGGCAGCAGCTACAGGTACTACTGGTAATAGTGCTGTGCCACTCCAGCCACCAACAAGCTAAATAAAGAAAATGAATGTGACGAAGAGAATGCCGAGCGCCCTCGGGTGGGGGAAAGCTGCTGGCACATTGCATTCTCATGTCGATTTCAGTCATTGCAAAAATATCAAATCCCCTCCCTCCACGGTGTCTCTCTACAGCGGGTGCCTTTGTTGCCTCTATGGGAATTGACGTTGCGATACATTTCTGCGACCACGTCCATCAAATATTCCAATCGGGATGACTCTTGTTCCACGCTGTGCACCCACCACTCGGTGGAGTGGGTGGTCGGAGGGATTGAACCGGTGAGAGACGTACATATGCAGGTGGGAGAGGATGGATGCAGGTGAGCCTTGTCTGCGTCAAAGCGCCCATTGCCACACTAGACTTATATTGCTTGCTGTGGTGGTAACATGGCCTTGATCCTACTAGTGCGTAGCAGTAGTATTTGCCCATTGGGAGCAGCAGCGTTTACTACATACAACTTGAATTTGTAATGGGAGACTTGTCTATTCACCGGGTGCATGCACTTCGGGGCTTGCAATATGCCTATCACAATACATCACACAGTATTAGGTGATGCCTACTCGAATGGCTTCTGCATATTAGGCACCCCGTCTGGACTCATCCACGTTACATGCACACGATGCCAATCGTATGTAGGGTCCGGTTTGGAGCGTGGCGCACTAAGGTAGTCTCTGAAACATAGTTGCAGATAATACTACTTCACGCTTGAAATAGAGGTCTATTGCCCTGCGTCTGTAAATGGTTGCAGCACTACCAAGCAAGGGCAGACACAGAGGGCGGAGGGAAAAAAAAAAAAAAAAAAAAAAAAGTAAAAGCATGGCTCCCACGCATCCTCTTCTCGCTGCAGCATCTCTCCAGCTAGTGTCGGCCAACCCAACCCAGTCTCCCGTCTCGCATGTGCTCTCGCCTTCGTGACGTTATCCGGGCCCTCTCGTGTCCATTTCTCCTTGCGTCCGGCCTGCATCTGGGAAAGTTGGGCTGCATGGCGGGCTGCATGAGCCTGGCTGCTTGGCCCGAAGGGAATCCACTCTGGAGTCCACACCGGTCACGGACTGCATGGAACTAGGCCGCCGAGGAGGGTCAATTGGCTGGAGATGCTGGACTGGCAAGATAATGGGGTTTGAAAAAGTCTATCCGTAAACGGCACTGGATAGGGAGGAAGGGGAAGGCTGGTGGTTAGAGGAGAGGGGAAAGAGGAGAGATCTCGTCTTGTGCCTCATCGGGCTCGCTCGCTCGCACGCGGGTCTTTTTTTGGGGAGCGTTCTTGCACCGGGGGGCTTGCCTGCATGTAAGTGTGTACCTGGCTGCACAGTCTGCGAATACTGGGGCGCGGCACGGCTGATTGGTGCAAGGCAAAGCTGAGAAGTGACGAGAGGAAGAGAGCGAGATGATGCTGATGCTGATGATGCAGGCGGTGCTGGTGATGTTGGTGATGCTACTAAGAGAGAGAGGCTGATGAATGAGAGAATGCAGATCAAGGTCAGTGGCCATTTGCTACGACAGGACGCAACGAATGTCCCTTTGCTACTCATACGGCTATCAATATCAATCACTATCAAGTTATTCCACGCATCAATAGGCAGATACATGTAGATTTGAATTCATCCAAGCCACCATCTATTGCAGCACATGGCAACTTTAGTGCTACAAAACTACACGCGTATAGGTCTCAGGATAGATGGTACTAGTAGATAGTACTTATACACTCAGGTCACAGCCACGCTGCGTGTGCTATCAAGTACTAAAAACCAACTAAAACCAGACTGTTGACGGCCCCTCCCTTTTTCCCAACTTTGGCCCTTTTCGCCCTGCACAAGTTTCGAGCCAGGTACCCGCTACCAGACCCTCCCGGCCTACCTCAGATCCCTGACTAAGCGCCGCCAAGTACCGTCTACTTGCCGCTTGCCGCGTCCCACTTCACAGAAACATCGACGCGTGCAGCTTGTCACACTCCCAACTCTAAACTCAACATCATGGAATTGCATTTCACGGCACTGTGAGGATTGGCCTCTGTCCGCACGGCATACCGAGGTACAGCCCAGGGCCCAAGCCCAGCGTCCAGTCTCCCCCAACGGCCCGCATCTGGGGTTCAACAGCAGCTGTAAAACGTGCAGCTCTCACGGCCAATCCTCCGCCTCTCGATTGCATCTCGTGCTGTCCATTGCCGTCCATTGCTGTGCCTCTGTGCCTCTGTGCCTCTGTGCCTCTGTGCCTCTTTTACTTGCTGCTTTGACCGTCTGCGTCTGTGTCTGTGCTCAACATCTCGATAGTCGGCTCTTGTCCAATTGAACTCCCGGCTCAGCCAGTTTCTCTTACGCAGCTCGTGCTTCTCTCAGTCTCCAGGTCTCTCTAGCTTTTGGTGAGAGAGAGAGAGAACTGTATCGTCTATAAAAGGCGAGCCCCTGCTTCACAATCAAAAAGAAGGGAACCAAACCACATCTCTCAGGGCCGCGCTGCGAGTCCTGCTCTATCCTCTCTCCAGCAACATTATTTTGCTGTGGTAGAGACAGAAAATCTACTTCCTCTTGTACTTGCTTCACCGGTTTCACACAAACCCTCTTTCATGTCAACGTATCAGCTCAACTATCAACTCAACACCGATCCAGACGACTATCTTCTGGAGTTTCATCCTTCGGGGCCCAGCTTTAACCACTATCGCCGAGAATTTCGCCGAATTCAGAACGAGAACAAACCACCAGACGCAGAAACCGAGGACGGCATCTCAGAAGACGACTCTACTCCTGAGCCCTATTCCCCTCCCCCTTCCCCTTCTCCTCCCTCTAGCATTGTCACCATGGACCTCGAGATAATGGACATGGCCAGGGACGTGAACCAAACGCCGGTTCACACGCCGATACAGCGGCGGGCCAGGAGTCTTGAACCCTCCATCAGTCGCTTGTCCATGAACACGCCCAATGAGCGTTATCGCCAGAATCCCCATTACCCCCATTCCTCCATCAACACTCCAGCTCCTCCCACTCCTCATGCCATGGCCGCTCGCAGAGCCCTTGAAGACCGCCGCATAGCCATGTTTACGCCTGGTCGAACCCGTCGCCAGAGCCTCAGGGAGCAAAGGGAGACGCCTATGCTGATCCTGCGCAACCTTGGTCGAGCTCTGGCTCCCACCAGCAAAGTCATTGATTCTTCTTCTTCCCCTGAAAAGCCTTCTCCTAACGGCGTTGGCAATAGAGGAGCTGGCGGCAGTGGAAGAGGTGCAGGAAGACGCAATAGCGACGACGACGACGAGCTGCCCATCGATAGGCCGCGATTGTCCTTGCCCATTGACGAAGGCTCTTCAGATGATTTACAGCCTCCTCACTCTTCTATCTTGGAGGATCCTAACATGACTATTCAATCAGTCGAGCTACCTCGTCGAGCCATCAGCGAGGGTCCTCCAAGGCGCAGCTTTGGTTATCTGGGAGACAGCGATGCCACTCCGTGGGACGACATATATGGGAATGATGATACTAATCCTGATCCCTTTGCTTATCCTCTTGGCATTGCGCCTCATGCCCCCACAGACCCTGAGATTGCAGATTTACGGTAAGTACTTGATTCTTTCACTTGGTCAATCTTCCTCTTTATTGATGCATTTCTCTCTGACAATTTGATTTAGATTTCCCCCTGGTGTCGGTCGTGAAAGTGACTTCAGCCTTGACATGCCATCTGGTCTGAGCGACAATGAACAGACCACCTTTTATATGAGGTCTCCTGTCGTTGACACCGTTGAAGCTGTCCCTGAGGATGCTCCTACCCCCGGCAGTGATGACGTCCCGCTCATGGAGAGGCGGCAATCCGAAAGGGACAGGCTGCAACAGCAGGCGGATGAGGCAGATGAGCAGCAAGATGAGCAGCAAGATGAGCAGCAGGAGGAGCGGCAGGGGGGGCAGCAGGGGGGGGAGCCAAATAACTACCTAGACGATGAGTTCCCCGACATGGGCGACTTTGAGCACGTGCCAGATCTCGGCGACGCGGAGATGGACGCTCTCACTCGGTTTGACGCAGAGACTTTTGCGCAGGATCCCGTGAGGCCTGGGGACGAGTGGATTGGATACCCCCCCGGCCGACCCAGGAAGAAGAGAAGAGAGGACGATGAGGAGAGTGCCCGGGCCGAGGCAGCAGCAGAGGCTCAAGCAGAGGCTCAGGCCCAGGCCCGAGCCCGAGCCCGAGCACGAGCACAAATCAGAATCTCGGCGCACAATATCCAGTATCCTCCGGTGGCAAACACTTTTGTGCGACAGGTCGTTCAAAATGCTGCGCAGAATTCAGCCCTGGGCCACCAGAGACTGGCCGCAGATGCTCTAGAGACCTTTTCACGCGCCTCGGACTGGTTCTTCCGACAGCTCGGTGACGACCTCCGTGCGTATGCCGAACACGCCAGGCGTAGTGTGGTAGAGGAGCGTGACCTTATCGCTCTAATGCATAGGTGAGTACTTGCTTGGTTATTCTTCTTTCTTTATTTTTCATTGTACAATATCTCTATCTATATGTTGATTGGGGAATATTCCATAATGCCATTCCATGATGCTAACAATATAATGTACACTAATAGACAACGCGTCGTCAACGCTGAACAATCTCTTTTCCACCTGGCCAGCCACAACCTTCCGCGGGAGCTTCAGCAGCTGCTGAGAAGCAACAACCCCGGGTACCAGCCCGCTTATCCCGTCGCCCAACAGTCAGGCACTCATGCTCAGCAACCCCTTGCCAATGCCCAGCCAGACACCATCAATGGTCTTCGCTCGTTTGTTCCAAACCCCCCTTCTCCTTCTCACACGGGTTCGAAGCGCAAGCGAGATGAGGACGATGATGGTGAATCTGATGCCGAGTCCTTGGTGTTTCCTGAGGATGATGATTATTAGGGCCAAGACGGATGACGAAGATGACGAGTAGTAGCTCCCTTCTTCGTCCTCGTTTCCCTTTTTCCAATTTTCCCTTTCCCCTTTCTTTACACCTACATCGTCTCGCCATTACATGTGCCCGCTAGCTCGGACACGGCGTGCAACGTTGGACGGGGGCTTCTTGAGCACCATGTACAGCATGATTGACGTGGCAAAGCTCAGCCCATACCTATGAATTTTGATTGATTGAGTTAGCGGCGGAGGGCCCTGAAATTTTTTTGGCTTGCTTGCTTTTTTGGACTTTGGCTTGGGTTTTTATTTTTGCTTGCTTTATGTTGTGTTGCCTCTTTTTCAAATAGAGCACGATGGACCAAGATTATTGCGAGTCAACTTACCATGTAAAGATGTATTGGGCGTGGTTGTTCCTCAGGGTAACCTCAGCGGGTCGCCCGAAGGGGATTCCACGGGCTTCGTAGTCCATCATGCGTAAAAATTCGGGCTCTAAATGTATTTTCATTTTCATTGTTTAGCGACGGGTTATCAAGGATCTATGGATGTATGCACGGATGGATGGACTGATTGGTTACGATGAGGGATGGGAAATCTGGACAGCTTTGGGAAAAAAAAGCTTGGAGATCTTTTGGGACGTTTGCTTTTTATGGGATGAATACCTGGCATTTTGCTTTGCTTTGGAATTCCGGTGCTTTAGGGAAGGGAAATTGGTGCTGAATGTGATGGAGACGGGCACAGGATGGATCATGATGAAGATGGAGGATGGCTGGTTTGGCTCACTTACCCATAGTGGCTTCTACCCACACCGGCTGGCTGCCAGTCAAAGCAGCCATCTGGTAGACATCGGGGAAGTAGAACTCCCCCTTGTCGGGCCTATTTTCAGGAGTAAATCTGTTCTTTTTCCACGGCTCGCGCAGCAGGCCCTCTATCGTGACCTCTCCCTTGACCAAGCTGTCCGGCCTCGTCCTCTGGTCGCGATGCTTCTTGTTGATCCACCCGCGGTTGACGAGGATCGTAGAGCCGTCCTTGCGCTCCAGCGGCGTGATGACCATGTAGCCGTCCTCGCCGTTGCGCATGCGGGGGCCGACGAGCATCTCCTGGTCGTGTCGCAGCGTGCCGGTGGCGAGGACGCGGCGGAAGTCGAACTCGCTGATTACGGAAGGGTCGATGTGTGGAGGCAAGGGGAGGGGATCGCGGACGAGACGGTCTTCAGATTTGGCGATGAGGCGGGATTTCCAGCCGAGGCGCTGGACCTGCCATGTGCCGAGGATGAAGGCGGTGATGGGCATGAGGGCTGTTTATTTGGAACAAGAGACGTATCATTAGCAAATGTGCTTCTTTTGATCTATACATTCATTCACACATATACATCGACTTATACATGCGCTTCGAAGGCATCGGGGGGGGGGGGGTAGGATAGGGCTGCTGCGAACCGAGAAGAATGATTCCGGCGCCATGACGCTTCCCTGCGCGCACCGTCTGCGGTTGCAGATCGACAATCGATACGAAATTGGGGTCATCGGCCGACGGCATCTTGTTGGATCGCGGGACAGTCGAGGAGATGTGTCTGCGGTGGACTGCTCGGGGCACTGATGCCGGTCTCGTTCTGAAGCACTGAGATTGTGAAGCAGATTTGGCAAAGGCGCTGCGGCCGTTTGCCCGTAGGCCACGCAGGAGAAGCTGTGCGCAGTTCATTGCTTCTGGCATTGAGTGGACTGCTGCATGCAATTGGTTTAAAAAAAAGCCGTGAGCTGGTTGAGCTCCTCGTCGTTAATAGTTGAGAAGATTGTTTTTGACTTGATAGGATGATGGCACTGGATGCTTGATTGGGCGCTGACCGCCTGCCTAGACGGGCGATTTAGCGGGGGAAGAGGCTCGTTGCTAGTTGCTTTGGCCCGATACTCCGGCAGTAGCCTATTTTCCAGAAATCACATGTAGTAGCACATGTAGTCTACTGTATATTTTCGGATGACAGATGCCAATAATTGGGCCCGTTTGCCTGGATCGCCATGTGGTGCTATTCGAGGTTTTATTGGGCCAGAACGTGTTGAACAAGCGGCATCTGATTTTCTCACGCTTGTTTTCAGCTGCTCCGTAGCCCTGCCATTGTTCAAAGTATTGCATGTGTCTAATGTCTAATTGCTAGAATTGCCTGCCCTGGAATCTGACTTACACGCGCTGCTGGAATGATGCCACCGCATCAACGCCCAAAAAGTCACCACCACCACCAACCACCAACCACCAAACATCCGAGCCATCAAGTGAATCTGCATACTTGTACTCCGTACAGCAACAGCAACAGCAACAGCAACCGCTTTGCTTCGCTTCTCTCGCAGTGGAGAAGTCCATCGCCATAGAAACCGCCCAAGCGCACTCTTAGCATTGATTAGCATCGTGAACTAGTGCAGGTCCCTTCCCATCCGCCCCCTCCCAACAAAAAGTCGAGCAACGCGCAAATCGCAGCAGCAGAAAAGTTCCACAGCCTTGCCACAAACAGCTACGCCGCGTTGCTCAGTGGACGGCCTCGGCGGAACTCGAGCGCTGCCGGGCCAGCGTCCATTCGTGATTAGTGGAGTTGGCCTCTGGCCTCTCTCTGTTTGGGGGTTAGTCCGCCGTGGCCCTTTTCTTGCTGCTGTCCTTTCGTCATCGCTTCAAGCACTTGGTCTGCTTCCCCAATAAAAAGAAGCCAGCTAAGTACTATGTAAGTTGTCATTGACACGATTGCCGCAAAAGACCCCCAACAGAAACACACACAAAAGAAGAAGAAGAAAAAAAAAAAACCAAAGAAAGAGAAGAACGAAGAGGAAAATAATCTACTGTTTTTGAATCTCTCTCCTTTCTTTGGAGGGCTTTTCGTCTTTTGTTTTACCCTCTTTTCACAAGCTGCGGAGAGCGGCGGAATACCAGCCAATCCCGGCCTAAACCAACCCCAAGCTTGTCACCATCGATTCTCGGCAACCCGGCCATTTGCGATTCCCCTCCTCCATTTATCATCAACGCCGAACCGCCGCCGCTCCTGTTCTATTCTGCCTCAAGAGAAGAAGAAGACCAAATCATATCGATTGGAGCAACGACAACACGGAAAGCAAAACGCAACAGCAATGTTTTACCAGGGGAGCCTGCAGGAAGGCATTTCCACCGCCGTCGGGCAACAGAAGTTGGTGCTGTGTTTCGTCACTAGTACGTTTTGCGAATGTGTCTTGTTGCCTTTGCAGCTTTGCCTGACTGTTTGGTGTGCCAGATGAAAACGACGAGAGCAAGACATGGGAGAATGAATATCTGCAAGACAGCTCGGTGAGTCTATCCCGTGCAGGCACCTGCATACAAGGAACGACAGTAGCGTTTTGTCTGCTCGTAGCGCAGTCAGTCTCTCGTATAGTCTGGTATACGTTGCTAACCTTGACATGTTCACGAATCTATAGCTGTCAAAGCTGATTGAGACGCAAGCTGTCGCCCTGCGACTCCTCGCAGACTCGGACGAAGCTGGCTACCTCTCGCAAATCTTCCCGCTGCCCAAGACACCGACCGTCGTCATCATGAAGCACGGCGAGCTGAAAGAATACATCGCCGCCGGCACTAGCAAAGAAGACTTCATCCGCCGAGTCCTCGTCGCCTTCAACGCCGCTCCGCCAGCGCCAGCGCCAGCGTCATCGCTGCCTTCGCCCGCTGCCTCGCCGACCTCTTCACCGACAAGACTGTCTGCCCCTGTACCAGCCCCCGCCCCAGCGTCGCACTCAACCTCAAATTCACCTTCGCCGTCTCCGTCGCCCTCGTCCCAGGCCCAGATCCCACCCACGACAGCACAAGCCGCCGCGCAGTCAGAAATTGTCAGCCGCATCCTCGCCGAGCGGGCCGCCAAGCTCCAGGCGCAAAAGGAAGAGGCCGAGCGGAGAGCCAAAGAGGAGCGCATCAAGGCGCAGGAAAAGGCCAAGGCTGAGGCCCAGGCGGGGGCAGACACAAGTAGCGCCAGAGTACACAAACAAGCCGAGGAGCTCAAGAAGAAGCGACAGGCAGAACAAGAGGAGCGCCGGAGAATCCTGAAGCGGATCGAAGATGACCGAGAAGAGAGACGAATGCGGGCAGAGGCAAAGGAGAAGCAGAAGATTGACAATCAAAAGATTGGCGATGTGGCTGCCTCCCTGGTCAATTCCAAGCAGAGCAAGCTGCCCTCTACAACCAAGGTGTCTGAGATGGCATCAATACAAGTGCGGTTGTTCGACGGCTCAACCATACGGTCCCGATTCAAGACGGCTTCTCCTCTAAAGGAAGTGAGGCGGTGGGTCGATCAGAACAAGGGAGAGAACAAGGCCCCTTACACATTCAAGCAAGTCTTGACGCCGGCTCCCAACAAGAACATTGATTCGACAGAGGAGCATAAATCTCTCGGCGAACTTGGTCTCGTCCCATCTTCCACAATGGTCTTGATCCCCGTCCAAAACTATTCCACCGCCTACCCCGGAGAGAAACTGCAAGATTCCGTCTTCTCGAGGTTTCTGCGGACGATTCTGGGCTTCTTTGTATGGATCTTGAGCTTGGTTGGCCTGGCTGGTGGTGAGCAGCGCGAGGAAGCCCCAAGCAACAGAGAGGGGGGGAGCGAGCGGGAACGAGGATCGGATGCGACGGCGCGAGCGGCCTCTGAAGAGAGACGTCGTCGTGTTCGGGGATTACAGAATCTGGCGGACCGACAGCGCGATCACCAGCTTTACAATGGAAATTCGGTATGTATTGCTTTTGTCTCTCTTCCAACACCATTCTCCTTTAACTGCCTTTTTGTCGTTTGTTATATAAGTGACCAAACTAATTAATCATGTACCGTCCACAGTTGAACTTTGAGCCGCGGCCAGACGAAGACGATTCATGAAGGCGTGGGTGGAAACGAGTGTACGATAAATCTACGTGTCTAAGAGCTGCATGGCATATTTCTTCCAACTGAGAGTCACTTTCTTTTGGCTTGACTGGGATCTTTGTTATTGATTTCCTTGTTCCTATTGGGGATTGTGTATTATACAACTATAAGTTTCAAGAGCCGGGCGTTTCTATAGGGATTTTTTTAACTTTCTTTCTTTCTTCCTTATTACTTTGACTTTCAAAACAGCACCCTCTTTATGCGCCTTTCCTCGCAATTGTAAAATGCTTTCCTATGCCGCCGTGATGGTATTAGGCATCCAATGCCGACGTCATCATGGCAGATATTCTGCTTTGTGTCTGTACTATGTCCCAGCCCCATATGGACACATATGCGTCTTTGTATATACAAGCGTGCTCGTCTCGATATAGTCTTACATGGGTCTTCTCATTTGCTTCTTGGCATAAATCTTTCAGGCCATGCCGCTATGCCACACTGTCGTCCGCGTCCACTTGCTTAGTACTGGCTGGCGGCAGCCTGGCAGGCCTTGAGCTGCTCGAGGTACCAGTTGCAGATCTGCATGTTGCCGCCGTTCTCGTCGAGGCACTTTGTGAAGTTCTGGGCGGCACCAGCGCAGTTGTTGTACTGCTGCTGCTGCTGGGGAGCGGCCTGGGCCTGCACGGGAGCAGCGGGCTCGGAGGAGCCGCCGCTGAAGAGGCCGCCGATGGCGTGGCCGACAGATGAGCCAATGGCGACACCGCTGTGAGTGAGAAAGAGAGGTCAGCATATCAACATCTGCGTGCGGCAGCGTTTGCGACGATTATGGTATGGGCAGTCTTTTCAACCGAGGTCAAGTCTCGGGCGAGATGGATGACAAGCGGCCAGTGCCAATAGAATAAAGGCGAGGGAACGGAAAACAACGTACGCAGCAGTGCTGGCCATCTGGCCAAACAGTCCGGGGCCCTGGGAGACCTGCTGAGGAGGCGCCATGGCAGTGGGAGCGTGCTGCTGAGGAGGAGGAGCCGCCATGGTGGTCGCAGGACGGCGCTGCTGGGGCGCGGGAGCAGAGACGGTGGGGCGCGAAGGAGCGCGGGCGGAGGAGCGTTGACGAGGCATGGCGATGGAGCTTGCGGGGTGGTTTGTGGTGTTGAGGAGAAGAAAAAAAGGATGTGTGAGTCTTGGGATTTTGACGATGCGATGGAAGCTGGAAAAGCGAAGGCCGTAGTATAAATGCTGGGGCAGGATTTATCGGGCCAATTGGAGGGGCGATGATTGCGCTCGTGGCAGGCGTTAGTGCCCCGCTACACGGATTTTCTTGGGGTGGCGGACGGAGTGCCAAGAATTTCCAGCGGCGAGAAGATTCTAAAGCCGATGCAGCGATGGAGTCAATTGACCCCTAAAGCCGAGGTCCTGATGTGGTATAAGCTGGTATTTTATCGCCGCATGTACTCCGTATTATTCTTTTCAATTGCATTTTGTTAGGTGATATTTCCCCATCTGCTGTATCATATGAGGATAGATGTAAAGACAACGATGATGGTGTATTAGTCTTGTCTTCAGACTCTCACAGACCAATCTAATAGCGCCTCAAAGCCCAGTTTGGCCCTTTTGCCAGATTATTTCCCCCATTAATCTATCATCAATAGACACTCAGATACTCTTGATGGGATGCCTCCAAGTCATGACTGTAAATAAAACCCTCCAAAAATAATAGTCCTTGCCGTAACGCCCCTATATGTGCAGTTTTGTGCCATCTAAAAACCCAATCGCTAGCAAGAGAAAGAAAGAAAGAAAGAAAGAAACTCTTCTCTGACAGAGACAAAAATACCTCCCTCAGCTCCGGTTTCTGCCTTTGCCCTTTGTTTTGGGCTTCTTGTTCTTGGTTGATGATCCGCTAGCCTCAGAGCCAGTGGCTTGTGCAGTCTCATCTGCACCGCGCTTCTTGCTCTCTGCTGCTGATTTGAGAAGAGCCTTGGCGCGTTCTTCGGCAATCTTTTCGGCCAGCTTAGCGCTCAAAGTCTTGTTGTCACTCTATAAATTGGGGCATATCAGTTAGTCCCTGGTGCGAAATATCCAAGTGAAGCAGAGGAAAACATACCAAGTCAGCTTTCAGGATGCGCGCAGCAGCCTCCTGGTTGACGCTCAGCGTCCGTTTGGCATCAGGCTCTTCGGCGGCCTTGATCTTTGCAAAGTACTGCTGAACTCGCTTGAGTTCGTTATAAACTGCATGGTTCTGCGCGTCGGCCCCCTGGACCTTGATGGAAGCTGGATGAGATTCAAGTTAGCTCAATGTTAAAGCCAGATAACACGCGATGGTTGATTCGTACAGAACAGCAGAGATTCAAGAGCGTATGCCGTCAGCGAGTACAGCTTTGCTCGATCCAGTAAGGGTAGCTGGGACGCCATCTCGCTGAGATTGCCCAGCAAAGGCTCAAGCGCATCCTCCAATCTATCCAACTGGGAATCCAGTTTTTCCACGAGCGGCGCGATAGTAGGAATGTCCGACATGGTTAAAGAGGTAATAAAGAGAAGCAAACAGAATAAGAATAAGATGGAATGGCAAAATAGAGGCGAAGCAATGCTTTGATGCAGCTATTATTCCGAATGAATCTCACAACGTTTCTTTTTTTTTCTGTATGGACTGATGGCCTAGTCCAGTCGCGAAAGTCTCTTATCGATAAAGCAGCGGTTATCGGAATACTATGCAGCTATCGAGGTACTTTTCATCTATCGGGTCGCGATCCCGCGGTGGAACTCCTCCGGCGAGAAAAAAGAGCATCGCATTTGGCGGGCTCACATGGTACAGGATAACGACCCAAGCTCGATACCTACGTTTTCTTTTTTTTTTTTTAACTGTCTCTCTCACTTCTAGGCTTCCAAAGACAAAATTCGAATTTTCTACCAAGCAATCATCAAAGACCCTCCTACTCCTAGATACTCCAAGACCTACAGCGACCTACCGCTCAATTGATTCTCACTCGATACGAAGCGGCACATCGAAGGGGAATTCGGAGCTTCAGCGCGAATTAATCAGCACCGACAGCCCGGACTGAATTGAAATCGATACACCTAGTCCTTCTCTCGCCGAATTCTCTCGGCGGCCTTCAAGGTGGCCTCCTCAGTTCGACCGCGGCTATCCGCGCGGATATGTCAACGACAATCAGCATGGGCTGGCGATAGCATCTGCAGAGGCCCGGCCGCCGCAAGACGCTATGGCACCGTAGCATCAACATCGTCAACGTCTGACGGGAGCAACAGCCACGGCAAATCGCGCGATCCCTCATCCCCAGAAACTACCTCAAGATACTCGATACCTCGACCGTGGTCAGAAGCTCTGCGCCCTGAAACTGCGGCCGCCAAGCAATCCTCGTCCTCTACGCCGAAATTCTACGTGCCTTCGGTTCTGCTACCTCCCGACGCTGCCAAATCGCCATCGGTACACAAGATACACATACTGGGAGATGACGAGCGATCAAGATTCATTGCCCATGCCCTGTCTGGCGTCTACGACTCGGTTGAGATGCTTGGGTGGAAGAGAAGCTCATCGTCTTCGACACCTTCATTCTCATCAAAGTACCGCAACATTTACAAGTCCCGTCATGGTGACCAGCGCAAAATGAAACTGGAGCATGTATCAGTGACGCCCAGGGCCATCACCAGAGAAGACAATTCACACATCGACCAGCTGCTCGTAGCTGGACCAGGACACGGGGCGGTTGAGGCATTGCGGGCAGTCAAGCATCGTATCAACAAAGACACAACTGTGTGTCTAATGACGGATGGCTTGGGCGTCCTCGAGGAGGTGAGGGCACGGATTTTTCAAGGCACTGACGAGTCATCGAAGCCGAGCTTCCTCCTCGGCCACATGAGCCACCGATTGGCGTTCAACCGGCGCCATGACTCGGTCAAAGAGCTGCGGCACGGCGAGACGCAGCTGACATGGATGAATTCCTCTCGAATGACTCAAGAGGTGGAAAAGACGGAAACACGTATGAATTTTGTCCAGGCCCTGCAAGCAGTCGAGGATCTTCGCTCATCCCTTACGCCATTTGACAAGTGGCTCCATTTCAAACTCCCATCAGTTATCCTAGACTCCGTGGTGGAGCCTGTCTGCGTCCTATTGGAGATACCATATGCAGGACTCCTGCAGAATCCCGCTGCCCAGCGGATGATGCACCGGCTACTCACAGAGATTGTCTCGGTCGTAGACAACATGCCGGAAGTCGAGGGATCGGCCGCTATCCGGGACTTTATTCGTGGCAATCGTATCAGACAGCACATCTATAGCCGCATCATGGCGAGACGTGGCGCCTCGAGCAGCGAGCTAGCAAGACAGATTCGGAACGGCCTGCCGACCGATATTGATTATCTGAATGGCTTCTTCATCCGGCGTGGCCATCAACTAGGCCTGGACCTGCCCACCAATGCTTTGATAAGAGACATGGTGAAAGCGAAGCACTCACTAGCCATTGAGAAGCTCAACTCGTATATCCCTATCGAGGAGACTTCAATACCTAGCCACTTGTCGTTGCGGTATCGGACTATGCCCAAATCAAGCAATAGGAAGCTTGTATAAAAATTAGATTTTTTTTTTTTTTCTTTTTCTTTCTTTTTGCTATGTACTCTTTACTACGTAGCCAGGGGGGGAGCGGGACCGGAAAGCCGGGAAGCCATTTGGATATTTTTTTTGTAGAAATTTTGCATTGAGCATTGGCGTGGGAGGGGCTCCTTTTTTTTTCCTTTTTTCTTGTATGATACTACGTCCGAGGTACGATGTGACGTATGGATATTAGTAGCTAGAGGTATATACTACCGTGAATGAAAATATCTCAAGGTCGACTGTATTCTGGATATATTGTATGTTAAATCGGTAGTAGAGTATTGTCTTATTACAAGGTGTATGTATATGCATTGATTATTGGTTGGCATTACAAGCTGTATCTCTATATACCATGTTGAAGTGTTTTACATACATGTAGGTACCTACCTACCACCTCCCTAACATATACATGCATAGATAGGCTTATTACTTTGCACTCCTCAATTTATATTTAGAATTGCTCTTTTCTACTTCCTCCAACGGACTTGTAACTCGTTTGGGGTCCGGATATAAAAAAACCGACTGAGCCAATCGCACTTAGCCCGGACGGAGCTATTCCTATACGGCGTGTCATCGTGATTGCGGGAGCGGGCGCGAGCTCCAGCTCAGAGACGACGCAACAAACAAAGCCTGCCCCGCGTTTTTGCCCAAAGCTTCATGACCTCATGTCTCTCGGTCATTTCAAAGGGTTGCATGGGCTGCGGACCAGGGTTTCGCGCAACATGGAACACACGACCGGGCACGCAAAGTCCGCCACGCCCCCTCCCGGGTGCCAGTTGATAGTAGCAGCAGTAGCACCGCAGCTTGCGCATTCTATTCCCAAAACCTGTTGCGCCCACCTGCGCCTTGCATATGGCTTGCATGCTGTATAGGCCTCTGGTCACTATTGCATGGATAAGAGCAAGCGGGGTCGCTGTCGTGATAGGTTGAGAAAGGGCTGGGCTGAGCTGGTGGCCCCTTATACAAGTCAGGCGTTGGTGTTCCGGTCCCCTTTTCGCCCGCTGTGGTTGGTTTAAGACAGCGCGGTTCTCGTTCTCGTGGTTTTGTTACATTTCCCTTTTTTCTTCTTCCTCTTTTTTTTTCAACTTTTCATCAATTCTTTCTTCTAAATTTTTGAATCTGATTTACTCTTTTCGCTGCTCGTCCGTTTATACTAGCTACTGCTTCCTTGTCAGATTATCGCATATTGCTTCCTTCGGTAAGTAAGCTCACTTACACGGTCATCAATCCCCCGGATTTGGTAAAAACGCCCAATGCTAATGTTCAATTCTTCCACCTCAGGGTTCAGTAAACGCCCTGTTTTTTCATACAAAAAGAGTGCGGGAGAGCAATTACAATAGAATTACACCGCCATGGCATATTCAATACAGCACCGCGCATTCCATCTCTTCCCATGCCTTCCTGCTGAGCTGCGCCTGCAAATATGGCGTAAGACGCTGCCAGATCTCGATGGCGTCACACTGCATGGCTACAAGAAAGGATGCTGGGATCTCCGCGACCCTCTATCAGGCGAATCTGAGGGAGAGTCCGGCGCCCTTGGCAGAGCCGATAAGATACTGGACTTTCGTCACGAGAGGCTGGACGACGTTTACATCGACATGCCCATCGTCTTTGTCAATCGTGAAGCCCGAGGCACCGCTTTGTCCTGGGCTCGCGCGCAAGGCATCAAGATGGACTTCAATACCGACAAGGGCTGCCACGTCTTTGTGCTGCCCTTCAACCCATGGCAGGACGCACTCTTCATCAACTCGCACAAACTGGAGGAATTTTGCTTTGAGCCGACCGATCGGCTGGCGGGACTCCAACTCCGCGGGCAATCCGCCTACAGCAATCCCGAGGTCACCCAGGTCGCCTTGCCGCACACGGCGCTTACATCCGAAATGGCGGTCTTCTACGATCTGATCCATTGGTTCCCCCGTCTTCAGGTGATCTACATCATCGTAGACATTGAAATTGGCCCGACCCTGCCAAAGTTTTCCTCGACGGAAGAGCGCGCGAGGCACAAGGAGCGGATGAAGCACCAGCGGTGGAAGACCAGCCAGACACAGGGCCATTCGTATGTGTGGGACAACCAGGATCGCAAGTTTGTCCGCCACATCGGCACACCCATCGGCTTCAGGTCCATGTACAGGGAGATTGAAGACTACTTGGCTGTGGGGATAGCCAAGGCTTTTGCCAAGAGGGATGTTGAAAGATTTGAAATTCGACCTGTTTTGATGGTGTTGTGATGATGATGATGATGATGATGATGGAGATTTTCCCTTTTCTTTTTTTTTTTTTTTTTCTCTTCTTGTCTCTTCCTCTTTTCTGGGAGCGGGGTTCTGGAGTATTGGGTACTGTAAGGATTGATTCGGCAAAGCAAGCAACGATTTTAGGTGCCAGGATTTCGGGTTCTTCTATTTTGGGTGGATGGATGGATGGATTTTGAGTGCTTACACAAAGCGCAACTATTGGCTTTTGGATTTTATCAATGTACACCCTCTTCTCAATTCTCACTAATTTTTGGTATCGATTTCGAGTATCTTTGCTAGCACCTAACTACCGTTTGTCTTGATCCTGACGAGAAAACGCGGAGAAGCGGATGAATATCGAATCCCATCCTTGCCAGCCAACAAGGGTCAACTGACAGAATCTATGGAGCGACTAGCGCAGCGAGCTCAATTGAAGAATGAATGAGAGGAAATCTATACCGCAAACCATTAGGGTGGTGATTCAAACGCATTTGACATTGTGTTTGGCTGGCATGACCGAATATATTGAATGTTTGATTGATCTTGCCGGTTAGGCTTCAGGATCCAACACGCTGCCATTAATACCACTAATACCACCAATGTACCTAGGTATGCAAGGTATTCTCAACTCATGACTCCTATGATGCTATTAAATCAAAATAAAGTCTCTTGGATATTTAAATATGATGCTAACTTGATAATTCTAGCAGATATTCGCTTTGATGATGAATATGAGTGCAATTTGCTGAGTACTATGGAGTACAAGCGCTAACATTACTTTCACGTAGTAGGTACCAAGCTTAACCGCCGAAGCTTTCTTGAGTGGCGCCCAAATAAGAGCGTTTGTTGGACCTAGCCGTTGTGGTGGCATCCATGACTTGCACCTCCAGGCGCCTAACAGGGCAATTCTTGCTGTAATTTCCCTTATCTCCAGTCGCCATCTACCCATCTGTCTACATGCAGTACCCTCCTGTGCTAGCTATTGCTCAGTTCATTGACCTGCTCTCGCCACCGTCTTTCCCCGCCGTTGCAAGCTGCTGCTTTATGGCGTCACGCCGCTGCCTCTGAATTAGGCGGGTCGGCTTTAATCGTGTAATGCCCATACTCCATATCAGTGAATAGCTGCTGCCGTAATCAACCCTCTCCATACCTACCTAAACCCCGAATGTATCGCATCCTGACAAATATCACCTCCTGCTCCGTTACATTTTCTCTGCCGTAGTCGTCAGCCTTTTCTGCCAAGTCTCGATTGCTGCTACTCCGCCGCAGTCGTCCTTGGCTGTGCTTGCATCTGAGACTCGCTTCCGTAACTCCCGGGCGATTCTGTCGGCCGCTGTTGGCCGGTCGCCGGCTGCTCAAGCGTACATAGCCCGATATACCGGGTCGGTATCTGGTCACATCACATCACACCGTCTTTATTTTTGACAAGCAGTTACATCCGTCATGTCGTGGATACCGAGTGACGATGAGTTTAGCGGTGGAGAGCCGGTTGATTGGGATGCCCGAGACCGAGGATTCGCTCAAGGCGACGACGAGGGCCACGAGCACCATCAGGGGGACGGTGACGATGACGACGACGATGAAGACGACCCTGACTATCGTGATGAGCCTGATGAAGATGACGAGTTCCATGGTAATAACATGACTTTCCATCATACTCTGTTTGACCCCAAAAATGGTTGGCCATAGATTACTAATCCGGCTTCAGACGCATTTGATGAACAAGATGAGAATGACGGGGACGGTAAGTAGGACAGACATGGATTGCTGGGGGAGGTGGTAGACAAAAGATGTATCGATTCTCATTTCTAACATAGACGATGAGCACTACGCGTTTCTAGATGACCACTTGGAGTACGGCTTCGGAGACTTCCGATTTCAGATCGTTATTGAAGATGGAGAGGCCGAACAAGATGAGGCTGCTTTGAGGTTGATTTCATTATTAAGAGGTAACAGCATGCTTCTCTAACCAGCCGTGGCGTGCTGGCTCGCTCTACGCAGTTGCTATACGTTGTTTGCTAACCAACATGACCCGTTCCGTCATATAAGCCGGCCAAAGGTCAGGTCTCTTGACAAGGCAGCAGCTCATGACGCTCTTTCGCGGCACCGGCTTAGGGCGTGACTCGGGCGAGCCCAAGGACCCCAATCGATTTCCCAAGGTGCCCAGCGAAGAGGGCAGGAAGCTCATGCAATCCGGCGTCTTTGGCTCCAACGATTACGACATACGGCCCAAGAAGCAAATCGCCAGGCGCATTCTTGAACGAGAGATTGGCGTGGGAGACCGTATGCAGAGGAAGCGAGACAATGGCGTTTTGGCTCAGGTAAGAATGCAATCTATCAAACCTATTTTCTTTCTTTCTTTCTTTCTTTCTTTCTTTCTTTCTTTCTTTCTTTCTTTCTTTCTTTCTTTCTTTCTTTCTTTCTTTCTTTCTTTTTTTTTTTTTTTTTTTTTTTTTTTTTGTTTTGACTTTTTGGTGAAAATTGATGATGATACATATCATATTATTCTATCTTTACGCGTCATACTAATGCTAATATACCAATTCTGATAGAACTTCATTCCTGGAAGCAGGGCAGAAAAGATTATTCACTATGACCATCCCATCTATTCTGGTCAATTTTCAGACGACGGAAACTTCTTCTTCTCCTGCTGTCAAGACTTCAACGTACGCATGTACGACACTTCCAACCCTTACAACTGGAAACTCTACAAGACAGCCAACTTCCCCTTCGGCCAGTGGACATTGACGGATGCATCCCTCAGCCCAGACAACCGATGGTTGGCGTATACTTCCATCCAAAGCATTGTCTCAATAGCGCCTACAGATCCCAAGGACAAGGGTGAGCCGTATACTCTCGAGCTTGACGACGGAGATGGGCGCACCAGGCTCTCTTTTTGGCGCAGCCGCGGATCCTTTGGTATCTGGTCCGTTAGATTTTCGGGCGATGGACGAGAACTTGTCGCTGGCACCAGTGCCCACTCCCTAGTCGTCTATGACATCGAATCAAGGAGAGTTCTTCACCACATCGCCGGCCACCAAGACGATGTCAATGCGGTGTGCTTTGCGGACAAGGGATCTCCGCACATTATCTACTCTGGTTCTGACGATACAACCATCAAGGTTTGGGACAGGCGAAGCATGGGAGACAATCGAGAGGCTGGTGCCTTTGTGGGACACATTGAGGGCTTGACATACATCGATAGTAAGGGAGATGGCCGGTACATTCTTAGCAACGGCAAGGATCAGAGTATGAAACTGTGGGATATTCGCATGGCCATGTCTACAGACCGCTTCCGCGAAGTCACAAAGGACAATGACAACCGCGTCGATCGATTTGATTATAGACAGGACGAGTACGACGAAGATGACTGGGATGTACACCCTCACGACAACTCTCTCGTCACTTTCCGAGGCCACAAGGTGCTTCGTACGCTTATCCGATGTCACTTCTCACCGCCATCGTCCACCAACTCGCGATACGTCTACTCCGGGAGCGCAGATGGCAAGGTACATATCTGGAACATGGATGCCACGAAAGCAGGCGAGATTGATGTGCAGAGTGCGACCAACGCGACACGGAGACTTGATCGCCGCACCCGGGTCTATTTTGATGAGCCCGGTGGCTGGGGCACATGCGTGCGCGATGCTAGCTGGCATCCTAATGCACCAATCGTTGTTGGTGAGTATTCTATTCGTTTTCCTGTGAAGTCTCAGAGCTTTATATCTACCACTTTGCTCCATGGAACTTTTGTTTTCTTCTCCTCTTTGAAAAAGTTGTTGGATGCTAATTATCCCTTTGCAGCCTCTGCGTGGAACGGATACAGCATGGCAAGGGGCACTTGCACGGTCCATGCGTTCAACGGAACAAACGACGATGAAGGCGACCCTAAGCTGGGAGATAGCGTTAACGAGTCGCTAAGAGCAGATCCCGCGACATTCTTCCCGTCCAACTATCTTGTCAACTAAGGAGCATAGGACAAAAAAAAACGGAACAAAAAGTCAATCTCATGTTATCACTCCTAAAAGTGTGATGCGAAGAGCTCATTGGAACTTTTGCCACTATGATTAAAATTACGATGCTATGGGGCTGCAAATGTGTGTAGGTATACGTGTATCAAGAATGTTGTCATATATGTACCTGTACTAGAAGGATATGGGAGTTGGTCTTTACGCAATGCTATTTCAAGCAGCGATCCTTGATCGACAGCTGCTGTTCATTCTTTTCTTCATGATACTCTTTACAGAGTTTCAAAGTAATTAAAAGCGAGGCTTTCACTGTCCAAGTGCCATGTGCGTGCGTTCTGGTGCTTAGATGCATGTATTCCCCAACGTGTTTCTCCGATGGCAGGCTGTGACATAGGAATGGCTATAGAAAAAAAAAGGACTTGCAATACAACTGGGTTTATTCAGAATACAAAAAAGGTCTATTCATCAACAAAAGTAGCTGCTGGTCCTAGTGCTGGTTAGACTAGTATTCCCCCAAATCCTACCTGCAGTTACATCCATATATGCAGCGAGAAGGCCCTAAATATCGTTAGCAAAGGTCAGATTGATCGGCAGCGAGAATTAATATGGGGAGCTGCATCCCTGGTCCATCTCGTGACTGGCGAGGCTGCCAGCGACTTTTCGAATTGACGGCCTGTCATTGGCCAATGCTCTGGAAAATCAATGTTCCTCCTCGCCATTTCGAACCTCCAGCCTCTGGAAAGCGGTGGCGCATGGCCCGTGCACGCTGACCCAAGCCTCAGCCTCGCCCCCTTCCTTTCATTCTGCCCACCCGTAACGGGAACTTTTTTTGTTGGCCTTGGGCAGACTCTCAGCAAACCCAAACCCGACTCATCATCTCGCCAATCCACCCCCGAGGCTCCATCTTTTTTTCTCCTCCTCTGCTGTCCAACCAGCATTGCTGCCACCATCCCTTTCGACTCGGCCGCGGTTCCACTCGCAGCCTCGTAGCCGAGACGGTCACTGCTGCTCGTTCGATCCTCTCCAAGCTTCAGCGACGCAGGCAACTCGATTCGCGCAACCCTCCGGTAATCAATTCCCCTTTCTATTTTGCTTGTTTTTTTTTTTTTTTTTTTTTTTTTCCTGTTGTGCAATCCATCATCATATCCTCTCCCACTCTCAGCCAAGCAACTGTCGGGATTCGTTCTTCTTTCTTTGCTTTTTACGCCACTATTGTGGTTTTTCTCTTTTTCTTGTTTTTTTGGCTTTGCCCCTGTTCACTCTCCCGACCTCGGACAAAAGCTCGCAGGCTGCCGACTGGCCGCAGAGCCATCCAGCCATTGACTTGGTCCCACCAGACGGAAACGCGAACGGCTACCTGATCGTCTCTGCTGACGGCCAAGGAGGAAACGAGCTTCCTGCTGCCGAAATCGAGATTCCGAGCCGCAACCCACCGGAGCTCGCGCCAGCCCAAGCCAAGCTAGACTTGCAGATAACCGCATCCCCCAGAACATCCTCTCCCTTGCATCCTCTATCTGCCTTATCTCACCGTCACCCTGTTCCTCGACTTCGCTGCTGGCATCGCATTTTCCTCTGCCTTGGGTCCAACTTTTGCGTGTCCACGGTGCGTGATTGGTGTTGGGCCGCCGCCACCCACCGCAACCCGCTATCAGGAGCTTGCCATCGGCCGAGACACTCTGCACCACCAAGTCCCAGGAAGCTCCGGCTTGTGGAGATTCTGACGCAGCTGGGCTCTACAGGAGAGAAATAACAAGAGCGCCGGGGTTAGAGAGGAAAATCGTCTTGGCTTTCTCGCTTTCCTTTGTCTCGGAGAGTGCACGTATCAGCAAGTTGAAACGTTTTCACTTTCTACAAGGCAGTCCATTGTTCATTTTCTTTTCTGCACACGCTTGTTTATCCTCACCATACCGCCCCTCATCCTCTCTCTCTGTGTATGTATTTTCGTTGCTACTTTACCAAGCTCCTGTTCGTCCCGTGATCGTTTTTTTCTTCTCCTGGGGCGAGCACTTGGCAATCTCCAAGTTACAAAGCCCAAGTCTTTCATGCCCCAATTCGAACTGCAAACGAGCAGTGATTGTATCTTGCTTGAGCATTGTTTAATAACAACTTTTCGTTTAAATAGTGCTTTCACCGTCCGAATATAACTGCGATAACTTTCATGTAACTGTCCCCGCTAGGGATTTTGCAATAATACACGAAGATGGCCGACCCCGATTTCGATATCGACTTCTACGGCGATGCCGATGCCGATGCCAATGAACAGCCCCAGCAAGAAGAGCGGCGCCAAAGCGGCGATCATATGCGGGACGACTATGACTATCATGGCCAGGGCGAGAGACGGGGAGACAATGAACACGAAGACGATCGCCGCTATGACGGCAACCGAAGCGATAACGCCGAACACTCTTCACATCAACATGGCGTTAAGAGAAAGTCAGAGGAGCAAGAGGCAGATGACAGACCCATCGATAACGGTGCTACGGCAGCTATAATGATCTCAGAGCTTAGCTGGTGGACCACCGACGATGATATCAGAGGCTGGCTTCGAAGAGCTGGCTGCGAAAAGGAGATTAAAGAGCTCACTTTCAGCGAGCATAAAGTCAACGGAAAGAGCAAAGGGTGAGTTTTCAAATCCGCTGCTCTGCGATTTTCTATCATTCTTTGGAATCTTCATTCTAAAGCCTCTTTGGTACTGTGAATAAATCTAACCCAGTCTCTTCTCTCTCAGACAAGCCTATATCGAGTTTCAAACTCGCCAAGGATCCACCTCTGCGAAGCGCTACATCGATTCTGTCTCGGCAGACATAGTACAACCCGGCCAGAAACAAATAACTATTTCTTACTGGAACCCCGGCGTCAACCCCTTCAGAACGCTACCCAAAGATGCTCCAACCCGCGTCAAAGAGCAGCCTCGGGCCGCCCCCTCTGGATCCTACAATGATCGCGGCAGCTATGGAGGTTTCCGTGGTCGAGGTGGCATGGGCGGAAATCGAGGCGGCATGAACCCCGGTTTCAACCGCAACTACGGCGGAAACATGGGCTATAACAATAACAACATGGGAGGCAGCGGTTTTAACGGACCAATGGGCGGCGGCGGCGGCGGCGGCGGCGGCGGAGGTGGCTCTCACTACCTTTTCAGCGGTCGAGGTGGCCCTTCAGGGATGATGAGAGGCGGCCAGCCTGTAATGCGTGGCAGAGGCGGAGGAGGCGGCGGTATGATGGGTATGAACCCCATGGGAGGTATGGGCATGGGAATGCCCGGCAACATGGGCATGGGCATGATGCAAGGTATGAAAGCTGTCACTTTACGCCACCCCAATCCACAGATCACAATCCGTCAAACGGCATCGGTTACAGGCTAGGAACTGTCGCCGATGCCATTACCCACTACACAATCACCAACTCCTTCAAGCATGGTTATGGCCCGTCAAGAGTCAGAAGGGCAGTCGCTTGCACCAGTAGTGCAGCGAGAAGAACCCACACAAGAGGCAGAGGAGACATATCCAGATGCCGAGCCAGACGTGTTTTATGAAGATGGAGAAGACAGCGACAGCGATAGCTGTGCTCTAAGCTTCTGGGGAAGTGACGACTACAACGCTCAGGATACCCCGTGTACTAGCGAGTGTACTAGCGACACAAGCTCCATGGGTGACGATGATAGCAGCGACAGCGACGATAGCAGTGATGAGGATGACAGTAGCGAGGATGATAGCAGTGATGCCGACGATAGCAGCGATGACGATGAAAACGATGATGACGAAGAGGATGCCATGGATCTCGACGAGAACATGGAACTCGGAGAAGCGGACATGGATATCTCAGATGGCACGAGTATCTCAGATGTCATGGAGATAGAGCCGCGAGAAGAGAACCCTTTAATCCAGGCGGCGGGCTCAGGCCAAGCGGTAAATGCGAGTGCAACTACGCCCTCAGCGGCTCAGCTACAACAAAGCTACCACTATCCCCCCCAAGCTACTAATCGGCCACAATTTGCACCAAGCACTTGGGGCTGCCGTATTCACGGAACACAGACTCCTCGCTGCTTGATTTGTGACATTGAATTCTGGCGCGTTCAATGCCTCATTAGAGGCCAGGACTTTGGCCGCATTCCACCTCCGCCGCTACCCATCTATCCAACACCACTTCACCAGCCCGGCCCATCTTCTATTGCACATACTCGATTTGCCACTAGTAACGCTGCTAATTCACATATAGGTTTTCAGGGTATGCCTCCTAACTTCCCAGGCGGATTCGGCTTTGGGCAGCAAGGAGGAGGCGGAGGCGGCGGCGGAGGCAACAGTGGTGACTGGGGCAACCCTCATGGAGCAAAGCGACCGCGTCCCGAGTAATTGGCCAGCATCCGCCGAATCCATATCTCCTCAATTATTAGGATGAAGAATTTAAGCTAGGATTTGGAGTGCAATAATGCAAGGAATTGATTTTTAACTGTTATCAAGGGGGAAGGGAAGGAAATGCTACTCGACTTTACTTGAAAGGAGCTGCCGGAAAAATTTTTCAAATCTTCATTGCATTAAGAAGGGATTTTTTTTTTTTTACAAGCAGTGTATAATAGAACAAACGCTGGGTTTATTGTTATTGAGATGCTAGGAGTCAGAGCTTCTTTACTTTTTATTATGCGGAAGTTTTGTAACTTGTCTTTATTGGCTTTTGGCAAGGGAATTGGGCTCTTTTCATTTATCAGTGGTCTATCAGGGGAGACAACAGGCAAAATGGGCTGGATTTGTACAAGTTTCAAACAAAACAAAACAATTTGGCAATAAAGCAAACGGGAGAATGAACCGTGACTCCGTACATGCATAGAGGTGATCGTTAAGGTAGTAAATCAATAAAAAAAGAAAAAGAAAAAAATAAAGAGAGAGGAAGAGGTGTAGGAATGTCGACACATGAAGGCTAAGGAAGATTGAGGAGCGACAATAACAAGGTAGCTAGCGATTGCTAGCCTTGTAGTCGTGATATTGCTGCTGCCACCAGTTGCCTGATCTGGAGCCATCTGTCTGTGAGGCTTCCTCTCATTTCCTCCTCGCCAGCAGAGCTACTGCTCAGCAGCTCTAGAGAGTTGGTGATGTCGTTATCGTACTTTGTAAGTGCTTTTAAGAGCGCAGCATCTATAAGGTGACGATCCGTGTCTTCATCTCTTACGCCGTCCAGGACAGCTTGCCATTGTCGGAGGGGCAGACAGAGCATTCTCAATGCAACGTGCGTACGATAACATGCCGTCTGAGAGTCCAGCATATACTTCTCCCAAAAGCCCGCGTCTTCGAGATGCTCCCTCTGAGTGGGGTTTAATAAGGGGCAGATGTAAGGGTCAAGGCAAGTCTCGTCCCAAGGATTAATAGATGACGGTAGCGTGAAGCCATATTCTACGAGCAGCATGTCGTTTGCATGGGGCCCGTAGCGGATGAACACTTCCTCGCCAGGCTCGTGTGTGCGAGTGGTAGTGAAAGTGAAGAACTTGTCGTTGAAGGCAGCCATACAGTAGCCCTCGGGGGTGTGATTGAAAAGATCCGCCACGGGCTGGAGCGCCATGTGATCCTCCTTGGGTAGCTTCTCCGTCTTTCGATTTGTGTGGTAGAATGTTCGGGTATTTACCAGGAGCCAATTGTACAGATACTCATCCTTCTGAAGCTGCGGGTACGCCGCGGCCACAATCGCCCAGTCTTTGCCGAACTTTTCTTGCTGCGCTGCAAGTAAAGACTTGGATCCTGGAGGCAGTAACGCACGTAGCTTAGCTGGCCAGCATATGGGCAGACTGATGGCAATATCTCTCCGAGAAGGGAGGACGGGGCGCCATTTTTCCAAATCAGGGTTGGAATCAAGGCAGAGTGAAGCAGCAAGAATGGCGTGAACAGTGGCACCGCTGAGAGTCTTGGTGATGTCCTTGGGAGTGTTGCTGAGGGTACGCAAAGCAGATACAGGGACTTTGAGAATGACTTGGTTGGCCTAGTCATGATGTTAGCATATGATATATTTGTGTGTTTGACTCTATATAGGTCGGCTTGGTGCACTGAGAAATTGAACCAAGCTTAGTGGCTAGAGGAATATTCAAAGAGAAAGCAAAATACTGTACCTCGAGATGGCGGGTTGCAACAATACCAAGACCTCTCCCATGCAGAGCTTTTGGATGAATCCCGTTTAACTCAATACCTATGGAAGATGTCCACTCTAGAAGCTGGTCGATGGCCGCTTCCATTGCTGCGGCTTGCTCTATAAGTGAGTTGACCAGGTGAGTGGAAAAAAGTCATCCATGGACGGTAAAATTATGCGATATGGCGATACTATGGGGCGAGATGGTGAGTCATTAGCTCCTAAGCTATGGCGAAGTAGCGCTGTTGGCGTCGCCTACAGTGCCAAAGCACAGGCTGCTGGTCTACAGCGAAACGCCATGTCAGTAAACCATTTCTCCCCAGCCGTTGTTATTGAGCCACTTATCCAGTTTGCCAGTATGCTCAAGCGTGGTTTTTTATTCAGCGCCGTGGCATTTCAAGCCAAGTCATTTTCTACTGCTGGCAAAATTTAGATGTAGAGCTATTCTTGGATGGCGATAACGGCTCTATTATCGAATCGATTCTGCCGCCTTGAATGTCCACACGAGAACTGCCATGGGATAGGAATGCGAACGTTATTGCAGGCCTCAGAAACGATGGAACTAGTCATAGGTTGTTGTTAGCACCTGTGCGATAGTATTAACATTTATTGTTTTGATTTAGTCCTTGAAGCATCAATGGCTCGAGCACCAGCAATGGCTAAAAGGTATTACAAAATGGTCGCAATTCTGTTCCCAGGCTCCTGCGTCAAGTAATATGATGAAGATATATATAGGTTGAAACATGGGCCGTTGGCCTAGGATGGGGCCTTGGCAAAAGTTTTTTGCGTAGAGAGGCATTCGCATTCTATATGCCTTTTAGATGCAATACCTCAAGTACATATGAAAGAGATGATAAAGAGGCCATACCCAGTCTTGAAGCTATTATATCTCGGAACTGCTTTGAAGGAAGCACTGGGAATGATAGTAGATACCTATTAGGGAGCAGTATTAAGTTGTATGCTCCATCTTTGAGAGAAACGCAGTATCGTGTTGGCATCAACCAGTCCTCATGTCATGTTAGTACGTCAGCGGAGTGTGGGAAATATGTAGATAGAGCCGGGTTACCTTAAGTGGGCTACTATGCAGAAGGACTGTAGTTGAAGTATCTGGCATACTTATAACAACGCCACAGAATCCATAAGAGGGAAACTCTCGTGGTGTAGACCCCTTCTATTTAGCAAAGTAGGCGGAAATCTAGAAAATCCATGCCCTGATCTAACACGATTGCTTCAGATGGATTAAACTAGCTTTCAAACCCACAACACTTCGAGATTCTTAGCTGAATGCCCCAGAATATGTCCGTCACAAGTATTCCGAACTCTAATGCAGAATATTTATCTCTTGGGTGCCAGCGGCTGCGTGTTCATGGTATGCGAGGTCGCGTCTAACGATGCATGTCTCCGCTGATATACTCAAGTCTCGTAGGATTTTGGTCAGTAGGGTTCAGTAGAAAAATGCATCCAAGGAATATGAGGCTGGGAAATACTTTGCTTGATTGAATTAGAGACTCTATTGCTCCGGAATCTTTTTCATCTGGGGGGTAGAGGCAACACGATCGGGTTCCTTTGCTGGAGTTTCCAGCTTCAAAGCAACTCAAACAGCAAATGCTTCGAGAATACCTTCGCTTCCATATCCAGCTACTCGTAAGAAGTCAGATTTATACTGAAAAGAGGGTATTAGGATGAATGGCAAAAAACTATGATCGAAAAGAAAAGAATAGAGATTTCCTCTGCCCAAGAGAGGGAAGAGCAGCACCTTCCCAGAATGATTTTACGAATAGGCTATCAGACATCTTATCGAGTCACTTATCTATAGCGATATGGAGCACGTGCAGCATATTCAATCAGGAATAGACAAGCAAAAACACACACCCGAATATCATCATATTCTTTGCTCTTCTACTGCTCTTGAAGCTATCTATGCATTCATGTTATCGACCTTCTCCACCCGGGGTCGTACTACTGGCAAGCGACATGCAACTAGGATAGAAGGTTGCAATCCGAGGCAGTTATTCTGTCTATTAACTAACATTGCTCTCTTTCCAGGATTTGAAGAAGAAAGAAATTGCTCTCAACGGCAACGATAGTAAGAAGAGATTGTACAGGGTAGACTCTTGGTATACCTACTACGTCTCTAACAAGTCTTCTACCTGGGTCCTGCTATTCCACACATGTACTTTATAGTCTGATATGCTATATACTAATTGCGGCGAGATCATAGGAAGAAACTAACATAGCTCATATGTATCACGACGACGACGACGACGATGACGACGATGACATTGAGAAAGCTACAATCATCATCCCTTTCGACATTGGCGTTGATCAAGTCACGGGTCTGAGATATTGATGTTGGACTTTGTGGTAAGAGGCTTGAATAATGAAGCTTTTGCCGTCAAACAGGCCGGCATGTTCATCTGCAAAAGGACACAGCAGCTGATGCAGTCTTCCACTTAGTATGGTGGCAGCCGTTGGGAAGTTGGCCGCCGGTTTACCCGAGTTGATAGCTAGATCCACAGTGTTGAGCGTCCTGCCTCACTCAGGGTTCCAGACTACCACTCCAAAGTGCCTTTTCTTCACGCTTAATAAAAGCCGACGACATACTTTTCGCCGCACACCCTCAATATTTACAATCCGGGCCGGGCCGTGAGACAGAGATCCGCAGGCCCACAAATCCGGTGCCGTTGATACAGCCACGGTTCGATGCAGCTCTGATAAAATATGCTGGCTCTACCATTGCTCCAGTCTTCAGAACGAATCATCATCTAGCACCAAACTAACGAGGCTGGCCATCTTTACTGGTGCCACGCTGCACCAGAGCTGTAGACGTACCCAATCTAAGATTGACATCTCACAGGCTTTTGCGTCCTGAAAGCGGGTCGTTAGGAGCTTACATCTCTCTCTCTTCAGAGCCATCAGCCCGCCGTTTAGCGGCCGAGCATCTCGACGGCGCAAGGCAGGGTCCACACCTCCAACGGAAGAATATATCGCTAGTTAGGTCGTTAGAAGATTTTCTCCTTCTGAGATAGCACTAGGCCTAGTAGCCGGCGGAACGAACAGGGAAAGGGAGCACCCCTGAACGGATGCCCAACGGGCGATGAGCTCCATTTTGTGCACCCGCCACCTCGAGCTTTTTTCTTTCTTCTATTTCTCTGCCTTGTGAAGCTCTCAGCAGCCACAGACATTTGGTCCTTTTTCTAGAGCTTCCTACACGACAAAAGGGAGAGGGGCACACAGACTGCGTCAAAATGGAGGCATATGGCCCAGGTAGTGGCCGCCCAGGAAATAATGTATGTGTCATCGGCACTGGTGTGACGGGGCTGTTGGCGGTGAAAAATCTGGTCGAGCAAGGCTTAAACGTCAGAGCTCTGGAGCAAAGCGAGAATCTCGGCGGCAATTGGTACCATTCGATGGATACGGAGCAAGTGTCGGCGTTACCAGAGACGAGGGTGAACATGTCGAAAGAAACAGTGAGTGACAGCGACCCAAGAACCATGTTTGGATGTATAGCACGTGAGACTTACCAGCAGATGAAAACCGACAGAATTGTTTTACAGATTTCCCAATGCCAGATGGTAAGCTTTGGACAAGATGAGCTCCAGTAGCTGCTGAAAGCGGCACGCATATTTGAAGAAAATTTGCTGACAGGGTTGTTGTATGCGTACAGACTATCCGTCATTTCCTTCCGCGAAACAGATAGGCGAGTACTTGGAAGCATACGCAGATAAATTCGAATTGATCAAACATATCGAGCTATCGACAACTGTGACGAGTATCCGACGAGACGAAGAAGACGGCGTTTGGATCGTATCCACGAGGCACACAAAAACCGGCGAAGAAGAAGAGCGAGAGTACGACAGAGTAGTGATGGCGACGGGAGGTCTCAATGTCAGAAACATGCCCGAGATCAAGGGTATCGAAAAATTCGCTGGAGATGCCATACACTCTCGCGATTTTAAAGACCCAGCACAATATGCCGGAAAGAATGTCCTGGTCGTGGGCCTGGGTTCTACCGGAGCCGATACATTGAGCTTTCTGAAGCAGGCCGGTGCAAATAAGTTATATCTCAGCAGCAGAAGCCGATGTTCACTGGTGAATAATCCCGAACATGCTTTCTCGCCTTAGCACCATTCAAGAAAACGCTGACAAGTATGCATCTAGATCCCTAGAACAATTGGAGGACGGCCGTGGGACCATTATTTGACCCGCCGTGCCGATTCAATGATGCGACGCTCAATAGCATGGTCCCCTCAAGTCTCGAATTATGTTGCCGGTAAAGCAATTGGCCTCATACAAAGTTATACGTTTCCGACCCTGAGGGGACATCCTTGCTTCAGCGGTGCAGTCAGCGGTCCGCTGTACCGCAGTCCGTTTGTCTGCGATGAATTGCCAAGCCTCCTAGACAGCGGTGATGTAAAAGTTTATGGAGGTATTATGGGAGTTGCGGGTCCCCGTACTGTGGTGTTCAAGGACGGCAGCGAGATTACAGATGTAGACGCAATCATTTTTTGCTGCGGCTACTATCATGATCTCTCTCTAATCAAGGGAGAGGGGAACCCTGCGGATGTGGAATACACTACAGACTCATTTGAGCAGCTGAAGCAGGCAAAACACCACATCACCAATAGCCAATATCAAAGACTCTATCACGGTATTCTATCAGAACGATATCCGGAGTCGTTGGCCGTGCTGGGTGGCCTCACAACAGTGCGACCTACATTTGTGCTCTACGACCTTGCTACTATGGCACTCGCCAGCCTTTGGTCTGGGAGTTATCCACTGCCTTCGCCACGAGCAATGAAGAGAGAGATTGACTCTCATTACAATTTCGTGGTACGAGCGCTTGAAAACGGCCCGATGTCATTCCTTGGCCTCCGCATAGATGTGCGAGGGACCTACAAATGGCTAAATGCAACTGCTGGAACTGGAGTCATTGAACGACTTGAAGGGTGGGGCTGGGAAGCGTGGAAGTTCTGGTGGAAAAACAGGACACTGTTCAAGTACATCATGAATGGACCTAACGTTCCGGCTGTATACAGGCTCTTCGATATGGGTAGGGGGAGAAAGCCATGGGATGGGGCTCGAGCAGCTATTGAGAAGGTCAACGAGGAGCCCATAAAGAAGGCTGCTGAGATGCCTAAGGAGCAGACCAAAGAAGTGGCCAACGACGAGACAAAGGACGAGGCAAGAGATGAAGCAAGATATGAAACTGGAAGCGAGACTGAAAGTGAGGCCGAAGAGGAGGTTGAGCATATCACTGGAGAAGCCACCGAAGAGGCCCACGCTGCGGATATGATGAAAGTGGAAGCAATGGATTACATGGAGCCTGAGGACGAATCAACTCTTGCGATCCATACTCCATATCAAACAGATGAGTAAAGTGAGCCAAAGAAAGGAGAGAGTAAAGGCTGCCACAATGGCAGAAACAAAAGTTCAGAGACAGGGAACAAAGGACACAGGGCAGAGAGAGGAGAGAGACGAAAGCCCAAAGGGAAATTCGTCGGGGCATGGCGATAGGACACTAGAATAAGCATCCCACACAAGGCATTCAACGCATGATAATGAGATAATGATAATGAGACATGAATATAAAAATGGACGCAAATATTGAGTGCACGGTCGTTGGTGGCGCCTTATGCAGACTGCCTATAGCAATCTATCATGGTTGACGAAGGCTTTACCCGTTGTCAAGAGTCGCAACTACGGTGGACGCTTGCTTTCATCGGACTTTACGACTATCATCGCCGATCCTTTCTTGTGCACAATTTTTACTTTCCCCAGGTCATGTCTATCCCCTTCCCTCTCCCTCGATTATCCATGATTATGGTAGCATCACGCCAACAATTTTCACCTTTCGTTTCTTTCTTTTTTTTTTTCCCTCACCGATTTTGATCCTCTAGCGAGGAGTGAACCATACAAGAGTAGGGCTACAGCACACCCCACTCAGACAATCTAATTTCTTGGGGGAAACTAGGAGAGATCCGCGGCTTACGCAGCAGCCTGCATGTTTGCTATGTAGTACTCGTATAGGTATCATGGGCTGAGCCTTATACCGGACACATATGATAGTTCTGAAGCTGAAGAGGGCGTGAACGGAGAGAATCGGCTTAGCAAAGTGCCAGGGCCTCGAAAAGTGGCTGAAAATCCTTGGAGACAGGGTACGTACGGCTGATCCCGGGGGGGGGGGGGGGGGGGGGGGGCGTGTAAGTGATGTACTCATACTTGAAAGCTGTTCTTCAGAGAGTACAGTATCCGTAGCTGCCGGAGCAAGACCACCGCGGCGGGCAATGGACTTACAAAAGCTTCATTCTACCTAGCAAACGGTCCATGTCATGAAGTTTCAGCTTGTTTGCTATGCGTAGACGGACTGCATACGAGCAGTATGTATAGACGTTAGGCATCAAGCGAACAAAAGAAAGCTGCTGCATAAATTTCAGCAGAGCAAAAATCCTCCTTTGCATGTGTTGTGTGCAAGTACTCTAGTCAGGCAGTGAGCTCTTGAATGAGTTTCGCAACAGCGGGCTAAGAGTAAAGCACTTGGTAGTAATAACGTAGTGAGGGAGGATGAGACATTGAACTAAAGTGCTCCTCTTGGGATACCGGGTTACCGGTGCTGATTGTCGCCTCTCCCGCTGTCAGGCGGACAAAGAAATAATACATGGTTGCATAACTTAGAGACAACAGATGCAAGGGGCTCATCGACCCCACGATAGCCACCAGCTCTTGTTACTGGCTGCCGTATGAAAAAGAAGTCACGATAGAAACCCACCGTAGCAAACAAATGCAGACAGCAAACGCGGAAGGATGAAACGCTGACGGATTTCTTGGATAGGTGTCGTCTGCTCGCCTTGGCTTTTCATATTTATATCTTGGCAAATATTGTAAATTCTTTCTCTTATATATTGTGTAGACTGCTTCTTTTGCGAGTCTTATAAGTGTCTTTGTTTACTGATTTGGCAACTTCTTTCTCCATAGATCTTTCTCATTCCGATATTAAATCGTTTGCTCAATCATAGAGAAAGTTCCTGTTGGATGCCGTTTTTTCACTCCTTGTTTCTGCGTATGTGGTCGTCGAGAATGGACTGTCCAGACCGGCCACCTCCGCTTCCACCAAGGCCCACGATGTCTGAAAGTATCACGTCGACAAACAGAATGGCATCTTGCGAATTAAGCGGTACGCCAGACGCCCCTTCATATCTAGTGACAAGAGTATCTTCAAAGATCATGGTGAGCTCAGCCAAAGGGAAATCCCCAGAGGCACCGGCGAATATGTCCACGCCTTCGCCTACCTCTGAATCCAAGGTGATTTCTCCGTTGTTGCAGTCAAGTTATTAGTTTCGAGACCTAACACACCAAACAGAGCACGAAGAGAGTATCTTTTGTTCTTCCCGTCAAACCGACAGAGGAGCTTGAGCCTGAGTGTTGGCCGTTCGGTCGGAAATCCTGGGAGGTTAAAAATCGCCTCACTACGGAGGAGATTCGTCACCTCTTGCCTGCCTCGTATCGAATTGGCATAGCCTGGATTGGGATTCCAGAGAACCGTGTCGAGCAATTCTTGACGATCGATCTCAGTGTAGATCGCTTAATGAAAGCGTTCGATTGTTTTTTCATGCTTGGTAAGGAGTATATACCACCGCGCGCTCTCAGCTACCAGCAAGCTCTTGGTCTCGAAATCACCGTCATTGAGAAGATGGATATGCATTTGCTTTACTCCAAGGATAAGATCTTTATAAAGCCCTTCCCGCGGTATCTTCTTGAACCGAAATTTTGGGATGAATTTCTTGAATGCCCCAAGGAGTGTCCCTATCATAGTCCATTCACGACTCTTCGAAGAGAAGGGCGGTTGAATAGCGGCTTTGAACTCACAAAACTCAAACCATGCAATCACAGCATCATTTGGATGCGCGCCATGGGCTTCGCTTTCTCTTATGTTGGTCTTGTGCGTAATAGGAGCGACTTTGAGATTGCAAAGGGGAAAAACTTGATGCCAGATGGCCTCAACTTTGAAAACTGGAAGTACTTTGTCTCTCGGGTGCTCAGCGACAACGCCGGCGGCAAGATTCTCAGGCATATCGACAAGCGATTCACATTTGGCGAACTGAATCTGGAGCGCCTCAACCAAATTTTCATGATTCGTAGCCCTTTGATGTGGCTGTGCCAAGGGAATGAATACCGAGACTTTGTCCAGGGTCCCTTCTTTCTGCCACCCTTTTCTATTTATGTGGCTGTCGTTATGGGATACATGCTCGCTGGGACTGCGTACACAAAGTTCAAGAAAAACAAGATATTTTCATTTGCAATAGTGGTGTAAGTAGCAACTTTCTTTTCTTTGTGGCCCTCCTAATGCTAATGTTGACATAGTTTAGTTGGTTGCCTCTGGTCTGTCATTGGCTCGCTCTCTTTCGTCATAACTTGTGCTTAAGGGATCGAAGATGAGGCCAGGCCAGAGATGGACGGTCTTGAGATTAGTCTGCGCGGCTAGGGTGGGAAATGTGTGTTTCTGGAATTTGGCTTGTTTGATAGAGATGGATAACGATGCACTAAATTTGTGGATTATAACATTGATTGACCATTTGGGATATAGATAGTCTCTGCTAGGTAGTTAGCTTTAAACCATATAGAAGGAAACGGAAAAATTCATTCCTTTTTGTGCGAGAACAAGTCCATCTACTTAATATCCTTTCAATTAACACCTGGTAGATGAGCCGGCAGGTTTAAGACAAGATCTGAGAGAAGAGCGTGTGGTCCACAACGATGCCAAGCCGCGGTGCTACCCTGCGGTTCAATTTTCACCAAGGCGTAACTATAAGCAGTATCATCGTAAACCTGCCATTAGGTAGCCTTTATCTGTATTTATCATTTTCGCTATTTTTCAATTCTTTGCAGATGTAGCTAAGTGTGTTTGTCGGAAAAGAGTTGGCTATGCAGGGTATTGAAGCGCAAGGAATTGGTAGCATTAAAAGATCAAGAGACGAGTTAGCAAATGTATCTAGGCCAACACATGAGAGATACTTGGAGGATAGAGGATAATACTAAAAACGTTGACAGATAATCTATCACCGAGAAACTTGTCATGATCGAGCTTGTAATTGCGTGTTGTTTGTATTGTCGATCTGCGAAGGGCGAGGGCTAAGTGATGCCTCTTTATACAGGTTTTGCCAATCTGGAAAGAAACAAGCAGCAACAAGATTAGATCACGGTATTTTTGTTTTGAGAAATTAGAAGATGGTTAAGAATTCCCTAGAGGAACAGTATGCTTCTTTTTGCCGTTGGCGGTGTTCCAAGTGCGGCTCCGACAGCAGGTGCCATGGCCATCTTGCTGCTGCGTACTCCGTAATCCATGGCTCTCCGCCCCTAATTCAGCCTCGCTGTGCTCAGGCTCAGCCTTGCCATGTTGAGATTTGCTTTGCATCGGATTCGTTATTTTGGTATTGCAGTTCCTCGCCTTTCCCCTCCCAAGTATCGTGGCCCAGCACCCTTAGGGCCATGGCCGCTGCAAATTGACTGATTTAACGGACATGCAGCCTGCAGCAGGATGTCCTGGCAACAATTTACTGGCAGTCTCCCCGAATTGAGGAAGCCTCTACAGACATTATGTGATGTAGTATGATTCCGAGGGCTGTATTCGATATTCTGTTAAGCCTCTATCTCAATTACTAATGCTATGGATTATCAGAGGGACCGCAACTCCATGGCTCACGGCGCAATCACCCCAACTATATGTTCGTAGGAACGACCAATAACCCAAAAAGCTCAAGACATTACATTCTGGAATAACCTGGAGTCTTAAGATACTGGGCTGCCGTGATATATCATTACCGGAAAACTTAGCAAATGGTAGGCCGCCGTGGCTGATATCCACGATCATGGCCTTTCCTCGACGGAAGCTACATTGCTACTAGCAGGCGAGATTCTTTACTCTACGTTCGGCTCAAATTTAAGATTTTTTCCATGGTGAGGAAGTTGCATTTCTCAAAGAACCGTATGTCTCGTTGATGTACAACAAAAAGCTTGTTCTCTTGCCCTGACACTGGCGGCTGATGCATGGCAGGCTTTGAACCAGAATTGTTGCCCGCCATATCAACCGCCGATATATAAGAATACTGAGACCAAAGAGCAGACTGCGAAGCCTCGCGAAAGGAAAACAGTTGGGATAGAGGTTACTGCTATGGATAAGGATATCTCGGGGGAGGGCTGAGTCGATTCCCTAATGGAGGTGCTGCTGCTGGTACATATCTAGCGCAGGATCGCGCATGGAATCGCGGCACATGAGCTTGAAAGCAGCAGCCAATGCGTACGCGGTTATAAGCGCTCTCACAGTCTCGCCATACACATTCTATAATACTAATACTGCCTACTACTAGCACTATGGGTTCCATTTGGGAGAAGAGAAAAACGCGGCTACTGAGGCGGAACCGTGCAGACTTGCCCCCCTTTCGGGCGTAACGCCAAGCTACGTCAAAGTTTGGTGGGATGCGGCGATTTGTTTCAAGATGGCAACAAAGCCGTTACAGATGAGTCCTAGAGCAGCGGATGTCGCGCGAGAGTCGAAAGCTTTGCACCATGCGCTGAGTACACTGGTAAGCGCATGGGACAAGCAAGGTAGATTTTTATCTAGTGGTAGTAGAATTGAGTAAGAAACATGTTGTTGCTGCAGCTCGTGCGCAATGATCAAGGTCCGAGCATGTTTCCCTTCTCTCCCAAAGCGCCTACTAGTGGATGCTGTTTTACGACGACTCAGTAGAGGCACTTTTGTTAGTGAGCTTGTTTGTCGTTTGCCGGAACCTCATTTCCAAGGCGCCGTCAAACTCGGTGATGGGAGCAGGCTGCCGTCGTCGTCAAGCACTGTCATCCCTAAGAGGAGAAAGGGAGGACAGATGCAGCGGCTAGATGCAGCGCTGCTCTCCATCACCATGGCGGTGTCGCCACTTTGTGCACTCGCCCGCATGTTAGCAGCTACAGCACTTCGTATTGTCGGGAAGCTTGCTGCTGCTGAACCCTCCAGCAGGAGCTAGCACTGCTATGTAGCAAGCAATCAATCAATCCCATCTCCATCCGCCTATTATTAGGACCTTGAATGAGTCGAGCCGGCAAGTTGGCACAGAGCACCTTGACCAGTTTCGACACTAGGCAGACACACCGGGCTTTGTTCCAAGCTGGATGCCCGTCGCAAAGGCCAGCTACGTCTGTAATTAGCGAGTGGCAGGATCAATTGAATTCCAATCAACAATACAGAATCGTGGCAATCCTTCTAGAGCTCTTCTGCTGCCAATGACATCAATGCACAAACAAGACAAAGCCTCGAAACACTGCTGAGCCGGCCTTGGCAATCTAAACCCGATATCCATACTGTACAGCACAATACGGGGGCCCTTGCCCTTGCCAACTGCATCTCAGGTCAGGCGACTTGACCTGAATTGACTCGAGCCTGAGACTTTTGCCGTGAGGTGAGAAGTGAGCAGGGTACGTACCGTGCATGGGGTGGTGCTTTTTTCGGTCCTCGCCTCCTCCCTCGCCTTTCTCTCTCACCCCCACATCCAGCCACACACGCATGAACCTCGTCTTTTGTCACCAAAACCGAGCCAGCAAGAGTAAGCAGGCTTCCCGTCAGAGTCCCGGGAAATTCGCATCTTCCAGCCCAGTGCCCGATCCGATTCCTCAAAATCAATCAAACCGAGCTCAACCAGCTCCTGTTAGACGGTAAGCCCGTGTCGTCTCTCTTAACTCTGTTTCTCTCTATCTCTCTCCCCGTCTCTCTCAGCAATCAAAAGAAATCACTCCAAAATCTCCTTTGAACACCCAAACAAGGCGCGGGCGGTTCCTTGCGCCTCGCCTCACAGCTACACGGCTCAAGGACGCCTTGTTTCTGTTTCTCCTTCCCCTCCTCTCTTCCTTCTTCTGCTTGCTTCTTCATCTTCATCTTCCTCATTCATACTGCACTACTGCTATCTTGCACCGAATCTGCATCTACGGCCTCTGATTCGTTTCCCGCCATCCACACTCTCTCGTCCGGTTTCACAGCGCCTTACGAGCCTTCCCTTGCATCTCGTGTAGGTGCCGCCATCTGATTTGTGCTGCTTTAAAGCCCCCCAAAATTCCCTTGCAGACGAAACGCGTTCATCCATAGAGACGGGGCCTATCAACTCGTCGCCTCCCCCTCGATTCTGTCTCCACCAGCTCCAGTGGCGCTAGCAGATACAACAATCAACAGGGTACGTGTAACACAAGTGGCAGGTATCTTTTTATCTGTGCCTCCTAGCCTCTCCTAGCAAGCTCCTCCAGCACGGACTAGCACAGGATCGAGTTAGCCAGCGGGTGCTTCGTTTGCCTGCTGCGAAGCTGCTTGATATCGCCCTTTTGATTGCCCAGCCTCTTGCAGCTTCACCTCCTGCGGCTGAACCCCGTTTCCTCTGACGTTGATGCAGCCTTGAAACCCTCTCCAGACCGAGGCGCCACCATCACCATCTCCCATCTCCGATTCCCGCTTCTCATCTCTAGCCATTGATCCATCTCCCTTTCGTCGTCGTCTGATCCGTTTCTTCTCCCATCTCTCCGTCCTGTCGTTTCTACTCCCTAAATACCAAGCGCAAAGCCCCTCGTTCGATCCGTCCTCCACCGACTTGCCGCCTCTCGATTTCCAACCAACCCCTCCGCCGCATCAAACATCATACCATACCGCCGTCGCTAAACATTCAGGATTCATCAAGGACCGTTATCGAAACTACTGCTTGATCTTTGGACGCAATGGCGCAAGCTGGAGTTCAATCGTTGAAGGTAATGGCGGTTCTCCTTTTCCCCTCTGCTGTTTTTTTTTTCTGTTACTGACGTCTCCTATCTCCTTTAGTGTGTCGTGACTGGTGACGGTGCCGTTGGCAAGGTTTGTACCATCTCCGATTTCCCATTTCCCAAGCTGGGTCTTTATTAGCTAACCTTCGACTCCATAGACCTGTCTGCTCATCTCGTACACGACCAATGCGTTCCCCGGAGAGTACATCCCAACAGTGTCAGTCTCCACACCACGCGTATCAAAAAAACGATTTCTATGATGGCGACTGGTTGCTGACCTTTGGTCCTTAGGTTTGACAACTACTCTGCCAGCGTCATTGTTGATGGCAAGCCCATCAGTTTGGGACTTTGGGATACCGCAGGCCAGGAGGATTATGATAGACTCCGGCCCTTGTCCTACCCCCAGACTGATGTTTTCCTCATCTGCTTCTCCGTCGTGAGCCCGCCATCGTACGACAACGTTGCCGCAAAGGTACGAGACTCACTTTCCTCTGAATTACCCCTGCCTGGGGAAGGAAAAAAAAAAAAAAGAAAAGAAAAAAAAGCATCTGACTCTTTGAATAGTGGCTTCCCGAGATCACTCACCACTCCTCCGGAACCCCCATCATCCTGGTCGGCACCAAAATTGATCTTCGAGACGACCCTGGCACCCGCGCTGCCCTTACCAAGCAGCACATGGAGCCTGTCCGATACGAGAACGTGCTGAACTACGTCAAGGATGTCAACAAGACGAACAAGATTATCTACAAGTACATTGAGTGCTCTGCTCTGACGCAGCGGAATCTCAAGAGCGTCTTTGACGAGGCTATTCGGTAAGTCTTGCCCAACCCAGCCTTTTGTATCTTTTTTGTGTCTTTTTGGCATCCTTTTCTCTCTCTTCCGACTATTCTCTCTTTCGTTACTTTCCCACTGCATTTTTCTCTCGTCTCTTTTTGCCGGCTGCAGATTTCTGACCTCCTCTCTCGTGCAGTGCGGTCCTCAACCCCACCCCTCAAACCTCCAAGGCCAAGAAGTCCAAGTGCTCCATCCTTTGAATGAATTTGCGATGTCAGTTCGTTTGCCATCTTTAGCATCTCGTGCAGCGAAGACGTCTTAGAATTGGTTTCCAACCGACGATTTACAATCTCGAGCCGCCGCCGCCTCACGAATTTTTTTTGGGTCACCTAGAATGGTGTGCATTACAGAAGCTTCCTCACTGGGACATGTTTCGATGAATTTAGACCGAAAGTGCGATTAATGGAGGATGGAGGAGCAGATGACGAGGATGCAGAGGCCCGGGGCTCTAAAAAGAGATTTCTTTTTCTTTGTTTTTGTGTTTTTAATGAACATGGCTGTCCTGTGTCTTGAGATTCCCCCCATTTTCTCGGTACTGTTGATAGAGTTTGCAGCAAGCCAGAAAATGACATTTGTTAACAGGACGGCGACGATTCTGATGCCATCTTGATGGTCCTTGAAGCTGGAAGATGAAAACAGAAAGAAAAAAAAGCGAGAAAAAAAAGTACAAACCACATGGCGTCTGGTAATTTCAACGATTGTTTCTGTCTGCATTGCATCTGTCATTCCCTCCATAGACTTAAAAAGTGCAATCTAAGAAGCTTTGTTTTCGCCCCTTTAATTCCTTTGGCTCATTCCCACCATTTGGCCTGCTGTATCTACCATGGATAAACGACATACGGGTAAATGACGTGCATAAAATATTGTGTTGCTATGAGGAATGCCAGCATTTGAGAGTAGCCTTGGCGAATCACAAAGCACATACCTAGCTTACATAGTTAAGGAGGCATTGTGCATGTGAAGACCAAATTCCGTCCAATTCTATTATTGAGGGTATCTCTCTTCTTGCTAATTTTTGTTGTCTCCTTGCCACTCGGTAGTTATCCATCTTATATCCACATAATCGTCATATGCAAACAATTCTCATTTACCCGCTTTCTTCTCTATATGTAGGTAAACAGACAAAATTGACCAAGTAAAAGAGATTATTGACAGATAAAAAAGATTATATAAAAAAAATCCAATATCCCAAAGAAAAAGAAACAGAAAAAGGAAAAAGAAACACGTGAGAAAAAAGAAGAAAAACGCCTGGTGTAAGAACAGCGGCTTGAGGTCATGGTTAAAAATAGTTTTCCTTAATAAAAACCAGTTTTATTAATTTCGAAAACCAGGGAGACGGGCGAGACGGCTGGGATGAATGTCCATTCGGGAGTTGTTTCCATTGCCCTGGTTCTCTTCCTTGGTGACCTTCTCCTTTTCGATACGCTTGGCTCTATTCTCTTCGAGTTTCTTGTTCTTCTCCATGATCTTGCCCTGGCGGCCTTGGCTCTTTCCACCTCCTCCGGCACTATAAGTAAAAAAAACACGCTGTTAGCATTTTGTTTTGTTCTCCATTGGGTAAACAAACTGCTTCAGTAATCCGGTTTGTTCTTATTCGGTAAAAAAAACTCACGTCAACTCAACATTAATTCTTCTCGGCTCAGAGATGCCGTCCTCAAACATGGAGTGGTGGAACTTGTCCAAGCAGGTCCTCTGATGAGTGGGCGATGAAAACTCCACAAAGGCGATGCCTCGGCACATCTTGGGGTCCTCCTTCTTGGTCAAGCAGCGCACGGCAATGGGCTTCAGGGAGGCAAAGTGCGCGGTGATGGTTGCGGCGGTGGCAGTGTAGGGCAGGTTGCCGACGAAGACAATGTTGCGGCCCGGCTTGGCTGCTGTGGAGGCGTCGAGGTCGATGGCATCCTCGCCTTGTGGTACGTCCTTGGACGCAGAGGTCTCAGACTTGGGTTCCTTTTCAGCCTTTTTCTCCTTCTTATCCTTCTTCTTATCCTTCTTATCCTTCTTTTCCTTCTTGTCCTTGTTCGCATCACCGTTTGTCTTGGCTTCGGCCTGGGTCACGGAAGGCTCAGCAGCCTCAGAGCTTCCCTCGCTGTTCTCATCGACATCCATGTCCTCGGGAAGATCCTGCAGATTCTTGCGCTCATCCTTCTTCTCTTTTCGGGTCTTGCCGTTGTACTTGGACTTGTCCTTTTTAGACTTCTTCTCCTCTTTGTCTCCCTTCTCTTCTCTCTTCTTCTCCTTCTTCTTTTCTCTCTTCTCCTTGCTCTCCTCCTTGTGCTTCTTCAAGCTGCCCGAGGGCGCGGCATCATCGTCAGTGCGCTTGCGCTTCTTGTCCAGCGACACGTCGACGGGGTTGGGGTCCTCAGCTGAGGCAGCGGTGGCTCGCTTGGACTTCATTGCGATGCGGTTTCTGTTGATCCGTTTAAAATGAAGAGGGCAAATGAAACTGCGGAAAAGAATCGCGGTTTGTGATTATGCCGAATGGGTGAGAAACAGCAGCCAGAAATCTGCGTAATCTGGTAGATTGTGACGCTCAAACTGCCGCTGATAAGATTGGGAAAAAAAAAATCTCCAATGGCTCTTATCGCGCCTGGGCCAAGTTTCCTTTTTTTCCCTCTAAGGTGGGGCAAAAGGCACTTCGCGTTTGCATCGGCGCTAGCGCTAGCATCTTGTATTTTCCGCTTTGGCGTGCCGTCCGCCACAAAGGTTATTGCAAGTTTATACTGTAAAGCAGCATCGATTTGGTGAGAAGTTGGCTGTGCAGTGTAAGGTGAAGATAAGAAACGGTGGTGGCACAGGTCTTGGTTTAGATTAATGGTTACTACGGCATTTCTTGCATAGTATGTAAGTGGGAAAAGATGATTACTACCTACTAGGCAGATAGTAGCTGCCCGTTTGCTTTTTATTCGATGTACACTCCTAATAAGCGAGTCTGGTGCATTTGGTGCCTGGACATGAGCCGCATAACGCCTTCTCACCTCTCTGGTAATAACATGGACCTCACAGAAGTTCAGACCGCCCGAGATGCTATAATTAACCGCTAGCTTCGCTTCTTTGCTACGCACCATCGACTCAGCTCGCTTATATTATTCGTTTCTCTAGAAGCAGGAACAGCTTAACGCCATGCACGTTGGCTTCAGATAGCTGCTTCGAGAGTCATTGCTTGGAAAAAGGGACGAAAATATCGCGCAACTCATGATTCTCGTGGTGTCTCAGCCACTTTTCCAATTCAGCTATTCCCAGGTGCCCAGATATGGCTGTTGTTTGATTTTCTTTGGGTGTCATTGTGCTACTTTGTCCCAGCTTCAAGGCAAATCAATCAAGTCAATTCAGGCGTCCGCCTTCTGGATACGTAGTATCGGCATGTTACAGATCAACAGATAATGCCGATCGATGTCATGGAAAATACTACCTACATAGTGTACGTGGCAGAAGAAATACTACTGCAACTATCTTCTTCTCTGCAGCTGTTCTTGAGCCAGGGGCATACACTATGATGCGATTGGCACCAGACGCTTCGACAGAGGCCTATATACTTCCTGGCTCGGCAATGCGGATGAACCAGCTCCTGTATCGGCAGGAGCATCTCAGAGAAACGGTCACGCAGATACAGCCCCCATTAGCCATTGGCCGAATTGCCGAGCGTGGTCGGCATGTCATCATCGCCTTGCCCTCCACCCTTCATCAGAGAGAAGGGACGAGAACAAGACACGCTCGCTTCTTTCCGTCTTGACATGCGGGGAAATTGTCATCTTTCCACTTTTGGAGCAAGAGCAGGAGCAGGAGCTGGAGCGGAATCTAGACGGAACTTGCCATGTCAAGAGGCTGGCTGTGGCTTCCTTAGTTCTCGCTACGAGTAAGGAAGGCACGTCCAGCTCTTACCCCGCAAATTACAGGGAGGGGCGCCAAAACTTAATCCACTGCCCTGACTTGGGGGCGGCCTAGATTGAATTTAGAACCAAGATCCTCTTTGCTCACGCCATGTGATGGGCCAGCTTTCGTGTGGAGAAGATGGGGAAATGGGGAGATGGTTATCGCATTGTCTCTTCCTCTCTCCAGTCTGCGGCTATTCTGCGTTGATTCTTGTCCGTTGTACCGTCGGGTTAATTCTTGGCCATCGCTAGCATACCTTTTACTCGTCCAATCTCTCTTTGATTACGAGTCAGTTGCTGGACTAGCTAGTCATTCCATCGGTTCAATGGAGTGCCTTGATAGTCTCTTGAGGCTGTACTAACAACTAGCCTTATAGCTTCGAGCTCTCCAAACTTGGAGACATGATCGGCATCGTCGACGTTTCGCTCATTGGCCCTACAATTCCCGGTTGATAAGCTATTCCCGGCTCTCGTCGGCGCCAAAAGGAAGAGAAAGAGAGACGCTCCACTGAACAAAGAACAAACAAGAGGCTTGACGCCAGCAGATTGCAAATTGTTGAGCAATTACCGAGACGAAGTGCCAGGCAAACCAGGATTGTGTCCCTCCACGCACTCGTGGGCCAAGTAATACCTAGTACTCTGTAGGTATTACTGGCATGCCAAGTAATCTTACTTCTACATCCGTACTAACCCATCCATCTTGTGGAGAAGACTGTGAATAAAAATGCATCACCGTGGGTCTCCCCAGAGTAGCGAGATCCTCCCCCAGCTGTTGCTAGCGCAAGTATATGCGAGCCACAAGCATCGTCATTCATGGCAGAATGCAGCAAGGAGAGCCACGGCAACAACGCAACACAGGTGTCAGCTCGAAAAGCAGGGACCCTTGACCGGAAATTTCTTTTTTTCGAACCATGTACAGGTGCTACTCTGATCATTTATCATCCATCTTTCCCCTCCTCATCTGAGACAAGGTCTCGTTATCTTCCCTCGGATGTAACCCTTCTGGCCTACCACCACCATTCTACTTCTTTCTTCTTCTCCAAACTTTTTCTCAAAACGCAGCAACTGCGTTCTTGGCTAACATCCATTTGCATCCTTCAATCTTTTTTGTTCCCCTTTTGTCTTCAGGGTTATTCCTGGACGCGCAACGCGTAATGGATGCCAACAACCTTACCTCTGACAAAGTCGAGGTTGAACAGCTTCAAGATGTGGTAAAGAATAATCTTGAGGCCTCGGGAGCAGAAACAGGATCTGACCGTGCTCTCGGGTCATTTGTTGATGTTGACGAGAAGAGGGTTTTGCGCAAGGTACTCCTCATCTTCCATATGCTCAACATCAGGCACCAAGCTAAGCCAGATCTTGCTTTGTATAGATGGATATTAGACTCATCCCCATGCTCGCAGCGCTCTATCTCCTTTCATTCCTTGATCGTAAGTGTTCCTTCCCTACCAAGGTTCACATTCTCTTCTACAGTTGTGATTCAACCTGTACCATCTAACTGATTGCGCCTAAGGGGGAAACATTGGCAATGCCAAGATCGAGGGCCTTCAAGAAGATCTCAACATGACGCCGGGCCAGTACAATTGGTGTCTTACAGTCTTCTTTTTCACTTACGCAGCCTTTGAGGTTCCCAGCAATCTGCTCCTCAAAAAGCTACGCCCTAGCCGGTGGTTGCCACTGATAATGGTTTGCTGGGGAGTTGTAATGACGCTCATGGGCCTCGTTCAAAACTTTCGAGGCCTGCTTATAGCTCGTTTATTCTTAGGAGTAACAGAGGCCGGTTTGTTTCCAGGTGTCGCTGTAGGTTTCGTCCTCTCCTCTTCCGTTTTCCTCTCATTGCATACAGCATAAAGTAACATTCCCTTTTCTTCTTTCTGAGCTGACACACGTTCTCATGTAGTATTATCTTACCATGTGGTACTGTCGCCATGAGATCCAGCTTCGCCAGGCTCTCTTCTTCTCTGCTGCTTCCATTGCTGGCGCCTTCAGCGGCCTCCTCGCCTTTGGTATCAGCAAAATGGAAGGCGTTGGCGGTCTTGCCGGATGGCGCTGGATCTTTATTCTTGAAGGAATTGCAACTGTGCTTGTTGCCGCCTCGGCCTTTTTCTTACTACACGATTTCCCCGAGACAGCCAAGTTCCTCACCGAGGAAGAGCGTGCCTTTGTCATCCATCGGCTCAAGTACCAAGGCCAAGTCCAGCTATCGGCCGATGGTACGACGCATCATGGCCAAGTCGCACAGGCTGAAGAGTTTCAGTGGAAGTACGTTCGCCAGGCATTTACGGATTGGCAAATCTGGGTCAACATTTTTGTCTACTGGAGTGTAAGTCCATCCTTCCTAACCCCTCTTTCATGTCAACCCCTTATTCATCCACTGTTGAGCTTTATGGCCGCGTCTTCCCGTACCTTTACGCTGTATCCTTTCACTCTGAGTGCATGCTTTATACTGACAGCTTCGATTGCACAATCTAGATCGTCTGTCCCCTCTACGGAATCTCTCTTTTCCTCCCCACTATCATTAAATCCCTCCATTATACCTCGAGCACTGCCCAGTTAATGACTGTGCCCATCTATGTCGTCGCCGCCATTCTCGCTGTCATCAGCGCCTACTACTCTGATAAGGTCGGCAAGCGCAGCCCATTCATCATTGGCTTTTTGTTTATGATGATAATCGGCTATTCTATGTAGGTCTCCGTCTCTCTAATATTCACTATGGCTATTACCAAGCTAATATCATTGATCTAGGTGCATTGGTTCATCCAATCCCAAAGTCGTTTACGGAGGCATCTTTATTGCTGCTTGTGCCATTTACCCTTCATTCCCCGGTGTTATTGCGTGGCTGTCCAACAACTTAAGCGGAAGCTACAAGCGCAGCGCCGGCATGGCAATCCAAATTGGAGTCGGAAACCTTGGAGGAGTAAGTCAACACGCGCGAGATCCTCTGTATGCAATGCTAACTATTTTTCAACTAGGCTATGGCATCTAACTTCTACCGTCAGGTCGACAGCCCTCGATATAAATTGGGGCATGGCTTGGAGCTGGGTTTTATCTCCATGGGAATCATTGCCAGCGTCATCTTAATTGTTAGCTACCACACCATCAACAAGAAGCGCGAAAAGAAGCTTGCCAATGGAGAGGCGGCTCATATTTCACCAGAAGAGCTATCGGAGATGGGAGACAGGGCCGTCACATTCCGTTACATGTTTTAGTCTTTAACCAGAACACGTAGCGACAATTAGGCAGCTTAGACGGATAGAAAGGGATTGCAATAATCTATATCAGCTTTGTATTTTCTACCATGATCACTTCGATGAGTCTATCATGAGGACTAGAACTGTAAATGGCGAGCTACCAAACATGATAATGGCCACACTATTTCAATATCCCTGCAATAAAATAACAAATTAATATAGTGGCCCCTGCAAGTAATTGCCCACCTTTTTGTAAACTGCCTAATACCATGCCCAGAATTAGCTCATCAAAGCCCAGCTGGTGAGCATGGCAAGCAAAGTCATCATGTAAAGGTACGGTGTTGGCTTGGAATCACTGCTGGTTAATGCGACTCTAGGGGGCGATGGCGCCATTGCTGTACTATTGGGCTGTATAGAAGAGGCGATTGGCTTGGAATTTGGGGTGGCAAACCCTGTATGTGACAAAACATTGCTTGATCCGACGTGGTGATGCCCTGTATCAGCTGTAGATGTCGCTGTCGGGCTACTACCAATAACAAATTGAGTGGCGGAGGCATGGTCGACCTCCTTGCTCTGCATGCTCTCCACGATTCCCCTTGACAATGTGGTAGCTGGCGGGACATTCTCCCAGAGCGCTGTGAGCATCGTTTCCGCGCTACTATCATCAGATCGAATGATTTTGACCATGATAGAACCTAATGGCTCATTCTGTTGAGTGTCACCAGCTACCAATGCATCCTTCGCAATTCCAGCAAGGAATGGCAGATTAGATCTTGGTGGATGTACTGTAGTCTGTTTTCCATCAGATTTGCATGAGGTGGTTGGTGATCCGCCCCCTCTTGCTGAACCCGTTGTGCACGAAGTCTTGTTGCTTGTGGCAGTTGGCCAGAGTGTTACCTCAGAAGGCTCAGTCGTCTTGCCAGTAGGTTTTCCATCTGCAGTCTGCGCAGCTAGAGAGTCTGTTTGGCTAGCTGGTACTGGCACTGGTGCCGATGGTTCCTGACTATCGTGCCCGTATGATGATGTCGCGTCTACTTTTGTACCGTGAGTTTCCTGTGGAAGTGGCCCTGCATTTGGCTCAGGCGGGCTAAGTTCAGAATCGGAACTTTCGCCATCAGGGGCCTGCTCGCTCAATCCCGAAGGTGCATATTCCAGAGGAATATCACCCGAATTATCGGCACTTTGGTATGACGGAGGTGAAGGCATAGGTAGGGGTAAAGGCATAGGATGAATAGTGGTTAGAGGCTCTGGTACCGTCAAACTGGTGGATGCAGGGGAAGAAGAGGAACTAGGCAGAGGCGATGCCTGAGCATCAGGCGTAGGTTCCGCAGTCTGAGGTATCTGAGATCCCGGGATTGGATCGACTGAAATAGCTGCGCCGTTTGTGGTCGAGAAAGGGCTTGATGCGGGAGCCGGCGTTGGAGGTGCAGGCACAGGCGCAGGCGAAGGCATGCCTTCAACGTTGGAGGTTACCGAGACTTCAGGCTTGTCACCCTCGTCTGGTGGATCAGAAGCCTCTTGGGTAGGGCTGGGCGATGAGCCAATCCGGCTGGGATCTTCAGTATCTTCAGGATCCAAGCCTCCAGTAGTATCAGAAGCGGTGGAGCATGGGGTTTCAGACGGCAGAGATACTGGGTCATGTCCATTTGGAGGCATTGGCGAAGGCGCCGAGGTCTCTGCAGGACCGCCATGTTGCCCAAGTTCTGTCGATTGTGGAGGAGCCTGCTCATCGCCAGGGCCTTGAACGTTTGATGGTGCCGAGTCAGGCGGGCATGAAGTTGTAGCACTTGGGTCAGCAGGATCCGGCGTGGTCAGAGTCTCTTCAGCTGGAGAGGACGAAACGGTGGGTTTTCCATTGCCATTGCCACCTCCATTGCCATTGCTGCCATTGTCACTGCCATTCTCGCTCTCGCCTTCACCAATTTCAGGATCAGGGGTAGGGGGCGATGGCGGAACAGAAGGCGGAGATGGAGCAGGAGGAGATGGAGCAGGAGGAGATGGGGAAGACGGGGGAAGAGACACGGTGACGAGACCATCAGGCCCAGAATTGCATTTCAGATCGAGGGAAATGTCAAAGGAGAGAGTCACATGCTCAGTGTTTTGCTGAGAAGCGTCACTGGGCGTGTCGTACGTAGCAGGTAGAGACGGGGTTATAAGATATGGAGGCTTCTCCAGGTTAACGTGCTGGACTTCGACGGGATGCAATGGCCCAATGCTCAAGCCCAGATCGGAGCATGCCAGGACAACGTGGGCTACGGCCGGAGCGTAGGTATCTTGAGGGCATGAGCTGATGAGGCATTGAAAGAGAGACTGCGACGGACAAATGTCAGTTGGTCACGAGGCAAATGCGTAAGCAACTGGGCATTGAAACTGGGCAAACTGACATTGGTCATGAGCTTGTCTGCACAGATGACCTTGAGATCGAGAGATCCATTCGCGTTTCTGATGCTTGAAGCACAGTCGACGGCGCACTCTGCCCACCATCTCGAGTCAGTAAAGCGAACGTGTCAGAAAAAATCGAAGCGCTACAAGCATGAAGCATCACTGACGAGGTGCTCCATCATCAGCCGCTGCGATGCCAACAGAGAGGCAAGCGGCCGAGACAACGGCAACTGAGGAAGCTCGCATGTTGACAGATGAACAAATCAAGACGGCAAGCTGCGTGGAGGAGAAGAAAAATGGTTTGTCGTAATTAACGATAGTCACCAAAAATGGGGGATCCAAAAAAAGGGCTTGAGAATGCGTTCCAAAAAAGAGTGGTGGCGATGCTTTGGTAGCGAACGATGGGAGATGATGGAAAGAAGAAGAGAAGAGAAGAGAAGAGGGAGGGGAGCAAAGAAAAAGAAAAACAAGACAAGCAAATCGCTTGCTGGGAGACGAGCAACGATTGAAGGAAAGAGCATCGCTTGTTGGTGTTTTGATGACGCAACGGGGAGGAACCCGGGGAAGGGGCAGAGATGGCGGAGCAAGTTGATATCGCCTGCTTTTTTTTCTTTTTACTGCAATCACAGCCTAGATGAATGAGCGACAGAAATGATTGACGCCTCAACAAGGAATCCAATTGGCGAATGCAAATCCATTTGTCTAGATCTCTAAGTAAACTCCATTTACACCTGAGTCCAAAAGAAAGAAAGAAACATTAGATAGAAAATAGGGCGTGGTGCAGATAAAACCGAGCCGCGCTGATGCTGTCAGCTCGTCGCATTTAGTAGAACATCAAGTCAAGGGGCTTCTTCTCGTCGCCGTATCGGTCCTTGAACTCCTTCCTCGCAAGAAACCGTGCAAGCGGCATCATCGTGTCTTTCATGTCCATGACGCCTCGCTTCTTCTGGTTAATGTGCGAGGCATCGACGACCAAGCGCTGCAGCTTATCTAGCGACAATGAACCTGCCCCCGAATTGATGTCAATAAAATATTCTTGCACAGGCCAAGTTCTTTTTCACAAGCATTGTGTGCGAACAAGGAAATGGGTTTGGACGGATGGAAATCTCACCATTGTCAATAAGCTCCATGAGACGCGCCGGTGTGCCGACACCAACCCCAATCTTTTTGTTTTTAAGCAGCGTGACTTGTTCTTCGACTTTCATGTGCTTTGCAAACTGAATGAGTAGAAAAAAGGGGGGTTCAGTAAAAAAGTATGAAGAAAGGAGAAGATATCAAGAGAGGTTGCAAAAAACTCACCAGTTTCGCAACCAAGCTATCCTTGCCTGAGAATTTTCGTAGAGCTCTAAATCATTCATGTGAGTAAAAGGAAACATTTCATTGATCAAAACAAATAGAGAGAGAATCTTTTTGACAAGGATTTCTTCCCCCTTACCTGGTAAGATCCGCGGCTCTCAATCCCGCGCCAGCAACAACGATTGTGTGAGGCATGCCATTCTTCTTCTGCGCCCTGCTCAAGCTCTCGGGGTGCTCTGAAAACTCTTCCAGGAAACTTGGCAAATTGTCCAATGATCTAGTTTGCTGCCATGAGGTGGTGTCCTTGATAGCAGCGGCTACAGCCCAGCTCGGTTAGCACTCAGAGAATAAGATATGAATGAGAAACCTCTCATTTGTTTTCTTTTTAGGGGAGTATATGATAGATGGATAAGAAATACCTGACAAAGCCAAGTCTGATAACTCGACAGGGCTCAAATCAGTGCCGAATCTCGCCAGCTTTTGCACGTGGTAATCGGCCAGCAACTGGCTATCCATCTTAGCGAAGAGCATGTTGAGGCCAAGCTCAGCGTCGAGGTTTTCATCCTCAACGGCATGTTTGGATTTTCTCTTCTTGGTCTTTTTGGCTGGGGCCGGATCTTCTGCGGCTCTTTTCTTTGAATTCGACATTTTCGCTTTCTCCTCTGACATTTGTGGTAACAACGGAGCCGATGGAGCGCTGCTGCTCGTGATGTATCTTGTCCGAAACTTATAGTGGAACTTGACCAAGGTGAGAATTTTTGCAGGGCGGTTTGTACAGTGTTTTAGATGTGGCTAACACGGTAAAACTGCTGGCGGGGCCGCAATAAAACTACAGTGTACGTACTGTGCAGCGCCATCTCAAGTATCCGGGCGCCCATTACATTCAGCTGGTATGCCATTTTTTTGTAAATCAAATGGCATATCGTACAACTTTTTTATAAGTATTGAAAGCTACTAACTGCCTCACAAACAAGGCAAAGACAATACCTCCTTTCGTGATGAAACTGGGACAATTTGACACGCAAAGCATCCCAACAGGCGGTTCAAATTTACGCATGCTCTGTTTATAAAAATTCCATTCAGTCTTCTGAAATTATATAAACTAGCTAAAGAGAAGCCATATTGACACTCTCTATCACTAGGAATAGGCGAAGAATAATTTTGCCCATCTTCAAATACAGCGTAAAACCTCAACCCCAACCCGAACGCCATACATTACCAGTTGGATAAATTGAAAAGAAGCAGATGAAAAATGGCAAATAGCAAGATGGAAAAATCAAGGACCAATCACAATCTCTTGTGTCCCCCAAGTATAATCACATGCCTCTCCCTCAGAAGATGCTGTTGACGATGTTGCTACCGATCGAAGCACCTGCACCGAAGATGGCAGCATTACCAAGCTTCTTTCCAAACTTCTTTCCGTACTCCCCGGCCTTGCTGCCGCCGCCTTCTTGCTGAGAAGGCTGGCCGCCCTCAGCTATAGCCATAGGCGGGACGCTGGCATTGTACGGGTTCTGCTGCACGGGTGGTCCTGAGGGAGCCGGGTAGCCGTAGACGGGCTGCTGAGGATAGGCTACAGGAGCGGGAGCGGGAGCCTTCTGCTCTTGTTCCACAAACACGTAGTTCTGGGGGAAGATACCCTCCATGCCGGTGCGGTGGTTGCGACCCATCCACCAGTCCTGGTTCATGTACTCGTACACGTCGATCTTGTCGTCCTTCTCCAGGCTCAGGTCGCGAGCGTCGCTGGCATCGTAGCGGTACAGGGCTCTGGCATGGGCCAGAACGGGTTTGCCTGGCGAGCGGGTGGGGACACCAGGCGCGGGAGTGTCGTCGTATGATGGAGGCGCCGGGGAGGTGCCCTTGACGTTGAGGTTCTGGAAAGCTTGAACTGGAGGCGTCACAACAGCTGCAGCCGGGGCCGGTGTCGGGTTGGCAGAATGGCCAGCACTTCCAGAAGCAGCGCCTCGAAGAGGAGTTTCGGCAGGGAGAGCGGAGTGGATGGTGTCGAAGGCGGTTTCGTTGATGACACCTTTCTCGAGAAGGCTTTCGAGCTCCTGTCTCTTGGGTTAGCTAGCCAGCACTTTCCGACAAAGAAAAGAAGAGAAGAGAAGTATTTCATCGCTGTGGGCATGCTGACATTCTTGATGTTTCGAAGAGACCGATTGGTCTCCATGATGGTTTGGCGATCCATTATCTTGGTTGGCGGGAGGACGCTTTGTTAACGAGGATCGCAGAGTTGCAGATTCGAACAGCCGCTCCAACGTAATATTGGAAAGAGAAAAAGGCCGGTAGCACCTGTTTGTATATCAGAGTTCTACGAGAAACGAAAGCGTGGGTGTCAAAGATGACAAGAAATCCCGGAGCATCAAATAGTGGCCTGAGGACATGCAGATGCGAGATCTAGAATTCGTCGGGGAGCTGGAACGGTGCTGTTCTGGAAATGGCCGAGAGTCTTGGGGGAGTTTAGTGGGCTGTGCTGGTTCTTGGCCCCGCTACATTGCGTACATTGCGCGGGTTCCAGAAGGTGAGCCAATGTCCGGATATGGATTTCGGAGTCTGGTGGTTGGCCGAAATGACGAGCCTATAATACTGTAACAGCTTGGCCACAAAGAGAGATTCAAACATTTGAGCAAGCCGCACGGATTATAGTGTTGATAGTTGTGTATTACCGAAATTCCGAAAGAGACTGACTGATTCTGTGTATTCATATTCAATTCATGCTCCAAGTCGGGCTCAATGGGAGGGCACCACATGTCGCCCCGGTACTTGCAGCGTTCCAGTACTCGAGCTCCAGTAAAACCCGTGCTACGGATTGCGCGTCTAGCCGCTGTGGCTGGCTCCTGGTTGTCTTCCAGAGGTTCGTTATAGGTCATTATAGCTTGTTCTTGGCGAGATCGCACCTAAAGTCGCCACTGTCCGGAGGCAGCCCAGTGCCACATATTTTCAGCTCAGGTATCGATACACTCTGGTACAGACGCTGCTCTGGAATCTTCATGTGCTTCCTGTACAGAGGATAAGATGGCAGCCAAGCCATGGCTCACAGTGTATCTGAGCACGTAATACTGGTGATGGTTCTCCGTATTTCAGAATACCTTTATAAGAACAGTAGGAAATATCAGCGCTGGTATATGGTACGCATGATTTGGTTTGATTTTTTTTTTTTATGTGTGTTTTATTTTGGTATCATTATTATTTTGCTAGTCTTTTATTTTTTATCTATTTGGCCCTCAAAAGCCAATTCATCAATGTTTTCATTTGTATATACCCATTTTTGGCGCCACTCCCCAGGTTTAAACAACAAACTTGCTCTCCTTGACAGCATACTTGTCAACGTACTCATCCACAGTCATGGCCTCGAGCCTCTTGCTGTCCAAGCTCAGCTCGACAAGCTCGTTGACAGTGTTCTCGGGGAAGTGAGGGCCGAGGTGGCGCTTGTACTTGGCCAGGATGACGGGCTTGGCCTCCTCACGACGGAGACGGTGGCCCAGAGGAGCCTCGACGGCGACCTCGTCGAGGACGGTGCCGTCGTTGAGCTCGACGGTCAGGGCGTTGGAGATGGTTCGGAGAGCAGGGTCGTGGTAATCCTGAGTGTACTGAGGATCCTCGACACACTTGATCTTCTTGCGCAGAGACTCAACCAGCTCGGAGGTGGCGGCCTCAGAGCCATCAACGTAGTCGGTGGCCTCAAGGCGGCCGAAGACGAGCATGACGGAGCACATGTACTGGATGCAGTGGTCACGGTCGGCGAAGTTGTCCATGGGCTTGAACTGCTTGTCAATGATGCGGATGCAGGCCTCGTGGGTTCGGCAGGTGATGGCCTTGATGTCAGCGGCAGTCTTGCCCATGGCCTTGAGCTGGTGGTGGATCTTCTCAGAAGCCTCGACGGCGGTCTGGGAGTGGAACTCGGCTAAGGCGTGTGTTAGTCGTCTGGATAATGATTCTCTTCATGATACGACGCGGGGAAGCTTAAACTCACCAGGGTAGGAGACCTTGAACAGGACGTTCTCCATCACGTAGCTGCCGTAGGGGCGCTGGAACTCAAACTTCTTGCCCTTGAACAGGACATCGTAGAAACCCCAGGTGGGGGCAGACAGGACGGTGGGAATGCCACTCTCGCCCTTCATGACCTTGAGGGCCAGGTTGACGGCGCGCTGGCAGGCATCACCGGCAGCCCAGGACTTGCGGGACATGGTGTTGGGGCTGTGGCGGTAGGTTCGCAGGCTCTGGCCATCAACCCAAGCCTGGGTGACGGCGTCGGCGATCTGCTTCTCGCTGAGGCCGAGCATCTTGGAGACGACGGCGGTGGAGGCAACCTTGACCAGCACGACGTGGTCGAGGCCGACCTTGTTGTACGAGTTGAGCAGAGCCAGGCAGCCCTGGATCTCGTGGGCCTTGATCATGCCCTCGAGCACATCTCGGATGGTGAAGATCTTGCCGCCAGCCAGGTTACCGCCGGCCTTGTTGGTGCGGTTGATCCAGTCAGCAACGGCCAGGATGGCGCCCAGGTTGTCCGAGGGGTGGCCCCATTCAGCGGCCAGCCAGCAGTCGTTGAAGTCGAGCCATCGGATCATGGCACCAATGTTGAAGGCTCCGTTGATGGGGTCCAGCACAAAGGGGGTTCCGGGAACCTTGGTGCCGTTGGGCACGACAGTGCCAGGAACGGTAGGGCCGAGCAGCTTGGCGCACTCCTTGAAGCGGAGGCCCTCAAGACCGCAGCCCAGAGTGTCTAGGAGAATCCATCGAGCGGTGTCGAACTAGGCAGCGGCAGACAGTCAGTAAGTGATTCTCGCTCGAGCTCTGGTGAATTGGATTGGATTGGATTTGGATTTGAATTCATCCTCTTTGCTCCTCTTCTCTGCGTGGTGGTGATGGTGGGGTTTTCGTGTGATTTTTGTGTTTTGGGAAATGAGGGGCACGCCGGCATCAGCAGCCACGGCACAAAACTCACAGCTAGTTCGGAGTCAATTGTCTTGTTGGCGACATAGTCGGCAATGTCCTTGATCTCAGGATCGTACTCGCGCGAAGAGGTAGGCATGACGGGCGCTCCAGACAGTTTGAACGACGAGGTTGAGAAGTTACTGCGCGTGGCAGGAGTGGCAGTGGCAGCAGCAGCAAAGCCGGATGAAGCAAGACGACTGGCGCCGACGGAGGCCGAGCAGAGACCGCGGGACGACTGGACTCGCAGCTTAGACGCTGATCTGATGCTCCGTGAGATGGCGGACATTGTACTATTTCAAACACACACAGAGTAGCTATAGATATAACTCTTCTGCAGCGGTGGAAGAAAGAGGAAATACAAAGAGAGAAGGAAGACGGGGGAGAGACGAATAAAAAGAAAAAAAAAAAGCTTCAATGGCCGCTATCCCCCAGAAACTCTCAAAATCTTGGAGAGCCGAGCCAAATCTCTCCTCCCCCCTGCTAAGCTCCGCCGATTTTCTCCTCGTTCAGCCGCCGCATGCCGCCCGCGCCATCCTCGGCTAAACCAGGTGGAGCGAGTCGCTCTCCAGCAAAAGCTGCTAAAGCTGCTCGAGATGATAATAGCGACTGTAAGGAAGAAGCCCCGGCGCCGGAGCCATCGGCCGCTGTTCACCTCGGCCATGGCGCCAGCAGCCTCCGTCAGACGGAGCGCGTGTAGCTCGGATGCGGCTATCACCACCTGCGGAGATCGGCCATCTTGTCCGTTTGTTTCGGCCTGTGACAGGCGTTTGTAATACATGCAGTAGGAGGGACTACTTATTTGCCTGCATGTGGCGATATGCGTATTATTCGGTGTGCTGCAGGAGAGACATTGTACAGAACTTGATGCACATTCCCGCTGACACTCATTTTCTGGAAGAGAATCAAGATGCAACAGAGCTATCAATATAGTCCCACAAAGCATAATTTAGTAAACGAATCTTCAAAATTTCCCTCTTTTTCTATTCTCTATATTTGTATTAGATATTAGATGTATTATTACTTCTTATCCGTTGATGAACACGAATTGAACTTAATCAGCGTCCTTTCTTGCCTTTTTTTCTCAGCATCTCCAACATTTAAATGATGGCAAGTCTCACGCCTATTAGTACCATTATATCTTATATAACCCAGCAACACCAGCTTTTCAATCCATCAAATTCGCCATAGATAATAGACATACTCTCCATGCTTCCAACAATAGTATCCTTTTGCTTATAGGAATTAATGCGCCGTCCATGTTCTACCCTGGAACCACGCCGCAAAAGCCCGTCCATTCAGCAATTACATTGTATAGCAGCGACCGACCCATCCAACTCTACTCTGCTTCATAGGATTAAGTGAAGATTGAGCATTCCGCGCAAGAGAGACAATATTTTCAACAATCGCAATTCTTGTATCAATCAAATCAGACCAAGCGACGCTGATTATCTGTGTATATGTTTGTACTATGTCGGCCTCCGAACAGACCACCGTCAGACATATTGACTACAGAGAGAATCGAAAGAACAACAACTCAGGTTATTCCTATTCTAGGTTTCATCGCCATTGTGCTTACAATGTAGAGAAGATGCAGTTCCATTGTTCATTGCCCAATGCCCAATGCCCAATGCCCACCTCAAGCCCCCAATAGAGTAGTATCTAAATCTCTCATTTTCAAGGACCTCCAGTAGAACTAATCGTAGTTGGTTAGCGTTTTATGAACAGCATCATCAATATTCAGTAAAAAGAGTGGCTTTACCGTCTTTCTCGGCCCTCCCCTTCAAAGACAAATTTTCTCAGGCGAGAAAGAGTCCTCGCTCTTCGGCGAATCTGGAACTACAACGCATCTCCCGCGAATGACGATACTAAACTTCGGGCAGATAGGACATTTCCCGTCTTTCATGTGCTTTTCGAGAACGCCTTCAGGCTTTTTGACGGCCGGATGCGAGCAGACATCATTCGAATCCTCATGAAGGGGGCATCTCTTGAAGATGACACACCTCACCACGTGCGACGGGTTAGGCACACAATCTTCGTAGATTGCTTCGCCAATTGTGTAGTGGCACATGCTGGCGTTGGCAATAGCGGGAATGGGAAGTCGACAGTGAAATATCAAGTTGGGTTTTAGCCAAGGTAATGGATAGTAGACAGGTAAGAGAGAAAATGAATGAAGAAAAAAGGACCATGGACGCTATTGGGATGTCTTTATCTTTTAAATACGCAGATGAAAGAGATATACAAGCTTGACTGATGTTATTAAAGTGTGCAGATATTGTCTGCAGGCAGTACGCTGCTGCGTACTACCTTGAGAAAGAAAGATGCTAATTTCGGTACCTCTTACCCCAGACCGGTGCTCTGTTTTGGCTGACACATACCGTAATAGCAGTAGTTGTACGAGCACAAAGCCGTAGTCGAGTCCGTCTCGAGAGATTCAGAGAGAGCTTACCCCGGTAGCAGTGCCTTATGCTGACTAGCAATCAGATAATGTCTCATAAAAGACTGGTGAGAAGTGCACGTTATCTTAGTACTACTAGCAGTATAAAGCAGCATACTGGAAAATGACGAATCGTTTATTGCAATCTCAGCTTAGAACGAGGATGTCAGTTACCTCCCTTTGATTTTCAGTATCCCAGCCTGGCTGAAAGGAAGCAATCGGACATGGACACGGCAAGTGAATCCGCCCTATCAAGATCACTCCAACAGACGAGTTCTCCACACCATTCCCCTGGTATTGCTTCATGCTTGAGCACAGACAAAGATCGCCGGGGGGGTGTATGTATCCCAGACTTTCAGCAACCCATAACACGCACCACATTTGAGTAGGAAACCGGGGGCATTTACACGAGTATTCTTGCCAGCACACTCCGTAGGTTTTACGATACGGGGCGTATGCTTACATAGTCGCCGATCAGACCAGGCTCTGGCCAAAGAAACCGGGCCTTTGGCCTGTTATTGTCTTGAAAAGATCGAAATTGGCTATTATACGAGTGATAAAATAGCGTCTCGCTGTGGGATTAATTGGATCAAAGAGCTGTAATCTGGGACATCACAAGTTAGCGCTAGTATAATGGGGCACTCTGCTCTCAACTAGCCATCGCTTCGAGAGGCTTGATCGGGCCACCAGGGACAAGCCTGGTTGACTTAACTAGTTGGAAATATTGTCTGACAATTTCGCGGAAGATTCCGTGGACACATGGTTCACTTACGCTCTCCGGAACTATCCATCTACTGCTTATGCTAGGAGGACCTCATATTTTGAGATTCTAGTTTGCCAGTCTACTAGTATCTGTTGTGAAACAGCCCTGCATACGAAATGAAGTCGGAAACAAGGTGTTAGCGGATAAAGCAGGTCTCAGTCGAGTTGCTACGTGAGTGAAAATGAGAGGCGCGTGACAGCCAAGATGGCCAGTGCGGAGAGTGACAACCCGAATGAGAGAGCCTGAAAGTCTCTATAGCGGCGAATATGACTGGGAAAGTTGTAGTTGCTCGTTATGTAGGGAGAAGAAGGTGCAATATCGCATATGCGTCTTTCGGTTTGCTCTGGTGAAAGCAACGTCGGTGGTCAACAGAAAGGCTGTGTGACGTAAAATCAAGACAGGCCCTTTGACGAAGGCAGACAGTGGACTTCTCCACATAAAGAGAAAGAGTGTGTGTGTGAGAGAGATACAGCACCTTTTCTCTGCCTCTTTTTTTTTTTTTTTGATCCCTGTTTTCTTGCCAACCTTTTCCCTTCATATCTCTCCATCTACCTCCCACAACAGCATTGTGGTGCCTTGGGAAATCTGAGGCCCCGAAAAATAATAATAATAACGTATAAGTCCCAGAGGGAGGAGATGAAGGCTCTGATAAATCCTCTCAATACTGGTAGCGCTGTCTTCTGAATCCTCACCATGGCCTCAAGCTGCATTGTGCCCTTGCTTCGTGTATGCTTGTACAGCCACAACTGTCCAAGAGGCATGTTGTCCGCAGAAAGTGGAACCATTTCAGCCAGTACGTGGCATGGCTTGCGGCCTACCGCGGAGATAATGAGCAACTTCAAAAGAAGCTAGACAATTGAGAGCTGGCAGCCATAGCTGGTGTCAAAGTTCATAGGTATGGATCATTTCTTATCCTCAAATTGCGTCAACTGTAAGGTCGTGGCGAAGGATCCTTGCATGATTGCGCTACGTTGAGCAGAAAGAACCAGGACATGCCTTTGGGACAAGTCTCATAACATGAAGCTCGACTGCCGGCGTGCCACCAAGCGCTTGGCCAGCCCCACGATGGCCGGCTCCAGAAGTAAAAAGAAACGCAAAGTTCAAGCTAGCTGCGGCTGAAAAGCTACATGCGAAGAACTCCTTTATCTGTGCGTACGGTAATGTTCAGAGAACAGAAAAGACTCGGGCTTTGCCTGTTATCACGATTCTCCATAAACGGCATATACGCTTGAGGAGCAGTTTCGAGCCAACTATTCGGTAAGCTTGTAGTAGACCGTCGAGTTGGTTCACATGATGAGATCTGCCTCGGTGACTAATGTTGCACTTTGTCTTAAAGCTCGCAGATCTGTGCCCTCCCGTGCGGAGCATAGTCCACGTATGATACTGCGAGAATAATGGGCAGCGAGCAGGGGGGACAGATCAAGTTCGGTGAGGAGGAGGGGCGAGCGCTTGGAACATGATGGAGACTGGGAAGTTGGGCTGCCTTGCCTTGCCAGCTATCCATCCAATGCACGGGAGATGAGCTAATGGTGCAAGTAGCGGCATGAGTACGTACATAGAAGCAGCTGGCATAGCCTCACATCCCCCTGCCAGCCTCATTTGCTAGGGGGGAGGGTGTGAGGATGATTAGCCGAAGCATTTCGGACATTGACTATTTGGATTCTCGGGCGGTCGACTCGGATAGGACGAGAAAACAAAGCTTTCGCCTCTTATGGATTTATTGTGGTTCGGAGACCTGATAGGGAAGTAGTGTTAGCAACAGTAATATTTTACTAAGGAAGCCCGGGGAAAAGCTGCTCTATGATGTGGGGGAAACAGGCTCGCATCTCAATATTCCCTATCGGATCTTTTCCTCACTTACTTTCTTGATCATCTCCCACAAGTTCTTCCCATCTGCGAGGTCTCTAGTATTGAGAGTAAAAGAAGAGAAACCAGAGGAGAAAAGCCAAACCAGCGAGGCACAAAAATCAAAGCATTGACTTTTTCCTGATGGAAAATCTACTGGGAGAGAGAGAAAAGCGCGTTGCCTGTCTGACGTGGTGTTGAGAACAAAGCGAGCAGTATGAAGCAGGACCGACAAAACCGGCCGTAGACTGAGAATAAGCGATCTAATGCTGCAGCTCGAGGAAGGATGCATCGGCGAGGCTCTGGCTAGACTGCAGGCGCGCTGCTGGCTGGCATCAGGTACCGCTACAAGGCGCTGCGGGTGCGCTGCGGGGGAAGGGTGTGTGTCTTTGAGCCCGGCTTGGCACCGCTACCAGGTACCGGTACTCTGTACAAGTACTTTCCTGCACTCGCCTGCCTCGCGCCGGCTTGCCTCTCTTTCCCTGTCCAGCTGCACCTGCCCAGCGGCTCTGGTCTGCGCCTGCGCTAAAACGAGGGCGTGTGCTTGCCTTGGGAGTGCTGAAGTGCAAAATACATGCAAGCATGGAAGTGTCTAGCAATTGCCGAAGCGGTGAAGCTGGAGGGAGAGGCTCTGGGCGTATGATGGACGAGCTACAGCATGCCAAGTACCCCAAGCCTGATTTCCAGCACGCGTTACCCAGACCTTTTTCCATTCATGTTGACTACAGCAAGCAAATAGTGGATGTTTTTAAGCACTAAGGATGGAGTTTCTTTTTCTTTTTCTTTTTCTTCTCCCCCTTTATTGAAAATAATAGCACCACCAACAGTCCATCAGGGTGTTGCGTTAACTCTGATAGTGCTTCAGCTGAAGTACCGCCACCATCTTGCGCTAATTGCGGCAAGTGGGCGCGCCAGCCCGATCTCTCAAGGCGGGTTAGCGGGCGCTCCCGGCTGGACAGCAGGTACAAGCAAAGATTATGGTTCTTACTGCGGAGCGCAGGTACCCTCCGCTTATAGCAGAATGCTATCTATAACTGTTGGCCCTACCACACCACGTTGCAAGGAGCGCGAGATATAATGCTGTACAGCATCTGCCCAGTAACAGATAGGCGCAAAGAAGTAGCTGCTACATGCTAGTATTCCGCTCTCCACCCATCGACATCTGACGACGATCAGTTCTCGTTAGCCTTGGTAGCATTCTAGCTCGCACTACCTCGATATGGAATGCTGCTCCCTTCTGTCCACAAAGCTCGTTCCCGGTTTTCTTTTGCTGCTCCCACAACTGGTAGCTTAGTAGGCCTACACCCAAACCTACACCCTCACTCAAAGTTCGTACATATATTCCGATATTCCGAGGGAATTCCCGCCCATGCAGGAAAGAAACTGCCTAGTATGATCTAGTGAAACAGAAGCAGAAGCAGAAACACGTAAAAAAAAGTTGCTGGGCAAATCACTCTCGGGCGTGTGCGTCGAGACATCCCCCACCCATTTCCCATTTCCCGGGTTCCTAGCCAATTGGCATCTCTCGATCGAGATAACCCTCATGGGGTTTTTGAGATCGGAGCCGGGGGGACCTTCTGTGATTTGCTTGGGATATGAATATTGCTCGGCTACTTACTCACGCCTTTCGCCTTATCCTTTGAGCCGATGTTGCTTGGGCAGCCACACCGCAGCTGTGCCTTTTTTTTTCTGCCTAGTCAAAAAGACCAAAATACAGCTTTGATGCAAGGGAGAAGGCGGAGGAGAAATGTCGTAATAATCAGGCCACGCGGGGGGCAATTCACTTGGTGAAGGAAGCTTGGCCCAGTCAATTTATGATTAGCTCCTCCACTAGAGACACAAAAGCCTACTAGAGGTTTCTCTACCCGGCTACGACTAGCTAACTCTATGTAGGCGTTTTTATCTCCGTTCATCGATGATGCCCAGTGTTAGGTAAGTGGGCATTATCCTGACTGTACATGACAGAAAGTAGTAGGTGTCCTTCATATTATTACATACTCCGTATAAACACGACGAGCTGACCTTAGCCGCATGATGGCTTCGCGTTTCTGGTGTCTCGTCTCAGCTAGCGGCAAATAATTTGACACTTGAGCGCGTCCATGGCAGAGAGGACCAAGAATACCTGAAGTAATTATACTACCACAGGTCAAAAAGAGAGATAGGGAGATAAAGACGAAAAAGCACAGGGAAAGAACAAGAACAAGAAAACAAAAACAAAGACGAAGTGAGTCAAGAGAAAGAGAAACATGCGGCGCTCGAGTCTCTTAAATTGTCTGAGTAGTAGAGTAGAGGTTGGGTATCGTAAGTCTGCCTCTACCTATTACCTACTAGGTACGTAGGTAGGTACGTAAGTATACTGCATCTACTGCCTTAATGTATGTAGAAAGGATGTACTACCTGTTGGGTTTGGGCACATTTCTGGTTACACAGCAGCAACTACCTAGTACCTAGTATATCCATGCTTGTAGCTCGGCAAGATGATCATTGTCACACTCACTTGGCCTGGCTTGATATCAAACAATTGGAACTATATCAATCGCAAAGCCCTCAGAGCATTAACGATTTTGAAGCCCTGTGAATTCTGTGGACCATATGAAAGATACATTGTTGGTCATCTCTGACCCTAGTCCCCTCTTCTTCGGTTCTGACTCCTTGTTCGGAAGCCCTCACTGGTTTCAGCTCAACTGCCTGTCTGCCTGCTTACCCCATCTTATCTATATCCAAGGCTAAGGTAAAAGCATATTTACAAGCAGCTATATCCTTTTGGCTTGATTCCCTTCCTGTTGCATTTCTGGTTAGCTGGCTGCTGATAGATCTTGTAGTTATACCATCGGGAGTTAGCGGTCTCTAGCTGCTGCATCTCTGCCTTCTTCAAATAATTCCACAAGGCGATTGGATTCTATGACCACTCATCTATCATAATCTCCAGAGGCAAGCTATTGGCTTATATTTACTTTTGTCACCGGTCAGGGCATCACGTCTTTCTTCGGCTCTGTCACTCTTGTAATTGATACTGACCTCGTATTTACCACAGATATCATTGACCACACGAATTCGTTACCGAATCTTGTCCTTAGACCTCCCGAGTACTTTCTGTCAAGCTTGACGATATTCGATTATACACGATCCTAACTGCTAGACACACTTAGTCTAGACTACATCGGAACTTGACTGTACCGGGCCATAGCAGATTATATCTGATTGCCTCCAAACCATATTTGACCACGCCTGACTATACCTGATCTTGATTACTTTTGATCCGACCTACTCATCATCTTGGCTGTACCTGGTTGTACCTGACTGTCCTTTTTTCTTGCTTATAAGTAATTTTGATTGCACCCAGAATCACTGTTGTTTGAGCACTCATTGCATCACCGTCGCCATGTCTAGTGGAGCTACCCTAATTTATCTTATGAAGCGGGACCTTAGAGCCACCGACAACCCCATCTTGTACGGATTATCCACCACCGAGCATGGTTTCACCCACCTGCTGTCCGCTTATATCTTTCCATCCGATCATATCGAAGTTTCTGGTCTTGTCAAAGATGGGAACATAAGCCCATACCTACCCACTAGATATGGTCTCTCTCGGCGTTGGAGGTGCAGCCATCTCTGCGCAAAGTTCATCGCAGGGTCTCTGTGGGACCTAAAGAGAAATCTAGAGAATCTAGGCAGCGGATTTATCATCCTTGTTGGCACTTTTGACGCTGTCCTGAACGGCATGATCGGGCACTCCGTCGCCAACCAAGATGGCCCCCAGATTACGGCTGTGTGGATGATCGTGGACTATTCACCTGGTCAACAAAGGGAAGAAGAGACTATTTCTGCCATATGTGGCGCACACGGCATTAAATTCGATTGGCACTATGATGTGAAGTATTGCATGCATGAGTAAGTTTGCCAAACCACCAATAGAAAAATCGTTTGTTTTGTGATGGACGCTTCTGATTCAAGTTCATGGACATAGTCTCCACTTTTTCGAGGTCGAGTCTGGAATCGACTGCTTGCCTGTAAGTGGTAATCATCACGAGCTTCAACCCTATCTGGCTCTCGGGTGTATCACGACTTGGCAAGTCCATCAAGGGCTTCTGGAGCTCGAATGCGGCGCAGACCCTAACTTGGCTCAAACTCGAGCCTTCAGGAGAAGCTGCGGCGCCAGGACAGAAAGCATTCGATACCATATGCTAGTGGCGAACTTTATTCGCCTCAGTTTAACGAAACATGGTAGCGAGTTGTACAAGATTGAGGGCGCTGGGATGGGCAAAACCTCACTCAAGACGTGGAAATCATCCGCCATACAAGAGCTCGACAGGCCGGGTCAAGTAGTCGGCTCTGTAGTCAGCATGATCCAGCTGCTGATGGGCCTCACCGGCTTTAGCCTTGTCGATGCCAGTCAACTGTGTACTCGTGGAGAGGGGGTAGCGAGAGGTTTCTTCGCATGGTACGGCGCAGAGTACGTGTCATTACTGTCCACTGATCATGATCCTTTGTTGCACTTCTACAGGCAAAAGCGTGCGGGAGTTGGCCCCAGCTATGAGGCCCAGGGCTACAAAATCTCTCCTGCCAAAGTTTCCCGGAAGGTCAGCCTCGACGGGATCTTTTTTCGGAGGCGGATACCCGAGCTGCGAAACCTCCCCAGAAAGAAAAACGTTTTTCAAGTGAACGCCACTGCATCCTCGCAGTTACAGCAGTGTGGTCTGGCATCCAGCATCATGGTGACTCATGACGTGCCATGCACTATGGCTGTTGACCCTACAACGGAGACCACCAATGCTAATAGAGCTCAGGTGGAGGATACCGTGGCTTTAGCTCGAAGGGAAGGCGGATCTATTCATATTGCGGACATTCCCAAAGAAAGGGGAGCGGAGCTTGAAGCTTTCGGATCTGGATTTGGAATTGAAGTTCCAAGATTTCTTGAGGCGCCACTTGGGCTTCCAGAACCAACTGAACTGCCTCAGGGACCACCTCCTAGACCTCGGGGCGCATTTTTTCCCTTTCGTTCTGGCCGTGCTGAGGTTAAAGCGCAGGTGGCTTCGACGGCATGGACACCTACGCCACCAGCAGAAGCAACTGTGCTTTGGAACGGCATGATTCTTCAGCAGAGAAATACTTCAGGTCACCACCCAGGAGTAGCGTTGCCATCGCCATCTCATCAACAGACTAGTGACCCTCTCATTCGCCAATATATTAAACGTCTTTACCTACAACGTCCTCCAGCACAGCTTCCACAGCCACTCCCAGCTCAGCCTTCCATTTGTCAGATGGATATTCCGGCCTCCCAGCTGAGCAACAAGAGCTATCATGTGGCAGCATCTCTCCGTCCACAATCTCTGCCTCCTCCTCTGCCAGCCCCTGTGGATGCATATATTCCGCCACTTCAACAGCGGAACCTGAGTGGGAATCAGAATCCAACCCGTATATTACCTTATCGACCAGCAGCGCCATCGCCTCCTTCTCCTTCTCCTCCACCACCACCACCGCCGCCAACTCTATCCTCTGCAATTCCCCACCGGTTCCATGCGCCTCAGGTTTCACTTCCACGAGATGAGCCTCCGAGAGTTTCTTTGGAGGGAAATTTGCCTCCTGTAATTATGATCCCTCTTCGTCGAGGCCCTCGGAGACTTCGCCCAAGAATTGCTGTGATACCTCACCCAGCACTCGCGGGGTTTCTACCCGTTGTTGCTGAACTAGAAATTATACGCTATTATATAACACAGTTGAGACAAACAAGGTTTCGGGAGAGTTCATCCCATACGTTGATTGATCTTCCTTTTCTCGACAGCAGTCGGATGCATATTGTGCCCTGTCCTCGTGGAGTTGTGCCTCTCCGAGGCGACCCTGACTTTGACATCTTCCGCGAACCACCTCCTTCCGCTGCTCCGGAAGATGTTGACTTGGACGCCTTTGATGAGCTTATTGACGAAGTGGAAGATGATGAGGCTGCTTTTCAGGGTACCTGTATTCGGCATGGACGCAGAGACCCGAGACTTTTGCGCCCCTATCGTGGGCCACGTCACCCTTTCCGATTTAACTCTCGGTATCGTTGATTTTTGTTTGCGAATTGGGCCATTTGACTTTAAGTCGATAAAGTTCGCAAATTCGTCTAACTTCACAAGCCTTGGAGCCACTCTTGTCTCTGGATCTTTATAAACCTCTTCGGTCTCCTCTCGGAGTCTTCAATCTTCTCAGATTTCTCAACTTCTTCAGATTCTTCGGCTCCCTTTGATGCGTTCAAAGCCAGTGCTTTCTCGCTCTAACGCATCGCCACAAAATCCCATCCGACTACATAATTCGCTCTCTCATAATTCGCCCGAGACCCTCAACAACTATGCGGACTCCCAAGGTTTCTGGAGCTTCTCCTAGCTTACTAGGCTCTCAGACTACTAGCACTTATAGATCGCCTAGCCTTCCTAGCCGTCCTATATCCTCTAGACCCCTTACTCCTGCTAGCATTTCTGTGACTTCTCTAGCTACCTCAGAGAGACTAAGCACGCCTCAAATTGACGTTGCTGCTACTTCTTCTCTGTATTGGGAGCTAACAATACCGCCTCCATTCCGTGTCCCCCCAATCCGTCGGTCTGATAGACGAAGTTTAGCCCTGAGCGGTGATACATATTCTGAAATCCGCTACGACGGCCCTCTTCGGCTGACAGACGAGATGACGTACTATCTCGCCCTATAACACTACCACCAATGGCGCAACGCGCAAGACATATGTCCTTGGCTTCTTGGTACACGTCCGGCCACCCAAGAGGTAGTGAAATACGGCCTCATGCATAGATTCCTCGACAGCCTGAGTCCACCTCCGCCACGTTGGGTTTGTCCACCTCCTACCGCGACTACTCGTTGCCGTCGCTGTCGCCATAATGGTAAGGGAGAACTACCATCATAACGCCCAGACAATGAAACAGATACACCATCGACTTCATCGGATCGGTCAAACGAAAGCAGTTACCTGGCATACGCTAAAGGTAAAAAACTCATTTAACGATCACCAAGAACGCCTATGCATGGTCAAATGGGCAAAGCAGATGTCAGCTGAGATGAGTCTTGAAGACTGGTACCCGGACAATATTCGAGAGTTGATTATATTCGAGTTCCAGCGAGCTTATTTTCATCAACCCTTTAATAAGTATGCCTGGGTCCTTTTGCGAGACCGAGACCCAAGTGGGTTTAAATACTACGGAGCTCAGACCTTACGCCTTGGCTATGCCCTGACCTGTGTTGCGAAACTCTGCCTATCGGCAGATATAGAAAACCGAACATTCTAGCAGGATGCATCGGAAGACTTAGCCGAGGCCCTTGTTACCTTTTCTAGCACACATAGTGTGGATGATCTAGTCCAACTAACTATAAAGCCTGTTGAAGATCTTTATGATGCTTTAATTGATATTAAAGATCATGTTGAGAAGGCAAAAGAAAAAGCAAAGTCAGACCCAGATGTGAAGGAGAAGAAGAAGCGTGTGAAAGCTGGGGTAAAAAGCCGGAAGAAGGAAGATAAGTATAAGAGTGAAGAGCTTGTTTATGACTCGGACAGCGATTCCGATGAGGTTGTTAATGCAGTAAATGAAGACTGGTACCCTGACAACATACGAGAGCTTGTTATATTTGAGTTCCAGCAAGCCTACTTTCACTAGCCCTTCAACAGGTATGCTTGGATTCTTTTAAGAGACCGAGACCCAAGTGGGTTCCAATACTACGGCGCTCAGACCCTTCCGCTTGGCTATGCTCTCACCTGCGTCGCGAAGCTCTTGTTAGCGGGTTGAAAAATCTTCACGCATGGGTGTATTATAGTTACATTTAGCTAAAGAATTATAAATTTTTAAATTACTAACCGGATTTTGCTTTGGTCTACTGCCTCTACTGCCTCTACTGCCTCTACTGCCTCTGCTGTAATGTTCTATTGTATAGACTACTTTACAAGATGGTGGATACAATTTTAGCAGGAGATTTAGCCCTTTATATAGAAGAATTAAGCCTCTTACTGATACCTCTGTATTATTTCTCTTTCTTAAATTGGGCTGTGGTTAAATCATCCCAGACTCTACTATAAGCATTCTGGCGATTTAGGAGAATGAGGACGCGCTTAGAATGAAGTCAACCGAGCCGTATGTTGAATCAGATATGCCGCTCCTGAATGTTGATTGTTTTTAAGAAGCTTTCTTCTCTTGTCCAATCATACATCCATTCGATATTACCTGTACCCATGGTGATATAAACGCTGTAATAAATAACGTGGGGAAGCACCTCTTTCTCTATAACCGCCTGCTACTCCTGCTACCTACAAAGTACACAACCAGCCAAAATGACCCAGAGAACTCTCATAGCTCTGATAAATTTGCCTCCCTTCCAAAACAGTATTCCATATGTTCTTCAAACGATATGATCGAGATGGTATCATCAAAACAGCTTTTCCCCCATCTTGTATGCGACGGCATGGAAACTGGCTGGATCCGCAGCCTGGTCCTTTCTGCCGCTATCTTTTACAAGGCCCTTGTCCCACGGAAAGCTAAAACAAACAAAAAAATAATAATTAGATAAATAATTAAGCGAGAGAGCAGCTGAACGCAGGCTTGTCACGGCGACTTTTTTTCCCCTCCCTTTTCTATCGCATCAAGGTACATAATATGATATATCACATACCTAGGTATACAAGCTGAGTGAGCTCTAGTAGTACTACTCTGGGGGAGCTTTAGAAACACGCCCCCTCCGCTACGTCAAGACTTGGGCGTCTTTCGGCTGCAGAGACACTGGCAAAGTACCGATACTTCCATCGGATACGACATGGCCGAGGCAAGCATTTTAGACAAGCCATGGATGGGGTGTGAGAGCTTGTCTATGTCGTGTCTCATGCCGGCGTATCCATCATGGCTGCACAAGCATGATTATGCTTGCTTTTTGCTGGCAGCTTCGCGGTGCGGCCAACTGCAAGAGTGAGCACCTGCACCTGGTATTGTCCAATGACAACTGATGCTGTACCTCCCAAGCCATGGAATGGAATAATGCCGTATTATTGTATGTATAATAGTACTACCAGGTAGTAGGCCTTGCGCGCCTTACTAGAACATTGGGAGAGTGCATCTCTGTACACACCAAGATTCAGTACCTGGGATATCCCTGTATTTGCGACCCCCCTCCTCCAAGCTCCTTCAGGTCGAATGCAAGGGAGCAGTATTTCTACGCCGACGTCGTGCTTCGTGAGCCTTCATTCGCGAGCTTTCATTTTTTATACCGCTAGACGCATGAATGAAGCAGCACATATGCCTGCTAGCACTTGTATGGATCCCCCCTCCACGACAGCAAAGAGCGGTAGGGCGCTGGCAAGCAGTAGCTTCGGCAGTAGTAGTGCTTGTATGGTATACTAAGTGGCAATGTAGGGCTCGGGTAGAGAGAGAAGCTGGCAAGCACACGCAGCTTATGTCTCTGGGACCGGCGGGCACCTCCTCTGATTGCCAGCTGCTTTTTCAACATCTTGTTTCTTCTTCCCCCCTCACTTCTCTCCATCCGTTAATAACTATTTAATGCGTCATCATTCCCCAGAACCTGTTGCTTGCAATTTACTTCCATAAAAAAAAAAGGGCACCATTCTTTCGGCTTATATCCTTCTCCTCCAAGTCTCTTCTCTCTCTCTCTTTCTCTCTCTCCCTATTCTGCGTAGATATTTGGGCAATTTCTCTCTATATCGTCTTCCTTCTTTAGGTGAATTCTCCTTTATTTCTATACCATGCATACTCTTTGGCAAACTCCTCCCTAATAAAAATTCATAGCCAGTGGGTCAACATGCCTAGCAACATGTCAGATGCGCCGGCTCTGCGTGGCGCCAATGGCATTACCCAAGCTCATAGAGATGGAGATCGAGAAATGCAGGAAACCCCTCGTGCGATACAGCCCAGCATTAGCAGCAGGCAGAACAAAGACAACTACACTCCGACTCTTCAGACTTTGAAAGATTTCCTTGCAACATGTCACACCCTAAATCAAGCCACTAAAGCTTTTCTCGACACTCCTCCCCGACGGCAAGATACGCTGCCTTCACTTCAGGGCAAAGTATACCCGCAAAAGATTGTCAAATCCACAAATTTCATGGAGAAGCAAATGGAAGTCTGGCAGCTATTGCTGAGAGACGCAACATCTAGCCTGCAACAGACTATTTTCCCGTCCGCGGAACAAGTCCACGATAAATTCTTCGTCGTGGAGACTGTTGCCGGTGAAAAGAGGCTTTGCCCCTTTGATCGACTTGGTGTTTCGGCTACTGTCCTGACTCTCGTTCGCCAGGTGTTGGGTGACCAAGCACTTAGGGAGACTGTCGGCATAGGAGGAAAGGTTGGCTATACTTCAGCGGGAAGATGCTCTTTCTTGGGAGTTCCCACTGAACCACAGTATCATGACGATCCCTATGAGGACGAAAGATACCGTGGCCTCAGCATTTTCTCTAATATCAACAATGGCCGCCCTCTTTCTGTTGTGGCAATTGAATACAGGCCAAAAGATTTCTCTCTGGATTCAAGCATGCTTGCAGCCTTGGAGGATGGGGTTGTCCCGACATGGGGTAATAACGGCGATAGTTCTTCGCCGGCCGGAGTCATCACAACCATGATTGCTCATTTGTTCAACTACATGGTCGAATCGGGAGTGAACTACGGCTACCTTTACTCCATAGAAGGAATTATTTTCTTGGAAATCCAAAAAGACCCGTCCATCGTTCACTACTTTGTCAGCCTCCCCAGAGACGAGGTGGATAACCACATCGAATCAACGATGCCTTATTCGGCCGTTTCGCAAATTTGTGCCTTTGTCATTCGGGCTGTGCGTGCAAAATCAAGCTGTATGAAGCGAAATGATCAAGCCGATGGGCTTGCTGCTTGGAAGAACGAAATCGTAGGTCGAGAGAACAACATTGACAAGATAGCCATGCAGCTTCAGCAGTGGGGAAATCCAAACGTCTCATCCGTCGCAGGCCACGAGAATCAGGAGAAGATGGATACCGATGCTGACACCAACGAAGATGAAATTGATAACGAGTCATACGACAAGTTCGACGTTGAGATTAGCGAAGAGACCTCTATGAATATTGAAATCAAGATGGACTCTGATCTTATGGAAGAGGACCTACCAGCTGCTGGCGCTGCCCCATTGGATCAACAACAAGATCAAATGGAAGGTCTAACGTCACAGCACGAACATTCTATTCAAAATGACGAAGAGGAAGAAGACAAAGAAAACCAAAACGAGAACGGCCAAGATATTACGCCGGTCAACGATGACTATGATGATGAGATGCATGAAGGCAAAGATGTTGTTGACAATGTTGACCTTGAAAACAACAAAAACGACGACCAAATCTTATGCATCACAAAAGATCGTGTCAAATCTATTGATTCTAAAAAGCGCGAAGATACATACTGCACGCACAAATGCCTCTTGGGAGTAGCGAACGGTACGCCTTTGGACCAGGCATGCCCCAATTTCCGTTTTCACGGAACCAAGCACATCAGCAAGGACGAGTTTTTGGAGCGACTCAAAGATCAGCTTTCCCGAGCAGGAGAGGCAAATGCTCACTGCTCCCCCTTGGAACTATGGGGCTCTATCGGGACTTTGTTCAAGGTGACGCTTGTTGGCTATGGCTATACGTTTGTGACCAAAGCCACCCTGCGAGCGAACTGGGTTTATCTGCACCGCGAAGGCGAAATGTACGGCATGCTAAAGGATATCCAAGGTTCTTGCATACCGGTCTGTCTCGGAATCGTAAGAGTAGATCCGGAATTTTGGCATGAACACAGGCTCCTCAGCCAGTTCATGGTGCTTAGCTGGGCTGGGCTGCCAGTATATGAGAACTTCGACGAGGGGGAGAAGAGTTTGTTTGGTAACTCCGTCTTCAGAGCTTATAGTGAACTGCACAGGGCTGGGCTGCAGCACCGGGATGCGGATCTATCAAACATGCTGTACAATCCCCAGCTGGGCCGAATCATGATTGTGGATTTTCACGGGGCCCGCTTCCACCCTGATAGCTTAGCCGGTTTTGATGCGGACGGTAATGATATGGCTAAACAATCAGAAGATGATGGCGAAGATGATGACGAGGGAGTTCCGTATCAGGCTGATGGCAGCGTCAGCAAAAATGGCGCCAGCGGCGATGGCAGCAGTAACGCTAACGCGAGCGAAACCCTCCAACAAAGCGTCGACAAGGCTGAGTGCTTGCGCAAGGAGTTTGAAGAGGAGTGCAGGCGAGAACTCATACACGCAGTCAATCTCATGGACTACCTCGTTTGGGGCCTTCATGGTCGAAGAAGTTGACTAGGTGGCATTACATATGGCTTTTTCATGGAAACGGGATACCCAGAGTATGGAAATTCGTGCTTTGAGACGCGATCAATCTAGCAAAATAAAGGGTGGCTTTAAAAGAAAAATAAGAAAACGAAGAAAAAGAAAAAATTGAACAAAAGAAAATCTTGTGATAAAAATTTCAAAAAAGAAAAAAAAAAGAAGGAAAAAAGATTTAGGGAAACAAACCTTAGAGTTTGGGGGAAGATGGGAAGCATTATGGGACACACATTACGGGACGAAATTGGAACAATTTGGCGAAAACACGGACAAATGGTTTCTTTTGTCTTTTTGTCTTTTTCCTTTCTATTAAGTTGTATTTATATAACCACTTTTCACATTTGGGTTGGCCAATAAGCCTTGGGTATTGCTAGCAAACAATGCAGGAAAGCCATCATCGGCTCTTACCATTTAATCTTCTTCTTCTTTTGTTGATAGTGGTGGGCGTGAGGCAGGCTGTCTCGTGACTCTGCCAGGAGATACCAATATTCCACACTGTATTTCGGTATTTCGTAGACGCTTTCAAATATCACTGCCTCCACATGTTTTACTTCCCCTTTTCCCAGCTCGCCTTTCTTAATTTCACTTTTACGCAGTAGCATTCGTCTCCACACGTCCATTTTCTCTCTCAGCCGAGTGTCTCTCGTGGTTCTTAAAGACTGCCAGTATGCCCAGGTCGTACCCAACCTTGAGACAACCGGCCGTTACGAAAGCGACCCAGAACAAGCCATGATCTGCCAGTGTACCCGTCAGGAAGGGACCCAAGCTGGCGCCGACCGTCTTGCACACATTGATGACCCCCATGATTGCCGTCCGTTCGCTTGGCTTGATGACGGCAGCTAGGAAGGCCGCCCGGGGAGCGACATCCATGCTTGCGGTGGAGGAACGAAGCCACAGGAAAAGGAGGGAGAGGCGTACGTCGGGGAAGGCGGGAATGAGACTGAGGAATACAGACGAAGGAAGGTGGGTGAAGACCATGGTCTTGATTGGACGCATTAGCAGTTAGTCGGTGCAAGTATGCATATTACAGCATAGAAGATGCGGGTGCATTCGTACCTTGATATTGCCAAATCGTTTGGCCAGGGAAGAGGCGACCAGCATAGAGCAAGCTGAAGTGATGCTTGTCACGAAAAAGATGGACCCTAAGCTACCCTCCTTGATGCCATAGCGCCAGCGGAAGAAATAAGTCACCCAAGACCTACAAGTACGAGCATAGGTTAGCGCATGGCCATCGTAATGCTTTCAAGCGGTGGGGAATGCCGCACTACGTTTAGGAGAGGGAATACTAACATGCTAATAATACCGGAAGCCAAAGAGTCTATAGCAAAAAAGAAACATAGGCTTGTCATCATGGCATAGCCTTCTCTGCTGATATCGGGGAGAAGGCTCAAAAGCCGACTGCGGCCCGCTCGTTGCTCGGTTGCTCCATTGGCGTTGGCACTGCCTAAAAGTGGCGATGCCTCTGTGCTGCCAGCCTCGCTGGATATAGCCATCTTCTTTGTGGTAGAAGCCTTTGCATCGGCCTCGACAGCAGCGCTCAGGAGCAGAGTAAGCGTCAGCTTGATCAGGCCAACGGCAGCATATCCAAGGAAAGCAAGTCGGTAGGCGTCCACATGCTCCCACTGGAGGCTAGTGGAAACGTATTGAATAACCCATCCGCAAGTTATGAGCCCACAGGCCACTCCAGCCTGGCCAAGCAGGCTGTACCATGCATAGACATCGCTTCTGGAAGCAGACTCCGTTAGATGCGCAACCACGCTCTCTTCTATAGCCCGGAAGGGACCAATCTCATTGCCACTATGAAACACGCGTCTGGTTAATTTCAAATACTATTTTCGAATCAGGGAAAAAAGTTGGCTTCGGGGTTCACATGTATACACATGTACACACCTCGGACTGATAACGCCAAATATGGCTGCTGCAAGTAATATCCAATAGTTTTGGCAGAGCGCAAAGGTGACGCCGCTGCCCACCACCATCAAAGCGCCCATGGACAGAATGGCCTTTCTCCCCAGCCCATCTGCGACGATTGTGAGTATGAAGCTGATGCAGACATCGCCAACCAAGGTCAGGGTCATGAACAGGCCGATGTTGGTCTTGGAGATGCCCAGAGCCTGCAGATACGGCACCAAGACGAGTGTCGACCCTCCATAGGCAAAGAGGCGCACAAAACGCTGCAGGCAGAGCAGTTTGACGTCGAGAGGGCTGTGGAAGAGAGACACGAGGCCGAGCTCAGAGAGGACGCGGACAAGGATGCCAGGCTTGGCGGCGGATTCGAGAGACGAGCTCTCCATGGCGAATCTTCCCCCTCTTTGTCTTCTTCTCTTCTTCTCTATTCTTTTCTTGATTCTCGGCTTCCTCTGATTTTATCTTGTCATCATTCCTCTTCTTTTGCCAAATATGATGTTCTTTCTCTCTTTCCCTTCTCTTTCTTGAGTGAATCGAATCTGCTTGGACGGGCCAGCCTGTTCTACTTATAGTGATTCAACCTGGCAGACCGAATAGCCACCCCACTGAAACGAACGGATGGTACCTCGCCGACTCACCCAGTCGCGGTGCAAATGGAGGTACCTCGGTGATAACGGCCCTGCTCCGAGACCCATCCTCCTGCCAGTCCACAGCCACCAGGACATGACCGGCTTAGTGATCACAAATGGGAGGGTTAGGATGAGGAAATTTTCTGCAAAGAGGACAGAAAATGGAGCACGGATGCCTGGACGGTGATGCGTTTTCGGAATTACCACTTTGCAGGTTGAGAGTCTTGTATTCGGCAGTTGGATCGTAAAGGCACTTTCTGCGCGTATAATCTCGGTTTACGTAACCAAGGTATCGATAAGGTCGGTAGGTTGACATTCGAGAAGAGCGCAGCATTTGCTATCTAGTAGAATAAGTAGTTGTGTAGTAGAATGCGCAGCTGGTTTTCTCTTTGTCTTCGAGTGGCTGATAACCTTCTGGCACCCTAGTGTCCGGTAATGGTAACGGTATGGATGGTGCCAAACAAGTGTCCGCCGCTATAAATCCTAAATCCCCAACCACGACTTTCTATTAATATAGCTGAGTTTGCCAGGAGGACAAGCAGCTACTGAAAAACTGGAGAGTTGCAGTAGATGGGAGACTTTTCATTTTTTAGCAGCAAATAACAGCAACATTGGCAAGGTCGACGCAAATATGACTTTCAGAGTGTATGTAGAATGCTGTAATTAGTCTCACATTGGCGGTGGCAAGTCGCCAGCCGTTGGTTGTTAGTCTTGCATGTATGACGTCTGTCTGTGACGTGACGCCAATGTCCGGCTGCACGAACTTGATTTCAACTTGATTTCGTCCAATATTTATTTCACATTTTCCATCCATTTCTTCATACAAAACACTCTTAACGCATCTGTAAATCATCCTTTATTCTAGGGATTCATTGTCTACTACAGCCTCGTTCATACTAAACTATCTAAGGCGCCACCATGGACTTTGTGAATAAATTGACCGGCTCTGGGAATAACTCGGGAAACAGCGCTGGAGAGAGCCTCTCGGAGCAGCAGAGCGGCGGCGGCGGCGGCGGCGGCGGCTTCATGGGCAAAATGAACGACATGGCCGGTGGAGGTGCTCAAGGAGAAAAGGACGAAGATTTTCTTGATAAAGGTTGGTCTCTTAAGGCTAGTACAATCTCTACCTTTTCCATGTACTAATATGCGACTTTTAGGTGTGGACTTTGTTCAAGAGAATTTTCTGGGTCAAGGCGATCAGAGCAATGAATCAGCGGCTGAACAAGCGAAGGACGAGATGATTTCGGATGCTATTCGTGAAAGGTATAAGGATGCTACAGGGAGCGATTTCCCCATCAAAGATAAAGACAAGAAATACGGAACGTAGAAGGGTGGTGAGCATTCAGACTGTCTTTGTTGGTGCAGGGGATTTGAGTTGAAAAAACAATCCGCAAAAAGGAAGGGGGGTAAAAGACTGTGCCTTTTCGTCCACGACGACAAAAAACCAGGTAGTCCGACTCATATATCTATCTCTAAGGAGAGTAAAGAGAAGAATTCATGTCCGCAGCATCCATGCCATAGAACATGACACTTGAAGTTGCCGTTCAATTTTGAATGAGATCCCCAGAATATAAAGCAGCGATCAAGCCAAATGCCATATTGATACTAGAAGATGTCTTCTCTTTGAACGTCCTCTTCAACACACTTTTTCACCCAGTCCCAGACTACATTGTACCACATTACGATATTCTCTGGTTTGGTGACAACATTTCCTTCGTCTGGGAACGTCAAGAGCCGACTGGGAACACTCTGAGCTTGCAAACAATTGAATGCAGTTAGTGCCTCTGTAATTGAACATTGTTTGTCCTTCTCGCCGTGGATAATAAGCGTCGGCGGTGCATTCTTCCAGCCGTAAAAGAAAGTCGACCTAGCCATGTCATTCTCGTATATCGTCTCCGGCTCCGCGTAAGGGTAAGAAGCGTCGAGTTTGTCAAAGTTGTCAAAGACAGGCTCTTTCGGCAAAAAGGACACAGGAGGGTCGATTGTTCCGCTTTGGTAGACTGCACAGCAAAACTACATTTACAAGTCAGTTTCTGACCTGAAATCAGTGCGATGAATCCCATACTAACCTTCTTAGCAGCTTCGTGGCCTAGTACCTTGTTCACAAGATATGCTGAACTGCTGCTTCCCACAATGGTACCCTTTCCACTGTCTATATATGGAATACCTTCAAGGTAATCAATAAGAGCGAGGAGATCTTGAAAAGGCCCCTCTCCTCTCTTATTTTTGATTCCTGCAAATATGTCAGAAACACAACACGAAGCCAATGTCTTTGAGGGGGTTGATATCGACCGACGTACGCCTCACGAAATCTAGCCCATATCCGCTGCTGCCGGTGATATTTGGCAGTACAACAACGTATCCCTGGGTCGCCCAAGCAGCAAAATTGGACTGTTGTGTATAAATTTTAGCGCAATCTTACTTGTCAACATTTTATACGACTACACCTACCATCGTTGACCACTCGTTGTTCCAGGCCATAGCTGGGCTGCCGTGAGGCACCAGCACCCAAGGGTACTTGTGGTTTTCGTCAAAGTCTTTTGGTAGTATCAACCAGCTATGGATGAAATATCCATTGGCCCCTTCAAACCAAGAATCCATCACCATGCTAGAGGAAAGGTTAAACTTGGCTCCGTTCTTGGTTGCCGAAGATACGGTTCTCACAATGCTAGCATCTGAAACTCGAACAATCTGCCACAGGCTGCTGTCAATGAAGTTAGACGATGTTACCAAGAGATGATCCCAGTCCCCATGCCGCAGAGGGTAAAAAGCAGCACAGCTGCTGCCGGCAAAGAAGACTTTCGGCTCAGCTCCGTCTTCTAGCATGAGATGGGAGAGCGCCTGGTGGCCCAAATGGTGGCTCCTCAAGATCACAGAGTCAGAGCCACCGACAAATTCAAAGGCGTTTGGCGGATTCGGGTCATCATCATCAACACAGGTAACAAGGCTGAAGACGTCAAAAGCATCCAGCGACTCAACAGAGCCCAGGTATAGCCGAGTGTTGTAGGGGTCTTCGTATGCCGTGTAGAGGAAGCCAACGGCCGATTCATCTGGCGAAAATCTGACGTTTGTTATCGAAGCGGGCTCAAAGCTGGTGGGTATAAATATTTGCCTTGGCATCGCCTCCGCAGGTAGGGAGAAGGAATCCAGGTGGGCAAAATAGATGGACGTGGCAGGGCTTCCACCCGGCCCCCGCTCTCTCAGATTTCTGGAAGAGAAGACGATGCCATCGCCACAAATGTCAAACTCGTCGCAGGGGTTGTCGGTATACATGCGAGATGGGGCCTCCAAATCTATATCGTCAATCAAGTTATATAGTTGGCCTTGGAGTGCCCAGCAGCCTTCGTGTAGCACTAGCTCGTTGTACCAAAGACTGCACCTATTCGGTCTCCGAGATGCATTCCACTGCGTAGAGCAGTTAGAGTTGGAACACAAAAAGCAATAATTGAACGGGGTTGCAGTGGTAACTCAACTATAGGAATCTCCGTGTCATACAACCTTGCTGAGGATCCCTTCTGGGCAACTTCCTGATTATATAGCCCAGTATCGCCAACAAGGCCGGTGACTACAAACGCGACATTTCCATTGCTCAATTCCTTGAGCTTTAAATTCGACACAGGCGCGTCGATTTCGGCCGCCAGGTAGTGCTCTACAGACACATCTCCGGCATATGCCACCATGACCTGAGTCCGACCCTTGTCGACAAAGCGGAGGTAGATGACATCGAGCTCTGTGGTGGGAATCCACATGGCGTCGTGGACTCCAGCATCGTTGGAAATCTGCTTGGAGTTTCCCGTCTGGAGGTTGAAAACACGCAGCTCGTGGGTTGTCTTGTCGCCAAGGATATGCGTCGAGACGGTATAGAGAGCATGCGTGCCATCTCTGTTTGGAACCGCCGGGCTGCGCCTCGGGTCGCTCAACAGAGCCTCAGCAGTCAGCTTCTGAACTCGAACCATGGCGGATCAGAAGTGAAAAGGAAGTTAAAAAAAAAATCTCAAGTAAAAGATTCTGTTGGTTTAACCCGCGGCTGCAAATGCGAAAAGAGAGCTGAACTTGGCCAGCCAAGGAGTGCTCATTTCTCAAGACCACGCAGTGTTGCGTGCTTCGGCGAGGATTCTATGTCTACGAGATGATGAAACGCGGCGCTGGCCCAGGCAGCATTTTTTTTCCCGGGTGCATCCAATTCGCCGCTCGAGAGAGGGATTGCAGCAAATAGAATCGAGATGACAGACCCCCGCTCTGGGACGCGTTGGCACATGCGTGGCACGACAGAATGGACAGAGGCTTGTAGGGCACTCATGCATTTCTCCAAATACGGATGTAGGATTGCATGGATTCCGACGGGGAGAGAAGCCTCGGTCAGCTCTATTGGACATCAGCCATTGCCTTTCGCTTCCCTTTGTTTGGTTGTCTTGTGGCCATGATCATCCGACACTCACTATTTACTATGCACCTTGTTGCGGTTAGCCAATGGCCAAACGAACTGCTGCTCTTGCATCTTGGGTTGCTCGCAAGTACAAGAATCCAGAGGGCCACCTACATGAGGGCAGTCGGATGATTTTGGGGCTGAGGATGACTGGCAGTAGGTAGTCTTGAAAACGCAGAACAAGGCCCAAATTAGAGGCCGTGTGACGTTTGCCTCAGAGAATACTTCAAAAACACTGAATCAGAGAAGCGTTGCTTTCTCTTTGCGCGGATTGAATTCTCAAGAAACGATTGGGACGGAAAGCACATGGTACAAATTGGAGATACACAGGTACAAGAGGCACTTGCACACGGATAAGGTACCCTTCGCAAATAAGGCAATACTAGAAAGAAACTCTTGATTTAATATCGTATCTATTATTTTTATAAATGGAGAAGAGGGAGGGGGGAGCCAGTTATATGTATGCATTTTCAGTGCAATATTCTTAAGCATGAAGCCTTTGTAGAACGAGGAGCAGATAAAAGAACCTGAGAGCCGACAGAATAGCCCGTTGCTGCCTGCTGATTCTTTTAGAGTGTGTATTGCCTCAAGAACTAATCTCTGCTTCAACCGCCTGCAGCCCGTCTGCACGTATGCTTCTCTACTGCCGTAAAAACCACGGCTAGTGTTTAAATATAAATCATTTTCAAGCAATACAGTGTTCAATTTATTATGGGGATGCTGATAGGCTTATTAACAAACCCTTGAAGAATCTCAATTCTGACCGAGGCTAGCGTTACCATTCGCAGACTCCTGCCATCATCTTTCCGCCACCACCATTCAAAACAATCGCTTTGCTTCCAAAATTACACCAACGCCACTATCAAGTTAGTGGCCACCCAAATGCTCGCTGCTATGATATACCGAGGCACAGCTGCTACTAGGTACTCGGCCGAAAAAGACTCCCTAGTCTAGCCAATATGCCCTAAATTCAACGGGCGGTACAAACACCTCACTATCATTGGGAATAGACAGCCGGGTGCTAACAAAGACGAAACAGGGACCGTCATGACGTTACGCCCGCTCCGGCTTAGACCTCGACGCCATGGCGAGCTGAGAGTCGATCCCCGAGAAAGCACTTTTGCTTCAAACCTCTCGGCCAATTGCCGCGATCGTTGACAGCCCTAAAAGTTTCCGCACCCCATTTCTAGTCTCCGAACTGCCACTACCGGTAAAGAAGAGATTGTTTAATACAAGTATGCCACTAGGAAGCTGTTTCAGAGGCAGAGGGAATCTAGCGATGTTACGCCACTTCGAGCAGAAAGATACAGTATGCCGCCGGTGGTAAAGCTAGCTGGTCCGGTTTCGCTCACCGCGACCGTCGGCGTAGAGTCGACCGATTGCTCTCTCTCCGTCAATCTCCTCTCCCCCGTGGGGACAGTCCGATTGTACGAGAGCCCTTCTTGGCCAATGCCAATCCCAATCTTGAGATACGACAGGCCTGTTTCAAGTCGGCGATAAAAATATCCATCCGCAGCAATGGTAAAACGACAGCCATCATTACTCATGGCTCCTCGTATACAACGGCCAGATAGACGATTATGAGTGCCACTTCTTTTCTCCCTCCCCCCTCGCTCTCCACGCACTAGCAGCGGGCGAACATGAATCGTGTCAGCCGGCAGCTTAACCCTGTTGCTTTTTTGGAAACGGGGAAGAACAGCACTACTGGTACTAGCCATTAAACGCAATGGGACGATGGCGGGCCGATTTAATAATGGATTGGTCCTTTTGCAAGAAATCCACTGGAGCTTCAGGAGAGAAAGGGAAAAAAAAAAAAAGTTTATGCATGCAGGTACCAAGAAAGCTAGTGGTAAATAATGCGTCTACTATTTGACATATTGCTCCGCTTGAGGCTCTGCGGACGGCAGATGGGAGCTGAAGATAACGCTCGTCTATCTGAGCAGCCCTGATCGCGGTAGCAATTCTCCACGAACGGTCCGATTCCAAAAATTGCTAGTAATCAGATGACCAATTAACGTATTGAGAACATCACCATATAAACTAAGTTGTTTACTGAGAGAAGAGGTATTATACTAATATATCTGCTATTAAGAGGATGCGCTTATCAAAAGCCCCTCTGCTATCTCCATAAATCGCTATAATGTAGACAGAAATGAATGTAGAGATGCCAAAAAGAAAAAGAAAAAAAAGCTAACCAGTTGTAATATTACATTTCTCATCAAGGCTGTGCGGGTGCCAGCGCTGCATGCAAATCCCATACATATCCTGCCATATCCCCCCCCCCCCCCCCCAATGGACATAAGAAATTCTAAAAGCAATGGAGGAAAAAAAAAATAAACTTTTTCTTCTAGATGGCTCTTCTCGTGCTAACGGCGTCCCTTTCCGTGCTGTTGACCGAGGGGCTGCCGCTTGCGACTGGATCGGGGAATCTGATATCTCGGTCCTTGCCTTCTTCGACTTCCACCACCACAGTTGTAACCAGGTCCATTTGGATTCCAGGCCCTCGTAGGGACTCTTGGCTAGAACCTCGGGGTATTCTCCTTTTTTCTTGGTTCATGATATTGGAAGAGTGTTCAGCCAGGCGTTGCCATGACCACCATCCACCAGTAGTCTTGGGCTCCATCTTCCTCCTTCTTCTGCCTTCACCACCCTGGACCCAGATCATGTTGCCATAACGGCGAGCCTTGGGCGTTTGCAAAAAGGCAATTGTCCCAACGCCTGTATCGGCGGCGTCTAGATCGTACTTGGAGGCAAAGATGATGGAATGGCGAGTTGTTCCGAATAAGACGCAATCGAAAAAGCCGTTGAGGGAGATGAGTGCTCCCGCAAAACAAAAGTATCCCAGCGGGATGTCGGCTCCAGCCATGGACGCCACACGCTCTGTGGCCAGTGGTAACGTACACATGACGTAGATTACCGGGTAGATTAGAAATGCTGGATTGTGATCTGACTGGTGCCCAAGATCTGTGCTGCCATCTGGGTTGGCGGCACGGCGACGGCGGGCCTGTTTACGAAGCGAGATCCATATGCCAATGTAAAGTCCACTGGTCACGCCAAGAGAAATGAAGATCCATAGATAGTGGGTGAGCAAACGGAGACGTTCGTATTCAGAGTTGATCCAGCACTGAGTGAATATACACACGTTAGCAAATCAAAGATGCACAAAACAATGCTGGTCGTAGAGGAATGTTTATCAAAACATAAGGATACAGTAGAATGTTGGCAACATACCCAGGCACCGGCTCGAACAAATAGTCCGCCATGCTCACGTCCGTTGTTTGTAATAGCGATGGGCAGTGTCGAAATGAAATAGACAAACAGCCACACAAGACCGATAGACAAGTACAGCAATCTCTGTGATGGCCGATATCCCTTGACGACGGAAAAGAATGTGTGTATCGCGATGAGGGTGATGAACAGGCTTGATGACAAGTCCCCGGTCGACACGAAGAAGCCTTGAGCCCAGCACGTTTTCGTGTCCACCAAGATGGCATTTCGATTGATCCACGTCGAGTTGAGGGCAAAGGCAATCGATTGATGTAGATCGGCAATGAGCAGATTATAAATGAGAATAAGAAACTGATTTGGCGCGCCTTTCAGTGGCCGGATAGGCGGGCCTGGATCCTGGGGAAGGTTCGCGTCGCCCTTTACGGAGGCGTCTTGAGATTCCCTTGAAGGTGAGTTAAAAACGCCGTCGATTCCGAGGGTGAAATCTGCGGCATGTTGAGAAGCCGATGCCTCGTGGCCTGCTCGGTGAACGTCCTGTTGAGGCTGGTTTTCTTGTTCACCCTCGCCTCGGTGTGTGTATCGGAATCGGTCTTCATTTTCTTCCCGCACGAATAACTGCCAAGCAACAATCTTGTATGTGAGATATATGAAAAGAGTTGCTGCGGAAACGAATGAGATGCAAGATAGCACTGTGATGGCAGTAAGACCGCTGCGGAGTGATGAGGTCAGAGGGCCGAGCGATTGCCCTTCGATAGGCAGCTCCCCTTCCGGCATGGTAAAGGAATAAATAAATGAATCAAAGTCTGACTCCTTGGATAGTAACTAAGAAAAAAGGAGTCTATGATCTTGCTGTGTTGGTGGAAATCGTCGTCGCATATCGATCACCACAAGGAGTTGATGAAATAAATCGATCAGAAAGCAGCCGGGTTGCGAAATGCAGGATGAATGAAATCAGAGTTTAAAATTGGAAAATAAAGAAAGGGAAGAGAAAGCAACAAATGGTCGATAAAAGAGAACGATGACAGTGAAGAGAAGCAAGAAGAAACAAGTTGCTTCAGATCTTCACAGGGAAGAAAGAGTAAGAGATCTCTCCCTCCCTCTCTCTCTCTTTTCTGCTGGTAAGTAGATACCGAAAAATGAGTTGCAAAGTAACAAGAGTCGGTGGGTACTGGGGATTTAATAAGCCGTAGTAAGGATGGAGAAGGAATATAATGGACAACCACCACATGGAGATCTCCATAAATCCTACATAGCGTCGTGGGCTTTGTTAGGGGGGGGGGGATTGTTATACGTACCTGTAATACCGTACGGGCAAGTGCGTATTAGTATCATCTGTTGGCGACTTTCCCACTCTGCATTCCCGTCGAATGCCCATGTTATTCCCATCATCCAATGTCGGGACAAGTCTCTCGGCGAGGTGGGGAAGGCATGCCCAGGCTAAGCCTTGCAAAGCATGGTTGTAGGTAAAGACTTGAATCATATAGCCTGCAAAGCTAATCTGGCGCCTTCGGCTTGAAACAGAAGCGTCCAGGGGCGCTGAGACCGTCTGGCATCCACATCGCCAGCAGTAGTTTAAGCCGTGGTGGCCTGGGTCCGAGCTTTTTGTCTTGCTCTCATCTCATATTAGTAGCAGGTATCTGGGTGCAACCACACGAAGCGTTTGCTTTCCTCGGATCAGGTCTTGATAGCCCCGAACTCGCACAATGAATGACAAGGCACGGCTAGATTGTAGCATTGTTAGGTTGGGCCGGCAAGAGGGAGCTCCTCTTTGTAAGAGTTCGCATCCACGACTCCATAGGCCAACAGACGGACGGATAGCCAAGCCAACCCAGCTTCCCGCCACACCTCATAGTTTCCCGTGGCGCCTGAATGGCTCCAAGCACGATCTTTGCCTCGCACCGCGGCAAGCAGCGTCAAGCACATGACCGCAGAATACTGGATATATACTACCACAAACTAGTAGTAGTAAGTAGTTTCTCGTGCTGCTATTTTACGCCTGAACAGGCAAGTATCGTAGCATTGCTCCTGGGTAGCATGGCGTACTACATATGTATGGCATGCATGCGATTCCGCTACAAGGTAGCCTATACGAGCGCTCGTCCCTGTTGTTGTTGGCAGGGCCAGTGCTAAAATTCTTCGCCATGGTCCCAGCGCGGCCAATCCAAGCCCATTCTGGAACTCTCTGCAGGCCCAAAGCAGAGTTAGACGGCGTCTCGGCGTTGATTTGACAAGGCCCCGCGGCGCTGTCATTGGCTTCGCAGAGGCAGGGATGCAACCAAACTATGCATGAGAGCGATTCTCAGCGCCCCCGCTAGGATTACTAGACTGGGCAAGCAGCGAAGAGACCAGGGGAGAGACTGCTGCGGGAGCCGCTCTCGCTCACGTGGAAAATGGGAGGAGGCGGTTCTCGCTCTGGCCCACGCCAGGGAGGAACAGCAGCGGAGTCGACGCCAGTGGCGCCCTTCGTTCTCGGTAGGCGGCTCGGCTTTTGGTGTTTGGGAGCCTGTAGCTGTAGCCCGCCATCTGCAGCTTGGCTCGCCGTGCGGAAGAGCCATTAGCCTTTGGTTATGCTGTTATACGCCGTATAGTAGTAGCGTGTAACTCAACGTGCAGTTTCATGCTAGCAGACCAAGTACTAGATTAGTAGTCGCCGATGGGAGTGCAGACTAACACTGACGTCTGGCTTGCTGTCCCTGAGTTGGTTAGGACATACATACTTGTAGATGCTGTATGCACCTGCAGTTGGCTACCACCTAGTTGCAGCCTGCAGGATCGAGCTCGGCCGCACCGTTGACCGTGGCCCTTATTTCGTTAGTATGCAGCGTCCCGGAACGGATGACGAGGTTTGAGCAGGGACCGACTATGTCCGCCGCCTCTCCTCCCCTGGCAATACCTATACAAGTAGCAGCAGTACTGTACTGCTTCTCTGCTGCAGCATGAAGAGGAGCAGTATAGGTAGCCACCTACGCTGCAGATACAGGCGTTTAACCGGCGAGTCTCTCCAGATAAGCGCAATGCGGCGCCCGTAGCAGATGCTATAGCAGTAGTTGGTGGTGGTTAGCACAGCTAGACAACCAGAAGCCTAACGCCTTCCGGGAATCCGCACAACTGACGGCGAGACGAGAAGAAATTCGAGCAGGGGGGCCCGGATAAGCAACCGTGCATGCATTTGGAGTGCAGCTAACCGTGGCTGCGTTCGGAGCCTGTAATTGTGCGAGGGGATTCAGAAATTAGGTTGGCGGGACGTTGACTGAGTCTGGGTCACGAGATTATGCGTGTTGCCTCAGGTAGCAACCTTGTAATATTGAGCCTGCTAACCCAGACAAGACGACATTGCAGTAACAAACCGTGGAAGTGCCCAGGGTGATGGGTGATAGGTACCAGCTGGAACAACAATATCAATGGCGATGCAGGCGAGATTCCATATGAAGGCATCAGACTCCGGCCAATCAGACGGCAACGGCTCGCGATCTCGCTCCTATGGCTTGCTCTGTGGGCTGCCAATCTACGTGTGGCTTGACAGCACCGTCTCCGATCAGTCCAGAGGCGCTTAATGGAGGTTACAGTGGCAATTCTATCTGGTCAGGTCCCATCAATTTCATCCCATGATTCCCAGATACTACTACCTATGTACGACAGGACGGGCGCAGATCCAAGCTTCGTGCGTCGTATCGTCGCCTCCTCCATTTTAGCCTGACGGACACATTCAACGAACCTAGCACGGCGCTTTCTGCTGGTGATACGAAGCAGCAGTGCCTGAATACTACGCAATTTACGCCCGTACTCAACGGCTCAGGATGCTTCCACCCTATCATCAACCGAGGAAGACAAGATCTTCCCAGTCTGTGCGCAACGGTCGTTTCGTTAAGAGGGATTGGCCAAGATACGGCCTTGTACTGTACTACGGGAGGCATTGTGGCTTGGCGGCTGCAAAGGAAGCCTGAGCCAACATTTCTCTTTTTCTTTTTTTCTTTTTTTTCTCTCTCTTTTCACATAAGCAAGGCTACAAAGGCATCTTAGTGTACGATGCGATGCCCTACGCGTATAGCCAAAGGGCCGATATAAGAAGACCTGGATGTGCGGCTGGATGCGGAGCACTAAACTATCGATGAAGGACGGAGGGGACATGAAGCTCACCATGCATGGCATGGCAAACCTGGTCTACCTTATCGTCAACGTAGATATTATCGACCTGCTGGGTACGGGTTAGCAGCCTTGTAGCCTCGGCTCCAGCTTGTGTCGAGTTGGTTAGCAGTGCGACGCCGCATCCGATGGACAGTTGCATCGGCCGTCACAGCCATCGCCGCGAGAGCAAAGAAACAAATACGAAGGACAAATGCATGCTGCAAGTCCCCCCTTATTTCTTTTTCTGCCACTTGCATTGATCGGCCGCAATGCAACGGCACAGGGGGGTCTTATTTTGTCCCCGCAGTCCAGATCTAGGCTCGACTGGGTCAAGCTGACTGCTTTCGATGCAGCTGGTTGTGGAGTTTCGGATGGGTCGAAGGAAGACAGGGCTTACAACTGAGAGGAGCCGAAGACCCTGTCAGTGTCAGCGGCATCAATGGCGTGGAGAGAGAGAGTGTGTCAATACGGCTATGCCTACTCCGTACTCAGCTTGATGACGATGATAATTGATGGACGACCTGATGCTGGGGATGAGCGGCGGCCCTAACGAAGCAACACCGAAGCTCTGACAGAGAAGTCAGACAGGGGTAATGCAGTCGTGGACGGACAGGGCGATTAGATCGAGAGAGGACGAAATAGCCAACCAAGGGCCAACAGCGTTCAGGCACCGGGCCGTTGGATGACTCTGGTTTTGGTCCCATGAGCAAAGCACACACGGTTGCGGGTGATTGTAACGACCGTCCTCGCAAGGCCTTAATACAGTGTTACATCTGGTAACATGAACACCCTACCAACAACACTGTCAATAACAGCTCAAACAGTTTTGGTCCGCCTGTGGAATCATGCACCAACGTGAGCATTGACCCTTGATGCAGTCAGTCGCACAAATCACCAACTGCACGATGTTTGGCTCTGTTGGGGTCCGTTTCTACGGTTGCATGGACAAAGCTTCCAACTGAAGATTACGACACAGCACAGGCTTTCCCACGTCCAAACTACACGACTCTCGGTGACGTATATGCCTGTATCTGTCTATACCCAGGACGCCTATTAGTACCACCAGTGTTTTATTTGCTTTTTTTTTTCCCTCCCCGCTCAGGACACCCCACTCGACCGGGTCCGAATACATGTCCTCGGATTTGGGCCTGCATATTTATAGATCCCAGCCCCCTACCCTAGCGTTGGAGGATCTTAACCAGCAGATTGAATTGCATTCGCCTATCCCTGGGGCAGCCGTTGAACAGCAGCCTGGAATTTAAAAATAAAAGAAGGAAAAAGGGGCCACAAGGCTCGCTGTGGCGCTCGGTTGCGTAGTGACGGCGTCGAGAAGCTTGTATATTTGGCGCGTAAGACTTGTGAGGCGTTACCGTGAACCTTGTAATACTCGGATGGCTAATCCGATGCGGGATGATCTTGGCCGTTGGTATAGTATTTACAAGGTCTAACTACTAAATCGAATAGTAAACCATTCGCTAGATCCATCTAGACTCATTCGCAACAACTAGAGCTTGGCGGTTAGTCGAACGGATGCCCGATCTAATTGCCATTTTCCTCCAGTTCGAGGCAGGAAGAGCAGTCACGCGAACTCGATAGCGAAATTAGACGATAGATCGAGCCAACACCTAACCTATTCTATATGGTCGTAGCAACAACTCGTTTTAGACGCGTCTGTGCAGAAATGATACTACCAGCGCCACGGCGACGGGAAGCAGAAGACTGTTTAATTTCGGATGCAAGGATATTGAGACGATAAGGTCTTCCGGCGCAGTTAGTCTCAACGTTGGATCGATGTTTGTATACCTTCTTTGGGACAAGGACGCGAACAAGGAAAGCTCTCCATCTGGCTAGAGCGATGATTGCATTGCCATGATAGGAATGAACACAGTTGGTTGCCGTTGAGAGGTACCATGCCATTGGGATAAGGGGGACGGAAGAAATAGGAAAGAAAAAAAGAAAAGAGTGAGGACGTTTGTTGGCAACATCTTGAGCCCGTCAAGTGTTTTCAATAGTCCATTTGTTCCATTCTCGTAGTGAACTGTGTTCAAGTCGGAACCCAAATAATATCGCTTTTCTAATACTACAGAGTATGTTCAAGTTATGGCACATCTTGGCCCTTCATTATAATTACATAGCATGAAATTGCGTCCCTCTCTGCCTTTAAGTCTATCCCAATCCAAAAGCTTTCAACATTTCTTTCACTTTCGTAAATCCCACTTCTTCTTTTTTATTTCTTTAATTACCGCTTTGTAACCTCTTTATCCTCTCTTCCGCCGCACGCGCCCTCCTCTCTCTCTCCAGCCTCATCTTCATCTCGGGCGTCAATCCCCTAGCTTCCTCTTCCCTGCGCTCTTGCGGTGTCTTTGCAATTATAGATGCCATGCCGGCAGTCTTGTTCTTTGCCTTTGTATCTGAGACCTTTGGACCTTCAACGCGAAGTCTCTCCTCCTCGGCCTTCCGCCGATCTGACTCCTTCTTGTCCGCCTCCTGCTTTTCTCGCTCATCGCGACGATCGGCCTCGCTCTTCGTCATGGCTGGCGGCACTTTGGCACTGTCCCAATCCCACTTTGCTTCGCTCAGCTCGGCTCGTGCTACTCTAAAGGCATCGCGTGTAGGTCGGTCTCCAGCAAGCTCAAAGGCCGTTTTCCCATCTGCATTCTTATGTAGCGGATTTGCTCCAGCTCGTGTAAGAAGACCCAAAACTAACGGCGCAGAGTTCTGCGAAGCCGCATAGTGTAGGACACGTGGAGTGTGGTAGTTTTGCTCAGGAGGGTAGAATTCAAAGTCTGGGCTAAGATCATTCTTTGTGAGATATGATAAGAGTGCCGGTAACTTGGACCGCCGTACAAAGGCTTGTAGCTGTGACGTATGGAGAAGTGCTGTTTCTTCCTCCTCTGACAGGGCTGGTTTCACCGGCTTAGGGGAGGCCTTGTTTTGTGTCGCCTTGTCTAAGTCTTTCGGTTCGGCCTTTGTTGGGACGATCTCGCGTACTTTTAGTCGAGTCAACTCAATAAAGGATCGCATAAGCTCATTCTGAGTTGCTCTCCTGGTGCTAAAGGGGAATCCCCGCATTCTGGCATCGTTTGCCTGGAGAACCTGTCCTTCATACGGGCCAAACAATGTTCTTCTGTTTGTCGTTCCTGTTGCTCTAATGAATAGCAGCTCTGAAGTGTCCAAAAGGCCCTTCCAATCGCGGAGCAGAGCCCGAATATCCTCGACCAAGGCAGTCTCGTTATATCGACGCAATGAGGAGCCGACAGAGTGCGCCTTTCCCTTGGCATTGTCATTGGCCGACTGAGAGCCACCCTGTTTCCGTCGTGTTGTGTATCTGTGAAAGGTCTTGTGGGCGAGGACCGTGGCCTCCCTGTTCATCGTCGTGCTGCCTGCCTTTCCGGATCGCGGGGCCAGAGAGACGACCATGGCAGCAAAGTGTCCGCCTCCAATCATGCAAAGGAAGAAATGTGGTCCCTTGTATGCGACGGGCGGCAGAGTTCCGTCTTTGGCGGGCTTTGGCATCGCTATGGGCTCGAGCTGCTTCTTCCTGATGACGTCCACCAAATCCGGCTGTCTCTGCTCTTCGTCGGAGAATATGGCTCGATATATGCCAAAGTATGTATTCTCTGGAAGCAAAGGCGAGCTGAACCATATCAGCGGCGGCTTTCCTTTGCCCGGCCGGCCTGCAACTTCGTCGTCATCGCCGCCATCGTTGTTATTTCGCTTCTCTGTTAATCTTGCCTGCTTCTTGAGCAGCGCCGTCAGCGTAGACTCTTGGCGTCCTTCGTCCTCGTCCTCCTCCGTATCTTCCGAGTCGGAGCCTGAGAGCGACTCATCCAGGGTCTCTATCAGCTTTTCGAATTCGGCTTCCGTCACGAGGCTCTGCCCTCGCAGCTTCTGCTTGAGGTTGTAGTGGTGCAAATCGGACTTGATGTGGCTGCGCTGGTCGAGCACAGTAACAAAGGACAGCTTGCACAGAGAACACGTTTGTGAACCGGCGATACCATCGGGCGAGGCTTCCGAGGTCTGTCTGGGAGGCGTCGTGGCTTCGGCAGCGGCGATGGCATCTGCGTCTGGCTTGAGCGTCAAGCCTCCGAGGCTCTCGGGCGGCAGATCGTAGACTAAGCACGAGTCGCAGCTTTTAGCAGACAGTTCACAGAAAAGACGGCGTCGGTGAAGCAGAAACGGGCGTTGTGCGACGCGTTGCGAGCTGATGAATAGCTAAAGAAAAGCAGCGATGCAAAGCAGACTGAAGCTTACCATAGAGCGGCCGTCGCAAGAGCTCGTCTGTTGAGTTTTGCGCCATTGTGCAGTGCCCTGGCCCTGGGATTTTGCTGAGGCTATAAGTCGAAATACTATTTCCGAGTATCAAAGCCGGAGAAAATCAGACTGTAAAGAACGTGTTGATGTGCGATTAAGTATCGTCACGGACTCTGCGGATTGCAACTCCCGTAAAGAGTTGGAGGAATTGCCCCTCCATGACAAACATGGCTGAGTCAACCGGCGACAGAAAACCCCACTATTGAAAATGCGCCTTGCTCTTCTCCATATTATAAGGGAATTATGATTCAGCACCCCGGTTTTACTATCCAGCAACTTGGCCGTCACCTAGCAAAGCAATCAACCAAGTAGAAAAATATTTAATCGAAATATAGTGGACCTGAAAAAAGTACAAGTATAAATGTAGAAGTAGTAGAAGTAGTGGAAGTAGTAGAAGTAGTAGAAGTAGTAGAAGTAGTAGAAGTAGTAGAAGTAGTAGAAGTAGTAGAAGTAGAAGTTTTTAACTTTAGCTACCTAGTAAAAAGTCGGAGCCGATAGTAATAAAATTTTTAATTGAAACAGGCACCTCTTGGGCAGAATCATCGTATTGCCAGTTGAATTTCATTGTTATAGCCTTTTTAACCTATGGGCGTGTGCTCGGAGGAAGAGGAGGAAACTTTTCGAGTATGAGGTTTGTTCATGGTTAACTATGATCCGGCAATATTTTGTCAGTCTCTCGCAATACAGCGGATGTGAGAAGGAAGGTTCAATACTACGTGGGAGAAGATTGAAGGTGCGTAGGTACCTAGGTAGGTACCTACTTAGTACAGCTGGGGTGCTGGATCATAAAACTGGGGTATTGAGTAACAATTCCCTGCTATGTACGGAGTACTTTAAAGACGGCAGCCTAGTGCGTTGTGCCTGGATCCAGGGTAGTTGCAGTCTCCAATACAATTCTAGAAGCGCATCTCTTGAGTTGTTAGTCACAAAAATGCGCCTATGCGATTTCTTGTTTCTCTGTTCACCGCTTGTCGTATCTTTATTAGCTCTTCTTCTTTTTTTTTTTTTTTTTTTTTTTTTTCCTCTTTGAGCTTTGCTGAGCTAAGAATCGAGAGAAAGCATTAGTGTCCCAAACAAGTTGAGTCTCATCACTTGTGCGAATTGCACAAACAAGGAAATACCCGCCGGATTTAGTACACATATAGATAATAGATTGAAAGTAGGAACATCTAACAACTATAGTAGTTGCTGCAAGTCCCGGAGCACGTTGTCAAGCTATCAAGACTCTTCCAATTCGATAGACTAACATTATACTATGCAGATAGACCATGCCCATTAATGCTTACATGACTACCAGTATCCACAGCCTTTAGTACTATATAGGTATGCCGGCGCCATATACTACATACGACGATGGATCCTCTAGAGCTCTAACTCGGTAATGGCAGGTCCACGTGCGTAACAAATACATGTACTTCGGCCGCCTTTCACCGAATCCTTTTATTCATTCTAACAAACGTGAGGAGAGGCCCGTTTAGTCTATAGATCGGCATCCGACAGCCGGATTCTGCTCCACCTCGGTGGCACATGCACAAACAGATGCGCGGTATTGGCTCTTTACCCGCAACCGCGTTAGAAGAGGGGAGCGAAAACAAAAGTTCATGCTTCGTTTCGGTCAGAAGAAGCTAGGATAGATCCAAGAAGGGCAATGAAAACCCTGCTAGCAACGCTGCCATTACCACATCGTGTTGCTTCACCGTTGGACCAAAATGGGAGGTGAGCGGTCGAGGCATTGCTGCATGTGCCTTATATATCTATCTGTCTCGGAACCGTCCGCGGCACAGAAAATGCCACCTTGTGTGCCGCCTTTGGGATCATCGCGTCAATAAGCTTGCTGCATGCCCAATATGACTGCCGAGCTTGGCCAAGCTGAAAAGTCGCCCGTTGCGGTGCTAACGCAGGGAGGTAGCAACAGCCTCAAGGGTGCAGATGGAGATGGAGATGCTGCTGCTGTTGTTGCTGTCGCCGATGAGAGAATCAAGAAGCGCCAGTCGCTGTCTGCTATCTTTACCATTGTAGGTTATCACCATTCAACCAAGACTCATCCATCAGCTCCATACTCCGTATATGAAAGAACATTGCGTTGTATAATTCACAAAGAAAAAAAAAAAAAAAAAAGGCCGTTTAGTAGCAGTAATGCTAACAGTGTCATGGCCAATAGATCGCAGCCGGTGCTGCTCTAATCTCAGATGGATGTGGGTAAACAATTAGCTCCATGATTCTGCTCTCGCTAATAGAGACAACCATTCGCAGATCAAAACAACTTAATGACAATGAGTAATGTTCTTTTTAAGAAAGAATATCCTGCTCAGTATACATCTGTCGTTAGTACTCGCGTATCCAACAGTTTGCTCGTAGGGGCCATTTTGGGCCAACTCTGTATCGGCCTCACATGCGACTATCTTGGGCGAAAGACGGCAATCGTACTCACCACGCTATTGATTGTTCTCGGAGGCATCTTGGCCACTGCTGCTCACGGAGTCACTCCTTTGGGGATGTTCTGGATGCTGACAGTTGCACGAGGCATTGTGGGATTTGGTGTTGGTAAGATATCCACTTACACGCCGTGCAGAATGGGCGTAGACCATCGTGACTAACACGGAACTTACAAACAACAAGGCGGCGAGTATCCGGCTGCAAGCACATCATCCTCCGAAGCTGCAAACGAAAGAGTCCTGGAAAAGCGCGGCACAGTCTTTATACTTGTAACGAACCTACCTCTCAGCCTCGGCGGTCCCCTGGCTGTGTCCATCTTCCTGATTGTGCTTTCGGCCGCTGGCGAGGATCATCTGTCGACAGTATGGCGAGTATGCTTCGGCATTGGCATCCTGCTTCCGTTGTCCGTCTTCTACTTCCGAGTCAAGATGGTCACGTCCAAGCTGTACCGCAAGAGTGCCATCCGGCGCCGTGTGCCCTACGGCCTTGCCCTCCGCTACTACTGGAAGACGCTGATTGGCACTTGCGGTGCCTGGTTCCTCTACGACTTTGTCACTTTTCCCAACGGAGTCTTCTCCGGCACCATCATCTCGTCCGTGGTGGACACGCATGGAGACACGCTACGAAGCACGGCTGAGTGGCAGCTCTTGCTGGGGGCCATTGCTCTGCCCGGCGTCTTTCTCGGCGCGGTGCTTTGCGATAAAGTAGGGAGAAAAAACATCATGATGCTTGGCTTCTCCGGCTACCTCATCTTTGGCCTCATCATCGGCTGTGCCTACGACAAGATTACCAAGATCATTCCCCTCTTTGTGGTCTTTTACGGCCTAATGCAGAGCTCTGGAAACTTCGGGCCCGGAGATATGCTGGGCCTTTTGAGTTCGGAAAGTTATGCTACGAGTGTAAGAGGAACATTTTACGGCCTCAGCGCAGCTCTGGGAAAGACTGGTGCCGCCGTGGGAACGCAGGCCTTTACTCCTATCCAGAACAACTTGGGCAAGCGGTGGACCTTCATCATCGCCGCCATCTGTGGCGTTGTCGGCGTCTTGGTCACCTACTTCTTTGTGCCCAATGTCACTGGCGAAGACTTGGCCGTGCAAGACGAAAAGTTCAAGGCCTATCTGATCGAGCATGGGTGGGAGGGCGAGATGGGCGTGAATGACGATAAAGATGTAGCCGCTGTGGAGGAAGACGAGGAAGTGGCCGCCTCCTCACTCAACGTCGGCGAAAAAGGCGTCAGGGTATAGTAGACTGGACCAGTGGGAAACTGAGAGAGAGGTGTGGGAGGTCCCAGACTACCAGGTTTTTGCTGGCTGTCAGTAGAGTGAATACATGTACTTACAGAATACTGCATGGGCTTGTCTCAGCCGCTGTCTGAGGGCCACAACTCGTGCCGTAATTTTCAAGGCTGAGTCGGCAATTTGCTCGTTGTTTGCCCACATCCTCTTGTAGTATGGATAGAGTAACGGCACTAGACCGAGTATGAGATGGTCAGTTATGCGGTGCAACATAAAATAGTTAGCTCATAACAGAGAAATCTGTCTAGGCTGCGAGCGTATTGCAAGCGTACGCTGTACCGTGCTGATGCGGAGCTGTAGCTACCCGTTGTTTTCTCGTATATACATGTAGATACTGTACCTAGGTGCGGATTGGAACTTGAACGTACTTGTCGACCGATATGAACGCACGGTGGTCGTGATTCTGCAAACGAAGGCTCTTGTTAGACCTTCTGAGCCCGGCTTCAGCGTCGTATCAGAGGCCGCTTCGCTCGTGCCGCTTGTACGTAACAAAAGTGCTTGGCATAAAAAGAAGCAGGGTGGAGCTGGCAACCACCACCGCTGCTGTACTCCATAACAAGTACGTTGCAGCTTCAGCTGGTCGGATGAGTGGCTGCATAGGTACCTGATAGCAACACAGGTAGTCTAGTAAGGGCATGTATGTATGTAGTATCACCAGCAGCTGTCTAGATTGCATGATCTCATAGAGTGCCTACAGCCCCTCTCGCTCTCACAGCTGCAGGGGCTTTATCATTTGTGACACCTTTGCCCAGGGCCGGGTTGAGCCGTCGTTGATATGTAAGATCTTTATCTATAAACACAGGCAAAGATGAGCGCTTACACCTCTGCATTATTGGCCCAAAATCAAAATCGAGATAGCCAGCATGTCAGCATCTCCGTCCCAGAACTTAGTCCGACGCTTGATTTGCGCCGATGCGATCGATCAAGACCCGCATCCAACGTCCCCGCATCGAGGGCCGTGCCGCTTTTGGTGGTGCATGTATTGATTGCGCGATAGTGCCTAGGTATGCATTAGTCCTATGTGTCTATATTGCGGACCGAGCACTGCCTGTATGTACTGGCAGACAATATTAGGTACGAGCGCTGGATAGTATTAGTAGCTGCTTCATAGGAGAGTTTTCTAATGATGATACAGACGGCTTAGATGTTGCTGACAGCTCCTGCTGTCTCTGGCGGCGAGCTCATAGCTGCCAGGCAAGGATCAGCAAAGAGCAAGCTTATTAGGGCAATGAGGGACAACGACTGAAGATACGGCAATTGACGGCGGTGGAGTCGCCATCCGAGTCTCGTAGTGCTGTGCCGTGGTGTTCGGTGTGGAGCGGCACGCATGCGAGAGGACAAGACAGGTCACGATGCATGCTGAGAAGCACAGTCAGCGCCCACACATTTCTCCTTGAGTCCTTGTTTTCCCTCCTCGCCCTTGCCTCTCGCCCTAGCTATTCCCAAAGAGGTGAATTATTGCGGCCACACGCATGTAGCGAAAGAGCTGAGATGGTATCCATTTGCCTACCCAAAGAGTCCTTAGAAGCCATACCCATATGTGGGTGGCGGCAAAAATCCAGGCCGAGGCATAGCAAGAAGGCCGAGGGAGGGCGTTGGGGACTGGGGCGTGACAAGGGAGAGTAAAGAAAAGATGCAGGATGAATTCTCTCTTGTTCGCCCTGCCGTATGAGCAAGGGGTACGACGTTGATAGGTGGGAAAGAGAGACACCAGGACGGCAGATGTCTTGGTGTTCATGCCGGGGCTCGTATTTAATGCTTCGTGTGTGCCCTCGTTGCTCCTCTAGAGAGTTGAGCTATTATCATCATTAAAAATTAAAAGTCCGCAGACGAGTTGTTGTTGTATGTGTCTTCCCTTGGGAATATACAAGGCAGCCAGCTGTGTCTAGTTCTTTCCTGATTCCTCAGGACATCAGCTCCCTTGATCCAGCAGGCCAAGATGTCGGAAAAAGCCACATACAGCCAGTTCGCCTGTATTGGCACAGGATTCTCTGGCATAGCACTGGGGTGCACCATTAAGCGGTGGTATGGGATCACCGACATTCGCCTCTTCGAAAAGAAGAGCGATTTGGGAGGCACATGGCTTGCCAATCAGTATCCAGGTATGTTTATGCCACTGACCTATCTCAGCGGTGGAGTATGAATTGTTTTCCATGTATAATGACATTAATTCTTTTTTCCGTCTAATTAGGATGTGCCTGCGATGTTCCCAGCTTGCTCTACAGCTTCTCTTTTGCTCCTAATCCCAAGTGGAGTAAAATCCTGCCGTCCCACCAAGAGGTCTGGCAGTATCTCGACGATGTAGCGACGCAATATGGCCTCCGCGAGAAGATGAGCTTCAACTCTTGCGTAGAGAGGTGCGAATGGATCGAGCAGTCAGGACGATGGCGCATCACGGGCAGAAACACCATCTCCGACACTTCTTTTGTGCACGAGTGTCAGTTCCTCTTTAGCGGCTCGGGCCTCTTGGTATATCCTCGCAAGCCAGATCTCCCAAACATTGAAAACTTCGACGGCCCTGTATTCCACGCTGCCGAGTGGCGGCACGATGTTGACCTGACAAACAAGAAAGTCGCCCTCATCGGCAATGGCTGCTCAGCTTCACAAATTGTACCCAACATCAAGGATCAGGCAAAGCATGTGACGCAGTTTGTGCGCACCAAACACTGGATTATTCCTCCCGTCCAGGTACCCAACGTGAAGCTATTCCAGTGGATGTTTATGCATATACCAGGGTTTCTCAAACTCACTCGCTTCCTCTTCTTTGTGATTTTGGAAAACGAGATGAGGGGTTTCTACATGACCAAGGCGGCGGCTGCGGTTCGTCGTTCCAATACAGCCGAAGCCGTGCGATATATAAAGAAAAAGGCTCCCGAAAAGTACTACGATAAGCTGATTCCCGATTTCGAGATGGGTTGCAAGCGACGCATTTACGATCCAAACTATCTGACCAGCCTGCACTCGGAGAATGTCACCCTTCGGGACGACGCAATCGAGGAAGTGACACCAACGGGGATTCGCTCCAAGGATGGCTATACCGATATTGACGTTATCGTGTTCGCCAGTGGCTATGAAACAAACAGCTTTTGCACAAATATTGACATTGTCGGCCGGCAAGGCGTGACGGCAGAGGAGCACTGGAAATCTCTAGGCGGGCCAGGGGCGTACAACACTACGTCTCTCAGCGGCTTCCCAAATCTCTTTCTGATACTCGGTGAGGCTTGGATTTCTTTCATCTATTTCTGTTGCGTATATATTGTCTTCATCTAACCGAGATGCCTCACAGGACCAAACAGCGCCACAGGCCACACGTCGACAATCATGGCTGTTGAAAACTCCATCAACTACGCTCTCCGGCTGATCAAGCCCATCCTTCAAGGCAAAGCTATGGCTGTAGATGTCAGTCTCGACGCAGAGAAACAGTACATTGACCAGATCCAGACCGACCTCCAACAAACCGTCTGGCTTTCCGGCGGGTGCAACAACTGGTATAACAGGGCTCAGGATGGATCCAGGCATAATGGGATGTCATATCCCTACTCACAGCCCTACTTCTGGTACCGATGTCTATTCCCGATATACAAGGATTTTCAATACGATGTGAGCCTAGGCTTTCTCTCTTTTCTTTTTGTCCTCCACAAAGAGATAATCTTCTAACAAGTCGTGCCAGCCTCCGAAGAATAAGAGTCCACCTCGCGGAAACATTTGGAGGGAAGCGGTCCGATATTCAATCTTGGCCGCCGCGTCCCTGTCGGGCTTGAGCTTGATCATGTCTAGCACAAAGTCTGGCTGGGATTTTCCAAGGTCTGTGGAATTCCTGAAAGCCCAGGTAGGCGTGCTGCAAAATAGCCTCGTGGAATACGTCAAACAATAGGAAAAAAGGGGACGAAGCATAATTGGTAGTACTACAGGGGAGGGGAGGTACTTGGCGATTACTCGAGATTGATTCTAGCGTTGCAAATCATGACAACATTCACACAGATCCCTACATTGTTCGTACAACTACCTGCTCCGTACTCACTGTGGCATTGCCACACAGCTCATAGTATTATTGACTTGTAATACCACCATCAAGGTAGGTATCACAACCATCATCTCCGACAAGGCTCGCGGCGGCGGCTATCTGTACGTGCCCGCCTAATCCTTCGCACCTCACATAATATTGGCCCGAGAATTACGTACTCCATTGCTTTGTGCGGCTGCCAATAGGTAGTAGACGCGCCGGCAATGGTAGTATTACTGTTTGCTTGAATATCCGCCCGGCAGCCTACATGCACATACACATACACTTTGCTGTGAAACATTGCTTGTCCAGGCACCGGCGAATATCCAGTCGGCCGACAATCAGGGGAGAATTCGAGTGGCATCGTGAATGCGGTGACTCGGCAACCATTGGGCACCGCTTGGGTGCTTATCAGTTGTTTGCCATTTTCATTCCTTTTTTTCCCGGGTGAAACCTGGACTGACTAAACATGATCAGAAGAGAACTGAAAAGATACCACGTCAATCCCTACTAGTCGACTGCCTTGCCTACACTAGGCATGCATGTCTTAGTGGCTTCGGGCAGCCTTGGCCGGCTGAGTTGATGTTTGCTGCTGTTTGCTTTGCGGCTCGCCTGGCATTCAGCTTCAGCTTCAGCTCAGAGGATCACGGCAGCGCGGGTTTGGCCTACCGATGACGACGTCGCCCAGAGAGCAGACAGATCTCCTGGCCGGTAATAATCGGTTTTCAAGCCTCTTTTTTTTTTTGCCCCCTCGGGCTTGATTTACATCAATCAGCCATGTGCGTGACAAGAGCCAGGGGGACGGAGCCGCGAGGGGCCATGTCCAATCACCACGACGCCCAGCTCCAGTTTGCGTAACAATGGCTGTGAGTGATGGCGCTCACGAGGACGGCTACATGATGCTGTGGCCGTCCTGAGCCACCAAAAACTCCTGAGCTTCTGAGACACTGCCTTCTCCCCCCCACGATTAGCTGGCTGGCCTGTCGATGCTCCACTGTCTCTGTGTTGAGGCCTGCTGGATCTTGCAGAGAGAGCCGGGCCCTGGCTGGGCGATCGAGCAGGAGATGGGATGTTCTTTCTCGTCAGTGTTTTTCGCCTCGTTCTCCCCTTCTCTTTGTTTCCACCCCGTGAGCTTTTCAGGTATAAGTAGCAAACGTCTATTTGCGTTGCTTGTCACTCTTAACTTCAACTTCAACTCATCTCGACTTTGCACTTCCATTTTCCCTCTTCCAGACACGCTGCGCATCACTTTACCGTTTACCTCCTTCATACTGTCAAACAGCTACCTTTCGGCCCACCCTCTTTTCTTTCTACCCCAGATCTCTGCGTGTGCAGGTCCAATCCAATCCAAGGCTTTGTGCGTCACGATAAACGCAGAGTCACTAGCACTAACACGAACACTAACTAACCAGACACTGCAAGATAGTTTCCTCATAGTAGCGCTGGTAATTGATACACTTGTTGAGGCATGGTATCACATAGGAAGAGGTCAAAGACCGGCGGCCGCCAGAACCCCAATGCTGCTCGCAAAACTCCGCAAAAGCCCGAGCTGCAGCGGCTGCCCAAGCCTCCTCGTCTCACCTGTGTAAGTTGTCGCAGTATCGGAGTGCGGTGCAACGGCGATAGGCCATGCTCCCACTGTGAGGGATGGCTGAAGTCGGATTGTGTCTATGAAGACCCGATGACTAGTTATCCAACCATATACAAGTAAGTTTCGATCTCTGGCATCTCTGACACCATCAATGAGAGCATGCACAGGTGAGACTAAAAATAAAACAAAAGAAGCTGACAAAGTTTGTCATGATTCAGAGTGAAGGGGAAAAACGTACCTCAACAGTCCAATCAGCACAAGGTACATGGCAACGACGACACCAACAAAGCCATCGATCGGGCCTCTGGCCCGAACACACATAAATCTGGAGAGCCTGACGAACAAGGATTCAGAAAACAGCTGGACAAGTTGAACGAAGCACACTTTCTCCGTTCAAAGGCATCATGCCCTGGGGAGTTATGTTCGAGCCCTTTGAGCCAGAATGCTCCACCACCGACAGGTGTAGATGCTTGGGCATCGACAAACGCTACATGTACTCTTCAACCAGCCAGCACGGGTGTTTTGGAATCAATGGATCCTCTTCCGATGACAGACGATTCTTCGGAGCCGACAGTTACTTCGGCCATGATGCCACAACCGCCATCTGCTTTTCCCCCGAGTAATAATGATCCTTCTACTGTGGGCCTTGATTCTCCTCCTGCGTCTTTACCTCTTGCTTCTCTCCCTCCTCCTCTCCCTCCTCCTCCTCCTCTTATAAACAATGCCTGCCAGCCAAAGTTGCTTGGAGAAGTAAAGCAAACATGTTCTCGCCCGTCGTCTGTCGAAAGAGGGGAGGAAGAGATTCCCAATGTGCCAAAATATGCGTGTCATTTGATTGACAAGAACACTGGATCCCTCAAACAAGATCAAAAGGTTGCAGTTGTCGGCATGTTGAGACAACTTCGCTCGGCCCTCAAGGATGTCAAGGCAGCAGACAAAAAACCGCACAAGCCCATCATGCCCCCGTACGAGCTGAGTCTCTATCTTCTACGAGTCTACCACAGAGAAGTCTGCTACTTGTTTCCGTTTATCTGCTTCTCGACCTTTATGCGCGCTTATCGCAGCTTGAATAGTGATGATGGCGCCGCCACCGGGCATTTCACGTCCGCCTTGTTTGGCCTCGGAGGCTCAGGGGAGGAGTCGAGCACTCACCCACTCATGTTTCGCTGCGCCCTCTTTACGATGCTGTCCCATGCGGCCAGGTTCTCCCAGATGAAGGAAAAGGATAGAACGTTCCTTTCGCGCGCGTTTTGGGAATGCGCCTGTGCACATCTCACCCCGGCTCTTGTCAAGGAAAACAGCCTGGCTGCCGTGCAAACTTTTCTCATCATCGCCGTGTCCTTTAACAGCACTCGTTTCTCAGGGGATGAACGCAGGATTCCCATTGAAATCGCACATCGCCTTGCACAACACATGAGGCTGGATGATGTCAACGATGGGGTTATGAGGTCTCCTGAAGAAAAGGAGACACGCATGAAGGCATGGTACGGATGTGTTATGATGACTTCGTAAGAAAAGACCTTCTCCTCCTTCCTCTTGCTTCTTGAACTAACAATCGAACATTTCCAGGTTCGTTCAAACTGCCGTCAACTTTCGTTTACCGCTGTCTTCTAGGACTGGTACCAAGGCTCTTGAATCTGCAGATCAAACACCCCCTGACATTATACCCTTTAGCTTCTTCACCGGCTGTGTTGCTCGCTGTGAGGAGCTGGAGAAGATCCTCAAGAATATGCCCAAGGCCCGCAGCCACATCTTTCCCAAAGAATTCAGCAGTCGCTATTCCCATGGTCTTGCTGAGTTGCTCGAGATGTTTGCCAAGTTCCTGTCCGTGCTGCCGGTGGCACTCGATTGGACTACCATGGGAATACCCTCGTTAGAGGTTGACGCCATTGAGTCTGTCGACACGCAAAAGGTAAACTTGGAAGCGGCAGACTTGCAAATACCAGGTTTGGAAATCTTAGACTCCAACACTGCAGACTCTCAAACCATAGACTCACAGGCAGAAAACTCACAGGCCGCGGCTTGTAATACTAGGTCAGATTACCCCTATAGAACAAAGTATACTCCTCTTTTTTCCCCTCTTCTTCTTCTCCTTCTTCTTCTCCTTCTTCTTCTCCTTCTTCTTCTCCTTCTTCTTCTCCTTCTTCTTCTCCTTCTTCTTCTCCTTCTTCTTCTCCTTCCGCAAAAATGAACAGTCGCACAAAGGCAGTAATAACTAATCCTTGTGTGGTTAAAATAGCTTCATGTTCATTCGTTCCATGCTCTTTAGCCCAATCTTCATGGAGGCGGGCATACAAGAATGCCTTGCATCCGGTGAAGACATCTCTACGCTGAACACTGTAGCGGAGCAAAAGGCTAGATTTTGTGCTATACAGTGCCTTAAAAATGCGATCCATTTACTCAATTATATGCACAAAAGAAGTATGCCCAGGGCACGCAGTCGGGAGCCGTGGTGGTGGGATCCATACCGTGAGTTATTACTGGTCCTTGTCCACTCTTCTTCCATCCTCCTCCTGTTCCTCCTTTTCTGAAAAAATTTTTTTTTTTTCTCTTTTGACGTGTTGGCTAAAAAAAGAATACATCTGATAGACGTGGGCACTGTGGGCCTCATCATCATCATGGCCCAAACGTCCGAATCTCTGTGGACTTCCTTTGACGTGACTCTTCTCAAGCAGGCTTGGAAGTACTGCCAGGAACTGCTTATTTTTGACAGAACCAACAGCAGCTTCAAGCGAGACGTTGTTGAGTTCTTGTGGAAGGTCAATGGCGGCATTAGCAAGGGCCGCGTCTTGGCCAACGAGTACTTTATGATCCCAGAGCCTCCATCCGCGACAGAGAGAGGAGACAAGGCTGGTTTCAGGACCTGGACTTTTGACGTGGATCCTTCGCGCCTGGAAGCCGATGGCATCATCAGAATTCCATACTCCGTGGCCCAGAACTCCCAAACTCTGCCGGATGAGGATTACATGGACATAGAGATCAGTCCACGCACGAGGGTTGAGGATGTGCTCGTCATGCCCCAAGCATCAGCGGATTGGAGCAATCAGGCTGGTACGGCCCTTCGTGCGGAGACGGCGGCGATGAGCGTCTCCAATGCTTTCAATGGCCGGCCGTCTTTGACTGCCAGCGTGGATACGGACTTTTCGTTTACCCCGGGCGCGGATTTGGACTTTGCCTTCACTCCAGGCATGATGGACATGGATTTCGCCTTGGATCCAAACGCGGATAGCAGCTTTGCTCAGCCGAACTCGTCTTCCGGCACGCCCTTTAGCCCATCAAGATGGGATACAGGTAGGAGCTGCCATAGAACGGCGTCGGCATCGGCCCCCAGCTCCTTGATGCCCTTCTCCCAGGCCCAGTGGACTGCTTGCTATGATCCGACGACGGCACCAGCCTCAAGCATGCCGTTCAGCCGGCCGTCATGGACTGCTGGCATGGCATATAGCCAACCAAGACAGGCTCCTGGCATGCCCTCTGGCGCTCCTCCTTTGAAAGTTATGCATTTCAACCCGACCATGTCTTCCGATCAAAGACAGCCGACGTTTAGTAGGGACACTCCCAACACTCCCAGCCAACCACCTGTGGGCTACACCTCCTCTGCCAGTGCTGCTTTTCATGGCGGAAACATATTCCTGAATGGACTCACGAGATGAGAATAGATGGAGCCTAAGGGTGAGGATGCTGGCGTTGGTGTTGGTGCTGACATGTTTGGTAGGATTGGACATGGAATAATATCACGTACATGGTTGTATATATGAACATGAGTTTGGATATGTGAATAAGGTAGGTATGGTGACAAAAAGTTGAGTATCAGAATTATGGTTGTTTTTGTCGGATTTGTCTTCATACATATATGCATATATTTAGAAGTTTATAAGTCTATATTGCCTTTGTTGTTTGTTATTGTACATTTTCCGTCTTTAGCATGATGCGGCCGTTGCATCTTCTTGTCGTCCCGCATAGTCGTATGCTCATATCGTGCCTTGCCCTGTCGTGTCATACCATGCCATATGTCTATTTACTTCTCCTCTTTATGTGCTGTTCTCTTTTCCATTCCTTCTTATTTAGTAGCGCTGCTTGCCCGTGCCCGACACAAGGAGCACCACGCTGCCCAGCTGCCGAATCACATCCTCCTGGTTCACATCGTGCGTGTCTTCCACCTCTCCCCACTGCTCGGCCTGCCAGGCCACTTCCAGGCCCGTAGCCTCGGAGGCATCCTCGGCACCAAATTGTCCTGCTTGCACAACGCGGCCGGTGCCAACGGGACCCTCGCTCCACTCGGCGACGATTCTGGCGGCGGCAACGAAGCTCTTGCCAGCAAGCACAGCCCTCTCCAGGCCGGCAATCTCCCAGGCGTCGAGGCCCATGACCCATCCCTGCACCACCTCGCGGACGCCCTCGGCCTGCTGCTTGGGCATGATGGAGTGGCCGTCCAGCACGGGCTCAATGGTAATGCCCGGCCACACGTGCGTCGTCAGGAAGCCGACCGTCTCCTGGGCGGCCTTCTTCTGCACGTCTCGGAGGTCCTCGCCGGCATCGTTTCTCCTATCGTGGGGGCCGGCGGGAGGAGCCCAGCACAGCAGCGAGTCGGTGTCGAGATAGCGCAGGACGGTCTGCGTGATGCTGGAGCGGATCTTGGCGGCTTCGGGGACACTCGGTGCGGCGTCGTCGTCGAGGATGTCGAGCGCGCGGCAGATGAGGCTGGTGAGGGGGATAAGGTGCTGCTTGGTGGCTTGCTGGGCGGACGTCAAGATGTCCCATTCGAGGGCTAGGGCAGAGGCGAGATTCGGCTTGGAGAGCGGCACGCGGATGATGGCCTTTGTGTGAGGGTGTCGCAGGGGGCGGGCGTCGAGATGGACTTGCAGGGCGCCTGTTTTGGGAGGGGAAGAGTTAGCGGCCAAAGATCAAACCGGTCATGAGAAGATCTATGTGATCCGGGAGAGAAAAGAAAGAAGGAGAAAAGAACAAGAAAAAGAAAAAAAAAAAAAAAAAGGAAGATGTGCTACTCACCGTCGACTTCTCGCACGCTGACCTCCTTCCAGAACCTCCTGGCCGCCCCGGGATTCGCCTTGCCTTCCTGCGCGCTTCGGATCTCCTTTGCCGTCTTCAGCAGCTCGGCGTGCTTCCGGCGTCGCTCCAGGCGCTCGCTGGCATTCCGCGCAGCCGGCGTCGGCGGCTCTGGAGGAGGCCCCGTGCCGACGATGGGAGCAACGTTGGCGGTCCTGGCGATGCTCTGGTGAAGGGGCCGGATGTGCTGCGGCTGCGGACGGGGCAGCGCCCGAGGCACCGCGAGCGATATTCGGGAGGGAACTTTCATAGCCGTGGATTTGACGTTGAGTTGGTTCGGATTGAGCAGGATGCAAAGAAAAGGACAAAGGGGTGGAATTAGACGGAAGTTTTGAAAAGTGGTTGATCTATTCCATTCTACGCTGCAAAGGAGAGACGAAAAAACGGTAGTGCAAGTCGGCCATTGCATCATACGGTACGCATCGGCACAAGTTCGGCTCGTCCTTTTCTCTATTCTGCTCGCACGGAGAGGCGCCTTGCAATTGGCAACGCCCTGCCGCCCTGCTCATGCTAAAATTTATACAAAAATACACATGAGGACAAAATGTCGTAAATGCTTCGAATCTCAAGCCTCTATTTTGAATCCCTCTGTGAATGCTCGTCCAAATAACCTTGATAAGTGGGCGGGCGGCTTGGACTGCAAGGACAAAGAGGATTCCTTAGCGGCTACCAACCTAAGGGACCTGGTGACGTAGAGACGTTCAATGGGCACTAATGCAGCAAGCAATGGCTGCTTTCTCTAGGTACTTAATTGAGAGTGTTTCATTTATAATGGACATGCATCAGACAACGCTGCCAATGTCCTTTGGGCGGCCAAGGTGCATTCAGTGGCATGTATTGGTGGCTCAATGGCACTGAATAGGGCTTCTCTAGGCATCTGCTAGGGAGAGGTACCTGCCAAGCGCGGGCGAATAGAAGCCCGATAAAGAAGAAGCAACTGATGTTATTCTTCTCCGTCCTTCATAGTGCAGCATCGAATGCAAACATCCGTCTCCAACACGATCTCTCCAATTATTGCACCCAAGCTTGCCTTATTCTTAACTGACTTTTCTCTTGATCATTTGCACGGCAGAAAATCACACACTGCGTCTAGTCAAAATCTCGGCACATCGCTCTACGCCGCCGCTGCTCCTGAAAACTGCTCTCTTGGAAAGCTTGTCATGCCAGATAATCTGGTGGACCAATCATTCTACAGACGGATAACTTGTTGCGTAGATACATCTGAGCGTCACATTCAGCCTCGAAAAAGAATACGCGTAGCCAGGAGCAGTTGAACGAAATCATCGACGTCAATCCCGCTCCCAAAAGCAACAGTCGCCCCACTGGGCTATATCGAAGCATGGGCAGGCATAGGAAGCAACAGATATCGCCCGCCCAAGATGAGGGAGGCTATCGTTGAAGGACGGAGGAATGCTGAAAGGTGCCAGCAGAAAAGAGAGCATCCGTTGGACTCTTCGGAAACGACCCCGCCGCCTACAACACAGTCTTGAACCACTGCTTCATCCGGATGGTATCCTCACCAATATTTCCAAAGAATCCCTCCACCACCAGAAAATCATGGGCTGCCTTGGGATTGCTCTCGAGAGTCACCTCTACGCCTGTATTCGAGGCTGTCACTGTCTTTGCCATCAGCTTACCCTGATCAGCCAGAATCTCCCTATCACCGACCGTGATGTGAATCTTCCTGACAACGCTGCCGAGCTCATTTAGCCACTGTCCTTTGTATTCAAATGGCTCCGCCCAACTGTCTTGACCATCTGTATTTGTGTCCGTCTCCCCTCCACGGGCCCGAATATCGCTATCAAGAGAGCGCAAGACGGCGACTGAAACCATATCATACCGATCATTTTCCTGAAATGAGGCGGCAGACGTGTCCTTACCAAGCCACGGCGATATGAGAAAGGCGGCCGACAGAGGCTCTTGTAATGCGATGCGGGGGACCTCAGCATGGGGTTCGACAAGGTGATGGAGCAGCTGTACCGTCAGATTCCCACCAGCAGAGTCGCCCCCTACGACAATATCCTTGGCACTGAAGCCTGCGTTGATGAGTTCGGAGAGAGCGGCGGCGGCCTGACGGAGCTGCACGGGGGCTCTCCAAGTGGGAGCGAGTGAATACTGCAAAAACGCCACGGCTACTTCAGTCTCTAATTCTACCCCGAGAGCACGTATGAGTTCCAGACACATTCGAAATGGCCAGCTACGCTCGGCAACCTGAAACCTCCGCCGTGGAGGTACAGCACTATCTTGCGGGCCTTGTGGCGGTTTCCAACCCACAGGATGCTCGAATGGCCATCGTCAAGAGGCTGTATGTCGCACCGGAGCCGCTCTTTAAGCAATGGGTCCTTGGTAAGTCTCTCTTTTTGCTGGATCCATGCCCTATAAGCTTCTTCCGTAGACGGAAGTATTGTTTGAGCAAAACGGCCTTCAAGCGTGCTAAACAAGGTCCTGAACAAGGCGCAGCCTGCATAGTATCGAAGACTCAGTCCATTCTGGAAGGCGTATAATAGCAGGCGGGTGAGATCGAGCATGAGCGAATAGGGGCCTGTCAGTGGGGATAGTATTTCCCGTTAGCACTAGTGTTCGTCGGCAGTTCTGCATAGTCGTGATACTGCTCGCGGTTCTAGTATGCACTATCCACCGGCATTTGCAGCCCCTCTCCCCCTATTTCAAAGATCGACTCACTGACAAATAGCAAAATCCCCATCAACTGTATCTTTTCGCCAATGGAGAGGCGAGGTTTCACGGAGGCATCCTTGCATCCGGTTAGTTACCAACAAATATTATATATTTTCGATTCCTCTTACCATCTAACGCGGGTGGGTGGGCGAACTGACAGATCCTCCAAGGCTTTCAAGTCCAACACCAGCCGTATGGATGGTGATACTAATTTTGAGGAGGGAGAGGGTTCTATACAGGTCGAAGAGTGAGCCGTAAGTCGGCCATCTTATATTCTTCATGTGTCTTGCTTTTGTTGCAATCGCTGCTATAACTATTGGCCCTAGAAGCGCTTTGTCTCACTTGACTCGAGCAAACACCCTGCTGGCCAATGTCTTGCCAAGATGTCGAGTCTGCGTCTCCACTTCTCCCGTCTAGGTTGCTTTGCATGTACAAACTAGGCTTTTCATCTCGAAAGATAATTCCGCACGTTCCAGTCAGAAACCACACGCCTACCTCCTAGGTGTTCTCTGCTTTTGAGCTCTCGTGGAGATAGATGGGTGGAACACAGGTCTGATAGAGGCAACACAAGTTGCAACAACCCTGTCATATTGAGGATTTAACATTGCCAGCGGAGCGGCCTCAGCCCTTTCTGGCGGCCGGCATGGGGTCGGTCACTACCTCATGCACAAATCCCCTAGCGCACTCCATACTATGGATGGCATCTCGGGCAAGGGTTTATTTCCGACATGTCGCAGATCCGGAGACCATGTAAAGAGCGTTTACGGGGTGCTCAATGTACTGTACTACAGTATGTAGGTATATGCACCACTACCCTCGCTAACTTGTCATGGACGACGGAACCAATCCCCCTTCATCCTGGCATAATATGGTCCATGTCAGATTCCCTGCTTGATCATATCGTACGATTAATAGAAGACTACGAGCCGTAAATGCATAAATACTGCAGCTTTGGCGCAACATTCAATGCGAAGAGAGAAGATGCAGTGTTGCGCCGAGACAGTCGTATCCCCCCTCGCATAACAAGCCTCTTCTACCACGAATATCTATCTATACACAAAATCATGTTTTCGTCAAGGGAGGGAGTGACTATCGACTCCATAGCCGCTCCTCTGAGCCGCTTGCTACTCAATCCTATCCTCACAGTGCCCACAGCCCTGGCCCTGTCCTTGTCGAGCTCGAGCATCCACTCTTGGGTGTCGTCCAACCCCAGCGGGACTCGAATTCAGACGCTGACCTCTCTCTTCGCAGTAGCAAGCGTAGCGCTGTCCCTCAACTCATATCTAGACAGGCAGTTTGCCAACAACTGGGTATCAGACAAGACATGGAACTGGGACGAGGAGATTGTTGTTGTCACGGGAGGCAGCGGCGGCATTGGCGCCAGCATATGCAAGGGCCTTCTCGCTCGAAATTCTCGCACCCGAATCGTGGTCGTCGACTACGCTCCACTCGGCTGGAAACCTGAGCAGGAGGGCGTCCGACTGTCGTACTACCATTGCGACTTGAGTGACACAAGTGCCTTGAGAGCCACATGTGAGCGCATCCGAAACGAGGTCGGCCATCCGACGGTGTTATTCAACAACGCCGGCCTGGTCCGCGGGGCGAGCGTCATGGAAGGGTCGTACGGCGATGTCGAGGCAACAGTGAGGACGAATCTGATCGCGCCGATGCTGCTCGTCAAGGAGTTTATCCCAGAGATGGTTAAGCGTGACCATGGCCATATTCTGCACACGGGAAGTCTGAGCTGCGTAACACCGCCAGCCCTAGTTGCAGACTATTCAGCTACAAAGGCCGGATTGGTGGCCATGCATGAGGTGAGCGGGCTTGGCTACAATACCAATCCCAAAAGAAACAGCGCATGTGAGCTAACGTTCAGCTCATCAATCTCCGTTGTGAGCGCATTAGTCTCTGCAGTTGGAACTCAAAACGGTTTACAAGGCTCCACGTGTGCGCCTTACCATGGGAATCTTTTGCTTTATCCGCACGCCGCTCATCGCCGGAGACATGAACGTTCCAAACTTCCTGTTGCCACTGCTCCATGTTGACAGCGTCGGCGAGTCCTTGGTAAATGCCGCGTACAGCGGCTATGGATCCACCATCTACATGCCCAGCATTGTCAACAGACTCGCAGCAATATTGGTGAGTAGCTTTGGGCAGAGTTTGCACCCTTTCTACTATTCCGCAACCCGGTCTGGACAGGGCTTGATTACGACGATAAAGAGGCTAATCATTCTGTTTCTTCCAACTTTAGAGAGCTGGTCCCGAATGGATCTTCCGGCTTGTACGAGAAGGCACGGCCGCGTTCCGAATAGATTTCCGGGGCCGGCACCAAGTCGATGCAGTGACTGGCAAGCTCCTAAAGGCGTAAAGTAGCACGGGTACCTTTGTGATTCGAAATCGAGAAGACGATCATTTTTCTGCCCGAAGATCCATTGTAAAAGCCATCGAGAATTTCGTAGTTGGCATGAGCAAAACTGGGGGCTCTTCATGTAGCGTGATATACAATCAATGCCATTTGGTGGAATTGCAGGCATCCTATTCCCATCGAGATTCCACTCAGATCCAATCGAGATCCCATCAAGTCCCGCAGTATCCCAATACTACTACCTAGTAGGTACTTGTTGAGTAATACATAGTAGTAGTTAGTAGTTGAGAAGACAGAGCCTGGGGCCGCGCTACCCGTTCAGTCGCCACGCCGCGGTAAATGCCGGCCGGTTTTCCGAGTCTGGCATTTGGGCTGGGCTCCCCAGCAATCCGTCTGTTGCCATGCGGCCTGTCCCGGGTGGCTTCTGTGGAGTGCAGATGCTGGAGAAATCGTTGGTTCACCAGCGTGGTGTGAGAATGGAAATTTGCTTGACATTTACGTCAGATCTGTATTTTCTGTGTTTTCTTGTCAACCCACGTCTCTTGTTAAATGTTGAAGAACAGCACAAGTCCAGTTGTTCATCAGATGACCTGCAAATCGTTGATGGGGAGTGAATGCAAGTTAAAGTTCTTTCACTCCAGTCCATGCACCAATTCCATCTGATGGAACTTGTGGCTTGAGTTTGAAGAACAGGCAGTTGAGTTCGAATGGGCAGACTTCACGCACACCTTGGCGTACATATATAGCCGGGTGCCATCAAAGGTATGTTAGTAGAACCGCTCGTGAGAGTCCAAAGCACGCATACTATTTAGCATTTTAGCTGTTGAAAGGTTTCGAAAGATTTTCCAGGAATTTTTCATCCATCGGGAACGAAAGCTGTGAGACTGAAGATGATAGCTCGTCAACAGAGCATCCGACAAAGTTTGGCTTAAGATCGTCAGGTCTCAATGGCGTCGCCTTCTCTATCCAATCACGCATTTCCAGTCACTACCCCGTGTGCAAGTCATCAAATAGCAAACTCGTTTTGCGTCTTGCTCAGTAGCTTTGCTCGTATAAGCTGTATTACATACTTCGTAGACGGTAATACCTGCCGAAGGGGGGGCCTAATGGATCCACTATTCACAGATGCGGAAGAAGAATGGAATGTCAGAAATAAAATAAAATAAAAAGGCAACTCAAAGTAAGAAGCGAGGCCTCTCTGTAGTCGTGCCATGTGCGTCATCATGATTATTCATCAATTGTCGGATTCGGCTTGCGCGTCGCGGGCGCTCCTTGGTTCATACGAATTGAATTATTTTGTTATGTTGTTGCAAAAAGGAGCAATCTGCCTGGAAAAAGTAATCCGCATCTTTCGCAAACAAATACTTAATCCACCGCTTAAGCATTTCCTGGATCCGTGCGCGCAAGTGCAAAGCGGCCAGGCCGTCGCCACCGGGTTGCGATTCATTGAAATGTGACGAATGGAGAGCAACTTATTCTGACTCGTGGGCGCTCATATATCCATTTGATGGAGAGTAAATCTTGGCAATAGCAACAGCAGTGTGGTTATTATAAGATGGGAAAATAGCCAGCTGAAACGGCGCCAGCCGAACGGTCTCAGATTGACAATTGGCGTCCATCTTTCGCATCAGTTGATCCTCAACCGGTAAACAAGCGGACAGCGGCCAAGTGGAACACCTGTGGAGCTCATATTGCGGGCAACCTTGCAGTTCGGCTACAGCTTTGATAGCTCTTTCTGGCAGCAGCTGTCAAAGGTTGCCATAATCCGCGCCAGCTCCATGCATAAAGAAAATTGCCGTCTTAGTATGGCTGCTCATAGCTCGCGCCAATCATCTGCAAACTTCAGGGGAAAGGCTTAAGGACTAATCACCGCCGCCTGCCACTCTGTGCGAAGAGGGAGTTGGCAGCATGTCAAGATGACGCGAGAGGCTCCCCAGAAGCAAGCAGAGTGGACAGCGCCACCCCATCCCAAAGATCCGAAAACCCCGCCAAACCAGGCATCAGATGCTAAGTTTGGAGGCCCCATAATAGTATTACCAGCTCCAGCTCTGTTTCTCTGCTCCGTTCATAAGCGTAAAGAGCCTTTGGTACTTGAAAGCATTGCTAGAGAACCCAAGAATAAGGTGGGATCCCTCCCTTGGGTATGTGCTTGTGCCGAATGAATAGGAGAGTGGCCACAGCCGCTTGATCCGCCTGGCACTAGCAACTGGCTGATCCATGAGGCGGCCAAGCGCACCGGAGCAATAATGAGCAGAACTAGTGGCCATCCGAGTCTAGCGCTGAAGCCGCAAGCTGCGCCGCGTGGCTCCATCTCAGCTTGGCCATCAGCTCCTCCGGGAAGCTGCCAGGGCTTTTTCTGTATTTTTCCCTTGGTATGGAGCAAACCATGACAAGATGGCTTTCGCCGATAATGGCTAGGAGAAGGCAAACGAGGATGAGGCGGAAACTTATACAAAGAAGCAGTCCGAGCCTCTCTTGTCCTTGTCGTCCACCCTGGTCACTTCTCCCCCACTAGCAGTGAGATCGCGCCAAGATCTTTGTCAATCACTGTTGATTGATCGGCTTGCCTTCTTTGCCGGGATTTCAGCCTCTGCTTTTCCTCTTCTTTCTGCCTCTTTCTTTTCCTCCCCCCTCCTGTTCCCGCTGTCCATCGAAGCCAATATATTTCAGAAGAGAGCCAGAGAGAGGGCGGGAGACGACAGCAAAGCTCGCGTTGCATCATGAGGTCGACGACGACGCGCTCAGCTCTTGCGCTGCTGGTCGCAGCCCAGTATGCCGAAGCTGCCGATGCAATGTTCCCACGGGCAGAATCTGGCGATGGCTATTTGTCGATTCCCGTGGGAACCATCCAGCGGCCACACAAGGTTGGCAAGAGAAGCGCTATTGATGCGGTGCTGGAGAATATGGATTTCTTTTATGCCATTGAAAGTAAGTTCTGTTGCGAAAAAGAAAGAGAAAATAGAATATGTGATTTTGGGCATTAGCTGGGAAGCTGTTGTCACTGCGGCTCTGGAAGGGGGCAGTTTCTGCTTGCTTGAACATCATCAACCCTGTCTTAGATCCGACCTTTCTTCTCACTTATGCTTGCTGTCCTCCCTGCGCCTCTCTAAACGGCCCAGAATACTGACGTGAATTTCTAAATATCAGTTGGCCTGGGAACTCCTCCTCAGAACGTAACCGTTCTCGTCGATACTGGATCCAGCGAGCTCTGGGTCAACCCAGACTGTTCAAACGCACCATCCATGCAGCAAGAGCAGCAGTGTCGGACTCTGGGTCAATACAACCCCAGGAAATCGAAAACGCCGCCTGTTGGCCCGTTTGGGAGCGAGGAAATCAATTACGGCGATCCGTCAGACTCTTCCACCCAGACCTCCGTCGATATCACCTATTACGCCGACGTCATAAGCTTTGGCAAAAGCCAGGTCAAGAATCAAACCTTTGGCGTTGTCACATCCAGTCAGGGCCAGGCGCAGGGCATCATGGGCCTGGCCCCAGATGTTCAAGGAGGATTTCCTGGCGACGAGCCGTATAGCCTGTTGCTCAACACGATGGCTGACCAGGGAGTCATTGCAAGCCGTGTCTTTTCCCTCGATCTGCGACACGCGAGCTCTCAGACGGGGGCCATCATCTACGGCGGCCTAGATCGCAGCAAGTACATTGGATCTTTAGAGGCACGACCCATTGTGCCTGGTATCCAGGGCGAGACCCGCCTAGCCGTCAATCTCACTACACTGGGCGTTACCATTGATCAGTCGCAGAGCTTCAAGCTCGGGGCTTCCGACACAAATGTGATGCTAGACTCCGGAACGTCGCTCACCCGTATGCACTCGGCTGTTGCTTTACCCATACTTGACGCATTGGGTGCTCAAGACGATGGCGAAGGTTATTTCTATGTGCCGTGCTCGACTCGTAATGCCGGTGGCAGTGTTGATTTCGGGTTTGGCAACAAGACGGTCCGCGTCGACTTCAGCGACTTTATCCTTTCCTCGGGTGAAAGCTCAGGCGATGACTCAACTGACGATGACAACTCGCTGTGCTATGTCGGCCTTGTCCTTACTACTGACCAGCAGATTTTGGGAGACACCGTGTTGAGGGCCGGATACTTTGTTTTTGACTGGGACAATAAACAAGTCCACATTGCCCAGGCAGCCGACTGTGGAAGCAGTGATATTGTTGTAGTCGGCAAAGGAGCCAACGCTGTGCCCAACGTTGAAGGCAACTGTAACGCCAACGCCGCCACTTTTACAGGCACAGGCGGTCCTACGGTGAGTAGCAGCAGTGACCGGTCGCAAAAGCCATTTCCCCCTCTCTCCTGCTTTTCAGTCAGATAGCAAATAACTAATCACATCTTTTTGTTGTTCCAGGCCACAATAGCGACCACCCACAGTAGTCCAACCGGAACGATCACGACTGTATTTACTGTGACCTCGTGTCCAGTATTCGACATTGGATGCAAAACCGGAGTCGTCACAACCCAAACCATTGGGCAGGCCGAGGCCACGGCCGAACCTAGTGCCACCAGCACCGGGGGTGGCTCCGGCAGTGGTGGAGGCGATGAAGATGGTGGTGTGCGGCCGCAGGCTTTGACATGGGTATTTGTTGTGCTGGGAACTTTGGCTTTGGTTGTCAATATTGCATAGAGAGCCGTTCGCGGAGTCTTTTGTTTTGCCCCCACCCCTCCCCTGTTGCTGCTTATTTATATCCCCTCTGCTTTGCATATAGTTGTATATACGGACGGGCTGTGCGGCCGTTAATTTTTGGTTAGTGTCTGTATAGATGACTTGCATACCTACATACTGTATGCCTGTGCTCCATAGGCCAACGAAAAAAGGGAACTTATCTGGGCTTACTTGGAAGTGGTAACTACTGGTAGCAGCAGCACTGCCACTTTCGCCTGTTACCAGCTGCTTAACCATATGAATTGTTTCACGCAGACAATGCGAGCCCAACCACCAGCATTTTCCTCAATACTACCGCGTTGTAGAGGCATGATGTGTCACTGTCATGTTGGAAACCGTCGAATGAAGATTGAAGCGGGGCCATGAAGATAAAGTCCAGACTCGGGGGGGACAGTCCCACAGAAAAGCTGTCAGAAAGGCCGGAAAAGACTGTTGTCTTATCGGAACGGCTCCGTGTCAGCGGAGACCTATTTCGTCGGAACGAAGAGCACCTGTAGGAAAAGTTGCGGAACACTCACCATCCGTTGACGCTTCTTTCTACCCTCGGTTAAATCGCCTAGTTGAGGTCGTCAGTGATTGTCGTCGAGAATCCGAGCGTCCGAGTGATGCAGCTCGTTTCGGAGGCTCGGACTGGAGAAACGCCTGCGACGGCTTGCCAGGTCGGCAACGCAGTAGTGGACAGGCCCAGCCTGCACTTGGCGGAGTAATCTGGGGTAATAGTCTGGAGAGCACGTAGTCGAGAGTCCAGTTGCTAAACGCTAGTCCATCACTAGCATTGATTCTCCGCACCGTAGGGCCTGAACTGTTGGAGTAGCGTGGCTCTGCCGTTGCGGAGAAGCAACCGAAAACTGAATCGCGCCAGCCGCCTGGAAGAGACGCTCGGGTTCTCTTGTTGCTGATCAGAACTGGCGGAGAGGCGGTTTTATGGCAAGAAGAAGAAGAGCAAGAAGAAGAGGAGAAGGAGGAGAAAGAAACACAAGAAATGCCAAACCAGTATATGCACTTGTTTATGAAAGGCATATTTTCGATTGGGTGCTTGCAGGAGTAGTAATGTGCAATGGATTCGTGATACCGTCACAGCGGTCGAGGGGGAAAAGAAAAATCCGGGCGCTAATTAATTCCTGCCCAGAAGGCTCCGTTGGCGCGGGTGCTGCAGTTACAGCACGTTGTGGCGGCGTCAGGGGAGTACCCGCAATAGCCGATGTCGACTCCCGAGTGGAGATGCCGTCGATATAATTGACCTCGGATCAACGAGGTTAAACCAAAGCTGACGGCTTTGCCCCAGCCCGTCAGCGATGTCTCTTTTTCGTCTCGACTTGTGCAAGGAGTGAGCCATTCCCAGTTCTCAGTTCTCATATATTCTCGCCTCTTTCTGTCTTCTTTCTGTCCTTCTTGTTTCCCCTCCAGTCTCCCCGGCTAATTTCTGTTCATGCCCCTCTTCTGTTTTTCCCTTCACGTTTCTGCATAAACAGCTCTAGATAGAAGAAAAAGGACACATTAATCGCCATGGTCTTCACACCGCCATCATATGTCCCCCAATTGCCAGGTTTGTCTCTTTTTTTGCACACGCGCCAGAGCAGAAACTGCTGTCTCTGAACTCAACTCCACCCGGAAACAAGCTCACTCGTGGGGGACAGATATTCCGGATTCCATCACCATTGAAGAGTTCCTACGTGATGAGAAGCACGGCAGGCTCCTCCCGCTGGCCAAGTCCAGAAACCCGTACACATGTGGCCTCACGGGCAAGACCTACACCGCCGTCCAGGTAGCTGAGCGGACAGACCTGCTGGCGCGCGCGATTGGCAAGCGATTGGGCTTCAACCTTCACGAGGAAACCGAGTGGGAGAGAGTTGTCGCGATATACTCAGTCAACGCGGTACGCTAAAAGCCGAGCCCACATCTCCGAAACCAAGCCAAAGTGTTGGTCTTCAAGCTGCGAGTCTAACGAGACATATGGTTCTCTTCCTTTTCCAGATCGACTATCTTCCCTTTACCCACGCCATCCACCGCCTGTCCGGCATCGTCACGCCAGCCAGCGCCGCCTACTCTGCGCAAGAGCTCGAGCACCAGCTCCGTACATCGGGAGCCAAGGCCGTATTCACCTGCACCCCCCTGCTTGACAATGCGCTCAAGGCCGCCGACGCCGTGGGAATCCCCCGAGACCGCATCTTCATAGTGCCCGTTTCGGGCTTCGACAATCCCGCGCCATATGTGACCATTGACGATTTGGTTGCTGAAGGCAGCAAGCTGCCGCCGCTGAAGCCTCTTCATTGGATCAAGGGGCAGGGCGCAAGACAGACAGCCTATCTTTGCTATTCCAGCGGCACTTCTGGCATGCCGGTAAGTGGGAGTTGTTTTGTTGATCCCTACCCATGTAACAGAAAGCTCGCAAGCTTAAGAGTACTTGCTGGTTGTTTGGAACGTCGTATTTGAAGCTAACAAAAGGCCGCTGTCAAGAAAGCCGTCATGATTTCCCACGCCAACGTAATTGCCAACGTCCTCCAGGTCTTCCACTTTGAGAGCATCCCCCGCAAACAAATCAGCGTCGAGACGCAGAATTACCTTGGAGTGTTGCCGTTTTCACACATATACGCGCTTGTTCTCGTCTGTACCCTCGGCCAGTTCCGCGGCGATCAAGCCATTGTGCTGCCAAAGTACAACTTTGACGATCTACTCGGCGCCACCCAGCGCTTTGGCATTGAGCAGCTGTTCGTCGTCCCGCCGATGCTCATCCACGTCATCAGTAACCCTGACAAGGTCGCCAAGTACAATCTCAGCAGCGTGCGCTTCGTCTACTGCGGCGCAGCTCCGCTAGGTCCCGAAGTTGTCGACTCGTTGCTCAAGATGTTCCCGAAATGGCGTATTGGCCAAGGCTATGGCATGACGGAATGTTCGCCCACCGTCTGCACGACAAGCGAGCTGGACGTGCTTTCAGGTTCATCTGGCTCTCTGCTACCAGGGAAGCGGGCCAAGCTCATCGATCTCGAGGGCAAAGAAGTCACCACTTACGACACTCCGGGAGAGCTGTTGGTTCAATCGCCGGCCGTCGTCCTGGGATACTTGAACAATGAAAAGGCCAATGCCGAGACATTTCTCCATCACGAAGATGGCCGCTGGCTGCGAACAGGGGACGAAGTCATCATACGAAAGTCGGCACAGGGCCACGAGCACATTATTGTCGTCGATCGCATCAAGGAGCTGATCAAGACCAAGGTGCGTCGAACAAAGCAAATTAACCAAACTCTTCACTACCTAGGCATTACTAACATAATACAGGGCCATCAAGTTGCTCCAGCAGAACTAGAAGCCCACCTCCTCAGCCATCCCTATGTCTCCGACTGCGCCGTCATCCCCGTCCATGACACTTACGCCGGCGAGGTGCCCAAAGCCTACGTCGTCAAATCCGACACCGAATGCAGTGGCAAATCCGACAAGGACATTGAGGCCGCCGTCCAAAAGCACGTCAAGGAGCACAAGGCCAAGCACAAGTGGCTCGCTGGCGGCATCGAGTTCATTGACGCCATTCCCAAGAGCCCCAGCGGCAAGATTCTACGGCGCCTGCTGCGAGACAAGGAGAAGAAGGCAAGGCAGGCCAATGGAGCGAAACTATGATTGGAAGAGTTGGCAAAAAAAGATTTTTAGTGACTTAGGAGCTACAGCTGTCCATTCTATGTTACGTGCTGCCTATACTGATTGGATTAGTGTACTGGTTGATTGAATTAGTTTCGGATATCTGTGCCCTCAGTTCTGGGCAGAACGCAAAGATAGATGGCATGTAACTCGCGATTTACAGATTTTGGATACCCATCAACAAAATACACAAAAAGAAAACATTATAAAGGGGATGCTACTCATGTCCGAACTATACTAGACGAAGCACACAATAAGATTTATTTTTCAACAAACAAATATTCAAGCTCTACTACAAAGACACAGCACAAACAACACATGAAGCCAGAGGGGAAAAAGAGGCGATTCAATTCGTCTGTGGTAGAACTTTCATTAGAAGCAAAATCTTCATCCATTGGCGACTCTTCACCGGAAGTCATATCTTCATCCGAGCATGGGCTTTCACCAGAAGTAAAATCTTCATACGCCATCATCTGATTCTCATGGTTGTCGCACTCGTTGACATCAATATTGGATGCCATTTAAATGCATACATTGTTTGTTAGCAAATGAGGTAAAGGAAAGAATATGCACTTAGGTTTTGATAAACTATGGTAGTTTAGTGACGTCCTAGAAGAAGATAAATTATAATAGTTAAAAGCTTAAATAACTATAATTTAAAAAAAAAAAAGAAGAAAAAAGGGGAGAGAAAATATTTATAAAGTAGTAAAGAGTAAGAAAAAAAAAGATTCAAAAGGAGAGAAGATATATAAATGCGACAGAGAATAAACGCGGTGAACGCGGCTGGGCGCTTATCTTTATTCCGCGACGCTTTGCTTGTAACAATGATTTTAGATCAAATGCTGGTAAATCTTCAGGGAGTTCTGCAAAAGATAGGAGCACTTTCTTATCTAGCTTTAATGTTTTCTTTTTATTCAGTTTTATCGCCCACAGTATCGTTTTAAGTCGACACCTAATAAATATCATGGACCTTTTCAACTATTTGCGAAACCTCAACGATTTATTTATGAACACATGATTGAGTGAAGTAGAAAGAACATAACTAGACGAAGCACACAATAAGATATATTTTTCAACAAACAAATATTCAAGCTCTACTACAAAGACACAGCACAAAAAACACATGAAGCAGAGGGAAAAAAGAGACGAGTCAATGTTTCCAAAATGTTCATAGCCTTGGCAGCAGCCAAACGGCGAATGAATCTCATATCGATATTAATATTAAGTTGCCACAAACAGCCAGTCCAGCCAGGTGTACCAAATGTTTCTCCATGCATTGCCCTTTTTCATTGCGTTGCGCGTGACCAAAGTACCCCCCAGCTGTCCTGCCCGTATTGTGTTCGTAAGGATCGTAAGAATGATACTTGCCCTGCCGTATGAGGGTCTTTTTTTAACCGCTATAATCGAAAAGTCCTGTTCCGTATACACATACATTCCCCTCCATTCTACCACTTCAAGTGAATTAATACATACTGCACGCGCCCTCCCAGAGGCACTGGAAATTGAAAAAGCAACATAGTCCCAAAAACGATTCCAAAGGGAAAAAAAAAAAATTATTTATTTTAAAACCGGGAGAGCATCCTCTACCTGTACACTGTTTTACAAAGCAGCAACAGCGGCCATGATGGCGAAGCCCAGGCCCATACCGGCGCCGAGGCGGCCAGCTCCGTTGACAATGGGGATGCCAGTGCTAACGGGAGGGATGGGAATGCCAGTGCCGGTGCCGGTGGCGGCAGGGGGGGCCGCAACAGGAGGAGTAACCAGAGTTGGGGCAGCGCCAGGGGCACTCTCAACGGGGGCAGCAGGGGCACTGGCGGCGGGAGCACTCTCGACAGGAGCAGTGACTGCGGGGGCAGACTGCGCAGGAGGAACATAGCTGGGCTGAGGAGCGGCAGTGATGCTGACCTGGGGGACGGTGATGGCAGTTGAGACGTAGACAGTGGTGCTGCTGCCGGTGATGGTGCTGCCGGCAGAGACACAAGGCTCGGTGACAGTGGTGGCAACGGTAATAGTCGTGTAGTCGGTGGGGACAGCGTAGGGAGTGCCAGTCACGGTGATGATGGAGGTGATGGTCTCAGCGCCGGTAGCAACAGCAGGGTTGGAACTGGCGTAGCCAGCGCAGACACCCTGGAAGAAGACAATGGCGGCAGCGACATCGTCATCGTTCTGGCCGTTGGCGTAGATGCAGTCGAAGACCTTGGTGACGAGGTCCTTGCTGGGGCAGTAGCAAGAAGCATCGGCGTTGTTCTTGCAGTTGGGGACAAGAGGCAGCCAGGTGTTGATGCACTTGGGCAGGACATCGGGGCAAGGAAGGCCAGAGTCGGCAGGGGGGGAGCCAGAGCCAGTGCCAGAGGCAGGCTGAGTAGCGGCGGCGGCTCCGGAGGTCTGCTGAGGAGGAGCACCAGCGGTGATGGTAGCGGTGACGGGGCAGATGGTGGTGCTGACAGCAACAGTCACGGTGGTGACGACGGGCTTGTCGGTTCTGGCCGGGCAGTTGGTAATCTCGGGAGCACAGCTGGTGATGGTGTGGACGCTGGTAGTGAAGACGGTAGAGGTGCTCTGGAAGACGGTGGTGTAGACAGACTGGGTGGCGGGAGCAGTGGTTCCAGCAGGAGTAGTCTCGACAGCGGCAGTGGTGGTTCCAGCAGGAGTAGTCTCGACAGCAGCAGTGGTGGTTCCAGCGGGAGCAGTCTCGGTCTCAGTCTCGGTGCAATCAGTCTCGGTCTCAGTCTCGACGCTAGCAGGAGCAGTGGTGGTCTCGGCGCCAGCGGGAGCAGTAGTAGTTCCGCCGGGGATGATGGAGGTGCTCACAACAACGTCGGTGGTTCCAGTGGGAGGAGTGTTGCCATAGGGAGTGGTTGTGGCGGGAGCAGTCTCAGCAGGAGCAGTGGTAGTCTCAGCGCCAGCAGGGGCAGTGGTGGTTCCAGCAGGAGCAGTAGTCGTCTCGGCACCGGCGGGAGCAGTCGTTGTCTCGCCATAGGGAGGCAGAGAGTAGCCGGGCTTGGAGTGCGAGTGGTGGTGAGATCCTCCAGAGGGGGGAGTGTAGGCGGGCTGAGAGTGAGGGGGCTTGGAGTGGTGGGAGGGAGGAGTGTAGGCGGGCTGCGTGTAGGCAGGCTGCGAGTGGGATGGCGGAGGAGCATTGTTGCCGCAGTCCCAGCCGATGTGGTGGACCTTGGTCTTGCAAGACGACTTGCCGCTGTTGGGGTAGACAATGGTCACGGACTTGGCACCACCGCACTGGGTGTTCTTGACCGTGGTTCCCTGGGACGAGCACTGAGCAGAGTGCTTGCAGGTAGAGCCATCGGGCATGCCGTAGTGGAACTCGAGACGACAGTCAAACTCGGGGGAGATGGAGAAGGTGTCGACAGAGAAGTGTCCAGTGCCCTCGCCAGCGGTGATGCACGGAGAGGTCTCCTTCTCGGCAGTGCAGGAGCCGACGATGGAGCGGCCGGTAGAGCCAAAGGAGCGAGCACTCAGGAGGTTGTCACGCTTGCTGAAGTCGTTCTCGCAGGACCAGCCGCTGAAGTCGAATCCACCAAACTGTCCGAGTTGGCCGATGGGGAAGTTGCCAAAGTTCCAGCCACCCTGCATGTCGGGGTTGCACTGGTTGTTGGTGTTTCCGGGGCAGCTATAGGCCGCGGCCTGAGTCCAGGAGCTTCCAAGGTGGAACTAGATGATGAGATATAACAGTCAGCCATCTGCATAGGTATACGTAGGTGTAGGTATACATGAGACAGAAGAAGGACGTCGAGTATCTTACAGTGGCAGCAACTTGCTCCACGCCGGCCGCAGCCAGGAGAGCATAGGCAGCAGTCTTCATGGTGAAGTAGTAAACGACAGGAGATCGCGATCAAGCGTCTAGAAACCGAAAAACGATGGATGAAGAATATGAATATCGATATGAAATGCTCTTGTTGAGTAGTTGTAGTTGCGTGTAGCAGTGGTTTGAGGGATGCAAAGATAACGAATGACTTTGACCCAAAATGAGAGACTGGTGAGATTAGGAAAAAGGGACGAAGAAAAGAAAGGAAAATAACGACACAAGGACTGATGAAGCTTCAAAATCGAGCAAGCCGCAAAGGACGGGCCGAGGGCATATCTATATACCCATCGATATACTGCAGCAGAGCCCTCTGCCGGAGACGCTTTCATGCTTGGGCGCTTGACCAAGCAGGCGCAAAGCCTCGCCCCCCTGCAGCCCGGGAAAGGTCGAGGCAAGAGACCAGATCCCTGTCGCGCCCCATCGTGAAGCGCCGGGAAGCAGGTTGAGGCAATCTCGAGTCAGCGCGTGCGAGAAGCGGCCTTCAGGCACAGAGTGCTGTTCCTGCGCTGGATGGAGGTTCTGGGCGGGACTTTGGTGGCGGTGGTGGTGGTGGTGGCGCCCGTGACAGGCGGGACCTCGGCGGCGGGTACAGCGCAGGTACCAGCGCGGCGCGGCGCACTCGGATTGGGTACTGGGCAGCTACACGGGGGCGAGTCTCGCTCCAGAATCCGTGCCAAGACGTTCCAGGGGCGCATGGATGGCTCGCTGCCGAAACGGCTCCATGGCCCCAGGGGCTGCGCTACAGCGTTCTTGGCAGGCACGCGGCGCTCTTAGTGGTCGCTGAAGCAGCCCCTCGCAGGAGCCTTTTCAGGTACGGGTGGATGGGCTGGTAGCGGACGTTACAGGTTGCTGGACGCACGCAGAGCGGTACTGGCTGAGCATTGAAGCACCTGAGCAGTCGTAGTGCTAGCATTAGTGGACGTGCGGCTTCCCACTCACACGCAGCGCAATCAGTCCACCTATGGGCTCACATCCACGGCTATTACATGAGGATGCAAAATGCCAAGGACGCCAGAGATTGTGGGAGGATTTGCAAGGGAAAGAAAATTAGTAGTAGTGGATTGTAAGTAAATACATAGACAGACAGACAGTCAAGGTACTAGAGGTATCTACAAGCAGGGACTAAGAGAAGGGCACGAAATCGATAGGTCGTCAATGCAAGATTGTCTTCATTCGCTGCGTCTCTTTGCCGCATTAGCATTCGCGTGAGCATTGCCGTTTACGTGCCCGAGAGCCAATCAAGCCAAGGCTCGCTCTAGCGAACCGCCATGCTCCAATCTCCCCTAAAATAGCCAATATTCATGCACGAGCCCTCAAGCCTCACCTGCAGGGCCGGCCGCATCTGGGGCCACCGCACACAGCGCCTAAGCTTGCAGACAAGTCTAACCCGCGAGCCTAATGCCCAGCCGGGTTAAAGCAGCCTGGACCCCTGGATGGGCGCACTTGCACCTGCAGCAGCGCCTGATGCGCGGGAAAGGAAGATTTAGAATAAAATGAACGATGCAGGCGGTGTTTGATTATTTACCTAATACTAGCACTGCTGCAGTAGTACTAGCAGTAGCATTACGCCACCGTCACAAAGGGTTTGAGCAAAAGAAAATTTTTAAAAATAAAAATAAGCAAAAGGCTGGTAAAACACAAGTAGCACCTACTAAGGCAAACAATGAAACACGAGCAGCTGGCAGAATCATGGCCAGTAAACACACTGCGGCCAGCTAATATTAGACATCTTGCACGCACTTGCCTACATACCATCTTCTTTTTCTCTCACTGCTCCTGCTTCAGGTTGGCCGGCGCTTTTTCCTGCGCTAAACTCAATCAATGTCTCGCTACCGCGCCATTTGCGTGACTTCCCTGTGACACTCCTGCCGACCTTTTTTTTTTTCTTCTCTCTTTTCTTTTTTTTTTTTTTTTTTTTTTTTTTCCGGCTCTCGATTCTTTTCGATTCTTTTTTGGCAGCCCACCGTTTCATTTATTTTTATCTCCGTCATCCGTTCGTGAGACACGCCCAGACCGGCAAAGATCGCCGAGCCCGCACAGACACGATCTCTACTCTGGACCTCTCTGCTTTGCTTTGCTCTACTTTACTTTGCTTACACCCACCCTTGCATATATGCATGTGCCCTACTCTGTGATGCTTAGTACAGCACATGCTCCATACTTGTGCTTTGTGCTCTCATCCCAGCTTGGACCGGCAAACGACAAGCCGCTATAACGCAGATGGCGGCGCTTGGCAGGTCTGTAATATTGTCCGAGAGTTCATGTGCTGGTGCTGCAGATGGAATCGGTCCCCCCCCATCGTCTACCCCTGGCTAACAGAGGTGCCAGATTCCACGCTATCCACGAACCGCTATCCCAAACGCAGACGCCGTCCTATCTGCTCGTCCCCATTCTGTCCAGAGCCATCGCTTAATCAGTGCTCGTGCCTGGCCTTTATCGACCAGTTCATCCCGTGCCATGCTCCTCCTAGCCTTGCCACCGGAATATTCCCCATGGCCCAGCTAGCCTCTCGCAGTTGGTGGACGGAAGCCTCCTTCAACACTGCCCCCGCCACCAAACCCCTGCTGTCGAATTGACCAGACCACGGGAAAAGGCACTTCCCCCCTGTTTGTTAGCGGACGAAAATCTCCAAGCGATGTTTGGCGGTCCCGTTTGCACACGGCAGGCCTGTCTGCTTGCGAGCAATTCAACTTATACAACGTAGATACCCGCGCAAGATATCCATACCCAGCACTTCGGACTTCGGGTAGTGCTGTGCAACACTGGGGGAGCAGAACCACGAAATTCGCTAATATCCTGCTAGTGCTCGTCCACACGAAGTAGATCCAGTAGGGCTGGTACTACTTGTACACAGCTTCTGCCGCTGGTTACCACTCTATACTGCTTTGGTCGTCTTTCCCTGCCCTAATTCGGCTACTACATCCCTTAAGCCAAATCTCTCCTTTGCCGTTCTTGGCCAATATAATGCTTGCTACTCTGGGACAAGCGTGTATAATTTCCGTACAGTGCTCCGAATTGACAAACTAACACGAATGACATATGATAAGAGCGGTCACCCGAGCTTTGATAGTACAAAATGCAGATATGCCAAAAGCACGGAGCAATTACCTCTTCGCTTAAAGGAGGAAGTCGAAAAAAGAACTCCATCACCTGAAGCTCCCTCTGTTTACCGCAGCCAGGTCAGTAGGATAATTTCCTTTGATCCTTGCTGCATCTTGCTGGATCCCAGACGAGCTGAAAAGGCTGTCAAACTACGATACAAAGAGTCCCGTGTACGGTAGTTCAGCCAATCTTCAGCTCCAGTCAGTTTCAGCTTCCGGCGGGTGCCAGATGCATTGACTGTTGGTGACGTCTGACAGAAGAAAGAGAAAGCTAGCTCCAAGCTCTGGCCCCCGTGAGCTTACCCACTTGTCAATTTTCAAGTCATAGGACAATACTGTAGTCCTAAAGATGCTGTCAACGCAGAATATGTTTCCTTACTAGTTGAAGCACAACAGTTCCTACTTGTACTTGCTGCGGGTTGCGGAGAAGCAGTGAAATCAGTTTATGCCGGGTGACGCTCCACAATGCACGCTCAGGTCTAGAGTGCTCTCCAACACTTTGGCATATACAATATTCCACTGCTGCAAGTATTGTATTAATGGCGTCTACTTCATAAAAATTACTACTATTTCTCTCCTCTACAGTTTTGTTCAAGTTACGGATCGACAGTTGTCCATCATCGGCTCTCTCCGAGATAGTCGCTTTGTGAATCCACCAGAGAGGTCCGCACCCATGGCAGTGCTACTGGTGATCTTCCAGCAAAATTCCGTATACGGAGTAGCTATAACGAACTACTGACATAGAATTTATGTATGTACCATCGGTTACTAACAACGAGTAGGTACTTAAGATACCGTAACAGGCTATTTTATGCCATTGTCCCTACATAGTAATTCGTATGAGGTTTTCCGTCGCTCACCTCCGTGGTAGTACCGTCCTTGGATTCTGAGAATTCCCGCAGCATGGCCTGCCAAGATCATGTCGACCTAGTCCCGGCAGCAGAATATCCGCGACAAGGCCGGACCTCATGGATCCTAGTTGGGTCGCCAAGCAAGAAGCTCGTTTTTTTGACTGTGCTGCATACTATATAGCTGCTAGTAAGTACTAGCAAGCTCACTATTAACCGGCTATCGATTAACAGTGGAGATAGAACCAGGATGCCATGTTACTCTTCCAACTTTTTCTCTCTTGGAGTACACGGGGCTGCTCTTACAGGTAGTTGCTCCGTATGCTGCAAGTTCAAGTATGTATGCCAGCAGGACAGCGAGCTTTCGTGCTCACCATCTCAAAACGACACGCTGCGAACACGCAACCATCAAGCCCAAGCTCCGTCTGGCTACAATGGTGGCAATATCCGCTCCGAGTGCAATAATTGAAGTCTCTTTTCGCCTGCAGCCTGGCGAGTACTCTTTTCAAATGTATGAACTCGTACACTGATCGGTAATCTCGACATTGTGCCATTCGAAAAAGTGCGCATGGTGTGATGTCCGAATCACACGGCTCACTAATTAAGAATGATTCCATACTATGCATGCAACCTGCTGTCTAAATGCTTGTCTTCGCACGGCCGCCCGGTAGGACAGACTTCTATTTTGAGGCGCTAGTCGACTGGTGAGGTAGTTTGGCATCGACAAAGTGTGCTGTTTCAATTTTCAATACGAGGATAACCTGAAGCAGCCATCCGATCGAACGGAGGTGGCGAAGCCCAACCCCATCCATGCGTCGTTGCGTCCGGCCCCACAGGGTCGTTCTGCCGTTCTGATGGGTCGCATTCAGGCACGCACAGTTAGCTCAACCGGCTACCCTCTTGAGCCGCGGTGTCTTGCCAGCCTCATCAGGTGTGGTGGTCTTGACGAGGTGGTATATTTCGATGAAGCTAGAATAGCACGCCTCATGCCTACCCTAGGGCGCCAGTTAGGCGATACAAAAATCAATCAATCAATGAATCAATCAGGCACCACGGCAGATTTTCAGGGCTTTCGGCCGTTTCTGAAGAACAACCCGACCACTAGTATGGCCCTCGCAGTCGGCAAGCCTACTTCCATTAATTATTTGAGCTTGCATTGCAATGAAATTACAACACAAACTGGGAGGTGCGTCAGACATTGAATATCAGTGGGACTAATTGCTCCGCAAGGAGAGTGTTCTTTTTGTGTGACATCTTCTTTGCAACACACGGCAACCATGACAACCACAATAGATGGATGCATCGTGAAGGATTATCGGCTCTAATTGACAGCCAAGTCGTATGTGGTTTCGAGAGAATTGGCGTAGGCGCGACTGACTGGCCACCGCCCCTCACGCCGACAACGAGGCGACAGATCATCAGGCGACACAAATTTTTTGCAGATTGTGTAAAAGTCCAATGTCTCCCGTTATTTGCTGTGGCCAGTATAAATGCCGCAGATTGAAATGCCGTCTGGCCTGCCGGTGTTAATTACTCGTCGAGATCGCCGACCATGCATGTGCATAACTGCCTGGGAAGTCATCGAGCCGTTCTCAGCCTTGTGGAAGCATTTTCACTGTAAGGCTGAAAAGAGTGGGTTAGCTGATTGAGGTTTGATGACTATTGAATGTGTATTAACAGTTGTTTTTCCCCTGGGGTTTGCTCTCCTTCGAACATGTCTCTTGACTACGCTGAATTCATAGAAACAATCAGGAAGCAGGTGATCTCACAGTCACAATCTCACCAAACATGATGCCGGGCGTTCTCTGTATACAGTGTAACATCCATTCTGCCGATTCCTCCTGTTTCCCCGAGAGTATTCTGCGAACTCGAGACAATACCATCATTAACCTATGAAGCCCGTAAGTCCAAGTCAAGGCTGAACGCGTCTTTTATGAAGGGCACTGTAGCACAGCCCTCACGAAGCTTTTGGACCGCCAATTTTGCTCCATCATTCAACATTAGGCAGGCGGATAAAATACTGGCTTGCGTATCATCGTCATTTGTGTCTCTACCCAGTTTCTCTGATATCGCCAACGCTTCTTCTATGAGCTCTGAGTCGGTATCAATCTGGTCATGGAGGAGATGCTCCGAAACTGTCAAGTTGTTTGCAATCAGGATTACGAGTGCAGCTTGATGTGTGCAAGCAATACCCCTAAGTTCCCTCGGTCAGTCTGCAATTCAGATACACCATCCTATTCAAGTGGACCTACCACAATGTCGCCGCTTGATCATGACCGACACATTGGCAGAGGCTCAGACATGATCTCGCGGCCACTACAAAGCTGGACCAATTGGTCGGCAGCAGTCTTGTATTAGATTGTAGACTTGACATGACATTTGAGGCAGTGCCGTCTATCAGTCCGTCTCGAAACGCCATCAGGCGGTCTATCCAAGCTCCATTTCGAGCGTACAGTCGATGTGACATGAAGAGGCATAGATAATACGCGAGATGCAACGACACAAAATGCCTCAAAATGTTTTCTGGCATATGTGTAGAAAGATCTTCGACACGACAGCCTTGCGGCACAGAACTCCGCCATCCGTCAAGCAGTTGCGTTAGTCGGTCAGTAGCGGCTTCATGCTGGCTGGAAAAACGTGTATTACGCGCTCGCACCGAGTAGGTGAGGTCATACATCTGCCCTTGAATGCGAGCCAGCAGAATCCGAAGCCTGAATATGTTTGCAGCCTTGCTTCCGTCACCCTGCAAAGTCAAACCATCTGCTGTATAGCTGGGTAGTGCTGACGGGGGGATATCTACCTCCATGTCGTAATCTTGCAGTCCATAGGGTTCAGTCGTGCGCATAGAGATATCTCTATCGAGAATGTATGTAATCCACAGTAGCTTTTCCTTCTGGGCCGCCAATCCAGTGTCCATGTCGTTACGCCCCTCCCGAATGTGTAATTTAAGCCGATGTACTAATCTCACGGCTGTCCCAATCAGCACGCAGGCAGGATGAGGGCGAGGAGTGGCGAGGAAAAGAATTACAAGTGCTAACACAACTTGTAGACCTTGTATATCTTTATCTCTAATAACAAGATGGTTTAGTACGGATTGGGCGTTTTTAATGCATTCTGATGATAGTTGGTTACTGTGGGCTGTGGCCGCGTTTGGTGCCTGCTGAAGGCTTAAGGCGAGGACGACGTTTATCGACGCCCATGAAACATAATCTTGATTATTTTTCGATTGGTACCAACTTTCTAACATTTGCAGGAATGATTGCTGATGGAAGAGAGGCATCGCCGGGTTATAATTGGCAAAATAGCTATCTGCCAGAGCATACACCAAGTCTCTTCGTGGCAGGGCGAATTGACCTTGGCTCTCAGATCGAGACATCGAAGCCGTGAAGATAGTCGAGCCACTCGTCACAGTGTGCACTGGAGATGAAAGTTCTTGGATATTCTCGGGATGTTCTTGTCCGATACTTTCCCATAGTGAATCCGGGTGAGTTGAATTGTTGTGAAGAGAGCTTTCTATCGCCGCTAAACGACTCTCAATGTCAGCAAAGCGACGGTTGTGTGATCTGTACTCGACCACGTCAGGTACATTACAAAGCGTTATCTCACTGGCGTTACTTACACGTCCTGCGTCTTGGAAATCAGTTTCTTCGCAACAAGTCCCGGAGTCCGAGTACATGACAGGTCTCGGATGGCGCAAGTCGAACATGTTGGGATAGCGGCATCACATCGAATCTTTCTACGGATGCATGCATCGCACGCCTTAAATATAAGTAAGTACAAAGATCTAATTAGCGCTGAATGGCCAGGCTGTTTGTAACTTTACCTTTCTTCTGGTGTTCTGAGCGCCTGGCTGGCCCATGCCGGTCCGGAAAGCAGTCCAGCTTGCTAAGCCGGTGAAAGGAAAAGGACGAATATTCAAAACAGTAGTCTAAAAAGCTACCTTTAGCAAAAGCAAATGACGGAACACATGGGGAACGATGCATTCGGCGCCGGAGAAGAGCAGGACACACGGGGTTCCGCGCGGACTTTATCACGCCAGCCATGTGAGCGGATCCGAGCGGAGTTCCGGTTGACAAATCAAACTTTCAGACGGATTCTACAAATCTCATACAGCAGTGCGCTACTACTGTATAGAGAGAGAGAGCTATGTATATTATTATGCATGCCGTTTCTCTGCGTATTGCTTTACATGGCCACTCCAGCCAGACCGACCGTAAGTAACTTCAAGTCGCGAATCTCGTCAGCCCGCTGGAGTAGCTCAGGAACATCCCAATTAGCCCAAACAAACTTTCCTTTCAAGAATCTCGCCTCTTTTGAAGCGAGCCATACACAGAAATGCCCTGGTAATTCCACTATCAACGACAATATTAGTCCAAGGCAGCGTCTAAGGGTATCGGTATCGTCATGAAAGATCTTGTCTGCAACCTACCTTCATCCTGGCCCTTCACCTTGGAATCTGGGCCGAAAATTTCCGTCGCAATTATCCCAGGATGAATATTGACAACGTGTAACTCGGGGTTCTCTGCAGCAAAATACTCAACCATTTTAAGCTGCGCCGTCTTACTCGCCGCATATGCCGACATGCCAGGCATTGGCTGAGTGTGAGTAAGGCCGGCTGATATGTTAAGCAGGATCGGGTCGGCGCCTGCGAGGGGCATGAATGCCTGAATAGCATTAAGCGAGGTGAGGACATTCATCTCAAATGCCTTCATAAAGGTGGCTGCGTTGTATTTCGCCACCGGCTCTATTGGTGACAAGGCTCCTGCATTATTTACAAAGATGTCGATTTTGCCCACTGCCTCTGCAATTTCCGCAAGTGCATCATCCACCTGTTTACGATCCGATAGATCTGCTGCTCGATAGAGGATTTGGGTATGAGGCTGTGCTGCAGATGATATCGCAACGACGCTGCTTTTTAGCTTGTCCACCCGCCTTCCAAGAATGGTGATGCTCTCTGCTCCGGCTTCTGCGAATGCAATGGCAACGGCTTTCCCAATGCCCGTCCCGGCACCAGTGACGACGACATTCTTGCCAGTAGCGGAGAGATCGCTACGACTAGGGGCGATGTCTGAATATGGCCCTGTGTGCCATTTGGTGGAGGAGACCCATTTTGGGAGCTTGAGGTTACTGATGTCGTCCATGGCTGGCCTTTTGTGAAGAGTGTATTGGATGTTAATTATGAGATACTAGTAGTTAGACAAAGAAGTGAAGGCTTCTTTTGTAATGTTCACGACTGAATGGAGAGGGCAAGGTCTCAACTATTTATAACAACGCATCTTAGTGCTGCCTCCAAAGTGCCGCAAACTGTTGCCCCTGGGTTTGCAATTGTCTTGTTCACGAACGCGGAGCCAATTAGTATTCATGACAACCAAAGTCGTTGATGGCAAAAGGTACGCGAAGCCCCGACGGCCTTGCACGGAGTCCGGCGGATCTGATCAACGTCCAGACAGAGGTTCGGGCTCCGGCCGGACTACCAGGCATTGATGCTGAATAAATCTAAAAAGGGCAAAAAGGGCCTTCTCCACCCCCGCATGATCGCCGCCATACGCCCCATCTGCCATGGACCAACGCCGACCTGTGGTTGGTTGGCGCAAGACAAGGCTGGCAGGGACTGCCGTCCCCCACGCAGAACTAGCAAACCCGGGCCTTTACGAGTGCAACAACAAGCTTCAATATTAGTCGTCGGTCACGGTCCGATATGGATCGAATCTTCGGGCACCAATAGACTACCTGCTCCTTAAGGTGCGAGCATGGACTAGGCAACAGCAACACCACAAGGATTCGGTCCGATTTTCGTAAAGTAAGTGTGAGGAGAATATCTACCAGGAAGAAGATGGTGCAATCCGCTCAGATTCCATGGTTGGCCTGATGAGCAGCGGCAGACCAAGCACCAACTCCCCATGTCGTCTTCATTCATTCGCTTCTGCCCATCAAATGCCGCATACCATTCGAACCCGTCGTAAAAACTGTGGCTATTTAGACCGGTCCGAAAGGTAGGCAGCTCAGCTTTGTCCCATGGCCGTGCCCGCGACAAGTTGATCGTTACATGGGTTTGCGTCCAACATGCGGATCGCCACAGTGAAGGATCAAAACTTGACGTACCTATAAAGGGTCGCCTACGCGGGCACTTTCTGCCCTGTAGGCGATTCGAATCTGGCTTCCAATCAACCCCTATGTGGCTCTCAGTATAAGATAGATATTCCACTTACAAGCTACGATGCATACTTCGCATCTTATTGCGACACTTGCGACAGTGTTCAAGGTTGCCGCCGGTGACTACCTGGCAAATGTCAATGACACGACTGCTGTGAATTCGCAGAGCTCGTGCCCTGGTTACAAGGTTACCAGGATCCGCTCCAATTCACTTGGAGTCGAGGCAACCCTGACTCTCGCCGGAAGTGCGTGCAATTCTTACGGGACTGATATTGAGAAACTCAAGCTCTCCGTTGCCTACCAAGATGAACATCGTCTAGCTGTTAGCATCGAACCAGCGGAAATGGTCCGTAACAATTACGCCATATTTGACTCAACCGTGTGCTGCCGATTCCGCGCAGAGGTTAACATTGATGACATTAGGCCAACAGCCTGCCTGGCCAGTATGACCTGCCAGAATCTATCCTTTCCAAACCCTCGGGAAATGTCGAGAGCGGGGCATCAAACCTCCAGTTCGTCTGGGGGGACGAGCCTAGCTTCTGGTTTCAAGTCCGGCGCCGAGCAACTGGAGATGTGCTCATCAGCACCAAAGGGACTAAGCTAGTCTTTCAAAACCAGTTCATCGAGTTCGTAACCTCTCTTCCTACCAATCACAACATCACCGGCATGGGTGAGCAGGTTGCCCCCCTGCGTCACCTGCCCGGTTACGTTGCGACTTATTGGAACGTGGATCCAGCAAACCCCTGGTACCGTAACGAATATGGCAGCCACCCAATCTACCTCGACACAAGGTTCTATTCTCCCACGGATGCCGAGCAGACCAAGGGTTATACCCATGGGGTATTCTGGCGTAATGCCCACGGCCTGGAATCAATCTTGGGCACTCAGAATCTTACGTGGAGGGCTATCGGAGGAAGCATCGACCTGTACATCATGGATGGCCCTAAACCTACGGATGTCATATCACAATACCTTAACCACGTGGCGGGCCTTCCTGCCATGCAGCAATACTGGACTCTTGGTTACCATCAGAGCGCCTGGGGAATGCATGATTGGGGCGTCGTTCAGAACAGCATTGACGAGTTTGCTAAGAACAACATCCCATTGGAAACCATGTGGGTCGATATTGACTACATGCACAACAATCAAGACTTTAGTATGGACCCGGATAGGTTTTCTCCCGAGCAAGGCAAGGCAATACTTGGTCGGCTGCACGCCAACGGTCAACATTTTGTCCCCATCATCGACGCTGGCATCTACTACCCTCCGGCCAACGAATCCGAAAACACTCCCTATTCTCGTGGCCATGAGCGCGATGTGTTCATCAAGAACCCCGACGGTTCAGAATACGTTGGTCAACATTGGCCAGGCCCCGTAGTCTGGGCTGATTTCCATAACCCGGCAGCTACAGATTGGTGGGCTGGTGAATTCTCCCGTCTGCACGAGATGCTCGACTTTGACGGCATTTGGATAGACTTGAACGAGCCCGCGAGTCAATGTGATGGGAGCTGTGGCAACCCTCCGGCGAAGTCGACGACGGGTCAAGCCGACAGCAGGAACTTGGACAACCCCCCTTACAAGATATACAACGTAAAAGACGGTCTTGGCGAAGGGACAATGGCAATGAATGCTACGCACTCGGACGGTGTCGTCGCCTACGATGTGCACAATGCCTTTGGCCATTCCATCCTTCACGCCACCAACATTGCCCTGTCAAGACTCAGCCCCAAACGCCCGTTCATCATCGGACGGTCGACCTTTGCTGGCTCCGGGCAGTACGCCGGTCACTGGGGCGGCGACAATTTCGCCGCCTGGGACAACATGGCTGTCTCAATTCCCATGGGCATCAAAATGTCCATCTACGGCATTCCCATGTACGGTGTCGACACGTGTGGCTTTTTTTGGGATGTGAGCACCGAGCTATGCGGTCGATGGATGCAACTCTCCGCGTTTTTCCCCTTCTACCGAAACCACTACTCATCTGGCAGTCTCCCTCATGAGCCATGGAGTAAGTTACGCATCGCATACACTCTTGGATGCACAGGGACCTAATCAATTACATCTTTAGGATGGGCTGACGTCGCCCAATATTCGCGGGATGCAATCGCTATTCGGTATTCATTGCTCCCTTACATGTATACGTTGTTCCACCACGCTTCGACAGCAGGTGACACTGTCCTACGTGCGCTCTCCTGGGAGTTCCCCGATGACCCCTCCGTCGTCGCTGTTGACACACAAATGATGCTTGGTCCGGCTGTCATGGTGTTGCCCGTTCTCACTCAAGGCGCAACTTCTGTCAGTGGTGTCTTCCCAGGCAAGGAACCTTGGTATGACTGGTATGAGCGCAAGGCTGTCCCATCTGAGTGGCAAGGCTCTAGGGCTACCGTATCGGCCCCGCAAGGTCATATACCAGTGTACATTCGCGGAGGGAGCATCCTTCCGCTACAGCAGCCTGGTAATACCACGAGGGATAGCCGGCGGAACCCTTGGGATGTGCTCGTGGCCCTCGACCAGCATGGCGAGGCATCAGGAAATTTGTACTTGGATGACGGAGAGAGCGCCGATCAACCTGCAACGAAAAAGGTGCTCTTGGAAGCTGGGTCGCGCAGCCTCACCATTGATGTGAAGGGAAATTTTGAGGCCCAGGATGGCGTGACCCCGCTGGCCAGCATCAGTATCATGGGTGTTCCTTCGCTCCAAGCCAAACCCAAATTCAACGGCAAGGTCGCCAAGTCATACAGCTACGATTCTGACAAGAAAATGTTAAACGTCTTCAATTTGGAGCAGTCGACAACTGGTGGAGCTTGGCGGCGTGCCTGGACTTTAACATGGTAGGAAGGGCGCATCAAGCTCTCGTACATAGACATACATAGACAAGCCTATTCTGATCTCTATCGTTATGCTATGGTTCTCTTGGGGGCGATTGTGGATGCTGTGGCAAATTGCCTGGCTCGACGATCAAACTCACCAGAGCTGTACGGACCAGGCCGGTCAAAGACCCAGAATTCTATTGTCATGCCTTATGTGGTGAAGGCCTCATATTGTCGCGTTACGCGGTTCCAATTATCTAAAATTATCACACGAGGGAAGCAGCACTCAATGATTGAAAATCTTCTTGCCTCTCTTTATCCTTACTGTTTCACTGGCCCTTTATGTAACGGTCTAGCAAGTATATTGACAATTGACTAGATGATTCTAACGAATATCCAAAGCTGAAGAAGAAAGAGAAAGTAAAACAAGAAAAGGAGAGCTCGAGGAGGGCCAGGGAATGACCTGACAAGTGGTGCATAGATACAGAACAGTAGCTCCCTGGAGCAGATGGAGGAAGCAGTTCTGGCTGGAACAGTTTAATATCTAGAAGTGAAAGATAGAAGCATTTATGTGTTAGTGGAACACTGCATACTTGCCCTGGAGCGCCGCTGAATTGTGTATAGTATTACAAAGAATGTTCTCGATACTCGGAACGGAACTCCGGCTTGGGTAGATATGATATTAGTGCTTAATCATGCCAAGTGTAATGAGAATTTTCCAATGACTAATCACAAGTGTTCCGGAATTCCTATGGCCTTTCCTTCTTCCATATTTTGGAGTATTCTTATCCAATGCTTTCCAATGTTTGCGTCCTGGGCATGTCTAATCAATGGTCGTAGTCTTCCAATTGAAATTATTCACGCAGGTTGCTCTGCCTCGGACGGAGTATTTAAGACGGACCATTCCCAAAAGTGGTGTATAGAACTCACAGAAGATTGAGTCTTCGCTCATGGCACTATTAACCGCCGGGAAACAAAGCAGTCATCATGAAACTAATAATTTCCCCCCTATGCATCTCCCTCATGGTGCATTTCAGTCTAGCTATACCAGCAACTTTGACTGAGCACTCTTTGAACTTTATCGCAAACTTTTCTGATCAGCCTCAACCATTTACTGTGAAAGTGCACGACTCGTTCCTCCTTGAGACGAAGGCAAAGGCGGCGTTAACACGTATCACTTCTCAAGTCGATGGCATGGCATTTGCGGATGGCGTTCCTGCGAACAATGTCAGTGATTGGGCTCGCCACTGGTCGACAGTGTATGATTGGCGCAAAGTTGAGCATGAGCTGAATAGCAAATTCCGCCACTTCACCACCACTGTCCAAGCCGGTGACAACTACACGTACCCTGTGCCTTTGCATTTTATCCATCATCGATCCCCACGGCATGATGCTATTCCCCTACTGTTTCTCCATGGGTGGCCAGGAACATTTCACGAGGTTGGAAATATTGTGGATTTGCTGACGAATCCACCGAACACGTCTCTCCCGGCGTTCCATGTTGTCGCTCCCGATCTGCCAGGCTTTGGATTTTCTCCAGCACCTACACATGCTGGGTTGGGATTGCGGGAGATGGGTCAGAGCTTCAACAGCCTGATGATGCAACTGAATTACAGTCGGTACGTTGGTCAGGGAGGCGATATCGGCAGCCATATCTTACGACTTATGGCGGCCGACTTCCCAGTATCTTTGGTTTCGATGCTATCCAATCTCTTCAGTGTCTCCCCGAATGCCACTGATCTTGAGCGATACGCTAAGCATGAGACATCACCAGACGAGACCGCTCAGATCAGTCTCCTCAATAATCCGGATTTCTCTTGGACTAAAGCATATTGGGATATTGAAGCTTCCGCTCCGCTCCAAGTGTCTATCAGTCTCACAGATAGCCCTGTTGGGTGGATGGCTTGGCAGTACATGGGCATGAGAATGCTCAGCCCGGGGTATGACTGGGGAGTTGACGAGCTTATCACTTGGTCTATGCTGAACTACATCCAAGGTCCCTATGGGGGTATAAGGTCTTACAAGGAAGCAAAGCGGGTAACTCTACTTGTTCCAGTATTTTGAGAAATGTCTTAAGAGTTATACATGCTGACAACCGTTTAGGAAGGTGTCCTTGACGGCAACTTCCCATACGTCGCTCAACCAGTAGGAGTTGTCCAGTATTTTGGCGACGCCGCCTACTACACGGTATGTAGGCCTGGCAACCTATGTCTTGAATGACAGTTGTAGCATATGCCGACAGAGGTGCTAATAATAGACAGCCTTTAGAATGGACTCAGAGGCAAGGAAATGTTTCATTTTACAGCAGAAAGGCCCCTCAAGTTATCGGTGGTCACTTTCCAGCATACATCAACCCTCGTGCTCTTGCTGAGGACTGTTGGGCCTTCTGGGGGAACGAGTCTCGATCTGGATCCGGTATATTTAGTATGGAGTAATCCCTTCAATGGCACAGGCTAGCTTCAGAATGCTCCAAAGTGAGGGCGTTAGTTAGGCCTGGGACTGTTTTTACTTGGTAGAATTCAACTTCTGTCAAAATATGTCTTCCGGGGCACACGAGCGCACAACCACCAGTGATCATGGGCTAAAAATTGCATCAATGGATAGCCAATACTCAACTGTAATAGCTGCAGCAGTATTGTTACCAATTCCATTCGATGCAGCGATTTTTTTCTTAGTTGAAGACAAATTTAGGGTGTCAAATTCGCAAATGGGTTCGTCCATCACACCCCAGTTCGCGAGGCGCTTTTTAGCTCCCGCGTGGTTCCCGCAAGGCTCCAACGTCAGAGACCAGTAAGAGTCTGTTTAAACGACTTCAAATCCTTGTCAGTTATCCACCAAGCTACAAAGTAAGTCGATGCGACCCGGCAGTGCTAAAAATGAATGCTTAATTAAGAATTACCCTGTAACTGCTGCTTTTCAATACCCTATGAGTTACCGCTTCCAGTCAAACGCTGCGATGTTTCACTCGTTCTGCGTCCAGAGTCTTGTCCATCGCCAAATGGTCTAGCTGCGAAGAGTCTGCCTCGTGCATTTCCACCTCTGCCCTCAGTATTCCATGCCTTGTGAATAGAAAGCAAGGCATCGTTATTAGAAGGATACGATGTACCATAAACATGAACGTTTCCGCCACTGGCTTTTTGTGGTGTATTCTCCGGCAAGGTTACGTGACCTTTTTTACTCCCATTCTCCCTTGCTCCCAAATAGGTTGCAATTGATAGTAACGAAGATCAAGGTGTCATTTACTTTCCCAGCTAATCATGCGCCAGTCTTTAGAATTGCTGTTTGCTTCTCCAATAACCGTACCCGAAAATACATCCACGATAATTAGGTATGGTTACTCTAGGCTGGGCACTACCACCGCATCAACATTTTGTAGAGGGGGCGAAAGATTAACCATACAATTCTGACAATCAGGAACACGTGCATGCTTATTTGAATCTCTTCTTCGAGCGTAATTTTGTCAATACGCTCTAAAGAGACCGCTTGCAGTTTGAAAGAATTCACGTTTATTCCCCACGAGTATGTTGCCGTTTTAAGCTATCAAACAAGGTCGAACGGGCTATCCCATACGTCGACTAACCAGGATCAAAGATGGAATCATAACGAAGCTCTTAGCCGCAATTCTATTCCCGATTCTGCTGATATCTGCGCAGGTGAAGATTACTGCAATCCCCTTTGCCACCCAAGACCCATCGTCGTCGCCGACTCGCAAAGATATCCCAGCAAGCCCTAGATTACTCTAAGAGACGAAGAAATCAAACGAACGAGTCCATTCAGCACGAGCGGTATGCACCATGCTCGGACCTACAGAATATTCTTTTATCTCTTCAAATCATCTGACGACATTGCTCATTATAGGCGACGTCAGAACGAGCTATACCAGTCAGAGAATTGGCTATTACGCTACCGCCCCGGCTGTCACTATTTTGAATGCTGTCTCCCTGCTGACTATCTATTCTACTAAGAGGGCACGATCCCAGCATGCCGCCTATATCAGACTATTTCCTTGAATTATACACATTTTATTAGTTAAGTTGGCGTATCATACCGCAGAGAATTCATCGCCGCCCACTAGACAACTATCCATCGTATGAGGCAATAGAGAGGATAAATGAAACAGGAGATATAAACTAGAGAAGGGAAGAAAAAAAAAAAAGAGAATTGAAGCATCTTGCAGCAAAGCCCGGCGTACGACTGTGCACAACTTTCGATTTATTACAATGTTAGGCCTGCTGCGCATACTCCATTCGCAGACTCGTCGGCCATATATCCAAGCGCATTTCTCGATACCTCTAACGTGTATTCGTCGGATAAGAAATGGGAGGTATGAAATTTTCCAAAACGAAAAAAAAAAAAAAAAAAAAAAAAAAAAGGTAGGAAATGCTCAGCGGCGTTGAGCATTATGCAATGGTAGGTTACCATACTGAATTACAAGCCAATGGGGCTCCAATATTGTGATAATCCCAGTGTGCTAGGTAGCAGATCGCAGATTATAGCTATACAATGGTATTCTTTCAATTTGACAACGTCACTCACCTTGTGGTGCTGTGGTGCTGATCCATCTCGGATTAACGGGCCGTTCTGGAACTCAGACGATTTCTGGCATTCTCGATGGGCTGCATTCGACAACCAAGGAGCAAGTTTGCAACACAGCGCAGGAATCTTGGTTACGCTTATGCGAGGTTGTACGGCCATTTACCCAAGCCATTGGCCAGGCACTGGCCAACGCATCTTGCATTCGTTAGCAGTGCGTCTAATCATCGGTTTGATAATATTTTGCCAAATGTCTATCAACGCTAGCCCCTTGTCAGATGTGGCGCGGCCGTTGTTACCGTTTTCTGGGTTGGTAACGCAAGAGCTTGCAAGCGTTACCCAAGTGCTCTGCTGGATAGCATCTTGAACGGGTCTCGTGGGCCATATAAATAGGCTACTCATTCGAGAATCAACGCCTTGTTCGATGTCGTCAAGCTTCTGACAAGCCTCAGCAACAACAACAACTGCAACAACAACAACTGCAACAACAACAACTGCAACAACAACAACTGCAACAACAACAACTGCAACAACAACACGCTAGTCTCGTCAATATTGTGAACGCAAGGGTAGCAGTAAACTTCGCTGCACCACCAAATTGTACAAGCATGCCTTGGTCCAGCTATTATGGCCGAGGTGACTTGTCTTCCTCAAATCCAAGTTGATCATACTGCTTTACTAAATTTTCAAGCCGCGCGCCATCGGGATCTGCCTCTTTGCTTCCCATTGTCAGAGGATAATGAGATTGAGCGTATTGTACCAGTAGAGGCTCTTCAGGGGTAAGCGGGTCCCAATCTACATGATTCTGCAGGAGCTCCAAATCTTTGGGCTCAAGTCGGTCCCGCAACAGTCGGTAAATTACTGATGTAAGGTGGATGTGCTGGCCCTGGTCATACAGCCCTTTGAGACTCAAAATAATTGTCGATCTCAGAGACCTGGCAGTGCTCGTTTCATGGGCAGGGGTTGTTTTCAGCGCGTCCATGGCGGCGCCAGCTACGAATGATAGGTGAATCGTCAAGAAGGAGTCGCTGTATTCGAAGCTGTGGCGGATATAGTAAAGCCGCGTAATGGTCTCGAGACGGGCGGCTGCATGAGAAGCAGTACTATAGGCTGTTTCTTTCTTGATTGTTGACGGCTCGGAGATGCCAATTTGCTTTGAAGAAAACAGGATTGTGGCTAAATAAAGCTCCATACTTGACCAGTAATCATGTCAGCTTTCTCGACTGCAGTCACCGGCTTGATCTAAGCAAGCAAGAGAGGAAGGGGGAGGGATGGAGAGGGACGGAGAGAACTGTATCCTAAAAACGGAGAGCAAGAAAAAGCTTACTGCAATTTGAGCTGCCATGGGAAGACAATATTTTGAGGAGAGAGAGCGTCAGGCAGTTCCGAGAACCACTTCTCTAGCCTCGAAAATATAGCCAAGACTGGCTCTAGAGAATCTTCGGGATATGGAGTCTGGCTATAGCCAATTGTGGCCATGTCGTGGATGATTGCACGCAAACCAGATACTGCTTTGAAGTGTTGCCCGCATTGTGCCGGGACGAGCGTCGAACTTAGTGGGTACTTGAGCATGAAGTCTCCATACCAAAACGGATGCCTCTCTGGATCAGGCAGCGGTACGGCTGGCGGATCTGGAATCAGAGGAGCCCGATAGTAGTAGTACGACTGTATACTGTCGTTGAGATGCGAGGCAGCGTATTAGTGGGCGGCTAGGTAGGCATGATCGACGAGGGATATGACGAGACAAAACATACCACTGCCAGTCGAAAAGAGCCCATGCAGAAAAAACCCGGGCATGAAACATCCTTTCATTGTCTATTGTTGCATGATCACCAAACAGATCCAGTTGCTGGGCCTTTTGGAGAGCATGGTTTAGATAGACTTCGCCGATTTTATCCATGCCATTGTGGCTGTAGACGAGATTCAAGAGAGTGGCTGCCTGTACGGTAACCAGGTCTACTCTGATATTTTCCAACTCCCACAGGCGTATCGCTTCGGCCAAGAAGCGATATCTGAGGCTCTGAGGGACCCAAAATTGCTCACGGTTAGGTATGCCCATGTGGCAGTGCTGCAGACCAATCAGCTCATCTGCACTTTACCCGTCCAATCTTTCGGAGTTGGCCCCCATCTACTTACACAAGCCTCTGCTAACAAGGCATTGACGAGGAGTGATGAGCAAAATCGTTTGTCATTGTTGATCATGGCCTGTAAAAAGATGTCTTTGTGAAATACAGGAAAGGTCGGGTACTCGTGTAGAAAATAAGCACGCAATAGTGCTCGCATTAGGCGGTCGTCAGCGATTACTGCGGTCCATTTGGAGGGTTTAACAAGATCGATCAGAGGATCGATCACTTCAGCGGCATGGTATGGTCGCATGTACACATTGTGGTGTCGGCCCAGTTGCGTGTCTGCCGAGGATGAAGCAGAACCTCCATCGCTGCTTTCATCATCAGGCCGGAGGAACACAGTCTCGTATAGCACTGACTTGAGGTACTGGTTATCCGGCGTTTGAAGGCGGATTGGCATAGTGGGGAGATAGGGGAACTGATAGCGTCTCCGGGTCTCTGGAACAACGGCGAGCTGGAATACAAAGTCGCACTCTTTCATCTGCTTCAAGAGGTATTTGGGATCTACACCTTGGCGTACGAGGTTGAACATGTTCATCGCATCTTTATCCGAGCAGCTTTGAAGGGTGGAGAAGATCTCTTGAAAAGAAGTGGTTTTTTCATTTTCCTCCATGCATCTGCGCTTCAATGCGGCCGTGAAGTTTTCTCCACGATATGCCGAAGGGTACTGGCACATTAACTCACGGCTTTCGCAGCTTGAACAGCGCGGCCGAGTTCCATCGCACTTTCGAGAATTAGCATCTTCAACTAAACACCCGAAACCTGCGGCACGTGGCTGTAGCAAACCTTGCGGCGTGGGTTTGGTTGCCATACCTTAATTTTCCGCTTACGGCAAGACTCGCAGGCAACGTTGATGGTCTTTCTCATGGGCCGAATCGCCGCATCTGGTGGCCTAGAGCTGGGGGTGGGTATGGTCCCCGTCCCGGTCTCTGTCAGGAATGTGATATCGTTGACGATGGGCAGAGGCTTTGCAGCAAGCCGACGATATTTGTTCGGCGGCGAACCGCGGCCCGACATTGTCCAAGGGTGAGACAATTCCAATGCTACGGTACAGGCTCCGCTGATGGTTATGATTATATTCGGACAGCGAAGCAGAGGAAGGAGGAGGCTGAGGAGGAGGAAGAGGAGGAGGAGGAGGAGGAGGCGGAGAATATATCATATTGTGAACGAATTATATACGCCAATGATGCTCCTTGCTAGGCTTTGCCAGGACTCGGGGTCTTTCGCCGCTCTCTCCCTGATTTTGCGGCAGCGATGATCTGAGTGGGCTAGCCTGGAGGACGGAACCGCATCCGCCCGCGGCCCCTCTTAGGCGAAGTCTCTTATTGGCCCTGCCTGCAAGGAAAATCATAAGGTGTCTTAACTATCTCACTCTGACTTGTTGAGATGTGACGGTCATGCGTCGCCCGCAGCAACCAGGTAAAAATTGGTACGATAACTAGACAAAGAAGGAAAAGAGCAAATCATGCCCATTAGAGCATAAGAGGAAGGCCGTGCTTCTGTCGGTACCGAAGGATCCCAATCATCTGCTGTCTCCTGAGGTGGATGGACATCCAGCAGCAGCTGACTCCATATGGATGATGGACAGGTGCTGTCTAGCCTTGCTGCCTTGCCTTCTCGCAATGCGAGACATTTTACGCCTGAGCTTGGTTGCTGGCCGCCTTAGCCTTGGGGCTTAGCTAGTGTGCTCCATCTATGCTATATTGCTAGATTATGAACCGTGTGGGCCGCGGCGCTTTGACAACCATACTAGTGGATAGTCACCCATGGGGCTGGATTCGGTGTGCCAGAGGCGAATTTGATACGAGAGGGCCAGCAGAAAAGAAAAAGGAAAGGAAAATAAGGGGAAAAGGAAAAAATAAGAAACGAAACGAAACAAAAAGAAATGAAAAGTATTGATCACGTTGACACTTTTGGGCCACACTTTCCAGTTCTAGAACTTGCCCACATAGGCGTTGAAGTTGTAGGTCTGACACGAGTTGGTGATATCCTTGGCGCTCTGGCCGCCGAGGATCTGTTTGCCGCCGCGAGAGACGGAGAACGACTGTTTTCCAACGCCCATGGTGAAGTTGAAAACGTGTATTCCGGCATCAGCATTGACGGTGATGGGTGCCGCATTTCCACTTGTGACAGTCAGTTGCGCAGGTTGTGTGAGCAAAGTGCTGACAAAAACAAGATCATGCATCAACTCGGCTCCTCGAGGAATGCCCAATGAGTCGTTGCTACATTGGGTGCCGTGCGGAGTCGTACGGTACCAGTAGACAATTTCATCCGCGCTCACTGTTGGAGAAGACGCACCAGCTTTGTACGCAGCAATGTATGGCTTGTAAATATCGCGCCAGGCGTCATGAGGGAACCCTTTGGCCCATTGGGAGGACCCATCATCGCTATGATTGGGCTCTGAGCCGCTGTATAGAGCACTGTACATCAGTAATGCTCATTATGGATTGGGAAAGAAAAGAAGTGAGGGGGGCAAAGAGAATTCCCGGCGCTGGCTTACGAAATATAGTGGCTTTCGCCAAAGTCTGTAGTTATAAGTGGTTGTTAGCGAGTCTTGATAGAAAATACTATCCTTATGCTGAGCAGATGAGCGTATACTAACCATTCCACGTTATGATTTCAACGAGAGCGGGATTCATGTCAAGAATCTGTTGCCATCGACGGACTGGCTGCTCTTCACATATGAATACCCAATTCTTCGTATTGAAATGAGTTGAAAACCATGGCGAAACGGCTGTTGAAGGCGACATCAGTCCTTATTCTGAGGCTGGGAGATTTCTCTGCAACTTACGTGCCATGTAGGGTCGACCATTAAGGCCTTGTATGTATCTCAAGTCCCACACAGTCGTCATTGGCCCGTCAATTACGCTGTTTCCGCCATCTGTAGGCCAAGCATACCACGAAAAGGCCCCGTCAATGCCATATTGGGAGCTTACGCTTCCAACTGAAGCAGGGTCCTGCATATTAGGAATCACCGTCAGCTTCTGGCTGCCCAAAGCGCTCTTTACGGCATTCCAATTAAAGGAATCGCCCACAAAGGTGCTCACGAGAGCGCCTCCGTTGAATATTGCTTGAGCTGGATGAGCAGCGTATTTCCCGACAAAGCTCGTGATATTTCCAGTGTCGCCATTGGACCAATACGCAAAGTCAAAGGAAATGAACATCTTGAAATTGAGCTGCTGGGCCGCTGTATATGCATTATCCAGCTGCTTTGGCGTATAGCTATCCACCCAAGGAGGAGCACAGTTCAGAGCGAAACCATCAATACCAATAGCTTGGGCTTGCTGGATCTCGTTTACCCAGTCTTGAACAGTGAAATTCTCGACGATTCCAACCTTTGCATCACAGCGTCAACTTGCATGTCTCTCAACGAAAGAGAGGGAGTTGTACCATGAAATGAGCAAAGACTGGTTTGAAGCTCTGTTCGTCGGCAAAGGTCAGAGTATTTACCAATATCGCCGAAACGGCTGCAAGCCAGCCAGCCAACTTTGGTGCCATTGCGGTTAGGAGTATTTCTCTCGGGTGGCGTTTTAAATCAATCAATCTTGGTACCAGGCTAAGATACTTTTCAGCTCATAGAGTTTTTTTCAGTTTCCTCTAGTTGTAATGTTACGTCTATATATATAGTCAGTCTCATTGCATAGTCCGCCAGCCTTGGAGGCCGGCTTTTGTGCCAGGAGTACGCCCAAGTTTTGCTGCAAGTCGAAAATACTACATGCCTTTCTAGGATAGACTCATCACAGAAGCCGGATTTAGTTCTGCGGGGTTGTGGACAACGATGGCATCCAGTTGATCAAGCCTTGGTGTAGACACCCGGCGATTTCTCTGACTGGAAACGAGTTGCTGCATTGGCATAAGTGCAATGCACATCGCCCTCATCAAAATAAGCTTGATAAAAACCTTTGAAGGGTTAAGCCCATTGGAAAAGCCTATTCTTGTCGAATGGAGCTAGCATACTCATGTTGCTTTTACTAAGAACCAGGTGTCGAGTTTCTTCTCACGGACGAAACTGGCAGCCATCCGTCCACCAATGTAACACCACTTGTTGCTCATCGGCCCGATGAACTGCATTTTCGGCACAGGTATCATATTGGAACTCGGATTTGACTGTAACGCCAAGGGAAATGGAAATATCCGTCGTGTGATGAGAAGTGAGTAGTAGGGTATAGATGCTTCTCCCCGCGTAATAAAAAAACGAGGGCACCTGGAAGAATGCCGCCTCATAAAGCCTCTTCCCAAATGGATCATCGGCGGGGTCATAGCCAATCAGAAAATTCGGTTATGCAAGTCTGTCGTCTGTTGCTATACAATCAGTGCCACGCCGAGTGTAGTCGCCCAGCGACTGAAATGCGTTTAGTGTACGCCTGTGGTCGACGACTCACACGATTCACTCTGAATGGCTGTACCAATGAGCACAATAATGAACCAGACAGCAATGATTTGATAACGACGGATCATTTCGTCAGCATCGGCTTCTACCCTTCTGCAGCAGCAACTGATCGCCAAACGCTGCATGATAGCGTCAAGTGGTGAGGAGTTGGAGGAACGTCGCGCTAGTCTCGTATATCCGGGGATTAGTATACAATGCCTAGACCCGCGCCCTCCGCATGTAGCGTTGCTCTCACCCTACATGTACTCGTCAGCTCGAACTGAATATGTTGTTCCAGCGGCCTTGAAGTGCTTGGCGAAGGCAAAATTCACCACGGCTGGAGCATCTCGTGTAGGTCTTTTCAGGCAAGCGGTGCAATGAGCTCTTTACGAATCGATTCGCTCGCGCAAACCAGCCTTCTTCGATGTCCCTGGGATGTTCTCTGAACAAACAGTGGGTGGAGTTGCGAGTTGCTTCGATATCTCTTCATATTTCTTTATTAGCTTGTTTGTTCGACCTAATCAGGAGAGGCAGTCTCTTACAACAGCTTCGCAAGGCTAGTTGGATAAGCAATACATTCTTGATAGCTTCTTTCGGTCATCCATTCTGTGGCAATTCTCAGAAATTTGGTAACTAGGATCCGATCCTTATAGTCGGCTAAACGTATTCTTCAACAGGATCGGGCTTTCTGGGGAAAAGAAGTGTGCTCTGTTGTGATTTGGTTCCATTCAATCTCCCTCTCCATCACATTACGTATATGTGTAATTTCCCTTGTATTATCATTCATTCGGCCGTTCGGTTCGCTTTGGTTCGTTTCGGTCGCCCTACACTCCTCTCACGGCGAGATAGGCTCAGCCACGGCGATGTTAGATGATGAAGTAGTAAAGAAGAGAAAAGAAGAAGTGGGGGAAGTAAAGCAAAAAGAACCTCGTACAAAGTCTCTGGGCAAAATAATTGGAAATGTCAAGACGGCGAAAAGGCCAGCCGGGGGGCGGGGCGAAGGGGTGAAGTCGTTCCTTCCCAGCTGCTGCGCCCAGCTAATATTACTCGTAATTACGGAAGGTTGCCTCGTGGCAGCTGTTTGGAAGGGGCAATGATGAAACGGGCCTAGACAACGCAGGGCAGTCAAATTGCGTAGAAATCTGGTTCGGGGGAGGCAAGTGAACGCAGACGTTGGCAGAATGAGCCTCTTCCCCCGCCACCATCAAGAAAAAGCTGAGTCCGAGGATAAAAGATATTATAGGCTATATACGCCGTCATAATCCATTGTTCACCATAAAATTGTCTTTGGCAGCTGACAGCGTCTCATAACGCCGACGCTGGTCTTGATACATTGCCAGACATCTCGGAGGCAGAAGCAAGGCCTCAACAGCATGTCTACTCCAGAGAGCAACCTGTTCCCCACACGCAACGAGCTCGACACATCTGAGGTGCGGAGAGACTGAGTTACGATGTGAAGATATGGAGATAGAACTAGTGGTAGACTAGTATTTCGTGATGGATCTCGGGAGGCGCCGAGATAGCGTGTGGTCCAAGGGCCCCAGAGTCTAAAAGCCCACAGAACCAGAGACTTGAGTCAATCAACTACTTTGTAAATCCAAGGCTCCCTTTGACCTTTGCACAGAGTGATTGATGTATTCGTAACAAAGACCCATAAAGAAAGCATTGAGCTCAAGAAAAACCCTTGTTGGCGATGTAGTCAAAGATACATGTGCCAAGGCTTGAGCCAATTATCGAGTTGCATTTCAGAGGACTATGCTGTGGCTTGTGAAGGCATCATAACCAATGTAAACACAGCTTTTAGAGATGCTCATAACAAATTTCTACAGATTATGCTATATGGCTAATTCACACCTCAGGGTATAATTAACAGCATGTTACTGGTGTATAGTCAAGTCTACTTGAAGCCACGGTCACAGACGCAAACGCGAATAAAAAAAAAGTTCCGATGCTAATGGCCCACAGTATTTAGCAAGGAATGGTATATTTAGCGAACTGAAGATTGACTATAAAGCACGCGAAGCAAAAGATATGCTTTGCCAATTAGAAGATGTCAAGGGGGATAAGATGAATATTGAAGGAGATGCTATGCGAGAAGTAGCTATATATCGGCTTCTCTGAATGCGGCATCTGGGCAATATAAATTATGGTACAAAGCAATGGAATGCATGTATTCATACATGTTCCACGGTTTTCGCAACTCTTTCCACTCCCAGGACAGAAATTAGCAGCGGCCGTGTCTCTAATCTAAGATTGGCGGCGGAGATTTGGTGGGGAGGGGCAGTTGTGACTAGCAATGAAGCCCAAGAAAGCCAATGGCGATTAAGGCGTCTCCTAGCCATGTCACTCAGCCCACAACAACGAGAAGCATATGAAACAGCTATAAGTACTACCTAGATATGCAATGATAGATTGTTAATTAATTCTACCATCAACGCTATAAATGCCAATTGAAGCTCAACTCGCGGCAGCTTTTGGCATCAACCATCCAAGGCCGACGGGCCATCCTCGGCAAATCAGCCTTGGGTCACGTGACCGCATACAATGGCCTCCGCCGCTATCCCTGAGCCTAACGTGTCTACGTGGTGGTTCTGAGGGAAGTCGGCCAAACCGCCACGAGTCCAACCACGAATATCCTCCAGACCAAATCTCGCCCAGCATGAGTTACGGCAAAAAAGACGAGGATGCCGACCTGGGCCTGGTCAAGGTGGACCGCACACAAGTCTTCCAAGAAGGTACCAATTCGCCCGCAAACGCAGCTTCATCTCCATTCTCCTCACCCCACCGAGCAAGGTGGCCAGACTGATGCTAACTCGGCGGCGCAACAGCTCGATTGTTCAACAGCTCGCCAATCCAGCCCCGACGATGCCGCATCCTGTTAACCAAGATTGCCCTGCTCCTCTACAGGGGAGAGACCTTCCCCACGAAGGAGGCCACCACCCTCTTCTTCGGCATCTCGAAGCTCTTCCAGAACAAAGATGCTAGTCTGCGACAGATGGTGCTCCTGATCATCAAGGAGCTAGCCAATTCGGCCGAGGATATTATCATGGTTACCAGCACCGTAATGAAGGATACCGGAGGCGGCAGCGACGCAATCTACAGACCCAATGCCATTCGTGCTCTGTGCCGAATCATCGACGTAGGTGGAAATGTTGCGCCATTCGAGCTCCTGACCGCGAGTTGCTAACAACGAGGGGATGGAATTGGTGAATACAGGCTACGACCGTCCAAGCCATCGAACGAGTCATGAAGACCGCTATTGTCGACAAGAACCCTTCCGTGTCCTCGGCGGCGCTCGTTTCGTCCTACCATCTGCTACCGATTGCTAGGGACGTCGTTCGGCGATGGCAGAGCGAGACCCAGGAGGCGGCCGCTTCTTCCAAGTCCTCGGGTGGATTCTCTCTGGGTTTCTCTACCTCTAGCAGCTCCATGCCCATGAACAGCTCTACAATGGCACAGTACCATGCCATTGGCCTCTTGTACCAGATGCGCTCGCACGACCGCATGGCCCTGGTCAAGATGGTTCAGCAGTTTGGCGCTGCCGGGGCTGTCAAGAGCCCCGCCGCCACTGTGATGCTTGTTCGACTGGCTGCGCAGCTCGCAGAGGAGGACCCCTCTCTCCGACGACCCATGATGCAGCTTCTCGACGGCTGGCTGCGACACAAGAGCGAGATGGTCAACTTTGAGGCTGCCAAGGCCATCTGCGACATGCGCGATGTCACCGACGCCGAGGTCAACCAGGCTGTTCACGTCCTGCAGCTGTTCCTCACCTCGCCCCGCGCAGTCACCAAGTTTGCTGCTCTGCGAATCCTGCACAGCTTCGCCTCGTTCAACCCCACCGCTGTGAGCGTCTGCAACACCGACATTGAGCTCCTCATCTCCAACTCCAACCGGTCCATTGCTACCTTTGCCATCACCACACTGCTCAAGACCGGCAATGAGGCTAGCGTGGACAGATTGATGAAGCAGATTTCGGGCTTCATGTCTGAGATCACCGACGAGTTCAAGATCACCATTGTCGAAGCCATTCGTACATTGTGCTTGAAGTTCCCCAGCAAGCAGGCCGGTATGCTGACCTTCCTCAGCGGCATTCTCCGTGACGAAGGTGGCTTCGAGTTCAAGCGTGCTGTTGTGGAGAGCATGTTCGACCTGATCAAGTTCGTCCCCGATTCCAAGGAGGATGCACTTGCTCACCTCTGTGAGTTCATTGAGGATTGCGAGTTTACTAAGCTGGCCGTCCGTATCCTGCACCTCATCGGTCTCGAGGGCCCCAAGACAGCCCAGCCCACCAAGTACATTCGCTACATCTACAACCGTGTTGTGCTTGAGAATGCCATTGTCCGCGCTGCTGCTGTCACAGCCCTTGCCAAGTTTGGCGTCGGCCAGAAGGATCCAGACGTCAAGAGTAGCGTCAGGGTGTTGCTCACGCGTTGTCTAGACGATGTCGATGACGAGGTTCGAGATCGAGCCGCGTTGAACTTGAAGCTGATGGCTGAAGAGGATGATGAGATGGCTCGAAACTTTGTCAAGAATGGTGAGTTTTTTTTTTTTTTTTTTTTTTTTTTGGTTTTGTTTTTGTGTTCCAACTTGCCTTGTTATATGGCTATAATGCGTAGGTGCTAACATAGTGACGCCGCCAGACAACATGTTCTCGCTCCCCTTTTTCGAACATCAGCTCGTCATGTACGTCACATCTGACGACAAGTCTGCGTTTGATGTGCCATTCGACATCTCCAAGATTCCCGTGGTGACGCGAGAGCAGGCAGATGCTGAAGACAGGACCAAGAAGCTTACAGCTACGGCTCCCACGCTAAAGGCGCCAAAGGCTGGCCCAACCAAGACTTCAACAAGCGGTGCGGAGGCAGCCGCCACTGCCAGCGCCCAGGCACAGCGATATGCCCAGGAGCTAATGCAGATTCCCGAGATGAAGGAGTTTGGCAGCGTGCTCAAGTCATCGCCTGTTGTTGAGCTCACCGAGGCTGAGACTGAATACGTTGTCAGCGTTGTCAAGCATATCTTCAAGGAGCACATCGTCTTGCAATACGAGGTCAAGAATACACTTCCCGACACCGTTCTTGAAAACGTATCGGTCGTGGCATCACCTTCAGACGAAGAGGAATTAGAAGAGGTATTCATCATTCAGTCCGAGAAGCTGGCCACAAATGAGCCTGGCAAGGTCTACGTAGCGTTCAAGAAGCTGAATGGAGAGGCGTCGCTACCCATCTCAACCTTCTCCAACGTGCTCAAGTTTACAAGCAAGGAAATTGATCCCTCAACGGGTGAACCCGAAGAGACCGGCTACGACGACGAGTATGAGGTGTCAGAATTCGAGCTCAGCGGCAGCGATTATGTTATCCCCACTTACGCTGGCAACTTCAGCCATCTCTGGGAGCAGGTCGGCGCCGCAGGAGAAGAGGCAGAAGAGACGCTCCAGTTGAGCAGCATGAAGAGCATAGCCGGTAAGAAAGCCACCCTGGGACTCTCCCCTCCATCCTTTCACATACGCAGTACTAACAAAAATAACAGAGGCGACCGAGCAGCTGGCCAAGATTCTATCCCTGCAGCCGCTCGAAGGCACAGACGTCCCCGTCAACCAGAGCACACACACTCTTAAGCTGTTGGGCAAGACGGTCAACGGCGGCAGGGTGGTGGCGAATATTCGCATGGCATACTCGTCAAAATCAGGTGTTACGACAAAGATTACGGTCCGGGGCGAGGAGGAGGGCGTGGCGGCTCTTGTGATTGCATCTGTGGCATAAATGTAGGGAAGCAGGCGTTGAGGGTCATAATGTGTATCGGTGGTTAGACAAACGTCCTCTGTCAGACTCTTATTAGTGTTTTGTTTCGTTTCTCTTTCTTTTTTTTTTTTTTTACTCGCTCTGGAGTGGCAGACGGCAAGCAAAAAAAATATATATATTTGATATACACACATATATACCTACCTATGTATGTCTATATAGAAGAACGTCGTGATGCAGCATCGAGCATGATTTACATGTTCTACCTATCTATGACGTAGTACTAGGATCATTTATAGTCCTGGACACTTGTCATCAGGGGAGGTGCTTAGTCATCATGCCTTGTTTTCTTATTGCGAGTACCAAGTCCAGTTCCATCAGCTTGGATAGGTGCACTGATAGGACTGGTCGTCAAGTCGACTATTTTGTTCTACTACTACTAGTACTAGACAGCGGTGCTGAGAATGACGAGATCACTGTGCCGCTTTTGTCTATTTCGAGCACTTGTGTGGTGGCGATCTCACTCAGCTTGCTGCAGCTACCTTTAGCTCAGAGCATTGCTGCCAATACAGATTTGTCGATCACGATACATTGGTTGGTAGGTCTCCAAAGCTATGATGCATCCTTTGAGACAAGCACGAAATAGAGCCTTCTTCTTTTTGTTGGGGCTGTACGAAACGACATGATTACGTCACATGATGGCATCCTCAACCTTTTCTCTCTCAACTGCTACTTGAGGTATCACACGGAAGCTTGTAGGGTAAGTGAGCTGAAGGCGCATGACCCCGCGATATACTGTGTGGTTCGAGGGGAAAATATGGAGTCCGAACGGATATCTGGCATGATACGCGAAGCCAGTGCTAATACCTAATAACAGGTAGCTACACCTACACACCTACAACTACGAGTAATTGATCATTTTCTTCTCCTCCTTTGTCAGCTTATACCAATTCGCAGAATGTGGCTACAGCTAGGTACTACTAGCATTTAGTACGATAATACGCAGTATCTACTTTGTACTAGTAGTTAGACTAAAGACCCGGTACTGAAGATTGTGTCTCCAACGGTCAGCAGATTAGCGACGGATGCTGTGAGACAGCTTATGCTCCAGCACCGATAGCGTTAAATCCACTGACTGCTGTAGCCAATCCACCAGCCTGCTAAAAACACGCCACCGACGCTGGCGGCGCAACCTTCGCGTTCCCCTATGAATGTCTCAGCCAGCATGTGCCAGAACCGTTGGGGGGGGGGGGGGGGGCCACGAAAACAGGCTGCACTTGAAATAAAGCGAGGGAGAAGGAGGAACCAAAAGAAACAATGAGACAAGGAGACATGAATTATACAAAATAGCAATACCACGAGATGCATTGGGTCGTGATGATATGATGGCCAAGTGAAACACAAGGACAAGAGTACGCGTAAGGCGTCCGCATTAAGACTTTCACGTGCTGGTGCCTTTAATTTTCAATCAGCAATCAAGCCAGGGATCCGTCTTTCGCTGTGCCGGTGGGGCTCGACAGCAGCTTTAGCGGCTCCCTCTAGCGGCCTTGGGCAGGGTGACGGTGATCCTGGGGGGCTGACGGGCTGTTTGGGCTCCAGCGCTGTGATGAGATTGTCCAGAAGGGGGGGCAGCCCCAAGGAATTCAGGTACAGCGGGCGGGATGGGGCTGCATTCGGCCTTGTGTACTCCCTACAGCGCAGTACTTGCTGCTACGTACACTCGCGGCGCCCAGCTATCGGGCACTTGGCAGCGACACAGCCGGTCGCAGATAATTTGGCACCCAGATTGACCTCCGCCACGAGTGTTTCGCAGGTAGCTGTACCCCATCCCTCCAACGGAGTACTGCGGTATCCTCGTACCCTTTTCGGAGCACGGCGGCGAGGCCAATCTCCCATTTTCCTCCTATCGTGTCTTTTCCTGCTCTGCCAGCGCTTTTGTCAGCTTGAACTGGAACAAACAAAAAAACGAACATCTCGCCCTTTCCAACCACCTCCCTAGAGCCGTTCGTCTCGCCTCGCTCTTCCGTGAGCAGAGTGGACAACGAAACGACTCGACAAAGCCGCCGGCGTGATGAACGCCATACAGCAGAAATGCCGCCCGAAGCATCAGGTCCTGGTGCTCAAGTGCTACCCGCGAACCACCAAGGGAGCTGTTGATGTCAAGCCCAACAGCAGCGAGCTGAGCTATCTCCTCTACTACGCGACCAGCCGCCGGTCCAAGATCCAGAAGATTGGCGCTTTTCTGGAGAAGAAGACGGCCAGCGATGTCTGGCGAATGCGCATCGGGTACGTGCCTTTTTGCCTTGTGTAGTCCGGGGCATCCGCCTTGGTGGCGATGACGATGTTGAGGCTCGACATTGATGCTGGTGAACCGTGATGATGGGTGATGATTGCCATCGAGTGCTGAAGGCTGACTGCTGTGGCATTGCCTCGTGTGTGTAGCAACGTGCAGGTAACTCTCGGGATCCTCGCCGCGCTGGTCGAGAAGTCGCCCAAGGATGCGGTCCTCATCGCGCCGTGCATCCTCAAGATCCTCGACCTCATCCTCCGATCCAACGACATCACCATGATCGAATCCTCCCTCCCCACGTGGGAGGCCTTTTGTGAACACCACGATGCGTCCTCCCTCTTCGCCGACCAGGCATATCTCAGCCACTATGTGTCCGTTGTTCGATCCTACGCCCAGCTTGCCTCGACCCAGCACACGACGAAGCAGGGCGCCTCGAGCCGGCCAGTTCAGATGCGATGGCGGAACGCTGGGCTGGGCGCCATCAAATGCATAGCGACCAGCGATGCTCTGTCGTCCGTGAGCGGGCGCCAGATCGACGTCATCGTGCCCATGATATTGGAGAACCTGTGGACCCAAGATGAGACGCTGCTCGACATACTGTTGGATCGCGTGGAAGTGGAGGAAAAAGTTGACACGGAGAAGCTTCTGCGGCGCAGGACGAGCGTCGCTACGGTTCAAGCCCCAGAAGCCGGCGGCGACGCAAACCCACTTGCTATTTCAGGAACCGCCAATGATGTCGACAGAATGGCTGAGGAAGACACGGGCGTCTTGGCCATGCAGTGCCTTAAGAGCATATTTGTCGTGCCGTCTAGATCGCAGATCCATTCGGGTACGGCCGCCCTGCTTAGATTCATCCTGGAGCGCGTAAAGCAGGGAGAAAAAGTCATGACGAGCTCCGACGCCGAGAATGGCTATGACCAGGGTTGGGCAATCAACATCTTTAGCATCATTGCCCGCTGGGCTCCTGTACAGGACCGATATGTCATTCTGGTGATGGCGCTTGATACTCTCACTCACACTCCCCTGCGAGACGACAACCTGGACCAGCATATAGCCCTGACGGCCATGGTTGAGTCGCTTTTGAGATCCGATATCAATTTGATTGGCCTAAGCGTCATGGACGTTCTTTTTGGTCTCATCAAACAAATCAAGAAGCTTTTCGCGCTGTCAAACATCGGAAGCCGAGCGGAGACTCCCAGCGAGAAGATGGCGACCGATAGCGACGTGGACCAGAGCCCCCAACAAGTACAGCGCAGGGCGCTTCTCGGACGACTGGAGCAGTGCATTGGAGATCTTGCTAGCCACATCTACTACGCCGACCAGGTTTCGGACATGATTGCTGCCATGGTTGGCCGACTAAAGCCCAGCCGGTCATCAAGCGCTCCTTCGACACCACAAGGCGAGAAGACGGAGGGCAACGAGCAGAGCAGTAATGCTTCGCCACCCTCGGCAACCACCACTGCGGATCTGGTCGAGGGCCAGGTACCTAACTCGGCGGACGTCTACTTTTCCTACACGTCAGGTCGCATCTCGGCGCTCCGAATTGTCAAGATCATCCTTCACGTCGCTAATCCCAAGGTCAGGATCAGCACCAATGCCGATTTGGGCCGGAACCGAGTGCCGGCTCAGGTCTGGGAAGGTACCCAATGGCTGCTTCGCGATCCCTCGGGTCTGGTACGGAGAGCATATGTCGACGCCCTGCTCACATGGCTGGATCTAGAGACCACGCCCATGGATCTGCTAGCCAGAGACGAGGCGCTTGAGCCTCACAAGTCTACCGCCGCAGGCATTCTCGCCGCTGCCAAAAATGCCCGCGATCTCTCCAACAATACCCGACGCGTCGTATCTAGTGCCTCGAACAAGGACCGCCAGCCCAGAACTCGACGTTCGCAGTTCCTCGCGCAGCTTCACCTGGCCATCTACGATAACGCTCTTCATTTCGTCGAGTTTGACAACGATCTTGCCTTGCTTCACACGCTGCTGGCAAGGCTCGTGCTACGGCTTGGCGTCAATGCTGTTAGGTACGGCGTGCCTATGATTTACCGCTTGCAAGAAGAAATCCTGGCGGTCGAGCAACCCATCCACAAAGTGCGAATCGCCGCCGTGTGCCACGGCTATTTCTGGATCTTGACCGATAAATTCGAGTTTGAGGGGTCAGCAGTGGGCCGAGCGATTGGCAACGAGGTTGCCCGGCGCAAGAACAAAGGCTTTTGGGTGCCAGGCGTCCAGGTCCCGGCGCAGCCTATTGACCAAATTGGCCCGCTGGGACAGGCGGCGCCTCCCCCCGAGTGGGATCTCAGCGTCCTCGAGACAGAAGAACTTTTGCCGTTTGACGACAGAGCTTCCCTCATCCAATGTATCGCTGTGGGCTATGAAGAAAATACGTCATGGCCACCAAACAGCCCGTCCGCGTCTCCCGGCCGAATGCTTTCTGGTCCTATTCTCAACATCCCAATGAGCCCCGGAACCTCGTCCGCCCCCGTAACTCCCGAGAGGTCGCTAGAGCTCCCGGATACGTACCGCGAACAGATGATGACGGAGTGGTCCAGAGAGCAAGTAGCTGCCGCCTTGGCCGCTGAGGGTAAGACGGAGTCGATCAATGGCTCTCGTACGGGAACTGTGGCAACCACTGGTCTCAGGAACCTGACCGTCAGCACTGCTGGTGGCATCAATGGTAACAACGGCTATCTGCCATACTCGCCTTACGGTAGTCAGCACAACCTGCGACCACACTCCTCTCAGGCACAGATGATGCCGGATCAAAACCATCTCGGGACGTCTCCCAGGTTCCGGCAGGGCAGCATCCGAAGCGGCATCTCGCAGACGATATCGTCGTCGAGCAAGGCCGGTGTTGCATCTGTAGAACAGCTCAAGCGCGTGCTGTCTGGCAATGCTTCGCCTCATGCGTTTGGGTCCGAAGATGACAGCGCCGAGAGCATGGTGAGCTATGACTATAGTGCATCAGAAAAGAGTTTCAGCCCGACAGGCACGGATTCAGATCGGCCAACCACCTCGGCCGATGGATTCAGCAAGAGATCGAGATCTGGCAGCTCTGGCGCCCCGCTAAGCTCAGGCTCGATGCGTGAGAGTGTACCAAAGCTTCATGTGAATGGTGAACGAGAGGACGGCGGAGGACCTGGAACTGGAGTCCCGCCTGTGCCACCACTGCCCAACCTTAGTTCCCTTTCTGAAAAGGGCGGGATCATGAACGGAGGAGGCATTGCGGTGCAAGATTACGGAGCGAAGGCTTACAGCAAGCGTAATATCAGCAGCCGGGGTGGGGATAGCATTACCGGCCGGTCTATCCTGGGTGGCCACGAAGATGGCGGCAGAATGATGGATTTGCAAGAGCTTCTGAGGGGCATTGACAGTCGCCCTGGTGAGGGTAGCTTGGGCAACTTGACCAGGCCTCCATACTAGATTTCGGGCAGCACCTACAGGACATATGTCAATTTCTCAACCTGGAAGCGGCGGTAATAACAACAATAACAACTAATACTTTGTGATGGGGAAAGCTGGCGTGATGCCCAATGGGAAAAACAATCTACTAGGTGCCTCTCGGCCCCTATTCTCTTCAACATTGGATTCTCTTTCCTCTCCCCCATCTCTCTTCCAACTCACACACACGCATTCACCTCCTCTCTATATCTCTCGCATATCACACTCACATATACATACGACCATATATATATCAAATGGGTCCTCAACCCTTTGGACTTCTTCTCCTTTGTATCTGATTTACGTGGAAGGGGCATTTGGCAGCTGGAAGAGCGGGTGCAGCGGTAGAACTAGTTGGTGGATGACTGGATGGAGGAACGGTCTAATCGCATTAATTTTGTCATATCATGGGGCAAAACCAACTCGCGCAGACATACAGAAAACGACAGTGGACAGATTTGCATCAACGGAGTAAAGAAATTGACGAAACACGGATTTCTCCCTCCCTTTTTGTACCTTTTTTCCTTTTTCCTGTCTCCTCATTTTTTTTTGTTCTGGCTCTGTATCATCGCTGTAATCAGCTTCATATTTGTTTTCTTTTTTCTCTCCACATTATTCCCCTACTTGCCAGCAGCGGGTTTGCGTCTCAAAAACGTTCATTTTCCTTTTTTTTTTTTTGTGTGTTGCCCCTGTCTTTTGTTGTCTCTTAATATTACAATGTGTACCTACATACTAGAGGGGCGGATAAGCCGGTGTTTTAATTTAGAGTAGCGGGATTGAGCCTGCAAAAAAAAGTAATTGAGTCTTTTTTGCCGCGTTTTTGCATTTCAGTATCTTTTCCCTTTCTGTTTCTTCTTTTCTTTTCAATTTCACCTCCGTCTTGCTCATTGATGGACTGTATTATTATTATATGGCTCGTTCAAAGGATTTACAGGGAACCCTTTGCGTGTTAATTGATATAAGCGGCGCTTAAGACTGGCATTTGGCATTCAGCAACGCTCATGAAGTCTTTATATCTCTACCAGGCCCCTTGGCTACGATGCGGTTGCGCTGCTATTTTCTGCCGTTTCTTTCTGCTCAAATGCTTCTACATTCTTGTTACGCGAGTGGTCTGTTCCATACTCGCCCATCATCAATTCCATATGAGAGGGGCCTGGAATTTTCAACATCTATAGCTCTTTCAAGCATGAATATATTCTATGAGTGGATACTTTCCCAATGATTACTGTAACAGTTGCAGAGAGATATCAGGTACAGGTTGTAGGCTTTTGGTCTCTTACAGGTATTATCTAGGTACCTAGGTGGACAATAGACAGGCAGAGTTTACTATGTAGTACTAAGAGATATCTCTTCATCTTCCTCATTATGCTTCTCCTTTAAGCCATCCGTAGATTTAGGCGATTTGAGAAGCACAGAGAGCAATATGTCCATACCCAGCATTATTTCTTCCTGTTTCCTACATTGCCTGTGCGCCTAAAGTATCCCGTACATCTGAAAAAGCGCGCGTTGCTCTTGTTTGGGATGTACCTCTTACCACTTACAAGAATCTCGGACCCAAATCTCTTCCTCAGGCAACATTGGCTGCACCAAGCAAGTACGTACGTACTTCTTGACCTCTGCGCTCTTCCTTTTTCTTTCCCTTTTTTTTTTTTTTTTTTTTTTTTTTTTTTTTTCAAACCTCACCAGAGCCAAAAAAAAAAAAAAAAAATCCGTCGAATCAAAGGCCATTCTGTTTCGCCTCCCGTATGGGCGTATGTCTGACTTTTCCCGCAAACCACAGCTTTTGCTTTTTCTCTGCTGCACAGCAATGTCTAGACAGGTTGGCCAGTTTCACCTCGTGCGTTGGCGTGGAAACTAACCCCGTTACAGATCGCAATTTCTCTCGTCTTCTGACGGCCCCTTGCTCGGGGCCTCTTATTGGCCTGGAGCCGTCGCCGACCACCCCCTGGTTTGCCGGAGTCCGTCCTGAGGCCTCTTCCCTCTCTCTCAGAGCAATCAAGCGTGCTGCAGCGGCTGAAGCCAAACCCTGGTGGTCTAGATTTGATCACCGCCAGCACTAAGCGGGGGACGAGAGAGAAGCCTTCGGGCGCGGCAGAGTGCAGCTGTGAACGCACAATGCACAATGCAGAGCCATGCAGCACATACTGTACTACTAGTAGGTATTACAACCAATCCTGGCGCGCCACTGAGGGTGTTTCCACCACACGGCTGCTTGCCGCGGTGCTGCCTTCCAAAGGCTGGGCCCGGCTGGAGCTGAAGGGGACGCGGGCCGTGACAGCCTGCTTGGTGTGTTACTGCAAGTAGCTGAGTAGGCACAGCACATATTTGTAGGCGCTGGACCCGCGCCGTGTCGATCCGCTACCCCCGAGCACAGCCTCAGTCCTTGCTCTGGAACAGGAACGCTCCTCTGGCAGCCCGCTGTTTTTCTCCTCTGCAAACATCTCGCTCACTTTAGCCCCCTCGTTGGGCACCCATCCCACACCAGACATACTCGCAGCACCACGGTTCTCCAGTCGGCCTCTTCCATCCCGACATTCATTTACACCGCTGGACTGCCGCTGCGAGATTCTGGCTTCGAGGACAGTTTGCTGCGAGCGTTATCGACGGGCCCCAGCGACTTTGCCCGCCGTTCTGCGATCCACCCCCTTCTTTTTGGATATACTCTTTCTTACTCGCACTCCTTCAAGTACGGCACTGCGTGCTTAGTACACAAGACACACTTTCCTACGCAATTCCATCACATAGCCGCGCAAGACTTCACGCGCATGTTACACTATACTACTACTACTAATTAGCGGTACCATAAGTAGACCATCTGGCCATTCCATACATGTACGCCTTGCATCCATAGCCCCTGGCAGCTGCCGCTTACTTGTACTGATCAAAACCCGCAGTGTCGTGTGGGTAGTGTTTGTGGAGACCCCCAAGGCTTGCTTGCTTGCTTGCTTGCTTGCTTATTTGCTTGCCTGGCTTGGCTTCTATACTCTATCCTGCTTCGGATTTCGGGCTCCGCCAGTTCTTCTTATCCAGACGGAAAGATTGCACCTTGCTGGGCTGAATCGAACATCCGCCTTGATTGCCTTGTGCATCACACGACTCGGCTCGGGCCATGGCTTCATACGATGACGACCTCCATCGGCAGCAGTATCATCCTTCGAACTCGATCCCAGATGCCGCCTATCCAGATGATTCGCCATTCCGGCTCCAGCTTCAATCAACCTATGTCGGCGGGGGGTTTCCGACTGGTCCTTCGCATCCCATGCCCGGATTTACGTCTCTGGGTCCTCACGTAGGGAACCAGCCTGGATACCAGCCTCAGCATCAAGTCCAGCCTCAGCAACAGGGAGCTTGGCAGCCCTATGACATCCCCAGCAGCCCTCCTCCTCCGTATGACCCGAGTCAAGCTCCAAGCGCATACCCGTATCCACAGAACGATGCAACAACCACTGCCGCTCAGACTATACATCCACACGCGCACGCCGACGTACACGCCCAAACCGGGGGGATCGAGATGATGCCCTTGCAAACCGTACCGACGGCGACGGCGACAGCACCAACTCACATGGCGCCTGTGGCACCCGGGGCATCGACCTCGGCATTGACCCAAGCGAGCCATGCTGCGGAAGATCCCTATAAGCTAGATGCAGCAGCTATGGAGCGTAGACGTAAGCAGAGACGCCTCAGAATTTGCATCATCGTCATGGCTGTCGTATTTTTCTTCTGTGGCGCGTTGATCATTGGTTTAGCCTTGGGGGTTGTCAAAGGAGCGCTCAACCACCCACCGCCTAACCACGGCAACAATTCTTTCTAAGGCTAAAGAAGCGCTGGGGTTTCGTCTTTGCGTCGCCGTCGGGGCTGGGCAAAATCGTTCATTCCTTTTACGATCGTTGCTTTCCTTTTCATCACATTTTCTCCTTTTCTTTCCCCTTCTCGTTTTAGAGCTCTCTTTTTATTCTTTTTCTTTTCATACTTTTGCTGGGGCGAAGGAATTGTGCTATTCAGGAACAGGAAAGGATGGGCAATGGTTTAAGTGTTTAGGCATGCTACCCACATTATGAAATGTGCGAGCGAGGTGTCTTGGCGTCTGTCTGTTTTGGTTTATCCGGTATTGAGTGCTATGAGCGCATTAGTTTGGGATTTTGCGAAGAAGGCTGGGTGTATCAGCATATTCATGCGTGTTTAGATAGATCTTTTATTTTCTGGTTTGGCTGGGCGTATGGAAAGCGAGACATATGATTTGTCGTTGATTGTCATTGAGACTAGGCGGCACCAAAAATAGGGACGGCGACCCGGATATATACGATCTGTGTAATATTTCTTGGTGGGAGGAGATGGCTAACCCTATTTGTAGCTCCTGTCTGCTGGGCCTAAGGATGGCAAGTTGGATTATCATAGCCAGCGAGCATTTAATAGACAGGGCATTATGGCGTTTGTCCCTAATTTGCGTGATCAACCTTGTGCGCCTATCTCTGTCTTTTAGTGATGGATAATGTACTGCCTAGTATGACTTATTCATGCCGAGGGCGAAGGGCTTGAGCATTGTTGAGCTGATTTCCTGACTGTTGACGCCGTTTGAAGGATGATAGGGGTAATAACAACTGGTCTGCTTACGTTCAGTTTGCAACTCCTATTATATAGCACCTGGAGCTGCCCGGCAATAGCTATTTGTTAATCTTAATATTCCTGCAATCCAGATCAATCTTGCTTCAATATTCTTGGGCAACAGCAGTTCCATAGACAATAGATTCTCTAGTCAGTCAAAGATCTGCTGTGGAATGGGGACATATAAAAAAAATCTTTGTTGAGTACACTGTAGCCATGTGCATTGTTGTATAAAGCCAACGGAAAAGAAGAGGGGAAAAAATATGAGAAAAGAGAATCGCTCCCAATAAGGAAGCAGCTTTGAGTGTTACTTCTACCATGGAAAAAGGCGTGGCTACTAAACTCCACCCTTGTAGCCTCTTCTCTATACGAGATGCAACAGCAGGTATGGGACTTCATGGCCCAATTATCAAGTGCCACTGCACCACGATAGGCAGCTATGCCACGATAATAATTAAAAATAGTTCCTACAGCAATAGCGTATATCGATCGATAGTGGCAACGGCGCAGGGCCGGCCGCTTCTCGAGGCGAGCCGCTTATGTGGATTAGCGGCATCGCCGTTAACGTGCCGCGGCAATGGGTAAGCCAGGCAAGCTGACAAGAGTAAGTCGTGCTAGTACGACTCGTAGGGCTTCCGGCCGGGGTGTGAGCACCTGGATTTAAAGATATTACGCGCGGGTAGCCCGCATATTATTCAAATACTAGCACCTACTCGTGGCAGTAGTTTCTTCAAATAGCAGCACCGGCAATGCATAGGCACAGGGCCTGCATGAAGAACAAGCATGGAATTGGATACCCCTCGGGGCCCTGGCTACTCGATGCAGTACGCAGCTTGGCCCATGGACTCACTCTCGATTATGCAGGAATGGCTTCTTGCAGAAACAACGACCGATTGGACCAGAATATGGGCATTTCAAGTTCGGTGCTAGAAATGGATGACTCGGAGCTGTGGTACCGCATCTGGAGTTAGTTCGTTCCAGCTATATTACGAATCTGGCGATATATTTAGGAACGCTGCCCAAAAAGAGAGCAGCAATCTGCATGTGATTGATGGAATGGTCTGTAACCATACACACCCATACATACCCACACCCAAGGCTTTTTTATTCTTTCCATCTTACCGCGGGTGCAAATTGCATGCTATGGCTTCCTGCTGCAGTAAGAGAAGAAAGATGTGCCATGTAAAAGAAGCTCCGTTAGGAAGTTCAACCCTAGGAGCTCGAAGAGATCGACAGCCTAGCGGCAGCTTTCGGCGGGTTTTTGTGATCTTCAAGTGCTTGATTTGCGGTTCTGCGGAGGAAATACGAACGTTGGATGCTCCCGAAGAGGAGGCAGTTGCAAGGAGAAAGGAAGAGTCCCTATATACTGTACTTGTTTCGGTCTCCAGAAATATGATAAGAGCCCCTACTGTTGTCTTGACAGAGTCGGCTCCGAAGCGAACATGGAACATCCGGGGGATGCGATGTACATAGTATCGAGAAAAGACCAGGGTTCCAGACCAACTGGGTGGGAATTTCCCAAACTGGATGAAATAGCCGCGAAGGGTGGGTGCGAGCTGTTCAGCATGTCCCTTTCTTTTCTTTTCTTTTCTTTTCTTTTCTGTCTCTTCTTTCTTGCTTACTTTTTTTTTTTTTTTCTCTTACGGTGATATTTTCTCCTTTGAGAGATATGAAGAGCTTACTCAGATAGACTGCATGAGCTAATCGAGGCTGAGTCTCCAAGTTTGGGTCTGAATATGAGCATCGTATATGCAAGCTCTGGTTTTGTTTCTCTTGTCCCTTTTTCTCCACACGGCTCTCGCGGCTATGATCTGTGCGCAGATCGCAATCATTAGAAATAGGTTGCCTCTGATGGCCTCGTGACAAAAAGCTGTTAAATTGCTAAATAGTGGATTCGGCCTCGGTATCCCACAGTAGGTCAATGCCGTCTGGGCTATTCTGAGACACGGGCAGGGAGAGATGAGCTGGCCCACGAAACCTGTGGAGGACGGCAGGTTGCGATTGCTGCTGATGGTGGCAATAACAGTCAGTGATCTGGGCGTGCTTTCCATTTACAAAGTAGGCAGGGACTTTCTTTTTATGTGCATGGGGGCGATGCCAAGTAGTATTGTAAAGGGATAAGAGAAAAAGAAAATACTCAGCCTAGTGCATGTAACCTGTCATATACAAGGGGTCGATTATCTGTCATATGCTTTGAGAAGGGATGACAGAAACACGAGTGAGAAACAGTAGCTGGGACAAGAAGAAAGAAAAGATGTGTACCACAAGAAGAGAGATGGATCTCAAGAATGGGCGTGGCATCAGAGTAAGACCACCAGCGGCAGCATGTGATGATGGCATAAGACCCTGGCAGAGCTGAGCTCGCAGTAAGAGGCTGCACATTTTCTTTTCAGAACTTGGCTATGCCTAGAATAGCTGTTCGAATGAGAGACATTTTGCGTGAAAAAAAAAGAAGAAAGAAAACAGCTCCTGCCCGTAAGAGCCTTCTGAAAACTGCGGCTGCAATTTGGCAGCTGCTTCTACAATCAGGCGGCAACAACAACAACAATGGCCCCAAGAGTGGTACGTACTCCTCCACCAAGTTATCATTTCCCCTCTTCCTTTCCTCCTTCTTTTCGTCTTATTACTATGAACAAAAGGGCCGGACGTACCTGGCACAGCAAGCAGTAGCATCGTGTTGAATGAGGCGTTTTGGTGGTATCCTGGCGTGCCTTATGTCCTGCTACCTACAGTATAAGCTAGAAGCAAGGGCCTGTATCTTAGTAATAACACGAGGCAAGAGACACCTTGGTAAGCGAGCTTGCAAGTTCGTGTTAATTCAATCAATGGCTGGCAAGAGAGGACGGGCCGTCTATCACGGCCGCTTGCAAGTCAAACTACACATTCCCTGGTACTATAACAAGTACCTAGCACCTTGTATGCACTGTGATGCACCGCCCACCATTGACGTTTTCTGGTGAACTTCCAACCTGAGGCTCTGATTTTTTGTCCCCCAAGTTTCTCTCTTCCTTGTCAAGTCAACCTCTCCCTCTCCACTGTTGATAGATATCAATACCTAGGTACCCTGCCTTTTCACCCAACTTTCTGTCCGCCCAATCCAGCAGTTCTCTCGGCCGCACCATTCTTTCCAGGTTGTTTCTTTCATTTTCTCGTCCCAACTCTTCCCTCGCTGTCGATCAACTCCCCACTGGTCAGCAAGCAAGACATACAGTACATCTAGCAGGTATAGTAGCTGACCCTCATGTGATACGACAACCCAGCAGTCAGTTCAAGTGTGAGTGGTCCACGGCTGACAGGTACAGGGCGCCTGATGAGGAGCTGATCGCAGACTAGCTGGCCCGCCACGCGCGAGGGGCACAAACCGGTCCTGTTTTGACAGCTTAGAGGGGCCGGCACCAGCTAAGCCGGCCTTGGCCTGGAGCTTCTTGTTTCGAGCCCCAGCCGCTAAAACGCAGCGGGGGAGAAGCCTCACGAGAGCCGCTGGCGAGATGAAATGGCAAAAGCACCGTCAAACGTTCGCAAACTTGGGCCCTGCTAGCCTTGCCAGGCCATGGAACCTACGCATCGCATGAGCCGGGCTGTGATGTCGCTGCCGCCTCTCTCTCCACTCTGCTCAAGCTCGCCTCAACATCAAGCCTTATGCTAGCAGTGGTGCTATGGAGCATTTTCTACCTAATGGGCTGGTGGATGCGCCTCTTGGGACTACAGTGTTGGGTCATCGTTTAACGCGTCTCCTCCAAGAGCTCCAAGAGGGCGCTAAGAAAGATTACCATCATTTGGCCCAAGAAGAAGCACTTACAGGCATTGGCAGCAAGAAGTACAAGCGAGGCGCCTAGAAGAAGCTTGTTTGCTCACTGCCATGCCCGCTCTTCGCACTACCTGGCACAAGTACGAGGATTTTCGATTTCCGACTCGGCTCCCTCCAGGGACTAACACCAACGCAAACGCGCTGCAAACCGAATCTTGCGTGCTACGAATGTATTAGCGCTCGTCTCTGCCGGTTTGCCGCGGGTGCTCTCCACGATGCTGGGAGCTGTGACAAGTTTGCGCGGGCTCCATCCATCAGATCCTTTATTAGTGCCATCTTGGGCGTTCCACTGGAGCTGGCATCGCTCCTCTCGTACAGGCATGACTCGATTCCAGCGCCATGGCACACCACCAGGAGCTAGTTGAGCTGCCTTATGCCGTGTCGTGGTGGAAAGCGCATGCTCCCAGATTTTTGGGTCTTCATTTTCAAAGCCGTCCTTCCTCCCTTGCTGCTCGTACCACTCTGAGACAAGCTCGAATGCGCCTGATTCGCGTACGGCCTGAGCCTTACATTCTCAGAGTAACCATGGCTTGTTTGCTGGCTGCTTGATGATCTTCGCCGGCCCAAAGCGTGAGGGGTTTTAGTTCTTTGCTTTCTTTCCTCCATCATCCTCTATGCTCTTTTGGCTTAGATTGGCTTCCGCTCTATTACAGCATGACGGGGTTCCCTTGCCCTGGTGGTACGTCCCAAATCCTTGGACGGCGGACCCGACAGGACAGTTCAAATTTTGAAATGGGATCCTCATTTTTATTGCCCCCTGCTGAGCCTGTCTTGGAACCCTACCTTAGGCATTGATTTCGACTGGGCAAAAAAAGGCTTTTGGGGAGAGAGGATATTCGTACCTAATGCTACCCCAGCTGAACCTTCCCTCAGATGCGGCACTGCCACTGGCGATAACACCAAGTGCGTCTTTCTTTTTCTCTCCTTGAACCTTGAGTCTATACGCTACTCGTAAATGACACTGCTATTACATGAGCCAAATCCTTCTTCTCCCTTCCTTGCCCATCTACTCAGCACTCGAACAAACACTACTACTGCTAGTACTGAATGAGTGATATTGCCATCATACTAGGTATCATACAGGTAGCTCTTTGCTGGGGTTGGTATTCATGGCAGCCCTTTTCTGCTGGCCTTACACCCGTGCTCTCTTTCGTCATTGATGGGGGTGTTGCATGGATTCCCACCCCCCGGCTCACATTAATCGGCACTCGGCCATACTGCTGGCACTTGTATAGCTGGAAGCACTACTATTACGACCTGATACAGCTACGTACTAATCTACCGGTACTGCTACTGCTGGTACCAGAATCCATCGTGCACTGCCTAGGTGGCATTGATATATGCTACGCGCCGAGAAACGACAGCTATTCTTTGTTGGCACCCTCCTGCTGTCGAGGCTGAAGGCTGATCAATGGGCATGGATGCGCGGCATGCATATTTCAAGTCAAGCATACCCTACCTCCTAATCTAAAGCTCGCCAACTTTTCCACGCATGGTCATAGCATATACGTGATCTTTGCATTGAATGCTGAGCACGAGATTGTACAGGTACGGCCGTGGCAAAGGAGGAAGAAGATGCCCTGGTTGCCTATCACAGTACTATTACTACCATGTAATTACTACCACCACCATTATGCTCCCTCCTATCTGTCTCTATCCTCTTTCCTACTCCACACGAGATCGATGGTAGTGAGAATGTGAAAGGGGAAAATCAACACAAAAGACACAAAGAGCAAAACGGATATCCTCATCCAAGACGTAGTACGCGAGCCAAAGGACAGACCAGACGGGCAAACCCGTTGCTACTCACCCTCGGCGAGGTCCAGGGGCCTCCGAGAGCTGCTAGACTACCTGGGTAGTAGCGGCATTGAAATGTTTTAGCACCTTTTGGCACCCCCCAGCAGCCTTTACGAATATACTCCATACCTACCCACCTTACCTTATATCCCTCTTATGCCTTATACGGCGTTACTTGCGCCACTTACTCGCTCTCCCGCAGACAAAAGATCTGCTACTCCGCCTGAGAGAGAGGGAAACGCGATTTGAAACGACACGATACGACGCGGCACGATTCACACTCGCATTAACAGGCTCTTGACCTGATCTCCATACACACCCCGCACTATTTTATATCATACGCACCAAGAGACGCCAGCCCTTGCGTTCGCCCTACAGCAACTCTGTCTCTCTCCCTCTCCATAGGGACTAGACTAGCCTGCCTGGAGATGGCTTGTCTGGGGTTTTCTTTTTAGGTCCTGGGTAGGGAGTAGTACTGTTTGCTCCCCTCTACCTAGCAGCTTGGCAGCCGTTTATCAAGAGCCACATCATGGCTTGAATTCTTTCCTTTTTCCCTCGCTCCTCTGGTCTCTTGTGTGTTGCGAGACAATTGTTTCAGAGCACTACCACCCGCCTCACTTGTTTTTTTTATTTTATTTTATTCCTTATTTATTTTATTTTATTTCATTTTATTTATTCCTGTTTGCTTTTTTTCAATCCTTTCTTGTCTCATCTCGCCATTTTTCCTTCCCTCTCTCTGCCCGTCTTGCTATATTTGTTGATTTTCCCATTTGCTACTTTCTTTGCTATTTTTAAACCTGGTTATATCACTGCTATACTGCCGCCACTTCGCTACTGTTAGTAGCCGCCTAATGCATACCTGAGACTGTAAGTAGCCGCCGTATACAAAAGCGAAGCGCAGCCCGTGCTTCTTTGCTGTCGAATTTGATGATCAGCTCCTTTCCTCCCTATATACATTCTCCTCCTCCTCCTCCTCCCCCTCCCCCTCTTCCTTTTCTCTTGCATCTCCTTCATCTTTTGACCAGCATCCTGTCTAACGGCTTCTGACGTAGCCTCAGCATCCTTCCCACCAAGACTCGCCAGCTCATTCATCTATCCTCAACCACCATCTGCACTTACCTCCAACCAACAGCAGCCTACCCTCGCAGGCGCTATTCTACTTCTAGCCGGTCTCCCCCATCCCATCTCAAGGGATTCTCAACTCGACATCAATACCTATACCTGGTATTGGAGTCCTAGTCATACTTCCTCACCCATTATCAGCTTGCACTATCGTCGCCTCACCTTGAAAATTCGCGAGGTTGAATAACGGAAAGGGAGAAAAAAAAGCAGCGGATCGTTGTGACAAAACGAGACCAAGTGAGAGCGTTGCTGTTAATCTCACACATATACGGGGTACGGCAGCTGTTTCTACTATTTTCCCTTTTCGCCTAAGAAAAAAAAAAAAAAAGGCCCCCCGCCCTGCAAGGTCGTTTTAGTGCTGCAACTTGACATTCCCAGCCTAGCAGCCACATCAGTCGACGGCCGAGATCCTCGCAATCCCCGTCATTTTGCGGTTCCGCTCTGTCTGCCAGCACTTTTGCAATATAACCGCCATTCACCGCCCCCACGACGGTGCAATTTTTCCGGCCTTTTTCGACAGTGACATTATCTGGCTGATTACTCATTGCAAAACGACCAACGTCTTTGTCGAATTTTTTATCTTCTCCCTTTGCAGCCATTGCCTCTGATCTGTCTCCCTGTCGCATGCCCACTGTGTCCTCAGCCGTCTTACCTGCGCTTAGTGGTTCGATTGGTCGGCTTTTTATACCCCAGAACTTGCAGCATCTGCAGCTACGCGAGGCGAACGGTCCCGAAATTTGTCTCATCATCACCTTCGTGTCTCACAGAGTACAGTCGCGGACCGTCCCTCAAGGGTTTATACAGCCTGCGCGCAGCGTCAAAAGAGGCGTTGGTGAAGTTGTAAACACTTCACGGCTGTTATACGACAGCCTTCAGTATCCCCTATTATACGCCCCATAATTTTTTTTGGCCTCATTGCGCCATAAATCTCAGCAACCATGCCGCCTCGAAGCCCCTTCTCATCTTCAAGGTAATGACACAGCCCTGCTGCACCCGTTCGACATGTCGTGGCCCTGTCCTGGCTTTGACTAACAGCTTTGTTTCTCTCTTTCTTTAGCCGTGAGCTCCATGTAGTTGTTCTTGGTGCAGGTATGCCGTGCCTAAGTTTCTGTACCAAATTGGTGTATCACGTTGCTAACAGCGTTTTTATCCAGGTGGCGTCGGCAAAAGTTGCCTCACTGGTGAGTCGTCTAACTGAATGACGCACTACATGCGATTCCCGTTATCAAGCGGCTCAGGCCCCCGTGACTGACGTTTGGGCAGCCCAGTTTGTCCATAATGAATGGATCGAGAGCTATGACCCTACTATCGAGGACTCTTATCGCACTCAGGTTCAGGTTGATGTAAGTCTCCAAGGATGGTGCCTCGTGTCCGTGTACCGTTGACAGTGTATCTAACAACTATTTCTCTTCAGGGTCGACAAGTAATTCTAGAAATGTAAGTTTCCATTGGCTGTGAGTGCACCTTGGCCGCGCTGGGCGTATGTTGATATTGAGACAATAGCCTCGATACCGCTGGCACCGAGCAGTTTGGTATGAAATTTCTGCCTTCTTCTCCCACAGCATTGCCGACTAACGCAAGAGCAGTGGCCATGAGAGACTTGTACATGAAAACCGGCCAAGGTTTCTTGCTTGTTTTCAGCATCACATCTCCCTCGTCGTTAAGCGAGCTGGAGAACCTGCGAGAAGAGATTATTCGCATCAAGGACGAAGAAAATGTCCCCATGGTCATTGTCGGCAACAAGGCTGATTTGGAAGAGGGCCGAGTCATTCCTCGCGCCAAGGGCTTCGCTGTCTCTCAGAAATGGGGAGCTCCGTATTATGAGGCGAGCGCCAGAACACGAAGTAAGTTTTGTTTCCCGTGTGTGTGCAGGCGATCTACCTGCCATTCCAAACCTTATGCTATCCTCTCTCAAAGTTGCCCTTTGCTAGAACATGTGTGACTAACCATTTATCAGCCAATGTTGATGAAGTGTTTATCGACCTGTGCCGCCAAATGCTCCGCAAGGAAGATGAGACGGCAGAGCCCGATGAGGGTTCGAAGATCGACGCGCTCAAAAGTGCCAACAGCAAGCGTAGGCGACGCTCCAAGTTTCGTGACAGCACTCATCCGCGATGTGTGATATTGTAACTGGTTTCTTTCCATTACCAAGAACCAATTACACCAATATCGATTTTGAGGGAGAACGTGGAGGTTTGTCAAGAATCACCAGCAGACAGAGGAGCCCTTGTATCGGATGGGCTGCAAGTATGATATACCCGGATGATTTGATTGTGTTTGCTGTTTGAGCAAAGCGGGAACAAAAAATTGTTTTAGCATGATAGAGCGCCAGGTTTCTCTCACGGTACAGCCTCGAATCTCGCGAAGACTGGCCTTAGGAAGTTGATGGCAAGGGCATTGAAGCCTAGGCTCGATAGGGATTGAAAGACTGCATATCGCTTTTGTATTATTTTGCGGCAGAATGTTGCATGATTGCCGTCACCCTACCAGCAACTTGATCTTGGAAGCAAGACAAGACTGCTTGTTTGCCCTTTGTTTTTCATCTCCCAAGTACTAGAAGAGCAGACTGGAACTCTGGAGAAAGGCTGGGGACATGAGTAAAGGCATCGGCGGCATTAATAGATTTGGGCGAGCAAGACTCGGAATGGAAGTTGATACCTTAGAAGCATACAAACTCACGTGAGCACGGGATCAAGAAACGGTAGATAGATTAGTTAGTTACCTTCAAGTGTTGTAGCATTTTGATATATTTCTTCTTTCTTATCGGGCGTTGTACGGTAGATGCAGTTCTTGCACTTGAATTCATATAGAGCGAGGAAGAGATTGCTCCGTTGATGTTCGCGGGCGAGTCGTAAACTAAACACGAGCGCAATGAACATGCTAGTTACCATCACCATTGTCGAAGGAGGAGAGGAGTAAAACAAAAATAATAACAAAAGAGCAAGATGGAAACATAGATTCCAAGAAAATAAATAACAACTTCCCAGAAGACAAGGCAGGTGGGAAAAAAGCAAAAAGAAGGGTCTGGCCGGGGATTGAACCCGGGACCTCTCGCAAGCAAGCTGTAGGGTGTACCCTAAGCGAGAATCATACCACTAGACCACCAGACCGGAAATATCTTAGATTTGATGGGAGGACTGGGCGCTATTATTATATATATACCTAGTACCTGTTAATCTGTAAAACTCAGGAGAGAGTATGGTAGTGGCTGTCACTTGCAAATACTCACGATGGGCCCAAGAGACGTTGCTGAGGAGATGTCACAGAGACTATCTGCCAATGCTTGGCTCGAGTCATGGAGATCTCCCTTTGTGGTACCTACTACTAGTGGCTTTTTAGATGGTATCAACGTGACCAACTCCTGCGAGGGGCTCGAGCTGAATAGTACGTCCGTGACCATTGGGAGCAGGATATTACCGGTAGTACATGAGATGACATCGGCTTGTCTCAGACCAAGGTTAGAAGAATCCAATCGACCGCTGGGGACATCATGATACTTATCATCATAGTCTCAGAACCGGCCCGGCAGCACTTCTCACGTGTCATGATTTGAGAAGCCCAGGCAAACCAAGTCCCACCACGTATACCAGGGCTGTTTCTATTGGCCAGTACACCTTGAGGTAAGATCTTCGCAGAAAACCAAGCAGGAAGAAAGGAACCGACATATTAAAGAGTCTGGAGAAAGCCAAGGTCGTTGAGTGACTAAAGCATCCTACATATTGTTGGTTGCTGTCATATGATGAGCGGTGCGCAACGGCGAATCGAAATATATTCTGCAGAAGAGAGTGGCCGGTTCATGCTCTTGCATCATCAGTCTGGCTACCTTAGCATGTATACAGACTGACCGTGGATATGCCTGTGTGTATTCTTCGCACAGTCATCGTCGCGCAATATCTGGCAAAGATCGAAAGATGACTGAGAAACGCAATATGAAGTTGGGCACTAAAATGAAGACATGAAATTATATCTGGCGAGACATTCATGGCACTCATTGTAGTATTTACAGCAATATCAGAGTGAATGACCCAGCATAGGCTGCAAGAGGTGGTATAGGGTGCATATTGTCACTACTTGCGACAAAAAATCCCAAGAGTAGTGTCATATTAATGGTGGAAGCTGATGAAGATAGAGTAGTAAATTGTTGATATATATAATAAATAGTAGATGAGGTGAACTTGGGGGAGAAATCTCTGTTTTCTTTCTTTTTCTTTTTCCAGACAGGGGTTTATCGACTGGCGACGCTTTAGATAGATCGGCCCCAGCAGCGGAATTTATTCTCGATAAGGAGGAAAACGGCCATCGTTGCCATGAGACACCCGACTGGGCTGGACCGCTTGGTCTTGCGAGGATGGCAGAATGCAATCGGGGGACCGCTCTTGTAGCGATACTCACCACCTGTTCATCAAAATCACCGTGTGGCAGATGGTCATTGCACTGCCAACACTCGAAGGATTCAAACCTGCTCACTTCGCGTGCCACAACGGCTGAGGAGTTCTAGGCAACGACCACAGATCTTCATAATGGCAATGATAAAAGTGTCATTTTGAGCGTTGATCTCGTCTCCTGGTCGATCTGTCCTATTAGTGCCAAAGCTATAGGACAAGTGGGTATAAGTCTGGCCTCGGATTGTGGAAAAGTAGAGGACAATGTGAGAATTGAAAGTTGTCTCACTATGGGCGGTGGTGATAGTTTCACGAAGAGGGAGATGGAGGGAGACGGAGGAAACGGAGAGAACGAGAGAGAAGTGGGAGGATGTAATAACCAGCGTCGTCCCCTCCTCTTCGCTGGGTAGGGGCACTAGCACGGCCAGATAGCTAGAATCTGCCAAGCAGATGTAGGCTATACGCCAAATGAGATTTGATCTGGCTTATTCTTCTCAGGGGTGATATTGTGATAGTAATACTAGAACGTCAAATGTTTCAAAATAGACATCTGTAGCATCTGGCCACGGGCCACACTGATTGAATGAATGCGACAAAGTACACGAGAAAGATGCATGCTTTTAAGAAGAGGAGTTTGACTAATGGGATATGTGCCGAGTAGTTGTCAATGCACTTGTTGCCTTACGCGGGGTGTCTGTAGTCACGCGCTGCTCTTTTGAGGCAGCGTTGTCCGCGTGGCTTGCAAGTCGGATCGGATCTAGCGACTAAAGTTGCGGTTGTACATGATGGAGGTGATGGATGCCTAGCTGTCATCGCACAAACTTGATACCAAATCAAGAAAGGTGGCGAGCAAATGGCTTTTGGCTGTCATGAGGACGAGCCGAGCTTTTGTATGATTCATTGGGGGTACACTCGAGCCAGAGTACTTTCTGTACACGCCATCGACGTCTTCTCCTATTTGCTCACTGGTTGTTACCAGAAAGAGAGACAAATGGCTGAAGGTGTGGGCACTGCTCATGCTGAGCCGAGCTATATAATTTGCCTGCTCCCTGAATCTTAGCTCATCAAACGAGCCATGGGCGGTTTCATGTACCGGTTCTGGCGGCAGTGGTATTACTATTTATACGGCGTCGCGCGTTTGGCTGATGGCATTGCCAAACCTTTGGTAGACCGTAAGGGGGGCCTCAATCTGTCGGTCACTGGCCGAGACGCAGCCTCCCGGAGTCCTAGCAAGAGCCAGCAAAGCAGTCCACTCCCATCCTTCTGTATCCATCCACTTGGGCGGTACAAGTAGCCGATGCCCTTCCAGGATTGATCCTGTCATGGAGTGTGTGTGGATGCGAGGTGAAGAAATGTGATAGACATGGGCTGACACACAGTAGCGCGCCGCCTGCTCCCAGTTATGGCCAATAACATGTCTCGCAGCGAGGGCCCACGCATGGAAATGTGCTCTAATGGTACAAAGTAGAGCTCTTATAAGACGTGTCAGAGGCCGTGGAAGGGTCTCGAGGCATTCTGCACATAGTAGTCGATTTGGACGTCGGCGAATTTCTCTCTCGTGTGGGATGGAAAGATGAAATATGGAGCCCACGTCGGCTTGGGAGATGTGAATTGGATAGCCAGGGGCACTAAAGTGATCAAGATCTCGGTAGAGACTGTGGCTTTAGTTACTGATTCCCATCTCTGGCTTGGCCGAGAGCCGGGATGCAATAGTGACAGAAAAGACGGCATATAAAGGAGTTTGCAGCAACGACCAAAGGAGCAAGAACACAAGGCCAGAACGCGCTGGAGGCAGAAGAAGAGATTAAAACGACCCGATAGTACCGGCACAAGAGGCTGCCTGAGCATGAATGTGCCAAGTTGCCAAGCATGCTGGGCTTGAATGGGGCTGAACTGGACTGAACGGCAAGAAGCTGAACCACCCCTTTCTCCGAGATTGAGGATTCGAGGCGCTATTAGATGTCGAGACGAGTCCGGTTTGTCTGTCTGACATGGGCTCCAACGACTGGAGGTTCTCAGAAACTCGGGCAATAACCTAGATAGACGGCAAAGCCATTAGTCAGGAGGAAGAGTAGTAAGAGGCAGCATCGTCACGGGGGGTGGCAGAGTAGAGAGAAGAGACCCATTAAATGCATATTTAGGCGCATTGCCAGATTCAGCTGTGTAATTAATGCGTGCCGTATTCTTAGCATGGCACGAGTGGCTGAGCAGCAAAAAAATGGACACGAGCAGAAGAAGAATTAGGAGAGAATATCGTATGTTTGTAGGAAACGGAGAAAAAAGGAGAGTCGCAAACGGAAGAAAGAATTGCAGGTGGTCAGTTTCAGCAAAATGGAAAAAAAGAAAAAAAAAGAAAAGAAAAAAGAAAAGAAAAGAAAGGAAAAGGCATCATGGTAGCAGGTAGCTGAGCGTCGATAGAAATGGAAGGAAGGACGCGATGGGCTACCCGCGTGACCGCGAACAGGTACCTCGGTATTACTGCAGCCAGAAATTATGAGCATCATCTGTTATCTGCTACCAGGAACTGCAGATGGATACCTGTTGTAGCAAGAAGATACCGCTGCTCGAATAAGTACCTATATATATGCACTATCTGATGCAGTGGAAATATCCGTGATAATTGCATCGTGAGGTCTTTTCAAGGCGCAGCAATAGGCGGTACCTGACTGACTGCGTGTTTCTTCCAGCAAGCACAGAAGAGCTCAGTGTAGATGCAGGCTAGTACCGCATTGTAGGCAGTCAAACTGCCGCAAAGCCCCATGAATGGTATAGAGTGCTTATTCCTCAATAAAGGTAGGTAGGTACTAGTAGGTATTGCCATGGCCGATGACAGCACTGCTGGTAAGCACTCGCTGGGTGAGGCACTTGTAGATGTCATAACGGATAGCACTGTATCAGCCATTTGTTCTTCAGTAAAGTACTAGTATTGGCGTTGCTATTTCAGAGGAATGTCGCGCCGCAATCCCATATCGCTCTGGAAGGCTATCACAGATGCTTTTCCCAGCCGTCTGCTGTCGAACAAGCATTGCAAAGATGTCAGAGCTGCAGTCGCGCTCTACTTTTTATACCTATATATAGGTACGGCTGTCAGACGCGTCGATCAGAGTCTCCGTCGCCCGCCAGAGAAATAAACTCACAAAGACAAAGGTGGATCGTATCCCATGTTGTTGCGCGCCTCAGCCTGTCTGAACCGCCCCCGCTTGTGGATTTGATTTATTGATTCTCACGTTTTCCGAGTCGATCTGCTTTACAGTTCGGAGCACGGACGGCTCCCGTGCTTACTGCTAGTCCTAGGCATCTACAGCGGAAAGTGGAGATGTCACGGTTCTGCTGCGAAACCCACTGCACTAGATTCGTTCCGCGCGGAGTCCGAACATGATAACTACCTCTTGTGCCTGTATACGAGTAAGATATTAGCCTGGGGGGATCGTGGAGCGAGATTCTAGAGGGCCTGGTAGTACATAGTATCTCCCTCTCACCTCTTTCTTATACTTGGACCCTTTTCAGTTCAGATGCTTCGCGGCCGTCAGCAAATAGCATTTTGGCGTGAAATGCGAGGTAGCAGTACTAGGCACTACCTCTTATTATTTATTGGCAGCAAACCATCAGTCCAAGGACGGCTTTCCACCTCGGGGTCTCTGCCATCACAGATACGAGTACTGTACAGCTTCGTTGTCTGCCGTGTCCATGTAGGCCAAACGGCTAGGTTTCCCTAGATTGTGCTATGCTGTCCTAAGCCTAGGGCTCTCCTCTTCCCCCTACTTGCCAGTAGGGCAACGGACCACTACTGCGGCCGTGTGGTCCGCGTCGATGACAGATTCAGTCGCCGGTGGGTCGTATTGTGTAGAAACCGTCCCTGGTGCTAGCTGTGATTAGCATATACATATACAAGTACTACTATAGTGGTAGGTCTAGAGAGGTGGCAGCGGTGCGAGTACACATAAGAAACACGACTGAATGCTCGAGATTCATGGCGGATTACCAAACCAGTAGACTACAGAGCCGTTGCTCGTAAAAAAAGGACCCCTGCGCCTTGCCGACAGCCTCCGCCGGGTTCCTGGCGAGCGAGAGGCCCAGGCCAGCCCAGCCAGGGACAAGCGCCAGTGGCTTCGAGTGGTGTGATGGGCGCTGGCGAGCTTCGTTAGGGCATGATCTTCCCCTCTCTGCAGCAGATGGCGTCCACATACTATGTAACAACGATGAAGAAATGAGAAGCGACTGGGGTCCCCGTCGCGCCAGCGTCCAATGACGGCGGCCACTTTGACGTCTGGACGAGGGCAGCAATTTTGACATGCATAAGGTGCCTTGCTAGTGCGCGCCGATGACGACCTGTGATTGGCTAGCGAGGCTCTCCCCCGTAATCTGAGTATCTTAGTACGGAGTGGTACCTCTAGCGCAACTGACGAGTCCACGGCCTAGCACGTACTGCATGGTCGGCAGCGACCTAGTGCGGATGGAGCCCCACCAATGGGCAATTTGCACGTGCGCGTATCTTTCTGAGCTAAAGGATGGTCATGAGCAATGCCGAATCTTGGGTGGGATGCGAGGCCATCAGTCGTTGGCCGCGGCAGATATTACTGCTAGTTGTAGGTACTCCGTATTTGGATCAAATTTGTGAGAATACTTTTGATTGACTGATTGATCGATCGATCGAGTGTAAGTTACAGAGAAGCGTCTTTTTCAGCATAATGGCACCTTGATACTAGTGGCTGATTTCGTCTGCTTCCAATCTCTTCAGCTTCTATATTGTCTGCGTTGGGAGGTGATGCTATTCGCAGATTTCGTCCGTCCCCGCCATCGTCTTGCTTTCTCATTTTCGATCGGGAAGATGCGTAGGTTTCTATTCTCGAAGACGCTCTCAGCACAGTATTGACGGCACAAATCGGCGCGCGGCAGAAGAATAAATCTTGACTCGACCTAAACAAGGCCACCCGCCAGGCTGTCTCCGGCATGGGGTGTGTTACAGTGCATGCGGGTGACAGGGGCAATGATACTATAACTGTGATGGGTGCAACAGGAAAAAAAAAAAAAGAGGGAGGGAGGGAGGAAGAAAGAGGAAGAGAGAGGAAGAGAGAGAGAGAGAAATGGGCAAAAGGACGTCCTTTGTGCGTCCATATCTGTGTCGTGATTGTTCTTGTGTGACTGACTCGTCTCGTCGGTACTAGGTAAATATCGTGACTATCACTCCAAATTATGCTACAAGTACAAGCTGACGCTCCAAGCAAAGGTAGCACCGCATCGCCTGGCTGTTCTGGCAGTAGGACCAGTACTACTCGAGCATGGGGGCCATGGATCTTGCCAGCATTCTAGAAATGTCGGGTGAGACAAAAACAAAAGCCATACAGAAACGGCACGGTTTGTTCCAGATGATGGACGCGCTATGCTACCTTTGGTGTTGCATCACCAATGATGCATTCGCCGGGTCTTTGTCAGGACCCTGTCGGCGAGCTGGAGGGGTAGCTCCCAGTCGTCCTCGAGGTGGTACAGCATACAGCCGGTATGGCACAACAGGAGCAACTTGCCTCACGGGAACACTCAGTACGGCGCTTGCTGCCTGGCAAAGAGCTGGTCAATGGTTATCTCGTTACTGCCTACAGCAACCAGCTAACATGGCTCCATACTGTACTTGTAGTATGTATGAGGAGTGTGCTAGTGCTAGTGCCATTATCTAGCACGAAGCATGAGTAACGAGCATAGGTAACACATGCTAGCCGCAAGTATGTGGACCGATCAGACACCCCACACACACTTTGACCCTTCGCGGGACTGCCACTTTGGGGCCTATCGAGTGCTGCTCGTCGTGTTATTGGGCGGTTGCTCTGGCACGATAGAAACTCCCTGGATAGGATGCCCTGGCCTTCATTCAAAGTACGAGTACGCAGGCGAAGAGGCCAGGCTGGCCAAGCCGCTTTTGGCCCTTGCTGCCTGTAGCACACGGGAGCTTGGATGCACCTGGTTGCGGCGCTGGGGAGCTTGGACGCAAACGGTGTGTTGCCGACGGGTACTTGAATTCATCATCGAGATCATCGAGACGCGTACGGAGTACTGGCGAGCACAAACTACGAATGTGGCGTATGTGAAAAGCTACCTGTACAAGCTGTGCTCCATCGCCAACGATCTGCGGATGCATCACCGCAAGGCCTGCGGTGCTACTCAACAATATTGAATGCTGGATATTGGCCATGCGTCTCGGGTGCGGCCGGCCAGGGGGCCGCAAGGAGACTGAAAACATGTCTAGCGAGGAGAAATTTATTTTCTTCTATTCTGAGCATGGGGTTGATTCAGGGCGCGGAATGTTAAAAGTGTATCCTCGAGGGAGAGAAGGGTTCAACCCCACGCAGCATTGTCCGACTTACATTTACTTCCCTTGGAAGAGAAGCAAGGAAACCAATGAGCAAAGACTCAAGAAGGCCAAGAAAAAGGGGGGGGGGGCTGCACCACAAGTAGCAGAGAGCGAGAGATGAGATGATGTTTTGTCTCTTCGTCTTTCATCGGGCTTTCTTCTCAACCCCCCCTTTTTGCTTCATTCTGTTTTATTATATGATATGATATGATATGATATACTGTAGCTTGCACGCACTGCACAGCATCCCTCTCGCCAATCTCTGTATCTTAGGTAATCGGCAGATTGTCTTGCACACGCAGACTGGCGAACTCAACTCACACCCCCCCTTCACGACAGCAACAAGGTTTCTCGTCGCGTCACAGGATCAGGCGCACAGAGAAAAAACACCGCTGGGCTCAGCGTTTTGGGCCAGACAGCGCTCGCTGGCGTCATCCTAGCCCCAAGACAACGCCTACTAGCCCGCCTCTGGTCCCCAGCAGCTGGGAGCCTCCAGCGATGTACCTGCAAGGTACGCAGGGCCTGGTACTGTGGCCACGCTCGCTGACGAAACACGGGCTAAGCAGCAAGGGCCGGTACGCAGCAGAGGCCAATGTGCAGGTTCCCCCAAGCGTCGCCGGGCCATGCTGCGCCGCTCCCCCGATTGGCTGCCAAACCTACACGGCACCAGCAAATTTGGCCCCCTCCCCGCTGGGCTTTTTTCTCTTTAGCCACCCTCCCAGTCGCAGAACCTGCCCGGAGCCCTTTGGCAAGCCCTTTCCAGGGCGCCGTGTCGCTGTCTGAGCCCGCAAAAGCCGCTGGAAGCCCTCCAAACTCTCTCCCTCCCATTCGCCGCACTAGCCCCCATCCCAACCCTCCACAGCAACTCTCGACCTAGCCCGCCATTTTTAGCTCCAGCGCCAGAACTGGACTGGGTGCGCGCAGAAAAAAAAGTTGGAAAGCGATCCTCCCTGGAAGCAGCACTGAACGAGCGCGCCCCTCCCCAAACAATTACTATCAACTTGCGCCTCTCGCTACAAATCGCTGCTGCTCCCACTGCTACTATATTAGTACTACTGCCGGCTAGCGCTGCTTGCATTTTCCCATTTTCCCTTCTCCTCTCTTCCTCGCCCATCCTCTCGCGCTGCCCTGGCTCCTTAGCTGCCTCCACCTTTTCCCGGCTGCAGCTGCGGCCTTCCCCCTCTTCCCCCCCCAAGAATTAAGGCCCCAGAAGGCCTAAAGCCAAGGCCCGAGCAGAGGAGAAAATATGCGAACTGCACCTGCATCCAAATCCATCACCATCTCACTAATCCCAACCAAAACGCCAAAAGTTTAGGCCAACTTCGCCTTATCACCAACTTCATCCCGCCAGCTGATCGCCGCCCAGCCGCGATTTTGCTTTCCCTCTGGCGCCTCTCTTCTATTCTCCCCTTGTCTTTTATTTTTACTTTTCTCTTTGGCTTCGCATCATCGGAACTTTGCTTCGAATCCCGATCGCCGGCCGCGTCTTTGTTGCCGCCACCATCGCCGCCGCAGCAGCAGAAGCGCCGAACCGGGCCCTTTTCCTTCATTCTTGGCTTTCCACCTCGCGTCACAAGCATCGCCAGCCTTATATGCCTATGCACATATATAATACCCTTCGCGATCACGAATAGAACTGTTCGAACCCGCCGCCATCTCTTTCGCGCTGAAGCCTCGTCGTCCGAGTCGTATTGGCACCGCCGTCGACCCACGAATCGTCGAACCTTCTATTTGAACCGCTTTCGCGACGTCTCTCACTCTCACTCAGCTCTCGCCTCTTCGCTTCCCACGCTACAACCCTTGGTTTACCACTCTGCGCTGTTCTGCTGCGAACCAACAAACCAAAACCCATCTGGCCCTCACTGCCGTCACTCTACCATCACCAGTTGCGCACCACTTTGACCGTTCATCATCCTCGCCAACGCCTCTTGCTACGCGCGCATATATCCCGATCGCCTGGCTATGAACGGTGAATCAAGTAGGAGCCATCCGCCGCCGACAACGTCTGCGTGGATGCAATACCCCGAAACCTGGTCCAGCGTGTCACCCGTGCATATGCAATCGCCAGAGCCCCTAGAGCGAGGAGGCCTCATCGCCGCCATGAACAGCTTTGCCAACCCCCCCGTCCCTGTTCCCACAGCGCAGTCTATCCGCGCGCCCTTCCGAGGCCACCCTTCCGCATCTGCGTCTTCGTACGGTCTCAACGGCGTGAATGGCAACCAGCGATTTGGAGGCGAGCCGAGCAGGAACTTTTTCGATTCGTTCGCCCCGCAGCCGCAGCCGCAGCCGCAGTCGCAGCCGCCTGTGCGCGTGCTGATCCGGAATTTGTCGGCCAATACGACCGAAGAAGCCCTGCGGCTCATGCTTGTCTTTTCAAATGAGCTGATGAGTGTCGAGCTCTTGGCTCCTAGCAATTCTGACGACCCGCGCTATCGCTCGGCTCTGCTGTACTTCCAATCCATGAACGGCGCGGTTGAAGCCCAAACCAACCTCAATGGCCGCGTCAACATGAACAATAGTGGCAGCATGCTGGTTGATGTCTTGGCCGCATCTACCTATTCGTCACCCGTCAGAATGACGCCTAACCCGGTTCCCCTGGCCAGCCCAAGTGGCTCGTCCAACGTTGACCCTTTTATGACGGCGGTTGCTCGTCCTCAGCCGAGCCTTGGCAATGGATTCCCGTCCCACGACGCAATGTCGCCGACAATGAGGGGCCGCTTCTTCGGTAGCGTTGCTCCCCATCAGGACCTTGCCGCTCCGGATACGGAGGCTAGCAATCACTACAAGAACCTGTTCAACCCCCAGTCGCCTATTGGAAACCATCTTGCCAACGAGCTGCCTGGCCGGCTGGGCAAATACATCATCAACAACGAGCTTGGCGATGACGACGATAGTGAACTCCTCCGAGACCCCATCGCCTATGCGGAAAACGGCACCCCGGCCCAACGTAGAGCTACTGCTCCCAACATTCCCACCAGCCAAATGGCGAGCCTTTCCATCAACACGAGCGCTCCGCCATTGCCCTCGTACATCCCAACCCTGACTTCTCCGGTTCATGGCGTCAGCGGCAGCAACGGATACATGAGGGGTGGACAGCAGCAGCAGCAATCGCAACAGAATCACCACTCGTTGACTCAGATGCCGCAACAAAAGCCGCAACAGCCACAGCAGCCGCGATCGCAAGCGCAACAGCATCAGCAAGAGAAGCCTGAGAAGCAGCATCTGTCAAAGCTTCAGCAACAAGACAGGCAGCAACAACAGCCGAACCAACCGGTGCCATACGGAAGACCCAACTTCCCTCCCGTCAATCCTGCGGACCAGAATCCTCCGTGCAACACTCTTTACGTTGGCAACCTGCCTGTCGATACCGCCGAGGAGGAGCTCAAGGCAATGTTTTCCAAGCAGCGAGGCTACAAGAGACTTTGCTTCCGTACCAAGCAGAATGGGCCCATGTGCTTTGTCGAGTTTGAAGACATTTCGTTTGCTACTAAGGCACTAAACGAGATGTACGGAGCCATGCTACACAACAGCACCAAGGGTGGCATCCGCCTGAGCTTCTCCAAGAACCCGCTTGGCGTTCGTTCTGGCCAGCCTCCTTCGCAGGTCTCTCAAACAAATGTGCCTCCCATGAACGGGGTGGCTCCGTCCAACATGTCCAACAGCTTCGCTGCGGCCAGTGGCCCTCCTCCTGGCTTATCTGCACCACCCGGGCTTGGTTCACGAGGCGCCAGCTACGGCGGTGGTGGCCACAACATTACGAATCAACGAAACATTATGTTTTCCAGCTTGCCATCCAACGCTAATAGTCATCATCAACATCCCCAAGACACCTATTTTGCATATACGAGTTCCAGCAATGGGAACGGTACTGTGGTCAGCTTCAGCAACTCTGGTTCTTCTCGCACCACACCTTTCTACACTAATGGAGCGAACAGGCCTGCTAAGCCTCGCACGCCTTTCGCCTAAGTGTGGCATATTTACTCTTGGGAGGGCATATTGTTCTTTAATTCCTTTTTGTCTTCTTCTACCCCACCCCCCGCCTTTTCTTTTTGGAAGAGGGGGAGCTACTCCAAGGTACACACAGGGGCATCTTTTGGGATACTACGATAAACTTGAAACTAGCATCACGGTTTGGGACCGAAGAGGGCGTAACGAGTGTACTTCAGTCGATTTTCTCTCTCTTTTTTTTTTTTTTTTTTCTTTTCCCCCTTTTGATTTCTCTACGCATGGGATTTCTTTTGGCCATGCCGCCTTAACGTGGCTATTGGCCAAGCGCTTCTTTTTGGTCTTGGAGTAACAAGTTGCGACAAGAGAAAGAGTGGACAACGGCGTTGGCTTCACTTGGGCTGGTCTTTGATTCGGTGTGACTTTTTTTCTTCTTTCCTTTTGATTCCCCCCTTTCCTTTTCTTCATCTTCGTTATATGATTCTGGACGCGAAAAAGAACAACTATTATTTCCCCTGCTACATGCTATTTTTCTTCATATTCTTCTCTTTCAAGCTGGCTTGGTTCTTCGAATGGACGGGGAAAAATTGTGCCTTTTCTCTATGGACTTTCTTCTACACATCTTTCTCGCCCGGTAAAAGCAAACACAAAAGTGACAAAAAAAATTCTTTGGGGGGGGGGGGGGGGGCTATTATGTTTTTTTTTCTTTGGTTTGGCAGCGCTGCATTTTTATTGGAACACTGGGAAACGCTTCAGATACCGCTTCAACATGGCTTCAACACGGCTTCGACTTTTGATATCCTTATTATCATTCTACCCTTTTTACTCTTCTTCTTATCACGGCCCCTTTTTTGTTTTTGGCTTCTGTTGATGGCTTTGCCATTTGGCTAGTCTTGATTTATTTCGCATTCAGCGTCCTTTATAGAACCGACTACAGCATGCAAATGCCGCACACCAATACCTTTTTCTGGCCTCCAATAGGAGGAGCTGTAGCTTGCACTCTTACGGTGGCTATTCGCGGTCTAAGGGAGCTAATCCGCTCCAGACAAAAGGAAAAGGAAGATAATACACGGTCTGGCGCTTTTTTTATATTTTTTTTTTTTTTTCAGCTGCATAGTTGCTATGGATATTGGGTTCCCTTCATCTTCGTTTTTGTTTTATTTTCATTATATTACACGTCTGCATGAACTGGATGGGTTGTTGATCTTGATGGGCATGGACAATCGGAGTATCAGTTGGAGAATTTGGAGCAAACCTTTTTTTTCCCTTCTTCATTTCCAATTTCTTGGGTGTTGATTGGTTAGGTGCTCATACCTTTTACTTCTTCTCACGGGTTACTGGGATATAAAAGATGAGAAGAACAGACTGACAAAAGGAAAGGGATGGGAAGACCTTGAATCACTTTTTACTCTTTAGACGTGGAAATTAGTCGAATTTTTCTTTTTTCCAACGCAACGATACGACAAATATGGCTATCATGGGAATTACTTGTTACGTCGAACCTGTCCATTCAGGGTCTCTTTTTGCTGTCTTGCGTTTTAGGGGGCTGTTGTTTTTGGTGTTGAGTTATGTATTAGCAGCAGTAATTTGGTCGGAGCGTCAATTATTGATTTTGGTTTTACTCTGATGGGAGCGCATGGGCTACAGATATCAATAGTTAATGACAAAGGAGACGCTTTGACTGATTTTGCCTCAATTTTTTTTCCCCCTTGCTTGTCGTGAATGTAGCTGTGTGTGCGTGCCGGTAAAGCACATCATTCTTGTTATTTCAGTCCCTTGAAATTTAATTTCTCTCCCTATTTCTCTCTCCAGGTGGTCATTTCCCTTTGGGCCTTTGCATCTTTCTCTTTTCCCTTTCTTTTACTTTTTCTCATTTTCCAATCTGCCAAATCGTCAGTTGAAGCAATCATCTCGCTCAAGAGCTTCACAACTCGGGCCTTGAGCCACGGCTGAAAGAACTCGTCATACAAGGAAACCAAGAACAGTTTTCTAGGAAGCTCGCGAAGAAACACCATTGGGGCAGGGCGATGACGGCCCACCTATGGGAGAAAGCTCCTTTCCACGTCTGTTATCGTGTCATGAACGAATCATGCGCCCTGATGAAGTATATAGCGCCAGATAATTCCGTAGATGATTTTAATATCACCTTGCACCTTTTCCATCACCAACCGTTTGCCAGTCTTGGGAAAGTTGTCTTTCTCCAGGAAGAAAAAGTCGTCAAAGAGGGCTGTTGTGCTCCAGTCCCTGCGTCGACACACCCAGATTCTGGTTCTTGATATGTATGGGACGAAGTATATGCCCCTGCAAGACCGTATATTATCATAGAAGTTTGTCGAAGGAACGCTTCCACCAGATTTGATCAGAGACTCCTCGAGTCCGAGAGAGCTACTTGCTCCGAACGGACGGACCAATGGCGGGCGAGCTGACGAATTGTTTATCGCGAGACGGGAAAGCTAATGCTCGAGCTATCCAAGCCGCAATTTGCTTGCATTAGCTTCTCGGCCCCTAGTGCATTATCGTTGTACGTACCGGCTGTTTTGTGACGACTTTCAACTGTTGAATGGCATCCATCGAACATAAGACAATTTTCGCGTGACGGGCATCATTTGACTGGGAGTTTCTAGTGGAAGTCACTCCGATGACTGGGCTGTCGAAGCTGGTCTTGGCATCCTTCTGGCGCGTTACCAGCCACGGCTTCGCCTCTTCCTTGATATTTTTTTGAAAGCATGTGAAGGCGAGGAAGTGGCAAAGAGTGCACTGTGCGGTTCTGAGCGACTGGCTATGCGGATGGCGCTCTCTCTCTCTCTCCGCGTGTGTGTGGAAGGGGGGCGGCTTATTCCGGATCTGCCTAGCGGCCAGATACACATTTCCCGTTTGATGACATTTCCTGGAACTATATTGATCAAGCATAGTACGGTACTCTTCGTTGTATTGAGGATATTCAGCTTCTGGGTAAAGCAGAATGAAGAGATTTGGACGATATTTTTCAGCCGTGGAAGAAGCAGGCCGAGCTCCAAACTATAGAACGAGTATTATTATAGCATGCCCGAGTTGATGGATCGCCTACTACTTACGGTCTCCAGCATCAATCAACCTGGGGTATCCCGGCAATGTACGCTAGGAAGACAGGCGAGTGGACCTTTTGGACGTGTCGGAACCCAGGAATCCGGGGCATCAATGAAGGCGAAATTATGGGGGGTTGATTGTTTTAAAACAAGCCATTCAGCCACGCCGATCCCATTCCTTCCGGCGGTTCCATCCAAAATTCGGAGCATGGCCATGCGCGGCTGGCCCATACAGCAAGCCTTAGATTAGCCCATATTTGTTGTTGTTATCAAGTGCGATAACGAGAGCCATGGCGTCTGCCTCTCCGAAGTGCCATCTGCTCGGCATAATGAAGTGATGTAAGTGTAAAGCCTATTGAGCACCACCCCGCAAAATGGCAATACACCTGCCATAACACAATCCGCGGTTGGCATTTGAAACATATAAAGGTCATTTCTGTTCTTTGAATTCTTATTTACTTATTTTTTTTTCTAACTAGAATCCTCCCTTTTGAACCCATTGGAGAAGGGGGAAAAAAATTACCTAAAAAATGTCAGCTACGGTTCGACATCCGCCGCCGCTCAACGACCAGCGAAATGGCGTCCAGAAACACTTGTTTAGCCCTACTCCAAATTCTAGGATTGCAGACGACAATGGGCTCAATGATATACTCGGCGTGACGCAGATCCTTGAAAACCACGATATCCCGTGCTTCTGTGTAGGAATATCGGCCCTCAAGTTCTATGGCGCCGCGAGGGATCGACGAGTGAGCTATACTCTCTGCTCTTGACACCCTTTTTATTATGTTCCCTTTTGTGGAAAGGAGGTTTTATCAATTGATGTCCCAACAAGGTTTAGATGCTAATGAAGTGATTTCTACTCGATAATTATAGGAATGGGAAATTTGCGTACCCACCGAACTCGTTTCCAAAGCTCACGAGATCTTCAGCTCACCTCCATATTCCACTACATATATCCCTATTTCTCCAGTCCCCCATGCCCGAGTAATGTCGTTTCTACACACCTACAAACGATACCAGATCCGAGACCTCCCCCATATCTTCGTCATCGTGCCGTCCCGTGACGTACACCTCGACTGCCGACCCAACAAGATTGTTCGTAGCCTCAGAGGCCTGCCCTATCCGAATCTTGAAGACTTTTTCCAGAGCTGCCTCGACCGCCGCGACGAAGTCGAGCTCACCGATCTCATAGACGGCACCAATGTCACCAACGACTGGGGAGAGTCACACTTGAACCTGAATGGATCCCACGACGTCGAGTGGGCGCGCGAGATGAAGCGCCGCACCGATGAGTGGGACCCCCAAGTTGAAGGAACATCGCCGCCCATTGACTACTGGCCCACGAGGCCTCTGAGCAAGCGAGAATTTTGGCGGGAACTGGTCATGACCAAGATGGATAGACTGGACTGGTCGCGGCCACCCGAGATTTTCTTGACGCAGTACCGTATTCGTAACTCTTCGGATCCGTGGACCGTCATGACGAATGTCGCTTGAATCTATTCGTTCCCCCCCACCCCCGCCTTAATCATTGGATATACATATATCATTGCATTTCCTAAACGCATAGTCTTGCTGAACGGTTTTGTACCTTTTCTTTTTCCCTTTTGAATCTACGACTCAACAAGTAGAATAGCATTCGCTGATATGGTAATGCTCGTGCATATGGAACGGTCACTGCATCTTGAATGGCCAGTATTGTGTATTCATATATAATATATTCATATTTACCTATAACATACCTTTTTATACTACCCCTTTCTCATCCGGGACACTAAACTATGTGGCAAAGGGGTAAAAAGAAGGTTATTTTTACTAATATCTCTCTACCTAGCTACCTGTGCTACATACAAGTGACAAATTGTAAAGGCCACATCAATCATAAAACGATAACAACATCATTCATGCCCCAACTATGTATACCGTCTCCCCGACAACATATGTAAATCGGCTGTAGCGGCGCCCGGTATAGGGCCGACTTCTGTACCATCCCTTACAGTACAGAATGTATTCTCAATCATGCACCAAAACTTGAGGATATCCGCCATCGGCTTGCAGCACCACTGTTCCCCGGCAGGGTGCTCATGCTCTGGTTCGGACTGGAATTCCACCCGTGCGCTATGAACGGTCCGCCGCTGCCAGGGGCTTTCAGATTCTTCTCCGTCTTCGCTATCAGTGTCGTCTATAAAACGCCCATCCCATCTGGAAGCTATCTTGATACAGATCATAATGGGTAGGAAAACCTCCTGTGCCACATCCACGCCGACACGGCACTGCCCAAGAGCTCGGGATCCTCCGTTTAGATAGTGTAGTATAATACCTCTTGTGACTCCCTTGTGCCGTCTTTTGTAGACGACAGCAGATGCAACGCCTTCAAGAGGAGCCCAAGAAAAGTAAATTGTTTCGACAAAGCTGTGCAAACTGAGCGGGCTACGTTCGTATCTGTCCACAGGGAAATCCTCTTCCATTTTCCTGGCTGGTTCCCCAGCAGAGTATGTGCCAACAAAGCCCAACTCATTCGTGGTATCCCATTGCTTTAGTTGTTGGTATATAAAAGTTAGGGGAGCAGTGTGGACGAAGCAATTATCTTTAAAGGACTCGTTGTGCGGCCCCACAATGATGTCGCCAGATTTCTCCGTTTGTATGAAGAGGCTGAAAGGCTTCCCTAGGTCTCGTTTGACGCCAATTGCAGTCACCTGATCATCTTTAGAGATAGGAACGTAAATCCAAACGCAGAATGACCGAAGCGTGCTTCCCATTTTGTTATATGTATCCATGGCAGATGGCTCCCCAGGATAATGGAGATGAATGCTGGCGAGGCTTCCTAGATCAAGAAAGAAGGTTATGCCTGTAATCCCATCCAGATTGACGGCAGTCAAACGTGGCCACTTCCTAGAGCTGTCATGCCCATTTATGGACATATTGCAAGAAGACCAGGCAGGTGGAGTAGGGGTATTCCAAATGCGTGGAGGTTCCATATCGGGAGGAACCACGAGGCGACATCGACCGTACTAGAAGCAAAGGAAATATCAGTCAACAACAGAATGGATCAAAGGTGTAGAGCAAATGAAAAATAAAAAGTAAGAAGAACAAAAATATGGAAAGATAAGAAGCTTACCATGTTATGAACGTCTAATTTGGATAGCATTTCATCATCTTGAGACAAGACGATGTATGCGGTGCTGGTAGAGCGTCCTATTGAATATTCAGAGGGATGACCCTGGCGAGAGATGCTGCGAATGCCATCGGAATCAATGGTGATTGTGACAAATGGAGGCAGAAGCTTGGGTGAAGTGCTTGTGACAGCGGATCCGCGCTTCCAATCCATGATCTCTGTCAGCGGCGTCGTCTGCAATTCTAGGGGCTGGTCTATTGTCTCTGATATATACGTCGCCAGGCTACGTGCTGCTACGCTCCGCCAGAACAACGAGCGCTCCGAGTAACCCTGTATCATGCCAACAACCTCAGCTGGCATGTCAAGCAGCTGTGGCATTCCGATCTCCTTAACAACGGTTTCGATCAAGGATATATCGACATTCGTGGGGTAGGGAAGAAACAATGGCTGGGAATTGTTCCAGGGCTTTCTGAACGCTGCCACTGCCCATAGCCGGATGTTGATGGCAAAAATATCATGGCTGGCACATTCCTTCTTGAGCACGGCATAGCAGCTTTTATGAACTGGTATTGTATCCGCCGCCGCCTTCATGCAAATATAGCAGTTTGTCTTCTTGCAGAATTCAAACCGAGAGGTTCTAAGCTGGAACAATTCCGATTCAGGTAGACGAAAAGATGGTGAGCATACAAAGACTTTTGGAGCGTGACGGAAGACTGTGAAAAAGAGAAGAAGAAAAAAGAAGTGTCAGCGCTGTTGCAAAGGACTTTCTGAGAGAGCGTCATTTGATAGAAATTGATATCGAAACAGTGGAGCAGAGAGGAAGGCAAGAATGGAGGGAAGAATGGAAATGCGTACCAACTTGTATGCTCTCACCCGTCTCTATGACTTGCACGCATATCCCACACTGGGGGTAGATTCCAAGATGGATAGGCTTGGTGAATAACATTTCCATTTTGTATGCACCTGATATGAAACCGATATTGACGAATAACTGAAAGATACAGTACAAGATGCGATAGAAGAAGAAGCGAAGAAGAGAAGGGGGATGCTGGTGAGATACGGCAAAGAAAAGGCGAAGAAAGGGCGAAGAAAGGGCGAAGAAAAAGGCGACGAAAGGTGAAAAAGGACGAAGAAAGAAGAAAAAGAAGAGTCAGGGGAAACCGAAACCAAGGAGGGGAAGTCAGCCGCAGCCTTGCCAGGCAAGATTTGATTGTTTGCTCTTCTTCCATGGCAGGCGCGCTGCACTCGATACTAAGCGAGCCAATCGCATCCACCTTTCCCATCGTCATTCGTTCATTCTCTTTCCTTCTCTTTCCAAAAAGACGTGGCATTAGTGACTTGTTCTCATTATCAATCGGTGTGCGGTCATGCATTTTGGTCATGGAATCAGTATGCAAGCTGAGGTTTCATGGGGATGCAAGGGGGAGGAAAGCTAGGTCAACACCATCACGAGAATGGCCGTCTTCTTATTGGAAGAATATTACTGTTGGATTTCCCCTTTCGGAGAAGGATACATCAGCTTATTGGGCGTAGACTGAAAGCTGCAGTACATGATTCCTAGTAGTAATTCTTATTTCTCTCTCTCTCTCTCTTTTCTTCGGTATCCGAATGAGACGATAGAGGTGTTTAGCTAAGAGACACGAAGGATGTTTATGTGGATACGAGGTTGTTTGCTACATGCAGCAGCAACGACAATTATCTGTCTAGCCACGGGTCATCATCATCATCCTCTTTAGCAATAAGAGTAGAGCCCATTCCTTGTGAATTTCTCTAATAATCTCCCCCCCCCCCCCCCCCCCCACCCCTCGCCCTCCTCCAGCGTTATCTCTCCTCTCGTTCATTCACTGCCCCTTCATTTGCACTCGGAAAAAATTTCGTCGAAAAAAAAAGTCGTCCCTTATAACGCCGTGTTTCTTATAATTCGTGCCCGGGTATTCGTCTTCTACCCCTTCTAATCCCCATCCTGTCGCAATTTTTTTTCGCAGGAGGCATAGTGTACAGTGTATTCGTAAATAAAGAGGGGGAAAAGGTCCTATAACATCTTTTTCCCCTTTTGCTCTTTTTTTTTTTTTCCTTTTCCTTCATTTTGTGCTGAGTAATATGTATATGTAGTATATATATGTGTGTGTGTGCGTGCGTGCGGGTGTGTGATTTTCGTGTTAGTTATACAGAGAGGAGAGGAGAAGAGAGGAGAGAATTTAGGCAGGTGTGTGGAAGAAGCGCAGAATGACCTCGTACATGCCAAACATGATTGCCGCACTAGGCACCGTTCGCATGAGATGAGGAGTCAAGCCGCCGTAGAGACCCATGAGGCCCTCTTCCTTCCAGACGAGCTTGAAGCACTGGATCAGGCCGGTGTACTTGAGCTTGCCGTCTGCCAGAGGAGCCTGTCGCAGACGAGTTCTCGCAACCTAGACATAGAAAGGAAGAATTAGAATCAAACAATGGTCATGCATGTCAACCAGCAAAGCGGAAGATGGAGAGATATTTGGACTCACCTCGTGAGGATAGGCAATCACGGCAGCAACCAGCTTTGCGCCTCCTGCAGCTCCGCCGTTGCCCATGACATCCACCACGCGATCCCACCAGTTCTTTTCTCGGCCACTCGCCACAATGGTGGCCTCTCGTCGCGCAAGATACGCCTTGAGCTGCTCGTACAGCATCCACTGCATCGTCGACTCCACCACGCCCAGATAACTGGCGCTCATGCCCTTGTACAGACCGCGCACACCCTCGTCTCGCACCACCTGCTTGACGCAGTCCCAGCTGTTGCGGTACAGGCGCTGCGTCACGCCGAGGCTGCGCTCGGAGACGTTCTTGTCCAGCTGCAGCCGTGTCTTGACCATCCAGATGGGATTCGTGGCCGTGCTGGTCGCCACACCGGCCGTGACGCCCGCCAGCAGATGCACCCACGGCGCCTCCTCGCCCTTGTTCCAGTACTCGGCCATGAGGCGCTTGCCGTTGCCGTAGACGTAAAAGTTGATGCTTCGCGCGGGGATGACGCCCACCAGGTTGGGCCCCAGGCCCTTGAACAGCGCGCGCGATCCTTCGATGCGGTAGACGGAGCCCAGGATCTGCAGCGTCTCGGACAGGTGGTACATTGCGCTGCGCACGGGATTCAGCCGCCGCAGGGCCTGCGCCTGGGCGGCTCTGGATGCGCGGATCTGCGCCTGGTAAAAGTCGGATTGGAGTCTCGTCTTGAGCACGTCGAGCGGCGCTGTTACAGCTGCGGCCGTCATGCCACCAACACTATACGTTTTTCAAATGTTAGATCGGTACTCTCACGAGTCTTCGTTTTTGAACCTTGTAGTCTCCGAATCTGTCCCAGTAAGAAGAACTCACCCTCCGGCCATGAAATGCACCCAGGATTTTGCAAATGGCAGCGCCTTAACCTGCCCTCGAGGGCTATCGTCCGGCAGCACATCGCCCGTCTCTCGCGATTGGATCAGTGCTGAATGCTCTGCGGGAACGTGCGAGTGCTGGAACGGCCGACGATCATCTCGTCCTGTCAGATACGGAGGAGCAACAGCAGGACCCTGCTGCTGCGCCATGACTGGGTCTTTGTGTGTTGTTCTTTTCTTTCTGTTCTTTTTATTGTTCCTTCTGCCTTATTTCCTTTCCTTTTATTATTGATTTTTGTGTTTCAAATAGTATGACTATTATTAAAGGAGTGGAAAGAAAGCTTTCGTTATACGGCGCGGTGGCGGCTTTCCGATATGATAACGGTTGGTTGGATGATTGATCGAGAGATTATTCTTCGGTTGCGAGGAAGATTCCGGAAATGGAAGAATGAGGAAGGAAAGAGACAGAGGTTCGGTTAGATTGGGCCAGAAGCGGTAGTTTTGGTTCGGAAGGAGAAGAGAGGAATTCAAGAGGGAAGGAAGGTTCAGCAGTTGCCAGTGGGCGGTCAAGAAATAAAAAAGTATGCGCAGAAGGAAGAAGCGTGAAATGCCGTTTATTGCCTCTTTGATTTCTTTGATTTTGTTTTTGCGGCTCCGGCTCTAATTTTTTTTTTTTAACCTTCTCTGAGTCTCTTTCTAGCGGATTTCGCTTTTAGCTCGAATCTGAATGGCGCGCTCAGCTGCCAAAGTGGGCCAGCTCTCTGCAGTGGCGCAGGTACGTACTCCGCGATGTCATCGACTCAGAGTGTCTACCTAGTATTTAGTCTACCTTGTTCTACCTTGTGTATTGTGTTGTTGGTTTTTGTATTCTTTGGATGCTTCTTTTCTTTCCTTTTTCTTTCTGATTACTCTTCTTACGGCTTGTGACGACCATGGCGAACTCACCGTGAGCTATGCCGACTATGGCATTCACAAGAGCGAGGCCAATACTCCATGTGTGGCCCACGATGACACTGGTAGAGACGAGATTCTCGTTGTGCTCTTCATTCCCGGCACGTATGCCTCGAGATATCTCGGATACCTCATGCACTTCATTGCAAGAAAACATGGCGTGCGGTTACTGTTCTTCGATCGGTAGGTAAGCTTTCAGAGTACGGGATTGGGGTCGACCTGCAGGCCGAGATAAACAAACTTGCAATGGAGAAATTGTTTAGTGAAGTGTCGATGGGGGCAAAGAGTGAAGTTGAGTTGTGCCTTAAGAGAGGCTCGGTAGGTAGCTGGGGCGAATCAGAGGATATGAAGGAGCTGGTGAAGAGAATTTATTCTCAAGAGAAGCACTCGAGCGTTATGGGACGAGCCAAGCCTTGGGTTAAAATCTACCTTGCGGAATCGGATGTTATAAGTGGCAAAGCTGGCCAGCGATACTTTAAATCTTGTTAGACTAGACAAGATGCGGAATTGACTAATTCTTGTAATATTACTATCAACGCTGTCCCAGAGACGGACCACGATAGTGCTATGTTAAATCTGATAGTTCTAAAGGAAGTGTTTTAGAACAATAGGAGAAGCGCATTGAAATTGACCGCTGCAGGAGACGTTACGGTCAAGTCGGAACTCGTAGGTGAGAGCGCAAGCTACGCCACCCACTTATCAGACCCTTTACAGTTTATTACAGTGCCTTCCTTGCTACACGCTATTCTTACTTTGGCCACTGTTTAACAGCAACTCTAAAAATATTTGATTTAGAAATGCTCTTTTATGGCTTTTGCCCGCTCCCGCCACCCTTTAGCGTACGTTCATAGTAGTTCGATCTGAGCTTTGGAGCCAATCTGGAGCACTTGAGACCTCCGCGCGAATTGGCATCGAGCTTAATGTATAGAGTATAGCTAGATAGGTAATAATAATATCGAATGAAAAAAAATTATATTAAAGAGAGAAAAATTGCTATTGGCTCGTTGCCCAGAGACCTGCTATTACTATTACTATACATGTACTTGGTGATAGCATATCATATACCCAGCATTCCTTAATCAAACTGCCCTAGTAACCTATATCATATCATAAAGCCGTTCGTACCGTTTGTAAAGGTACCCATTTAGTTCCCATGCCGCATCAAAGAAAACCACTTGTTAAAGCTAGTATTAATCCCTCTTTGAGTACTAGCCTACCTAGTAAGTGTATACTAATAGTATCTACTACTGAATTTACATCCTTGAGCTCCCTTGTGTATGCAATGCAATACAGACCTACTGCCTCAATGGGAGTGGAATGGCCGGGGCTCATAGTCGGGAGGCGACAAGATCGCTGACAGATGCCCCGTCCGAGGGGGATTCCTCTGCACAGAGGGAGGAGCCGAATCGATTCTAGTAAGCCGCGACGTGGGCACCAGCTTTAGTGGAGGCTCGATTGTAGCTGGAGCTAGAGCTGGAGCTGGAGCTGGAGATGAAGACGAAGCCATGGCTGATGACGCTGCTGCTGCTACTGCTGCCAATGCCAATGCCGACACTGATGCTGGTCTGGACACCAGCTCCACCTGGCTCGTAGAGTCTGCCGCAGCACTGGAGCTCGCATCAGCCGCGCTATTGGCAGGCCCAGAACCAGCGCTCGGGTTGTTGTTGGCCTCGGCCTGTGTGGCGGTCTTGCCGGCAGCAGCAGCAGCGGCCTCGTCTCGCTGCTTCTGTGCCTCACGCTCGATAATCTCTAGCTGATGCCTCACAATCTCGGCTTCTTCGTCTGTGACATTTCTCCAGCTGCATCTGGCGTGCTTCTTGGTGCAGCCTCGACAGGCCGACAGGTGCTTGACGCACTGGAGGCGGAGACGCCGGCATCGATCACAGGTGGGGAAGATGACATCCCCCTTATTTACCGTGTCTGCCTTTTTCAAGACGAGAGCCCGGTGAACCTCTGGGGCGAGATCCTTGCCTGCTGCTCCGCGTCTGCCACCTCGTCCTGCCCTTCCCGCCCTTCCTCTCGCTCTTCTCGAGGGGAGAGCAGGAATTGGGACTGGCGTCGGAGCTGGAGCTGGTGGAAGCGAGTTCGAGGTCGGGGTTGAGGCCCCTGAAACTGCTGCCGGAGTTGATGATGCTGGGACCGACGTTGTCGGCGACGGGGTTAGACCAGGGACCGGAGCCAAAATCGAGGCCAAGGACGAGGGCGATGATGCTGTTGCTGTTGTCTCGGCTATGTTGGGGTAAGTGAGGACGGGCAGCGGTTGATATGGTGGCGCTTCAAGAATCGGCGCTGCCAGTGGACTGAGACCGGTAGCAATAGCGGGCATGGCAGAGCCAACAGCGGAATGCTGCTGGTGATGGTAATATCCCGGAGGTGGACCTTGCGGCGGCTGGTTTTGCATCGAAGCCACGACAAACTGGTGCAGAAGATCGGCGTGGAGATCGTGCGACGGCGAGTGGGAGCTGCTGGGCGCCGAACGCGGTGGATGGTTGATGGCGCAGAAGCCAGAGCTGACAGTAACGGCATTAGCAGCAGAAGCTTCACCATGACGCTGAAGCTGGCGAGCCACATCTTTTCTGCGCGTTTCAAGCCTGCAATTGAGAAGGCGGGCTCTCGCCGCAACCTCGTCCGCCTTCTTGTACAAGAGGGAGGATCTCTGCAGCATGATCTCGAGCGTGGCCAGCTCGGCCGCCTCGTCCTCTTCAAAGATGTGCTCTAGTGGGAATTTGTCCAGGGCTCCCGAGTATATCAAGCGCCAGTCATCCTCTGCAATCTCGACCTGGATCCCATTGTACATGAACTGACGGCATCGTGCGCCATCGGGCAGGGTAACGAGGGAGAAGGCATCGGGATTCGCCTTGGCAAAAGTGACCACGTCCAGCCAGGTAATGGAGTGCATGAAGGGATGTGGAGAGTTGGTTCTGATGGGGCCATCGAAAAATCTTTCGATGCCTCTGAGGAAACGGGGCCCTGTCAATCTGGCCCCGAGACTCGCTGCTAGGCTTTCACTCCGATCCAATACGCCTAAATTGTGTTCATATTAGCATTACTGACTAGATATAATCACCGCAGAGAGAGGGGAGGGAGGACAGGTTATGCATACCTTCGTATTCACTAATGAGGTAGATGACTTCGCTGAAGGTATCTAAATCGCCTGGCAAGAGACCGAGCAGATGGGCATAGTGGTGTCTTGGTAAGAAATTGATGTACGGCTGGGAGGCTGTCATGTTTGCATTAGTATGTTGCGTAACAGTGGTTAACATCGAGTAAGGCATGAGATAGAGAGGGGAAGAGAGAGGTAGAAAGAGAAAAGGAGAAGATGAATTAGAGTAGATGATATAAGTAGGCGATGGTATCAATGTAACATCGTGTAATAATATTTAGTCTAGAGACAGAGCCCACTAAAGGTAATCTAGATTGGGAGGGCTGATATGGACCTAGCCGTCCCGATCCAGAATTGAAGCAATGTGGAGTATAGGTCCACCGACCAGCATTCTAGGATAATTGATCGGTGGGAGAGAAGTGGAGAAAAGAGAAAAGAAAAAGAAAAGAAACAAAAGAAACAGAAAAAGAAAAAAAGCCAAGCATATTAATGAATGATGGATGAGGTATGTTATATGCTCAATGTCTAGAAACCTACCTGGAGACATAACAGGCACCGATAGGCGACGGCCTGAAGGTTCAGGTTCGTGGTTGATGAGCTGATGGAGGTGGGCGGGCTGGCCACCGTCATCCTTAAGATCGCGCTTCCGCTTGTGGGGTTCGTTCTCCGGAGGTGGTGGTGGCATGGCAGTTGTCGTTTATAGTAGCCAGTAGCTTATAGCTTCTGAAGCTCGATGGGGGCCCGGTAATATAGGGGCGGAGACAGCGGAGACTCGAACGAATTTCAAGATCTTAATGCAGGGAGCGATGAGGCCAGTACGTTTATACAATATTCTCTCTTCGGACAGAGCAATAGCAGTCGGAAGCGAGAGGATACGGTAGCAACGTTATAGTAGCATAAACAACTGGGTTCGTAAATGGGGGGGGGGGGGGGGGGGGGGGGGAAGAAAAAAAAAAAAAAAAAAAAAAAAACGCTTAGAGCATTGGGTAACACAGGCACTCTAACAGTTGCAGACTCGTAGAGAGGGAGGGAGGGAGGAAGGAAGAGAGCGGAAGAGTAAAGCGGTGGGAAGAGGAGGAAGATGAGCAAATCGAAAAGAAAAAGAGAGGGAAAAGAAGGGCGGAATCCTTTGGGTTATTGTATGAAGAATGAGAAGTGGTGGTAACAAGTGCGAAGAGCTATCAAATGCGGCTTGTCGGATTTGATGCCCGCCCAGATGACAGTGGGTCTATCTATGGGCGACTAGGGGAGGGGAAAAAAGGTAAGGGAGGGGGGTTCCGTTATAAAAAAAAAAAAGGAAGGAAAAAGAAGCAAGATGGCATCTTGTTTTGGTATAGATGGGGTTATACTTGTACATTTTTCGTGTCAGGAAAAATGGCCGAGCAGTGGCTAGTGTGGGTGACTCCGGGAATGGTGGGAAGAAAAAGAAACAAGTTATGCTGCCTGTGCAAATAGTATATGCAATTTGTGTAGTATTGCTGCCCTTATATGCCGTACAGGTTGCTATACACGACACGTTCGAATACATGTTTTGTCCTCTGTATGTGTGCCCCATACGCTCCATGGAGATTTGCATATTCGGCAGACAGGCCTGCAGGTCTGCATATAATACGACAGGACAGAGTGCTGCCACTGGTGGTGTGCATAATGCGTGTGGAAAGCGTGCGTACGTGCGTGCAGTATGTACTACTATGTATATGTGTTGACCAAGCCAAAGAGTCCCAAAGAGTCCATGTCTTTACAGCCCGCACAGCGCGCAGCTCTGGACCAGGGAGGTTCGGAATTATCCACAAAGAGAACGGCCAGGGGGAACGTGGTGGGTAGGTAGGGCAGCAGTACAAGTAAATGTGGCTTGCAGCACACAGCCAAGAGAAGAAGATTGGAAAACAAGACACACGCTAGGCAGTGCGGCAGACTGGAGATGGGGTGGAGGGGGGAGCATGAATGGGAGCAGCAATGAGCATATTGCAAAAAAAAAAGCCATCATCGATCGATCGAGGCACGCGGAGATGCGCGTGAGAACGATCGCTTAGCACACGGGAGGAATACGGCTGGCGTATATACTACTATTTCAGTGCAGTAGTTATCATATTTTGGTTTTGTAATCATGGGCGGAAGGTAAATACCAGAGCTGGGAAGAAAGGAAAAAGAAACGAAGAAAAAGGCGAAATCTCCGCCAACTGGCGGAAAAGGAAGAGGAGGGGGCCAAAGAAAGAGAAAGAGAAAGAAGAGACAGAGAGAGAGAGAGAGAGAGAGAGAGAGAGAGAGAAATGAGAAACCTAAAAAAAGGAGACATGACCTGTCTCATCGCGATGGCAGAAGCATGGCAGTAGGCAAGACATGGCAGGGATCTCGACATGGGCTCTGCGTGGTGTCGCTAGAAGAAACGATTGACAGAGTCTGGCAGGGGTGTGCTTCGATTATAGAGAGGCGGATGGAAGGGCGGTTTGGTCGGATGAAGCTGGCTGTTATAGTACTGCAGCGATCGAACAGGAGGCGGACGATTTTGAGAGCTACCCCGGTATTGGTGATGCCATCTTGGCATACCACTCTGTACATAGCGGTGCGAAGCCGCATTGTATTGGGTATTACCAGTATTTACCAGTACTAGGCACCTAGTAGCTGGTTGGTGTTGGCTGATCAGCTCGTAGAAAAGGGAGAGACCGAGACACAGGGTCGAGAGAGAGACATTAAAGACACCAAAGAGACACAAGCTGGAGGCGGCTCAGAAGCTCCGGGGCCCGGAAACTGGCGCGACGAGCATCGTTTGGCGGCTGGGCATCTGCGGCTGCTAAGCACAAGTGCAATTAGCAGACGAGACTAACACGCAGTAGCAGCAGCACTAGAACGGATTGCTGGAAAATCAAAAAAGGGCACAGGACGTGAGTGGTTGGCGCGACCGGGCTGGCCCCATTTTCTGCGAAAAGGATGCGGCAAGCGAACAGATAGTACTGAAACTCGGCTTTTCTTTTGGCTGCAAGCATCTGCCAGGGCTATCCTTACCAATGTGCTCGTATGCCCGTATGCTGGTGCTGCTGCTGCGGGCGGTATCTGGCTCAATTCCCTGATGCCAATTAGAGGGCTCTTTGGCTGACGATGTGTAAATACCTACTCTGTAATCGCTTACGTGTATGGGATTCCCCCGTGCTTATCGTCGGCAGATGCCTGTCCTCTTCTTTCCCTGGCTCTTTGGCAGCGTACCTGGAGTATTATCATTCAATTCCCTGGTCCATGGAGCAGAGCCGGTCAGTCAAGCCAGTCAGTCAGCCCGTCACATGTAAGAAGCCCACGAATCCAAGACACTGGGCAAGTTCTCACCTGTCGCTTGCTTCCAAGTGCGCCATGGCACAAAGGGGGAAGAGAAAAAGGAAGGGGGGGTGCGGTGGCATTGACAGCAGCAAATTTCTATCACATCTCCCTTTTTCCTTTTTTCAGCCCAAGCTTGGGACAGAATGTCGTCCGCCGGCAGCGCTGGGGCTGGAACTGGAGCCTTATTGCCATTACAACGCCAGACGCCACCAGCCTTCTCCGTCTCTCTCGTTGTCCTTGTCTGTGCGACATGTGTTCGTGCCCGATCCAAACCAAGCGCGCGCGATGAACGGGTCCTCCGCATCGTCCGGCGAACGAGTCCAAGGAAATGCGGAGGCCGACTTTAGAGATTTGAGCAAAATGATCGTCGAGCGGACCGGGCGGCCCTGTTTGTGTCACCCCAGTGGTATCAGATTGCCGCAAGTGGGCACCGAATGCTACTAGACTCCATCGGTCTAGGTATACGAGGCACCTGTTACCGTACTCGCAAGGAGCACGGAGCGGAGAGGGAGGGGACTCTGAAGGAAGAAAGCAGCACTTACAGCCAGAACAGGGCAGCGAGCTGTGACCATCCCCCCTGGCTGTAAGTCAGCCAGCGTTGAGCTGACGCAGCATTGCTGGGAGTAGCAAGCAACATCACTATGGGCGCCAGGATAGCGGGCCGGGTACGAACGAGACAGCGCAAACTTAGCCCAAGGACAAGGTCAGGGCTGGAGCAGGGCCCTAGGCCCGCAATTCGACGATGGACGGAACGTCTTCGTACCGTGGCAGCAGTAGGTATCATCGAGGTAGAGCATCCAGCTCAAACAACGCCTTGGTAATCCCCCCCCCCCCCCAAAAAAAAAAAAACGAACGACGTGTAAGTGAGCGGGTGAGTGAGTGAGTGAGTGGATGCGGCTCTTGTTTGCTAGCTGTCGCTTAATACCTGCCGCCGCCACCAATATGCAGTATGCAATGGCAAGGAGACGACGCAGAGTTGCAGCAATAACAACGGCAGCAGTGGCAGCAGTAGGACCTACCAAGTAGCGGTAGCGGCAGCATCACCCAATTCGCTGGCGTTGCCTGTATAATTGGTTAATCCTTGCATAGATGGTATCCTCCAGCCGGAGCCGAGAATGTGAGCCAGACAATCAGGCTGTGAAAGCACGGTGGCTTCAGAAGTATGAAATGGTATGGACTGCGGGCACGCCCCCGATATGCCCATCTGTTTTGTATCAGTACGCGAACAACTCATACAAACAGGTGCTTGATATATTTCGTGCCGCAGCGCGTGATTGTGGTGGTGCAATGCATGCATAGGATATGTAGCATACATAGCATAGCATGGTGTTCTTGTCCTCGTTCTCGCACACACCGTGGTAGCATCCTGCCTGTACAAGTCAGAGCAGCATGCGTATCACGGCCAGCTTGCTGCAAACGCGGGCGATGCAGCAGAAACAGAAACAGCCAGAAACAAGAGAGGTGAGAGGAGACCGCATCAAGAGCATGCGAGTGCGTGTCCTGGTTCAACCGCGAACCTTGCCAGTGAGCAGACCAGGAGTCCGGCTGAGTTCGATTGGCCTGCTGCAGTACCGAGAGCCAGCAAATGCCTGCATTCGCCTGCATATCCCGGTCTCAGCAACGCTCGCTCAAGTCCAGAGGCTCCATCCACCCACACACCACACCTCTGGCGCTCTCTGTTTGTTTCCGTAGCCTTGGACTCCGTTGTGTTGTCCGCGTCTCTCTCTGTATTCCCCCCCTGTTCCGCTTCACACGCCCCCTTTCCCCTCTTCTCTGCTTCGAAACGCCCCCTTCCCACTTAGTTCGGATGGTAGCCGTATCGTTGGAAATGTCTTTGCCGGTCTCAAAATATGGGCCGCCAGCGCCATAGCACTCGCGTAGATCATTTGGGTTCCGCAGTCGTAATCCACAGCAGAGGTAAGAGGAGGAGGGGAGTCTAGAGGCGTGGATTTTTTTTTTTTTCAATTAATTTAAATTAAAGCAAATCAAGGGAAAAAAGAATAGAAAAAAAAGATGCTTCACTTCCTGAAGGTGGGCTGATTTGCAGTCATGACATACCTGTCTGTCTGTGCTGTAGATCCAAGTAGCCCGGCTTGGCTTGCATCGAAAGCAAAAGGCCCAGTGCTTACAACTCTCTCTGCAAAAGACACTGACGAGAAGCGGACAATGGCTGGCTGAATAGGGTCAAACCCTCATGAACCGGCATTTTTTCTCTTTCGGCGTAGAACAGCAATAAAAGCAAAGCTAGCTTGATGCTGGTGATGGTGCCGGTGCTGGTGCAGACGCAGAATCAAACGCTCTCTTTCAGCTCGGAGCGTCCTCAGGCCTCGAGTTCCCGGCATCTCTGAACCCCCCGGTCTAGCCCAAAGGACGACTCGGCTGTCGAGGCTGCAGGGAGCCAAGCTTGTGGCTGCAGCCGCTATTGCTCTCTTCTCGACGGCAGGCGTAGTCGTAAGCCTTTGGGCAGGGGCTCCTCGCTGTCTCCTTGCTAGCAGCTGCTTGCTTGCTTGCTTGCTTGTTTGCTTGCTTGCCCCCTTCCTTCCAAGTCCCATGTCCCCCTTCTTTCCCGAGCCGTGCCGCCGTGCCTTGCCTTTTGGTAATTTGATAATCGATGCCATCTAGGTAGGTACCTACTGCAAGGTAGCATTACTGCTTCCTTGTACCTTCTGGATTACTATACGAACAACCTACCGAGCAGTGGTGTATTATTCTGGGTGCTGGCACTAGCACTAGCACTATCAATCACGGTTAGAAAGGAATGACCCGGACGGGATGGATTCTTGATGTTAATCTGCTTTCAGTTTCAAGTACATAATGCTATAATCCATAGCTCAGCTCGGCGTCGAGCCTAGTAGGGATCAACGCTTTTTGCCCTTTGCCCTTTTGCCCTTTTGCCTCTCTTTTTTTTTTTTTTCGGTGTGTAGGTATCCAGCGTCAACCACCAACAGCCCAAGAATAATAATGCAGGCAGCACTGTAGCTTGTGGGTGAGTGTGTGGCTTTGTCTCAGTGATACGGATCGGCATCTGACCGACAACAGGTATATTTAGATGTGGGAAACCGGGTTCGTGGCTTGGGAATCATGCCACCACAAGACATTTTCACGGTCAAATTATTGCCTGTTCGCCCGCTCCCACATCCCGTTTCATGGATCTTCCTTCAGTTCAGTCTCTGTCTTTGCCTCTGTCCCTCTTTTATACAACGGGTACATGTACTACGGACACTGGCAAGCAGCAGTCATCTCCATACCATGCTATGAATCATGGGTCTGCTTCCTCTCTCCCCCTCATTCTTACAGTACGGGAGTACGGATCAGTCACAGTGCCGACGATGTAACCCAAAAATAACAATGCCAGCTCTTCTTTGACCACGATATGCTCGCCACCTGGCATTGCAGCAGTTTGGATGTATGTACGCATGTGTGGAGGAGGAGGAGGAGGAGGAGCAGAAGGAGAAGGAGGAGCAGCCAGCACAAGCAAGAGTCATGGACTGTTGCTTTGGCCTGCATGTACTGACTTGCTCTCCTCCTACAGGGATCCCTGACTTCTCCGGAAGCTTGTCTTGCCCGGCTGCAACAACTTTATCGGAAGATGGCCCGACAACCCCGCCTATGTGTTATCCCTGGAACTTGGGTTTCTGGATCACCGCTTATACCGGCGAGCGTATACGAAAGAAACCCATCCAAGCCTTCCACTGTGTATACCGCCGCTTGATAGTCTGTAGTAGTATCAATCAACCAACCAACTAAGCAACCAACTAGGCATTCCTCGCTACCATGCTAGTAGCGGCATAGGCAGCCTATCCCTACATAAACCACCACCTATGGGCAGACTAGGTATTAGTCACCGCACGCCACATAGCACATCACACGCGATGGCTGGCGGAATTAGATTGATCAACTGCCTATTGCTGCTGCTTGCATTTTCGCTACTGTCGGCCGGGCTTTCTAGCTATGCCTAAGCGATGCTACGTGTTTCACCGGCTGCATGCTCCGAGGTGATGAGAAAATCCGTGAAAACGAGACCCAAAGAGTGGATCGTGCTCTGCTTGATAAAATAGCTACTACCACCTACATGCACATGCACATATAACCATCCCTGACCTTGTCTTTGTCTTGCTTCATGCTTGAAGCATGCACTGCTGACCTATACGATGCCCGTATGTAGGTGTATGTAGGTTACAGTCCTGTTGCATATGAATACTGCACAGCTCTTACAGCACCAATAACACAGACCTGTCCTTGCTCTCCGCCTATCAAATCGCCGGCGTGGATGCACCGATATGCACAGTCAAAGGAAACAAATCACTTGTCGATTTCCTTGTGAATCCTCCTCGCTGCAAGTCCATGGCACGAGAAATATTACCCCAACGAGAAAACAGCCATCCTCCGCTAGTCCTAACCGGGCCACAGACTACCCCAAAAAAGAAAAATGCAGACACCACCCCTCACCAGAGCTGCTGATTGACGGATTGGCTTGAATCTCATGCAACTCGAGCAAAAGCAGACGCAAGCTTCGAACGTCGAACCGCTAAAAAAAATCCTCGCGTCCACCAGCCTCGACCCAATTCCGCGACTGAATCCCGCCCCCCCTGGTCGAAAAGAGAACAAGATCCTGGTCGAATGAGAAGATCAGGAGCAAATTAGAGCGAGACAAGCACGCAGAGAGAGAGAGAGACAGAGACAGAGACGAAAACGAAAAGAGGAACCGCTGCCAAACGCGCCCAGCCAGTCGCTTCAGCTTCCCCCCCAGCCAATGCGCAGCAGCCACAATGTCCGATAGACCTTTCCACAGAGGCGGCCGCGGTGGCGGTGACCGAGGAGGAGGCAGCGGCGGCCACCGAGGCGGACGTGGAGGCGGTCGAGGCGGAGGAGCTGGCGGTGGTGCATCTGGAGCCGGCGGTGCTCAGACGGAGAGGCCCAAGAAGGAGAACATCCTGGACCTGGCCAAGTACATGGACAAGGCCATCATCGTCAAGTTCAACGGCGGCCGAGAAGGTATGGCGCTCTCCAACAGGGAGAGACAAAGAAGCAACAAGGAAAGAGAACAAAGGCTGAACAATACACAGTCCGCGGCACGCTCAAGGGCTATGATGCGCTCATGAACCTCGTCCTCGACGAAGTCCAAGAAACCCTCCGAGGTGAGCTCCTCCTCTCCCCACTTCCACACGAATGCTGTGCCCCTCTCCATCGTCGGTGAAATTGGCATAATTAACGACGGAGAAAACAAACAAACCAGATGACCAAGGCAACGAGACAACGCGATCACTGGGCCTTGTCGTCGTCCGCGGGACGCTTCTAGTCCTCATCAGCCCGGCGGATGGCAGCGAAGAAATCCCAAACCCTTTTGGTGCCCCAGCAGACGAGTAAGCCAAGGAAGCCAGCAGTAGCCCAGGAGATGACGCCAAACAGCATGTTGGAAAAGAAAGTAAAAGGCAAAGAAACAATGAAATTACAAAGAAGCGAAGGGCTTGTTTTATCCAACAACCATAAACAAAAAGGGATGAGAGAATGGGTGGGGGGGGGGGGGGGGGGGTTTTGGTGTTTCTGTTTAGATATATGTACGTATGTATGTAATACCTGCTCTCGAGAGAGAGAAATGATGGGGGGTTTGATCCAAACGAGAGCTTTCTTTTGGTTGGAGTCGGATGATTTTCGTTACAGCTGCGTATATATAGTATATACAAAAGCTGGCGAATTTGCGTTCGATGGCGACTGCCCTCCCCCTTTCTCCCAGACAGGAGAAAGAGGAATGGGCAGTTTGTTTACATCTACTTGAGCATGAAAGTTGCTTCAAGATGAACTAGATGGAGACAAGGCGAGGAGATGCCTTTTAGGCCATACATACATCTCAGAAAGAGGTGCGTATAGGAAAGCAATCAAACCTTTTAACCATCTGCCGCAATACAACTACCCACGAGGAATCAGAAGAATCAAAACGGCGGCTTCGTTTCTTTTTTTTTTTTTTTTTTAAGCAAGCATGTTAGGGTAGCTACATCTTGCAGAAATCACAGTACCAACTAGATACTAGATGTTTTCTACACTACTACCTGTCAGTATCATCATTCATCATTCTCGTCACAGGACGCATCGTTTTTGTGAGCCACGGCGTGATGCACATTCATTAGCGGTATACAGCTTTTTTTGGGTTTTGTATCTCAAAAAAATTATAAGAAAATACTAGTATCGCTGTCCCTTCTCTCTCTCGCCCACTCCCTTTGGCATTTCCCCCTGTACTCTATTCCTCCCTCTCCAATATACTCATAAAAGCACATGAAAGTTGTTCGGCAATAACAAAGCGCATCGCTCGCTACATTGATGTAGCCCATCGCGGTTCATACATCTCTTGCAGACGTCGTCTTCCTAGGCCCCCCCTTTCACTCATCATCATATCATATGCTGCCATTTTCATCAACAGGGTCCCTCTCCTAAAAAGACCTTCCCGTCTTACTAGAGCCCTTTAGGAGGTCGCCAAATGCGCTGAGTACTTGCTTCTTCACCTCCTTGTAGCTAACAATAATGCTAGTCTGCTCGTCTCTGCTAGTCAGGCAAATATTCTCCTCCGAGCCAGCGTCAAGTTTGTTGAGGCAGCGTATCATGTGTCCCGGGTCTATAACCGGGTTCCCGTTGTTATCCACTTGATGGAAGACGTAGTCCCTAAACAGCTTCAACATGTATCGCTCTCCGATTTCCGACCAGGCTCTATCATTGTCGTACTCTGGCCGCTCATTGATGGTGCCGAGCTTCATCATCAGTCTCAAGAGCCTTGAATTCTCTAGTTCGCGGAATAGCTCGGAGCGGATGGCATCATGATAGTGCCCTTGCTGGTCCATCGTTGTGGTTATATGAGTCGCTATCCCTTGAATAAACTCATCGATGGTCTTCTGTTGCGCGGGTGGCTGCGCCGGTGTCAAAAGCCACGCAATGGTATCTTTCATCTCCGTAGAGTAGGACCTGCTCATTTGTTCCATCGCCGCATTCATGTTGGTCATCTGCATGGGCAATGTATTGGTGGCAAGGCAGAGCAAGGTGCGGCCGAAATGGAGAAAGTCTTCCTGCTGAAGTTCTTGCATCGGTCGTTTCACATCATATTGGGTCACGTCGATTATGGAGCACGCAGTCAGGCGGATTCGATTCTTGTCGGTCAAGATAATCTTGCTGACGTCAAGGCAGCGCGCAGACAGGTTATTGCCGTGTATTGCCTTCAGGGCGCTTGCAATCTGCGTAATGTATCCCCATAGCACCGCCTCGGTTATGGGCGGCTTGGGCTGAAGGCGGTTCGACCCGTGCGCCACACTTGGCACGAGGTGCGTCTCGGCCAGTGTTTTGGAAAGCGGGTGATAGTCTTGCACAATGATCAGGGAGCTGTCTCCAAAAGCTCTGGTGGTGAATGCGTCGTGAATGCTGACCACGTGGCAGTTGTTGATCCGCCTCCACTCCTTGACGGACCGAATGGCATGCTCGTTGGTCAGCCTAAAGCCTTCCAATCTCCGGAGGCAGTAAATCTTTCCATCCTTGGACGACGTGGCTTTGTACACCCAGCTTGGATAGCCAAATATGCCGGCATTTTTGCGATGAGTCGTATCCAAGGCCACCAGCGAGTGGTAGTTATCCAAATGCGGCAGTTGGGAACCGGGCATCACTTGCCACGTTGCCTCGGATTGCTTCTGCATATCCTCCCTCATCGTCTCGGATATGAAAAAGTCGTGAGAAAGACGGTTGTATGGCATTACGTCTTCTCGATATGGCCCGACAGGAGCGTAGAGATGATACTGTAAAGGCTGTGATGGCGCCGCATAAGCGTTCTGAGCCGCAAAATATGTAGACGCGGCGCTGGACATGGCGCCATGGTCCTCAGCATAGGGGTTATATGGCGTGGTGACCATGCTTTGATTCGGCAGCCCAAATGGGTCGTATGAGAGAGCTCCTCCATCGTGTGAAGTTCCGTTTGTTGCAGCAGTCTATGCACATGCTTGTTAGCGACAAGTCGAAAAGGGGAACAGGGGCGAAAAGGACCAAATCCTCAGAGATGCCATACAGTAGAGCTGAGATCAAAACTGGGTGTAAATTCGCGTATAGAAGCTGGGTTAAAAGCTGGTGCTTCGGTATCGGGTATGGTAGATGGTGTGGCGGCTACAACGTGTGTCTATGTCAGCACCAACAGCCCAAGATGAATTTAGACAAGTCATGTTGCTTCTCCTCACCTCCTAGACCACGCGGAGTGAAAGACGGCGCAGTCACCGCTTGTGATGAAAAGGTTGGTTTTTTCTGTACAGGTTGTAGGATCGAGGGTGTAAAAGACGGTGATTCGACATTCAGAGTCTTCTTAGTGCTAGAAGTAGAGAGCCTCATTGGTTAGCCATGAACCGTGTCTAGCCAACAAGAAGGAGAAAGGAGTAAAAGAATAGGTATGGACACTTACCCGCCGTTGTCTTGTTGAGACGAGCTCGCCTGGGAGGAGTTCCCTTTGGTCTGATCATGCATAAAAGCACAGCCCTGGTCTTCGTAGCGGCAGTGACCGTATATCAAGATATTTCTGCAGAGCGTGTCCTTGTTTTCTGTAGTGCGTTACACATTCACAGTCAGCCAAGTTCTCAACCATCACGCAGCATACGGCGTAACACACCTCGAGGCCTGGGCCTTGGCGAGCCAACCTGGCGTCGCAGCTCGGCGGTTTGATATCGTGGCGCCGTCATTGTGATCAACTGAATGTCTCAAAAATATTGCCGTCCCCGAGGCCGGATTTACGACTTCTGAAGAAAGAAATCAGTTTCGGTATGGATGTATGTTGGTCTCAGTATCTGCTGGTGTAAAGAGCGCGATGTAGCGAGTAGAGATCGACGGCGGGTACCGAATGCGTGCGCTTGGTAAAGAGTAAATAGCGAGATGGCAGAGAGTAAACAGAGCGTAAACAGAGAGAAAAACAGGGGCAGCCGGCGGGATTATATAGAAAAGTCAAAGGAAAGGAAAAGAGGCGTTGCGGTGGCTTCTCAACATACTGGACTGCAGCAACCGTCTCCCATGGCTCAATTGATCGGGGCGGCCACGCGCCCATGGACGAAGCACGAGATTTTGGGCCCGAGTCGCTGGGCAACAGGATCAGCCACTCCTCCAGCCGCTGAACAGAGTTGAAGTCTGAAAGTCTCTGGCCGAGTGGGGAGTGGATAGACACAGTAGTTGGTGAGAGGCGCGATCTTGGAGGTTAAACCAAGATCTGGGCCTTGGTTCCGGGGCCCGGAGCCAGGAAAATGACATAATCCGAAAGGTTGACGGCTCATAAAACTACTACCAACGAGTGCGCAATTGCCCGAGTCACGCGGCACCTCTAAAAAGCATTATTAATAATTTTGTATACATGTAGGTGAATTATGTTGGTAATTATTTTATTCCAATGTATATGAATTTACTTTCAAAACAAACCATGGAGTGGTTTTTTTTTTTTTTTTTTTTTTTTTGACTGTGAAAGAAAGCAAGTAAATTGCTTGTTGCTGTGGATAGTGGGTATTAGTTGGTACGAGTATACAGGTACCTGCAGGAGCTTATTTGGAAATAAAAGAGAGAGAAAATAAAATAAAAATAAAGTAAAACCAAAAAGCACCTACGTACTACTAGGTAGCTGGGACGATGAATAGGAATTTTTGGTGGCTCCCGAATAGAGGAAAGAAAAAGATGCAAGTGGTGATGATGTAGTACGAGATACCTAGTAAGTACCTACATACTACTAAGGTACGGGTACAACCATCTAATGTAGGTACTATTAATGTACATAAGCAGTATCCTCATCAGCTAAAATACTTATAGGTATCATCGAAGTTATGTCTGCAGCCGTCTTGCAAAATACAGAGTGCCTTGTAGGGGGCTCGAATTATACGGCTCTACCTCCATAAACCCTTCGGACTTGTACAGGCTAATGGCAGCCGTCATCTTGGAGAGCGTATCCAGCAGCATCTCGTCATATCCCTCTTCTCGAGCCCGTTTTTGCGCCTCTGCCAGCAACGTCTTGGCCACCCGTCTGCCGCGGGCTTCTGGGTACACAAACAAGCGCTTGAGTTCGCAGTAGCGCAAGCCTTCGGAGCGCGACTCTAAGTACATGGGCTCAAGGTTTATCGGCCGCAGAGCAATGCAGCCGAGAACAGCGTCTGTTGTTGAATCCACAGCAAGGAGGAGAGCGCCGGCCGGCGATGCGTATTTCCCAGGCAACCCGTTGAGTTCGGCGTTGTAGTTTTGATGCGTCAAATCCTCGTCTAGCCAGGTTGTATAGGCTTTGAAGCACTCGACTACAGAGACCAAGTCTGCCGAAGATGTTGCTTGGCGAACAAGCACAGATGAGGCTGCTGGCTGTGTTTCCATGGCATGAATATATATACGGATCTATATATATATAAATATGTATGGATATGTATGCGGATATACCCAGCAACTAGGTATTATAAATATAAAGTATTGTGTATTAACGAATGGCAATTATTAGTAGATTTATTTCTTGCATCAGCACGGAGAATATAATGCCCAAGACTTGAAATTATAACGGCTGCCTAAGTATTGGGTGGAGAGAATGCAACGTATTGGACTTGTTGTGATTCATTGCCCGGCACCGGAGGTTGAAGGCCATCTCGGCAGGATTTCACTAGCCTTTCTCTGCCTCTTGTTTCATCTGGCCGTTCAACGTTCATATGGAAAAGTTTCACACTACACTTTACAAGAAAAACTACCAAGTTTACACGAACTAATGAATTATAAATATGCAATTCTATTTTACTAGCCTGCAGCATAATCACTTTTCGACGGCTTCGTTTACAAGCTTCTGCAATTTGCTTCGCAGTGAGAGACACTGGCGGGGCTCGTATAGTGCGTTGACGAAGTATGTACTATGCCGGGCCTTAGAAGTAGTTTAGCGCTTTCGAGTGCAAGACTCGGCTCCGCTAATGAGGTAATGTCTCAAAGCTACCCGCCATATCAAAGGTCCATATTCCTTATCGACATCCTTCTTGGCTGCAGATCGACAATACCTTCATCACCGAGCAATCCGTTTGCTGCTGGAAATCGCGAGACCGCATGGACGACAGAGGCGCATCTTGACTTCTCTTTCGGTTTTTTTGTTCTTCTCTCTGTCTCTTTTTCTTTCTCGCACCTCCATTTTGCGTCGCCGTCTGCGTGCCAAAGATGGCCGACGCTGCAGACGATACGGGACAGCTGTCACCAAGCCAGCAAGATGCTCTGCAGCAGTACATGCAGCTGACGAACCAAGAGGCAAAGGACGCCATTCCGCTGCTATCGAGGTCAGAATGGAATGTGCAGGTATGTATCTAGTTTTCTTTTCTTTTCTCTTCTTGTATCCAACATAATGCTTCTTTGCTTTTGCTAACCACTCGCCGCCATGTCAAGATTGCCATCACAAAGTTCTTCGACGGCGAGACGGCCGATCCCGTCGCCGAGGCAATGGCTGCGCAAGAGATCCCACGGTCAGCCGCGCGCCATGAGAATCTCCAAGAGAGTCTGCTGATGGACTCGGAACGACCATCAAGAATGAGCCGGAGAGACAAGACCGACGCCGCCCCCCGAATCGTGCCTCAGCCGCCCGTGATTCACCGGACGCCGTGGATGATTGGCCTTCTGCTCACGCCCTTCAGCTGGGGCTGGCGGGTGGCTTCGACCCTGCTGCGCACGATTGGCTACATCTTGGCGTTCCTACCTGCTTCTATCCGGCCGCGAGCCGTCACCAGCGGCCTAGCTACAGGCTTCAGAAGTCCGAGTGGCCGGCGGATGCTTATGCCGCGGGATGCCGCTGCCAGATTTAGAAGGGAGTTTGACGAAGAGTACGAGGGGAATGGACTTTTGTTTTTTGAAGGCGGCATTGCTCAGGCCCACGACATTGCCAAGAGGGACCTCAAGTTCCTGTTGGTCCTGTTCATGTCTCCAGAGCACGACGACACCGAATCATTCATCAGGAACACTCTTCTAGCTCCAGAGGTTGTCGAGTTTATCAACGACCCAGCCAACGACATAATACTCTGGGGAGGCAACATTCTAGATTCCGAGGCATACCAAGCAGCCGCCGAGTACGCGTGCACAAAGTATCCCTTTTCGGCCCTGGTATGCTTGACGCCAAACGAAGGCAGCACTCGCATGGGCATTGTGAAGCGATTAGTGGGCCTAATGCCCCCTTCGACTTACCTATCCGAGCTGCAAGCCGCCATGGAAAAGTACGGTGCCGACTTGAATAGGGTCCGAGCCGAAAGGGCGGCACAGGATCTAGCCCGTACCCTTCGTGATGAGCAAGATTCAGCGTATGAACGATCACTGGCCATTGATAGAGAACGCGCGCGGGAGAAGAAACAGGCCGCGGAAGCTGCTGCGGCGGCAGAGAAGCGGGCGCTGGCGGAGGCTGAGGCGGCAGCTGAGCTGGCTGAGAAGCGCCGGCAGTGGAAGTCTTGGAGAGCCCCCCAGATTCTGCCTGAGCCTCCTGCCAGTGAGAGAAAAGTCGTCCGGGTTGCGCTCAAGATGCCTGAGGGTTTAGGGGGGGAGAGAATTGTGCGGCGGTTCGCTCAGGATGTCACTGTCGAAGAGCTGTATGCATTCGTCGAGTGCCAGGATATCCTCCGCGGCGAAACGTTGGAAGAGGAGAAAGTGGAGAAACCAGATGGCTACGAGCACAAGTTCGAGTTCCGGATAGTGTCGACTATGCCCCGTGTGGTGTACGAATCAAGCACGACTGCTACGATGCTAGAAACGATTGGCAAATCTGGCAACCTTATTGTGGAAGAATTATCAGATGACGAGGATGAGGACGATGACGATGACAACGATATGTAATGCTCGGGGGAGGCCATTGGAGAAGCACGATATTTGAGACAGCGCTATAGACACTCAAGTCACTCGCGAATGTCAGCAGCGAGGGCTGCCTACGCTATGCCAGGGTGATTAACTACTACTTTGATCCTGGGTGCTGGTGGAACTGAAGCTTTGTTGACGACATCCGGTATAGCAGAGGGGAAGTCCACAAGTGCACGTATCATATACTACCCACCCGAGTGTGCACCAGGGCCATAACGGGTAGGTTTCACTCGGCTTCAGCTGCATTATAGCTCTATAATTGCTACTTAAAAGGGCTTGGTTTTGTTTACCCATAATAGGTCAGGATAGGACTTTAGAAAATGTTTATATTTTTTCATTTTTCAATATGTTTTTTTAAAAAGGTAGGAACAAACATTTACAGAATCAGGAGATAATGCTATTCATGTTGTTGTCATGTCGTGGATGCCACTTCCGTCATCGCCTCGCCTCCATCAAGAGACAAACATTTGAGATGAACCACATACCAAGTATTAGAAATGGGGTTGGCTTATGATGGATTACGTAGAGGCCTGAGGCTGTGCATGACACAAAGTGCAGAACTGCAGTGGCACATGCCTTACAAAGGAGAGTCATGGTGGTGTTGTGGACGAATGGGATAACATGGCGGCGGCACAATCGGATGTTTGCCGGCTGCCCCATGGCAACGCCGCTGGGTTGTGCTAGCTTGGCGTGGAGCTGACTATGTACATAGAAGGAGAGAAAGATTAGATTAAAATTTGAAACCCTCTCTGCATCCATCACATGTTTATTGCCTTTAAGCTTGCAGATTCTTATGCTTGTAGGAGGATATCTGAGTTTATCTTGTACTAGGTATTCCGTTCCACAGCCGCTAGTATTGCCAAGTACCTATGAATACCTATTGCAATTACATAGGTATTCAAAAGAAGAAATCGATTCAATACATACTGGGTATTTATTTATTCAAAAACTCTCAGCTTGGCATGCTCATGTCAAGATGAGGTACTAAATTTATTTAATGTTTGCCATTGGCTCCAAGCTCTGGTAGTCCGTCCCCTCTGGAGGCTTCCCGCAGATCACCCCCCGGCTGCGCCGCCTTCCATTACGCACTTTGTTTGTAGCAAACTGCAGCAGGCCTTGGTTATTGCTAGATTCGTGAGTACTAACGCTCAGCCTGCCTTGGGGCTTGTACAGAGGTACCTCGACGGCGCTCGCGGGGTACCTTAGCGCACGGCGATGGTGCCGCACGATTCGTCAGCGCCGCTCCAGGTATTGCCCCAAGTATGGAATACCTGGACCCTGGTCCGGCTTAAGCTACATCCAGCAACCGCCGCACCCCGAATTGCATGTCCGCGACGTCAAGTCGCATCGCGTTGGGCTTGTTGGAGAAACGCCAGGGAAACAAATTAGAGCCCAGACCAGGCCAGGCCGGGCCAGGGCCAGGCAGCCACGCGCGCTTGGAGAGGAGAAAAAAAAAGAAAAAGAAAAAGAGGAACGGCTAGAAGGAGAAGCGAATCAGTCGAGAAAAAGTCGAGAAGGAGAGAAAAAAAAAAAGACGTAAGGAACAGTATAGGTCAAAACAGCGATATCTAATAAAAGAGAATAATTAGAAACAAAACGCAGCTAAACAAAATAAAAATAAAGAAGAATCTTTTTTTTTTTTTTTTTTAAAAAAAAAAAAAATTGAGAAACAAACAAACATTGCTAGCCTCGCGCAAGTCTCTTTCTTGTTTCGTTGCAGGGGCCCTGGATTGGATGGCTGCCGCATGATTTCCCCGAGGCTGTCGAGGCAATCGTTAAAATAGCAGCTGTTACAGGCTGCTGCAGGCAACCCCCAGCCCAAACCATAAGAGTCGAATCCTACTCGGACCACCGCCCGAATCCTCTTCGCCTCCCACCTCCAAACTCCTCAAATTTCCTCTCTCTTCCTGTTTCTGCCTGATCTCGAGTTCTGATTTCACCAGCCCACTTTTTGAATGACGACGTGATCTCCCTCTTCTCTTCTCCTTCATCCCTCCTCTCCTCTCTCTCCTCTTCCTGCCCCGCAAAAAGTGCCCAACGCGCCTCGTCGTCGACTTTGCCGCCCGAAGAGAGAATAAAGCGAATAGATTTCGCCCAAGATGAAGTCGATGAAGGGCCTTAGCATGAATAAGATGCTGGGGAGCATCAGGAAAAAGACTGGTATGGACTGCTTCCTTTGTCTCTCTGCCCTGTGATGCTGCACACATGTACTTTGTGCGGAGCGTGCGTACACGTTGATACTCGCCGCGACGACGATGCGATCGATGCGATGCTCGATATACATTCGCTGGGTGGTGGGCGGCAAGCTTTCGGAAAGCATCAAGGCTAATTCTTCGTTTCTTTCTTTCTTCCTGTTGTTACAGTTGGCTCTGATCGTTCCACTGCGACGACTCCAGGAGCTACGCCAGAAGTCACGGCCCACAACAGCGTGGTATGTTGCTCAACCATCTGCTGCCGTTGACGCCGCAACAGGCCTGTCCGGCTGGGCGCATGCGTTTGGACTAACTGAATCGCATCAGAAAGCATTCTGCGAGTCTGGCGGAAGCTTAAAGGTGTGCAATGCCCCCCTCATGTCCCGGCCGAATGTGTGAGACATCCGCTGACCCATGTCTTTCCTCTACAACAGAATGACGAAGTGCTCTTCCTCCCCCCAATCGTCGATGCGGCCGAATCCTCGCCCACCGCCGCTGCCGAGAGCGCACGCATAATCCGAAAGTACTTGGCCAAGGAGTACTCCTCGCGGCCGTCATGGCAGTACAACGCCATCATGCTGATGCGGATCCTGGCCGACAACCCTGGAGAGACGTTTACGAGGAACATGGACGCCAAGTTTGTCGACACGGCGAGGGCGCTGCTCAAGGGCACAAAGGACAACAACGTGCGCCAGATTCTGATGGACACGCTGGAGGAGTTTGAGCGCGCCAAGTTTTACGACACGAATCTGACGCTCATCATAAGCATGTGGCAAGAGGAGAAGGACAAGGCAGTTGAGAAGCACGGGGTACGTGATGGGCAATTTTATGGGGGGCTTTTTTTTTCTCTCTTCATCTTCATCTTTGTTGCCGTTGTTGTTTCTTTCTTCTGGCTCTCTTTCATCGACTTTTTTTTTTTTTCCTTATTCCTTTAGCAGCTCCTATCCCCCTGTCTGTTTCACCTGCGCAGCCAAAGCTATGCCCCTTGTTTCTTCTGTCAAGGTATCGAATCGACTCACCCGCTAACATGTAAAACAGAGCCGAGCACCTGCATTGCCTGTGCGTCCCACGCAGTCTTTGGCGCCTGACTCTTTCAGCAACGGACAATCGCAGAATTACTTCTCCAGGCACCACAACAACAACCGGCTGCCAGAGCCCGCCGAGCTGGCCAGCAGGCTGCAAGAGGCGCGCGAGTCTGCAAAACTGCTAGAACAGCTTGTGATGAACACGCCGGCCGTGGAGATCCTTGGCAATGAACTAATCCGAGAGTTTTCAAACCGATGTCTGAGCGCTTCCAGGAGCATCCAGGGCTACATGGTGTCGTCCAACCCCGCGCCTGACAACGACACCATGGAGAGCCTCATTGACACCAATGAGCAGCTGCAGACCGCGCTGAGCCAGCACCAGCGTGCCATGCTCAGCGCTCGAAAGCAGCTGGGCCTCAACGGATCCGAAAACCCGTCTCCTGCTCCTGAACAGCAGTCGCTCCACGGCTCAGGCGGCTCCAACGGCGTTCAGGGTTGGCAGCCCCCCAATGCTGCGGCATCATCATCCAACTCCAGTCAGCCACCTGTTTCCAATGCGTTTAGCGGCAACAGCAACGGCAATGGCAATGGCGGCGGCAGCGGTAGTGGAAGCAGCAGCAATAAAGGCAAGGGCAAAGATTCGGATCTCTACAGCCCTCCATCTCCTTCGTTGGACCCGGGCCGTGGCAGGGCGCCGCCGCCTGATCCGGTGTCTCCCGTAGAAAACCCATTCAGCGACCCTCCACAGCCGTCGAGCTCGAACGGTCAGCTTGCAGTCCCCTTTGACGGACCTTTCCAACCAGGCTTCGGGTTGAAACACCACCAAGACGGCTCATCAACACATGGCACTACTGGGTCTGGACACGCTTCTGAGAGCCATTCAACGCGCGTTATAAACCCTGACTACCAGGTTTCGGACGATGAAGACCTTTACTCCTCAGCTCCCAGGAGCAGCAAGGAACCCATGTATCGGTACTAGACAAACAGAAGGAACAGCGACAGCGAAGAAGGAGAAGTATTTCAGCACGAAGGCCATGAATATGGGTAAATTCAAGATCAAAATTCAAGGTTAAATGGATCGTCTTTTGGAAGACGGGGCGGAGTTTTTCTTTTCGTTGATCATTATTATTATTATATTATTATTGCCACATGTTTGGCTGCTTAGAGATGTTGGATGGTTCGGCCCAAGGTGTTGCGTTCTCGCAATAGCTCGCTATTTCTGCAATTTCTTTTCTTTTCTTTTTGTTCATCTTTTATTACAGCGGAATACCACCTTGTCGTTACGCAGGCATGAGAGCAAATGGGGTTTCAAAGTCAGAGATATCATTTTCGTCCGTCATGTATATGTGCAGTTGATACAATCTACGTTTTATGCAAGTGTATTTGGCTTGGGACTCGTGATGCTCTATATCTCTAAGTACCATGTCCGATATCAGTCATTCCAAAGTTACGCCTACCATCTGCTAAACTCCACAGGCCCCTTACCGCTTGGCTTAACATTCGAGTCTGTTTGTGTCGGAGGAAACTCTATTGACGTGGGTCAAACTCCAGGCCCCATTACGAAATGTACTTTCATAGTGTATATAACAGAGCTCAAGAGATCAGTTGCCCTCCTGCTTTCATTTCTACTAAGAAATAATTCCACAAACATTCTTCTATATCGACTCTACCTGAGAGACACGCAAATCAAGACTATCAAAACTGCACTTACAACGGCTGAATACTTCATTCTTCACTTGGCCAACATGAAGGGATTCATACTGAGGCTCGTCTTTTTACTCGTCATGGCGATTTCTCCTCTGGTATCAGCAATCAGAGTTCCCAAGAAGCTCCGCGACGGCGTCTACGAAATCAGCACCAGGAAGTTCGTGCGCAGCAAACCCTACTACGTCGCCCACTACGACATGGAAATGTACAGCGCCGTCAATCTCACCGCCAAGGACAACGACGACCGAGGCCCCCTCGTCAGCACCCGCCACCGCTGCTCCAAGGTGGCCGCAGGGCACGACTCCTTCAACGTCACGGCCGCGAGGGCCATGCTGAGTAACTGGTGCGCCATGTACAAGCCTCGCGTCCGGAGCGTCGTCGTCGCGGTGCAGGGCGACGAGGTGTGGTACATGTGCACCTACAAGAGGAAGCACCGCTCTCCTGCGCTGCCCGAGATACCGCAGTCGTGTGCCCGCGAGGAGATTGACATGGTGTCGGACCGGTTTGACCGCTGGTGCGGCCAGGATAAGATTGCCGCGGTCGACATTGACGACTGGACCCTCACGTATGGAAGGACGCAGAGGGAGGTGTCGTTCTGCAGGAAGCAGAAGTTTCGGGGCACCTGGCTGGAGAGAAAGCTGAGTGGTATCAAGGGCGGGCCTGGTCCGGAGGAGGATGGTTCAGAGGAGGAGGAGGAGTAACTAATAGAAGAGGGAGAGCGGATAAAAGGGGGGGAAGAGTGGGAAGAGAGGATGACTGATGGTGAGATGGCAAGATGGTGAGAGGGTTGGATGAAATTGATTTACGATGGTGCATATGTGCGTTGTGCATATTTGTACGGTTAGGTGGCTCATGGACTTTTATTTTTCTTAATAAACAACAAATGATGAGACTCGTTATTATGCAAGATCAAGAAATGGGGGCCGTGTTGGTGTTTTTGATTCTGTCGTGGCCATGAAGCAACCGCTAACCAGTGTCTCGCTCTACCGCCCTTCTTCCCTTCTACTCTTTCTTGACACTTTACTACGCGTGACTCCCGAGTAAAGAGGGAGAATTCGAAAGAAGAGTGCATTTATTTGTTCACAAGATATCTATGGCCTCGACATCGCTTTCCCGGGATTTTCAGGCTATAGTATTCGGGGTACACACGAACAAGCAGGGCATAGGCGTCTAGTCATCTGCGTCTCTCCCACTGCGAATGGAATCTCGTATTCGACTCACTTCTCCTGTCCAAGGTCACTTTTTCCAAAGAGCCGCTCAACAAATTTTATGGGTATTTTCCCTCAACCGTATACTGATGGACCCTCTGGGTCGTAAATGAGGGTCAGCTAAAGGTCCTTCTCTTCCATGCCTTGCACTGAATAAAGGTTGGAGTTTTAACTTTTCCAAAACCATCCTTATGCGTTTCTCTCTTCTCGATTGACAATCTCTATACATTTAGTCGACCCTCATAACACCATTTCATCCCTCATAGCACGTTCCAGATACATTATAACGCCAATCTTTCTCAACGGTTTCTCAAGACCGCTCCCTTAATCTACGACGAAGAAAAGAGCTACCTACTCGTGAAGGTCCGTTGAAGTAACATAAGAAAGCCACGAAGGGGCCTTCTCCAGTATTCTATACATAGGTATCTAAGAGACAGTGGATTAGGCTTGGGCTCGGTTCGCGGCATTGCCTGATGTGGCGCCGATTCCCCCCGAGCACTAGCAAAGGTACGCCCTTCTCTGGGGTGATTCTACGCATCAGTCGAAAGGAATACTTCTGTTCTCTCTGCTCTCAAGCTGCAAACGAACCAACACCTGGGCTATCAAGGTACTACCTAGACGAAGAAGATACGTGAAGGAAAGCCAGGTCTAATTTCTGAATCAGCGTCCGTTGCACCCGTCGTAATGGTGGATCGTCGAGCTGTTGGGGAGACAAACTCTTGTTGTTGAGTCGGTTAACGCTGATGGATCGCAGCCACTTTAAGCCATCCGCAAACCAAATTTGGCAATGCTACTCATTTGATCATCTTTAAGGACCACCCAAAAACCGAATATTGTTTACTTTTACTTCATAGTCTCCAAAGCTTCGTGGAATTCCGACGCACAACATGTTGACATGGCCTCTTCTTGTAGCCGGCATCGTGCCCATGCTGGTATTAGCAATTCCAACTACACACAATGCATTGGATCCTGCCGGCTTCTCGTGTGGCACGATGCCGAGTGAAGAGTTCAAGGAGGCATCCAAGAGCCTTGCTAGAGAGGAGGCCATTGCCCGAATGCTAGGGCGGAGAGCCGTTCATGAGATACAGATAGATGTATATATGCATGTTGTTGCAATGTCAGAGGATCCTAAAGAAGGCAATCTAAGCGTAGGTGTCCATCTCTCCCCTCTTCTCTTCTCTTTTCTTCTCTTCTCTTCTCTTCTCTTCTCTTCTCTTCTCTTCTCTTCTCTTCTCTTCTTTTCCTTTTTTTTTTGTTTTTTGTTTTTTTTTTTCTCGGCGTCTCTCCTATTTTATTCTTCCAACTATAGTTACCTATGGTTAAAATGCTAATCCAGCAACTAGGATCAAGATGTCACCAACCAATTCCAGGTTCTGAAAACTGACTTTGAGCCGACGGGTATCGTCTTCAATTTAAAAAGCATCGATAGGACTATCAACGCTACGTGGGCCAATAACGCCGATCTTAAGCGTATGTGGTACTATCTTCGCAATGGCAGCTATCACGACCTCAATCTGTGGTTTATTCCTACGTTGAAAGAATACGGGTACTGTACAATCCCCGCTACCGGCGACTCACTACCATATGCGATGCAACAGGATGGATGCACGATACGATCTGATACTGTTCCTGGTGGCAGAGCAAATAAGTATAATCTTGGGAAAACAGTGACACATGAGGTTAGTTTATGTGTAGAAGGGGGCCACGTGGTGTTTAAAAAATATATGAAGGACTATCTGCTAAGATACACTAGGTTGGCCATTGGCTGGGCCTCTTGCATACATTTCAAGGTGGATGCAAAGGTCCAGGAGACTACATTGATGATACACCGGCGCAGGCAAGCCCGTCGATGGGATGCCCTGAAGGGAGAGATTCTTGCCCCAAACAACCAGGACTGGATCCCATTCACAATTATATGGATTATTCGGATGAGTATGTTTTCGAAGAACTTCTCTGTTTGGCTCCCGTATATTCCAAACGACTAACGTGAGTATTTCAGCACGTGCTACAGGGAATTTACCCCTGGCCAGGTAGATCGAATGGTGAAAGTTTGGGACGTATATCGAGCATGGGCCGCTGAACTATGGAAATAGCTGCTGAGCGAAAACAAATAAGTCTCCGTTGTTTAGAATACATACTCCAAATACAAACAGCGCTCGGGAAAGATTCTTTGTCTGTTCATCCTCAGTCAAGCTCTAGAACTTGTTTCTAAATCTGTCGCAATCTTTGCCAACTCGTCCCTTGGTAAACAAAGTCGCCATGACTTTCTTTGTGTTTGCCACATTCACTCCATCCGCATGGCCGGTAAGGAGTTCCATTCCCTTCGCCCAACACCACATAGAAACGCTACAACTGAATACATAAAGGCACGCATCTCCCACAAATGTACTGTTATCTACCATATTGTTTTCTAAAGATAGAACTGGACAATCTGCAAAGAAATCGACGATTAAATCCCACAACGCTTCACAACGCGCCCGCTCTCTCTATTACCCGTTTTTGTGCCTACAAACCCACAGCCAGACAAGATGCCAAAAAAGACAGACGAGAGATTAGAAGAACTAGAAGTTGTACATGGAACGCTGGAAATGATGATTCAGCTGATCAAGGATTTGGGCTTTGAGCCGCCCCCCAAAATCTCCCAGTATCAAGGAATAAACGGAGCGAAAGCAGCCACCCCTCATGACGAGAGATTGAACAGTATTTATAAAGGCTATGCTGGCATGCTTGAGGATAGAGAGAGGCTCAAAATAAAAATCGATGTATTGACGGCACAAAATGCAGAAATGGCTTGCACCGCTGGGAAGAAGTCGGTTGCTGAGGAACCGTCAGATTCACATTCACAGCAGAACAAGGCAAGCAGTCGCAGAGAAAAGAGGAGAGGGAACCCATGGCATAGGCCAAAGAAGCGTCGGCGCCAGCCTACTATTAAAAAAGATACAATATCGAAATCGCCCCTATCAAACGAGGTTCTTTGAAAAGTTGACGCTGTTCGATCCAAACCGCCCATGATTTTATAATCATGAAAAGATGGATTGGCCGCCTTTGGGAGCCAAACTTGCTTCGGTATCACACGCAAAAATTCTTCATACAATGAGGTTCAAATGGAGATTTGTTATTAACAATTAATTTTTTTGGCGTTTCTGTATTCAGATACAGGGTAACATCTTGAGAATGATTTTACTAAGGTATTTGCTTCAATCAGAAGCTATATATAGAACAGCCTGTCGGACATTACAGGGTATTTAATGAACTATAGAGTAAAATTAATAGATTCGACTATTAATAACTGCTCAATTAATTGTATCATCATCTCCAAAGCCAGATTTAAATCTGATTCTAGGCAAAATTGACAAAATGCTCTTCCAAGCTCTTCTCACGTGACCGCATCTACATCTACCTACCCTATCTACTTTTCCAGCGAAGGTCCTGAGAGGACATTAAACATCGTGCTACGTCTGCAGAAATCAATTTCAAAGATGCTTCAAATCGCAGGATTTCCAGATACACGTTTCCTACTGCCCAAAATCTACCAACGCCAGCGTCTTCAAGAGTCAAGACCAACAAAGAGTCTCCTTCGTGTTCAAAGCCTTCGACGTCTATTCTGCGTGTTTCTTTCGCATTCAAATTAAGAGGTCTGCTGACTGATCACCAAAATCAAACCTAGCTACAAACTGGTTTCATTGTCCTCTCGAAATTGCTGAAATGAAGCTGTATGATTTCAATATCAGTGCTAGTGTGAACCTGCTCGAGCAATACTATTTTGGAACATCCATATAGCACACAAATCGTTCTTGTATATTCCTTGTGGTCATATATGCCTTGTTACACTGCAACTAACTTCTTCTGGTATCCAAAAGGAGCAATATATTTCGATACTCTGTGCGGAATTGAAGTTGGGGAATCGACTTTTATACGCCCAATGAGCCTGCCGCGATGGATAACTATGCCACCAAGACAAAACGATACCTGAAGAACATTTCAACCAGAGCACGAAGTAGCAGTCTTTGTATCAAAGGAAAGACGAGTACCGACTAGCAAATATCAGAGGCCTTATCATCGGTTCCAAAATAATTCATTCAAAGAAGAGACGTAGGCTGCTTTGATGGGCGGCCGGATTTAGCTTGGTTTCTATCATGTTCTCGATGACGCAGAATTCACCACCCCTCTTCTGCTTCGTCTTCTTTCAAAGACAACATAATCAATACTATATTCGAGGAAACATCTCGCAACTTTCTTCATCTCAGCCCAGACACCGCCCACCAATCTCTGCTTTTCCTCCAAAGGCGATCCGCACTAAGCTGACGGCCCAACCTTTTTCAAGTTAGGCGCTCCATACCAAAAGCCCAGCCTGTGGCCCCCTATTGGCCAAGATGACGCCAGAACTTCCCTCTTTGGAGCGATTACCCAAGGGACGAGCCGTTAGTGGGATATTATTCCAGAGATTGGGTTACTCAGCGGCCCAGATCAGCCATGCCGACCTCTCGAGCATTTTAGGGAACTGTGACAAAAGGAGAGTTTCGTGCAAAAATAAATCGTATACGATATCGGGTTCTCTCAATGAGAGTGGAAGGCAATGAATTTATGGGCGAAGATAGAACGAAACAGCCAAACCTCAAAGGAAGAAGGTGTCAGGGAAACAATAAACGTCAGAAGAAGACTGGCGATTTCAAACAAGTTCTGATCGAACTTCCAGCCTCGAGTAGAGAGAAGTTCTTGATGATCGAAACGTAATGTTTTTTTTTTTTTTTGCTCTAGAGTGTCCTTTAACATTTGATAGGGGTAAAATATGTGTCATCAAATCTAGCGGAGATGAAGCAACCAGTCGAGATATGCCATCGCCCCCCCCCCCTTTTAGTGATTACTTCGAGTTTACGGGTTGTCCACAGAATTCACCAAATTCGCGCCACGAGCCGCTTGTCGACACATCCTTTAGCCTCAGCTTCCGGTTCGAATCAGCGTGGCCTAGATTGAATAAGTACCGGTGTGTATCTCGCAGGTAGAAACGCCATGGTGTAGCCACTCGAGCCACCACTTGCGCTGCCTGCCTGTCTCGTAAGTCACTTCTCAAACGTTCGCACAAGGAAGAGCCTCAAGAACGAGTGGTTTGGATCTCAATATACCGGGTTCTAACCTCATGTAGTTGCATGTGTCGATACTGAAGAGCGCACTGGATGGGTGGATGTAGTGATGGGTGGGTGGATAGGATTGGGGCGTATTGGCACGCACGGGATGAGTAGGAACAAACTCTTTTTCAGCTAAACAACAGTGAATGTTGACGGTAGGCGACTCTACTGTCTCGAAAGCCCTGGCACAGTTGCTTCATGTGTGATGCTTTTCTGAGCTCACATCAGCACAGCGGCTCGATGTGTGGGATCTGATGACGACGAGAGTGACGCTCCCCCTTTTTCATCCCAGGATTCACACCATCGTCACCTCCCAACAGCAAACCAGTGCAAGGCCCGTCTCAGGCAGAAATGGGGAAGACTCCACGCTCGGCCACGCCGGTGTCGAGCCCTTCTACCTGTCCGAATCCTGCTAGCCGTCCTAGTTTCTGCTCCTTTCTTCCCAGTCCCCCCCCTTCAAAGGGAAAAAAAGGAGGCGCGAACGGCCTGGTGCGATCTCTGACTCTCGGGTCTCGGGCCTTTTCGGGCGGCGCCGTCGTTGCTTGGGATAACGTTCAGAGCCAGTAAGTAGCAGGATCAATTACGATGGGGAATATTTGATAAAGTTCAGAGTTTGCTTCTTTTCTTGTGTGGCAAAAGTTGAAAGAAGCCCCCTGAATTCCACACATCTACACGACTTCTCTCTCAGCCAGCTCTCAGCCGGAGGGAATTTTTTTTCTTTTTGAATGTCCTTATAATACCGGAAATGGACAGCCGAGATCAGGAAATATTGAAAGAGGAAAGAATTTAAATAGTGGTAAAAGTTTGAGCGTAGTAGCCGAAAACGTCACTTGCATTCCAGCCACGATCTGGTAAATGTAGGTACCAAATCTAGCAGCAGCAACTCAAATCTGAGTATTCAACTGTCATTTTTTTCTTCTTCATTTCTTAATCACGAGGCTTTCTATTTTTGAACTTTGTTGCAAATTTTCCACGAAATAGCATAGCCACGAATTGCTCGTAAAGTGAAATCGCGGCTTTTTGATGACGAAAGGAGGAGACGAGACGAGGGACAAGATACTTTGATTTGCCTGCCTCTCTGCAGTATCAAAAAATTCACATCGAGCACATATCTTCTCAGCTGCTATTCAAAAGAATCTTACATATTAAACACTGGTACATTATTTCTTCGCCCATCTAATGATCTGAGCCTCAAGCTTTCTGCCTGGACAAAGAACGAAGTGATACTAGTATATGCTATAGTGTATTTGCTACTTCGTTACATCTGCTACCACTGCTCCTTCTCTCTCTCTCTCTCTCTCGACCCAGACCTCGCTCTTTCTCTTTCTGTTCATTTTCCTGGCAAAGCATTCATCGCTCCTCTTTTTTTCTTTTTTCCTTTCCTCATCTTGTCTGATTCTTCACTTCTCCACCCCAGCTCTTTGCAAGCCATAATCCGCTCGCATAAGAGAAAGCCGATTTCAGTTTGCTCATTCACTCTGCTTCAGCTTGTCTCAGCTGGCCAGCGCTTGTCTCAGCTACCTTTTCAGCTGCTACCGCCTCCATCTCCAGCCTAGTAAGCCACAACCCCCCCTAAACCCCTAAACTCCCCCCGATACTCTGTACATCCTTGCCTTGACTCAAATTTTCAGTCTCCAACAGAACGCCACCTTCACTTCCGCCCTGTTCTTTGTCCCCGGGCCGCCGGACTGTCTCAATAGCCACGACATCCCGCTTAGGCGCCGCATGCATACAAAGCATTGTTGCTCGGCATCTTGGCCCCCAAAGCGTCTCCGTCGTAGGCATCTTGCCGAGAACGGTGGAGAGAGATGTCACCACAGTCCACCTAATCCACCTTGAATGGAGGTAGATGTTCTAGTTCTGGCTGGCGGGCCTGTGGAACGGGGTAACAGGCAGTACGTGCTCACCTTCAAGTCATGAGCAGATACTAGAAACTAACTCGAGGCAAGTGAAAGGATGCTAGATGGACACGCCCGTTGGTCAGCCGCCAGCCACTGGCTGTCCACCGATCGAGCCTCTTTCCTAAGCCGTCTCTCTGTTTCTTTCACACGGTTCATCAAGTGTCTCCGGCAAGAAATCAAGGCAGCCCGTTGGAGTGTCCGGACAATCTATGCCACGCTTGAAGCCCGCGGCGACAAAGAACCCGTTCCGCTGCCGCCGGCGAGGAACTCTATTGCCTCATAGTCCCACCCATCTCGTGCGCCTGTCAAGCGTCGGTCCGCCTGGGTGAGGCGGCGAGACCCCCAAGTTGAACTTGGATTCTCCCTGCTCTTGACCGAGGGCCGGGGCTCGCTGACTCGTCCTTTCGGCGTCAAGTCATCATCACCCTTATTGTCTCTATTGAATTCTGCTAGGTCCAACCAACAACCTGCCTCCCATAGTCCAAGAGGTCAGGGTTTGCTTGGCGTCAGAGAGCTCTTGCCCGCATCACTTGCCTCCTACTATCACTTCCGCCATAAACATTATTCTCTCTCTCTCTCTCTCTCTCTCTCTCTCTCTCTCTCTTTTCACAATCATGTGCGAGTCACACAGCCAAGTTCTTCGACTCGGCCTGTGCTTCTCAGATATTTGGCGTCTGGCTAAGGGGAAAGAAAAAAAAAAAAAAGGCTCGGTGTGTACGAATCAAGCACGAACCGAGATGCTTCTCTCAAGGGCCTCCATAGTACTCGTACCGCTATAATTTTTTCCCACCCCCCCTAAAACCCGTTGTCGTCACATCCAAGTCTTCCTCTCTGTCGCACTCCCACCCTGCTGATCGGTCAAGCTATGATGAACTAGTCCTTGAGCGGCTGCTTTGACTCAAGGCTGTCCCTGCCATGTTGAAATTTCATCTCCCACCCCTCGTTTCTGCCTTGTCATATACTGGACAACTGATCAGGTGTCCTCTCTTAGCCTTGCCCCCTTAGCCTCGTCACAGTGTCAGGCACTGCGGCTCCCAGCAAAGTTCTTTAAAACCAAGTCGAGTCCCTTATTATTCTATTACCACTCCCTACGCTCAGCGCGCGGCGAAGAGACTATACTGAGGGTAAGCAGTATGGCGCTCGCTCCTGACCATCTCTCTGACCCGGGACTTTCTCCCGCTTCATAAACCCATTGACATCGTACTGCGAGAAAGGTGCGCCTGTCTGTGAACTCCACCGCGTGTACTGCTAGCATAGCGGCAGTTGCAAGGCAATAGTCGAGTTTGGCTCATAAAAATCAAAGACAAGCCCCAAGAGACCCTTCGGAGCACTGCCCCCTAACGGCTCCCTAGCCAATCTCTCCCCCCTAGCAGCCGCTGTAGCACGCAGCAGCGAGGCGAACCGTCTGGTGCCGCGGGATCAGAGCCTCTAGCTTGCGAACCATCAAGTTTATGCTGCAATGAGCCGCCCGCTATTGCAACTTAGCCCAGTCCTAGCTGACAACGGGGTCTTGCTTTCCCTATCTCGCTTGAGGCGCAATCTCTCTTGCAAGGCTTTGGAGCTGTTGGTCCGCAATAAAGGCTTACAACTAGCCATGGCTCGATGAGCACATCCGTTTCAGACTCATTGCCGCTGCCATGAACAGCTTGCTCGATGTCATAGGAGGGGGGGAGAATTGACCGACCCCTCCCTGTCTTCTCTAGCAGATTCGACAGGGACCAGCCTTCTTCCCTCCACGCATCGAGAACTCCGAGAACCCCTTTGCTTCCTCTGATTCGATCGTTGTGTCTGCAAAGTGATGAAAAAACTAAGAAAAGACCCAGCTCATAGCCCCCTCTTCTGCCCAGCTGCCTACTATCATATTGCACATTGCCGTATTTGGCCATGCTTGTACGAGCGTGCAGATGCAGACATGCATGCGCGTTCAATCACCTGTTGTGACCTGTATGTCCAGACAAATGTGCGGAGTTACTGCATGCTTGGAGATGCATTGCAGACCGACATTCCGCCCTCCCCTCTTCTCTTCTCTTTTCCCAACCGTTCCCCGGATGGATGCTGGCCTTGTTGATTCTTTCGAGCAGCTCAAGGGGCCACGACAAAAGCAAGTGCAACAAGAAAACCCAATTTTGAGCAGGCGTCCCCCAATATCAATTGTACGCTATATAGCCGCCCAAAAATGAAAGGGCTGCCCCCAGAGCAGCCAAAGTTCAGCTCATTCCTACCACAGCCTACCAGTATGTTTTCAGGGGGGAGCCACAGCCAAAGAGGGGGGCGGGAGGGGGCCCTTGATCCAGAGACACAAGCAGGACGGAGTGGTGAAAAGAGAGCGGGGCCCTCTCTTTTTTTTTTCGCGTCTAGTCTCCATCTTGGGTCTCCATCTCTCTTGTTAGTGTGTGCTTTTGGCCTTTAGCACGGGGGCGTGTATATCAAGGCGCGCAAGGTAAGCAAGGCAAAATTCTATCCCTTACCAAGACCGGCGAGCGACACCGGATCGGGTCAAACCTGAGAGGCCAGTATGGAGAAGGGCCAGAACAATACGCGTCGGTCTTGCTGCATTTACTCATCCAACCAACAGCAATCGTATTGGCACTCGTATTGGCACACGTATTGACATTGAGAACCAGTAACATCAATTAGCATTCGCATTTCAATGCCTAGCAGCAGCATAGCAGAGGTGAGGGAAAACTGGCTGAAAAAGAAAACGTCACTATGTCACACTATAACACACGCGCGTACACACACATATAAGAAAAAAAAAACACACAATGTCATCCGCCCTTTTGGTACTTCCCTCCGCCTGGTATCACTTCAGCCAAGCCCGTCCCATGCCATGTCCACCAAAACCATCAGCCAAGCCCAAGGCTCCCCTTCTTAACCGTTGATCCAACAGATGAATTTTGCCCTCCACTTCTAGTGAGCTATGTTTCCCCATGCTGCCTTCACTCTTGTGTCATGTTGCTCGGGTCTCACGAGTTGTCATCGGCAACGACGATGAGTGAGGAATAAAGTATTATTTTCGGTGCGCCTTGAAAAATGGTTGAAGAGACGAAAAGATATATATAAAAAAAAAGAACGGGCAGACAAGAGGGGAGATAACATGTTAAAAGTGTCGTTTCATCGCGTAACTCAATCCCCAATCGTTTCAAATATGATGTGCCGTGAGGCGAATCCGTCTTATCTGGTAATAAAAAATGGTAAAAAGAAATTTTGTCCGGGCAAGCAGGGTGAAAGAAGAAGAAAAACAACGGGTTACAATCGAGAGAACACAAAAGCTTCACGTCCCTCTCCGCTTTTTATGTTTTAGAGCAGGAATGATCATCTGCAGCCGGAACCCAAACAAAGAGCACAGCTCTTCGTCTTTTTTTTTTGTTTGTGGTTTTTTTTTTATAAAATGCTTCAAGCAGGGAAACAGTCGATAGCGCATATCCGAAACGTACAATTGTAAAAAAACAAGTCGAAGGCAAAAAATGCGAGGCATAAAAAAAAAAAACAGATCGTACGTAAGAATATATGTATATGTTCGAATCGTCGACAATCGGGAATAATCTTTGTATGGCAGATTCGTCCTATAATCATCTTAAAAACTCTGCAAGGCCCCATTAAGAGGGGATAAAAAAAGGAATTGGAGCTCAGCCAATGCTTCAAGAACTGTTATGGTACGCTTCTGCCCAGCAGCGTCAATCTGTAGTCATACGCTTTGCTTCTTCTTTTCCCCCTAACTTTCCCTTCCCTCAGCTGTTCAAGCCCCAGTGAGCAGATTCTCACTGACTGCCGCTAGCATCTCGCGATCGGTTGAGACGATCAATCATTGTCTTGTCTATGTCGTTCTTCTCCACGAGATTGCTCAAGCTCATGACGGAGGTCGATTGTTGTGACTGGCTAGCTGAGGCCCCTGATCGTGCGGGCGTCGAGGAGCCACTAGATCCATTTGGCTGGGTGACAGGCGAACGCCCATCAGCATTGTTCGCAGCGCTGGGAGGGGGTCGTGGTGGGTTACGGGGGCTATGCCTAGCAGGGCCCGGATAATGCGAGTAGCTCAAACTTCCAGGACTGCTATTGTTGGAGAGTTCGGCAGGCGATCTTCGTCGGTGGTCATCTTCTGCCACGCCCGCCCGAGGAGGGGGTAGCCTGTATCCATCATCTTGGTCCTCCGGTGTCCTCCGGCGTCTTCGTCCTGTTGTACGGTCATCGCCCCGAGGATCCCCATAAGACGAATACGAGTCTGTGGGAGAGTGTGCCTGCATGTGGTAGTAGCTCGCAGGCGGCGGAGGTGGCGGACCTGATGCCGGGCCATAAGGGTGCGGCGGGTGAGGAGGGTGATGCGGGTGAGGGACGGTGCTTGGAGCCAGGGGTTGGCCGTATGCACCAAATAACTGTGTCCCAGGCGGTACACCTCCCGGAACGGCCGAGACGGGAATGAAGGCTGTCGAACTTGAGGATGAGACTGGCTGAAAAATGCACTCCTGGTTCATGCGAGCGCAGTTCTGACATTTTCCACCAGGGGCGTTTTGATGGCCACTGCAGCGAATCTAGAAAGGAGAAGAGTAAAAGTTAGCCCGCCAAAAGACCGAGAAATCGAGAGTCAACACACAAGGACCAATCATGCTGTGTGACAAACCTTTCGTTTTCGGCAGTATCTGCAGGCAATGGAAGTACGCTGCCTAGGAGCCTCTCTAGGTCGTTCCATGCCAGGCTGACCGTATTCCTGTCCATAGCCGGGAGGGGGACGGGGGTAGTCGTGGGGGTAGCCGTTGTGGTGGCCGCGGTAATAGTACTCGGAGTACTGGTCGTGGTAGCCCGGGGGCGGGGGAGGTCGGCGGTCATCATAGTAAGGGCCTCGCGGCTCGGGCGGAGGATACACAGATCGCGGGTCTGCCTGCGGCTGTAGAGGAGGGAGGTATCCGGGGGCTGGCTGTTGACTCCCAGGAGGCGGAGGATAGCCATTGACTGCATTCGGAGACGCATAGCGCGGATCGCTCATATAGCCACGGCCAGCCGGAGGTGGAGGACCATAGGCGCTGGGCCGGGGGTCATGGATGGATGGCAAGGTGACAGAGGTTGCCATGTTGGATCGAGAGCGAGGACTGCCTTCTGATTCTGAATGAGGCGCGTCCCGGGGAGGGAGATGGTGGTAGTATGAAGGGGGTGGTTGGTGTTTAGTATCCTCTGGCCGGTGCTGCTGAGGATAATCCTGGCGATGTCGATCCTCTTCCATGCTCTGTAGAGACGGGTGAAGAGAAAGACGGCGAGACAAAGGAAAGAAAACAAATGTGCCGCCGATCAAGATGTAGTAGTATGTCGAATGATTCCAGATCCTCCAGCCAATTCCCAATGGTTGAAGAGAAAGCGAAGGGGCATCTGGTTAGCCCGAGTTGTTGCCGAAAAACGAAGACTCGAGGTTTCAGAACCGACGCCAAAACTGTAGGAGAAAAAAAAGGGGTGGGAGTGTTGACACTTTTGTTTGTACAGAGATGAATTGAAACGAAACGAAAGAATTCGTCAGTTTGAGGAGTAAAGACAATGTGGATGCAAAAAAGAAGTGAGAAAACCCTCGCGAGAACAATGTGAGAAAGGCGTGAGAAAGTATGTCCACACGTCTTTTAAGGCAGGTTTTGTCAGACGGTGACGCTGCAGAGGTATGCCGGCCGATCACAGACAAAAAGATGTGGTGGTAGCGGTTGAAGGTGGCTGCAGTGGCTATATGTGCACGACGCAGGCGCCCTAAAAGAAAACGCCACGCTTCCAGCGAAGACGGAAAAGCAGCGCAGACAAGACACACAGTACGGGGCTAGCTAGAGATGGCGCAAGGCGGCGTGCTGAGTGTCTCTCCGTAGCTGACGGGTGGCTCCGGAGGGGCGGAGGAGAGACAGGAAACAGGAAACGAGAAGTCGTCCTGGGGATGGGAAAGACGTTCGGACGTATATACTCGGAGGAGGGGAGGGAGGAGGAAGGAAAGAAGGAGGGAAGAGAGGCAGGAGGAGGAAAGAGAAAAGCAAGACAATTGTGTTGGCCGGCCCAGAAAGTGACTTCAGCAGCTCAAGCCCAGAGGAAGGGTTTCTGGTGGGGTGCCCAAGCCAAGGAGGGGGGACGAGATAAATGCCAGTGAGGACGCAGGAAAAGACGGCGAGCGGGAATGTAAAGGCGGGCGGATGGCCCGGCCGGTGTCGTGCCGTTCCCAGCGCTGTGGCCCAGCTAAGGCAGGGCAAGACGCTAAGACTAGGGGCTAGTGGGTGCCCTTCTAGCGCATGTGCGTAGTGCGCGAGACGGGGGATAGGGAGTGCGTCCAGGCAAAGTGCTAAAGCTACCAGGTACTAGGGAGTAGTGGTACGAGCCCTAGTAGTGTGCTGCTAGTCGTAGTCGCACTCCGCAGTGTGCAGTCGTCGGTACTAACTGGTATGGTAGCGGCGGTAGGGGGCGTTTCTCTGGCGCCAGTTGGTGTCAACTCCGTGGCCGTACCCTGTGCGGAAACTCAGCTTGGATACACACCACCGGGTGCGCGAGAAACTGCCTGGTCTGTGTCTGGTGTGAGCCTGAGAGTGCGTTGGTGGTTGTTGGATCGTTATTACGAAGCCTCGTGTGCGTCGAGATGAGTGCGTAGGTGTAGATACGCGCTGCGTGTCGGCCAATGCCCTTTTCTTTTCTCGTTTTGGCTTTTCTATGTCGAACTTTTTGGACGGAAGGTAAGTGGACGTCTCGAGCTGAAGAGATCCAATGCCCAGCCAACCTTGTTGTCTTGGTACTGAGTTGGTGGCTACGCGGAGGTCCCGGTGAGTGTTCAGCGTTCTACGAATGGTGCTTCGGCAGAGACGCGGCTACAGCTGTAGCTGCTGGGAATGACAAGGAGGGAGGGAGAGAAGAGAGAAGCCTGGGATGAAGCCGTCTTTTCAGCTGCAATCGCTTGGCCCTTGACGCAACAAAAGTGCAAGTGCCTTGTTGCTGCTGCTGCTGCTGCTGCTGCTGCTGCTCTTGTCGTTGTCGTCGGCCTTTGCTTTCGAAGGGGAAACGAGGAAATATTACCCTGTTTGGTACGAATCGCAGGTATCGTAGCAGTAGTACTACTTCGTGCCCAAGAGCGTACTAGGTGGGTAGCTAAAATAGGTGCCTATGCTGAGCCGAGACGGCTTCGGGTTGGGTATATGCGGGAACCGAGACCTGCGGCAATGCAATGCATGTGTTAGACAATTTCTTCACTCAGGGATCTTTTTTCTTCGCAAAAATGCAGTGGGACAGTGTTCGGTGCGTGCCTGTCAAAGCGGGACAGCAACGCCTCCCTTCCCAAACAAAGCCCGCCACAACAACGTGGCGTACACCAAAAAAGGGGGTCGAGTCGCAGGCCATTGTAAAGACGAGAGAAAAGGGACAATTTGCAGCGAGCATAGGCCAGACAGACGCCTGAGACATGAAGAAGCCCAGCATCTCAATGGGCCGTGGCCATGGACATGCCCTGGAGCCTTGTGGATGGGGCACAATGCATACTAGAGGCGTGCTGTTGGTACCGCAACCAACAGAGAGTCAGGGAGTGCAGCAGTAAGTATCCTACTGTGCTCCGTTCCGCCTCGGCCACGTACTCTGTTGCAATGAACGCTGCATTGCTTCGCATCGTCTCATGCAGCACGCCTCCCAGTTGCCGCACCACTCAAAACCGCAGACGCCGGCTCGGGGAAGAGAGAGGCAGCAGAAGCATGCGTTTTTGCATGTGCGCAAACTTACGCAGCATTGCATGTCTGCACGGTCGCATATTCCATCCACTGATGCATTTGCGGCCTGTCATGCTTGGGCGAAGATGCATCGGTGCCCACAAACGGGGTACTCTTTTCCCACTCACAGATATGCACGCATGCCAGAGCAGACGCATCATCGGCATATGGCCAACAAAGAGAGAGCAAGAGAAGGGAAAAAGTGGGAGACGAGAGAAGAGAGCGAGGCAAGAAGAACTCAGAATAGTAAGAAAGCCGCCACGGGTACATACCCAGATACCATAGGGCGCACATACAGCTGAGCCGCTGAGGGTCAAGCGTTATCGAAGAACAAGGGCGAATACAGGGAACGTTGTTTTGCATAGATCGACTGGCAAATTAGAGGTCAGTTGCAAAGAAGCAGAAAAACACTCTCGAGCAGCGTCGGATAACTCGTCTATCTCGATCTGGAATCGCTTGGCTGCCGTTGCTTGGCCTGGCTTCTGCTAGAGCCACATGTGCGGCTTGTCCACCTCGAGAGAGAATCGCTGGGCAATGGACGATTTCCAAAAAGCCACGCTTTCAAGTGTAGCTGCCAGAAGAAATGCAGGTGCTGCCGGTATTGTCAGACTCACCAATCGAAATCACGACCCAATTGGGATCGGACGTGGCGGTTTTTAGTCCAAGGTCGAAGACAGAGAGAGAGAGAGAGAGAGAGAGAGAGAGAGAGAGAGAGAGAGAGAGAGAAGGAGGCCAAGCGTGAGAGGCGAGGGTTGTCAAAGGTGGAGTACTCGGCGAGCAAATCGCGTTTCAACGAGATATGAGGCTGGCGATGCAAGAGAAAGAATCAATAAAAGACGAAACCAGAAAGTAGAGAGAAAAGGAAGAGGTTGAGAGAAGACGATGGAAGAAAAAAAAAGTGCAGGTCGCCGTGCGGTGTAAGAAAGAAATATCTAAATGGGCAGGCACGCCCGAGTTTATCGAGGGCAGTTGGCAGCACCAGCGGCATGGCATGTGTAAATAATACTTTGTACTCGGGACCAACTGACAGCTCACGGGTATCCAGCAGAGACACAAATGGGCGCATAAGCAGGTCGATCAGCAATGACTGACTACCTACTCTCGGCCTGGCTGAGACCGGCTTGCGTGATTGTTCAGACATCAGGCGCCTGCCAAAATGAAAAAAGAGGCAGACTGAGATGAATCGGATCGCTTGTCTTCGAGGTTCCGGCCAATACAGTGCGTGCGCCAAAGGCCGTCTCTGGTGTGGATGCAGAAGTCACTGCAGTTTGAGCTCGTGTCGAGTACGGGTACCTCCCTAAGTATGCATCAGTGCCGCAGAGACCAGGTACCCCTACCGCCGCCAGGATGTCAGATATCCCATCTCTTCAGGACGCACGCAAGGGAGGCCTGGCAAAAGGGCGGGCCCTTGTTAGTCGCCTCATCGGCGTGCTCGCAAAATTTCCTGTAATGGACGGCAGTGAAATCGCAGGTTGCAGCGGTGGCACAAGCACAGGACAGGAGAATGTCTCGGCCTAGGCGGCGTGTGGGCAGCACCCCAGGTGAAGTACAGGTAGAGACATCATCAAAGACGGCCGAACGTCTCATACACGAAAAGAAGGGGCGGCAGTAAAAATGGGCTAAAAGAAAAGAGAGCGAGAAAAGAAAAGAGACAAAAGAGCAGCAACATGACGGGATGAGAGACACGTCAAAGACAGCTCAGCAAGCGGCTGAGACATTCTCCCCCAATGTGGGCAAAAACCCCAGATTGCTGGGATAGACAAGCTCCAACGTCAAGAAATGCCAGATTAGCAGCCGGCCAGTCAGTCATCCATTCATTTGGCCGTGTAGTCTATGAATTTGTTGATCTATATTGATCTGTCAGCCGAATCGCATATCAATCCAGACAAAGCCTTTGGCCTAGCCATTTAGTGCTAGTTGTTGCTGCTGTTGTTGCAAATGTCGATATCACGGCCAACAATGGATCAAAATGCCATCTGCTGGCACTGCACAAAGCCCACTTGGACACTCCGGTCTGTGGATTTGATACCAATACCAACATATCACTCAAGGGGAGCGTCCACCGTATTTCCTGCAGGGAGGCTTTGCTCGAATAGGTATTGACGAGCACTGCACTCTAGGGCGTTGTAAAAGCAGCAGATCATTCTATCCGTAGCTGCTTTCTGGGGCTCCCCGCGTTGCCCACTTGGGTCGGCGGCCCAGCAGGTTGCAAAGACGGCCGCAGCATGCATAGGCTGCGTGCTTTTGGTCTCCAGCTTCCTTTTTGTCTGCATCCTGATCCATCAAAATCGATTTTTTTTTTCTTCAACACCTCTCTTTCTCTCCAATGCTAGGCATGCTACTTTGGCAGGCCAGTTTCGTCTTTCCCTTTTCTTGTACATCATGATTAACACATGCCAATGCAGCAAGTTGTAGTACTACTACTACTAGTAGCAACAGCATACCTAATTCAAGGTTCATATGCCGAGGCGGTCATTTGCCGAGCACGGTTCGCTAGCTATTCCTCGTCGGTACCTCTCATTCACTGATAGCCGAGGAGGTACCTATTAATGGCGTAGCCATAAGAACATGTGTTAAATTTTGCCCTCCTACAAAGCAGCCGTCGGCGGTATGCTCAGCTTGGTAGGGTGTGTCGGTAACAGCAGTCTCGTACGTATGAATTGTGAATCTCTCCTTGGGACGGCCAAAGCCCAGCTAGGCTTCATGTCCAATGCTCCACTACTAACTACCTAGTAGTAGTACTTGCTTCTCATAATCGCCATGCTGCTACACGAATAGTAATTACTATCTGCGCAAAGTACATATTGCGTATTCCTTCCTAGGCTCTCGGAATATAGGCAGATATAGTGCCCCGGATTCAGCTTGCCTGGGAGATGGGAGAGAGAGAGAGAGAGAAGGGAAACGAAAGGAAAAGCTTTCGAGTCAAGCAGACACTGTCTCCCTTGAGACAGCGCATCATCTACCCCACCGTCCTTCTGGGTCTGTGACGTCCGATGCTGTGACGTCTCTTTAGCCATACTCTGTAGATAGTGGCAGACTAATCGTGGGCCTCGTTGCCCCCATCGATTCGATCCGGCCCGAGCAAGCCGGCGGCATTGGATCTCGTCTCGGTCCGCTTTACTTTCGAAAGCCGTCTTTAGAGGGAAATCTTGCGTCTGTCGACGCATCTACCTTTCGTCTTCTCAGCCAAGAGCAGCATACTCGCACATTTGTGTTTGTGCTGTCCGTGTTAATGAGTCAACGTGTCCCAATCGCTCCACATCCAGCTATGAACGAAGCCGCATGATCCCTTCATTCAGCCTCGTCTTCATCATGGTAGCACTGCTGGTGCCACTTGTATAGAAGCAGCCCGCAAATAGTTTCAGTTCAGACTCGTTTCCTGTTGGTCAAAATGTCCGGCCTGGGTCCCACCCTTACTCTTCATGTCTGTACATGCATCCAAGGTCACATCCGAATCGGGAGTGACCAAAAATCCCCTCTAGCGCGTTTGCTATGGCTCTAAAGCGCCTGAACGTTGAAGCCAAGTGCACATACTTTGGAAACCTAGGTATTCATGTACCCTTTTCCCTAGGTAGGTATGTATGTATATACGCGTAGATTAGGTAGATTCGGCGTGCTCTGTGCAGCACTCGCCATACTCGGGAGAATGGTTATTGGGACTTAATTAAACAATTTCCCTGAATCGGCGGTTCGCTCCGCATATGCACTAGCCAGGACATCAGCCTTTTTACTCAATATCGGGGCCTTGTGCCTTTCTGCATGATAAGACAGCATTCGGGCGCCAGTTGTTAGTGCAGGGAGCCATTGCTGGCAAGTAGTATAAAGCCATGGTAGCTCGAGCAAGCATATAATCCGGGAAGCATACTGATAACACAGGCATGTGCGAATCGCCATCGGCAATTCTCTACCTGATGCAAGGCGTAGGGCGGTCATTTACTTTCGACAAAGGGGTAAACAGGTGCACCAAGCCGCATTCAAGTGCATGTCATCGTAGTACGAGCCATGCACTCCCTGATACACACCAAATCTATTCGGGAGGCCACAGGGGAGACCCCGTTGGTCGTACTCGTACGAGCAAAACTGAGCAGCTAGTCCTATTTCCAAGCAGTTTTAGTTTCGTCAGGCCATTCCGTTATCAAAAGCACCTGTAAGATTGAAAGGTCACCTTTAAAAAAGAGGGACGTCTTCCCTTACGTAGAACAGATAGCAAAGGGCGCGAAGCGCGAGACTTTTGAGAAGCAGGGAGCGAGAAAAGCGTACTTCGTATAATGGTTCATGCGGTATATGGGGTCTAGGGAGACGTGTTCCACTTCAGATGCAACTCTCTCTGTGAAGGTGCTTAGCTGAACATAATTGAAACCGCAGCGATAAGTGCATACTACCTGGTATTAGGTGCTGTTCCTTGTGCACTTGTCTGGTATCTTCAAGTAATTCTAATCAGTCTCTGTTGAAGCACCAGGCGCATGCTGGTGGATATTCAGCTGCGGTGTGCTGCTTTGCATCGTGTAATACTTAGCAGTGCCACTACACTAGTGGTCCTTGTAAGCGTCTCACGGGAGCGCCCACTCTCCCGGTGGCCAGGCTTTTGGCACAGCCAAGGGCGACAGTGGTCCGAACAAAGAGATCTAAATCTACAAGACGAGCCGGGGAAAACTTACTTGTCGCAACTCTTGGTCCCCAAGTAGCATAGCAGCCTTTCATCGTGGTAGACGGCCCACCTCTCTCTCTCTCTCCCTCTCTCTCAGGAGAGCCTCGTCCCAAATCTCACTTTGCCACAACGGGCTATAATAATTAGTAGTATAAAGTAAATGCTTCGTAATTTTCCAAGCCGTCAGCCGCTCTCCATGTCGTGAAGCCTCCAGCCGTGCATCTTGAAATTTAGAAGGAGGCCAACGAGCCACCGCTCAGTCCATGTACGCCTTCTGAGATGGACCCAGCCGCTAAAGAGCGCCGTCGCATGGTTGCGAGCTGGGAAAGGGGAGGGCAACGCTGCTTAGCCGATGACACAGCAGATACCCATCGCCGGGGGTCCTGCCCTTGAAGCCCAGCCCAGCTGTTCGTCTCGTCTCAAATCGAGCTTGGGCGCCGTCGGACCATCTGGAGGCATGATGCAAAGGCAGCCAAAAGTGGACAAGCTGCCCCATCTGCAAATCGCCAGTAAGTCTTCCTGTGCATACAGAGTAGCAGCAGCACCCGCACCATCTCTCTATATTGTCCAATCTGCGTCAATGCTACCCTCCTTTTTTTTTTTCTTCCCTCCCATTTCCAGCGGCCGTTCGCCGAGTATAGCGATTGGCGCGTGCATAGACGTACAAGAATAGTATATCTTATTACGGGGTCCGCTAAGATGGATACCTCTCCCGTTCGAAGCGTGTAAGTAGTCGCCAGGCTCGCTCTCTGTGTGGCATCCATGTGACAAACAGGAAAAAGATAACGCACACCCTATGGAGGGTGTGCGAGATGCTGTACGATTGTCGGTTTTTTTCAAATCCTCGATCTTGCCTTCATGCCAAGCAAGCAAGCTATACAGCACTAAAAATGGAATGAAGGGTCCTTTTTGACCATCATGCCCAGCTTCCTTGCAGACCTCTTTCATCTTCTTTTTTTGTGCAGTGTACCCTCGGATGTTGTAGAACATCTGCTGTGCACTGTTTGCGCACGCTCGCCTTACCATGCACAGCCTAAGGAACCCAAATCCGGCCAGAGGTGCATCAGCTTGCAGTTTCTTTGCGGCTATCAATAGATGCTAGTTGTACATCGCCGTCAACCCGCTGTAGCACATTCTCCATACAGGTACATGCATTCTGATACAACCACACTCGTAGGTAGCTATGCATGCCCGCTATGCATGCCAATAAGGCAGTTATCCGTGCGATGAATAGTTATTCGCACATGCAGCCATCTAACAGGGACGGGCAGACGAGGGCTTTGCAGCCATGCACTTCGTAAGGAGGGGAACATGCACTTACCTTACCGTAGAGGGGATAAGAAAAAGAGAAGGAGAAAGGCGAGATCCCGCCCAATCCTACGGTGTCCACACGTGTGATGGGAGTATGCCTGCCTTCTTTGGCTTTTCATGCGGCCGCCATCATCGGCTTCGGAGGCAACAAGAGGTACTACCTCCAAAGCGGTGGTTAGGGTCGGTTGGTCGCAGCACACGGTTGTCATTCCCATACACCCAATGACGACAGTTGACTGTCACTGCTTCATATAGTGAGGAACGACGGGCGTAGAGCGAGATCTGACATGTCAGCTAGTTCGTATAAGCAGAAACAAAGAGAGCCTTGATTGCAAGCTATATGGCTTTTTTCTGAGAGGCGTAGAGTTTATGATATGGCAGCGGTTTCCCTTTGATACGAGCTGCTTAGCCTTCTGTTCCCTTTTTAACCTTTGGCGTTATTCATACCCGTGGTTAGAGTATCTTCCGTCCTAGTGCTCCATAAGTAAGCCCGGCAGGGAGTTTAGTGCAAGTAGCGAAACGATCGCGATCCATTGCGTGCCGCCCGTCCTACAGCCGCAAACTTAGGGACAATCCGGTAGTAATCAGGAGCAATTTTTGTTAATGCCGATCTAATAAATCAAATGGATATATTTCGTATCGATTACGCATCGTCTCAAATCAATTTGCAATGGCTTAGCTAGAGCTAAGCTAGCTGTATGGATGCGGGCGCGGGTGCGGCCCTCTTGGTCATGGCCACCACGAATAGATAGCATTTGGATTCCCATACCTAAGCCCAGGTATGTCCATGCAAATGCCATAGTATCATCGCCTGAGGAAACCCTATTAAATGGCCTGTCTGGCAGCAAGAGTAGTGTTATCTTGCCAGCCTCAGCATGCATGCGAGAGAGCCGCGAGGCGGATCGCCCTTGAAGCCAATATGGGAACCTTAATCCTGCTGGTGCGTAACCTTGTCACCATGCGACTGGCCGATTCCCGTCTCAGGTCCATCTCACTGTTGCAACCGCAGCCAACGGTAAGGCATCACCACATCCGTTTGTCCGTACTTGGTACACTCGGGAAAACAAACACAGTTTCAGTAATTCCCTTTTCCATGGATCGGAGAGTTGGTTACATGTTTTCCCTTGTGTTAGTGCTTGTGAACTCCCAGCACACCCATCGTCGTCCCAGACATGATGTGTTGTCGCTCAATGTTGCTTCGTTTCCTCTCCATAGCGGATCCCTCTTTCAAGCCCTTGCACACCACTCGATTTTTGCTGTGATATGTCTAACCTGTACGCCGGGCTATGATTCAAATTAGAAGAATCAAGGCATTCTCTTTGCAATTCATTGGCGAAACTCGTTTGCGCTGTTCGCATAGGGGGTCGCAACATGTGCTTCAGCCAGCGTAACAAAGATCCTTTGGGTAATTACGTATCATGTAGATTTACCCAATAAGTCCATCCATAAACAAAAGACACTTTGGCCGAGTGGTTAAGGCGATGCCCTGCTATCATCATGATATCTTCAGGCATTGTGTTCGCACGCGCAGGTTCGAATCCTGCAGGTGTCGGTTGATCTTTTTTGCCCCGTAAGCCTGCTTTGTTTCCCATATGCTCTTTATTTTTTTTCTTCGCGTGCCCAGCTGTTTTCTCTTATGAGCGTACTTCATAAAGGCACCCTTAGAGTCCTTTTGTGACTTTGGCATCATTATTCGTACCCAGCAAATGCAAGACCAGGGCTCTGAAATGAGATGGACTAAACCATGATCCTTCAGAGGTATATAGCAGCCGAATCAATGCATAAGAGCCCATAGGATGTGCATGCATCATGTAAGTTAAGGTAGCGATGGCCAGCTGTCAGGCATTGTACGCCTTCTCTCTCGGGCCTGGATCTCTGCAGGTCCCTGGAGTAGCTACCCCTCACTGGTTGCTAGCTTCTGCGCCTCCCATTGCTTCAATCGTGCTTTTTTCCATAACCAGGGAGGAGAGGGAATTTGGACATACACATCTCGGGCTAAGCAATATGACGAATAGCGGCCGTCTGGCGACCATGCCACACCATGGTGCCTATACCCAACCCTTGCTTGCTACTGCTACTGCTAGCAATCGTACGGGACGTCCTCGTGATAAGCATTCATCCTCGGCCTCTGCACCTGCGTTCCAACCCGGTTCATTTAAGGCCAGAATCCCTGGGGCAAGTCTAGCCTCGTCTGGCCCTGGTTACCTTGTTCCCCCACCACACACTGATGCAAGTGTCGTGGCATCGTCAACCATGCATGGCGGTTCAACCCGCAGCTCCCCAGAACGCTCCGTAGATAGCGTCAGTTTTTATGGGAGGGTGCCACCTTGATCCTGACCCCACCGTGTTGTGAGCCTGCTGAGGTCACGAGTTATGCTATATCTCTTTGACGGGCACGAGTTCCTCGCCGGTTTTGGTCCTGCTGACAACGAGCGTTTTAGGGATGCCAATGAAGACGTATCTTGGATTTCTAGCTGTAAAACCGATATGAATCAAGCTACACCCCTTCTTTCAGTGTGTGATAATCTTCGTAGCGAGTAGCAAGAGGAGAGGAGAGAAGCTGGCATCAAGAACTGCGGGCGGCGAGATGTGCTCTAGGCTGCATCAAACGGCAATTTTCCTTCTCTCCGGCCGACGTGCGCACTAGTGGCCGATGCTCAAGTGCATACACATGAACGCTCGCAGTGCTTCAAATGCCCACCAATATTGACTAACGATGATAGGTACTTTGGCTACTACTGTTCGATGATTATCCTGGTTGAGGCTGCACGCCATCACTCTCTTTGGAGGTAAATTGTCTGTTCTCATCCTCATAAATGAAAGGAAGAAGTCACCGTGATCCCAGGAAGACCACTGTAGATTGAGTACGCATGGTACGATTTTCGATGCGAAGTTCCCCGAGATGGACAATCGGATGATGCTTAGTTTCTGGCGTCTCTCTTATGATTAGCGGTACTTGGCGGTATGTAGTGGCTTATGATGTGTAACATAGGCTGCAGGAATGATGCATACAGCAGAGGCGCCCTCTAGTGGACTCCCATTAGAAGCCATTGTTGAAGATGGGATGGCAACCTCTTTCTCTGTGATCCTGTCTATGGGTGCTCGTGTCTGGGTTTCAAGTTCTTTTGCCCATCAATTTGTCGCCTCTGCCTTTTTCCAACCTGGGGCTTGTTGCATCGCCTGCTCTCCGCGTCTAGTTAAGACTCGGCGCCAAAGCAACGGAGGCATCAGCCGCCAGCAAATCGAGCCGCCAGGATGCCCGCCAGAGAATCTCGCCAGACAGAAATTGTGGAGTGGTATTCCGAATGGTGGCTCCCGAGCATCTGGAAACACACCGAAGCTTGGCCGCTACTAGCGGCAAGCTATCTGCCAAAGAATATGCGCTGTCCAATGAGTGGTCCGGGTATGGGTTCGCCGTTCCAAGCAGCAAGAATTTCCATCCTAGTCGTCACCGAGGCGCAGGGGAGGGGGTGCGAGCAGGGCGTGCGAGTCAATTGCTCGTACGAGCAGTACGAATGCCTGAACGGAGAATGGTATGGTATGGAGAACTGAGTAGGTATGTACCCTGAGAGCAGAGGAGTCTATCGACCTAGGACCCCATAGACCTACATACCTGCCAATAACGCAGCAGGCAGGGGTTTGTATGCATGACGCTTCAATGGGCGACCGCCAATGGCTTTCTTTCCCGTTCGCGTAGGTCTGCGTGGCAACGAAGGGATGTTGAAGCGATGCAGGTGGTTGGTTGGCCTGATGCCGCCATAATCTAAGAGATGGGCGTGAAAAAAAAAAAAAAAAAAAAAAAAAAAAAAAAAAACACAGGGGAGGGGAGAAAAACCCAAGCAGTTCCATAGTGTTGAGCTGCCGCCTCTATTGTTATTGGGCGAAGCAATCCCCGTACACACACGGTGTACCCATACTTGGCAGGGCTTGCATGCAGCAAATGGACGGGCATGGCTAATGGCTTGGGCCGCCCGCTACAAGGCTCCTCCCGTCCTTGCCGGGTCCTCCTTAGTTGAGATGCATGATGTATCCGCCCTCTTAGTAGCACCGCTCGGCCCGCCATAGTTCATTATTCGCACGCAGCTCAGCGGCCAATTGATGCTGGACGATTCACGCACCACCATGGATGAGGAGCCACGTAGTAGCCATATGCAAGCCTATGTACGCCGATCCGTATGAGCGAGTATTCGAGCAGTTGTTTCGTTGATTAGCGGCTTGAAACAGGCGTCAGTATACAAAGCACCTTTGAATTCAGTGGTGCTCCATCCAGCGACCGCTGGGTGGAACCAGGCGGGTGTGAGCATTCATGCATGGCCATGACTATCCATACAGCGTAAAATTCCTCTCTTCTTCCTAGACTGTCAATCACTGTAACCCAAGCTCTTGTCTGTCTGCCAACCAACGTTTTGATGCACGTCGCTTTTTCAGTCTTGCCAAAAGGTCCACGGATGCAGCTTGTTTTCGGCTACTGTGAGGGTCAGGTCGCGCTTGCGGATGGTAGCACCATTGAGTTTCTGCCACGGTGCTGGTTGGCTGCTGCACAGGGATTAATTAGTATCATGGACGCAGCCACCTATTCGTAGAAGTACGTACTTGTAGTACTGTAAGTGGTATAAAACGAAAGTCCCACAAAAGTACTGTGTCACTGGAGCCATATACCAAGGGTATACTTCGTTCCAGGTGCATAAAGGAGAAGGATTGCACTTCGTAGAGCCGCAATGAGAGAGGCTTGAGCTAGAGCCAGTACGGTAGAATACGATACCCCTTGAGTCCTCGCGGCTCGGCTATTATAACTGGTAGACGTGGTTGATTGGGCTTGCATCCGTATTGGGTAGACGCACGGCAAAAGAGTCCAGGCTCCTGCGAGAGCTTATAGTGCATAATACAGACTGCGCCCGTCTTTCCTTGCTCTCGGGTTGACGCCGTGCATGCCTTTTGTTGGTGCTCTATTGATTCCCGAATTTGGTAGGTTTTGCGGCTCGCCTATTGCTGAACGCGGCAGCTAAGTAGAGGAGAGCCTTGCTGGATTTGTGCAAGCGGTCCGTTGGCACTGAGCTGAATGCAAGGGATAGGAGAGTGAGCCATTGTTCCGCTAGCTGAGGTATTGGACTGACACTAAGAACTCTTGGAAAGGGCGAATACAAATAAAGGGGGATGAAGGTGAGGTGTAGTATACAGTTTATCTGTAAGTCCACGCAGAGTGAAGTAGGGATGTCAGAAAAATGCAACCAGAAAAAGATAACGAAGGAAGAAGGGGGAAAAGGGGGAAAAGAAGCCATCATCAAGCAATCTCGCCAGGACAAGCGTTTGAAGCGAATTTGCTCATAGACATATTTATGAAATGACAAGAGCCAATGGCCCTATTGGATTTGTTAGTCCAGCGTGCTAGAGAGTGCGTACGAATAAGGAAGTAATGCAGTATGGAGTAGTGTACCATACTTCGCAGCAAAACGACTTCCCTCGCCAATCAAACATGCCAAGCCCATAATATGAATAGCTTGCTGGACTACAAGAGTTTGAGCAGATCATGATTGTGGCTATGAACCTGTTGTGGAGAGAAGGGGGGGATCCTCTTGACGTTTGTATTTCGATGTGATTTTTTCCTTGGAGTCACGCATCCTAAGGCGAGGCTGTCTTGCCCCCCATCCTCTTCAAACTTGAGGATTATGGGACGGTGTGTACGAGTACAAGTTTGCGGCCGCATCGTAGAGGAGAAGGCATCCCTGCCGTATTAGCCAAGAAGGGGGTGAACGGAGTACCTAGTCGCCGCTCAATTAGTACCGGCTACCTGGTTTCGCGGCGTGGCACTCCTTACTGCAGCGCCAGATTACCTTCAGCTAGTACTGACAATGGGCTCGGCGCACCTTCTAGCGAGGCGCCACAGGCGGGCTGGACAAACTGCAGCATTGGTCAGCAAGGGAACGGCAATGTCCGCTGCACATTGAAGCCTTGACGCTTCGTAGATGCGGTGCGTGATGTTGACGATGATGCTGATATCAGGTCCTCTACTGCGTGGCTTGGTGTTCCGAGTTGATGGTGAGGCTGGTGAGGCTGGCGTGGCCGAGCTGCCGGCTCATTGAAATTGCGCACCCGTTCCTTCCGCAAGTGGCCGTATCAGGCCGCGATTATCGCTGCTCGCATGTTAGTAGTACGGCTCTGTGCATCTACGTGCACCACTTCATATCTTCCATCTTCCATCTTCCATCTTTACCAGTGGATTATTTCATACTTGGTTACTTCCTTCTTTCTCTCTTTGCCATGCCACCGCATCTTGCGCAGCTGGCCAAGCCAACATGACTGCATCTCTCTCTTTTCTCTACCAACGACAGATATTACCGCCGAAGAAGCTGCCAGCCGCAAAGCCTCGATCTCCTCAGCGTCCTGAAACTCCTCTCTGCACCCGCTACCAGGTCCGACTGACGACTGATTTCACCTTTTACCCCCCCTCTCCCCCCTTTGCCATGATGTGTGGAGAGCAGAGGCATGAACCGAACCAGCGTTGTTTGAAATCCTGATTAGCACTGGTCACCTTGCCATGCCCGCCTGTGGCCAACCTTGAATAGGGCTCTCTCCGCAAGGGGGAAAGAAACAGCATACAACGCGCAGATCTAAACATTAGAACATGTGGCGTCTCCAATACCTCTGCCGGCCCGGCCGGAAACTATCCGACGAGCAGCGACGCCTTTGCGCACGACCTGAAAGCGCGGCCTCACTGGCTGCCAAGACACATAGCCTCCGATAGCTTCTCGTCGTTTGCTCTAGCAGGAAACTAGGCCTGTTTACGAGCATGGCAACTACTACTCGAACGCATGTATGAGTACAAGAATAAACACTGCGACTAGCGCAAGAAGAGGGAGCGTCAAGTGCGGTGAGAAAAAAAAAATAATGACAAGTCATTGTGTCTCATTCAAATATTAGATTTCGCATTAAGGCAAGCCTGGACAGGGCAAGACTCCGAACTAAGGGATCACGCTAAATTTCTCTCTCGAGTGAGCTGAGGTGATGATTCAGTGTGGACTTGTCAACAATCAAATATTTCGCAGCTTACAGCCGGCCAATCGATGACCGCATCGGCAACCTAAAGGGCCGTAAGTAGTGGCATTAGAGGAGACGAGGCGACTCATTACTCGAGCTATTGTGACGGCACGAGGGTGTGCGAGGTTTGGGTTTGTGTCAGCGACCCATGGCTAGCTGGAGGGTCCTAGTCAGGCGTCTCTTCCACCGCCCTCTACTCATCAATCATACACTACCAGCTTGAAGGCGGAATGAGCACGATGCTACTGGAGATGGTGGGCGCGAACGACTCAGCCAAGAGGCCCCTGATTGGCTTGTGTCACAGCCATCCCAAGACATGGCCCGATCCGCCCAATGGCACACGTCGAGTGTTCATCACGTGAACAAAATCTCATGCATGCAACTCGGGTAGGCCGCAGCTCTCCCGACGGAAGCCCCAGTTTTTGGCTGCCAATTCACACCAGGCGGCCTGACTGTCCAAGACCGAATCGGAGACGAGAGTCTCAAGCAGCTCCGGAAGTGCACCCCTCAGACACGACACGTTTCCTTCGTTTTCTGACAGCAGTGTCTTACCAGGTACCAGGAACATGCGGCTATCTACTTGTTGGCTGTGTCACCTTCTGCACATCGTATCGCCAGCTGATGGCTGCAGACATCAGCCACCCTCCGACCAATCCCCTGATGGGTGCTGGGCACATTGTGATGAAGAAAAGGGGCAGAAGGGGGAAATGGCGAGCACATGAGGAAATAAAAGGGATGGCCGGCGAAAACGGTGCTGCTAGGTGCTAAATGCCGTCGTTGTCTCTGGGAACCAAAGCAGCTAGTCAAGGGATGAACTGGTGCCACGTCGCAATTTCATCTGCTGCGAGCAGCGCCTTCTTGGGGGCTGGCTGCATATCAGGTTACTGCCTACTACGCTGGAGACCGCTAGCAAACAAAGCTGGCCGTGTGACTTCGTGTCACAGTGCGAATATCATCTGCATATCTGGCCGCTGCCCCTCCAGCGCTTTTCTCACTCCGCGCCCCGTCAAAGCATGGTGGTACATACAGCTAGCCTGCCTTCACCCCTCCCCCTGGCGAACCCTAGCGGACAGCTCTAAGAAAAGGCCACAGATGGAGCCGCACATTGTTCCAAAGCATGAGAGCGGGCGCAGCGCACACAAGGGGAGGATTTCCCAATGCCGATAGACAGCTCGATTCTTGCAGCGGCCCAGGGGGGGACAGAAGGAAGAATCCATGCTAGTTAGCCCCAGCCGTTTGCCCAACACTGGATCCTTCAGCATGGGAGCCGTACCGCGTTTCTGGTTCTGCAGCATGGGATCGGAACACCTGTACGGAGTAAGTATACACCACCACGCTTGTGCGGAATATGGCAATTCCTTATGAAATCTCAGATGTCGATGCTCCCAAGAGGCTAATGTTCTATTTTGTTCATACGCTTGTACGCATATCGTCTTGCAGCGGTGTTTCATTTTCCGTCGCAAGTTTTTCCAATCAGAGCACTCGGTGTCGTGTCTGCAAGTTTTCGGGGCAGCTGTCTTGCTATGGAGTACATGCATACGCAGCCTGCTCAACGCGAGCGGACAATTCGTCAGCACCCCAACGGCTGCTGCGAGACCTGTCATTTGAGATAGATGGCAGCACTATAGGTATAGGTGCCCATCTTCCTGCATGTTGGCTGTAGGGAAAAGAGAGGATATGACAGCTCCTCCCTGTCTTGGATTCCTGTGCAGCAGTAGCCAAACAAGAAAAGGACCATCCTGGTGTATGTACTTGAACAGCAAGACCGCTATGCTGCCACGCCACGGGACCTCGACTGCATGCACGTCCAGCGTTTGGCTCCACGAGGTCGCACATGACCGTTGCGTCGAGACAGCGAGCGCGGATACCGCTTCTATCGGCAGTGAGACAGCAAATATAGGTTCATACGGGCATACTGTACTATGTGGTGGTACTCCTGGCAGCAATCGATCGATGTTGTGCACAGCCGGGACCTTGTCCTCTTTCTTCACCTCTGCTTTGTTCACATTATCCCGCCTGCGGGCACTTGCGGCTGCCGGCGTGCCACCGCCCACCAACGCAAGCTGTGAGTGGAGAAGAGCCGTTCACTCGTCGTCACTTTTTTTTTTCTCTCATGGCCCAGTCCCACAATCTGCCGCCAACCCTGCTCGCGCCTGTTGCGGTTTATTTTGCGCCACTCCGTGCCATCCAGCGAATCAGAGGCTATCTACACCCAAGTGCATAAACGAGGGTCCTGGCAAGTCTCAGTCTTGTGGAACGTGAGCGGCACGGCGATAGCATTTGGCGCCCCTGGTCGCGCTACCGGCGTCAGAATGGGGAGACGCTGCACGGAGCGCATGGAGGCTTGTGGAGATGAAGCATCCGATAGTGACGGGGGACGGAGTACTCCGGATGCACAAGAGCTCACTGACTACGCGAGACCTAAAATCCTTCTCCACAGCATCCCGACTGCAGAGAACCAGCGGTGAACAGATGATCGAACGATCTATTCTTAGAGAGCACAGACAGCGATGCATCAACAAGCTGCAGGGGGGCTCTGGTGTACAGATTGTATACATGAGTGAGTTCATTCTGAGACTCAATGGCAAGGCAAACAAAAGAAAATGGCAGCAAGAAGCAGAAGAAGAAGAAAAATTCACAATCCGCGTATATGTGAGCTCTCAGTAGGTTGGGCAAGGGGCCGCTGCCATTGTGCCTCATCAGCTTTCTTCCCTGATTTTAGGCACTAGCTCAATCATTTACGCTCGCTACTGTAGGTGGCTGGAGCTGCTGGTAGGTTTGGTTCCCTGCTACCCAGGACACATGGAAAGGCCAACAGCTCCCTTCCCCCTGCAGTTGGCTCCTCTTATTCCGTTCCAGTCAGTAGTGCCTAGTGTGCTCTCTTCCTGCTCATACCTGTACGGCCAGCCCGTCAACGAGCGTCCGGAAAACATGGCCCCTTCCTTGGCGCGCCCTACTGGCTTCCCTCTGCAACATATTGCCATTGGCATCAATGAGTTGGACAAGGTTCATGATGCAGCGATATAGCTATGGCTTTCAAAAAGGTTTCGTGCGTTCTCCGAGGCCGGATTGAACCAATGGACCTCCCCATAGCAAGCCGCGGCGCTCGACTCTGCCAGCCAAAACCCACCTATCGGCTTGTGTCGCCACTAAAGCCATCAGAAACTGTCGCCCACGGAACGGTGCGCTCTTGCAGGTGCATAGTCGCCCGTGATCCGCTGACACCTCGGGGGGTCCCCTGGACTAGGCCGCGGCGTATGGCTTGAGAGTTGCCAGTGGATTTCTAAACAAAGCGGGCGAGGCTCCATACCTGCGTGCCAACCACGTATCCATGACAAACTTTACATGCGTATAGAACTTGGCCACGTCTCTCCACAGACGCCAAACTTCTGCAGATTTACTGCGCCTCAATAGCACAAGTACCGTCGTCCATCGTCCACAGCTGTCACCCAGCCGGGACCAAGAGGGAGAGGGGGAAACATGCGTCATGCTTAGGCAGAGGGGGGTTTAGTAATTCGGGCGAGGCGTAGGAGAATATTTGCCAATGCCAGCTCTATCTCCGACAGAAGGGGGGGATATGCATAGCTGTACTGATATGACAATAGGAACCACCGCGAACAGGTTGTTTTGTCCTATTACTCGTGCCACCTATTATATCTAGGTCTAGATTCAAAGGTGAGAGTCATCGTGCCAAGGGTAAAGTTGCCATCACTCCCTCCTTGGTCTTGCTTGCCAGTTAACCGCCGGTGGGCTAGGCACGGAGGAGGAGTTACACACATCTGTAAATGCTGCTACCTAGCACCAACCGCAGCCCCGTCGAATCCATAAGCCTTCCCCAAAGAATGCAGAGAGCGGCAAACAAGGCCATTTGCTATCTGCCCCAAAGTAAGTGGGTAAACGCAGCTAGTACTCTGCTAGTAGGAGACATGAACCAGCGATGGGCGGCAGAACAGGGTCAACTATTTGCCTCACCGCCACGACATCTGACGGCGACAGTTAACCTAAAATTTCAAGGCACGGAGTACTTTCGTACATGGTACTCTTCTTTTCAGGTGAAATATGACGGTAGATATAGTACTACTAATCCCGCTACCGGCACGGTTCCACCCGTGCTACGGTATCTGGGCAATTGGGCTGCATGATCCTTGGAGACCGCTGGGCGGGCTACGGTGGAGGATACTGAACCCCAGCCTCTCAGATCTGCGGGCTTATGATCCGGCCCGCCTAGCCGGAACCATTAAGCGGAAGACCGATGAGAATGACCGGCAAATGCGGAGCGCCGTTCAGCAGGTAGACTCTCCTCCGATTTTTGGAAGCCAAGTTAAGGCCGATCCCCGGAAATGGCGTGAGGTTGATTGGAGAAGTGACTAGGGGAGGTCTGACTAGGCTGTGTCGAACGAAGCGAGCAGAGAATCGTCGGGGGTTCAGCTTGGTGTGTCTGCGAAACAAGGGGCCACTGACTCGAGTAAAAGGATGCAAGGGAACCTGGGAGCAGGAGATGACGCAAATGCGCAGCCCATGGCCCCTGAACGAAGCGACCATACACTGTTATTGGCGGTCTTGGAAGAGAGACTGTTGAGCTGTGTAAATCTAACAGCTGGGATGATATCAAGCCATCCACTATCAAGCCATCCACGTCATGCCATGTACGGCGTCGGCGCGGCATCTTTCTATGGGTTTGTTTAGGGAGGGAGATCTCAGATTAGCGGCTCTGGCTGAGTAGGCCAAGCATCAGTGTTGGCTCTTTGATGGGGTTAGAATACTAGTTGAATAGCTTAGCCGAAAAAATTGGTAGAACGTTGTTGATTCTTGGGTATAGCAAGCTACTCGAATCCGCATTGCCTTTCGATAAAAACTTGCAAGTTTGTTGGGGATCGAGTTGTAATCTGTCAATTACCTTTGTAACTTTAATTTTCTTTGCAAAGCGTTTTCTTCCGCTCTGACATTCAAAATGTAGAATAGAAATATCAAGAGCCTTTGGGTATGTTGCCTAAGCGAAATGCCGCGCGAGATTAGAGATTCAGCAGGAATAGCTGGGTCAAGACAAGAGAATCTGAGAAAACAAAGACTAGGGTCGCGACATTTCACTTGGGAAATACTCAACATGGAAGGTTTCGGCAAGAGACGAGAGATTAGGATAAAACGAGGCGTGGCATGTATCTTTGCAATGGTGCTTCAGAAGCACCCCTCTCTTTGCTTTGAAAGACGTCTCTTGATGATTTGGAGTTGAAGAAGATACACGTTGTGCGTAGGCCACAAATAATTCTATATGCCTCAAAGTCTCTAACCTCGAAACGCAAGTTTTCTCAAGTTTTCTCGATTTAACCGCGGAAAGATCTATCACCGTGGCCTCAAGGCTGGCCGTCCTTTTCCAGGATGTCGACAACAAAGGCTCCGCCAAGGAGGATGGCTGGCTCATCGATGTTGTGATGCTCGTAACTGGAATCCCAGATCGTCATTGTCAGCGGGCTTGAATACGACTGCATAGATTTTCTTTCTCACCTCAAAGTCCCCACTCCTCCAGCTTCAAGTAAGAATGCGGGTCCATCTTGTAGGGTCTTGCCAGCCCATCGCATCGAAAAGGCTCGTAGAATGTGTCCGTGTGCAACGATGAGAACGTCACCTGATTTTTTATGCGATTGCTGGCCATCTGACGAGTTGAGTACAGGCTCATGATATTTTTTCCGAATGTCGGCGATGAGACGATCTAGACGGTCAGTGACGTCTTGGGGGCTCCTATGACATGTCAGATCTAAAGAGTCAAGATAGGGATACTTGAAGAGATGTCTAAAGAGGTATATGCCGTGGGATATAATCGATAATCTGGCGATATTGGGGTCATCAGGGCGTGACATACTCTCCTCCTGGACAGCCATCTCTCCAAATGTCCCAAGTTCCTTCAATGCCTTGCTCGGCTCTCATTCTGCGAATCTCAGGGCTTGTGATACCTTCATAGTCGCCGTAATCCCACTCCCGAATGTCCTCAGTAATTTCGACTGTGGCACCACATTTGAGGCCACCACCAGCAGAGCCGCCGTGTGGTTGCCAGGGTAATGGTTCAGATACGCCAATATTGAGCAACTCGAATGTGCGTTGGGCTCGTTTTCGAGGAGAGACGTAACTAGTTTGGGGTGGTTACCCAAAATGCTTAGCTTTTTCTTCCTTACTGTACATGATTATTCTGTTTTTCCTTGATTCGAGCTGCAGACGAAGCGGGTAGCCTTCGTGTGTGGTACATGGAAGAAACCAAAGAAACTGTAGACTGAAAAATGAATTGCTACACTGTACGGAGAGAAATCAGAGAGGGAACTCGCTGAGTCTATGCCAGGAGACAGGACTCATGATGTAGAGTCTTCTGTGTGAACAATGGGGGCTGTACGGCGAAGAAAACTATACCACGCCAGCTGTGCCTTTCGACAAGACTGTTGTGTAGGACGAATGGCGAGACACGAGCCTATGTGCTGTGCCGAAAGAAAACCCAAAAGAAGCAAAGGGTAGAAGTTGGTGTAGCCAGTCGGGAAGAACAAATAGACGGCTCATTGACTAACAGAGAAGGCTCCCAGACTCATACGAACGCCAGTATAGATGGCAAACATTCTGAAAATGAGAGCTGAAGTATTACAAGTTTCAAAATCATGAAAAACTCAATGAAAGACGTAAATCCAGACATAATAACAGAACATGTTTGTTGATCTTCTTAGCTGTTTTCAAGAGGGCAGCAAACGCAAGGCAGCGAGAATTGTAAACAGAGTGCGTGAGTGGGATCGGGGGCTTAAAATCAAACGCCTGAATTGTGGTTTTGACAACTGCAATGAGGTGATGTGATGAGATATGCACAGTGTAAATCCGAGGCAGTAAGACGAAGCTGGGAGTTGTGTATAAAGAAGAGAGGCAAAATATATGCGGGACTTACATATGCGACAGCTGTCGAGGGACAATCAAACGGTCATCGCCTACAAGAGCCCTGCCCGTGGCAATGACTCGCTTCTCGCCGGTGGCCGTCAAGGGAATGTCGCTGCTGCCCGTGTGTCGGCCGTTGAGTGACCACTCAGTCTCTCCATGGCGGACGATGAAGACGCGGGGAGCAGCCATGTTGGCGACGTATAGATGGCAGAAACCGGGGCTGTCTGGCGTTGATGGCGCAGTGCGTGGGGGGAGAGGAGATTGAACAGAGAGTTTGGAATGGAAATGGTCCTGATGAAGAGATGAAGAGAAGAGACCAGAACTATATGAGACTGCCCGGCTCAAGCTCAATCGAATACAATTGTCTGTTGCTCAGCAAATGAGCGTCAACGCAGCTGAGCGCCTCGACTGCGGCTTAATAGCGGGCTGCCGGAGGGGTCGGTTTAGCGGGCTGCTGGCGGTGATGTCAGGAGGCTCGTAACGGCCTAGCCGGTGATTTTTAGTATAGAACCTGGGCGGGCGGCTTGCTGTATCCGGTTACTCACCCATGAATCGCAAAGCGGTGCTGCCCATGGCTGCGTTGCTGGATTGGCGGGACGAGAGGCGAAAGAAGAGTGTTATGCGTGAAGAAAAAGACGAGGAGCAGAGAATAAATTCTGCCCGGATTTTTAGCGGTCAAGAGAAGGAAGAAAGGCGGACAGCACCACGGCAGAATTCCCTGTGGAAGGAGGGCCTGATAAAGAGAAGAGGTACCTGCCTTCTCTGCTGTTAGCCTGGGCCTGAGCCTGAGCCTCGTGTGGCTGGTTGTCGCAGCGCCTCGGTGCATTCTAGGCCCATCGCAGACGGAAACGCCGCCGACTCTGGAAAAAGGTTCTTTTCAATCTCGACTTCTTTTCGTCCTGGAATGGGTTTCTCTTGCAGGCTAAAAAATCAATCAAAACTCGTCGCCTCAGTGGCGATTATACCGCATCTACAGATTCCTTTCCTTCCCTCCCGGCTGCCCAATTGAGCTCCTATCGTGATGACCTCCATCGCATCCATATCATGGTCCAACGCGCAGCCTCGTCATCCTCGGCCTTGCCCCGCTTCTTACTAAGTCTTTCAGCCTCCTCCACTACATCGCAGCAGCCTCACGGCCCGCCATCGTCGCTGCCACCGCCCGATTCTGCCCGTCAAAGCACCAGCCAAGACAGCATCGAGCTGGTGGCCGTCCGGCATCATTCGTGGAGCAACAGCAATCACAATAATAATCCTCCGGCTGCGGCGCCCCGTATCAGCAGGCATAAGCGAGCCTCTCCATCACTGCCAGTTGTGGTGCCGTCATCGGCCTCCATCGCCAAGGAGAACACTGCGCCTTTGGAAGGGGACAAGGATCTGGGCTTCAGAGGGAGGAGCCGTAGCAGCACGACTAGCTTGGCGTGCTCGACGAGCTCGACGACCGATTCGCTGGGCAAGGGAATGACCGTAGCTGAGCGCCAGAACAAGGCCAACCAAGTCTGGAGAGGCTACTGGTGACAGCTCTTTTAACAGAAAGACCAAGAGAGAAGAGAGAAAAGAAGAAACATCTTCAAGATGGCATCAAAAATTCCTTTAACCAAGCAACAAAAGTGGAGGGGCGGCGTCTGGGCCGTGGCCTTTGCCGCTGTCATCATGGTCGGAACACTGACCGGCGCCCAGCTCAAGTCGGACAAGCAAAAAGAAGAAGTCAGTCAATCTTTTTTTTTTTTTTTTCTTTTTCCTTTTCCTTTCCTTTTTTTTTTTTTCTTGTATCCTAAGAAACTAGAGCTACGATTATTGGAGCTGGACGTTTGCTAATGTTTCTCCCTTTAGGCAATCCGGGAATTTCGCGAGATTACTCCCTCGGAGCAAATTGCCATGCTCGAGAGGCAGCGATCTACCCTCGTAGAGCAGCAAACAGCTCTGCAGAGGAAGCTGGACGTGTTCAAGGAGCGCGCCCAGGAGAGGCAGCAAGAGAAAGAGAATGCTAAGAAGGCCTAGGGCTGCTTCTCAAAGAGAGAGAAGATGATGATGTAAACAATCATCCATGGCAGCTTTTGACGATGAGCCGTACAATCCAGCTCCGGGATAACTGTAACATTATTTTATTTCATCTTTTGGGATGGGAACAAGGTCACAAAATTCCTTCCTATTCATATCAAGCTACGCGAGACACAGCGGCACGTTGTTGTATATTCATTCACCCATGGCGCAACTCTGGTTAATGGAAAATATTTGGAGAGAGGACTGGCTTTGGTAACATGGTGATACCCATATAGACTTGCACAAGAGGTTTTTTTTTTTTTTTTTTTGGTTTCATAAATAACATGTTTTATTTGGCCCGCTTGACCCAATTCGTGTTCCGTTCTATTCATTATGGCATATGTCTAAGGACAAGACGATCCAACAATCTAGACAAAAGTCTATGCTTGGTCATCTTCGCCTACTAGTAACTAATCCAAACGCCCAACTTCCATATTGTTCCAATTTCCATTTTTTAATTGTGTTTCGTTTCCCTCTCCTTTTAGGCACTGAGAGAGAGGCAGAGTGATGCGGTATACCAATGATTTAGTTGTGACCTTGCTTTACTCTTCAACACCCTCAGAGCTGGGTAGAGGAATCGCCTTGTAAAGCAAAATCAGGGCTGAGTGAGACTCGCCACCGCCGGCCAAGGCCTCAACCTTGTCAACTGTCACCTCGGTTACCTTGTCGTCGTTGAACCACCACCAGTTTCCATCCTCCTTCTCCTTCTTGCCCGTCTTGGGATCTACGGAGCCAGTCTTCTTGACGTACGCCGTGTAGTGGCCGCTATCCGCGCTAGCGCCCTGGTGGGTGACAACGCCGCGCAGCTCGTACAGGCCAGATTGGTTGGCGCCATCGTCATCACGAAGAGAAGGATTTATCAAGGAGTTGAGCTCCTTCTTGGCAGCCAGAAGGGCAGCCTCGCTCTCCGCCTCGACCTGGGCATCTGTCTTGTAAGTCTCGCCCATGACGGTATCGCCGTCATCCGCCTGCTGCGGCTTGCTCTCCTCCTCCTTCTTCTTCTTCTGTGCCAGCTCTCTCTCTGAAGGCAGGCCCGAACCACCAGCAACGTCGCTCATATCCTTGTCATGCGTCTTCTTACGACGCTTACGGGCGCGATCGATATCTTCCTCATCCTTTCGAACCTCACGAACTTTGTCTCGGACGGGAATCAGGGCCGATTTGAGGTCATCAGAGCAGAATTCGACAATGTCCAGCTCTTGGGGGAAAGTGACCTTGCGCATGATCTTGGCCTTCTTCTTCGTCTCCTTCTTCCAGAAAAAGCGCACAAAATGGACGGTGAGGTACTTGGGAGCTCGGGATATCTTGGACTTTTTGGTATAAGTGGCGTCGCGGCCAAGCACCTCAGATCTCTTCTCTAGCTGCTCGCTCAGCGCAGCCAAAATTCCGTCTCTCAAATGGTTGGTCTGGGAATCAATGTGGCAGTCGAGCTTATAAAAGGCATCGCTGGATGTGATGGCCGTTTCGCCTCCGTTCCGGGCCTCCTCCTCGTCGCACTCGAGGACTGAAGTGAACCGTCCTGCCATGTATTTTTCGACGAACGAGACTCCAGGTGCGTCAGGAGAGCCCTTGATTGTCAATTTCTGGCCGAGTTGCTGGACAATCTGAGACCAGGCTTCTTCAGCATCCTGCTGAGCGTACCCTGGTCCACTTTTCGATTTCTCGGCAAACTGAGGGAAGACAACCCTCAGCGCCGCCAAAAAATCCAAAGGCGGGAGAGAATCAAGCGTGGCACCCATCTTCTTGTAAAGGTTGGAGAGCTGGGAAGCCAGATCCTGTCGGCTTGTGCCAGGTATAGCATTGTAAGTAGTAAGAGCCGTCTGGAGCTCGGGAATCGAACGTAGCGTCTGCAGAGTCGAGTTCAGGTAGCAAGTGTTGCCGAGATTGACGAGACCTGCGGGAGTAGCGCCAACTTGCTGAGCTTGCTCGGCCTCGGTCATGTCCTCGACAAACTTGATCGCCTCGGACGGACGAACCAGATCTGCGCCACCATCTCCCGGGGTGCCCATCATCATGATGTTCTGGCCGGCCTTGAGGCCCAGCTTGCTCATATCTGCGTCATCTTTGAGCTGGCCGCCCTTGATGAGGATCTTTTGCCGTTCGGGCTCGACATTGGTAAGGCTGAATAGCTGGAGCTTGAAGTCCAGGCCCGTGGACTCGGGATCGACATCTACGTTGTACTTTTTGCCCTGGTGCTTGACAGCAACTAAAAGCAGTTAGTCTTTGCGTCCGTATGGAATAAAATCATTGGTATGGCATGGCAAACAAGAGAAACAGAATGGTGTTGGAGGCTGTTGAATGCACGGCAAAGAGACAGGTAGTAGATAGATGACTGATATGGTGGGGTATCACGAACCAGTTATTGTGGAAGCCATGGTTGCAAAGCGGCAGATCGGCTCAGCAGCAGCTGGACGACGAAATCTGGAGCTGTAGATACAAAAGACGATGGCAAAAGAGAGCTCGGATATCCGTGATATTGTCCCGGCAAGCAGAGATGGGCAATCGAAGTGAACCGCCAGGAGAGACTCAGACAGAAGCCGGGAGAAGAGCTGCGGAGCCCTGCTGCGTCACGGTAGCAACCTAGTCTCGACGGCGAGCAAGTGTGGCGCGAGAGGCCCGCAGTGGTTGCCAGAGCTTCGACAGCTTCCACGTGATATGGCTGTGGCTGGCTGTGGCTTGGGGGGCACCGATGACATAATCATCCAACACGTCCTCTCGATGAATACGTGCAAAAAGTCCTGTTGAAGGTTACATTCATGGTGTGTTTATCCAGTCTCTGTCGATATGCAAAAGTTGCGACTATTAGATGAGATGGATAGGAGATGTGCGGCCCCACGACCCAAAAATAGAAGAGCCTTGGACCAGCGCACCTTGGCGGCTTATAGAGCGTGTCCATAACCGGAGCTGCGGCATAGTGTGCTACTTGGTGGTTTTGGTATAATTTAATTCAATACAGTCAATCATTGGCATGAAAAGAAAGAAATCATGTCCGTTGCAAAAGTATATTTACGAAGTCAGAGTACATAATGCCTCCCTATTAATGAATAATAGTTGCAGCTTCGAGCAACGTAAACAGTAGCTACGCCCCATATCGACACGTGAAAATATAACCCAACCGAGAAATGCCGTTGGTAAATAGGGAGAAAAGAAAGGAAATAGCAAGCATTCCTTGAGACTTGAATATCCCTCCGACGGCAAGGCAAACAAATCGACCCTCTAATTTTGAGTAAAGGCGCGAGTGAGGATGCGTTCGATGGCCGCAAACTCCAGCTTAGCCGCCTCGGCCAAGGTCAAATCGTCAAACTGGGGCCCCATGACATATCCGACCTCTGACCAAAAGTATCCCCAGTACATGTCTGTCTGTTCGGCCTGATGCTGGAGCTCAGCGCGCTCTCTGAGGGGCAGGGACAGAATATCCCGGCTAGATTGCTCACGAATCACTGCCACGTACCACTATAAAAGTTGAAAAGCACACAACAACGTTAGCTCATAGAGAGAAGAAACGGGGGGAGGGGGAAGAGAAAGATTGCTTAAGGCGTAATGACCAAAACTCACCTCAACAAGGTCAAGAGGGAAGCCAGGCTTGGGGCCAATGGCATACTGGTGGCGCCAGCTGTTCGAGAAGCGCGGCAGCTGGTAGTATTCCATGTCCAGCGCCTGCATGTTGGTCATCCAAGCAATGCCATCCTTCATGCATGGTGTAAATGCAGGGCAAAACATGGCCACTGAAACAAGGCGACGCAGGAGGAGAGGCGTCAGGTGGCTAGTATCCTCCTGGAAGAGGATGCTTCGAGTGAGCTGGCGGATAAGCGAAAGCGTAGCCTGGTAGATGGCCTCTCTTTCCTTGATCGTGATGCAATCCGTGCGAAACCAGGGAAACTTCTTGATGGTGCTGATCATGCACTCGTAGGGGCGCTGCGGGCAGTCTCGAGAGAAAGGCGACTTTGTTGTTCCACGCATGTTAGTAATTCAAGCAGATAAGAAAGCTAGGGAAAATAGATGCGATACTGTAGGATACTGTAGGAGAATCAAGGGAGGGAAGGGCTGTAGGATAACGTGAAGTTTGTGGTTACTTACTCGATGAGGTACCTCGACGTGTTTGACAAGCATGACCATCTCTTCCTCCGAGATGAAGCCTTTAAAATTGTCCCACGGCTCGTTATGCTTGTAGGGGAGGATCTCGGGGACTGCGCCATACCAAAAGACGCCACGTGCAATGGGGAAGAGATCCTTCATGAGGTGGCCCTGAGAAGTCACCTCCACGTCGATGGCGCGATCGCCCAGACGGGCAAATCGACCGGAGGCGACATTAAGACGGTGTCGCTCCACAGCTCTCATGGCATCTTCAAGCGAGACAAACTCGACGTAGGCGTCCATCGTCTTGCTGGTCACCTTGTCCATAATGATGTGCACGCCCTCGTCAGAGTCATTCAAGATTTTGGAGTTGCGGCCGAGAAAGGCAATGACTTCAGCGCGAGTCGTGGCGAACGGAATCTAGATAGCAGCATTAGCAAAGAAGCTTCATTGTGTCATTAAGAGGAAGGCAAGAGGTGCGAAAAAAGAGAGCATAGTAAAAAGAGAAGGGGGGGGTTCAGAGTCAGTTACAACGCACGTTCTTCAGCTTTATAATGCCCCAGTTCATGGGCTTTGCCATCCTAGCCGACTCAACAAAGGGAAAGTTGGACGGGTCCATGGCTTCAGCCAGACTTGGCAGTCCAGTAGGGGTGTTGGTTAACAGTACAAGCTTGTTCGACTCCTGTATCTCTCTCAGCGGAGCAGTGTTGACACGATCAAGCGGAATCTCCGAAAGGCCGGTTGTGTCGTTGAGACGCACGCCAAATGGACGCACAATCTGACGCACAAGCTGGGCTTCAATATTCCGATGTTCATTGTCAGCAGGGGGGGCGACCGCCGCTCCTAAATCAAATCTAGGAGGAGGGTGCATCATGACAGGGCTAACGCCAGCACGACCTGCAGTTCGTGGTGCGTAGTTGCGCGGCTCGCTGGCCGCGGTCGTGACACCTGGACTGAAGTAACCGCGTCCAAATACGCCATGGCGGCGATGAGTTGGAGTAGAATCAGCAGGTTCATCGCTTCCCTCACTAGATCTAAGTGAGTTGAGAGATTGGCTATGCGGGATCAGCTGCGGTCGACGATATCCAAGAACAGACTGGGATGACTCAGGACTAAACTCATAGGCAGAACCGGCCTGGCTCTCAGCAGTGGCGAGAGAGTCGCTAGTCAGCGGCTGAACGGTCGAGGTACCAGACTCATCGTTGCCCTCGCTAAATCGAAGAGAGTTGAGAGAATGGCTATGAGGAATCTGTGGCGAGACTTGGGGTAGAACCCGCTGTGGTGGTTGAGTGAACCCATAAGGAGTATAAATCGGCGAAGGGCCAAACTCAAAAGTAGCTTGGGCGTGTCTCTCAGCGGCAGCGACAGACTCATTAGCAAGAAAAGTGGCACGATCAATGTGATTGCCGTCGCCTGCTTCGCCTGGTCGAAGAAAATGTGGTGGACGAGTGAAGCCATAGGGAGTGTAAACCGGCGAAGGACCAAACTCAAAGGTGGCAGCGGCTTGTTCCTCAACAAGAGCGACAGGATCTCTAGTCAAGTCGTCGGGCGGAGCCTGAGAGTCAAGGAATCTAGGATAGCGAGTATTGGGAGGGTTCTCTCTCGCTACAGGCTCCGACCCGTCGTGCGAATAGTACACCGACTCTTGAGATCCTTCGAGGCTTTCATTGTCTGATTTACCTTCCTAAGGCAAACCCGCAGTGGTTCCCTCGTTGCGGCTAGGAGTATGAGCCAGGGCAAATGAAACAAGGTCAATGCCCGCTTGGCTTTGATTTTGAGGGGGGATTTGAAAATTATAGCTCGATGGATATCCAGATGGATATCCAGATGGAGCTGGAACTCCAAGAGGCAGAGAGGGCTCGAAAGGAAGAGTGGGTACGTTGGGCTCAAACCGAAAAGGTACAGCAGTTCCACCCATGGCTGGAATATAATTGCCGCTCACGTTGGACAAATGATTTTCAATCCCAGTTGCAGGAGGGTTCTCACCCGCAAAGGAGGGAGAGCTATCATTGGGGCCAAACCACTATTGAGTTAATTAGTATAATTCATGTCAAGAGCCAAAGGAGTGTCTGGGGTTGGTCAAAGGTTGAGGAAACGAGACAGAAATCACTTACCCCAGTGGGCATGGAAGGGACCCAGGCATTAGCAGATGGGTTGAACGAGCTATTCTGAACAAGCTTTGCACGGTGCAAATCGGTGCCAGCGTCGCTATGAACATACGGAGACGAATCAGAGGCAGTTGGGCTCTGAGCGGTATCAGAATGGTTGCCACTGTTTGAGCTCTCAGGGATCGTGGAAAGGCGACTGGCGGAGTGGCTCGAAGTGAGCTGGGTGCGCTGTCTGCCTTTGAGAGGCGTTGGCTGAGTCGCCGCAGACACGGGGTCGATGAAAGGTGCTTCACCGAAACTCAAGTCGCGAGCTCTCTCACGACGCGAAGACATGTTGACGCGTTGGGCTAATAAAGATTAGCAAGACTCAGGTATTTTGGATGAAGAGGGGGTGCAAGAGAGAGGGGGGAGACCAAGTAATCAGATGGAAATATTTTCTTAATGATGAGGTAGCAGAGGGATGTGAGTGAAGATGTGTGGCCGGAGCGAAGAAATATGTTTGATGGAAACTCTACATATCAGGCAAAGATCACGAGCTAAAGAACAGCAACCGTGCAACTCATGAAGAAATGAGGTTGAGGCTCAACGTAGCAGACCAAATTACCTGTGCGAAACAGACCTTTTAACTTTAGAGCGTTTGGATTTGAAACGAGTTGGAAGTGCTTGACGGCGCTTGACGGCGCTTGATGGTGATGTTATGCAACCAAAAGTGGCGATAGTGAGGTGAGAGGAAGAAACAGTTGGGGGGAGAAGGGAGAAAACGGGGTGCTGAAAATCTTCTCGCGTCTTGTATGCACGAAGCAACGCGTAAGTGATAAACGGGGAAGAGGAGCGTGACGGGCAGCAAGTTTCGCGTTTGTTGCCAGCTGCTGGGGCTGCCAGCTGCTAAAGATGAGGCTGGGGCCAGTGACAGTGTAGTTCTCAGACTGTCAGATTGTCTTGCCAATCGTCACAAGCAGTTCGATGAGCAGGTCCCGCTATGCAACAACTGTCAACGCTCTACGGGAAGAGGCAAGGCGAAAAGCCAGGAGGGAGTGCGGTTTCAGTTCGCAGCAGAAGCCCTGTCGAGATAAGTGAGGAAAACCTAATGTTGTGGTGGATATGAGTTTTTGAACTCGATGATGTTGAGGAACGACGTTGAGGAATGAAGATGATCCTTGCAGTCATTAATGCCTCGTGCACCTGTAACAGCTGCGTCATTGATGCCCAGTTGTCGTCCTGTGCTCCATCCGATGCAGCTGTTCCGAGACTCAACTCACAAAGAGAAAGAGGGTTCACAATTGATGCAGCCAGCAGTATCAGGACAACTTTGACACGCCTGAAGGTCCAGCTAATATTACTCCTCGCCGGAGAGTCTCGACGAAACTAGCTGTCAGCAATTGAGCAGGATATCCGACTGCCTTATTCCTCCCCCAGTCTCTCCCATCGCGACATGCAAAAGCATAAAGCCTCTCACTTAAGCATAAGCTTGTAGCAAGTAAATTTAGACAGTGATGACGATAATTTTTCATTAGCTCTCAATTGTTTATACCTATATTTGGCGCCCCTTATCCCCATCTCATGGATACATGTTTATCGCAATTTTAATCAAACTACAAGGCGTTGGTCAGAATAATCCTGCCATAAGGAGGGGAGCGAGAAAGAAAGCACTCACAGGTGTCAGGAAAGACTCGGCAACGAATCGTGCTCGGGCGTTAAGCTGCAAAGATGGTAGATTACACGTTAGTCCAAATCTCAGCCAGTGTATAGCAGGAGAGTATAGGTGACGCACGAAGAGCTTCATCTCGGAAATTTCCTTGTCAACCTCCTCCTGGAACTCAATGATAAAGTCGACAAGCTTGTGCTTCAGCATCTCTTCGGTGTGGAAGTTTGTTATCAGGAAGGAAATGTCATAGCCCTGTGTCGGGATCCCAGATTAGCACATGGATTCTTGCCAGGTCGACCTCACTCGCGCAGAATCTTGTGTCCAGCCAACTACTCACGGGAATGGGTTTTCTCCGCAGAATGAAGAATGATTCCGCTCCTATAATCCAGCTGTCAGATCGTGGTATCCTGTCAGGGCGGGACGTGGCGGGCACCGACTCATCTCCAGGAATCGGGTAAACTTGTGGACGAGCAGGTTCTCAATCTCATCGGCCTGCTTGATCTTGATGCTGATGCGGACGGAGTTGATGCTCGGCTCGATCAAGACTCGCTCGTTCTCGTTACGGGCAATGGTCAGGGGCGTGAGCAGCACCTCGGGCGAGGTCTGAGCTTCGATCTCGGGGACATTGTGACGCTCGGTGGTCTGGGAGGCAAAGTTGGAGAGCGTCAGGGCGGCAATCAAGCTGCTTCGTACGCATTGCAGGTACGGCCGCAGTGATTGAGACTAGATGGCCGCATCGTCAGGTCAGTTGGTCGGTTCAAGGCCCAGCGGTCAGCTTCGGTGTTTGGGGGGCAGCTGCTGCTTCTCAGGGGGGATCTTCAGGTAGGCGGAGAAGCAGAAGAGGAAGAAGATTCGGTGAGGCAGAGACCTGTGTCGGGCCAAAACGTACCATGACTGCTGCTGGAGCTGCTGCTGCTGCTGCGGTGGTTTGTCGTGGTGGTGGTTGGAGCCTCGATTCGGTACTTCGTTACGTGGACGGGATACGCGGGGCTCGATGTCACAGCTCCGAGCCTCCTTTGGGGCGGAAGGTGGGGCAGCAGCTTGACGGAGTACGTACCTGAGCACATACAGGAGCAGCGACTGGTGGTGGTGACGTTATCGTAATCGGAACAATCACGTGATGAATAGACAGAGCATCAGGGTCAAGAAGATGGCAGCTACAGGTAGCTAACCTACAAAGGTACCTACCTACCTACCTTATCTATACTGCACCTATAACATTGCAGACGTACTGTACTTGGGGAAGTACTATAGGTAGTATACTATCAGCTACTACTACTACTAGGTAGGTAGGTATTCGTTGTATAATGAATCCATGTTGTCCTAACCATGGCAATACACCACCATTCTTGATATATTCGTTCGCGCGTCCAAGCGCTGCTATTGGCGGTGGCTGCTGGTTATATAACTTTAGCGCTAGTGAGAAGGTTTTCGGAAACTGTGGTTTATCCGCTCGCTAGGCCTCTAGTATGTGATTTAATCAGATTGCGATAGCGAGCTTCAGCCAACCGCATGTGAGCACCGGCCGGGTCCCGCCAGGCCATGGGCCTTTGGCGAACGTTGACTGGCCCTTTGCCAAGAACAGCACATGTGCGTCGTCCTGAAAACAAGGGACCTGAATTCGTATAGGCACGATAGGTATAAACAAGGTTTACAAGTGCGCAGTAGGTACCTGTCGGCTAGGCCTCTGGGGTAGGGCCGGGTACTGGAGAAAGTCTCTGGCAACGTCGACGGCGTCTATAGTCGTACGATGTAACTGTGCCTGGCCGGGCCTTGGTACCCGTCACACCCTTTAGTACATGTAAGGTACGGCCTCGAGGACCCGGGAATTAGTCATTAATTGCTCATGTCGGAGATCGAGCTCCAAAGTCGAGGAGCTTCAGCAAGCTCGGCCTTTGCGACAGGTGCTCGTGCAAAACTATTTCAAGAAGAAGGCCATCGCCATAGCAGGAGGTTTCATTCCCGCTCCCCCCTCCTTATCCCGTAAAGACTGGGTTTGGGTATCTACCTACTACCACTACCACTACCTAAAACAACCACCTGTTCTGCTCCATACCCATAGTTTCACATCTATCCACCTCTTTTCCAGTTGCTATTCGTGCTTATCATCTCGCCATCTCTCGGGATTGCAACCCTGGCAGGCTTACCTACATAATTCCTACTGCAACCAGACCTGCCGCAGCAGCTCTTTAGGCTCCCGCCTGCTACTACGCAATTGCCGGAGCTTTGCCCGTGCCTCGTCTCACTTTTTCTCTTCTTTCATCTCTCCATCTCTGCATCTCTCCTCCGTTACCGCTCTTTGTTGTCTCTGCACTTGATTCTATCCAAGACCATCCTGTCCATCATGTCCGCCCCCGAGAAGAATGAGGCTGAAACGCCCCTCGCCCAATTCACGGCCCGCCTCGCCGACATCAAGAAGGAATCAGGCCACACCGAGATGTGGGGGGTTGAGCTCTCGGACGACGCCGGCCATGCGCCGACTCAGGTCATCCTCCAGAAGTTCCTGCGAGCCAACAATGGCGACCTGGCCGGCGCTGAGAAGCAGCTGACCGACGCCCTCGTCTGGAGAAAAGAGGTGAACCCGTCGTCTCTGGTGACTGAAGCTTTCGACAAGAAGAAGTTCCACAACCTCGGATTCGTGTCCAACTTTACGGATGATACTGGCAAGAAGGTCATCATCACCTGGCACGTTTACGGTGCTATCAAGGACAACAACTCTACCTTTGGCGACGTTGATGAGTGAGTATCCATCGTGTGAAAAAAGAAAAAAAAAAAAATGACATTGCTTCACTTCAAATTGTTCTAACCAGCTATGCGCGCCATGTAGGTTCATCAGATGGCGTGCGGCTCTCATGGAGCTGGGCGTGCAGCAGCTCAATCTCAATGATATCAAGGAGCCCCTTCCGGAAGATGGCTCCGACCCTTACCAGTTGATCCAGGTCCACGACTACAAGTCGGTCAGCTTCTTCCGCATGGACCCTGTCGTCAAGGCTGCTACCCAAAAGACCATTGCCGTCTTTGCCACGGGCTACCCAGAGCTGCTCTATCACAAGTACTTTGTGAATGTTCCCGCCATCATGGGATGGATGTTTGCCGCCATGAAATTTGTCCTCTCGGCTGCCACCTTGAAGAAGATGCACCCCATGGCCTCTGGCACCTCTTTGGTCAATGAGCTGCCAGCCCTCGCCACTTCTCTGGCTCCAGAGTATGGAGGCACTGGCCGTCCTGTCCAAGAATCATTGACATTGGCGATGGCTGATGTGCCCGAGGAGGCCAAAGAGGAAGATGCTCCTGCCGAGGCGGAGAGCAAGCCTGAAGGAGACAAGCAGGAGGCTTAGGCGAAAGAGGCTGGGGCTGGGGCTGGGAGCCTCGCACCAGAATGCAGAGGCGGCAGAAAATGCTTAGATGAGAGGGAAGGCTACTTTTGAGAAAGCAGTCTAGGGCATTCCCCTAGCTGAATCGCCGCTCATATCCGCGCTGCATCTTGTGAGAAGAAGAAGAAGAAGAAGAAGAAGAAGAGGAGGAGGAGGAGGAGGAGGAGGAGGAGGAGGAGGAGTGCATGCTTTGTTTTCCTTTGTCTTGTCTTGTTCTGTCTTGTTCTTTTTTGATGCTGTTCGTCTCTTTACGAGCGCGGGCCTTCAACCTGCTAGCCAGCCATGCCCCATTTATGCTCGTAATACCCCGATATTTTGGCATGCACTCAAATATTGTGCATTAGATTCCCATTTTTGACAGTTGGCTATTGACAGGTGCGACGTCTGCTAGAGACGTGGTTTAAACTATGAGCTTGATATTGGTAGTTATGTAGTACCAATTTCTCCAACAGTCACTCTCGTTAGGTACTTGAAATGCCTCTTTACTGTATTGTGTCTGACTTGCGGTGATATTTCGAGTGATGCTTTCCGTACACGTCTATTTCCCTGCCGAGTCACTCTTACTAGGTAGCGCCTATTCCTCTTGTATTGAAGAATATAGTCACTCTATAAGTTTGCGAGATCAATTTTACATCTGACTTGGATGCCGGGAATTCATTCCACGTCCTTTACGCGCCAACAATGAGCAGTTCGCCTCCAGGTCTCTAGTTCATGTAGCCACGCCGTCAATTTGCCACATGCACCAGCGGATGGTACCTTGGAAATCGCAGCTTTATAAAAAAAAAAATTGTCATGGGATGGTAACACAGTCAATTTTACAGCCCTGGTAATTTTGGTCTCTAGTGCCAAAGATCCTAGCAGGCGAGTGATTATTTTTTGATGATAGTGCTGTGGCGTTCACCTTCACCGCAACATATCAACTCGACTACAAAAGCAAGAGTGCGACTGTTTTGGAGGCAAAAAACATCGCCGCTGTCATGGTAAATTAGAGATGTTCAGTTGGAGTCTATGCTTCTATGTTTGGGCATTTTTATTAGTTGGCTAGGCCGAGCATTGCAATTGCGTCAGCCTTTATCGTGATCGTGGTATCGTCAAATGAGAAACGGAGCTGGGATGAGGAGGACAGAGACATTTTGACTCAGGCTGAGGCTGGAAACCCTGCAGCCGGTGAGCGCCATGCGAATACGTCTGCGGATCAGATGATGCTATCGTTGCCGCTCTGCTGCTGCTGCTTTTTTTTTTTTCTTTCTCTACTGGCTGTTGTCGTCGTCAATGATATCCGTGGGGTTGAGTGAGTGTTTCGTTATATGAGAAGACGGTATTTTGTAGACTGAGAGAGCATGAAACAGTCAACAGCAGCCAAGAAAGCCCAACGATGAGTTATCACCAGATGATTGATCGGCGATAGCACAAGTAGGAGAGGTTGTAAAATTTTAATTCTATAGGAGACGCAAATCACACCCTACCACAGACACGACAGCCTGGAATGTTGGGGGCACATCACATATCATCCAATTCTTTTGCTAGCCTTGCCGTCATTTTATTTTATTGTGTCATGTGTTTTCTTTTTTTTTATCGGCCGTCCTTGATTCACTGGCTCCTTCATGATACATTCATCGTTGCATCGGCTGGGATAAGGCTATTTCCCCCAACGCAGGGAGACAAGGAGGCATTATAATAGGCTCGTCAACAGGTGCGGAGTAAGAAACAAGGCAAGGCAATACCAAGCGAGGCGAGGTCGGAGATCTATCCAGCTACTCAAGGGAGGAAATCAGGAGAGGACTCTGAAGCTTTTTTTTTTTTTTTTTTTTTTTTTTTTTTGGTAGTTTTCCTGCTGGGATGCAAATATTGGCCGAAACCAGGTTTAGTATTTAGCCCGAACGCCTCTCACACTCATTTTTCAGCCGCTTGCCAACTTTCTTTTTTTTTTTCTCCTCTCTCTCTGTGTGTGTGCTCAGCTGGCTGTCGCGTTTAATCTTCCCCTCTGCATCTCGGGAGAGAGGTTCTAGACACTTCTTTTTGACACACACTTCTCCCGGCAATCCTGGATACAGCCCGGGGCAGAGTCAGATATATATCAAGCAGGCTCGTTCAGCCGCGGCAAAGAAAGACTCGCTGTGGTCTATAAGAAACGAGAGCTGAGCTGTTTCTTTCAAAAATTCTGCTTGAAGAGATTGCCAAACATACTTATTGTGCGTAAGTGGCAGAAGATACAACACATACACACGCCCCAGGAAAATCAAGCAAAGGAACGAGACTAGAGACTCAAGAGGACAAATATTGGCCTGCTTACGCAATAGTCTCTCGTCATCTTGTCCAGTCGTCGACTTTGCATTCACATTCACGCAAGTGACTGACGCTCTCCTCCTCCAGTTCCGGCGGTTTCACTGCCTCTGCCTCTGCCTCTGCCTCTGCCTCTGCCGAGTACCCCTCGCCGGCTCCCAGCACTTTCAGCTTTGGATTTGTTTGTCTCATTGCTTTTTGGCTACCGTTTGTGGCTCCCTCCACCGGTCCCAACCACCCCTGGAGCCCGGCAAAAAGGCCTTGGCTATTTTCGTTGATAGTAAAAAAAAAGTGGCTGCTCGTCGCTCACCTTCACTTTCAGGACCCCGGGCGTCTTGTCTGAGAGTGCCATTCATCACTTGCACGGCACACAAAAGCACGCACTCGCTCTCAGGGTTGATGAGAACAAAGATCATTCTATGCTCCCAATAGCTGTCGACTCTGACTCGCCATCTCGCTCACGCTTATTTCGAGGCCGGCAGAACCATCCACGCGCAATATAAGTCGCGCACGTTCACTTGACGCACACATGTTCAGACATCCACAATAATCTCCATCCGTCCAGCATCCTCCGCGTTTGATATACACAACAGACGGGTTGTAAGAGAGAACAGTCTATACCAACTACTGCCCCTTCATGTTAAAATAAAAAAGAAGAAGAAAGAGAGACAAGAACAAAACACGGCCGTGGTAACTGCTGCGACTCCGTCCATACATAGCCTGCTGCTCTTTTCCTATCGCTGCCTGCAAAAGGAGCTGTTTATAATCCCGTGGCCTGCCCTTCGTCCTAACGGCCTATCCGCCTTGCTTATCTGCTAGTCCACGCGCGCACCCGCGTTTTTCTGTCAACTTTGCCGACTAACATCGACGTCGAACCTTTTCCCTTCTTCATTCTTCCGTTGCCTCTCAGCCAGCAGCCCGGCTACTTTAGCTCAGCCTCGCTGTTCCGCCTCCGCAACCTTGATTGTTGTTGTTCTTTTTATTCTTTTTGCTTTCTCCTCTTTTGATTGGTTCCCCAGCATCTATTCCTTCTTGTTTCCTTCATTCCTCACAGACATATTCAGACGCACCGCATATCCCCTCTCTTTCTACTCCTTTTTTTTTTTAACCTGCTCTACTTGTTACTTTGAGTTTTGCTTGCTAGCTGGCTTGCGTGCGTGTTTCTCCTCCTCTCCCACTCACAATCCGTCGACAATCGGTGTGCGTATGCGGGTGCACATGTCGCCATAAAGCCTCGAGAGAAAAAAAAGAATCACACATCTCCCAGCCATGGCCTCGTTGTCGCTGTTTGTGGAAAGCAGCAGCAGCCTGGCGTCTTCGGCCGACGAATCGTCCAACCTCGCGTCGTCCAGCTCGACTCCTCCCACGACCGTCACCGACAGCGACTCCCTGCACTCGGACACCCCCAAACACGATGTCATCGCCGTGATTGACGACTCAACCGTCGTCGCCGTCGCTCCGCCGCCGCTGCCCGTGGCTGAAGTGCCGTCGCCGCGACGGCCGCAGAGGGCACGTGCCAGTCTGCCCGTCTACAATCTCGCAAAGCTCAGCGGCACGGCCGCGCATGGAAAGAGAAGGGCCAAGGGCGACATCGTGGCCGACCGCCGCAGACGTCGCACCATTGGCGGCACCGCGCTGGCTGCTGGCGACGCCGACGTCGGGGCCGCGCTGGACACAAGCATTGACGCGTTGGGCCTCGCCGCTGCGAAGAAGACGCCGCGCGCACAGCGCCTGGCGCGACCCTCGCCGCGCTCGCTGCGATCCGTGGCGCGTCTCGGCGGTCCAGCTGGCGGTGATGCCGCCGACTCCCCCGTCTCGTCTGCCGCCACCAAACTCGCCGCCATTGTCACCAAGCGAGGGCGCAAGCCCGTCGGCAAAACCGGCGTCAAGATGTCCCGCGAGCTGCGCCGCCTGCAGGACACCAAGGAGTTCAGCCACATCGACGACCGGCCCGTCGTGCACAGCGTCTGGTCCAATGGCAAATACATCGACCCCAACCGGCCTGTTGAGCGCCGGCGGCCGCGCAAAAATGCAAAGGTCGACAAGTCTGAGATCGAGGTCAAGCAGGAGGAGCCGGAAGAGCCTGCGCCCCAGGTCAAGAAGCCTCGAGTCAAAAAGTACATGGACCACGGCCTCTATTCCGGCCAGGACGTGCCCAAGGACATGGTCCGAGGACTGACGGCGGCCGAGAAGAAGCAGCTGGCGCAACTGCCCGAGCTGAGGCCCCGCAAAGAGAACAAAGTCATGCCTGCGCCCATCTTTGGCGGCTTCCGTACTCTGCTGGCTGGCCGCGACTTCAAGCTGCCATTCCATGTGTGCAACCCGCTACCGCCGGGCCAACCCAAGCCCGACGAGTGGAAGAAGATGACCAAGAGTACGTGTTCGAATCTTGTATTGCTTGCGTATTTCGTAGCATAGTCTCGCTTACTGACAAACTTCCCCCCTTTCTTAGACCGATTCATTGGCGAATCCAAGGAAATCTGGAAAAAGATGCCACACATTCTCGATTATCAGTCCAAGTGCGTGTGCAAACCAGAAGACGGATGCAGCGAGAGCTGCCAGAACCGAATCATGCTCTACGAATGCGACGAGACAAACTGCAATATTGGCAAGGCCTTTTGCACGAACCGAGCATTCGCCAACCTCACAGCTCGGCGAGCTAGAGGCGGCAAGTACCGCGTCGGAGTCGAGGTGATCAAGACGTCAGACCGAGGCTATGGCGTCCGCAGCAATCGCTGCTTTAGGCCCCACCAAATCATCATGGAGTACGCTGGTGAGATTATTACCGAAGAGGAATGTGAACGACGAATGAATGAGGTTTACAAGGATAATGAGGTATGCCAAAGCTCTCTCCCAGCTCTAGCTATGTGTCTCTACAAATGTTCGGTTGGCTAATTTCTCTCTCTTCTTTTCTTGCCTTTAGTGCTATTACTTAATGAGCTTTGACCAAAACATGATAATTGATGCTACCACGGGCAGTATTGCTCGATTTGTAAATCATAGCTGCAATCCCAACTGCCGCATGATCAAATGGATCGTCTCGGGGCAGCCTAGGATGGCTCTTTTCGCTGGCGATAAGCCCATCATGACCGGCGAGGAGCTCACGTATGACTACAACTTTGATCCCTTCTCAGCAAAGAACGTGCAAAAGTGTCTATGTGGGCAGCCCAATTGTCGGGGAGTGCTGGGGCCCAAGCCCAAAGGAGTCAAGCCCCCTCCCAAGGAGAATCCTGGCAAGGGAAGAGGCAAAGGCAAAGGCAAAGGAGGGAAGCGGAAATTCAAGGACCTGTCTGGGAATGAGGAGAATCAGGACCCCAACAACAAGGCGAAGAAGCGCAAGATTCAGGACAAGCCGAAGCCTATCAGGACTCTCAAGGCCGTCAAGGCATTAAAGCCCGTCAAGGGGCCAAAGGTCAAAAAGGCGCTGAAGCCAGCCAAGACAGTGAAGCCTGGCAAGACGTTGAAATCTATCAAGGTGGTAAAGCCAAAGGTTGCCAAGGTTGCCAATGTTACAAAGCCCAGAAAGACGCTTCAGCCCGCAAACGCAAAGACAACCAAGAGGCCATACTCAAAAGTCAGCATCAAGCTGGTTAAGAACACAGCAACGACCAAAGGCCAGCGAAAGAAGCGAGAAAGCACCACCATCACCGTCAGCGGGGCAGCCTCTGGCCTTTCTGTTTCAGTATAAGAGTCGAATTGGGGGGAGGATAATTTCTTTGGGGAGTGCATTATTTCTGCCATTCTCGGGGGTCCGAAAAGATGCGATTCAACATGGCTCCCTGGCCTCCTCGATTGCATGACGTTATAGACACTTATTTGCGGGCTTTTCTTCTTCTGGTTCATCACGGATTTCATGTAATGCTGCTGGTACTTCCTCATATCAATTTCTAGGTGGGCAATGGCTTCTAGGAGATGCTGGGCTAATCTTTTCTCTTTTCTCCCTTTAACTTTTGTGTTTTTTTTTTTATCTTTATCCTTTTTCTTCTCCTTTGCTTTTTTTCTTTTTCTTGGATTATCAGGCCACTTTGTGATAGAATTTTTTTTTTTTTTTTTTTCACTATTCTTAAGCTTTCTTGTATTTTTTTTTCTTCCTTTCTTTCTTCCTGTTCTTTTTGATGGCGAAGGGGTGAGGGATGAGTTGCAAAAAAGGGTTTGCTTTTTCGAGTCTCTGGAATTTTTGCTCTTGCTTGTCTAAGTGTGTGTGTTTTTTTGTAGTACAATATTTGGAGTTAGAGGCGATTTATCATATACGCGGTAATGAGAGCTGATGATTTGGTGTTACGTCCATGGGTTAAAAACTCGAGTGAATAATGACTTTTTTGTGCTGTATGCCTTTAGGTAGAAATTGGGATGAATGCTTACCAATGGCTATACAAGAAGTAAGGAGTGTAGACACAAAGCAGTGGCCAAGCAAGTCCAAGGTTTACTCAAGATGTTGGGCCCAATATAATCATCCTCCGCGCCATGATTTAGTCGGCATATCGGCCACAGGAAGCAAGTTTTGGCCTCACATCTCAAAGCCTTTTCTCGAAACCGCCCTGTATTGGACGAAGTACGGAACTTTGCCGTATTAGGTTCCTTTGAAGATGGGAAATCACGGTATTACGAGAGACAGATTACGCCGCAGTGCCAAAACAAACCTCACGACAATAGCAAAAGAGTCCTAACTATGCAAGATACAATATAAAACAGTACTGATATTGTGATAGATATAGAGAGTACTCGAGGTGAATATCTACATGACCCGCATCACTAGCTATCATATACTGAGCCCCAATTCTCCAATATTGGACTAGAACTGGTAACTATCGAGACAAGATTGTCGGAAATATATAACCCATTTAGGCGGCACCGACAGCGGCCTGGCAGAGAAGATCTTGGCCGGCCTAGAGACGATATATAACTTAGCATCACACCAGACAAATACAAGTTCTGGGAGTGGCGATTACTTACGATGGGGAGAACGCAGCAAAGAGCCTGGTCGCCAGTCTTGGCACAAATGTTCTTGAAGTCGGCACCGTCACGGGGGGTTTGGGAGGCTGTAGGACATCAGTTTGAGAACCATATTCTGTCAAAGTATCTTGCGTAGCCGTTGCTTTTAACTTACGGACTTCGCAGCCAAGGCCGATAATGCCGAGGAGCTGGGTGTCACAGCACTGGGGGTTGCTGAAGAGGCCGTCAGGGCAGATGCTACCGCCTCCGGTGCGAACTTCAACAGGGCCAGCAATGGCAACGGCGGCAAAGAGAGCGGCGGCAGTGAAGAACTTCATTTTGAATAGGTTTTTTTTTGGTGGAATATTCTCAGAGAAGAGACGGTAAATTTGTCAGAGTAGATGAAACTGAAGAGTAGGCTCAGGCGAAAGCTAATGATGATGAGGATAGAGAAGAAGAAAAAGACATTCCATGAGAGCAGGAGACGTCCTATTTATATTTCACGGACACCACTTCCATTGCTTAATATTCCCTCGAGAAGAAGCACTTCCTTCGGCGAGGCAACACAAACACAGAAGCTGTATGCATCCCTACCTAAGTCTATCACCTTGGCACTCTTTCCCCAACAATGTTTAAGTGGACCATCTCAGCCATCCCACTACATTATTTGCTTTTTTTTTTTTTTTTTTTTTTACATTGGTACCGTATCACCAATGTACGCTTTGCGGTGAGGTGGATATCTCGCATGCAGTTGTGCAACAACTCTGACCAAAGGGGGGAGGGCTCCGTTGCCCGGTTTCCTTTCCTTTTTTTCTTTCAGGTAATAGCACAACGCAGGTTGGAATCCTGAAAGGAAAACTGGGTCAGTTCATCATGAGCCCAAGTAAGTCCCAAATCAAGCAGGATTTTCATTGTGGCTGTTGTCTATCCATCTCATGGCCAGAGGGGGAAGGCTGTATAGCAAAATTGACTGTGTAGCAAAGCCATTACATGCTACGAGGAGATACAATGTCTGTAGTGAATCCCTAATTCGAAATCTGCATTATGGTTGAGTATCCCATGCTTGAAGCAACGATGAAGAGACTCTTATTCAGGTCTCTCTACGGATAGTTTGGGTAAAGAGATGCTGAGGTCGAAGGATTCATCGTCTGTGCAAACTTGGCCTCGGATGGTGTCCGCTTACCCACTCCGAATGCATGGCACAGATGAACATGCCTGACTCGTGAAATGGATATTTTTTGCTTCCTTCTGACCGATCCAATCAGCCAGAATGATCATTCATGGTAGCCTCGGTCAATACAGATGGAAAATAATTCTGAACACGATTAGCCACCGTGATAATGGCAGTCATGCTGTCAGTGAGCATCTTCAAAAACTTGAGAGGGACAAAAACTACTAAGGATTTGTAATCTATTTTATTACTTGCTTCGAACATTTGGAAAAGAATTTACACTAATTACAAACATGAATGGACATGCCCCAGGACTCCAGCTTCCTCCAAAGCCAGCATCGCACCCCATACTGTATGTCCTCACAAAACTCAGCAGTGGATATCCCCAGAATTCAACCATGTTTTGATCATAATACCCAATAGAGTAACCGGATTATCCTAGCACAATACTACAGAGAAAAGAGAGGAAAAAAGGGGGGGAGTAGAAAATAGGAAAATAGCAAAATAGGAAAAAGAAAATGAGTGATCCACTACCAACTTTTATGAAGAAATATAGTAGACACTTGTTTCAAGGCTCAGATTCTATTCGTAGGAGACGTTGCCGCAGCCCCAGGCATCACAATCGTTCTATTGGTAGTCCAGATGATCATATACTGTATCTAGTATCACAGATCCGAGCCAACCAGATCCTCTTGCAAGGGTTCTCCCTCTACGGCCCGTCGGGCCTGCAGCCGGCCCCCACTCGGTGAGTAGAGATGAAGTGTATGGCCGCTCAATTATCGCAAATCAAAAGGCAGAGGCCGTGTTCCTGGCCTGATTTTGGCGTCAGTCAGGCAGCACTCTCTGCGCAATGAGAATTATGCAGTGCGACAAGTACCTACTGGTATGTAGAACTCGGGATCCGTGTCCCCCTGCTTGCAAGCGGCACAAAGCTCATCTAAACACGGGATATCCCTTGTTCAGCTGGACTTCAGCTCTCCTCGGCTCCCTGAGTCCTGAGGTCATGGCATCATATGATATGTGACTGCCTGTAAGCAAAAAACGCCACTTTCCCAGATCCGCTCAAGAAGCGAATCGGGAAGCATGGGAGCTAGGGAACAAGTTCGAGGCAAGCCACTCCAATCTATTACTCTATCGTACCTACCTAGATAGGTACTTGGAGTGTGGGATTGTTTCCCTGCAGTTTCCCTTGCCATGGTGCTGCACATCACCCATTGCTCTTGGCAACAACAAGGTCTTCGGGCTTTCAACCCAACACAACTGGCATCCAACGCCACATACATGCATGGCGTGGAGCTATTCTCAGCGTCTTTTGAGTATGCGTGCGTGGGGGAGAAATGACTGTATCTATTTGATACCTAGTAGTGGTATTCATTATTCACACGAGTGGCATTTGATAGGTTGGGAGCTACAGCAGTGCTTACCCTGCTATTAATAGTCGTGGCGATACTTGCTGGCTCATCGGTGACGTGCTGATCTGGTCATTGGCCGGACGTCCAAGAAGAAGCCGACGAAACTACGAAAAGCATCACAGGACAATAATATGTGTACTCTCTGAAGCTCCGTCAAGTCTATCTGCCAGTGACAGCCTCCCTATCTTCCCATATGTTATCCAATCATTCTGGTGCTGCTCGGCGGCCTTGTGTTCGTGAGCTTAGCACATCTGAATAATGGCAGTACTTGGCCCGCCACGATGGCCCGGTTTATCGCGGACTCTTGCATGGGCCGGGACATGAAACCGAAAAATTCCTCGGTAGGTCGCATCCCAGCGGCTATTCTGTTCCGAATCCGTCGCGGTGCATCAAATTGTGGCTGCTCTCCGTAGCAATAAACAAGTATCGCGGACCATGTTGTCCGCATATAATCCAGGCTGGCATCACATTGGCCCAGCCTTCCCAGGCATGGAAATGAAACCGGGGAAGAGGACACCTGCCAGTAGAGAGAGCCTTGCCCTTGGCATGGGGTCATTAGTAACAAGTGGGTATTTTCAGCTACCAATTATCCAAGTGTCGTAATGAAAACCTCAGCTCTGCACGAGGCACTCCCGAAGCAATTCCATTGGCGTGAAAATAGCATGGGTGGTTTTCGGGCTACTGCGCCAAGTTTAGGGAGGTCGTCCACCTATATGGGTGTCTCGAAAGTCACTCGATTCGTCCAATTGTGTGCGTCCAGCATAGTCGACGTCGCCCTCTGGGGTGAGACGCCCACATTCACGAGCTACTATAAGGGACGGAGAGAGTCAATTTTGACAGGTGGAAAATCTCAAGCTGTTCTCAGTGGGAGTAGTAAAATAATTAATTCAAGTCGCGTGATGGCTGTCAAGGTGATGGCAATCATTGTGATATTCATCAATGCAGGGATATCTTGGCCATCAGGCAGTGTTTCATGTTACATCAGCTACTCAAACGATAGTAGTGATACTCGTATGGTAGATTAGGTACTATCAGACGCAGGGAGGATCGCACAGACATTATACAGATGACTGGCAGCAAGAGTAGTGGAAGAGCTGTACCTACCCTGCAATTTCGAAAGATGGAATGGGGATTAAGAAGATATTAAAGGTTTGAAAGTACAGTGCAGGAGAGGGCAATGTATAATCACAAAGGAGCCTGAAAGGAGCCTTTTCATGGTCAACGCGTGATACCTAAGGTATGCCAATTGTGAACCCTCTCTTTTGGCTCCTTCAATCTAGCTGGTGGCCCAGACTACTGCTCAACTCGCTCTGCCAGCGCGCCGTTGCCAGCGTAAACAAGCAACGTCGATCAGTGCCAAAATCGAACATGGCATGAAGACGCATGAAGACGAATGGAAATCTTTGCTCGTATTCAGTATCGAAATGTCCTGGAAGCTCAATCCCACTGGCATGTGAGCTCGATATTACTAATTCGCCATTTCAAGGTCCGCGATCTCGATTCAATGACATGTAAAGTGGGGGCCACTCACATGCTTGGCAGCTGTGGTAAGATCACAGGCTTCGCTCAGAATCACCAGGAGAATGAAGCACACGCCTTATTGCGTTGTAGTGACATTGTAGGCTGCTGCCATTCACTTATTGTGCATCGCAATGCGAATTGCTACAGTTTAATACGTCCTTAATCTCGATTGCCTTGGTACTATACCCTTATAGTTCTATATTTACTGTCTACAGTCATCAAAAGGTGCTAGCTATTATGGTCCAACGGTTAAGACATCAGTTTGTGGTATAACTACAAACCACTGAAGACCGAGGTTCGACTCCTCGTAATGGCACATTTTTTGCCCCTCGCACATCTATCCTTTTTTGTAAGCTAAGATCTCCGAGGTTCTTTTTTTTTTTTTTTTTTTTTTTTTTTTTTTTTTGCTACGACAAGTTCATTTATTTCCTTTCATTATACTACAAACCGTGACTGTTAGTTTGATGTCTACTATATATACTACATATATAACTCGTCATTAGGCAATATGTTGTCAGGAATACTGTTTGAGACTGTTGTAATTACGATGCTACATGGGAGGTCGGCATTTGTGTATCCGATATATATACTCACTCATCGGATCACACTATACTCATAATGGAAAGAAGATCCGCCATTACAATTCCATTTCTCTTCAATATATAATAATAGGTCTTGTACTTTATGATAAAAGCTCGTAAATCACGCCCAAGAAGTCGGCGAATAATGGCTCACGCAAGAAGGCAGTGCAGCGTCATGTGAAATAATGGCATCTGTCATCTAGGCTTCACAACTTACCCAATACACTAATTGATGATGAAGAAAAAAAGGAAAAAGGGAACGTCACGTCTTCACAGCCACATCTCCGACTTACCAAGCTCTGTTCGCCTCATAATAACTGGCAGCATCAGCACCATTGACTTTTTTTTTTTTTATTCATCAATCCTGCGGTTAAATTTGAGAAAAGCCCTTATTCATTTAATTTTTGCTGAGCCCTTTTTACTATTTGGTAGCATCTCACCGCTACATTAGGTAGGCAAGGAGAGGCGAGGCGAGGCTTAGCCACCTGCAGTTATAATCAAGAGCCTCATTAAGTGGATTCGAAGATCCTTTCTCGCCCAAGCACCGGGAGCTGCATCTAACAAAGATTTAGAGGCGAGAAATGCCAATGTATTGTCTGTGAGCGGTTGAGTTCATCTAGGGACGGGGTGTACGGAGCTGCTTTGCGGGAAGAGCCTTCATTCGTTTAAGCAATCATGACGCAGCGCATACATTTTCATCCAAGTATTTTAAAGTATTTAATAAGGATTATATTAAAATGAATGATCTAATTCCCAAGACACCGATTTAAAAACAAGTCTATCCGCCATGGTACCAAAAGGAGTGAAGCAAACAGTTGGCCGTTAAGTGTTGCATCTCAAATTTTTGAAGACGAGCCCCATCATGCGCCTTTGATTGCCTCTCTTGGCTCGTGGACCAGCCCAATTTGAGATTTTTCCGCCCCGTCGTAACATGATAGGTGAAAAGTCGATTTGTGATGAAATCCCTTCAGGTATGATGCCGATAATGTCCTCCTCTTTCTGCACCTTCAAACAATAAACAAGCATATTAAAAGAGTGAACACAAAGAATGGCAAGAAATAAGATGTATGCTGTGAATCTAATTCTAATAGAGGACCGCTTTGCGTGCCAAAGATTTGACGAATGATCTGGTAGGACATTTGAAGAGTTTTGCGAGGCCAATTATGTATGACCTGGACAAGTAGATGCTGGCGTTCATGTTCAAGTTTGATGCCATGTAGCGCCATGAGCCGTAAGTGTTTGTAACAAGGCCATCAAGCCTTTGCAGGTCCCACTGAGTCAACAAAATATTTGCATTGTCCGCAACGGCGATGCTGGCACGTTAGCTCAAGGCACTGCATCGTGGTCTGATAGACTAGCCCGCCCATGCCACATCTACAGCACTCCCAAGTATGAACTGTTTCACCCATTGTTATGAGAAAAGCAGCAGCTGAAGTAGTTTCTAGAAGATTGGTTTGAGGTTTTTATTCGAAGAATGGAGGAGTGATGTAGAGGTGCTGGTTTCTGAGTTTGGAGGTTGCATGTTGCTTTGGATCTAGACGTGACTTATATATCTAAGTCCCTAAGTTCCATTGATCGGAGACCTTTCAGACGTCTGCCTCTTTCACTAGCTGCGTAAATACAAAAGAAAAGAAAAAAGGCGAAACGGCGCAGAATTGCCAGCCATGATTCGGCGAGAGAATGGATATCGACATGGTTTGTCGGTGGCCGTCATATAGGCAATCGGTAGCCTGCCGGCAGCCCAAAAATTAAAGTGTAAAATTTTGAGAATGAGACAGGACAAGTTGAGACAGAACCCTTCTCACCGAATCCTGACAGTTATTACAGCGACGGAAGAACGATTAACGTAATGGTAATCATGAAGAGGACTGAAGTCGAAGTAAGGCGGAACTGCGCCTGCGCCTGCGCCTAACCCAAACACCCTGCCTTACAGAGCGTCAGGGTCATGTGAAGGAGTTTTCGGGATTCGAAAGCAGGCAATACAATCTACGCAGAATAGCAATCATCTGGATCCGTGCTTAGTAGTTTTGCGCGAGAGACCAGCGAGTTCTGCGCCCCCTTGCTGGCTTTTGGCCGATCTCTTTCCGAGCCTTCGACGAGGCTTTGCCAAGAGTGCATCTCGATATCGATTTTTCCTCTACAACGAAAGCAGAAAATTTTCCAAAGGTAATCAGTCTTTGGGGTGGCCGTTTTTACTCCTTTTTTTTTTTTTTTTTTTTTTTTTTTTTTTTTTTTTTTTTTCTTTACCTCTATTTTTTCTTCTATATAACGTTACGTCGTCTTCGGGAGATGTCGAGGAAACCATGGTCAAGACTACCGAACTGACCTAGAAGAAAAGCTCTTCTTCAGTATACAAGTCGAAGAGACGAGAGAGAGCTTCCATCTTGGAATTTTTTTTTTTTAAAAAAAAAGAGATGAGCGGTTCGCTTTTGCATGAAGTGCGATGTTTTGCTTGGTCACTAAAGAATAGCTTAAATAGCATGACGTCTCGCACTTGGTCGTGAATGTCTTCACAGCAATCGCCTGAGATGAAGACAAAAGAAGATGAGAGAAAAACAAATGAGCAGCATGAGGCGGGACGGTTTATATATCATATTCAAGACGCAAAGAAGCTACGTTGCTACGCCATAGCTGTCACAAAGGCTGGGTAGGCGTTGGTAGAGCCGCATGATGCCACTCCAACATCCTTAACGTGGACACCATGAGCACGGATGAATGGACAGACAGATGGGTGGGATGAAGCCTCCTTTCTCCAAAATGATAACGTGCGGCTACATGTTGGGCTAAGCAGGAGATTTGGGTGTGCTGGCGTTTATCTAGGGTATGTAGTAGGCGGGACTATGTTGCCGGGCCATGTTATGCTGTAGGACTAAAACAGCCTTGCATGAGCCTCATATTGTGGGGTGGGCATACGGGGCGGGGATCTAGCAGACGGCAAAGCACGTCCACAGTATGCACCGAGCCGAGTACTAAGAGTACTGTACAGTGGCAGTATTCCGCGACAGTGGATGCAAAGGAGGAAAAGAGTTGTAGAACAGGGATGGTGTTGAGTGCTGGATGCCACTATTACTACAAGCTTGACCAGCATCGGATGCTAGAATTCTGCTGCGGGTTTGAAATTCGGAGACTTGCCAGTAACAGCAGGGATTTTAAATTAGGGACGGGAAGTGGCCAGGATTCGCAGCTGACAATGTCCGTGGCGTCAGCCTAGTGACGGTACCGTAATAACATGCTTGGACACTAATGTAGTGCGTATATGTTAGAGGAGACCCGCCCAGGATCGGATCGCATCTGGTAATTACAGATTATTGTATCATTCCCCCCATTGGCAGCTTTTCTTTTCTTCCAGTCCTCAACACCGAAGCTGAGCAGAGCAAGCTGCGATCATGATACGGTCGCCATGCCGCGTCCGCATCATAGCACTCGCGCTGAGACGCGTTGGGCGGTGCGAATCATTCCTTTGTTCATCGTTGCGATTCTAGGCGTGGCCACCTACAGCGTGGTTGCGAGACTCTGCAGTAAGTTTGAATCTGGATCTGAATCTGAATCTCTCGAGATGGTGGGCGAAAGAAGAAAAAAAAAAAGAAATCAAATCCTGACCAGACTCTGCTTTTTTTCCCCAGTTGATTACCTTTACAATGAAAAACATCAGTCCGGCGTTGTCACGGCGTTCCTCGTCCTCTATTTCCTATTCTTCCTGTTAATGGCCGCGGCCTATCTACGAACATTCTTTACAACCCAACTAAACCCGGGCCTCGTCCCCTTACCTCCCCGAGAGCAAACCGAGCGCGAAGCCGCCGAGAAGCTGCGAAAGCGAAGACACAAGCGCAACCGAGATGTCGAAGAGAGTGCCTACACCCCTCCCGACCCAAACCCGGACAGCCCGGGGCTGGAAGCCTTCTACAGCAAGGACGTTTTCGTGTGCGAGGTCGACGGCCGTCCTAAGTGGTGTTCAGAGTGCCAGCAGTGGAAGCCCGATCGCTCGCATCATTCGAGCGACCTGGGCCGTTGTGTGAGGAAGATGGACCATTTCTGCCCATGGGTTGGTGGCATGGTCTCTGAGACATGTAAGATTTGAAGCCCATACAACAGCCCAAAGAAGACGAATTTTGTTTTTAACAATTTGTTCCGTTGCAGCCTTCAATTTCTTTACGCAATTCTGCTTCTACACTGGCCTCTTTTGCGCCGTCAACCTGGCCGTGGGAGCGTATTCTTTCCGGCAACACCAACAGGATGGAGATCCAACCGACGGATGGGCACTCGCTGTCATCGTTCTAGCTTGCGTCTTTGGTACCTTTACGTTTGGTATGGCGCTTACTTCGATTCGATTCATCTTCCTAAACACCACAAACGTCGACATGCTTAAGAGGTCGAATGTGGTCGTCTTGGCCGTCCGCATCCCCTTGTCCACTCCTCCATCAATTAAATATCCAGTCATTGTATACCCTCTTCGGGGGCCGCCGCACCGTCCTGGATCCGATGGCCAGCCGCCTAGTAGCCAGTACGGCACCGTCTCTGCCAGAGATCAGCAGGCAGAGCGAAAGTTTGCCATCCTGCGCACGAAGCCGCGAGAAAACCCGTGGAATCTGGGCTTGAGAGAAAACTGGAAGTCCATCATGGGAGACAATATCATAGAGTGGCTGCTCCCCATTCGTCACTCGCCGTGCTGTAACCACGAAAGCATGGAGAGCGATTACAAGCTTGGGCCTCTGATATCCAGATTGAGGAAACGATATGGAGCTCCCGAGCTCGAAACTCCCACTCGCAGTGGACATGCCATCGAATTGCAGGATAGAACTGGCCGGCGCGCCAGTGATTGATTGACTGCCCCCTCTATCTGTCTATAATCATTCTCACTCCTTTCATCATTCCGCATCAGCAGGATTTCTACTTGTCATTGTTTTTCTCGCAAGGTGGCGTTGCATTGATTTCCAGCAGTTTATATCTGCTCTCTCTTCTAATCGATTCCCCTTTCCTTGTTTGTTGTATTAGTTATGGGCATAGACAAGGGGCCCCCTTTTGTGCAAATCATCCCTTTTCCTACGGTACATGTACACGTTCTTCATGAACGCGACCAAGGCGGTCGCCTTGAGAAATTTCCTTTAATTAGTATTTTGTTTTTGCTGGTCTAGGCTGGACGGGGAAACGCATCAAAAAATCGGGTTTCGCGTATGGAATGTTAGACACAAACACAGACACAACGATTAGCTGGCGGCGCTATGCAGCCGACGATCATGCATATACGGTAGCAAATCATCCCCTGGTATCGGTTTTTTAACGACTGGTCAATTTTTTTTTTTTTTTTTTACTTTTTCATTTTGCATTGGCCGCTCGCTTCCTCCAAAGAGAGACGGACACACACATGCCCTGCATGCTGCATGTCGTGATATGGGGTCATGGATAACTGAGACTCTCCCCTCATTTCTATGGTGATAAGGAGCTGGAGCCTTTACATGCAGGCATCTGAATGCATCGGCCCCATGCACGATTCTCCTTTTTGTCTCTAATTACCACCCCATCACTTCTTCCCTCCAGGAAAGAGAAAAGGTTAACCGCCGCCCCGTATCATGCATGAAGCACCGTATACACAGCCAATAGTGGCTTAATTGAGAGGAAGATCTCGCTGGTACCGCCTCCACGGCCATTTTGACTTGTCTCTCGCTTGAATACGGCGAGAATGCTCTCCGATTTGCCCTCTCAATCCATCACCCCTGTCCATCACGTACCGGTACATGCGCGACATCTCAAGGGCGGGGTCAAACTTGCTGCTCAATGAAAGTGGGTAATACAGGCCGCCACTGATACATCTCAAAGAACGGGCCGTCCTGTTCTTCTTGATGGCGTTATGCTCTTATCAAAATTCGCGTGGCTTGGGCTTGGCTACCATGTCAGTGCGTACCTCGGAACCTTGACGGAATCCTACTTCTAATAGCAAGCGAGCGAGTTTGGATAGTAGCATCGCGATGCTGTATACTGAGCCGTGACTTACAAGGGCGAGGGAAAAGTAGCATCTCTTGCATCAGCCAAAAAAGAGCTGGCTTGATTTCCAAATCTAGATAGTCTCTCATCAAAATTGGGGAAAGGAAAAAGACGCGCCTGGTGTAACCCAACATAACAGGTGGTTGCGCGAACGAGAGCCCTGGCCACACAGCCTAGGCGCCTATATCTGGCCTTGATTGTGAGGGAACCAAAGTCGACCGAGAAGCATCCCCACCGCCAGGGCAAAGGAGTCGATTATCAGAGAATCCTTCTGGCAGAAAGCCCCTCTTCCGGTTCGGAGGCTCCAGAATCTTGAATTATACGCGCCGCCTCTGCCAGGTAGGTAAAGAACTTTCAGGAAGCACAGGGCAAGTTTTGAGTGATGTACTAATCCAACGGTCTCAGTAAAAACATTGTATGCCGATTGACAAAGGAAAAAGCAATCAGCTACATCCATCTTCATTGACGGCGCTCTTTCACAATGGCATCCATTTTACCGGGCAGAGTCACGGAGAAACGCATGATGCAGATCCGCGCCAAATCCAAGCTACGAGAGAAGCTCGTACAGGTAATAGAGAAGACCGAAGAACAGCTGGAGATTGTGCACGAGCAAATCGACCTCCTAAGACAGAGAAGATCGGAAATCGACCGGCAAATCATCACCTATGATCAGAGACTGCGTCTAAGAGGCGAGATACAGGACAGCATCGCTGCCAGAGAAATCGAAGCTGAACAACTAAGAGAGCAGCTCGCCGTAGCGATCCATGAGCTGAAAGATTACGATGACATGATACAGAGTAGGGCACCAAAACATTCGCATTCGACCACTATAGAAGAGGAATATCGGTACTGAAGGTACGAGACACGAGTTTTTTTCTATTTGAGAAGAAAAGACAAAAGATGGGCTTGTGTTATACAAGACTCGATGTGGGCTTTTTAATCCTGCGATTCGGCGATAATGGAATGGAAATGTGGCGATTCTCCCAGGACTAGCAGTTTCAAAACAATATACAATTCGGTTTTCTTTTCGTGTGTCCTCTTCTAAGAAATGTAAAATAAATCTAAATCTATCCCCAAATATAATAAATTTAATATCCTTTCATCTTGCCGTACTGGGTTAACTGATATTAACTGAAGCTTTACCTATCAATAGTAGACGCATATTTTGATCTAGACTGGCAGTAGCTCTTGCAGCTCTATTATGTGGGGCTCTTTTCCATCTCAAACTACCTGGCAAGCGAAACTCAGCTTCGACATCGCTGCAAGATTGACGGAGCCACTGCCCGTCTCGTTTGTTTGAATTCATGCCATTTCTAATTTGAATCTACTCTCCGGTATCAACATCTGCTCGGGTTGCAACTTTCATGTCTTCTCCATCGACTGGTGGCGGCGCATCGTCACCGCTTCCCGATGCTCGCCGTTCACGCTTCACGTACCGTCAGCTTGCCCAGCTGTCGACTTACAGCGTCACCACTCCTCTGCGTGTTATTGCCCACATAGATCTCGACGCCTTTTACGCACAGTGTGAGATGATCAGGCTCGGGATTCCGGAAGATAAGCCGCTCGCGGTTCAACAGTGGTAAGACGCTCCCTGGCTGTTTTCCTGGTGTGAGAATCGTGCGGCTTGAAGCTAACTGAAATTTTCATATCCAAGGCAAGGTCTCATTGCCGTCAACTACCCAGCAAGGACATGGGGAATTGGGCGCCACTGCAACATCACAGAAGCCAAGAAACTGTGCCCGGATCTAATTGCACAACACGTTGCCACTTGGAGAGAAGGTGATGACAAGTGGGCATATCGAGATGACGCTGCCGCCAATATTGTAACGGACAAAGTATCCCTCGACCCCTATCGCTTGCAATCAAGGAAGATCCTTGCAACTATCAAAGAATCCCTTCCAAAAGACCTGCAAAAAGTAGAAAAGGCAAGCGTCGATGAGGTCTTCCTGGATCTCTCAGCCCAAATCCATGCCGAGCTTTTACGCCGCTTTCCCGAGTTGTCAAGTCCGCCTCTATCCGACGACGTGTCTCAGCATCTCCCTTTTCCATCCGCCGCAGCTTTAGATTGGCAAAATGATAATCTTATTGGCCTTGAGGAAGACGAGGAAGCCGTCGACCCCGACTGGGACGACGTAGTCATACTGATTGGCTCCGAAATCGTTCGCCGTGTTCGAGCTCAAGTGCGGGAAAAGCTAGGATATACATGTTCTGCTGGCATTGCCAACAACAAGCTGATTAGCAAGCTGGGCTCGGCTTTCAAGAAGCCAAATGAACAGACGATTATAAGAAGCCGAGCGGTAATGTCATTTTTAACGGAGATCAAAGTGACCAAGATGCGTAATCTCGGAGGTAAGCTGGGAGATCAAGTCGTTTCTACGTTTGGCACAGAGAGTATCAAAGAGCTTCGTGATATCTCGTTGGATCAATTCAAAGCAAAACTTGGCGATGAAACTGCCATTTGGTTCTACAACACTATTAGGGGCATCGATCATAGCGAGGTCAACTCGCGAACACAGATCAAATCTATGCTTTCAGCCAAGTCTTTTCGTCCATCGGTAAAGTCCTCCGAACAGGCAACCAAATGGCTAAGGATTTTTGCCGGCGATATTTACTCCCGTTTGGTGGAAGAAGGCATACTGGAACATAAGCGATGGCCACGTACAATCAATCTTTATCACCGTCACGCTGGGCAAACCCGCAGCAGGGGATGCCCAATCCCCACCGGAAAGCCTCTAGATGAGCAAGCTCTTTTTACCCTTTCCAAAGAGCTGCTTCATCAAATTGCTGCCGAGGGCGACACCTGGCCCTGTGCCAACTTGAGCTTGAGCGTTAGTGGGTTCGAGGAAGGCGTCAAGGGTAACATGGGGATTGGTGCTTTTTTCAAAAAAAGGGACGAGACCCCTCCTCCATTACGATCTTCCAATAATACCGAGTCTGAGAATGTGGCTATAGAGCAGCCGAGCAAGAAGCCCCGACTGGATAAGCGCAGTATCGAGCGATTCTTTTCCAAACAAAACACTGCTAGTCGTCAAGGCTCTCCCCATGAGACACAGCAGCTGAGCATCGATAAGCAGCAACCTGAGATTGCCGATTCTTCTAGGTTTGATCAAGAACAGAAAGAAGCGGGCATGTCGGAGGCGGAAACCAATACATCTAATCACGACTTGTCAGGCCCAGAAGATCCATCATATCCCACGGACCTGACCTGTCCCAGATGCAAAGCTAGCTTCGACGACGAGGTGTCGCTACAGAGCCACGAAGACTGGCACTTTGCCAAAGATATCCAGGATAGCGAACGTGTCAAGCCCGCATTTCCCGAGCAGCCAGCCACTTCCCGCAGCCATGGCCCGAAAGGCTCTGTCCCTGCTTCTAAACGTGGGCGCCCAAGATCAAAGCGCGAGCAGGGGCAAAGCAAGCTCAGGTTTGGATGAGCAATACACCACCACTACTGGTAGATGGACAGTTGTGATTCCACACCTCAGCATTATGCAAAACAAGACGACGAACCGTTTCCAGCAGAGTCTTAAAAATGAAGAAGCTAGCTAGGTGCGCTTGGAAGATGCTAAATCTTCTCTTGCATGATCAACAAGTCATGATGGCGAACTGTTTCTCGCAAGGACGGAACGCTCCACTACAGTTGGGCTCTCTATGTTGACCCCGTTGGTGCACTAGATGGGATAGACTTCAGCTCCGCTTGCCTTAAGAACAACATCTTCTACTGCTATGGGCTCGAGAATGGTAGGGAAATGCTCGTGCCTAATGGCATGCTAACGACACCACTACCATTGCGTGAACTGGGTATCACCAATCTCAAGCATGACAGAGCGAAGCGGGGAATCGGATGTTTTCGTCGCCCATAGTCTGGATTGCTTGCTTATACTACTACTCAAAGCTGCTTTCTTTGTAAAGCTTGTGGTCACCTGCTCTCTACTAAATCCAAAAAGCCACACGCCTTGACGAACTCTTCTGAGCGCGTATCTCAGATTGTTCATGCAGCGTGCCGTTATGGGGTAAATCGTCGCAACGCCATGATCGATAAGGTAATTCTGCTCCGTACTCCGTACTCAATTACTACTACCTAGTCTTATGGAGTAGGTACCTGCTCACAGCAAACAAAACAAGAGGCAAGGCGGAGAAGGGTGGCGGCCAGACCGCAAGGAAACAGCCGCATTATGCAGTCATAATATTGAAAAACACATTCCAGGACATGGATAATCAATCCCCATGCTGTCTCCAATGAGCATTGGTGGCAATCATGTCTGATGCTACCTTGAACGATTGGCCAGAGAGTGGACTCGCACGCCGCTAGCTGCATTGACTTGTTGTCGACCAAGCTTAGGCTCCAATTGGCCACAAGCATTGATACCCAACTCATCCAGCCGGCTTGCAGAGCTTTTCTGTGCCCCCCTCCTCCTTTCTGGCTGAGGTAATACATTGTCATTTGCTGGAGCGATCGTGAAGGACCGTCTGCAGCGTCGGAGCGGTGGCTGGAGCCGATGCTGCAGCTCGCAGCCCCCCTCATCCATCAAAGCTCAACTATGGCTACGAGTAAAACGACAAGAGGACTGAGCCTAGGGTGACACAGATCCGAGGATAGTTTTGGCGTGCATCCGGTGGTACCTATTAGCGTGTTCTGCAATAGAGACAGTACCTGGCCGTTAAGCGAGGTTCGTTGGCAAGCACATAGTCTATCTAGGTAGCTACTACATACTAGCTGTAGGCACCGTTGAAAGTTGAAAATATTGGGTGCCATATCGAATGCTGATCGGGTAAACCGATTTTGTAGAAGTGACTTTTTTTCTGCACGATATAATTCGTTCCCGGCGTCTCACCCTTTGCTTGGAGCAAGGGGAATATCAAGGGTATACTTGTACTTTTTCACTTGGCTTCATAAATTTTCTCGCCCTGCTCATAGTTTAGCCGTCTAAGCTTACTCTCTTCGAGCCCGACTTTGAATAAACAATGCGTGCCCAAGAGTAAGCCGGTTTTATCATGAGATCGCCACTTGGTAGCAGTATTCGAAAACTGACTGAAGGGGCAAGAAATGTGCGGCGGGCTTCTTGAAATTGGAGGGGTAAACGTAAACCGTTTTGCCTCCTACCTGGACATAGAGAGCCTCAAGTTGTAGATAGCACAACCTGTTTTGCCACAAGCTCCAGCTCAGGCCTCAAGACCAAACCGCATCATGTTATCACCAATGACATCTCCGGGGTCCATATCCCCGCTCGACCTTTCTCTGCACCGTAGGATGATGGCTTGGAGGGGAGAGAGAATGCAGTAGAGACGGTAGGCTGTAGGGACTGCACATACTGCACATCTCGCCAATCTGTGCAAAGGGTGCTATGTAGCCTGCATTTCGTTTGACGTACGTGGGCTAATTACCTATATAGGTATTAAACCTATATTATACCTATATAAATAAATATATATATGACATATACATATATGCATACCTACTCTACGCATGTATGCGCCGTGCGTACATGTACATTGCGGACGCAGACATGCAGATACGCAGGCACGCACGCGCAATGCCGCAGAGCTCACTCAGATTAGGAACTGCTTTGTATGTATTTACGCACTGCGACGCTGCTACCCGCGGATGGCGAATCAAAAAGACACTGGAGGGCCGAGATTGATTTGCTGATGAATCTGTACGTCCGAAATCGTCACAAAGAATGAATTCGGTGCGGGACAGCAGGAACGGCGACAGCGAAGCATATGCCAACCAGGAACCATCGACTTCGCCTAGCCGTCGGTAATCAGTGCTTTCCGCCGACTGGATATCGTGATGGATACGATGCAAAAGTGTATAAAATCAAAAAACCTGTTTGGTAAAAAAGCGGGAGACGATGTGGATACTGTACATTGAACAGGCACAGAGGCACCGGCGGCAGATGAGGAAAATAAAAAATAAAAATAAAAATAAAAAAGAAACACATAGGTATTTAAAAAAAAATCATTAAAGAAGATGTGGCTGCATATTCTCACAGCGGGTAGCAAGCAGGTGCTAAAAGCATATATTGCGGAATGGCTGGAATCGGTTGTACAGAAGCCAATTCTGCGCCTCGGTGTCAGAAATCGCTTCGTTCAACACGCAAAGGCTCCAGCCAGGCGACCCATTCGTCAGACCCGTCAGGCCATTCAACGGTGTTTGACGCGGCCCCTCATACACCTGCTCCATCCCCCTTGGGGCGACGTGCAGCGAAGCCCAACATCGACGACGTCTCGGGCGAGGCGAAGCGAGGCGCCTTTTGGGCTCCAGGACTGGCTGCTTCAAGGGCCTGGTCCATCAAATCGCCTTGACAAGCCGCCAATGGCGTCGAGCGTGCTTGGACTCGGGTAGGCACTGCTTATTAGGTGCTAAGTAGGTCCCCTAGTTGTGTCACCACCCAGGTACTAGGAGCAATACTACCGCTAGCCTGGGAATGAAGAAAAACGCCCTGCGTCAGGCCCTTATTGGGAGCCCGATCTTCGCCGCATATCGTCACCAGGACGAAAACGTACGTATTCGAGTGTGAAAGCAGCAGTTTCCAAACAATCATGAGAGCAAGAGGCGTCCAAAGAGGCGAGAAAGAGGCCTTGTTTTTCAATGCAGCGTGTGGCGTGTGTGTGCTTGAGCCGTATTACTCCGCGTGCTCCGTCTTGGTACTGCTTTTGCTGCTGTGCTTTTTGCTTATTATGTACCTGGTTGTGACTCTTGATGCCACATACTTGCCTGTAACTCACTACTTACTGTATGTAGTAGCATTATGTAGGAGTCAGCAGGAAGCTCCATCTCTCTCCATTCCACCTCGAGTCTTGTCCTATCCGGTTCTCTGCCAGCCCATCCTCCCCCATTTACGGAGGTGGTGGCCCAAGTCAGGCCAGACCAAGGCCATCCAGGCAGCCGATCACAGTCCAGCACCCACTAGCCCACCACCAAGTCCAAGTCGAGCATCAATCAGCAGCAATCAGCTGCAGCCTGCACCGTACTCCGTCCGAGTTACGAGTACATGCTGCACTGCGGTGGCCACTGCAACGGTCTGACAACTGACTGAACAGGGTGCTGGAGTGCAGACAAGCAGGAGTGCAGGAAGCAAGGAGACAGGCCAGGCAGGGCAGGGCAGGGGTGTGCCTATGGTAGAAGAAAAAAAAAAAACGGGATCTGGAGCCAAGCAAGCTCTCGACCCAGCCAACGAAGCTCCTTGCAACATTCGGCAGCTCTTTGAGAGGTCACCAGCGTCTCTGTGAGCTCCTCTTTGCGCCCCACCCCACCAACCATTCACACCAGATCATCCGCCTTTTTTTCACTCTTCAAGACCAGTCAACGCTCGCTCTTCTCTTCCTCCTCCTCTCCTTACAGGACGAAGTCGACTCTCTCTACTCGGCTGCACTGCAGGCCACCCCCCCTTGTCCAACGCTCTTCCTGAGTCTCCCATAATACCTCCATCTGTCGTCTTTCTATTTGTTGGTATTCCCGCTACTGCTTCATTTAGTAGGCGGTTTCTGCGCTGAGGTTCCATCTTTTCTCCCTCACGCATTCTCTTACTCTTTCTCCTACTCTCCTACTCTCCTACTCTCTCCTCTCTCCTCTCTCCTTCTCCCGCTTTGGTTTTCTGCTCGTTGCATTGCGCTGCCTTGCCTTGCCTTGCCTTGTATACCGTCGCCACTGTCCTCAAACAACAAGAGTCTCTCGTTGGGAATGTCAACAATGTCGCGACCCACGACCCGCATGAACGAGTACTTTGTGCCCCGTGATGGCATCGACCGTGAAGTGATTTCTGCTGATATCTGCCGCTATCTGGGCAATGATGCTTTGGTGCGACCTGGTCACTATGAGGTATGCCGATTTTGGTAACAATATCAACCATTAGAAAGATGTGTGTTTCCAACTTGACAGGGTTCGCTGACGATGTCTTCCATCAGAACCCACAAACTGGCCAACCCGTCCAGGGTTACTATATTACGGCGTACCGCAACTTGACGACCGTGAGTGTTTTGCTTTGTTCTGCTCCTCCTCCTCCTCTTGCCGATATCATCGATACCGTTTATATCTCTACCACGTCTTCCGGATCTTGTTACTAAAATTTGAGTCGCCTTCGACACACAGGCCATGATTGAGGATCTCAAGGCCGACTCGGCTCGGTGGGACAGGGAACGCCGCGCCCAGACCGCGCGTAACAGCAGCGGAGGTATCAGCGCCTCGAGATATGCCAATTCAGGTGCCCCTAGACCGAGATCTAACTCTCCTCCAGTCCAGTACCGCTACTCTGAGACACACCAGTCTCGGCAGCATCATGGCCCTACTGAACCCCCTTACCGAGATGATTCCTATCCTCCTCGTGATGGTCTATATGACGCCCCAAGGTATCCAGGAACCGGCGCCCAAGGATATAATGGTGCCTCCGGCCCGTACCAGCCTCAGCAGCAGCCGCCGCCGCAACAGCAGCAGCAGCAGCAGCAAGGCTACGCTCCTCCCAGTGGCAGTGGCGGCGCGTACGGCGGCAACGGCAATGTCGGCTTTCAGCAGCCTCAGCAATCTCCCGGACCCGCTGACGCCAGATATGGCGGTAATCCTCAGGGCCCGATGATGAACCAAGGATACCAGAATCCGGATGGCGCGTATGTTTCTACCGGTGCCAACATGCCTCCCAGGAACTATCCCAATGATGCTTATGCCGGTGGCCACCCTGGATCAGCTGTCCCACCACCTCAGCAGCCTGTATATGCTTCAAACCAGCCTGTCCCACAAGGATATCCCGCCCCCAATTACCCATATCCTAGCCAGGCTCCTGCGGGCGGCATGGCGTATGCTACACAGCCTCAGGACCCTTTCTTCGGCCGAGGTGCGTCTCCCAACAAAAACCACCCCAAGCCTTCATCCAGTTTGAATTCGCTTGTCTGATTTTGTAGCTTCCCCAGCAGGCCAAACTACTCAGCAGCAGCCACAAGGGTATGCCTCACAAGGACACGCGTATGAAGACACTCCCCCTCCAACTCGCACCTCCGTACCCCCAGCAGAGAGCCAGACGCCGCCACGGGAATCAAGTACACGTCTAAGTGACAGGGAAAGCGACAGGAACCATCGACCACCACCTCCTCGTCGATAGATGAGTGAGAATTTCCCTTTGAAGTAGCGTCTCTTGATCTGATCTCATCAGATCAAAACCAGTTCGTTTAACGCTCTCTGGATCTGAACATCTCCTTCTCTTTCACTTGCCAATTCGATAAGATTTCCGGACACGCATCGGTAACAACTCTTTATGGATTTTGCAAAAAAAAAACAAAGAAGAAAAAACCGAAGGTTTCAGGAGAAAAAAAAAAATTGTTCCTAGACTGGATGGCCTTTGCTTTTAATTTGTTGTTTTCTTTTTCTTTTTCAACGGCTCTTTTAAAATTTTATTTTTCCGGACCATGGGCAGATAATCACCAGGAGACGCGCCAAGTTTGATGATTTTTATTTTGTTTTCGCGCCTCGCCATTATCGTGGAACCCTGAGTTTGCGTTTCTCATATCATGTTTTTTTCTTCTCTTCTTTTCTGTTGTTCTCTTGAACCTTCTTACAAATGATGCATTTGGTTTTGGTGAGGGATGGGTCAAATACCGAGCTTGCTGCTGGCTACAATGATAGCCTTCTTCGACGAATAACGCCTGCATATGTTTGATAGCACTAGCTCCTGGCGCAAGGTGGTAAAAGGGAAGCACATCTTTGAATGCTTCTTGGGTGGTGGACTGTCTTTGAATCTTGCTGCCCTGGACTGGCCATGGGCGGAGTTATTTGTGTTGCCTGGACTCGGTTTTCCTTGGCGATCGCTGCATTCTCAATCAATGTTGGTTGTGTCCGATCACTATGCCATTTAATAGAGTAACAAGGCTGGACTCCTGGGCAGCAAGGTGAGTCTTTATGGTTTGTAAATATTAGCCATAAACCTGTTTGAAAGGATCATTATTGCCACTCTTTCCTCTCCTTTTCGTCTTGTTGCTTTTTGACTGCTTTTCGCCTTGACACAATGGCCATGTGGACTTCCGTTGGGAACATATCATCCATCACTGGAATCGATGGACCAGGACTTTTCTTCTGGTAGAGTTCCATTTGACGCCTTCACCAGTCTCCGACCTGGATTAATCGATGCCGGGAAATTTGCTTGCCTTTGCGTATTGAATCAACCACCTGCATTCTGTATAATACCGGCTGTAATAAACGATCCACCAACACGCTCTAGAGAGGATACCCACGCTTCACGACTTTTCCCAGTGTAGTGCAATTTTTTTTTTCCCCGTTCGCCCTTGGCATTTCGAAAACTCGTCTTCATTCAACAACCTGGGTGCTGGATTCGTTCTCCACGCTTATTTGTTCTGTAGCCTTTGGCTATCGGCACTTGCAGATGACAATGTAGGCAACCGATACTCTGGGAGTTTGTCATTGCGGGAAGAGAAGGCCAAATGAAGGGCCTCGTAGCACTCTTCTGTTTCAACTGCAAACGTGAAAGCTACGCGCGCATGAAGAAGAGACGGGAGGCAAGGAGACGTCTAAGCGAGCAATCGGGTGGAACATGAATGAATGGCCTGGTATCGGAAGATTCATTAAATAGAGGCACAGAGAAAGATGATGAAGAAGAAGGAGAGAAACAGAACCTCGGCGAGGGCTTTATTTTGGCGAGCTACGCAGCAGCATTACCTGCCTCATAGTACAAGCAGTGGTGATGATAATTCCTTCCATCGCTTCATACTAGGTAGAATCGATATAGCAAGCGACGGTATCAGGCTATTCCTCCCTTTTCTAGATTCTACGAAAAATTGCGCCAAGAACCTCTCTTAGTCTGCCTAGTCTGCCTACAATCTCAATCACGTATAAACAATCCGGATGAAGAGGAAGGGGCAAGATTACTGAAGTTTAATATCTTCCTTAAATCCTTAGATAAGAAGGATTTTAATCTCACCTTTTAGCTACCAAGCAGCAGGCACTCAGATGCAGTAGACTAGAACCCGGACTAAATGGCCATAGTATGGCGCCTTTTTCCCAAGTTTAGCCGGCGTCGCCAAAATCATGCTATAAGGCGGGTAGAATAGGCTGCCTTTGGGTGCCTACAAATTTTGGGTGCCTGGCACTGATAAGGAAAACGCGATATCCAATGCAGAGTGCAACTGTACACGGCCAGCCCTACATACGTCACTGGTAGCCGATACATGGCGGGGCATTGAGGCAGTCAGCGCTTATCGTGGTATGGGGTACAGGGTACTTTCAACCGCCCCTTTCAGCACCAAAGGCCAGAGCAAGAGACCACGATGACTCTTAACAAAGGCGCCTTTTACTTTCTTTCCTTTGCTCCGCAGCGAGGTACCGGTACCCAGTGAGGTAGGTTCCTAAAGGCAGTAATCCTCCAGATTGCCTACCTTAGTAGGTACTCTAGACACCCTGAGATGTGCCAAGTAGACATAGAGAGGCACGCAGAAGAAGGGCAGAGTATCCCCAAAACAAAATAACCACGGTCGAGCGGTGATAAATCCCAGCCCCCCAATCTCAGCACTTACTAATGCTAAAGACTAGGACTTGCTGGTTGGCCTGCCTGGTTGATTACATGGAAGGTCCACGCAAAGTCTCCGATCTAATCCCTCCCTGCGTTGTGCAATTTTTCTCAGGTCAGCATCTCCCTTCTCGCCATAGGCGCCGTTTAGTGCGCTAGTGCCGCTGCTTCAGTGCTCTAGCACCACTAGGCAAGCCTGCCCTAGCGACTGACGACCCTGAACATAGATTTTTTAGCGCTTGCTAGCCCCCTATCAGGGTGCAAGTCAACCCGCTGCACGGCTTTTGCACCTGAAGCCGGACCCTACGACACCGTGGGAGACAAGGAAGTAGAAAAAAAAAAAAGAATTTAGAAAAAATCACATCAAAAAAAAAAAAAAAAAAAAAATCTTTCCTAATCCATCCTCTTCCATCCTATCGCACCAGGGTCGAGACTCTCTCTTTGAGCCCATCTCGTCGCTCGTCGCCGTCGCTGTTGATCACCATCGCCCTTGTCGTTAATTTTCTGATCTAATAATTTTTTTTTTTTTTGGCCTCCCATATTAATTTTTTTTGTACCATTGGGTGGGCAGCCGGTGCTGGATTAGATGCCCCGCCATCGGGTCCTCCCAACCTAACACCAAAAGTTGAATCTCAGCCCGCCTTTCTCCCACTCTTCTTCCCGCGCCAACGACAACAGCACCCCTCTGTGTTGTCGTCCACTTCTTCTTGATATCGAGACATGGATTCCGCTACTGTCAGGGCCTTGCTGGCGGCCAGCTTGGACACCGTCGCCGACAACAGGCGCCGGGCCGAGCTGCAGCTCAAGCAGGTGAGTTTCGAGTTTTCCAGAACCATCCGTTCGTTTGTGTCCACCCGCCGCCCGCCATCCATCCTATCCCGAGCGTGAATCCGATGACCAGAAGGGGGAAAAGGCAGCTGGGGGCCGAAAAGGAGGAAATAGACGGGCGCGAAAGGGGTAGACACGAGATGGAAGCGGCTGGACGCAGAATCCCGCATCTTTTTTGCACGCTCGTTATGCTAATGCGCCTCTTTGTTCTTTGTCATCTAGGTCGAAGGTCATGCCGGTTTCCTGATCTGCCTGCTCGATGTCCTGGAAGCAGAGCAAGATGCGAGTGTCCGCCTTGCCAGTACGTCGCCTCAACCTCTACTCATCCATCACCTCCCCCTGCTTTGCTTGCCCTCCCGAAGAGAATAGGTTACAGGGGAAAAAAGAAGGAAAGGAGGAAGATTTTGTCAGAAGAGTATTGTGGGAAAAAAATCTATAGTGCTGGGCTCTAACACCTTGTTCTCCTTAGCCGTCATCTACATCAAGAACCGAGTAAACCGCTCCTGGTACCAGGTCGAAGGTATCCCTACCGAAAGCTCAATAGCCGAGGAGGAGAAAGCCCAGATCCGCGACCGCTTGGTGCCCATCTTGGCCGCCTCCGAGGGCCTCGTCCGCCAGCAGCTCATCCCTGTTCTGCAGCGCATTCTACAGTGTGATTTCCCCAGCCGATGGCCGCGATTCCTGGAGTTCACCCTGGAGCTGCTCAACACCAACAATGCGAACTCGGCGCTGGCTGGTCTGCAGTGCCTGCTCGCCATCTGCCGCGCTTTCCGGTACAAATCCAACGAGAGCCAAGACCGAGCGCACTTTGATAGCATTGTCGAGGCTGGATTCCCGCGGCTCTTGGCCATTTGCAATGAGTTGGTGAACCAGGAGAGCGACGAGGCGAGCGAGATGCTGCATCTCGCCCTCAAAGCATACAAGCATGCTACTTGGGTATGGATACACCATTCTGGCTTCCTTGTTTTACTTTATCCTCTGCTCGTCTCTTGCCTTGCATTCTCCTCTTGGTCATTGAGAGGAGAGGGCGGGGGGGAGAGGGAGAGGGAGAGAGAAAGACAAGAATCGTCATTCTTTAGCCTTCAAAATAAACTGGCAGCTAACGTACCGCTTTTTTCTCTAGCTCGAGCTTTCACCCTACTTGAGACAAGACCAAGTCAACATTGCTTGGTGCACAGTCTTCCTTCAAACCGTTTCTAAAGCCGTCCCTGGCCCCGTTATGATGCTCGACGAGAGCGACCGAGAAAAACATCACTGGTGGAAGGCTAAGAAGTGGGCGTACTTCAACCTGAACCGCCTCTTTATTAGGTAATTGGAACAACTTGAGTGTTCTCTGTCCAACTCTTCTCCTCTTCTTCTACTCAGGAACGAAGAAGAGAAGAAAAATATGCAATGGCTAACGCGTATATTCTTTCTAGACACGGAAACCCCTCAAGCCCCGGCAAGCAAGACGGAGCCCTCCAATTCGCCAAAAACTTCGCCACCACCATTGCTCCTGAAATTCTGAAGCATTACCTCCAAGAGATCGAAAAATGGGTAGCCAAGACCTCCTGGCTTAGCAGACCTTGTCTGTCGTACGTCCTAGTCTTCCTCGACGAATCAGTGCGGCCCAAGGAAATGTGGGTGCACTTGAAGCCGCATTTGACGAATCTGGTCACCCACTTCGTTTTCCCGGTGCTCTGCCTATCCACGGAAGACGTTGAGCAATTCGAAGAGGAGCCCGAGGAGTACCTTCACCGAAAACTTAACTACTTTGAGGAAGCGTCTGCTCCCGATATCGCAGCCACCAACTTCCTGGTCAACCTTACGAAGAACCGCCGGAAGGAGGTCTTTGAGATTCTCAAATTCGTCAACGCCGTTGTCAACGAGTACGAGCAGTCTACCGATGACAAGAAGAACCACATTGCCAAGGAGGGTGCCCTCCGAATGATTGGAACCCTTGCCCCCGTCATCCTCGGCAAGAAGAGCCCCATTGCTGACCAGGTCGAGTATTTCCTCGTCCGCTACGTCTTCCCAGATTTCACCAGCCCCTTGGGATATCTCCGAGCCCGAGCTTGTGATACTATTGAAAAGTTTGAACAGCTCAACTTCCAGGACCAGAACAACCTCCTTACCATCTACCGGAACATTCTGGACTGCATGGCAGACCCGGCCCTCCCCGTTCGAGTCACTGCCGCTCTTGCCCTGCAGCCACTGATCAGACACGAGGTTATCCGAACCAGCATGCAGCAAAGCATTCCCACCATCATGCAGCAACTGCTCAAGTTGGCCAACGAGGCTGATATCGACGCCTTGGCCAATGTCATGGAAGACTTTGTTGAAGTTTTTGCTACCGAGCTCACTCCTTTCGCCGTTGCCCTGTGTGAGCAGCTGCGTGACACATACCTACGTATCGTGCGAGAACTGTTAGAGAAGGAGAGCAAAGCTGGCGATGATGGCGAGATGTACAACGATTACGATGACAAGAGCATCACGGCGCTGGGTGTCTTGCAGACGATTGGAACACTGATCCTTACCCTCGAAAGCACCCCCGATGTCCTCCTCCACATTGAGGCCGTTCTCATGCCGGTCATTAGCATTACGCTGGAGAACAAGCTGTACGACCTCTACAATGAAGCCTTCGAGATCATTGACAGCTGCACTTTTGCCGCCAAGGGTATCTCTCCCAACATGTGGCAAGCCTTTGAACTGATCCACACAACCTTCAAGGCGGGAGCTGAGTATTATCTCGAAGATATGCTCCCCGCTCTGGACAACTTTGTCCAGTATGGTGCACCGGCCTTGGTTCAGAAACCGGAATACGTTCAAGCCCTTTATTCAATGGTGGCTGATATGTTCACCGACGCCGTCGAGGGAGGCGTTGAGCGGATATGCGCCTGCAAGCTGGCTGAGGCCATGATGCTTAGCCTTCGAGGCAGCATCGATAGCTGTGTCGAGGGTTTCATCAACATGGCCATGAACATCTTGGCCGGCCAGGACGTTAGGATCAAGAGCTACAAGATTCATCTCATGGAAATGGTCATCAATGCCGTGCACTACAACCCTATGCTTACCCTGCAGGTGCTGGAGAGCAATGGTTGGACAAATAGATTCTTCAGCTTGTGGTTCGGTAGTATGTCGTCGTTTAGCAGGGTGCATGACAAGAAGCTGTGCATCGTCGCCATCTCTGCCCTTCTTAGCCTCAATCACGAGCAGGTTCCTGCCAGCATTTCTGTTGGATGGCCACGATTGCTCCAGGGCATTACTGAGCTCTTCCGAACCCTGCCTCTTGCTATGAAGAGTACGTTTTCTATCCCATTATGCGAATGTTTTCTTCTATTTATTGATTTACTAATTTTAACATGACAATAGACCGAGAGGATGCCCTTCGTGATGATTTCACTCTGGATGCTGGTTACGACTATGCCGATGACGACGAGTGGGATGAGAGAGATGTAGCATGGAATGAGGAAGAAGAGACTGCTTCTGCAGGTGATGATGAGTCCCCAGAGACCAAGGATGAAAGCGCCGCCTATCTCGAATTCTTGAATGAAGAGGTGAGTTTTTTAACATATATTATGAAGCGCTCGACCAATTATAGCTAACTCTTTTCATTCAGGCACAAAAGTTCAGTCGAGTCATCGACGATGAGGATGAAGAGGAGCTTGGAGAGGACAGCGTACTCCTTGAATCCCCATTGGACAAGATCGAACCCTACCAGTTGTTTAGAGCAACTCTGCTATGTGAGTGGATAACCCCGATTTGCTGACCCTTTGCCTGCTCGCTGACCAACGATTTCCAATTTTTTTTTTTTAGCTATGCAACAAGATCAACCCCAATTCTACGCGAACCTTGCCAGCCACCTTTCTGCTGAAGAGCAAGGTCTCATCCAAGACATCCTCGTCAAGGCAGAGGAGGTAGCTCAAGCTCAGCTCCAGGCACAGCAAGCAGAGGCCGCTGCCAATGGCGGCGCCAACTGAAATTGGACCACCTACGATTCATATGATGTTGCAAATTGCATGAGAGAGAAGTCTTATATGAATGCTGCTTTGTTAAAACATTGCGCGACTATCTCCTAGGATCATGGGCGAGTAAGACTTTGCTGTTTATGACAGAGATGAACTTGATGATACTCCTCTTTTTGAGAGAAATTACGGAAAAGAGAGTGAAAGGAAGGAGCAAAGTTTTAAAAAGGAAGAGAGAAAAAAAGAAACCTGAAAAAAAAAAATTAAAGCCTACTAAGAGGGATGCGGGAATGAAGAAGTCTAGACATTGCAAATTATGGGCTGGCAATGGGGAGGAAGAATTTTCAGGCAACGGGAAGCAGATTAGTAGCCGGAAAAGAAAAACAGGGCTGGACTGAACAACAACCAAGGTAAGTCTGCTGAAAGAGAGTTGACACGGCTGCTATGACTTAAGCTGCAGTGTTGGAGGGAAGATTACTTGGATTGGGGAATACTTTTATTTTTATATCTTTTTATGTTTGAAATTTTTGTGACTCAGGCGCAGGCTGGTGATTTGCGGCCAACACGAAAGAGCACATAGGCATTGAATTGATTGATGGATGGTGTTGATGTACGGCTGGACGCGGGCTATACAGAAGGAGAGCACAAAGTAAGTAGTTTGTAGTACCATTAGTATAGTGAAAAAGAAAGAGACATACAGCACACACATAGATATTACGTAGCATTTAAGAGTTTTATATTCATGTCACAGATTAGCAGATGGGCGGTTAGATAGCGTAATCGGATGGGCGTGTTAACATTGTGTTTCTGTTAATCAGTGCTGAAATTGGCAAATCAAAACGTGAGGTCGTTTGTTCCCCCTTCGCTAGACGTTATCGATTAAGGCTTCGGCGTGCGGCGCTGACCGATAGGCTCCTTGGCGTAATCACCCCGCTAGCAAAGGCCACTAGAAAGCACGGGGCACTACCTATAACTATTTGCTGTGCTATAGAGTCACCCCAGCAGCCAATTGGCTTACAGAGCATCTGTGCCCCTCCCCGGGCCGGTTTCTAGGGGGCTTTGCTTGCTACAGGCATTGTATTACCTAAAGCTGGGGCAGCACTGGCTGGAGCCCAATCCGATTGATGTCTTGACAGCAACGGAGGGAGGTCAACCTTATTTTGTCTTTATTCTCTATTTCCACCATCCTGTTTCTTCTTCTTCTTCTTCTTCTCTCATACTCTCTAGATCCTCTCGTCCGACCCGAAAGCCTCACACCCCCCTCATAAAATCCAATTGAGCAAAGAGGACGAAGCTATCACCTCCTAATCATGACAACCCGATACCGCGTCGAGTGTAAGTCTGCCCAATTGGCTCCCCTCCTCTCTCTCATCCCTTTGCGCAGAGTGAGAGGAGCAATGCCATCTTCGCACTCTGTCTCTTGAACTATACAGCTAACTTGAAGTTGAAGACGCCCTCAAGACCCATAGACGGGACCAGTTCATCGGTATGTTGTCTTCATAGTGCGAATAGCCGTTGGCCTGGTTGTATCGGCCTATCGACGTTGGGGCTGCGGCTCCAAATTCAAACCCTCCATGGCGACAGGCTTAGGCATACGCAGGTCAACCTCGCACCTTTTAACGGAACCGTCAGCTAATCCTTCGTCTTTTGAAAATCGTTCAGAATGGGTCAAAGGTCTCTTGGCCGTGCCGTTTGTGCTCTACTCCCAGCCGACTGGAGTGTTTGGTGATGACACCAACGTGGCCAAGATGGCCGAGGAGGCCCACAGACGCTACGCAGAGATTATGAGAGACGTTGAATTGATGATTGACGACCACAGTAGGTGTATAATCCGCTTTCATTCATACTTGGCCCCCTTTTTCCTTTTCCATTTTTTTCCCGTGGCATATATGCTAACTGGAAGAAAACAACAGTCGCCCGCCAAAACCAGGATCGTGTTTTCCCCTCCAAGCTTGGAATGCTGGTTCCCACCGCGGGGCCATTCTTCACGCGGCTGCCCTTGGAGGCAGCGTTCAAGTACCAGGATCGGAAACGCTACATCTCATCAAGACGCTATGTGGCGCCTTCTTTCAATGATGTCCGCCTAGTTCTCAACTCGGCGCAGATTATGGCTGTTACGGGCGGCACCCTCCAGCTGGCGACGTTTGATGGTGATGTGACACTGTATGACGATGGACAGAGCCTGGAACCATCAAGCCCTGTCATTCCACGATTGTTAGGTATGTTGCACTCTCTCAAAAATGGCTACTGTCTCTCCTCTCTCTCTCCCCTCCACCCTATTCCCTCATACTCGTCACCGCTTGATGTTTGCACTCTCTGGGAGGGAAAAGGAAGGAGAAATCAGACAAGTGTGCAGTAAAATTGCTTACAAGTCGACAGATCTTTTACGCAAAAATATCAAAATTGGTATCGTTACCGCTGCTGGATATACCACCGCAGATCGGTACTACGATCGCCTCCACGGACTCCTTGACGCCATCGCCACCTCTACAGATCTTGACCCCGTGCAGAAGCAAAACATCGTCATCATGGGAGGAGAATCCAATTATCTCTTCGAATATGAGCCATCTTCACCCTATCGCCTGGCACCTGTCCCCCGCTCAGAGTGGCTCACTCCCGATATGGCGGCCTGGTCTGAGGCTGATATCACGGCACTGCTGGACGTAGCTGAATCAGCGCTTCGAGACTGTGTGCGCACGATGAATCTGCCCGCCCTCATCGTTCGAAAAGATCGAGCTGTAGGGATAGTCCCCAACCCTCCCGAGCTGCAAATTGCTCGAGAGAGTCTAGAAGAGACTGTATTGGTGGTACAGCGTATCCTGGAGCTAAGTGCCTTAGGCTCGCCTTCTCAACAAGCTGGTCAAAGCTCGCAGGGTCGCCGCGGAGTTCCATTCTGCGCTTTTAACGGCGGCCGCGATGTCTTTGTTGACATTGGTGATAAGAGTTGGGGTGTGACCGTCTGCCAACAATGGTTTGGAAGACGCAATGGAGGCACCACTGGAGCCGACGCAGCCTTGACGGCAATCAGGGGCGAGAATACGCTGCACGTGGGAGACCAGTTTCTGAGCGCCGGATCCAACGATTTCAAAGCAAGGAGTGTGGGGACAACGGCTTGGATCGCAAGCCCGGCGGAGACGGTAGAGCTGCTGGATGAGCTGGCAGATTTTATGCAGAAGAAACTTTCATGAGATGCGGGCTTAGAGTTCAACACGGGGCATTTTTTGTGCGGAAGGCGTAATGTTTTTAACGAGAAAGTATTTGCTTAGCTGTGTTTTGGGTACATTACCTTATAAGTCATTGCTGGAGGCGCCTTGGGTATCAAAGTCTTACGTCGATGGTTCTGGATGCTAGGTAGTTTGGCTGTTCATTATCACGACTGCGATATATCTCTGGACATTGCTATTAATGTTTTAACATTTTATTTATTCCCATGTATTCCCTTCTACCTTCTCTCCAGAGTTTTGAATCAAAATTACTGCTGGTAGACTATTTCTTGCGACTTTCTACCAGCCCAACCGGTTTGACGAATAAGGTTCCACGCCAGGACTCTACGAGGAGACGATGAAGCCGACTGGATACTTGGCTTTTATTTTAATGGATACCTTACGTGTAAAAAGGGTTTAAAGCCAACACAGTACGTTCCAAGCTATAATAAGAACACCTCTCTCGAGTTTGGTGTGTTTAAACTGACTATATATAGATAATGATCTAAACAACCGTGCCTAGCGAGAGGCTAAACTTAGATATACAGATGGCTTTGAACCAATGGATTAATCTTCAAGCCAAGAGGCTCTGTCTCCAATCTTCAAACCAAGTGTATTTTCCTAGAATACATATAAAGGCATGAACGGGCTGTCTAAAGAAGGGCCAAATCTGCCATCCTCACACGAACAAGAAATGGTCGAGCCCAAGAACCGAAACAATCGAACCAGAATCTCGCTTTTCAAATCGATCCATCACTAGAGGTGATACGAATTCATACAAGCTTGTAACTTACTCTCTTCTCTTCTAAAGATTTGTCATACTTTCCCCCCCCTGAAACTGCCATCTCTTTAACGTCGAGATGGCCGCATTGAAGTTCTCCCTCTTCCTCCTCTTGGCGGCACTTTGTGCCGCTACAACATCACAGGGAGGAATCATCGCGGAACGAGGACTCCCCGATGGCATCTACCAAGCCGTTGCGGTACAAGGTCCCAGTTTCGAACCCCCATCAGCTGTCCCATCCGGCCATAGGTCCCGCCGTCGACGCGGACTTAAACCCGGCAAGGGTGACTTCTACGAGAAACCTGGCCCGATAATGGCGGATGAATATTCGGTACCCATCCCCGCCAGCAGGTTATCATGCCACAAGGATCCGCTGGTGCTCAATAGCACCGAATACCGCCGCGCCGTCGACAACCTCTGGGACTTTTGCCAGTCCTTCAACATCCCCTTTCACGGCACTCACTTCTCCATCGTCGGCGACGTTGTGGTGTATGTCTGCGCGTACGGCAAAGAGAGGGTCTGCCACCGACACGAATGGCTCGAGGCGGAGGAGTACATGGACAGGAAGTGCGGCCAGGGCAGGGGCTCACACCTGGAGATGCAGGATTGGCTGAAGGAGTATGGAAGAGCCTATGCTGGGAAGATGATCTGCGCTTCGTGGAACTTTGGGGCGGATCTTGCCTGGAAGGTGCAGCCGCTTCCTGTATGGGCCAATGGCCAGATGCTCGGTCAGTGGAAGGCTGGCGCGCCCAAGTATAAGGCGGTGGATGACGGACAGGAGAAGAAGGGTAAGACGGGCCAGCATTAACGGTGTGTTGTTGTTGTTGTTGTATCATTGGCTGTATCCTTAATGGGTTATATAGGTCGTGTCGTAGTACTAGATTGTGGTTTAATATCAGAGCCATTCGCACACAAGCTCTCTCAATCTCTTCCTGTATGTTCACTCTATCTCTGCCTCTATATCCCCATCCCCACAATCGTCTTCATGATGCAGTATCTATCTAGACACTGCTCCCGGTCCTAGATGATGCCCATCCCCAATACAGTGTTATTTTACCTACCTATGCATTTGGGTTCCATATCATTATCATTTGTCATGCTGCCGGCAAAAGTCTGAGTCGCTCTTATATCGTCATATTCCGCATGACAGAATCTTGCGGTCGCTAACAAGAGACATCTGCAGATCGCCACTGCCAAAGGTGTCTCCCAGGCTCTCTTTCAAGTCCCGCACGTCTGGGGAATCACCGCGATCGACAGTGCGACTCTGCATTATCCCTGGTTCGACCGTTGAACCTGACCATCTTTCCCCGAAAGCGTCCTGGTTTTTCATTACTCGCGACGACCTACCAGAACACTACCTCTCACCTGACATTATCACCGCAAGCTCATTTTCGCGCGGACGTTGAGATTAATTAGCCCGCGCCGTCGGCCGCTTCTGCCCCTCGTGTCGGCCCTTACGACGCTTTGTCCCCACGATGAAATACTCGCTTCCTCTCTGCTGGATTTTATCCATCTCCTCCTCAACCTTGTGGAGTTTTGCCTCGGAATTACGGCTAACAAGACATGCAAACGCAGAGCAGTCGTCGATCTGCAGTGGATACGAGGTTGAGCGCATGAGTCGGGCTTAAGCTAGTAGTCTGCGGCCAAGATGCAATTTTTATTTTTGAAGCTGTTTGCACTACTTTAGCAGCATCAACTATTGTCTAACTAGGCCTGCTTAGATATCCAAAGCCGAGATATTTGCTAATTAAAACTGCCGAGAACTCAGAGTATTTAGATCAAATGTCTTAGGAACTGCTGAGGAACATCTCACGCGATATAGAGCAGCAACATTATGTTGTTCTTACAAGGCATAAGAGATTCTGGGGAGCGTATTCGACGGGTTCGTCACGTGCCGCTGGTAAAGTGGAAGCGGCGAGGCACCAGATTGATAAAGCCAAAAGAAATCTCCAGATATTCAATTCCATCAGTGTCACCACTTTTTGCTTCCCCCTTCTTCTAACAGTGGCTAGGAAGAAGGGCAACTACAGAGAACCAAAGACCGATTTGTCACCTGCAACCCCTGCACGGCATGTGTTTTTCCTTGCAATGCAATGAATCGGCATCTCCAAGATCCCTGGCCGCAGCTGAACTGACGGGTCAAGCACCAGGCACCTCCCCTGCTAGCCGTGCTAATAGGCCCAATGGGTTGAGCCTCTGCCGATGCTAATTCCGCTATGCCAATCTAAAGTTTAGCCTGTGGCTCACCCATCTCGTTGCAGCTTAGGCGTCCCTTTCTCAGGCTGGCTCTCCCTCGAGATCGGCAGGCCAACCACATGGCTTCACCTTGAGCCCTGGCCCGGCCGGGATTGTGATTGATCAAGCTAGAGCGGTTCACGAACATGTGCCGCTCGCGAGTGGGGGATAATTCGGCATGGCGCAGGTTGGCGTCAGCAATGGTGAGGCCGATGAGACGGCTTTAAATCTTTGAACCACCGAACTATTTACATGGTGGCTTTTTTTTTCTTCGCGGTGGCGGCGGGCAGCTTTAGGTTTTCGGTCCACCGGCGAGCCCTTGTTATAGATCTGCCGACCCTCCCATCTCGAAGCTGCCAAAATGCACTTTAGTCGATGATTCCATGTTTTGTGCTTTTGGCCCTGGCCCATCTATACGACTAGGATTGGCTTCTACCGGTAAGAGGTTATATCATCCGAGGTTGAAGCGTTTTCTAATCGTTTTCATATTGCGGTACAGTTCCTAGGAGCATGGCATAGGAGCTTTATCCTTCATTAAGCAATCCCACATTCGTTTTCTCTCTCAGAGTCACGACCAGAAGGCCGTCGACTCTGATAGCCACTCCTTTATCTTCTTTCAATACCAAAGACTGCGAGATCTACCAAGCTGCATACAAGCTGCATACAAAAGCCATGGCTACTCTTCCTCCGCCGCCGTTCGGGATCAATCTCGATGACGACAGGAGGGCCTCCATCATGGTCACCTCGATCGTCACCTGGTGTCTGGCGGTTCTCGTCGTTGGGCTCCGCATTGTCAGCCGTCGTTTGAAAAACATTGATCTGTGGATAGATGACTGGCTCATTATCGCAGCATTGGTACGGAATATCTGCATGAGAGCGTATGGCAAATAAGACTAATACCATTGCTTGTTCAGATCCCTTCGTGTGCCCATGTCTTCGGAATGGGCGTATATGGTCCGTAGATTTCAGGAAGCGACGCTTTAATCTCCTAGAACTGCAACACTAACTCTTCTCTAGCTGTGAGCCGTGGTTTGGGCAGACATGTCTGGGCCGGTCCGCCAGATGCACGATATGCATGGGCAGTTGGATTATTCATCGCTGAGTTAGGGTACTTTGTGACTATTGCATGTGTCAAATGGTCTATTCTCGCCTTTTATTATCGCTCCTTCAAGATTCGAAGCTCTGTCAAACTTCCCATATTCACACTTGCTGTGATAGTACTGATGTGGGCTGTTGGTGTCGTAAGTATCCAACTCAAAAACTGTCACAAAAGCTACTAGTCATTTGAATACTGACTTAATTGCCTCTCTCTTACAGATCCTCGTTACCATTTTACAGTGCCAACCTACCAATGCCTGGTGGGAGCGATTCAACCCGACGCACCCATTACAGCCAGACCAATACAAATGCACAGTAGACTCCGTCAAGTTCTTCTACGGAAATGCAATCCCGACAATTGTTACGGATATTTTGATTTTGGTGTTGCCTCTTCCATACATTACGAAGCTTCAGCTTCCCAGGGGGCAGAAGTGGGCTCTTGCCGGTATTTTCCTCGTTGGGCTCTTGTAAGTTGCCACTACGTCGCCATAACATTCAGCGTCATATGTATCGGAAAATCTAACTACGTTGTCAGCGTTACGATCGTCTCTATTGTGCGGCTCCACTACCTGCTCCAAGGAAATTTGACCAGTCCAGATATTACTTGGAACTTTGTTAATATTGCTCTGTGGTCTGTCGTAGAAGGAAATACAGCCATCTTTTGTGGTATGCATGCATCTACCCGTGAACTTCCCCATCTATCGAAGAAATTTGCTAACTTTCTCCCTCTGTTACTAGCCTGTCTACCATTCTTGCGCCCGATTCTTAGCAAATTTACCTTTGGCATTTTTAGTCTTTCATCTCTCCCATCCAAGAAACAACCGTCTAGCGGAACCCGTGGGACCCTAAGAATGAGCCACTATCAAAAAGATGGCCCCCGACCTTGGCAGGGGGATAGCCGGTTCGTTACAACGACGTCTCATTCTCGGGCATACAGCATCACGCACACACGCGAGACAGACGAACATCCGTTTGCACAACTCACCGACGATGGCTCAGAACACAGCATTCCTATCAAGGAGAGGCAAGACGACTCGCAAATTGAGCTTGGAAACGTCTCCCCCGTGAGAGGTCCTGTCGAGCCTAACGGTATAGTCGTCACCCGAGAATTTCATCTGCAACATCAAGAGGTCCAACACCAAGATGTTTAAATGAAGCTTATTAGCCCTTGCATGATTCATTCGCCGTACATATTTTGTACACAAGCACTTGTAGTTGTGTACACGCTACACTATCCTCTATTAATGACACGATTTATGCAATGCATTCTACGAAGCTCATCGCCGCAGCCAATCATGAGCGATCAATTCGCATGGCTCCTCAAGGCGATTCAGGAATATTTTATGGCATAGCCCAGTGCTTATACACGTAACTGAAGGACGAAGTTCAATCATTGACATTCAATTGCCGCGGAACCCTCAGTTCTTCCTAGCTACAATACCAACTAGCCACTGTATCATTTTAATTGAGATACCCACTATTTTCTTCTCTTGCATCAGAATTATCCAAAAATGTTTTGAAACGACTTCAAGTTATCAACGGGTTCTTCGTGCTTGATCATCTCCCAAAGCTCCTCCATACGCTGGACGATCCACGGCTCCAGAGGGCCGCCTTCTAGTTCTTCCATAGTATTTGCCAGCTGGTCTGAGGTTGAAGCACCAATAATCATCTCATCACCCGCTTGATTCTTCAGAATAGAATGGTGCCTCACCCACCTGTACGCCAAGCCTGCTCGACTGATGCCCGTTTTCTCTGATAAGGCCCCAAATTCTGCGAGCATTTTCATATACGACGGCTTATAAAATAGATCGCGTTGAAATTTTCCGTTCGGCGTATTGGGATTCCAGCTACCCTGACCTTGTTCAATATACTCTGGTGTCTTGGCCAGGAATCCGCCCGCCATGGGAGAGAATGCCTGGATGGAGAAGCCTAGCTGGCGGAGCGTGGGGAATAAATCAGCCTCGTGATGGCGAGAGGCAATGCTGTAACTGCATTGGTAAACAGATGGTAACACGTAACCTTTTGCTTTGGCAATGTTATAGAGTCTGAGGACCTGATCACGAGTAAAGTTGGAGACGCCGAAGCGCAGAAAGCTGCCTTGGAGATAGAGTTTTTGGATGGCTTCCATTTGCTTCTCGAAGGGAACAGTCTCATCTGGGCCGTGGAGAAGATAGGTCTTGACCTATGAAATGCAATAAAAACATTCAATGTTAGGAAAGCCAGACGATAGAAGAGAGGTGTTTGAGGCAGTAATCATACTTGTTTCGTCTGGAGCGCGGCCAAGCTCTCTTGGGCTGATTGCTCAATCTTGTCGGCTTGGCCTTTGGCAAAGCCTGTTGGCACCTTGGTATCAACAGCGAACTCTGGACCTAATTGCAAGTATCCAATGGCCGTCTCTGACGCGCCTCCACCCTATTTTAGAATTTTAGCCGTTGGGTTTTTCTTCAACAGATGATCAATCAGAGATAAGAGGCAGTGAGATGGAGTAACTTGTTCGACGGGGGGACTCACGTATAATCTAGCCGTGTCCAGAGTTTTAATGTTACGAGCTCGCATGATGGAGATGATGCTCTGTATCTTTGCTCCATCATTTGGGACCCAGGTATGAGTCCCTATGGTCAGGGCGACATGCGAATCTTCAGACATGTTGGATTAATGAATAGTAAGAATTTCCAAGAGAACAAATGGTTCACCCTGCCAGTGAGAAGTAAAGAGAGATGGTTGCTTGTATTAAACAGCATCATACTTATAGGTTGACATATATATAGTCATTGCGCAGAGCAGCGAGGATTGGCAGTCTCCTTGGAAACCATGATAGCCCGCACCAAATCCCATACGGCTGCGGATGGAGCTAGAGCCATTACAATGTCATCTATTCCGAAATTTGATTACCGATTCGTTCCCAACCGTCGGGAATCTTCCCGCTACTCGCCTCCAGATGCCAATGAAATGTGAAGCTGAGCGTAGCTTCGACGGCGGGGCGTGGGGAAATCTCCGTTGACGGCCCCACCCCGCGACGCTGCGTCCGCTACTGCTCCATCTGTTGCCGGCAAGATGAATTTATAATCCGGCAATTACTACTGCGGCGTAGTCTTTATTAATAATAGCCAAGGCTGTACGCGAAAGTAGGAAGACATGCCAAAAGCATACGAGTATAGTCGTTGGCCTCGTGCTTCGAGGGAAGACTTATGGCGTCTTCTTCTCATCGCCCTTTATCATCCAAGCTGCTCTATTGCTCTAGGCTGAATACCACTGCTGAGTACTTTGTTGATGCTGTGCAATAGTTGGTGTGCTAGAAATAGAATTGTAGCCCAACATGGGCCTGATTTCTCATGCATGTATACCCAGACTGTCATATATGATATGTTCAAATCGGCAAAGCAATGAAGAGCGCTTTCTGACCCCCCTTTGGGAATTATGCAGTGGCTACAGTTCAATCCAGGTTATAGTCTTGGTATTCCAGATTGGATACCATCATCGGTGCCTGAAGCGATTGTGCCCCATGCGTGGGAACTCATCGGGGCTTAATGCAGAAACTCCAGGTATATGCTGACGGTCGCCACTTGGAGTCGTTACAATGCTCGAGCCTCAGCTCTCACAAAGAAATGGGGTACTGGCCAAGGTCAAGCCACAAGGGCTAAACGACCCGAAAATCACAGTTTGTGCCCCTATGGGCTAGAATCTTAAGCTCCTGCCTGCTCAGATGCTTAGCCGAGGGTGCGCGGGACTTGAAACCCTGATCACTAGACACCTATGAGTTCATATCCATATTTTAAGAACTCAGATGACAGGCTGAACCTGCAACGATGTGTAGCACGCCCATCACTCTTGAATAGAAGGCTGCCGTTATGGTGTTGTACAAGTACACTGTCTTCGACGTGGAATGCTTATCTTCAGCCATCGTTCCTCATAAGCTGCTTCACTTTGACATGCCAAGATATTCCTGGCCGCTTAGCGAGACATATCTATTGGGCAGTAGTAATAAGATCCAATATCACGTTACGGACTTGAATATCTTGGCACGCGCCAATCTCCATGGATCGATCAAAGGAGCACCGAAGGATCAGTCAAGTTCGGGGTACCCAAAATCCTTGGCGTCAGGTATTCCAAACAAAAAGTTCGATCAAGTAGATTCTCGGTGTACGACCGTGGTGACAAAAGCGGGCATGAGAGATTTGCTAGAACTTTAAGGACCTGCCATTGGTCGACGGCTATGACCCATATTACGTGCGTTTGAAAGTTGAGCTTCCAAAAACGCGTCGAGTATACGGTATAATAGAGGCCTCGACTAGCTAGGCAAGAATAAGTCTGGTTGGGCGATTACCCCTACAGAGGATAGAGGTACCAATTGATTATATTCTTATGTATGACTAGAGGCCGCGTGTGTCTTGGCGCCTTTCTTAAGTTGTCCCTGCCGTAGGTAGGACGTGAGACATGCTCGTACTGCTGCGACCCAGCCATCTTATCATTGAATGAGACATGCGCGTATGTACGCGAGTCGGTGAGAACACTCAAATTCTTGGGTGGCAGGGAGGTGGGAGGGTGCTGTAAATAAGAAGAATTGGAGATCCAACATATCTGTAAAGCTTTTAGCTCCTGGGCACGGCATATTCTCAAGACTGTGACACTGGCTCTTTAAACCTCGATGTGGGACAACACTATGTCGATCTAGATTCCAGAGCGGCGGTCTCTAGTTAAAGGGTATGCATGTATACCTTTCGATCAAGAAAAATTCATCTCGCAATCCATCCCTAATCTCTTGGCAGGAGGCTTGGCGATGCAGCTCGCTGTAGTCAAGAGGAAATTCTTGTGGAGAGAATTGTCTCGGACTCGCTACTTTGTCTGAAAGCAAAGCGAGTCGCCCTTCTGGAGTGGGTTGGACCAGAACCTTGGACCAGGCAAAGCTGTCTCACATCCGAACCAATGCTGGCAAGATGTTTTAAAACCAGGACGGGGAGTAACGTCTCACTGAGCCGGAAATGTGGCGTGGCTATTTAAGCATACTTTTTGAGTGTCTCCAATGGGAACCGGCAGATGCAAGTCGTCATAGTAGCTGTCCAAGCACTGCTAGTCCTGTTCCACAAGAGGCATTTGAATATGGATATTGCTATATCTGCCAGTACGTTTTTTTTTTTTTTTTTTACCATCCCCACGCCCCTGCTTTCTCAGATTAGGCCGACAGGACAATCGGGAGCGTCGAGTGGTCAATGCAGTCTAATGCAGCAATTTTGCCCTTACCAGGGCGTATTGACGATGTGTAAAGAGGAACAGTTCTCGGGCTAGAGGACGTTAGCCAGAGTGCCTGCCTTAGCAAATATTCCTGAACGCTGATGCGAGGGTTTCTGCTTGACGATTGCCCAAGATGGGAACAAGGAATCTCTCTTCAGAATGTTTCCCGGCATCCACCAAGAAATTTCATATAGCCGAGTATCTGAATTTTCGAGTCCTCTAATCTCGTGATAAACGATCATGCTCCGCCTTTGTGCAGGAAATATCGTGCGTGCGAAGTAGTACTTCGTAACTGTCGACTCGAAGCCAAGATTCGTTCATAAGGAGGAATTCTATTGCCCAATTGCAAGTCTTTTCCACTGTAGAATACATGACAGTATTCAAATTTGATCCATGCATCTCTGCAGGATATAGTTGTCAAGATAATAATCACCCCCGATCAGGAGTGAGCCGATGCCTGTTGAACTGCCTTGATGAGATAAAATTAGACAGTAGATTGAGGCCGCCCTGGGAAGCTTGTCTAAGGGCTTGATGTTTGTCATTTAATCACCTCTGAATCTAACGGCATCCACAAAAGGCTGGCTGAAGCGGTGTAGAAGGATAAGAAACCTCTCTCTCCATGGCATTTTGAAGAACGATGGTGCTCATTGTCGGGCTGAGTACATTTCGGCAGAGAAAATATAGGCTGCTTGGAGCGGATTGTTTTAGACAAGAAACTTTAAGCTTACTTGTTCTCCACGACTAGTTGCCGCTCTGCTTCATGGTGCTGGCGACTTAGAGTATCGCCGAGGCCATTAACGGATGAAGAGAGATTCAAAGTTCAAATCTAGACTGCAGGAACAAAGGGACCACTTCTGAAATCTGCCTCCGTTGTGGCACAACACTCCAGAAATGGTGTGTAGCTAGTGTAATTTGACTCAAGCTATGAGTAAAAGCACAAGGTTTGCTCTGCTAGGATATGCGACGTATGCTCTCATATGATCAGGCCTATTGAGTCGGCCATATCCAACCGAGAATACTTGTACGAAGTACTGAACGCGGGTTTCACAATTGAAAATCCGTACAGGCATTAATAAGTCGCAGACGAGAGAGCATGAGGAATAGCGTTGGATGTGCGCGTGGAGGCTGCAGGCTGGTAACCGAAGTGAAAGGAAGCAACAATGTGGCTCGAATTTGGGCAATTTGGCCAGCTCAGTGGCTAATGTGCTCATCGATCCATCTTTGATGGCCGGCTTGCGGTTCATTCTCCTCTCTACTGGGACATCCATTACAGCGGAGCATCGTCGTCCGCGTCGCTTCTGGGACTAGTGTAGGCTGCCTACTCAGTCTTTTTGGTGATAGTATTTGGTCGTACTTGGTACAAACTGCAGGCAAGAAGAAGCGCTATAATCAATGAATGCTAGCAGGTATGTGATACCTTGCTGCGTAGGTATAGTAGTAGCTTTATGACGAGCGTCATTTTCGCTTGTTGCCGACGGGTCCTCCATTGCGGGACGGAGAACTTACACGTCAAATGCGATGAAGCTCGTGACTCGCTGGCTGAATCAAATTGCTATAATTAAACACTCGCTTCTTGGCTTTCCCAACACTCGCTGTTCTGGGGCCCTGCATTGAGTAGGCTGCCCAATTTTGAGTGGCTCACGACTTCTGTTTGTATCTGTTCTCTATCTCGCTTGGTTTGGGCTGCAATTTTGCTTGCTTCGACTGTCCACTGGCCGGTAGACGAATCGGCCGACTGGATCGGAGATGGGGAAAGGGGGATTAACCGGGGGGCAAGTAGTTCGAGATTAGTCCCCAAAAAGTCCCTTGTGCGAGTCTAGAAGTATAAGCATCACTACTACTGTAGTGGTGCGTCGAAGTGAAGCCTAATAAGCGCCCTTTTTCTCCTCGTCCGATGGTGGTATCTGATGGCATGTGAGATGCATCGTGGTTCCCAAATGCTTTGGCTAGCTCAGGTATCATAGATAGAGCTATACTGGCTTCACGCAGCGTCGGCCGTTGAGAGCTACACAGAGGCATGACATACGTAATGCCGCACTTTCATACCCCATTGCAAGCAACAGTAAGCAATGCCTTTAATCCTGCTTTGGAATCCTTACATATTTGTAGGATCGAAGTGCTTTGCTCTGCTGTTGGTTGCACTACTTTGTAGCACTAGTCCTATGCATTGCGTCCTGCATGGAGCGCAAGAGCACCTCCATCCATTGCTTGCACGGCATCCGAAGCAGCGTAAGAGCGAGGCTGGTCGCGAGCTGCCATTTAATTCCGGTGACGGGGGCACGCTGCACCGGGGCCGTTACGGGTCAGCGAGCGTCGCTGCGAAATTCGGCCTGCGGCTTTCCGTATTTGCGCCAGTATACGGTACAGCGAGCCCGCCTTTGCATACCTGTATGTACTACTAGTCCTGCTAGTATTGACATCATTATACAATCAAATCGTCAGACAGCTTGAAATCCAGTTCGAGTTCCCGGTCTTGGGCTGCGGTGTCCTGAGGAGAGTCGAAAATGGTTTGCCGATCCCTTGGCTGATGCGTTGAAAGAGGGCGATGAGCGGTGATCAGAAGAGATTTCATACATACATTGGCTCAACTCTGGGAAAACAGAGCTTCCGCCCTAGGGGACTTATAATTCCATAGCCAAGCTCCTCGATCCTGCCAAGAAAAGCACCACTGCAAACTTCGGCGAGGCGAATTCGACAAAAGGAAAGGGCCCATGTCCATATCTGTCGGGAGCCGTGATATTGGGACGCAAGGGTGTATTTCGCGCGTGATAGATATCACTACTGACCAGATCAGCACCAACGCCAATCCATACAAGCTCAGCACTGCACCCACCGTGCTCCATCTATTACGCCAAGCGGCGATCAAAAACTATCATACGCCTTCTTTTGGGTCGTGCTCAATGGGCGTTCTGCTAGGCGATGATGCCACAAGTGCAGCTAGACGCAACTAATTAGCACAGAGCACTAGCACTTTGGTTGAAATGTGCCAAGGCTTGGTAACACAAGCGAACGACGGTGGATGGAGAACGAGGAGATACACCAGAGACAAGAAACAAAGTCGCAGCCACAACTAGAGCACCAACCATGGCGCAGCGAGACGCGTGCACACGCCCCAGCACGCAAATACAGAGAGGCACGAAGTACTACTTTGTGCGTAGAGCATAGGTAGGTACTAAGGCATTAGAGAAGCATTACGTACCCTGGCTTGGGGCAGCGAATACAAAAGATGCGGGCGTGGTGTCGGGTCGGCCGCTCAGTTTGGACTTTGTTTGTGGGACGAGATGATGAAGGCGGGAGGGGAGGATTTGCCTTGGCGGGTTTATCTAGCTTCTTTACAAGGCCCAGCGCAACTGCATTGTATGGCGGGCAGCGCATCGGTTTACAGAAGGGCCTGGCCGCTGTAGCCTCTTGGCGAGCGCATCTCGTGGATCAGATAAGGCACCTTGGGATTGCGATGTGCATGCCCGTTGCAGGCGGTTTATTGCGGTAGCGAAAGTGCATACAGGCCAATTGCTAATTTTAGAGTATTCTCCATGCAATGCTGAGCCTCAAATCATTATCAATGTGAGCAGACATGACCAAGACTGCGCTGTGCTGTGGCTTTTCATTTGGAAAAGGGAGGCTCCATTTCTGGAGGTGTGGTGCGTGCTGTCATTGATTGCCGCTATGCAATCAGTGAAGCGAGCCTTGGCGCCAATACAAAGGGAGGGCTACGACCAACATGTAGAGTACCTCGTATCAGGTACCCCATATGTCATGCTGGCAAATATCAGGGCGCAGGTACCATATACCATTACCATAGTACCTAGCACTATTAACTTTTACAGCATCATGTAGAGCACCAACCAAATGATGTGTTGCCGCTATTAGATACCTCTCACGGAACTCCGTATCTATCTGTAATTTTATATATACAGTAGGCGGCAATATTACTACAGGTATGTTAGCTTAGCGGCATGCGAGAAAAGTGGCTACTAGCATCAACAGGTTCTTGCTGTGCTCCTCTACGACTTGTACGCCTGTAGCTGTAGTGTCTGCCGCTAAAGCCCTTGGCATCGACTCTCAAGGGACGATGTTCTCAGGTACTCGGGTACTTTGCATTCGTACTCCACGCCGCGTACCCTGGTACCTCCATATTATCTCCTGCACACCACACTCCACGTCGGATCCCTTCTTCACCCACCCCTCTGCGTCGTGCCCTCTTGATTTTTGCTACCAAACAGGGCCTCGATTTGAGCATTGGGGTTTGATTAAATGCCTCCACCTCCCACGCTCTGGATCACTCTCTCTACTCCTTCTTGCCTTGGCCTTGGCTAGCTTTAGGTCAAGAGGAAAGAAAGCAAGGAAAAAAGCAAAAAACCAACCTTGGGTTTGCTCTTTCGCTCTTTGGTGCTTCCGGCGTGTTTCTCTCTTCACTTACTCTTCAGTTTACCTTCCTCATATGCTACGGCTTTCCTCTTCTTGAGACTGCTACCGCCTTCTTCTCTTTCCAATATCGATGCGTTGAATCAGAAGCTACCTTACGTCGACATCACCACCTAACATCGCCCACGTAATGAATACAAACACACGCTAGCTCTCCAAGTCGTTACAAGAACAGAGGGAATGGGAAGAAAATAAAGCTCAAGATTAGCCTTTCGGTAAAGGCATCGTTCACCTCCACATCTCCGCCACTATCTTGAAATCCGGTTCTATTCTCGCCATTGATATCACTACCTCTCCTCCTCTCGTTCTCAAAATCTTTTTTCTCTTTCTTTTCCTTTTTTTTCTCGAATCATCTTCGTTCATCTGTGCACGCGCTTCGCCTACCTTTGAGGCCAAGCATCGTTTCGGCAACACCGCGGACTTGATTCTTTTCGCCTTCCAGGCCGGACTTTGCTGGCTGCTGAGTGGTTGAAGGGCCAGCCCAATTACGTCGCCATACCCCCCCTCAGCATTGGGGATCCCCTCCCTAGCAGGATCGGCCCCGAATCGAACGCTTCTAGAGAAGGTCCAGCAGCGTTTTGATTCGATCCGAGAGCGGCGCCCAGACGCTAAAACAGCAGCGGCTGCTTCCTCGTCCTTTACCTTTCCCACAACGCCACTTCTTTGGCGCACATCATATTAAAAACAAAATAGAAGCAAAGAAGAAAAAAAGGAGAGAAAGCCAAAAACCAAAAACCAAAAACCAAAACCCATTTTTTCCCGAGGTGCATCGCTCCCTAGCATAGTGGAGCTTAGTGACCCTTGGCCACCAAAGCGTGCTGTTTTTTACATTTATTTTGGATCTGTTAAAGCTATGGCGCTTTCAGCAGGTCCGGGGCCGCTGGTTTCTCCAGCTTCAGCGCCAGTAGCGCCGCCAACAGCCGCACCCCAGCCAATTCCGGCTCCAGCTAGAGGTGAGTGACTTATTCGCTGTTAGATAAGCCTTGCCTGCATTTATCATCCTTGAATGGCAATTCAAACTATTTCCGCTTTCCTATTTCTGCTGCTTCCCTCCCCCCCTTCAAAAAGCAGCGTCTGTGGCACCTGCGACGCCTTGTTTTCTGCTGCAGGTTTTTTTTCTTGGCATGCATCTTCCCCTTCAACGCACTTTCGCATGCTACTGAGTAGCTTCCTGTCTCTTTTTTTTTTTTACTTTAACTCCTTTTTTATACTTATTTGAGCACTTGCTATTACTCTTTTTATCCGAATTACCATTCATGCTGACACTGATGCTTAGCGGATAAATGCGCGCAACCGCTTCAGTGCACCGCCAACACCAGCTCCTGCTTCATCACCTCGACTTTGCGCCAACCCCCAGCCGACTTCCCAGACCCAACCGTCGAGGGCTACGAGACTGAAAGCGAGGGCCCCATCGAGCCTGTCACACCCATCAGCCGTCGCCAGTCCCAAGATTTCACGCTGAGGCATGCGTATGATCAGGATTCGGACGACCTTGACAGTGTCAGCTCTCAGCAGCATTCAAACGGTATTACAACAGCTCCGAACAAGACTGCTACCCTCCTGTCAGCTTCGTACAACACAGTAAAAGCCACAGCCTCTCCACGAGCAGCCTCTTCCTCGCTGAGTCCGGTCTCAACAGCCAGACCAAGCTCTAGCGACTTTGTCTCTCCCGCTGTATCGGTGCCAGTTGTCTCAGTTTCAAATCCATATTCAGGAACCATACCTTCATCTGAATTGGTACCTACTGTCAGCAATAGCAGCAAATCTTTTATCAATCTATCCCCTACTTCGAGCCGGCCCTCAGTCCTAGAGCCTCCCTCGCCATCAAGTCTCTCAACCCGGCTTTCGATCTCGAGTCTTAGAAGCACAATGACCAACTTCTTTCGTCGTCCTGGGGCGCAGGACAACGCTATATTTGATACCAGCTCTCTTACCCCTTCAGAAGCTTCCTATCTACAGCGGCCGCCCACCGGTAGTGCCCGCCCGGCTACACGCTCAAGCCGCTTTTCTTTTACCAGGTCGTCTAATGTCACTACCCGATCTAATTCGCCCACACCTCCATCCCCAGGGACTCCTTCCATAGATAAACTGTCTATTCAAGATGAAAATACACTCAATGGGGAGGCCAGCCTCAAGAAGAAGAACCGTGCGTCAACCGGTTTCAGCCTGCGGGGCCGTGCAGTTGGATTTGTTGGCACAGCAGTTGGCCGGCCTGGGAAGACGGTATCGCGCCGTGCTAGTAGCTTTGATGCCGGGAACCGTGGACCTCTTCCTCACCAGGGCAGCAAAGCTCCCAATGGTCAAACGTATCCTCCCGAGCGGCTCCCCTGGGCGATGCCACCCGAGGCTGGCACAGGCGTCAAGGCCCGTCGCATGAGCTTGAGCTTACCAGACGATTTCAACGTGGATGTTGCTGAGCTGCAGGACGAATTCGAGTACCAGAGCAAGCTTTTGGGTCGCCATGGCAAGCATCTCGGAAAAGGGGCCGCCTCCAAGGTCACGCTCATGGTGCGCAAGGGCTTCCCTGGCGAAATGTACGCGGTTAAAGAGTTTCGTGGCAAATCTGGCCGTGAGAGCAAGGCGGAATACGAAAAGAAAATCAAATCCGAATTCAGTATCGGCAAGAGCTTGCACCATCCCAATATTGTCGAAACTGTTCGTCTGTGCTCGGATCATGGACGCTGGAATCATGTCATGGAATATTGCTCCGAGGGCGACCTGTTCAGCCTTGTGCAAAAGGGTCATTTGAAAGGCGATGCTAAACTTAAGGATCGCCTCTGCCTCTTCAAGCAGCTCGTCCAGGGCGTCAACTATCTCCACGCCAATGGCATTGCCCACCGTGATATCAAGCTCGAAAACCTGCTCATAACGAAGGACAGCAAATTGAAAATCACAGACTTTGGTGTCTCTGAGGTCTTTTGTGGTACTCATCCCGGACTGCGCGAAGCTGGTGGCCAGTGCGGTAAGAACATGGGGGAGATTCGGCTATGTTCTCCAGGCATATGCGGTAGCGAGCCCTACATTGCGCCCGAAGTGCTCCAGAAGAAAGGAGATTATGATCCACGAGCTTTGGACGTATGGAGCACTGCCATTGTCATGATCTATATGACTTTTGGCGGCGCCATTTGGTCCAAAGCCGAGGCTGGTAACCTCCACTACGACAAGCTAGTGACCGGTTGGGAGAAATGGAACAAGAAGCACCAAGACGATAAAGATGCGACCATTACAGATACAGACTACCCCAACTGCTACGCCCTTGATATGGGTGTTAACCCTCCACCACTGCGGCGTATCTTACTGCAGATGCTTAACCCAGACCCTAACAAGCGGATATGCGTCTACGACGTCATTACGAGTCGCTGGGTCAAGAATATCGAATGCTGCCAGCTTGAATCGTACGACGACCCCAAGCTCACAATCGACGCGACTAAGAAAGATTACGGTGCCAAGAATGGAAGCAAAATCTTTTGCCATAATCATTTACCACCCAAGAACTATGGCAGCCATTCGTTGGGTAAAATGCCAGGGCAGGCCGGCTACTAAGAGACAGCGTGCTGCTTACAAAGGTGGCCTATCCTCCGTCGATATTTGTCACTGCTTTATCCTGTACCCGACCCCTATTTTCTTACCTCTTTCATCTTTTATACCTCTTTTTCCTCTATTATATAAATGCATCGCGGATAATAGGCGGCGAGAAGTAGCCTTTTTCTCGTTTCATATTCTTACTGATTTAATCCTACACTTTCTTTGTTTTAACTCATCATGAGATGACCTCTTTTCATCTCGCTTTTTTTTGTGGGTTAATACACTATCTGGGTGGACTGCATCATCTTTTGGAGTTGAAGGGATAGACCAAGCGACTCGGGAGAAGAGTCAGCTTGGCTGGTGTTTTTATTGGGCGCTGCGTCGTCTTTATAATTTCTCCGTTATGCTAGGTGCGCTATAACGGCCTCTTTACTCTTAAAAGATCGTTGGTGCCCTCTGCACACTTTTTTTTTTTTTTTTCTGTTTCCAATACAGAGTACATACAAGGGATAAAGCGATCATTAGTCGATCCTCCCCTTTTTCTCTCTCTTATTTTTTTTCTCTATCCTAGGTTTGTCTACATGCATCAAGACCGGGGGGGATGAGTCCACGCGATTATCATGATATTCTATTTCTTTTATATCCTTGTTGGGAGGGATGGGAAATTCTTAGAAAAAGAAAGCTCAATCAGTTCATCTTAATTTTTTTAGAACATATCTTATTTTATCTGCTTTGCCCTTCTCCCCATATGGGACGGAAATGTGGCGATGGCTCAAATAGGCGATGAAAACGTCACAAATAAAAACGCATTGCGTTCAATCACACATACCTGAGAGGAGACATAAACTCTCTCTATTACCTAGTAGACTATTGAAGATGCCTTAAAACAAAATCTCGCTAGTAAATCTCTAATCCAGATTACTTGCGGTGGTTGGAATTGAAAATCAGCTCTCCTGCAGCCGAAAACGGCATCTTGTCTAACACACAGGCCGCTGTGCTTGTCATCTGTGACGACATGTTTTACGGCGTCATGTTACCTGCTGTTACTACGGATGGGTAAGGAATGCGGCTGTGGTGAGACATACAGAGGCCTCACGTGGGATGCTTGATTGAACTACAGCAACTATTTGATGATGGCGAATGATGGGCGGCACCATAAAAGGGCCTTTTAGACTATCTATTATCTACTGTACTAGTATTTGATAGTGGTGAGAATGTGGCAAAGGGAATCGCTCCTGTGACAGTTGGAAAACCCGCTCAGGTAGTCCTCAAACGGTTACAGCTGATGCTTTTCTCCGATGCTAGCAAGAGGGCTATACACGGGTTAGGGAAGCTCTGTGGAAGCTGGAGGCTTATGCAACGAGGCAGAATAAAAAAAAAAGAAAAAACGAACAGCATCACTAGGCAGGGGTGTATTACCAACCACGAATTATATGCTAGCTGCATGGCTATGGGGCATGCGAGCGCCAGTAAAGAAGGTACCCTGAAGCAGCTAATTCGCCGTTGGTAACGGTTGTCGTTATATCGCCCCCCGAAATTTTGGCATGTGAAGGCATCTGGCCAAAGGGTTGATCCTGCGGACACACACGCGATGTCGCATTATTCGATTTTCTGTCTGCTATTCGCAGTACAATATCCCTTTGTTAGCCGAAGGGGCCGCTTACAAGGAGTGATCGCCGCTCTCCTATTTTGTGCATGAAGCACAGGCTCCTTCATCAAAACCCCCTCTCTCCTAGAACGGCGCGCAGATGCTAGACGATACAGGTGCTGTGTCGGAATTTGGTCGCAAGTCCTCGCCCTGCGGCATCTCACCCGTCATTGAGTAGCTCTATCTGTGGCACCATGTAGGTACCGTAGCAGCGTCGTCGAATTTAATCATAGATATGCATCCGTCCCGCTGCCGGGCGAAAGCTGCCGGCTTGGCAGCATGTCAGCCGCAAGGAGTCGAATGTATGTACTTTGAGAATTCTCGGCCCACATCTTTTGTTGCGAGACAACTGGCTGCTGCGCGTCGGTCAGCGGCTTCGTCTTGCATCTTGCGATATCGGCAGCACGGACTGGGAGATCATCGCTGTCAAGCTTCAGCGCACGAAGGAGTATTGTCAATCAAAGGTGCCGAACTATCCGGACTCTCCTTGTGACGTTTCCTTAGCCAGCGGCTTGATTTGACGTCGTATGCCGGGAAAGACCGCATTCTGCTGTTTAATACACAGGTCAGATGTATAAACGAAAGAACAGCCTGCCAGGGACTGGCGCAAACAAGTAGCCGATCAAAATAGCCCTTTTAGCTTGTCTAAATCGCCGCTATCCGCCGGGTCCCCTCTTCATGCTTCATGACCCCAGCCGTTGCCGATATGCCGTAGATGGTGTGGGTGCTACACGGGAGGCTGTTCTTTGGAAGAAGCTCATAGGAGGCTCTCTAGAAGTAGGCGGTACTTGGGACCGCCTTGGGAGATACTCTTTGGAAGTAGCATATACTTGCGCAGGTTAGCAGACCTCTAACACAAGCCACTAGCATCCTACAAGAGCTCTTCGAAGGGGCGTGTGCAGAGGCACGCATACGGACCGCTAACTTGGTATTTCACGGATCGACCTACTAGTGCTAGGTCGGCCTGCTTCCGAGATATTTTGGGGGCCAAATGCACCGCAGTGTAGATGCGCTGCTTAGCACTGGGACTAAGTAATGCTCCGCAGGAAGCATGAAGCAAATCTCCTCGGAGACGGCACCGAAGGGACGGTGGGCGCGCCATGAAACGGTCAACTTGCAATCTGCCACGGAAGCCTATACGTAAGAACATCATGTAGGGAGGCATCCCTCATGGCCGTAATGCTCTGACCGTATTTCTGCTTCGCTAGCAATGACAAATCTGACGTTGAATGATGGTGTAGATGCAAAAGAATTCGTTTGCGGTGCCAAATCTCCCTTTTAACTGATCTTCTTATGTATCGATATGCGGTCTAGGTAGTTCACGATGCAAGTTGGTTGAAACCTAGCTTCGCAATACTCCACAGACGAACATCTGAAACGACAATTTGGTTAATTCGTAGTAGGTCTGGAGAGTATTTTGTCAGTAATTGTATGCAACGCAAACTTTCTGGGCTAGAGCATATACCAGAAGTGGCTTGATTCGATGTGGTGAGCCAGCTCCGCCGGTTATCGGTGCCTCGACTGATGGCAGCAAACGACAAATGATTGCAATTTTGACACATGAGAGATATTTTGATTAAAGGCGGCAGGAGATCGAAATAAAGCAATTCAGGAAAAAGCTAGAAGTAGCCGGGGGAAAAAGTCGAGCATATATGTATGGAGGAGAGCAGGAGCTGTGTCACATGATACGTCTCGTCTGGTGCCGTACAGCTGCCATACACAGAGGCCTCTTTGGCCTCACCTCAGCGTAAATCTCATTGGGTTTGTCTTATTTTTGGACTTTGAAATCAGAGAGCATTCATTTTCAATATTTCGGCTGTTAGTTCATATATCTGCCGTGCTAGTGGAAAGTTCGAAGTTCGCATCATTCAATGGACAGGCGGTCCGAAGGAATTCTGATTTAGTTACGTTACTGCCTTTTCTCCATCGATTTCTTATTTGGGCGTATACTAATGCCATTTAATAGCCAAATGCCTTTTGCATTAATGAATAAATCTACGAGATCTTGCAACAGGACCTCTTCACCTAGTCGTCGTCTGGTATATTGAGCTAGAATGGGTAGGCTGGACCACTAGTAGGTAGTCGAGGAAAACGTACAATGCCCCAGCTGCCCGAAAGTTCTACCTGTATGTTTGAGTATCTCTTATTTCTTTTATTGTGATTTGATATTCTTCGATAGGTCAACGGATGGATGTTGGTGAAGCTCTTTCATCTTCGAAACATCTCAATATCACTCCCAATGGCCAACAGGCGTACATTCATAAAGAGGTTGGCATTCCATCGCAGTCTACTCCTAGCTTCTCTTTGGAGATGCGCCATGCAAAGATCCTCAATATTGCAATCACCAACACGCTCTCTATTTTGGGTCATCGAATTTACGAATCGGAATTGTTTTGTTTGAGTACGGAAATAATCTTGGGAAACAAACTCGGAAACGCCATATCATGCACCTTTCGCACCTACTTTTGTTTGCAAGACAGTCGGGTTGGGTACCCAGCATCCAGCGTTACGGGAACAATCAAGGACCAAGGTTCAAGTGGTATTACCATCTTTGATTTCGTCAAATTATCACAGATCTGTGCTCAGGAATCATATCATTCATATGTCTCAGTTCTGGCTGTTTACGACGCAAGCCAAATCTAGCGCCGCCATCACGGCATTGAAGCTTCTTCATGCCGGCTCACCGTCAGATTAGGCTCCCGTTACATACTACGAGTTTTGGCCATATTTGCCTTGAGCGTATTTATACTTACAGAGTAAAAGGCCGAACACATAGTCCATCTTCAATTGAACGAACAAAACTCGTGAAAGTCAACTACAGCGTCTATTTGGGCCAGCAAAGGTGGCGCGGAAGCCAAAGCCGTTACGTCATCGTAGGATTTAGGGCCTGGAATATAACGGCGGATGATACGATTTCGACAACTAGCCATAAAATTCTCTCTCTTTCAATCAATCTCAACAGTTCTCGCAACTGAAAAAAAGCATCGAAAGCCTCGTTAAATACGTTGTCCGAATCGGTGTATAGAGCAACGCTCGACTTGTGAAGATGCAACTGTCTGGGCCATCCCTGGTTGCCGTCGCCACCGGCGTTGTTGGCTCGGCATGGCTGTCTGGTAAATTTCAACCCCCTTCCAATCAAGCTCCCATATTGCCGCAATTCGATCTTTGTTACGTGTTTCTTATTCTTCGTCTAGGAGCCATCATGTCTTTCTCAATTGGAGGCGCGCCCGCTGCCGCCGCAGTGCAGCAATCTTCCGCCAAGATCTGGGCTGAGCTTTACAAGCGCGGAGCCGCGTCAATGCCAAAGTTCGCTGTCGGCACTGCTCTTGCTTACTTTGTCGCGGCCTACGACGCCTACGGTGATGGCAGGGCTTGGGGGAGCTACTTGGGAGCGGCTGGCCTCACTCTATCCATTGTGCCCTTTACGCTGACTGTTATGAAGAAGACCAACGGATTGCTACATGATGAGGCCAAAAAAGACGCTAATGAGAACGACATCTCTGTAGCCCGAGTGAATGGCTTGTTGGACCGATGGACCACTTTGAATCTGATCAGAGGCTCTTTGCCACTTGCAGGGACAATTCTTGGGCTCTTTACTTTTCTCCGCGAGGCGTTGTAAAGGTGGGAGCGACAGGAATTGCTCTTCTTTCGGTGGAGGATCTGCTAACAAGATCACAGTCGTCATAGTTGATTGCCTGTTTACGGCATAATTTGTTCGAAGGTCATAGGGGTATGAAATATGAAGTATGACATGTGGGTTGATTTACTTTCTCTACATTTTCAATGTCCACCACAATGTTTGAGGATGCATCAGTCGCTTTGAACCTAGGATAGGCTCACCAAATTTGAGTGACAGGTCGGACAAAATTGTACTTACACAAAGATTGGAACAAAATTAAGAAATTACAAGAGTACCTACTTGTGCGCACTTGTGCACCCTCCACTGACTTCTCGTGCAAACCATGGTGGGAATACAACTCTAAATATAGCATATTACTCTCAAGCTGCGAAGATATCAACGCGGACGCATATGATAATGTCACCAGCCAAACCCCGCCGTTTTTGGCTCAACGGCTGCTTCTGGAGGCATAACTGCCCGCACCATTGGCACTACGAGTAGATCACCAAAGAAAGAGGCAGCAAAAGCGTGGGGATTGCTTCCTACCCGTAATTTGACCTTTATCTTCGCTTTTTGCTGAGTGATGGCGTTGAACGTGCCAAGGAAGGAATGACTTGTCTGAAGTAAGACACGAAAAGCAAACACTTATTTCAGGGATGCCCATCCTTCTCTTCATGCTCAAGGTGGTAATGCTATTATCATACCGTCGTACGAGTCTCACTTTATGCTAGCTGCTATTCAATTAGCTTATAGTAATTCGCTGAACACTAATACCACGGGCGAGTTGTGCATTGTTAATATGAAGTACGAGGATCATACTAACTTCAATATACTAGTAACAGGGTTGAGGAGCAATGATACCTATTGTTTTATTATAATTATTCGGTATACACGGGTATCGGTCTATAAGGAGGAACATTGAATACATTAATGCTGAGACGCAGTGGCTGCTCACAAATTGAATCAGGATAACAGTAGCTAGCCCAAAACGCACTATAGTCCAAGATGAGGGGCCTCTGTGAAACACCCAAGACCTGATTCTGTTTACCATCTGCCAATGCTAAAATGGAGGTGGTCGTATGCCAGCATCAGCATGTACTCTTTCACTCTTGAGCCTCTCAGCAACTGTATTACCCATGCAAGCTATCCGCTGATCGGTGGGACAAAGCTCATGAAACTCGATTATACTCGGTAGGGCCTGCACAGATCTGCACAGGCACGGTTGTTAGCAGCTTGGCACTTCAAATTCGACTGTAGTGCCCTCGGCACGTTAATACATTATATGGAGCCTGGAGTGCCTCAGTGCTACAGTACCTCCCTAGCAATGAAATGATGCGTGTCAGCCTCCCAGTCTACTACTAGACGCGTGATTGCAGCTTGTTCTTGCTTAACATTTACTAGACCTTCATGAGTATTAGCACGTTAGGAGACACTACACTTCTTCGAAAGAGGAGCCCGAAAGAATTGTTCTACAAGAGCGCAGCTCTCATAATGGAAGTGAGGTGGCGTATCTGTATATGTTTCCATGTGGTTTCTTTATTCATCTCCCTTTCCGAACTTTTCGGGATGTAGGGCTCCCAGCCCATGGTACATAAAAAATAGACCATATCCTCGGCAGCAACCGGCTAGATGGCCACCACAACTGCTACTCTTGGTATGTGCCCTAAGACTAACAATATTAGTGTTAGCTACCAGGATGCGACGATAATCCATAGATACCTCGAAAATCAGTAAGGGTACTCGTAAAGGAATCCGGCTTTAAACCGAACGCAACATTCTGCAGGTCAGATGTGACAAGCTGAATACTGAATCCTATTCGACGCCACAATGCCAGGGAACAAGGTAGATCTGGCAAATATCGCAGCAAAGTAGGTGCAATCAGCTATTAACAGTGCTCCGTCGTGATCGAGTGCTTTCCAAGGCTACCATCGCCTCAGACATGATTGGATGCAAGCCCTTTTATTTTCACGCATCTACTTTGGCGCAGGTGACTGAAACCCTTGTAAACTCTGTGTCTCAAGCGCTTGTCTCAGACTTGACGCAGATTTGATTGCCTGGCGATAGATCCCACACTCGACGTCGTTTCGCCGCAATAAAGGATGAGGTGGTAGTAACAGAGTAGAAGGGGCAGATATAATGCTTTCATGCAGCCAAGGCGCAATTCGCTCCTCAAAAGGTGCCATCGGGCCGTCCATGAATGTAGTAGTAGCAAACAAACTCGGCATGCAGCTACAGGCGAGCTGAATACGCATGGCTTAAACTAAAGCTGGCTTTTCCCCTCTCTACCCCTAACTTTTTCTTATATCCCTCTGTTATTCTTTTCGATCTCTTGTTAGTTGTAGCGGTTGGCGTCTTTCCCGTTTTCCGATCTCTTCGCTTGATGCCCCAGGTTTCTGCTCTCGCTGTTTCTTTCTGGTTCTCTCTGTTTCCTCCCTCTTGTCTTTACCACCGGATGCTCTGCCTCCCCGACGGATCTCCACTAGACTTTCTGTTAGCCTCTTGGCAAAGAATCCAGCTCACCGGATCTGAGGTTACAGCCTGAACTTACCCTGGTCTCGAGCCCAGCCATCATTTCCCGCGGCCGTCGAATCGGATCTTTGAAGCCGTGGTTGTGGGGTGGCCGCACAGACACCATAACTTTCAGCATTTGGAGTGATTTTTTCTCCCTGCTTTTTGCCTTTTGTTTCCTCTCTCCATTTCAGGTAATTGTAATAGACGGATGGTGCAGTGAAAAAAGACTGTAGACTATTGGAGGTAGAGATGCATGCGTTAGTAAGTAATCCTTTCAGATCCCACTCTTGCTAGATTCTTGCTTGTATTTGCCCAAATCAAAGCGATTCAAGCAATACTTGAGCATGAACATACCTTGCCAGTCGCCCAAAATGGCTCAGCAGATGATACCATATCAATCTGCCAGCTTGGGTGGTAGAGAAGTTACATGTATCTGGAAGACTCTTGGGCAGGGTCTCTTTCTCACGTGACAGTTCAAACCACGCAGACGTCTATCGAGAATATCCCTGTAGAGCAGCAGAGCAAAGACGCCTGCATGTAAGCCATAAACATCTCTCGGGCAGATTCCAGCATCAGCCGCTCGGCGGCAGCTTTGACTCCGCTACCTCTCTCCCTGCTTTCAAAATTCCACCACATGATTGTCTCTGAGCTCATCAAAGTAACTCCATGGCCCTAGGAGAACGAATCAACAGTTGGTGTGCGTAACAGACATCTAAGACAGCAGGGATGGTGGACGCGCTGCTTTGAGCTCATCTGAGGTGAATGTTTGCTACTTTGCATGCATGATTTTGGCGCAAGCCTCGCAGCTTTGGGCGTCGTCGCTATTGGAGCACCCGAACCGCTAAAGCGAGACTCGAATCCTTCTCACCCTTTTACTTTTCTTTTCTCCCGCCTGTTCTATCTTTGTTGCCTATTTTCTTTTCTTTTCTTTGGAATTTTTCAAGGTTCGTTGAGAAAATTATAGATGAGACTTATACTAATAATAAATTCCCAGATACGGAATCCTCCACCAATCCAAGCGCCACACATGGCTCTCCTGCTGGAGCTAAAACAATGAGTGTGGGCTCCATGTTTCCCATGAAGCTACTGCAAGAGGGAGAGAGCGCGCCCTGGCACCCACCAAACCTGTCACTGGCAGATGGGGCCGCAAGCCACCAAATTGCCGCGGTCAACCAGTGAGAAACTAGTGGGCCTAGCTGGGATGTGTGCATTGAGTGGCCTGCAGAGCTGAACGTCCAAGAAACATGAGAGACAAGGCTCTTATACGAGTTGCCTGGGAGAGCACTGTGACGAGAGGCGCTGATTGGAGTCAGTGGGGAGGGGGGGAAGCAAACAGAGCATGTTCATCTGTCGCTACAGAGCAATACTAACAGAAGCTTACGTTTTCCCCTGCCATCGAGGACCGGGCAACGGGCTCTACGGTCTTATTTCCTATTCGCTGTATGCTGTGCGGCCACCACCACTAGAGAGTGTCTTCTGCCATATGCTCTGCCGACGCCAGTGCGTGGGTAAACCCTGCAACTTTGGGCAAGGTTGGCGAATCAAGGAAGCTGAACCAAGTTCAAGGCCTCGAAGCACACAAGCAAACACCAACTCACAATTGTGGATCGTCCTTGGGCCGTCCCGCCACGGCAAGATTCTTCTATCACTTTGTAGGAGCCAACGCAGAGCATGTACAAGCAGGCTCAAGATGCCCGTGCGCCTTGCTCTGCAAGACAGCCTGATTCTGGCCATGTACATGGACAAGCTGCCCAATGTTCACTGTTCACGAGTGGTGCACAAGACACCCCCATTGTCAACATCCCCACATACTGCTTTGCTGCCTTATTACTCATCGCTACTGACGTAGAGAGCTCAGTTGATGTGAGTTGTGGCTGAGACAAGCACTACTTGCTTGCTATGCATAATTTTTGCTGCACAGATTGCATGCGTGTATCACTTTGTTACCCAGTCCTATCTTAATCCCAATTTATATATAAACAAAAGCAGTCCCAATCTTCTGCAGAAGCATAGTTCTCCTGTTACCGACATAGAACCATTACGATAGCGTGTCTGGCTTGGTTTTCTTCCTTGCTTTCACCAAGTTTCCTTAAATAGCTTGTACCGATAAATCAGTTATACATCCTTTCGATTCAAGAAATACAATGCCTGTCACGACAATCCTCCAGCATGCAATACAGAGGGAACTACCTGTGAAAGCTGAAGCTGCCTCGAATGCTCATAACGGTAAGAACGAAGGTAGCCTTATCTCTGGTCATATTCCAGTAGAGGCCAACTTGAACACTGCTGAGAGCTCCTCCCCTCAAAAATATCGGGCTTCTAAAGTAAAAAGGGCTGCGCCGGCAATTTCTTCCGGTTCATCTCGCCACCCGAAGCAGCCAAGGAATGCGTCTGCGTCTAGGCGTCGAAGGAAATCTCGGCCATCTTCGACGCAAATCGCTTCAGAGTCTGGCCACTATACTTTCGTTTCTGAGATATTCCCTTCTTTAGAACCAATTTCCCTCGGTGCCTCCTTTTTTATCCCTTTTGGCATGGCCAATGGTACGGCTACATATGAACAATCCCCAAAGGGGACGTGGGAGCCCCAATTGAACTACTGCCATACTCCGCCGGCATCCTCGACAAACTGCACCAACGAAAAGGCTTTCCCCAGTGCATATACAGCCGCAGAAGATATGCTTAATCCCTTGAACAGCCATAGCACTACCGCAAGCCCCTCCACGAATCAACGCAGCAGTGGGCAGAGGTCTTCTTTTGCCAGTAGTAGCGAGCCAATATCACCCTCTAGCTACTTTACAGCGCAATCATGCCCTAGGGGCTATAAAAATGCTCAAACGTCTATCGAGGATAACAATACTACCGTAGGCAACAACACTCTTATCTCCTGCTTAGTGAAATTTACTAATATACGCCCCAGGGAGCTGGGAACGAGCCAGTTTCAGATACAAATCCCCAGGAAACATCCTGTCTACAGCACATTAATCAACAAGCAGTGGAGAGTTTGCGAGAAGAAGAAGAAGAAGAAGAAGAAGAAGAAGCTGTACATCACGTGGCAGCTTCAAGGCTGGCAGAAATTCCGCAGCCAGCAATAATCAAGCAGGCAGTGCCGACCATAGAGCAGGTGCCACCTGCACAAGCAAAAGTAGCCGCACAGGAAAAAGTGAATTCAAAACAAATCACCTCGCCTCAACCAAGACGAACTTTACGCTCCTCATCAGCTCCATACCCCGGAATGAGCCCGCAGTCAGCATCTCCAGAGGTTACCACAAAGACAAGACCAAGACCTCTACTATCTGATAATCAACAGCTAGTGACATTAGCACAGCCAAGCATGATGACACGCTCCAAGTCTAGATCCTCGCAGCCTGCTACTGCTCGGCAGAGAGCGAGGAATCAACGACGTCAAAGGGCGGCCTCCCAGTCGGCGGCGAGCTCACGGCCCACAGAGAACTCTTTGCGTTCACGTCGGGCTACAACCAGACAGCCAACAGGAACTGCACAGTCACCAGTGGCGGCTTCATCTCAAGCAGTTGTTTCGTCTGCATCAGTTGTTCCATCCCAAGCAGTTACTTCATCCCAAGATGTTCCATTCCAAGAGGATGCTCCCCATGGAACAACAGTTCTGCAACAAGCACGGCAAAGAAGACTAGCTCCACGAGCTACAGAGGCCACTCGACACCTGCTGGCTTCGCAATCAGTTGCAACTCCATACTCTGCGATCAGCTCACAGCATGTTAGTTCACAGTCAGTCTATTCAAACAGCCTAACTTCGCAATACCCTTACCAGCAAGATGGATATTCTCCAGCACTGGTGGGTGTACAATCTGCATACCCACAGTCTCCCCAGACACAACACCTTCCTGATTGCCCAAACAATCCCTATACAAGAGAACCAGCGGCTACACAGATGCCAATGGATGAAGCAGAATTTTTCAGGAATGGTGGCGGCCCTTCCCAGGTCACCATCGGCCTTATTCCATACGCTCAGGGGGGAGCCAGTATGCTTGATATGCAGTCAGGCGAAGGAAATACCATGATGGATTATCTAATGCATCAGGATCCTGTGTCGCTCACAGCTATTCAAGTATCGAACGGTACTCCTGAGCTTTATGCAGGCGTTCTTCAACAACAAGCTCAAAGAATCCAAGCTGCCTATCCTTATGGATTAGCCTCATATCCCATGATGAACCCCGGTTACGCACATTCGGATGCTGGACCTCCAGACGCACACTATAATACTCCGTATGCTGCCCCAATGCAAGACAGCGATATGCAGTCGTTTGCAAACCAAATGAATGATGCTCTTGCCCTTCAACAACCACAAAACATGTCGGCTCCCAATTATCCCAGTCACCCTGACGTTCTGGCGTCGCACAATGGAGTTCACTCGCAATCATTTCCCATTCTACATTCTCAGAGGCCAGATAATGAGCTTTACATGTCTTACGCACATCAAGCTTCTATCCATGGACCCCATCTACAGAACAGCTTCCATCAGGGTGTCCAAGGTACCTCTTGGCAAGACGAGCAAGCCATTATAAGGGGCAGCTTAGGAGATCAATCTGATATCCAAGAGGTTTCCCGAGAGGTGTGGCAAGAAGCTAACAGAATGAATATGGGACGTAAAGCCATGTCAAGGGCTAGGTCTATGGCTCCCCCGCTTCAGCAAAATGCTCCCCAGCGACTTGGAAGTTTTATGGCGGCCCCCAGTCAGCAGGTCTCTCGAGTTAGCGGGCAGACTGCCGGATATGTGGCGACATTGCCGAGAACCCAGCACCCTATTTTCGAGAGAAGGGCGTTGGTGAATTCTCAAGCTCCAGTTACGCCAAGAGAAGCACTATCAAGCAGCCCAACCCTAGTGGCATCGGAGGCTAGCCCAGCTCTAGTGACTGTCTCAACTGCAAGAACAGGTGCAACTTCTAGAACCACGGCGACGCTGGGAGCACCTGCTGCTTCAAGAACGCCACTTCCAAACGCGCCAAGAGGTGGGATATTAAGCAGACCTCGCAATGGCCCTAGCTATGGTGGCATTCAGAGACACACACCTCCTCAAGGCCATCAATCTCAGGCACGGTGCAATAGGACTCAACAGCTACGTGCTCAAACTCAGACTCGAGAGCCTGTTCCAACTCAACAAGGTGAATCTCAAACCCAAGTCCAAGCCCAAGCCCTAGTTCCTGCCCGAGTTCCTGCCCAAGCCCCTGCCACGGAGCCATCTGTTCAGCCTCAGGAGTTAGCTTCTCAACTAGAAGAGTCACCTGTTCACTCTCAAGCTGAAGAGCCCTTTGTTCAAACTGGAGAGTCTCAAGCCCAAGCTCAAGCTGCAACCTCAGACGCATCTGTTCAAGCCCAGGCGCCAAACACTGTTCAAGCTCAAGAATCACCCAGTCAAATCCAAGAGCAGTCTGTGCAAGTTCAAGCTCAAGCCCAAGAGCAGCCTGTCCAAGTTCAGCCTCGAGAACAATGTGTTCAAATCCAACCTCGAGAGCAATCCATTCAACCTCAAGCTCAAGCTCAAGCTCAAGGACAATCTAGTCAAGTCCAGGAGCAACATATCCTGGCCCAATACCCATCCGTTCGAGTTCAGAAACAGGGCACTGAAACCCAAACTCCGCAGTCGCCCGTTGAAAGCCACCGGCTACCTCTTCCAACTGCGGAATCACTCTGTCAAGCTCATCAGCCACGTATGCCAGTTCTGGAACCACGTATTCAAATGCTGATACCCGTTTTTATTTCAGGCGCGACCCTTGTTCCACCGCCCTACCGACTGCTAGAAGAATCTTACCAGATCCAACAGCCGGTGCTCGTTGAAGACCGAGAGGCGAGATCGACCGAGGAGGGGCCGGCTGACGAGACTGAATAGAATTGGCAGGAAAAGGCGCAGGAAAAGGCACAAGAGAATCGACCCATCTCTCATTTCGAACATGGTTTTAGCCGTTTAGCAATTGGGAAATCTAAGCCCACTCTCTCAACATTGCTGTTTATCAATTGAAAGCAGCAGAAAATTGCCGTTGCCATGAGGACTATGGGGTAGATCGGATGGATTTATGTAGAGAATTTTTTTGTACGACTCTTATATGAAGGAAATTAGTTCAAGGTAACATCAGGGAGGAAGCAATCGCCGACTTTAGGTCCAAGCAGAGATGAAAAGTGTGCTCTATATCAAGAATGGAATTTCGGTCTATGTACCTAGCTAGATGTAGGTAAATCAGACAATAGTGTGCTTTACATTCCTGCTTTGTCTCTATCTTGTGAAGGTTCCATCAAGCGGTCAGCAATGGATGCACTTTGGGGAGAGGTTTCATTCGTTCCTGCTTAGGTGAGTGGCTATGTAGTCCAATAAAGCATTATACGAACAACTTTTAGTTAAATCAAATTCATTAAACCTTTCCTTCGGCCAACTAAGCAGCAAAGGTGAAAGTAGTAGTTGCTTGGAGGTGATCAGGATCATAGTCGCATCAAGAGCAAACCATAAACAAGCAAGTTCAACTCGGCCGATGGATCGGAGTCAAGGCTACGACGAACAAATTAGGAACTCCGCGATGCCCGCGCATGGCCAATTCGATCTACCGTGAATATCGTTCGGCATTGTTTATGCGACCCAATCACATATATCCGCTAAAGATGCGGTCGCTAGGCTAAGCATCCTATTCCATAACGATATTCTTGGCTTCCCCTCACGGCACCTGTACAATGGCGTCAGATGATTAATGTTGCACGATGTAACATACATACATGCTCGCCAGAAAAGAGAAATCCTCACCACATCTCCACCGCGCTATATGACTGTGAAATCCATTGTAACATTTGCTTAAACAATGTCTCAAACACGGCCCCATAGAGGATGGCGTGTAATGAGGCGTCTAGCAGGTCCTACCACGTAATTAAGCTTAACGAAATATATGGAGATTGCTGGATTTCGCAATGAGGGTGGGAATAAGAAGGGGGAAACATGGGATCTAAGATTCTTCTCCGCATCGATCGGCATCGGGCTAGGCTTCTTTCAATGTCATGATGTTCGTCCGAAGCCAACACTTTTGATGAGATGGATGTAAACATGCGATCCTACGAGCAGTTAGGCCATGTTAACATACTGAATCCTGGTCTTCTCGCTTCTCCTCTTGCATATGCTACTTGAACCAATTCGCATCTACATCCCCACACCGGCCGTCACTATGAGGTAGAGAACGGGCGTTTGCTCGTAGGACAACAGGCCGCCATTCGCATGCAGCGTATCATTGACCTGGGTGGCATAAGAATGAAAAGAGGGGAAATGAACTTGGTGCAGGGGGGGTTTCTTCACCTTTGAAGATATTTCAGTATTTATAAGCGCAATTCGTCTCTCGTCCTGGGGAGAATAAGACGGAAGACTCGTGTGTTATGGTTGATCATTGAATTGAGCTTCCCATCCATTCATACGAAGCATTCGACCACTTTGTTTGCCACAACTCTATTTGGATAGAAAGACGCCGCGTCCGTGATGATTCTGTCCCCAGCAGGCCTTCTCGCGCTTACGAGTTGCCTCAGCACTGCTGTTGCGCAGAGTAGCCAGCCGGTGCCCTACAAAGTTCAGACGCCGCCTCTTGATACTGAGTGGACGTATAAAGTTGGCACCAATCCATGGCCAGAATATCCCCGACCACAGCTCCAGCGTGATAGTTGGCAAAGCCTTAATGGCATTTGGACATTCCAGCCTGCCAGTCCTGGGGCCGACTCAGGCAGTCCTCCTGAAGGCAAGCTCCAACGCGAGGTGCTCGTGCCGTCATGCGTTGAAAGCGCACTTTCGGGACTGCAGACCTTGAACGTCACTGATATGTGGTTTGCGACCAGCTTCAAGACACCAAAAAGCTGGAATGGCCAAAATGTCATTCTCAATTTTGAAGCAGTTGACTATCAGGCAACGGTGTTTGTGAATGGTGTCAAGGCCGGGAACAATACCGGAGGATATTTCCGATTCGGGTTGGATATCACCAAACTCCTCAAATCCAACGGAGATAACAGCTTGTAGGTCAACTATCCAACTATCGTCCTTTGTTTGCGCGGTATCGTATTGCATACTAACTTTGACGCAGAACCGTCTTCGTTCATGATCCTACAGATCTAGATGTCATCCCAATTGGAAAGCAGACTCGAAATCCTAGCCACATCTTCTACAGATCTTGCTCTGGAATATGGCAATCCGTATGGCTAGAGAGTGTGCCTGCCAATCATATAACTGCACTTGATGTCGCTGCTGGCATGGATGGCACAGGTATGAAACCACCAGAATATTGGAGGGTGGAATTGCTCAATTAACATTGATTAATAGTCACCGTGACGGTTCACAGCTCAGGCAAACAGGGCGTCTCGGCCAAAGTGTCCGTTATCGGACTCAATGGTCGCGCCATTGCTTCGCATAATGGGCCTGCAGATAAGGAGTTCAGTTTCAAGATTAAGCAACCAAAACTGTGGTCTCCATCGTCTCCAACTCTGTATAACTTGACAGTGACACTGGGCGATGACGAAGTATCCAGCTACACTGGTTTCCGCTCAATCACGAGCGGCAAGGTCAAGGGAGTTCAAAGACCGCTGCTGAACGGAGAATTCACTTTCATCTTTGGTACGCTCGACCAAGGGTTTTGGCCTGACGGGCTTTATGCGCCTCCCAGCAGAGAAGCTATGGTATATGACCTAAAGATGCTCAAAAGCCTAGGTTTCAATGCAGTCCGAAAGCATGTAAGTAGTCACGCCTTTGTCCAGTACCGTATATTTCCGATTGGATGCTAAACCGGTGTGGCCTGCAGATCAAAGTTGAGCCTGATTTGTTCTACCGAGCTTGTGATGAAATGGGCTTGATGGTCATCCAAGATATGCCCAGTCTTGTTGCGGATGGTAGTCGACCTCCTAACCCGGACCAGCAGGCGGAATTTCAGCGCCAGCTCGAGATTCTGGTTCATGAGCATAAGAATTATCCGTCTATTGTGACTTGGGTTCGTTTCTTCCTGTGATCTAAAAATTGGGTACCATGTTGGTGATTCAAGCTAATATCAAGACATGCAGATCATCTATAACGAAGGATGGGGACAGCTCCCGGGTCCTCCATATCCCGAGCAGAGCCTTGTAGAGGTAGTGCGCAGCATCGACCCAACAAGACTAATCGACGCCACCACCGGTTGGAATGACCATGGCTTCGGGGATTACTCTGTAAGTTGATTGCCAATGCAATTGATCTTGTAATTCATTATGGAAGATGGTGGTGGTGGTTGTGGTGATGATGGCGATGGTGATGATGATAGTGGTGGTGGTGATGATGGTGGTGGTGATGATGATGATGATGAAAAGAGTGCCGAGGACTAAACGTTGACTGTGCCTAGGACAACCACCATTACGCCAATCCGCAATGCGGTACGCCATTCTATTCCACGCCGTCCAGACCATATGACTCCAGCCGCATTGGATTCCAGGGCGAATGGGGCGGCATCGGCCATAATGTGTCGATTGAGCAGTAAGTTTTGAGTCTTTGTCTTCGGCATCCTTGAATCAGGCTGCTAATACGATAAATCAGTCTTTGGAAAGTCCAAGAGGCGATCAACACCATCAACCAAACGTATGAAGTCAACGCCGACCTCAGCTCCTACAACTACCGCGCGAGCGTCTTGTTCCGCGAGTTCCTCGACCAGGTGGAACGCTATGCTTGTAGCGGCGGCATCTGGACACAGACAACTGATGTCGAAGGCGAAGTAAACGGCTTGTTGACGTACGACCGACGTCTTCTCAGACCAAACGTGAGCCAGTGGAAGAAGGATATCAAGAGCTTATATACGGCGGCAGCTGGAAGGCGATGATTGATCATGGCGAATGGACCAAGTTAACAGCTTGGAGTAGAGCGTCTTGATAGATTTTTTAGTAATACTGATGCATAACAATGAGAGAGATATGGTTGTTGGCCATAATTTTTTCACAACGAGGGTCTGCTGGTTCGTAGGGAAGAATATTTCCTGCCCCTCTTCATCATGGCATTGGATATGATTGAAGCCGAAGCAAACATGACTGCCGTTAGGGTTGTGATGCGGAATAGCATCGCCGTTTAGGGTAGGGAATCAAAGAGCTAGTAAGGGCTCGATCGTTTCAATTTACAGACACGTGTTTGACGCATTGGACAAGTTGCCATTTCTTGAGCATTGTAGATACATTTTAGAGGGATGAATATTCCGTCCTGCCTTAGGCATCCGTCTCTATACCATCGCTGTTTAGGTGATGCCTTCCGTTCTTCAGCTCACGTCTGAACAAGCTGATGCAGCAGCAGCGAATATCTCGCCTATTTTCACCCCACCTGCCGTATTCAACAGCAGCCAACGCAGAAGGGACACCTGCAGTAGTACATACTTGTAGTCTACACTAGTACCTAGTAAGGCACTGATTACTCAGGCTTTGCACTTAACCCTAGAGAGGACTAGCCTCGAATCGCCCTCTCATTCTCTTCCCCACCATCCCGCAATCGTATTCGGACCCCTGGCCGCTAAGCAGTTTTAGACCAGATTCGCAGCCAGAAAAACCACCAAAAGACCGGTTCATCGTTCCATAATCATGTGATAGAGCTCCTTTTCCATCATGTTCGTCATGTCATGAGCAAGGGACTGGACACATTTTGTGGTTATCAGCTTGATTTGGCCCTCGCGGATTGGCCAATTGCAGCGCTATCTCGTCTCTTCTTCTTCTCCCTCCCTCTCTCGTTTTTGGCTTGTGACAGACCAGCCCAAGCACATACTGCTCTTTTCTTCTTCTTTTTACTGCCTACCTAGAACTTATAATAACGAGCCACGAAGAACGAAAACGAATAAATACCCTCGACGAGCGATAGACGACTTCTCCTTCCTCCTCCATAGAGAGTCTTTTTCATTGGTCCTTTCCAATTGCCTCAATTGCTCGTCGACATTCCCTTTCCTCGACGAGATACTTTGGAATCATTCCACTCCATTCAATTCTGCCCCTCCCCCAATGTCGGAAACAATGACATCCTCACACGTCTACACGCGCGAGCGGCGCGATCGCTACCATGAAGCAGACGTCGTCGTCGTCGGTGCCGGCGTCTTTGGCTGCGCGGCCGCCTATGCGCTCGCCAACCAGGGCCGCTCCGTGCTCCTGCTGGAGCGGTGGATGCACGAGCCTGATCGCATCGTGGGCGAACTTCTGCAGCCTGGCGGGGTGGCTGCGCTCAAGAAGCTGGGCCTGGGCCACTGCATCGAGGGCATCGATGCCATCCCCTGCTACGGCTACAACGTCTTCTATCACGGAGAGCCGTGCGCCATTCCCTACCCGAGACTCAACGACAAGGGCGAGGTCACACATGCCTGGGGCGGACGAGGGACAGAGGGCGCGGAGCAGCAGGGATGCGGATTCCACCACGGCAAGTTCATCACACAGCTGCGAAAGGCCTGCCTGGGACACAAGAACATCACAGTGGTCGAGACCGAGGTCGTCAAGACGATTCGGGGCGAGTTCGAGGAACAGATCCTGGGCGTGGAGTCGCGCACCACGGTCAACAAGGAGACCAACGAGAAGAAGGACGACTATTTCTTCGGCAAGCTGACCATCGTGGCCGACGGCTACGACTCCAAGTTCCGCAAGCAGGTGCTCGAGACGAAGCCCGTCGTCAAGAGCAAGTTCTACGCGCTCGAGCTGGTCGACACGGTCCTGCCCAAGCCCCTGCACGGCCATGTCATCATCGGCGACGCCTATCCCATCCTGCTGTACCAGATCGGCACCCACGAGACCCGAGCGCTCTTCGACGTGCCCCAGAACATCCCCGAGGCGTCGGTCGAGGCCGGCGGCGTGCGCGGCTACATCAAGAAGCACGCCATCCCGGCCCTGCCAGAGTCCGTCCGCCCGGCGGCCGAAAAGGCCCTCGCCGACGGCAAGATCCCGCGCAGCATGCCCAACAGCTGGCTCCCGGCAGTGCCCCAGACGCCCAACGGCCTCGTCGTGCTCGGCGACGCCCTCAACATGCGGCACCCCCTGACGGGCGGCGGCATGACGGTGGCCTTCAACGACGCCGTGCTGCTGGCCGAGCTGCTGCACCCGGACCGCGTGCCCAACCTCGACGACGCAAAGGCCGTCCGCGAGGCCATGCACAAGCTGTACTGGCGCCGCAAGAACTTCACCAGCATCATCAACACGCTCGCCCAGGCGCTGTACTCGCTCTTCGCCGCAAACGACCGCCAGCTGCGCGCCCTGCAGATGGGCTGCTTCGAGTACTTCCGCCGCGGGTGGACCGACGGCCCGGCCGGCCTTCTCGCCGGCATCATCCAGCGGCCCCTGGTGCTGGCGTACCACTTCTTCTACGTCGCCTTTGTGGCCATCTGGATGAACGCGTGCAACGTCATTGGAGGCCCGCTGGGCTTCTGGAAGCTGCCGCTGGCGATTCTGGATGCTGTGCTCATCCTGTGGAAGGCGTGTATTGTCTTTTTGCCCGTCATTTGGCGTGAGGGATTTCAGTGAGGAATAAAAAGGGGTGTTTGTGGGGTTTCTTTGGAAACTGTTGCATTTTGCATACGAAAGAAATCATCAATGCCTGATTTTTCCTTTATTGTTTTTTTTTCTCTTTTTTCACCCACAGGCGATGAGCGGATTTTCTTTTCCTTTCCTTTCCTTTCTTTTCTTCATGTACTGGTAGGCATTGGCTTTGGATTACGCAACATAAAAACATGTGGTTTCACGCAGTTATGGCTAGTAAAAAAAGATGTCAAAGAGGTTAAAGTAATATTAATAGCACTCACAATTTTTATAGATGAAGATACATCTCTTGTTATGCTTCTTCCTTCATTGTAGATGGCTAAGTAGCTTGCTTATGCTAGAATCAGAGACCAACTGTTCTCTTCCACTCCATGTGGTATTTATATATATAACTTGAAGTACTTTCCTTTTTTTGCGTCATATAACTTGGCGTCCTTTTGTTCTTCCATTCCTCATCTCATCTCTCTCTCTCTCTCTCTCTCTCTCTCTCTCTTCTTTGTCGATTTAGTGATTTCAAGTAAGGCGTCTCCTATACACGCCCATCATCCAACACGCCCTCAACACAAACAGCCCAATCGCCATCTTTATGCTGTCCTGGATAACGTTCAACTTGCTGCCGCCCACCTCGTGCCACTCAATCGGCACCTCGGCGACTTTGATGCCAGGACTGGTGCCGATGACGCTGCCGTCGCTGCCCAGGACAGGCGTCGCAGGGGCGGACTCGGCGAGCATCAGCATCTCAATGTCGAAGATCCAGCCCTCGGCATGCATGTAAGGGACAATGTGCGGCAGCGCGGCGCGCGTGAAGAGCTTGAAGCCGCACTGGGTATCGCGAATGCGAGATGTAGCAGGGGGCGTGAGGATGGTGAGAACGAGATGGAATGAGCGCATGAGAAAGTTTCGAAGGGCAGAGCGCTGAGGGAAACGGGCGTTAGTTGACGAAGAAGAAGAATCTGATATCAAGTAGCTTAACTCACCTTGACTACCGCCTCGCTGCCAACGAGATGGGCACGGCTACCAATGGCAACGCCTCGACGAGACCCGTCCACAACTTCCTCGACGCCTTCGATCAGTTTCGCCACATCGCTAAACCGAGACGCGCCATCCGCATCGGCAAAGAGCGCATATTCGCCGCGAACATGACGGAAGCCATGAGTAACACCGCCGCCCTTGCCGCGGTTCTTGGCCAGGGACACCACTCTCAGCACATCATCCAAGCCGTTATTCTGCGCAAAGTCGAGCACCACGTCGACCGTCTTGTCGCGGCTGCCGTCGTTGACGATGATGATTTCGTAACCGCTGAGGCCCTGATCTTTCAGGCCAGCTGCGCCAGCCGCGCCTTGAGCGTGGCGCTTCTTGGTCGTCGGCGAGAGAGGGTTCCTAGCGCCAGCTGCAGCAGTGCCGCGTCCAAAATGCCTGTCCAGGTACTCGACGGCCTCTTCCAATGTGGGGATTACACGATCCTCCTCGTTGTACGCGGGGAAGACGACGCTGAGGAGAAGTTCCGGGGGTTCAATGGAGCCAACGTCGGGCGCTGGATTCGCTTCGTCTGGGCGAAGACGCTGCTCGCTGAGGTGTCGTTCGGCGAGCCATCGGTCGTACCAGCAGGGGAGCGGGCGAGGAGTCGTCTTGCCGGAAGGGCTGCTGGTGACGTATGTCTTTTCAGAGGAGAGGACGGGGCGAGGCTTGGAGGCGACGAGGTGGAGGAGGAGGAAGAGCTGCGATAGGCCGTGATGTTAGCTGTGGACAGTAGCCAATTGAAGCGGAATCAGAAGATAGGAGATGGGATTGTGGTTACCGCAGCGAGCCCTGACAAGACCAGCGCGAGGAAGAGGCCGGCGAGGATGGGAACCGGAGTCGCCTTGATGGATTCCCAGGGCGACGCAGGGAGCTCCGGCAGGGCTGTTGCGAGGCCCATTTTCTTTCTATGCGACGACGCTGAGGAAATGAAGGGAATCGAGTCAAATCAAATCAATCTAGGCGCAGAATAGATGGATGGACAAAGAATAGAAGAAAGAAGAGCAAAGGGAAGAAAGGAAATAACAAGGAAAGAAAAGGAACAGAAAGTAAAACAAAGTCAAACGAATGTGAAATTGCGAATCAAGATGCCAGATGCCAGATGCCAGATGCCAGATGCCAGATCAAGGGTTCGTTCGCTGACACCTGGCGAATGGCTGATGACGAGGTGTCGCAGCTGCCGCCATTGGTAGCTGCTGCTATTAATATGTGCAGCAGCACTTAAACAGGGGACTTTGCTTAATGCGGCAGTGAGGCCACAGTTTCGCGATTTCCATACAGGGCTGGCCAATCACGCGCAGCGGGCTCGGCTGCCGTTTAGCGGGGGCGCTGCCACTAATACAGGCGCTGTAGATGTACATATCTCTGGCAGGTATGATGATGAGGAGGGTGTGTAGATGCATTCGACTTATTAGTAGATAATGACAGGCTGGTAGTGACTGTTAAAATAAATGTTACGTCTAACGAATGAGGATAAATGACAAAAATATTCGAAATAAATAAGAAAAAGGGGAAGCAAAGTCTCCAATTCTCCGCACCCAGTGTATCAAAAAGCGCCAATTGAGTCAACAGACATGTCCAATACAAATGAAACAATGAAATGAAACACAACCAAAGCGACCCAGTGCCGTGTATATCAGTTTATGGATGTTGTACCTCCATCCTCTCTATTTCATCGCAAAAAAGAAAAAGAAGACAAAAAAGAAATCCAATTTTTCATTCCATCGTAACGAATGATCCTCCTTCCTTTGTGTCACCAGACATTCCTCGCCATGTTGAAGCTTGCAATGCGTACTCTCCTATATCTCAAATACTGCTGTAAACTCTCGCTACAAACATATTAAGAGCAGCAACAAGGAAAAGGGTTAAGCAGGTTAAAAAAATAATGATAAAATCCACGTGCAATACATTCCCTCTTTTGATATCCAAACACTGGTGGTGGCCCGAGAGTGTGTAAGTAGTAAAACATTCGTAGTGAGGGTGTGCCATATCCAGACGCAATGCAAGAGCCAAGTAGTATAACAATAACGAAAACAACAAAACAAATGACAAATATTGTTGAATTTTGGACGAAAAGAAAGACAAAAAAAAAAAAAAAAAAAAAAAAAAAAAAAAAAGACTCCCAGCCTACACAGCGATAGGTCGAGCTTTTGACTTGGCCCAGCGAGATTTCTTAGCCATCTTGTTCCCGCCCTTGGTAAATCTGCTAGACTTCTTTGTAGGCTCGGGATCAGGGATCGAGTCCGCTTCTGGGAAGACGTTGATAACAATAGACTGCTGCTGCTTGACGTTGGGAGCAGACTCGCGAGCAGGAGCAGGAGTAAGAGTAGAGACGATAGCAAGGGTAGAGGCAGGTTCGCCAACAGGCTGGGGTTGGGCCTCCTCTGCAGGCTTCTCCGCAGGCTTCTCAGTCACCAGTTTTTTAGTGCCAGACTGAATTCGCCCCCCTTCTGCGAGTCGAACCACTTTGGCTGCTTTTTGCTCTTTAGAAAGCTTTCCAGAGTTGGCTACCTTCTGCTCCTTCAACTCCTGCTGTTCTAGGGAAGGGCTGCCGTCAATCGACGGTAGGGCGGATGCAGAGACGAGGGTGGCTGCAGAGGTGTTGAGGCTGGTGTTGAGGGAGCTGGGAAAAGATGTTTCTGACTTCTGCCGATGGTGTGGGTTTAGAAAGTCACCTTGCGGATGAGACGTGACTCTCAGGATGGGAGCAGGTGCGTGGACAATAGGTGCAATTGAGCCAAAGTTCCTCATAGACGGAGGAGGGCGAGAATCCCGGGCAGCCGCCTTGGTCGAGTTTGCCATGGCAATTCGGCCAATTGCCGAATCTGATGTGCGCCGGCTGCCTGGACGCGGTCGACGGGCTGCCATCTCGGCACCAGTAGGAGGTCGCACGACGGGAGGGCGATTCAGCCGCATCTCGAGGTCATCTTGAGAACTCGTAGAGCCGCTGGAGCTCTCTGATTCTTCTAGGCGTTGGGAGAAGCTGGTTAGCATCCGGTGAATCAAGATTGGCAGACGCTGACACGGAAGAAGACGAAGACGAAGAAGGTGACGGCGACGGCGACGACAAACCTTGTGAGGATGTTGGGCTGGTTCTGGAAGTATCATAGCCAGACCCTCTAACGACCTCCTTTCCCTTGGTCGAGGCAGCATAGGCCGCAAACTGCGAACCGACATCAGGCATTGAGCTCACGGTGTGGCGGCTGTGGTTTGATGTATAAGGCGAGACGCCCGTGTAGCTGTATGCTCGGGGCAGGCGCACCATGGGGGTGGCATTCTTGTCTGCAGGATACGAGACGTGGGACAAGCTGCTGCCAACACGGGGGGGCACGCCGGGCATGTTCATGCTGTGGCCAGACGCAGCCATGGCACTCCTTCGGCGGTTCTGCTCCTGGATCTTGTGGCGATCATCCTCTCTCCAGCTGGGCGGCGCACTGGCAATGGCATCGGCGGCGGCGTGTTTGGGAACATGCTTGTAGGGAGTCTTTACCCCCTCCTCCTTCTTCTCCTGCTCAGCAAGCTTGGCATTGTGCTCCTTAGCCTGCTGGCGGCTCTTCCTCAAGCGCGAGAAGATGGACATGTTTCCTTCTCTTGTCTCCTGCGTAAAATTTCCTGTCGGTATTTGACAGCTGAAGGCGGGAGGAAGCCGGGTTCAGCGTCACCAGATCCGATTCTTTTGGACTACCTATACCAAGCAGTACGATAACCAGGGTATAGTAGAATAAGCGAACAGGGTATGTAAAGAGCGGCTCCGCCCAGTCAGCTTCGGGAGAGGCGCGATGCAATACCTAGCAGATGATGTGCCGAAAGATGATGCAGATCTGACTTTTCAATGGCCGATGGTAGGTATATGGTGTAATGGGGGGTAGTAGGAAAGCAAGGTAGGTTGTCAAGATATAAGCCGAAGTAAGAACCGCTTACTTTATAGTAGTATCTGGCAACCTTTGATATGTCCGATATGGATGGGCCACTTGTAAGTGAGTGGGTATGGAACGGATCAGATGCGAGGGATGAGAAAAACCTGGCTCGGAATCGATGTGAGACAGGCCCGGAGCAATCAGGCAGGTGTCGTGACCTTGTTTAGAGCTTGGATTCAGCTCGTCGTGGTTGATTCAGTTCAGCAAGGTAAGCCCAAGAAGAGCGAATAAGAGGGTTTGAGAACGAGAACGAGAACGAGATATGAGAGAGAAGGGAAGAAAAAGCCAAACAGAGAGCAATGAAGTGGAAAGAAAAGAGGCAGAAGTTTAGGAGAGAATAGAAGGTTAAAATGAAGAATACGAAAAAAAAAGGACCAGCAAGCTGAATAATAATGGCAGCTCAGAGCGGGAAGTTTGTTTGCGGATCGCCGGGATTAACAACCGATGGAGAAGAGCGCGCACAGTGAGCAAAATAAAGAGAGAAAGCCTAGGAGAGACTGGGGTGAAGATTAGCAGTGCTTAAGACGAAAAACAATGCAAGGAGAATGGCAAATCCTGTAGAGGAGCTCTTTTGGGGGGGAGGGAAATTGGAGATGCTAGAATGCAGATGCAGGAATAGTGCACTCTTGCGCTCTAGGCGACCAGCTGAAATATGAGATGGCATGACACGGACATGACATACTGGTCAAAGTAGAGCATGTACAGCTAAGTATGCACCCTGTCGGTTTAGCCTGGCCCGTATCTGTACTTAGATCCTAGAGAGATAGGAGTGCCAGTAGCAGATTGGGGGACGTGATAGGCCTGGCCGCTCGCCTGAGCGTGGCTTTTTCTCGCCTGCAACGGGGGCGTAAATGGTTGGCTTGCAGAGGGCAGATGCGGCTGACTCGAGGGATGCGGTGCAACAAGCTGCGTCGTAAGACTCAGTGGCACACACGTGGACTGAAGGAGGCTGGACGGAAGGGAGGGGAGGTACCGGTACTTATACCAAAATCAAACGGAACAACTCTTCCTTTATCTTGGCAATGCTGGCATGTAGCAGTATCTCGAGGACCGTTTGGATATTTGTTGCTCATAGAGCTAATATGACAAGATATCATGTCTCACTTCGGACAATGGCCTCATTGTTTCACCTGTGAAGCTTTGCCCCAACAAAGGCAATAAATAAGAAGTGACACATTCGATCCAACATTTGGCACGACCAGAGAGCTCTCTCGTCATATCGTATCTGTACCGTCGTCGCTGCATGCCAAGGTACCTACTGTGGTAGATGGTACTTGGCACCACTACTGCAAACATGGGTCCCTTCTCCAGTTGCAGTTGCAGTTCCAGTTCCAGTTACCGTCACCGTCATGGCGGCAGCAGCCCGCTGGGGACCGCGGACAAAGGAGCTGGGACCGCCAGAGTGCGCTAACATAACTCCCCGCGCAGGAAACAAAGTCGAGTGTACGGAGTATAAAGAAGAATTGGGCGATGCGATCCCACTAAGCAAAAAAGTTGCGGGTACCTGATGGGCGGTGGGCTGGTGCTGTAACCTTAGCCCACTAATAAGTAATTGCCAAAGTAAAAATCAATAATCCTGTAGACAGACATCAATATTACCACCACCACCACCACCTCCAGAAGCGGCCGCCACTCACCATCGGGTAACGGTATTGGTACAAGGGGCTCTGCGTATTTCCTGTATCCATGTAGTTGAGGCATTATGTATATGTGCTTATTCCGCTCTCCGCGCGTATCTGGCTGACTTTTACGGTCGTCAATGATGAACCGACAAGTCAAGCAAATGGTCAGCGGCACGGGATTTTGTCTGTGTCCGCCAAACAACAACAACAACAACAACAACAACAACAACAACAACAACACGAGATCCAGAAAGAGTCCAATGCAAAGGAAAAAGCATCGCCACCACCTACCTATTCTCTCCTCATTGCCACGCCATGCGGCGCCCTACAGTCTTGACCTTGGCAACAAGATCTCCTCTGTTTCTGTTTGTCATCTTGCTGGAGCCAAAAACATCCTTCAGAGTTCAACTACCAGTAGCTGCTCCATTTCCCCTCTTACATGCTGCTCAAAAATCAAGAGAAACGGAAACTCTATTTGGATCAACACGTAATCACGCTCGGTTGGTGTGCCGAATAGCTGTCCGTTATCTCACATTCCTCCCTCCTCTGCTTCCGCTGGCGAACTGTTGTCTGCCCACCCAATCGTCGTTAGCTCCTCGGTTCCCGCAGCGCCCAAGCAGCAAATCAACGTCGGCAGCAGCCATGGTGACGCCGAACAGCTGCTCCTCTGATATGCCCGACAGCAAGGTCGACCCCAGAGCCGGCTGCAGCAAATGCTCGTATTCTGCTCACGGACCCCCCTCCAACTCACGCAAGGGCTGCTCTGCTTTGTACCAGGTACGAGAATTTGCGCGCGGCCTGGTGCCTGAAAGGAGACAAGAAAGTGGCCGGCCTGCTAGCACTACTCCGTGTCCATTAACTATTTGCTAAGCCGCTGACTGGGAGTTCGGGTGGCGGCTTTGCTTGGTTGAGATGCGCTCTGTTGGTGGAGAATCGAGAACATCAAAGTTTAGAGTGCCTGAACTCCAGACCACCCAAGCCAGATGTGCCACAGCCCCTGTCCCTGTCATTTGCTGAGCGAATTGGGCGGATACGGCGCCGCCGCCAAAGTCCAGCCGCACGCACGCTAAAATAGAACACATAACGGCCTACGGCCAAGTGCGCCAGTACAAGCGGTGGTAGAGGCAGGTAGAGAGAGATTGACAACTGCCTAGTCTCCCTAGCCCAAGCTGGAGCCGGTGAACTGTGGCTTTATGCCACGTATTATGGCATGTATATATATAGAATGTATACTGTGCTTGAAAACCTCTGATTGATGCCGGTGATGGGGGAAAGGGGGAATGCCGAGGCACCGATCCCGAGGGCGGGTATATGATAGTATCGAGGCCATACCCGATTTACACTCATGTGTGGTGAGATTACAGCCTGGCGCCATGGCTTTTTGATCTCGGTCAAGATTAGGGTTTCCTTAGGCTGCTGATTATCACGCAGCCAGCTATACAGCTAATACTCATAGCTCCCCAATCCCTCGCTCGTCTTCCTATCGGAACACGGCTCTCAACCCGTGCACGGTGGACCATGGCCAGCCAAGAATGGGGCCTTCTATGCGAGGAGAGCGAACGGGCTGAGAAGCCAAGAAGAGACGAGAACCAAGCAGTGCCGCGATGCCGCTTCCATCTTGATAAGGCGGAGATCATGATGGCTCATTGGATGTTGAGAATAGGAGCAGCACCCTCTATCACGGCGCCACAACCGACGTGGCGGATCTCACGACCAGGACTGGAAATGACGCCTTTCAGCCCCAAGTTCGAAGCGAGATAATACCTAAAGCAGCAGTATATGTAGACAGAAAGAGCACCAATCTGTGGTGTACACTTGTTATGGGCTTTTTAGATGGGATTCGTATTAGTGCCGAGTATTCTGTACCTTTCGAGACTCATGCGACACAGCACCTGAATGCATATTGAAATATTGTGCGAGTACGGTGCAGTGGCTACCGCGCCGTCGTCCTACTATTAACTGCAAGCCAATATTGCATCTAGCATTTGCCAACAGCGCGAGCGCCCGATTGATTGTCATGTAACAAAAGAAGTAAAAGAACTGCGGCTCAACTAAGCTGTAAGAGTTGGTTGCGAATTCGGAACATTTTCCCAATTCGGTGTGCATGTCAAGTCGATAATCGCCAATTTTCAAATCCTAGCCCTAGAACGGGATCCTGTACGAAGTAGGTAGTCTAGGTAGTAAACGCAACTGGTTCCCGTACTTGCACCTCTCTCTCTCTCTCTCTCTCTCTCTCTTTTTTTTTTTTTTTTTTTTTTTTTTTTTTTTTTTTTTCTTTTTTTGTCAATTCAGAATCCAAACGCCCAACACGTATTCGGCGAAGGACGTCAGCTGTATGGTTGCATCACAGCTGAGCTAGAAATTAATCTATTGAACGACATGGGTAGTTTACGTTTCCATGTTCCAATGGTCTTCTCGCGGTGCATGCATCATGCATATGTTCAACGTTGAAGCGGCTATCCGGACTGAAAATGGTTCCACAAACTCAAGTCTGCTATCTTTTTGAATTGTGCATACGTGCAAAGACTGAGAGATAAGGCGAAAGAGAGATAATGTATGCAAACACCGACCATTATCCATGCCAGTAATCTTGCAAAGGCAAGTGTGACAAGATAAGGAGTATGTTTGGTGTTACTGAACAATCTGTTCCGTTTCTGTTTGTCTTTTTTTGTCCATTTCCCCCCTCTTCTAGGCTTCTGCCTTCCACGAAAGGGTTAGTAGTACAAATAATACCTAGTAATATTGACATTTGTAAAAAGAAAGATGCAAGGCTTGCGTCGGCGGCCCGCAGCTCTTTCGATCTATTGACACCCGAGTCAACCAGGTTTACGGGCCAGAACATAGGTCCAGCGTACAAAGCGAACGCCTCCAGTTCCCATTTTGGCCACGGCAACAGCCAACTGCATATGCTAATAACAATATCCCGTGGTGGTGCATGAGTTTTAGTGCTAGATGGGAGCACTAGCTCACCGTTCGTAGCTGAGAATCCGAAGACGTGGCCACGCTAATATGCAGGCCCTGTGTAAACGGCAGCAAGGGTCGTCTACACCGGTTGATTGATACCGCATATCCCACGCTGTTTAGGGATCACTAACGAGAAGCCTCCTATCCCATCGATTGAGCACATGGCTGTGACTTGATGAAGATGCAGCTTAAACGATATAGACGCTTGTACCACTCGTCTCACCTATGAATATGCACATGTTTTCCTTCAGTCGAAGGTACCCCCTTGAGCAGGTAGAAGGGCTGATTTGCGTGATCATCTGGTCGCATCATGATAAGATGGAAGTGAAAAGAGGGAGAAAATTGTTTAACAAATCAGCGTGGTCCAGCAACTGCCGGCACCTATACATGACGACATGGTATTCGGATAGTCCAAATGGTTGTGCTCCATACTTGGGCAGGCTTATTTGCCGCTCACAGCCCAATGGCTTATGCTATTAGAGACATGCATGATGGCTGGCGTAGTGTGCCAGCTTTGTTGTGCCGTAATTCACTCGCTAGAGAGACAGCAAGATAAGACAAAAGCGGTGATAATGTGTGCCGTTTCTATATTGGGTACTCGGTAGCCAACATGGAAACTAGTGAAAGCTGTTAGGCCAAGAAATCAGGCTGAACAACAACACTGATATGAGAATTGCTTTTTCTTCTCTCCCAACATTTGTTTTCTCGTTCGCTCCCTTGGCTGTCTGGGACCTCAGCGCTGTGATGAATGAGAGTATGTCAACGGCTTCATGTCTACCGCCATTCTTCTTCTTCTTCTTCTTCTTCTTTTTTTTTTCTTTTTTTTTTCTTGTCCCCCTCGCGTGCTGAGACTGCCAAATCTTGAACACACTTTGGAAGTCTTTGTTGATGCTCCTTAATTTAAAATAGAATCATGATTGGCACATGAATAAGTTGGAAAACCCATACTGAGATCAGGTACCGTGTCATTCGAAACAATGGACTTGTATTGGTTGTTTATCCGTTGTCGCGATTTGCCATTCGGAGCATAGCATAGCAGCGTGTATGACGCAATATATGGTCATATTGCTCAAAATTAGAAGAGGCGGCAATGGGATGCAGCTTCACCATGGCACCTTTGAGTGGCTTCGCTCTCGTCATGAACGATGGGCATGGAAAAGCAGCTAGGGAGCCTAGTAGCGACTGTAGGGCATAATGGGGCTATATGATCACCGGAAAATAAGGGAGAGGAGGCGGAGAAAGAGGCCACGTCCCCTGCATCAAAGAGCAGAGAAAGAGTAGGTTGGCCAGAGATAGATAGATCGTCAGTCAGCGAAAGACGAGATGCCTCCCTGGTGTACTTGGTAGCGTGTAAGTCAGTTGGACCCAACAGCTGGGCTGGTTGATTTACCCGCCCTACTTCACATTAGCGTACCGCATCCCCGGAAAAAAAAGGGCAATAAAATCGATGCGCCGTGCGTCGGGCCAGGGGGGCTCCTAGGGCCCGTGATTCGCAAAATAAAAAAGTGGCGGCTGAGGGTGCCGCCGACTGGGCAAATCAGGAACCCTCGACAGACTAACTACCAGTAATAACGCCTCGGCTTCCTTCCCTAGAGCAAGTCGCGAAAAGCTGGGTCGGCCGAGCTTTAGAGGCATGACGGGCCGCAAGCATATTCTTGATTTAGCTAAGAAACGAGTTAGCGGCTGGTGGAAGAAAAAGAACAGGCACGGGGATGGATTGATGTTACCCTGAGGAAGCCCTTGGATGCAACGCTTGTAAGGAGAAACCATGCTCGGTTGTGACAAGCGTGGCGGCTATGCATTGGGGTGCCATTTCATGCAGCGTTGAATCATGACAGCGGAACATTAATATCAACCAAGAAGAAAGCGAAAGTGATAGATCAGCCGAGGGCGCTTAGCTTAGTCGCGGAGCTGGGAGGAGAGCAAAAAGGCGGAGGGCGGCAGGCGGCTGAATCCCGGCGTGGCATTTTCGGGGTCCTTTTCCTGCCGCTCACGACTGTTTCCCTCTGCTCGTATGTACTTTGTCTTTTGCCGGCTTCATAGAGCCTTGGTCACTCTGCAAGCCCGCGATAGATCGGAACCAAGCGATGCGGCCAAGATTGATCGTGCAACCCCGGGCTCTTGCTAGTGGCAGTGCTATTCTGTGGGAATTGTGGGAAACGGGGAAAAGAGCCCCAAGGCTTGTGCGTGCTTGGCCGGTCTGTGCGAAGGAGAAGAGCCAGCTTGACGACATGTCACGTGCCGCGGTGGCGTACCGGCGTCCCCAAGGCTGGGAGAGGCGAAAAAAAAGATCACGGAACGGAAAAGGAAGAGTGATGACGTCTCAGGCCATGCAACATGCTGAACCAAGGCTGTTAACATGCTATTATGCGCCCATATTCCCGCCGCCGAGTTCGTACATAGTAGTATGCAGTTTGTGATGGACAAGGTCGATAAGCGCGCGATGTTGACGGAGACGGGTTGACGGGGTAGGTACAGACGCAGTACATGCATGACCCTGGTTGATGCGGTTAGGTTAGCTGGCGAGGAGGATGCAAGTAGCGGCCATCGGCTCTGCTCTTTGGGTAGCATTTCTGGCTTTGACGCAGTTGTGCCAATGTCGCAGCGCCAGCAAACCGGGTTCTTCTAGTGCTCTTCGTTTTGTTTTCCACGGAGTTTCTGGCGGCGGGCGGTGCAAAGAGGCTGCAGCTGCAGAGATGCACGGCTGGGGGCTTACAGCGCACCGTCGCAGCTTGATTGCGCCTGCAAACTGCTCGCAAGGAGTACTGCACAGCCGTTAGCACAGTACTTGCAAGTGTGCGACGCTGGTGCCTAAGAGCAGGTACCTTGGAGCAGGTACCTTGGTACAGCCGCGCCATGTAACCCCCCGGTATTTGTGCATGTGCAGCCATGCGGCGTTTGCGCCCAACGCATCGCATCGGATCAACCACCATTGCCATCATCACCAACAGACAGACGGCAAAGGCTGCAAGATTTCCGCTGGTAACAGGTGCTTAGAAAGAATAGGTGGTTAAAGAAGAAAAAGGAAAAAAAAAAAAAAAAAAAGAGACAGGAAAAATAGAAGTAGGAAAAGGCAAGAGAAATCAATAGAAGCAGCCCAACTCAACTTGGCAGGCCGGCGCATCCACCGTTAACCGCACGTTAAGCACTGGAAGGTCCCCCCAGGCGGCAACTTTAGGCGGTGGCACAGGCAGGCAGCCCCTCCCGAAAAGAAGGGACGACAGCAAGAGATCCAATCCTCAGCGGCCCCCGGTTTTGCAGGCGCCAGCTGCGCTGCTAGGCCGGGCTCCAGATTAAAAAGCAGCCGTTTCAGTGCCTTTTTTTTTCGCTGCTCCACCGCCGCCATCAACGACGCCGCCCGTGGTCACGCGCTTTTCCCGCTTCCAACTATCCCCAATTTCTCGTGCCGACAAGCACAAGCCCAACCGCCCACGCATATCGCTGTCGAGCTGCCAGTCATCCAACATCAGACGCATCGCCGTCCGCTGCGTCGCGCGCGCATCCTCGATCCTCGCCAGGCCTCGCTGCGTCCGTCGCCCTCTGGTCGCGCCGCCGCCTGTTTCTCCCGACATATTCCGTCACCCAGAAGGCCGCCTGAGGTCTCCTCCGCTGGCCCCGGTCGCTCCTCTTTGATACGGCGCCCTGACCTGCCGAGCAACAAACAAGAGGCCATCCAGAAGCAAGGGTGCATTCGAGCGCTGCGTCTTTTGTGTGTCGCGCTTGATTGTGTCGTGCATGGCGCACTGAGGAGGGAAAAAAGTTCGTTCGCCCGACATCAAAACGCCACATCGCAGCCGCCCGCAATCCGCAAACCAAACTAAGGCCGCCCGCCCCCCAAAAAAATTACACAAAGGAAACCATACTCTCACGACCTGCATCCCCGAGCGTCGTCTCTCGCCCGCCCCGAATCCCGAGTCGCCAAGACTGCTGCTCGCTGCCAGTCTGAATAGCTTCGCGTGCGCCCATCTCCGCGGGGCGCATCAACGCACGGCACCGTGGCGGCGCTTACCATCCTCGACCATCCCGAGACGCCGGAGCTGTCTCTGCAGCAACATCTCGACCTCGCGCCCGATCTGGTGGGCTACGGCGACCAACTCGTCACGGGGGACGATCCCCAGTCCTTGATGATGGCACAGCCGTTGCCTCATCAGGACAAGAAGCGCGTCAAGGTCTATGAGCTGCGCAATAACGACTGGTTTGACCGCGGCACGGGCTTCTGCACCGCCAAGTTTGCGACGGTAAGTTTGTCGATTGTTTGCTGTCGCTGCCCTTTTCCATCCTGTTGCCCTTTTTCTTCTTCTTCTTCTTCTTCTTCTTTGTGTGTTTGTGTCTCTCTACTATCGTTGATTCGTCCTCTTCGTATATGCGCCGTTTGATGCCTTGTTGGGCTTCATTTCTTTCATTCTCCCTCCAGTCCATGATTCGCCACTCTCCTTTTCTCTTTGTCGACTCCTTCTGGCACTGTAAAGCCATTGCAATTGGTCCCATTCAAACAGATATCCACGTCTGCGTCGTTGTCCTCGTCATTTGTCGCTGCTGATGGCTAATGTGTGCGTGCCTGCGTGTAATATAGAACGAAGATGGCCACAAAGATCCCAAAGTCATTGTAGAATCCGAAGACCAGCCCGAACGGCTCCTCCTGGAGACAACGATCCAGAAGCAGGATGGATTCCAGAAGCAGCAAGGCAAGTGCGCCCCGTTATCTGGCTTATCTTTCGCGGTGACGACTTTCAACTAATGCAGGCGCAACAGAAACGCTCATCGTCTGGCAGGAGCCAGGCAGTGGCGTGGATATGGCCTTGAGCTTCCAGGAGGCCGAGGGATGCGCCATGATATGGTTTGTCTCTCCCAATTCCCCAATCTCCAGCGTCTCTCTTCTTCTTCTTTATCTTCGCCATCTTCATCCATCACCAGCCACGTGCTGCCCTCCCTCACTCAAGATGTCAAGAGTCATTCGTAGCAGTAACGGTATCCGAGCAGAGGCTAACTACATCGCGACACCCAGGCGCTTCGTCAACACCGTCCAGCAGACATTCCAGCATCAGCAGACTGACACAGGTATGTGCTACTTACTCTAATCCTTGCTTCCGAAGCTGGCAGCTAACGACGGGCCTGCGCTAGACGATAATCTCGACGATGAGCTGGCCATCGAACCGATCCCCCCCGTTAACCTCCCCGCTGCTGAACTGGGCAATCTGGCCGAAATCGAGACGAGCCTTCGATCCATGAGCTCGACTGCCGCTGGCCGTGAAGCCGTCACCAAATTCATCGTAGCCGAAGACTACATCGACAAACTTATTCCCCTGGTCGAGATTGCCGAGGATTTGGAAAGCCTTCCTGACCTGCACCGTCTGTGTAACATCATGAAGACCATTCTCCTGCTCAACGACACCTCCATCATTGAACATTCCGTATCCGATGAATGCCTGCTGGGGGTTGTCGGCGCTCTGGAATACGACCCCGACTTCCCTAGCCACAAGGCCAACCACCGGCATTGGCTCAGCAACCAGGGACGCTTCAAAGAGGTCGTGCCCATTGATGATGAGAACGTCCGCCGCAAAATCCATCAGACTTACCGTCTGCAATACCTCAAAGACGTTGTGTTGGCCAGAATCCTCGACGATCCCACCTTCTCCGTGCTCAGCTCCCTCATATTCTTCAACCAAGTCGAAATTGTCCAACATCTGCAGTCAAGTCCGGGATTTCTCATGAACCTCTTCGGCATCTTCTCTGCCCATTATCCCGAGACGAAGAAGCGAAAAGAGGCTGTGTTATTCATTCAGCAATGCTGTGCCATCGCCAAGACCGTGCAGGCCCCTGCCAGGCAGTCTCTGTACATCAACTTCCTCAACCATGGCCTGCTCCGTGTCATCTATTATGGATTGAGGCACGTTGACGTGGCTGTGCGCGTGGGAGCTACAGACATCTTGATTTCCATCATTGAGCACGACCCAATGCTGATCCGCCAAACCATTTTCCGGCAGATGCATGAGGGCTCCTCATCGCTATTGGATTGTTTGATCGATCTTCTCTTGGTCGAGGTTGATTTGGGCATCAAGACTCAAATCTCAGATGCCCTCAGAGTCATATTGGACCATGGAAACACCGCCGCCTACAGCGAGCCTGCAAACAACAATGGCAATAACGGCAACGGCAACGGCAATGGCAACGGGAACGGCAACGGCAACAACGGCAACGGTCAGAAGCAGCAGACTAGTGAGTATGCTTTCAGGGCTCGGTTGCAGATGTCTGTCGACCCGCAACATGAACATTTTCTGAACCGCTTTTACGACACCTCCGCCGTGAAGCTGTTCAAGCCTCTCATTGAGCTGGATAGCCGTCCTAATCTGGACTTTACCGTTCAGGAAGCTGCCATGTTTTCTGGCTTAGTGGAGGTGCTCGGCTTTTTCATTCGACAACACCATCGGTTTAGTAGATACTTCTTCATTGTCCACAACTTGGCGGCACGAATCATCCTGCTCCTCAAATGTCGTGACAAGTACCTGCAGCTGGTTTCGATTCGATGCTTCCGCTTGATCATTGGTCTTCAGGAGGAGCTGTACGTCAAGAATCTCATTACAAATGATGTCTTGGGCCCAATCCTTGAAGTCTTGGTCGAGACCGTGCCGCGCGACAATCTTGTAAGCGCCGCATGCACTGAGCTCTTCGACTTTATCAAGAAGGAATACCTGAGAGACATGGTCAAGCAACTTGTGGCTGAGCACCGAGATAACTTGCTTCTCGTCGAGCATATTCCGCCTTGTCGAGACTTGATCATGAGATACGATCACACAGAAGGCTTTACGACAAACATGGACATATTCGCCGACACGGACGACGACATGATGAAGAGGCCAGCTCATATTAGAATGCTAGAGTACATGCCGATTGACCTGCGCGAGGAGGAATATTGGGATTCTTCGGATCCCGAAGATGATAACGAGGACCAGAGCTCTGGAGATAGGTCATCCGACAGTGGCGGCGCCTCCTCAAAACCCCTAGTGGATTACGACTCTGATGAAGACGACGAGGATGCGGAAGAGAGCGCAGAACATGATGCCGATCACCAGTCAAAAGACAACGACGATAACGACAACGGCGAGGATCCTGATGCTGATGCCGACTTTGCTCCGCGGTCATCAAGCGCCTCGCCTAACGTGCCGCCACCCGAGCGCCTGTCCGAAAAACGCCGGCGAGAGGAAGACGAGGACGATGATGACGAGCTAGGGAAGCTGATGCACAGCAAACGACGCAACAGCAGCTCTACAGAATCCAACTCATCAATCACGCAGAATCTCAATCGCAGACGTAAGAACTTTGCAAACGGGGCCGGAAACGGTGTCACGCCTAGAAAGATTGCAATCAGCCTGTCACCAGCCTTAAAGTCAGGTGGCCCCTCTCGATCGGACGACGACTTGTGAAACGCCCCAGCCAAAGAAAGATGGAACAAAAAAGAATATTCTTTCTTGCCTCTTTGTTTTTGTTGAAAACGGTGTATAGCACTTTATTCCCCCTTTCATATTATTCTATTCCCATTGTTCACCTTTTCTTTTCATTCTCACTTGTTCTATTTGTTGCATCAACATCTTTTTTTTTCATCGTTTTTCATCATCATTTTCTTGGGCCATGACAATGTAAAGAGCACAGATTGTTATTCTGTATCAAAGGGTTGGCACCTCATCAAATGAGGAGGTTGGCGGCGGACAGGCGAACAGGCGGCGTTATGATTTCTTCTTCACTTTTCCCCCTATTCATCACCTATGGTATTCGCTGCGGAGTGGTGTAAACGACCACAGCGGCGACATCCCTATGGGCATAGAATTGAGTGGCGGCGGTGAGTCAGATGACGACGAGAGCGGATACACACACACACACACAAATGAAAGAAAGAGAAAATATACAAAAAAGTCCCAGGGACAAATGGATTGGACTCAGGGGCTAGCGGAACATTATTGCTTTGGTTACCCCTGGATTTTCCTCGGAGTGCAGGAAACGGGAGTTTGCAAGCTTTTTCTTTTTTTTTTTTCTCTCTGATGCTTGACATGTATCATATATCAGACATACCTATCAAATGTAATTTGGCCTTTCCTCTTAGCTAAAAAGGGGAGAGCATGGAAGCAAAAGCAAAGGATCACGCTGATGAGGAGGAGGGTAGAGAAGGGTATTTAGACAATGCAATGCCTTCAAATGAATCATAATTGGCTGCGAATCGGACAGAAAGTGAAATCTTTTGTGGATTGTAATTGCTGATGAACCGGCTCGTAGCCTGGGTATTTTGTGGTATCCAAGATGGTAGTAAATCTTTTGAAATGGTCATTCATACCTGCCGCTGTATCTGTATATCCCCAAGTGTTCCTTTCCCAACTTACCTTTCTTTCCTCCTGTTTTGTTGTATTGGTTCTATATCTTTTTTTCTCCAAGTAATAGATCATCATCATTTCATAGTCGTTTAAATTGTCTGGACCATATATCGTAGCCCGAAATCATCATAGCTGTAATGTTTCTTGGTGTCTTTTCAACTGCGGCCACCAAATCCGCCATTCTGATTTCCATCTTCTCAGTGCCTGTCTCATCTTCATCACATCTGTCGAGCACCGCCAGCCCAGCCTCGTTGCATATAGCTTTAATTTCGGCTCCTGAATAACCGTCTGTGATACGCGCCAACTCGGGGATTTCCACGTCCGATGCGAGGGCGAGGCCGCGCAGATGCACGCCAAAGACGGCTTCTCTGGCAGAGAGATCAGGGGGTCCAACGTAGAGGATTTGATCAAAACGTCCGGGACGAAGCAGAGCTGGATCCATAGCTTCAGGGCGGTTTGTAGCAGCCAGGACTAGGACGCCAGTGAGGGACTCGAAGCCATCCATCTCAGTGAGGAGAGTTGTGAGCATGTTTACAGAGCCAGAGCTCCTGGCGGCGGCGGCTCCGTTGCCCCCTGTTCGACTGCCACCAATAGAATCTATTTCATCAAAGAAGATAATGGAAGGGGCAGCAGCACGGGCACGTTCAAAAAGCGTACGGACGGCACGCTCAGATTCACCAACGTACATGTTGAGCAGCTCAGCACCCTTGACGGCAAAGAAGTTGAAAGAAGACTCAGTAGCCATAGCTTGAGCAGAGAGAGTCTTGGAGCAGCCAGGAGGTCCGTAGAGGAGGAGGCCTTTAGGGGGTTGACGGAGGACATGGCGAGAAGATGGGTTGGTATCCTAACCATGTTGGTCAATGTCACAAGATTCACCAAATAGAGGAATAAAATTGTATAAAAGCCTACCTTTGTGTTTTTGATCATGCGAGAGAGGACTTTCTTGAGGGATTCTTGACCGCCGACGTCCTGCCAGTGAATGGTGGGTGGCTTCAAGTTTATGTCGTGCATGGCTGTGGGGCGAGTGATGCGAAGGGCTTGCTCCATGTCTTGTGAAGTAAGAAAGTGTTGTTGTGGCTGTTTTGCCTGAGAAGCTGGTTCTTCTGCGCCATTGATATCAACGTTGTTAACACCCTCGACAACGGCGTCGACAACAGCTTCCTCGTCTAATCTGTTTCCGAGGATTTTCTTGGCGTTCAAAACTAGATTGGCAAGATCGTCTCCATTATATGCGTGTGTCTTTGATGCCAAGCTGATTAGGCACGACTCCTTCTCCTCAGCTCTTAACGGCGGGTTGAAGAAGCGTAATATCTCGAGGCGCTCCGTTGCTCGGGGGATAGGCAGAGCAATGTTCTCACGGAAACGCGAGCGTTTCTGAAGCTTAGCCGGTACGTCAGCTAGATAATCCTGGCATGTGGCAATGACTACTACACGAGGCAGAGCATTGGAGGCAGAAGCCGCCGCAGAGAGGTTATCGAGTTCTTCGCCGAGAGCTTCGATGACAGAGTCGCGGTTGGAACGGTCTTTGGCGAGAATATCCTCGAGGCCGTCAATGAAAAGGAGACTTGGCTGTTGAGACTGCGCCTGCTTAAACGTCTCCCGGATGGATGACAACTTGTCTGAGGGCTTGATCCAGTGAACGCGACCCCAGTTGGTAGCGGCAATGCGCTGGAGAATAAAAGTTTTGCCGGTGCCATGGCCTCCATGAATGACGAAGCCGCAAGACTCGCGCTCGTTGGGAACCCAGAATGGCCGGCCAAAGCCTCTCAGAAACTGGTTGATGGTGTTGATTTGAGTGGACAAACCCGGGACTCCAGTAACAACCAATGGGCCGGATGTTTCAGAAGCTACTTGTGCATCTTCGGCAGCTTCTTTGTCCTCTCCAGGCTGAAGAATCCGTACTGAAGACGAGGTGATTTTGAAGCGAGCTAGATTGTGAGACTGTCCATTGACGGAGATGACTTTGAACGTTCGACGCAGCTTGTTGATATTGACGCCTTCGAGAGTCATACCGGGAAACACTTGTTCCGCACGATCGAGAGACACGCTGATGGAAAACTCCCAAGAGGGGGGGTGTTTTGAATCTGCAGCCGTGTCCTTCTGCTGATCCGCCTCACTGGTAGCATCTTGGACAACAACTTCTTCTGCGTCAGGCACCACGGCGGGCTCTGCGAGCGAGATCCTCACTACATCTCCCAGTTTGAATCCCGTGGCCTCCTGAAACGCCCTCGTCATCATCACAACATTGGCACTGACGTTCTTTTCCGGGAGAGCCCATAGTGAGGCTTCGCGTCGTTTTTTGCTAGTCTCTCCGTCAGAAGCGTTGCTAGAGGCATCACCTGTTTGCAGACTCTCGACAATACACGGTCGACCGCTGTCAAGGCCTCCTGTGAGTGCGATGAGAGAGTCTTTGCTGACGTAGATACGAGCGGCGCCCAGAAGACTGGCCCTTTCAAGACTGACGTTTGAAAGAGGACGCACTTTGGCGTCGATGCTTTTTTTTAGCATCCTTCTTTTTTTTTTTTTTTTTTTTGTATGTGTCTGTGTATGTTATGAATTAGGAGAAAGAGAAAAACAAAGATGGTGATGAAGAGAGAAAGAAGAAGGAAAGAAGAAGAAGAGGGGCTTGAAGAAATTAATGAAGTTGCCAGGCACGAGGATTTACATGAGATTCGGGAGGTACGAGTGGGCTGCTTGAAATATGGAAGGACCCTTCTAAGAATTTTCCATTTTAGTAGCTGCAATACCTATCGTGTACTAGCTCGCAGTTTCGGGTGTAGAGTGTACTTGTAGGTTGTAAGAAAATCAAAGTTTTCGCCAATTGAAATTGCACTCTTGGTCTATAGTAGAACAAAAAAGATTTCGAGTTCAGTTCACTTACAACATATATAGAAATATAAAAAAATAGTAAGTCATGTTTCTGCGATAATGCGGGATCTCTAAGCCTCTGTACGCCCATTTGAAGCAATCAATGAAATCAATCAATGTACCCACTACCTGTCGTGCACTAGCAGTTGAAGGTTGACAGACTATCCTGGACCTTGCCCGACGTCATGTCCTAAAACACCAAAAGAAAGAAGAAAAAAAGGCCCCCTCTTCTACCTATTTCTTCACCACTCTCTTTTCTCCCTTTCTCTCTCTCTTTAGCAGGGCAAAGAGCTCGAGCTCAATGTGGCCTCTTGCCGGCCACCAGTCCGGATGATCAGCCCTCGATGGACTCCTCGGGCGACAGCGACGCTCGCTAATCTGTGCGGCTCTTCTCGCCAGATTCTCTGCCCTTGCAGACGCTTCGGCACGAATAGCAATGGCGACGGGGGAAAAGACGAAGATGGCTTCGAAACGAATCGTCAGCGCACAGCTTCTCGTCGTTCTACGGCTGAAGGCCAAACCCCCCATTATCGAACGAGGCTCGAATCGAGCAGTAATGCGCCCCGCGTAGATCGGCGGCCTCGACGACCTCGCACAACTACTAGCAAAAGCGACAGAGACGAACATGGGGATGGAGACGGAGGTGGAGATTCAAAGAGCGGCGGAGACTACTGGCCACAGCTTCAGCGAAGAGAAAGAGCCCAAAGACGAGCAGACGGCAACGACAGCGCGATAAACGCTGCCCTCGCCATTCCAAGGCCCGCCAGCATCTTCGCCCCGCGGCGCAATGTCCAGAATCCACAGGGCACAAAGGACTCGTCACTGGTGATGCTCGTCATCGACGGCCTGTCGTCCAATCTCAACGCAGCCGACTTTTATCGGATTGCGCCCAACGACTTGTCTAATTGGCAGAGCGTGATCAAGAAAGGTAGCGTTAGAAAGAAACCGGGCAGCCACAAGGCTTCTTTTGATTGATTATCGCTAACTAAACCTTGCTTTCTATAGTCCAAATGCAACGCACTCCAGATTCCTTCGAACCACTTGGCCGTTACCTACTCACCTTTGGCTCGGCACAGGCTGCCGCATCGTACCGTGATAGGCTCGTCCGGCTGCATAAACTCAACGGCTTCAAGCTGCGGTCTGCAAGTGGCCTTTGGGAAAGCAGCGTCCCGGCGGCTCTCAAAGTGTCTCTTACTTCTCCTTCAGCAGCAGCAGCAGCATCATCATCATCATCAACAACAGCAGCAGTTACTGAAACCATCAGTGATGCAATCGTTTCTTCTTCTGACTTGCCCAGCAGCACAGAGAGCGTAGTCGACTTGGCAAACTCGTTTACCATTGCCCCTGGTTCTCTGGAAACTCTTCCGGTTCAGCGCAGAAAAGTTACCCTTGCGCGGCCGTGGGCGAAGCGTTTAGCCGGCATGGTCGAGAACCTCGGATTCGGCGAAGTGCCGCACGTGTTGATGCTGGAGGTCTACCCGCCTACTCTGAGCGCTGGGGAGCTGCATCAATTCATTCGTCAAGATGGAGAAAGCAGAGGACTAAGGTGGCCAATATCGGCGCCTCAGCATCTCAAGATGAACAGTCCGGAGCAAGCTCCAACAAGAACAAGAGGCACAAGTAAAAGGGATGTTGATGAAGATGAGGAGGGCGAGGACCATGAAACAGCATCCAACAAGCAGCCGAGCCCATCATTTAAGCTCAACGATCGCGATACAGAGGAAAAGCTCAAGGGCCGGTTCGTGCTGGCATGCACCGATGGGGCAGAGGCGAGGCGCTTTCAACAGAGCTGGAACAACAGAGCGCTGAGGACGCTGCGGCCGCAACCAGCCAGATATATAGTTTATGCATCAATAATAAACTGGTAGCTTTAGCCATCTTTATCTCATCTCCCATCATAATCGCAATCATCATCCTAATTGTCTTTATTATCGCATACATGCTTTAATTCGTTCAGTGTTCCTCTTGAGCGTAACCCAAAGTTTACAAAATCACACACACACACACACACACACACACACACACACACACACACACACACAACTGGTCTCTCTCATTCATGTCGCCCACATCTTCCTCTTTCTTCCTCTTCCATCCCTTTCTCTCTATTGTGACACTCGTCACTTTCAGTCTATCTCATTCGCTCTTTGTATCTTTGCCGTATTATGCCAGACTCCCAAGCGAAATACAGCAGCACGGCTTAGCCGTTACATGAAAAACAGTCAGGGGCACAGTAGCAGTAATAGTTTTTTTTTGTATATTAAAACCCAAATTAATGAAGAAAAGAAGGGAGAAAAAAAAAAAAAAAAAGAGACAAAGATTAGCGAAGCAAAAAAAGCACAAAGGGAAAAAGGGCAAAGGCAAGGGTAAGTGGGAAAAGAAAAAGGAAGACCGCAGAAACTCCGAAACCATTATAGCTCTCTCTCTAAAGTTGGGTTAGGTTTGTGAGGCGGATTTTTCAAAGTTCGCCGAGTGGCTTTGGGAGTTTTAAAATGAATTAATAAAAGAAAAACAAGGAAACTCTCATGACCCTCATGTCCGAAATGTCATTACTGGCTTGCAGTTGGTAAATAGTGAACTGCAGGCCTCATAACAGCTCGTATATCTTGATCGCGTTGCTCTGCCGTCTCCATTATATCATACGTCAAATACACTCTCAAATCAACGTTATGCCTGGTATGTCTGTGCGTGCTGTGCATGACTTGTCAATCCTCCTATTTTTAACTCTTTTTTTTTTTACTTTTTTTTAGTCTGTGTTTTTTGTTTTATTTTAGCAGCACTTGCTGCCGCTGTTGTCGCTCTGCTCTCCAACCTTGACGCCTGATGAGACGCCAGCGTCGGTCTTTTGGTTGTCGATGAGGCGCTTCTTGATATCGGCAGCGAGGCTGTAGAAGGCCTGGTCGATGTTGATGTTGCTCTTGGCCGAGACTTCGAGGAAGGGAATGCCGAGCTCGTCCGCCAGCGCCTGACCCTGCTCAGTGGACACGACTCGCTTATCTTCCCAATCGCACTTGTTGCCGATTAAAATCTTGTTGACGCCCTCGGTGGCGTGCTGCTCTACGTTTTGGAACCAAGTGCGAATGTCTATAACAAGTGAAACGCGTGTCAGCCAACGATCTAGATTGATTCGGCTTTGGAGAAAAGATGAGGGCTGAGAAAATCGTCCAAGCTCCCCGAGTATCGCACCAAACGAATCAGGGCATCCACTTGACGAAAATGCTCGGAAAACGGATTTCGTAGACTGTCGAGTAGCCGGAAAATACAAATGGAGGGATAGATGGACTGAGAGCAAGAAGACGAGTAGAGGGTACAAGGGCGGTGAGAGTCATGTGGGGAGAAGGGGGGGAGGGGGGGATTCATTTTGGTGCTTGTTCAACGTACTGGCAAATGATCGCTCGTCGGTGACGTCGTAGACGAGCAGGATGCCCATGGCACCGCGGTAGTAGGCAGTGGTGATGGTTCGGAATCGCTCCTGGCCGGCGGTATCCCAGATCTGCAGCTTGACCCGCTTACCGTCCAGCTCAATCGTCCGAATCTTGAAGTCGATGCCGATGGTGGTGATGAAGGACGGTGTGAAGGAGTCTTCACTGAATCGCAGCAGACAGCATGACTTTCCGACACCAGAGTCGCCAATCAGCAGAAGCTTGATCTGTTGAGGACAGGCCTGGTTAGCATCTTGTTATCCCGCAGTCGGATTTGCAGCATCGCCAACAAACGCCTCTTCACGCTCGACTATGTTTGGGAGGCATATGCGTAAGGGGAGGGAGGAAAATAATCAAGGAAGCAAAGTCCGTACCAGGAAATCGTAATTGCGATTGCTAGGGGCAGGCATTTTGAGCAAACGGTAGAGCCTCGATTAAGGGGTTTTTTGGTTGCGAAGAGCGGTTCGAGTCGAGGCCGAAGTGGCGGGGAGTGCGAAACGCGGCGAAGTGGAGGAAAAGGATCGAGTTTCGCGAAGAACGAACAAAGAGCCGCAAGAGCAATCAGCCGCTTCTCGTCGTCGTGCACCAGATGGCGATGGATCCGGGTCAAAGCAGAGGCTTCGGCGTCCAGGCGGTGTTGGAGTGGCGGTTAAAGGTGGTGATGCCGGTGGAGAGCCAGCAAGGAGGGATGATCTGATCCGGGACTTGATGAGGCCGAAGAGATGCTGGACGCTGAGAGACGAGCAACGCGCAGGCGCAATTGAGCGAGAGAGAGAAGAACAAAATCTGGCGATCGAAAGAAAAGGGGAGAGAAATTCTTCAGGCCTGTCGTCGGTGAAGATGGTTGCAGAATCGAGGTTCTGGGGAATCTGGACAGCTGGGAAGGCGGTCGGGACACTTGGCCGAGATGGCTGCACGTCTGCATACGTAAAACCTGCACAAGTACCGCGGCGCGCACAAAAGGGCGTGCGAGGTACCTGCAGTCGCTGGGACGGGGCAAGGGGGCGGCCAGCGGGCTTTCGGGGGGCCGTTGGCGCCGGGGCAGCCGCTGGAGCTGGGCTGATGCTTAGTGGGATGAGTCCACTAAAAGAGCGCTGGCGGTGGGTAGCTGAGGCCGCTGGAAGATGCAGATATGCAGCTCTTATCATTGACCTTGTGTCTATCCGAAACGCGTTTGCGTGAGTTTTTGGAGTCTTTAATAATAATAGACTCCCATGTACTCCGTACATCTTGTATCCAACACGATTCATCTCGGCAGCTAGATTCTGAGCTCTGTAGGCATCCGTGGGAGTTCATCACCCACTGTAGGCAGGCGACGTGCCCTTCATTCCAGCAGCGAGTCACAGCGATACATGGTCTTGGCCATGAACTAATCATAATAATCGGCAGGCGATTTTCTTATACTCGCAGGTACTACTACTACTAGCAAGTAAGATTTTAAGAATTTCACATGTGTATTTTCATCTACCTACGGGTATTAAAGTGGAGAGAACGACCTGCATTGTTTCCCCCCTTACTGTTGAAACTTGAACTCCTTGATCGTACATGACGGCTAGCCTGGACCCTGGCCGCTGCGGATGAGGGGCGGTCTCTTTAAGACGGTAGTCCTAGCGGTCCAGCACCTTATTACAAGACGGCCATTTTCGCCAGAAATTGCTGCCTTGCCTGTTAAACTATAATCAATGACACGCCTCATTTTAATCTTCTATTTCGTTTCTTCTTCTGGGTTGGCCCGTTGATTTAGCTCCGGGGAAGACGTCATCACACGCTCCGTGCCTGTTTCCGTACTGAGATGGTGTCATGGCTGCATGCCGGAGTGGCGGTTAATCCTGTCCGGCTGACGACAATGAAGTTGGTGGCTACTACTACTAGTTACGACCACCTAGTAGTGTGATGTGAGGATTGTACGTCTATACATGGATAGATACTAGGTATAGTAATAATAATAATAATTCAAGCTCATCCTATCACTAAGACTATCTTGAACGAAAACAAAGTGACAATCTTATGCATCGACCTTTACCGTCATTGCAAGACCTAGCCTAGAGAGGGGGGGGGGGGGGGGGGGGGGGGGGGGACAGAGAAAAGCCATTAATCATTAATAAAGATTCCGTCAACTCCCTCTCCTTATAGTGCTAATGCCTTATAGGACAACGTAAATCCAAACCACCAAAAATCAAAGACGAAAGAGTGAGACTCTAATTATGGCATCAACAGTCTCAACCCTCCTTCTTCTCAAACACATTGTTCCACATCGCCGGCAGTTCGCCCGGCGGCGGCACAACCACTTCCTGCGCAGCAAAGGCCGGCGGCCCCTGGAACACATTCTGTGTGCACAGTTGGTTGATCGACTCGCAGTACGCGCTCCAAAGGTCGCAGTTGCGCAGGCCAACCGGCGGCGAGCTCTTCTTGCACTCTTTACTCTGCGCGAAGCAGTCGTTGACGGCCCTCCAGCACGAAGGACTGTCCGAGTACGGCGCGAGGGGCTTGCCGCACCAGTTGGCGCTCTTGAGCAGGCAGTCTGAGGGAACGAGACCGACGGTCTGGACCATGGGTTTTTCATTGGGATTCGTGTTGGCCTCTGACTGCGAGCTGTTGGGGGTAAATACCTTTGGGCCAGGCATAGGGTACGGCGGCATGTCTTTCTGGTAGATGTCAAACGTGAGGCCTGGCGTGTCGAGGTCTACATATCCAGGGATGGTGGCAAAATGCTCCTTGGGGACTTCCAGTGGGCCGTGGATGTTGCTGTCGAGAAAGATTTGGGCGCAGCCCAGGTAGAACTGCGGATCGTTTCGATGAGCGGCCCAGTGCAAAGCCAGAATCTCGGGCCGGACGAGATAGTATCCCGACGGCAGCCCCTGAGGAAGATTTACAGACAGCAGACCGTTGTTCTCCACGAGTGTGTCAACGCACCACTTTTGCGTCTCCGCGTTGTAGCCGTCTTCCCATATCTTGAACCACCCATCACCCGAGGCGCTGTCAGTCAACATGTTGTCAATCTTCTTCAGATAGACGGCGCAGGGACCCAGGTGGCCCGGATCAATGCTGCCTGGCTTCTGAGCATCAGGCCAAAGGCGGAATTCAAAGGTGAGCAGTGACCCTTTCTTTGCAGGGCAGATAAACGCAACCGGCTCGGTGCCATTGCGGCCTATCGATATTGTAGGTCAAAAATCGGCATCTGGCTGGATGGACATCAGAAGGGGGCTTGGCTTACCACAAGCCATGTCACCAGAGGTAACAGGGTGTATAGGGAAGGTGGCTGTCTCTCCATCGTACGGCATACGAACACAAGTGCCATCTCCTTGATTCTTGCGATCGATGTAGAGAGTAGTGAAGGTAGTATGGGCATTCGCCAAAGCGGTGAAGCCCAGCATTAGGAGCCCAGCACTAGCATAGGCCCTCATGATGAAGAGAAGATGTTAACAATGGTGAAAAGTTGGAGAGTAATTTGAGTCTCGTGAGAAAAACAAAATGGCGAGTGGGTGGGTGAGCTAGAGAGGTGAACCCCCAGTAGCATATCCCAACATATCTATGGCGAAAGTGTAAGCCGATCCATATTATATAACTCTATATAACCTTCCGCCCAACTTGTTAGACCTACTTGGTTTGTCTTCCTATAAGACCCGATGGGCGAGTAGCTCTCTAGTCCTATGGTCGGCACTTGCCGAATCTCTACTAATAATAGTAGATTGCGCAGCCACTTTTCTCGCCCGCTTGCACACTTTATACGCGGAGTGGCCCAGCTCGCGCCGCCAGAGTTTCTACCCTTCGCTTATATTTGCCAATGTTATATTTGCCAATGTTATCCAAAGAGGCTCAAAGGGAAGAAGGACAAAGAGAAGATTATCTTTGCCAACATCACATGCAGCAACCTCTAAAGGGCTGTATCGTGTAATGAAACGAAGAATTTTGCTTGTAGCTAAGCTTCCTATCCTTTATTTGTCTGTTCAGGCCTGCAATACTAATCAAAGAATGTGTTGAGAGGGCGTGTACGACTTGAGCTTCAGCAGAATTGACGCTTGCTTCCGAAGTATAAGACGGGGCTTAGGGGTCAAAGAGGTACCGCCGTATGAATTTGTTGAATTGGGAGAAAATGCGGCGCTGTGGCGTTCCACGTTAACGGCAACCTTATACCTTATCCTGAGGCCGATGAGGACTCGTAAGCTCGTATACGATGGGGCCAAAGGGCCATACATCCCTCGGTTGTGTAGAAGCACTACGACGAATCCACAAATCCATCACTCATTAGCATCAAATCGCAACCGTATCATTGTGAGAGCCACAGGTATGGAAAGAGAAGAGGAAAAAAGAAGAAAAGAAAAGACATAGGCAATGGTCAAACGTTATTTGAGGAGAGATTTCATATCCAAAAAAAAAAAAAAAAAAAAAAAAAAGACACAGCTGGTAGCTCCCATCAGAAAAACTTCACACCACTCAGAGCACCAAACTGTTTCCAGTCTATGCAGAGTTTCATCTCCTTTTCCTTTCGCCCATCTTAATGAATTACCGTGTCCTTTTCTTTGCTTCAAGGCCAAAGTCTTTCAAGGACTGGAAGTTTTATAAATTTAGAATCATTTAGAATTTTTTTTTTTTTCATATGGTACAAATTATAGTACACTCGTCATGACGTCGGGTATTTTATCGCTTTTATTATGCTTTGATTTTGCTCTCTGCTTTTTTACTCGTTGATCTTGGCAAGGATTCTGAGTTGTTTGTTAGTATCTTTTGTGTCATCATCGTCCACTACAGCATGATGTCACTTACTCGCTGTCACGGAACAGGTGGTACTCTTCGTCGCCAGACTTGATGGGAGAGCCACCGAACTAGGAGATTTTCATGTCAGCTTTGTCGAGTTCCTCGTATCATCATCTCCGCCATTCCTCTTCTCTTTCCCCGGCCATCACATGATATCCATACCTGGGGAATCAGCACTCGGTCGCCAACAGCAACGCTCATGGCGATACGCTTGCCATCACGGTCCAGGCCGCCGGGTCCAACAGCAAGGACCTTGGCCTCGTTGAGCTTCTCGACGCTGGACTCGGGCAGGAAGATGCCGCTGGCGGTCTTGGTCTCGGCCTTGACGCGCTGGACCAGCACGCGGTCCAGGAGGGGAGCGAGAGCACGGATGGAGCGGACGGTAGACTGTAGGTTTACATTAGCGCACTGTTTGACTATTCCCTGTTCTCTAGATTCAAATTGCCCTCAGAGCAGAGGCAATGGCAGCGATCCCGGCAATGGCTTGTTATGGATATATCAGCATAGCTGACATATATATATAACTTCAACCGAGAGAGAGCCAGAGTGGGGTTGTTTTGGGGAGAGTTTATCAAAGTTGCACCGTTTCCATGGGATGAAGGGGGGATAGTTCGTACCATTGTGAAGGATGGAGTGCGATTGATGCTATCACGAACGAGGTTGGATGTGGAGAGAAATAGATAGAGAGAGAGAGAGAGAGGAAAGAAAAAAAGGCTGCAGAAGCGGTTCAGATCGGCAGCTCGGCTGCTTCTTTCCCTTCTAACGGCTTCCAGAATCCAGCAACTGCTAGTGGACAATTTTTTTTGTCGGCCCGGGATTTCCCCTCTTCCGAAGCCAAACAGTCTCCGTGATAGCTTCAAGGGAGCTTCGGCGGTGCTAATGCCATGTACATAGCAGGTACTAACACAACCCCGCCATGCTAACCCAAATATGGAAGAAAATGAAAATGCCCCTCAGCAGCTAAAAACTGCTCATTGATGGACTGCTTCGATTACTACAGTGTTACTACTAGTAGGTAGGTAGCATCTCGATTGATATAGTATGCATTGTAGATGGAGAATACATTTTAAAAGAGAATTACAGTTTCATGAAAAGATTTCGTGTTATTGATTATGTCCAGATACATTGGCCTTTGTAAATCACCAACATTTTGACGCCGTCTATGTCCTCCCCTCCCTAATCGCCTGCCACCGCCGAAATCCGTCTCCTAAATGCCCGTCAACTATGTAAAGAGTAAATAGTATGTCACTATGTAAAAATAGAAATAAGTAACCCTGAGGTTAGGTTTGATCTGCTGTTTAAACAAAACCGTTCGACACACTCAAACACATGGCGCACTTCCTGCCATACACGCATACACACCCGCAACCAGTCGAGGCCTCCTAGCAATGACATCTCCCCATTTTCTCTGAGTCGTAGTCCCCTTTCGCTCTTTTTTTAAAAAGAAAAAAAAATATTTGGTATTGTGCAATTTCTTCCCATGATGCAAAGCCAATAAAACAGTGAAAAACGCCCAACAAACGTATATAGAAAAGAGAGATGTGAGTTAGAGATGGTATGAGATAAGATGCATAAAGAGAGAGTCGTAGAATGAGGCGAATTGGAAAAAAAAAAAAAATGATGAGAATGATAACGAATAAGTTTTGCTTTGTCCAGGAAACTAGCACCTCGGCTTAGACCTTTTTCGGGGGAGGCGGCTGAGAGTTGGGAGGCTCCAGAACATGTTTGTGGTCGCAGGCTGGGATGACTTCACCGCCGTCGACCTGTTGGCAAATGACGGTATCGGCAATCCATGGCTCCTCCAAAATCTCGCCCATTCTGGCTCGAGACTTGGGGTTGATGTCCAGCATGCGATGGATGATGTGGCGGCTTTCGCGGGGGAGCAGCCGGAGAATCCTCCAGGGTCCTCGAACGACTTCTTTCGACCTGTCGGGCACGCTGACGCCCGGGATTGGAAGCTGTGGCAGGTCGGTGCCTGTAGCAGAGGGGGAATCCGAATCCTGCCTCTTGTGCCCGCCGCCGCGTTGAGACTTGGCATCGTCATCGGGCAAAAATTCTCGAGCAGCCACAGATGACAGGTCGTTGGTGGATTTGGGGCGCAGCAGTTTGCCGGGGTCGTGGCCAGGAGTCGGGCTGGCTGCGAACAGCTTGTACGAATTGTCCGTCATGCGGGGAATCTTCCAGGGGAAGCGGCGCAAAGTCATGCAGCAGAAGATGATGGCAAGCGACCAAATGTCGACTTCTTCGGCGTTGTACTCCTTGGAATCGTAAACCTCAGGCGCCAAATACGGGTCGGAACCAACAATGCCTATATTGATTATTAGTATGGAGCGAACATGGACTAGGTGTAGTAGTCTTGAGAAATTCATATATGGAAAACTTACCCTTGGCGGGAACGGATCCGCTTTCAAAAGGATACTTGAAGACATGGGCACTACCAAAATCGATAATCTTCATGATGCCCTTTTCGCTAACGACGACATTGTCGAGCTTCAAGTCTCGATGGGCGAGACCCATGCTGTGCAGGTAGGTGACACCGTTGAGGATCTGCAGGAAGCTGCATCGAATCTCCTCCCGCGACATCCTGCCAGTCATGACAATGGCGAAGAGGTCAAAGGGCGCATATTCCATGACCTCAAACCAGCGCCCCTTCTCCTGCAGGATGTCCAGGGTCTCGATGACGTTGCCGTGGTGGAGGGTTGATCCCACGCAGAACTCGGCCGTCACCTTCTTGTTGTACTCCCTCTCCGTCTCATAGGTGTGTCGGGCCCTGAATTCCTTTACGGCGAAAACAGTGCCGTCTTCGGTCCGACGCATGAGCCGAACGGAACCTCCAGCACCAGAGCCCAGCACCTTGCCGAGTTTGCCATACTTGGAGGTCAAGCCATGGTCGTCGCCAAAGGGCAGCTGTTGGCTGGAGCGGCTGGCCTGACTGGATTTGGACGATGACTTGATGGATGACGGCGAATGGTCCCGCTTCTTGTGGTGGCCTGACTTTCGGAAGAAGCGCTTCAGGTCGGACATGGAGCCCGCAGCCGCATGTCCGTGGACACCGTCAGTCGATCCAGAATCGTCGCTCTGCCTGGACTGGCCGTACACGCCGACGCTTGCCTTTGACGAGGTGGGCGATGGGCCATTTCGGTCCTTCTTCTTCCTGGAGATGGAGAAGATGAATCGTGGGTCGACTGAGTGACGGGTGGGGTGCTGCTGCTGAGGGGGGCGACGGCCCTTTGCATACGGATCGTTGGCGTCACTGTGCTGAGCCATTGGCTTGGAGTAGTAGTGTGCGGCTGAGCTCCTGGACGGGCTGGATTCACGGGACACGGGGACGGAGCTGGGCCCGACAGAGAAGAAGTCCTTTCTGTGGAGCCCTCGAGACTCTGGGCGATGATCGTCGGTGGACGATGAGGCCCTGGACATGGCGTGGTCAGACGAAGAAACAGGCCGGTGGGCGAGGGCTGCTTTCCGATCAGCAGCACCAGTGGTGGAAGAAGGCGCCTTGTCGGCGGTAGGGCTCGAAGGCTGCGGAGTTATAATGTGATGTGAATCGCTGATGGAGGTACCGGGAGTACCGGCGGCACCGGTGTCCTTATTTAACCTCTTGTCGGGATCTGAGCCGGCAGGCGTGAGCGGAGGAGAGGCCAGGGCCGAAAGCCGAGGACTTCCGTGAGGAGACTGCCATCCGGACGAGTTTGGCGTGGGCAATCTGGTAGAGTCATTGGATGCATCGTCGCGGGAAGCAACCTGGCCAGGGGTGCGTGGGTTAGCAGCTGAGCGGGGTGGGAACTGAGAAGGAGAGGATATGCAGGGCATGATGACGGGCATCAAGCTGGGCTTCGGGTGGCCGGAGGCGTGAGGCGATGATTCGGGGATGAAAACATTCGGAGCGCTTGTGACTGGATACATCATCGGCTGGCATGGTGGGTGCAAACCAATGACGGGGATATCTTTGCGGAGCTAGAGGATGATGGAAATAAACGGTGGTGAGAAACACAAAAAAAAATGAGGCTGTATAGTTGTTTGTGAAAAGGGGAGGGGGGTTGGTTGTAAGGGGTCATAGGAGTAGGAGTAGGAGGAGGGAAGAGTAACAAGGGATAGAGTAGCAAGCAAGCAAACACAGGCAAGCAGAGTAGGCCAGAGTCCGAGATACTACAGTGCCTATCCTTGAAACAGGACAATGGGAGGGGATGGATCGTGGTCATGGCGGATGGAGCTCTTACCCGTGATGCAGGAAGGGAAAAGGCCTCGAATCCAAAAGTGCTCATGCGGCGCTCCTGCAAGGGCAGTCCTTGGAGCGACTTCTGGAAGGCCTTGATCTGGTCGGCAGCCACCTCGTTGAAGGTGTCGAAGCGATCTGAGGTGTTTGTGGTGGCCGTCAAGGACTCGTTGACGGAAGCAGGCTTGGACGAGGCCGGATCCGCTGCTGGCGGTGCTGCTGAAGCCGATGGCGAAGCTGAAGCTGAAGCTGCGGCGGGTGCAGCAGGTGTTTGCGGCTCAATCTCCTCGACGGCAGAGGAGAAGCGAACGGCGGCGGCGGGGGCTTCGCGATGTTTGCTGGAGCTCGAGATATCGCCCTGAGCCGGCGACGGCGCCTGGGCGGCAGCAGCATCTGCGCCGGCTTGAAGACACGCACAGAGGTCAGCACACTTTGCATTGTTTGTGTCATCATCGCTGGAATAAGCAGCAAAAGCATGTCTCGTAGCGCCAGACTCCGGCAGCAACCAGGCGGATGCGCCGGACGGGCCCGTAGGGGAGACACTCACCACCAGCGGCCTTTGAGGTCGCAGACGACGCCATGGAGCAAGACTGGATTCCCGATGGAGATTGAAGAAGCAAGAAGAAGATGGCAGAGGCGCGGCAACCAAGACCCTCCCAGAGGAACCAGAACCAGAGCCAGAGCCAGAACCAGAACCAAAACCAGGATCAAGACCAAGACCAGGACCAGGAATCGGAATCTTGGGGGAGCGAAGTTTTGAGAGGGCCGGGGCGAAGGTAGCGGCAGCGCAAAGCCGGTGGCCAGCGCGAGAGCGGAAAGGCGACCGCTTTTTTTTTTTCTCTGGTTCGGTTTGCGCGAACGATAGAATGAAATTGAGCACAATCGGGATGGATGGGTTGGACGGCCGATGGTGGGGCTCGGACGAGGTACCGGTACAGAGCGACAGAGGCGCGGGTTGCGTACCCTCGGGAGTCGCTGCGCTGCGCTGTAGATGCTGGCTGCAGGGCACATTGGTTTATTACAGGGCTTTGCAGGGGGGGGGGGGGCAAGTCCAAAGACAACTCCGCTGCTGCTGCTTAAGAATTGGGTACTACACACACATACGGAGTACATGGTATGTTAGATATATTGGATAAGACGCTGCTCACTGGGCATCAATTTGCGTGTCTCTCTCTCTCTCTCTCTCTCTCTCTCTCTCTCTCTCTCTCTCGGTTCGTCTCTCTGCATCTCCATCTGCGTCTTCAAGGAACCTTGGCTGCACTACCAGCGATACACCACGTCACAGGTAGCCGGTACCTACTGCCAAATCCGGTCACATGCTTTTGCAGCTCGTCCTCCCACGGCGTCCCAATCGCGAGCATGTACCGCCAGGTACCCTCTCTTGGGATTGCCGCATTCTGACGTTCTGTGTCTCTCGGCTTCAGCTACCTACTAGTAGCTGCTAGCAGATGTACTGCTACTACAAGCACTATAGTAGTAACTTAGTAGGTAAAGCAATGGATGAATGTATAATCGATCGTACCAATTTGCTACTTGGGGAGATTGTGCAGCACCCCAAAAGCGACAAACGCTTCCGCATTGCCTTGTCCGCAGCTGTCATCCCGCCGTGAAAGCTCCATGTACTCTCCTTGTACCGCTTCGCCCCTTGGCCAGGCCGCTGTCTCTGTTGCTGGGCGGAGAGGGGAATAATAGCGGGCTGCTCTGCTACAGTGCTGCACGCACCAGATCCGCCCAGAGAGCCACAGGAACCCCAGCGCCCCGTACCGCTTCCCCCTCGCTGGAGGTACCGCCGCGGCCCGCAAGATGCGCTGCAAATACAGCGGCGCCGACCCCAAGAGACCTGCCGCGGCGGTATCTGGCGCTGGGCGCGGCCTGCCTAGCAGACGCCCGGGATACCAAGGGCGCTGGAGGGTACTTTGGGGTACAAGGCGCGAGAACGAGAAGCTCAACTCCCGCCGCATCGAACGGCGCTTCGAGGCGCAATCTAGAAAAATTCCCCAGCCAGCCCCGAATGCTGCGTCAATCTATCGGATAAAGCGCTTTTCTCGGGAGTTGCGGAATAAGTCCAGGCGCCATCCAGCACGCCACAAAAAGCGATGAGCAGCTGGCTTGCCCATTCCTGCAGATCCTACACTACCTGGCCTAGTATGTATGTATAGCTGTAGCTCTGCTGATGCGGTGTTATCGCGAGTTTGTCCACAGTACTGCATGGCTGGCTGTTGCTTCTGGGTCACCAGTTTAGTAGTACTTGTATGCAGTACTCGACTCAAACTGACTGCATGTATGCTGTATGCTGTACTAGGCACCGGCATAATCATCAAATGCCTCGGCAACGGCTGGCAAACTTGCCTCGATATCCATCTGCCGTGGGCATAGATGCATATACACAACGCAACTTTGAGCTATTTCTCCGTGGAGCTGCTGCTCCGTGGGCTTTGTGCTGCCTGTCCAGGGCAAATCGAGGCTTTTACTAGTGCCTTGCTATGGAGTCTTACCCACCCACGCCTAGCCAGTGTCCCGCGTCTTGCGTCCTATCAGTGACACCTGCCCATGGATAGACGGATATAGCACAGCGGAGTGCTGCCGTGATTGGCGGATACAAGCAGTACTTGGGGCCAGCTGGTGCATTCCAAGCTTGCCAGCAAAGTGCCTCATCCACCGGGGGGAGCTCTTCTAGCGATGAGGAGGATTAAATGATTACGATGGTGGTGATGATGTGTCTCTCTCTACATCTCTCTCTGCATCTGCATCTGCATGGTTCACTAACTACCTTACTAGTAGCAGTACCTGCATGCTTGACATCTCAGTCTCATCCTCGACGCTCTCCGTTCATCATCCGGTCCAATGGATGACTCAATCATGCTCCTGTGCCATGTCGAGCTGCTGCTGGGGGACGAGCTTGGACAGGCTTGCCGGCATCTTGCTTGTAACAAGCAGTTCCCATCGCCTCGGCTAGCCTCATTCATCCAGGTATCTGTCCAGTCAGCATAAGCAAGAAGGGGGGTCATGAGGACCAGCCATTCGGGACATGGATGGTAGCACAGATCCAGATGCAAGCAAACCGCTCAAAGTCGGCCCGTATTAGTGCCCTTTCCAGGCACAAACGAGAGCCGCAACAGGGGATGAGGGAAAGGTACTGTCAACAAATAGCAGTACCTAGTAGTGGCAGTGCCTACATGCGGTGATATGCGGTGATATGTGCTGCGGCGTAATATTGCAGGTTTGTATTGAATTTCGTAGTACGGGGTAAAATTACCAGCTCGCACCTGCGCGGCTTCGTACCTACATATTGATTATCTATGTACCGGTACATGTTAAACCCGCTCGTATTCTGCAATCTTGCCTCCAACGCTCTCATCTGGCGGCGATGGCCTCTATCGTGGCTGGGTCTCACTTCCGAAGCGGCAAGCCAAGCTGCGAATCCTGGCTGTTTGCAGTAGCCATGGCCGACTTTCGGCTCTGCTTTGTGCTGCTACTAGTCTAGTAGGTACTTAGCACTACTATACTACTATGTACATAATAGCATCTGCCTCTCCCGATTATTTGAGATCCCACTTAGATTGAGGCCCCCACTCGGAGAGAAACGTTATTCTCGGCTTGTCAAGGGACAAGAAAGGAAGCCAAGTCGGGGAATGAAACTACTACTCCCAAATCAAGCAAGTCCTTACTGTATCACTTATTTTTTTTTCTTCTTCTCTTTGCACAAATCATTTCCCGAAATGCGTCTGAATTTCAGCCCATTGGAAAAGCAATCAGTTCCAGTTCTCCATCTGCCAAGCCCAATTGTACATATGTACACACTGTAAGTTGTCGGGATCGCCGTATCTTCTTTTGCCACCCACACTTCCTTGTGTGTAGACGAGCACACGAAGGCGAAAATGGAAGGAAAAAAAAATTCTATGCATTAGTCCAGCCCAACTTCGAGCTGAATCCTTGGCGAGCCCAACAGAAAGTTGCCATCAATGGAATAGGTAGCGTCGCTTCCGTTATGCGGTGACAGCTCTAGTTTCCGTTACAGAACGCACGAGCCTCTTTGGCACCATGTAATTCGCTCTTCTCCGAATAGTAACAAGCAAGCAAATCACATACTGTAACGGAGCTTCATCGCCCAACATGGAACGTGGTTCATGCTCTTCTGGCCAGCTTGCATAGGTGTTATCGAATGCCAGGCCGGGATCAGCAGCCAGCATGTGGCAAATACTCGCCCACTCTCGAGATCTGTGACTAACAACGGGTCCTATATCGCCGTTGTTTCTCCTAGCTGGTTGGATGTTCAAAACGTATGCAACAGGTGATAGCAAGTCTTGCACGTCAGCCCCCCGCAGCATGAGTTCACCCAAACGCAGGGACATGTTTGAATTGCCGGGTGACATATCGGTCCACAAGTTGCCCACAAAAAAAACGACTGCTCCTCTATGTTCTATTTATATTGCCGTGGCCGGATGCTGATCAATAAAGTTGACGACTCCGAGTGGGGCACGTTGTCTCAAATGCTGGACGCAGTTTCATGGTTCAATGAATTAAGTCTGCCCATCTTCCCCTTTCAACTGTAAGGCTCTATAGCTGTTCAACCGTTGTTCGAGAATGGTATTAAACAGAATCACGTCAACAGCACCAGAATGGATGAAATGGTTGTTCCACTCTAGCTAGAAAGTCTGCCCATATGTTGATATATGCAAATAGTACAGTGTAATTGGCCGAGGTCATAAGATTGAGTAAAATTGTCTGGAATCCAAAGAGAGACTCACTCGAGTCTGTAATTCATCAACATCAAACCAGTTAAAACTATATCCAACAAATCCATATCAACTCCAAGTATAATAGCTAAGGTACCCCCTGAAGCCGCCGTTAACTATCAAGCAATCAAGGCATCCTAGAGAACTCAAATAGATAGCTTTCCTAAAGGTGTCGTTGGTCATCAAGCAATTCTAAATAAGCAACACAATGAAAAGGGAGAGACAAAGGAAAAGTACCGCCTCATGGCCAGAGAACACCGCCTCATAGGCTCAGCAGCTTGAATGACATGCCCATCTCCTCCAGCCTTTCTTCCATATGCTCCATCACGGTTCGCAAGCCTGCTTTTCCGCCATGGCAGACGCCGCTCTCAATGTGTGCTACGAGCCCGCTAATCGTCGAAAAATTCCTCATAGTCGGTTGGGCTTTTCCAGATTTTCCTGAGAAGAGGATTGAGGGACAGTGAAACATCTTGGGGGTATGAGCAGCGGAGCTCATGTGCATTTCCAGGCCCGAGCGTGTCAAGAATGGGCGTTTAGTATCGGGGCAAAGAGGACAGAAGAAAAACTTTGGCTTGGATAGCTCTGTGCTGTCACTTGCTGTGGAGTCAGTTTCGAACCCGGAGGGTGAACGTCTTGTCAGTTGTCTTTCCACAAGGCTACCAAAATCAAGTTGGCTGCTGCTCGGGGTCAAAAGCACCCCTTCATCTGATTCTGTGCTTGGTGTCATGAATCCAGAGCAAGTTGCTGATCCTTCATCGTTTTCCAGGCTGGCCCAGCCCGAATACTCAAAGATTCCGCTGGAACTGGTAATGAGATGATCGGTGTCTTGCACAAGTATCAACCTGTTGAGCTTCTGCCGGTTTATGCCCGACCGGCAAGTGCCATTCTCCATGTGAGCAATCATAGCTGAGGGGCTGCTGAAACGAGCCTTGCATTCCACGCCGCATATCTTACCCGCCATGCAGGTCAAATTGCTAATCGGATGATGGATTGTTGAATGCAGATGCTGTTCCAAGGCGCGAGCGCTGCCAAATGAACGATCACAGTCTTTACAGTGATGCTGCGCCTTACGCTGTGGTGGCTTCTTCTTGTGGACCTTATCCCGTAGGTGTTGGTTCAAAGCTGGCGCATTTTTGAAGTTCTTATTGCAGTCACAGCAACGAAACTCAACGGCGTGCCCGGCTGAAGTAGAATGCTGGCGCAGGGCATCCCGATCATCAAATTTTGCGTTGCAATCGGTGCAGAACCAGTTCATGTCCTTTAGTCGGATTTGTCCACAAGCCGGAAAGGAGGAGGCCCTATGTTTCATAAAACCATTGAGGTTGCGGAGGCACTTATTGCACTGGCTGCAGATATACCGCGCCACAGAGCTTCTATGGTCTCGCAGAGCTTCCTCATTGTTGAAGCGGCGGCCGCACGTGCAAGCCAGGGATGGCATTGTTTATTCTTTTCTCTTGATTTGCTTGTTCGTCGCCTTATTGTTTGTCATATGCCAGGCAGATTTCGAAGGCGACAGCTGGCGATGCGCTAGCTGGTTCCGAGAGAAAGGCTGGTCCCGAAGTGGTGATTTATGCAGGAATGTGTTCACTTGCAAAGTTGGCTAGGCAGACATGCAATACATAGGAGCCGCCATGAGGGGAAGCGCAGCATTTTTAGGTTTCAGCACCACCTGGAGGCCTACAGCCTCGTGATGATTGTTTCCAGCCAACAGACACACTAAACCTTGCAGCGCCTCATGGCTCTCCACGAATCGCAGACGGAAGCGAATGTGCCATGGCCAATAGGGTATTTTCCCTCCCTGCCCGAGTGTTTCGTACGTGATTTTTAAGGCACACTTGCAGGAGATGGCAGGGTTGGCTTCCAAGAGGGCACCATGTTTGAAGGCCACCTGGGCGAGGATTGCAATCCTGTGGCTGAAAATAAGCTTCTCTGGCGAATGGCGTCCTCTCGATTCGGTCCTTGTGAGTGAGGCTGTAATTTATTGGGTGCTACTCCGGCGGAAATGTCTCAATCGGCTCCAGGCACCAATGCTTACCAAGATTAAATCCGGGCGCCTGCTGAAACGCGATAATGAACGGCAAAGTGGAAAATGATGGAGGATGAAGAGGATGAATAAGCGAATGGGTGAAAAAGAAAAGGAAAAGGAAAAGGAAAAGGAAAACCTCAAATAATAAGGGGTGGAAAATGTCCATGTCTATAATATGTATATCTTTTCGAAACTTGATCGTACATCTTTCGTATCTCCGTAGTATGTTGTACACCATCTCAGTCAGCTCATTTTTTGATGCATGCTGAGATCACAAAACCATGACCAGAACACCTCTTTTATTCAATTTTTTTTTTCTTTTGTCTTTCTTTCTCTTTGGTTGGTATCATTACTTCGTTAAGCCACCACATTGATTCCTATTGATTTGCACTGGAAAATGATGGACCGGCATAAGCCTTCCAGCGACAGTCCAGAGAGGCGAAGTTCTGACTGCTTAATCTTGGCAATTTCGTAGACGTGCTTCAAGCTAATGGTGCCAACCGTCTCGTGTCCAGGCTTGCTGACGCCTTTTCGGTTTCCCTTCTTGCCCACCGGCGCTCCCACAGCGTTGAGCAGCAGCCAGGATGTCTGAGGTGTTCTGAGATCAAAGGTAAAGGACCGATCTGGGCGAACGGTGACTCGGCATGGCATGGGCGTTCCGGGGATGATGTTTGCAGTTCTGGCATTGAATTCCTAGAACGACCGTTAGTCTCTGGGTCTGTGCTTGTTGTCTATAATGCAACCCTTGTGCATTATATATATACATAGAAATATATATATATCTTATGGCAACGCAGGGAATCTACAAACCTTGCAAAAGTCCATAGACTTGACACCCTTGCTACCCAGCGCAGGACCAACTGGAGGGCTGGGACTGGCCTGGCCGGCTCCCACAATCAGCTTGACGATGGTGTCGACCCCGCCCGCGGCGCCCTTTGCTGCTTTGGACATGGTTGGCGTTGCTTTGCGGAGGATTGAGGCGATGCGCAATATCGATCTCGCGACTCTGATGGAGATTTTTGGGCGTCTGAAATCTTGGAGCAACTTGCAGCTGCACCCATGGGAGCAGTTGGCGCTAGTGACCAGGCGGGGTTAGTGCCTCGCGATTGGCTAGTACCAGACAGTTGTAGCGCGGTCCACTTATTGTTCTTATCTTATCGATAGCTCCCCATGGCAGATTTCAATGCAAGCACCCAAAATTTTTGGCCGCAGAGCCTATCTGGAGAATCTCACTACCATATCATTGCAAAAGATCACAAAAACAAAAGCAATAAAAGAGAAAAGAGGAAAGGAGAAGACAGAGGCATCGCTCATCGGAACCAGATTAACCGAATCCATACAAACCGTCTCGAATCATCTACAACTCTCCCGATTCCATTCTTTTGACGGACGAGCACAATGCCGTCGACACATAAAAAAGACAAGCCCTGGGATACCGACGATATCGACAAGTGGAAGGTCGAGGCCTTTACGGCAAAGGACAATGTCGGCGGCACATTCACCGAAGAATCGTCCTTTGTCACGCTCTTCCCCAAATACCGCGAAGTCTACCTGAAGGAGGCCTGGCCGCTGATCACCAAGGCGCTGGAGAAGCACGGCATTGCCTGCACGCTGGATCTCGTCGAGGGTTCCATGACGGTCAAGACGACGCGAAAGACGTTTGATCCCGCCGCCATCCTGAACGCGCGTGACCTCATCAAGCTGCTGGCGCGAAGCGTGCCGGCTCCTCAGGCCGTCAAGATCCTGGAAGACGGCGTGGCGTGCGACATCATCAAGATCCGGAACCTGGTGCGGAATAAGGAGCGATTCGTCAAGCGGCGCCAGCGGATACTGGGCCCCAGCGGCTCTACGCTCAAGGCGCTCGAGCTGCTGACGGAGACGTACATCCTCGTCCACGGAAACACAGTATCGGCCATGGGGCCGTACAAGGGCCTCAAGGAGCTTCGCAGAGTCGTCGAAGACTGCATGAACAACATCCACCCCATCTATCACATCAAAGAGCTCATGATCAAGCGTGAGCTGGCCAAGGACCCCGAGCTGGCCAACGAGAGCTGGGACCGCTTCCTGCCAAACTTCAAGAAGAAGACGCTGAGCAAGCGACGGGTGCCCCTCAAGGTCACAGACAAGACCAAGAAGGTCTACACGCCATTCCCGCCCGCGCCGGAGAAGAGCAAGGTTGACAAGCAGATTGAGAGCGGCGAGTACTTCCTCAGCAAGGAGGCCAAGGACAGGGCCGTGCTCACCGAGCGCAGGGAGAAGCAGAAGGAGGCCAAGGAGGAGCGGGCGAAGCAGCGAGCAGCGGAATTCGTACCTCCGGAAGAAGACAGACCCAAAAAGAAGCGGAAGAAGACTTCTGAGTAGGGTGGCGATTGGATTGCGCCGGGTGTTGTGGACGGTTAGGAGCGTTTGTTTTTATCTGTTAATCTACCGACTTGCACAAATAAATAAATAATATCCAGAGGACATTTGAAATGGATTTTTTTTTTTAAAAATTGATTTCGACGTCAAGTTGTTGCTTTCAGATATGCGTGTATTATATACAAAACAAGTGGCTATAAGTGCCTGCCTACTAGTGCCTATACAGGGGTTACTTTGTTTATCAAAGTCGGCGAAATCCCTCGATAATACAAAGTGTTCAATCTTCGCTTGCTCTTCTTCTTCTTTTCCCTTTTCACTATTATTGACATGTTTGCCAGTGCCAGAGTCATGTCCATCTCTTCATGTCCATTTCCTTTCCCAGTCATCCTTACAGTCTTGGAGAGGATGCTTCGGAGTCAACCTCAATCACCAGCTTGCCAAACTGCCTTCCGTGTTCCATCTCCTCAAATAACTTGTTGATGGCCTCGAGATCACCCAAACCCTTGATCGTCTTGCTAATCACTGGTCTGATCTTCTTCTCCTTGACAAACGCCACCATGTCCCTAAACTCCTTCTTTGATCCCATTGTAACACCCTTGAGCTCCACATGAGCGAGCACAGCTTGCATCAGCCAATCCATCTTGGGAGACACCGTCATGCCGTATTGGGAGATGACCGCTCCGGGCTTCAAGATGCGGATTGTCTTTTTGATGATTGGTCCCCCAGCACCATCGATAATGGCGTCGAGATAAGGTCGATCTTTTGGCAACATGGCAGCCAGATCCTTCTCCCACGTCTCGGACTTGTAGTTGACGCCTCCCTTTGCACCCAGAGCCTTTGCCCGCTCAAGCTTTTCCGGGTCGCCGGAGGTGACGTAGACGTTGCTTCCAAAGGCGACGGCGAACTGCAACACTGACAGTGCGACACCGCCGCCGATGCCCGTGACGAGGATGTTGCTCCCGGGGAAAGCCGCGTTGCTCTTGGTCACCAGGGCTCTCCATCCTGTAAGTCCCACGAGGGGCAGCGCGGCACCTTCGCCGGGCGTGAGGTGCTCTGGCGCGAGAACCACCTCATCTTCAGGCACAACGACGTAGTCCTGTCCAGTTGCAGCATCGGTGAGCTTGCTGCTGCCAATGACGGCAAACTTACGAGCGTCTTCTGGCCCGGCAGGATCAGATTCCCACCCCCGCATGGGCGTCAGCAGGACGGCCTTGTGAAGGAGGTCTTTGCGGGTGACAGCCGGTCCAGTTTCGACGACAGTTCCGTAGCCATCGGCAAACATGGGGTTGGTGAAGGAAATGGCAGGATACTGGTGGCGACGGATGAAGAGATCTCGGTGGTTGAGGGCTATGGCGGAGATGCGGACGAGGACCTCACCCGGGCCTGGCGTGGGCTTGGGGACCTCCTTGATTTGGATGCTGTAATCAATGATACATGTGAGCCTTTACGATCGATCTTTCTGCGCTTTCTTTTGAAATTCGCAGACGGGGGAGTGGATGAGCGGTAGAGCTGATGAGGCTTACGGGTAGTAGACTTCTCCAGGCTTGCCCTCAACCTGCTTCAAGGTGATAATTCGCGGCATTGTGGAGGTGGTGTTTGATTTCGACGAGAATAAATGATGGTAATTGATACAAGGGAAATGGGAAAATATCGGTTGGCACGCAATCGGCCTGTCTTTGCAGACTTATATTCTTCTTATACACACACACGACTATTCAGATGCTCTCTCACCGCAGCCAAGCGGTCCGCCTTTTCTGCTAGGCGGCTCACTCTTAAAATGCTGCAAATTGCCTATTATGACATCAACCCCGCCACGATTCGCTGTGATGACCTCGGTTACGCTGCAACTAGCGGTCCGCAGACGGCATTTGTCATCTGCACCCAGAGGGGGGAATCTCAAAGAGAGCATTGTGTTCCTATGCTATTTTATTTTTTTTGGAATTTGATTTAAATTGGGTCATGCGGGAAGTTCCATCTACAATTATTGGCTGGTTTGGTGTGGTGTCGCACTTACTTCTCCCGATGGTTGCCCAGGAACACCAAACCGGTCTTGGCCTGTATTTACAGCGGAGTGACACAGGTGCTACTGACATAATCCCGGCCAAGTGGCCGAAACGGTTGACCGCATCAACCTCTATTTGATGGATGGATGGCTCGGAAATTGATGAATTAAGAAGGCTTGCCTATAGGATTGAGACTATCGGTAGGTATAGAATTAGGAATCAAAATGGCGGATGCTATCCTATCACGATGTTATAGGTGGAAACGTCTACATCCTCAATAGATTCAACTACCTTAGTACTTTCATGCGGTTCGTAAAAGGGGTTTTTTTTTTTTTTTTTTTTCAATTTAAAGTCACTCTGTTTTATTTTCTCTCATTTACCCGATAATTCAAGGTTTAGAGCGACTCTCTAATTATCAGCTCCTGTGGTGCTTGAGGTCGTTACAAGTTACTGCTATTTTTGTTGGAATTTTCTAAAACGATTTCTGTCTTCTATACGCGACCCTCCTGGCTGCACCTCGCTTTCGCTTTAAAAGCTACATCCGCCATTGAATACGATTACGACTGTATCCGATATACAAAATCTTATCGATTGTCCGAGTAGGTACCTACCTAGTAGTAGTATGGAATACCTTAATCGATAATCCGCGCCTGCAGGTACGTATCTTCACTTTGCAATCGTGACCAGCAAACTGCGTCTCTACTACCATTTGGAAGCCCTATCCATTTGAATTTCAAACTCTCTTCGTCGTCCTGCTCTTCAATCTTAAATCACTGCATCAGCGAAACCATAACTAGCATCAACAAATCAATACACCAATCTACAATCACAGGCCTATTTAAACGCTGCTGGCCGGATGTACAGAGGTCCAAGGCGCACAAGACTGATCCATCGCCGCATCCGTTGCGGAGGTCCAGCACGGCGACCTGATGGAGCATTGTCCGCCGTTGAGTCCGCGGTTTCTACGTCGGCTCGGTCGACCGGCCTTAAAGTCCGTCATCGGAGCTCGCCGAAAGGCTTCCCGGTATGTATTTGGCGTGGGCTTTGATATGGTTGGATTAAAGACTAGTTGTTGATTTCGAAGAAAACGTTTCTATTTTGAAGCCTTTATTCGCTTTGCGGTTATTCTAATGAAACCGTCTTCCCGATGCTTGATGTCATTTCCTTGGCCTGCGGAAGACCTGGGGAAATACGATTCAATCAAGAAGCGACAAGGCGAATTCGAGTCCTAGCCAGTGCTATTAAATGAACGAATCCATCTACACAGAACATAGAGCAGCCGGGATATTAAAGAAGAAAAAGGTATATCCGTGTGTGTTCCACTTCTTTCTTTGTCTGCAAATACTAATCCCTAAGAAGATTCTACGTCGATGCCCGCCATCCACCGCTTCACCGTCATTTGACAGCTTCGCCGATATACTGTATGGTAGGCGAAATCACCACCAGGCGCAGAATGACCGCTGCATGTTTCAACTTCTTCACCCATCCTAGAGACCCACCCGATCTTCAGCTTGAGCTGTTCACCGACGCTCGCTAGGAGAGAATCTCCGGCCTTGCGCTGGTCAGAGCTAGTTTAGCCGTTTGAGAACAGTCAACGCCCACAGTGTGCATCTGGAGCAAAATCTCCTTGCTTGAGAACAACACTATACACCAAGCGCTGCTTTTATTAGGCTACAGCTCAAGCTTATATAATGTCCGGCGACTTGACTAAAATGTCTTCACACCCTTGAGGTTCTCGCAATATTGGCACAGACCCCAAATGACTTCCCTTGCTGTGTCCAAGATGATCCCCGGTATGCCCTGTCCGGAGATTCTTCCAAACATTCACAGTGGGTGTTGGTGTTAACTTGTGAATGTCATTACCGATGCAAAAATATCCTCGCTTTCAACTAGATTTCGGGCTATAGTATTATTTGTATGAGGCTGGCGCATTGCCATTACTCCCAGCTACACAAAATGGGCATTGCTCTCCCCGACCGAGTGTAGCACAATCACAGTACACTCGATCCGGAATATCCTACGGGAGTGTCAGAACGTTAAAAGCATAAATCCCGCCCATACCGCCACGCACGCCATGGTCCCCGAGAATTGCGCCTCTGGCCATCCGGTCCGTCGATTTCGGGGTCTCGGCGATGGTGGCCAATGGCAGGGGGCCCACTAAAACAAAACTTGTCGGCGACTCTTTCATATGAGCCCATTTCCTTCTTGATTAGGGTCCTTATGCCTGGTACGAGCCATGGAGGAAATATAGCAAGGCATCGTAAGCCTGTGGTGAGAGGCTGACGACGTTTGAAGCCCGAGTGCAGATCATACCATACCCCAGAGTCTTCGCAGTAGTGCCCGATGACCCGAACGAGGATTATTATTATACGATCATTAAAACGGTGTCCACGACTAATGCTATCGGCGCCCTCTACGTATCGACGCCGAACCTCCCTGCATATATTACTATTCATTATTAATGTTATTCTTGTATTTTAAGTAGACATCTCCAGGTCCTCAGACAACTAGCATCTTGCGTCTTACTATCCGCGCCTATCTCCTTAGAGTGTGTCGTATTCCTTCGTCTCTTTGGGCTATTATACTCCCAGAATCATTCTACCATGGCAGCAACTTTCTTAACGGGTGCAGCTTTTGGAGCTGCCACCATGGGTGCTTCATTCCATAATCCTGCCATTGTCGTTGCCCAGATGAAGTTTGAAAACTTTCATATGGTACAGGCATTTCTCGCCGCAACTGCAAGCAGCGCGTAAGTACAACAACAGAAGCCCCCTTTTTTTAACATTTATAGCATCGTATGCCATGTGTATGGGCATAAGGCTAACTTTTAATATACAAAGAGTCATATACACTGTTGCAGAACACTTCGACTACGTGAAGCTAAAGCCCAGAAGCTCCTCGCCGATAGGTCTTTTCTCTAGATATGACGGCAATATCATCGGCGGTGCCCTCCTCGGTGCTGGAATGGCCTTGTCGGGCTCTTGTCCGGGGACACTGTATCCTCAACTGGCTGCTGGCGTCCATACCGGCTTTCATGCACTCAACGGAGCCATAATAGGCGGCATTTTATGGACTGGGTTCTTTTCAAAGATGGTCAAGTGGAATAAAGAAAAAGCAAACGTCACTCCTATAACTACGACTGCGAATGATCAACTGGGTCTGAGTAGAGGCGCCACTTTGCTTCTCTTCGAGGCTGCCTGCCTTTCAATTCTCGCAGCAACCACGGCCTATACTCCCCAGTTTCCTGGAGCAAAGATTCTCGGAACCACGGGCGGTTTAATCATTGGTCTCTCCCAGCTATTCTCCATCATCACACGAAAGTCTATGATAGGCATTTCTACCGCGTATGAAGAGATTGGTAACCACTTTTGGTGGCTGATTAAGGGTGCAGAGCCAAATACCAAACCGACTTCATACAACAGCATCATATTCGCCGCCGGCGTCACTGCTGGAGCCTGGGGATTGCTCCAGGCTATACCTTCGCTGGCCAGTGCTCCCGTGTTTGAGGCACCGCCGTTGTTGGCAATGGCAGGAGGCGCACTCATGGTTATTGGAGCGCGAATGGCTGGTGGCTGTACGTCCGGGCATGGCATTAGCGGCATTTCATTGCTGTCTCTGTCTAGCATGATTACAATCGGCTGCGCGTTTGCTGCAGGAGCAGTTGTTGCACCTCTGGTTTATTAAAGTATGGCTACCTGGCATATTCTGAGCTTATGGCCTTCCTATGGCAAAGAATGAGCGCGTAACTACAACAAAGGTCGGATCACTAGCTCGTCGCTCCGGCTCCCTTCTTGGCCGTCACCTCGATTTCAATCTTCATCTCATCAAGCATAAGCTCGGCTTGTACCATTGTCGCCGCAGGCCGCACGTCGCCAAACCATTTTCTCAGTACCGGCTTGATGGAAGGGAAGTCGTTGCGGTTCGGAAGAATATACCGCACGCGAACAACTTCAGACACGGAAGAACCAGCCTCTCTCAATGCTTTGTCGATATTGGCCATTGTCTGCTCAGTTTGTTCGTAGACATCTTCAGAGATCTTGCCGGTGTCATAGTTGTATCTGCCGGTTGATGTATTTTGTTAACTCGTAGCTGGGGGGGCAGGAAAAAAGAGATATTTCAAAGATTATCGCCGTCTCTCACCCAGTGGTTCCCGACACAAAGACCCAGTCGTCAACAATGACGGCTCGGGAGTATCCGATTTCCTCTTCGAACTTGGAACCGGAGCTGACGTTTTGGCGAGGCATTGTGTGTGGTTTATTAGATGCTAGATAGATTGCGAAAAGGATATCAGATATTTTAGAATAAGAAGGAAGCGGAATTGATGGTATTAGAATTTAATTTGTTGTCTGTTTATATGTGTCTTTTTTTTTTCTTTTGGTGTGACTCATGGTTTTCCCTACTGCGCCCTTTACTCGATTTGCTTTATTCTTCATTCAAGCCACGTGCGGCCGGCTGGTAGTATAAAATAGCTTCTTTTCTCGGACCGGGCGCTTTTCTATCTCCCGTATACAAGTACTAGCTAGGTATTTTGTGCTGGTAATAGTCGTATGGTGACAGATTACCACCAGCTGAACTTTTGAGTTGTTTTTTCTATCATGTTCATGCATTTTCAACCAAAAAGAAGAGTGTCTGTGGATGGCGTCGTAATTTACAAGTTGTTTCAATACCCCTCCTTTTAATTCTAATCATTGCTGTTTTCATCGTTATTGTACAGAGAGAGATACACGCAGAGAGACGCTGCACTCTGCTAAAAAGCGGTAGTTTTTTATGTGTGTGCCACATGCCTCATGATATGCCGCAGAGGCGAATAGGCCAATTGGCGGATTTACTGGCTTGTCAGCTCCTTGACCAGTGCTGCAACTGACTTCTTGTCCACGTCTTTGCCCTCCAAAGCAGCATTGACTCGCTTCATCACGTCTCCCATGAGAGACTTGCCAGCTGTGCCCGCGCCCTTGGCAGCCTCGATAGCCTCGTTGATCAGAGCCTTGATTTCGGCCTCTCCCAGGCTCTGCACGCCGCTTCCCGCAACGTACTCGTCCAAGATGGATATCTGCTGGTTCTCCTTCTCCACCAGATCGTCTCGGCCGGCTGCCTGAGCATCCGCAACGGCATCCTGCGCGCTCTTCTGCAGCTTGCGGATCAGGGCAACCAGCTGGACGTCCGTGCGGATCGGCGAGCTGGTCTTGGAGGCATTGAGGTTTGCGGACATGATGGATCGGAGCACAGACAGCCTCGGGGCGTCTTTGGCTCGCATGGCGGTCTTGAGCTCGCCTTTGAGCTTCTGGAGCAGCGGCGGGGGGGCATCAGCATCTGCCGAGTAGAATCGAGAGGCTGAGGCTGGTTTGGACAGGCATTGGGCTCGTGAGAGGCGCAGCGGAGCGTGTCGCGAGCATTGCAGAGCTGCCAGAAGAGGCATTGATGAGTTTGAGGCTGCCATTGGAGTGAATATCAAGAGAAGTAGTCGCGAGGAAGCGAGATTGGGTGGAAGGCTTTGCGAAATCTGTTGGTAGAAGCTGCGATAATCATACCATGGAGGGGAAGCTTCGAATTTGAGCCGCATTAGTTAAAATTTGGAGGGGATCTACGCCTAGCTCTAGTTGGTCCGTGCGCCTCGTGCAGCCACGACAAGCAGTCAATTTCAATAGCTTATTGGAAATCATCATCAAGAATATATAATGAGAAGGTATATCCAAAAGATAATTGTATATATGAGAGATAGTTAATTTTTCCTTTTTTTAAGTTCTTCTTTTTTTTTTTTTCTCTCTCTTGAGCATGTGGTCAGCTGAAATACCAAATATGTAATTGATGCTTGGATTTGACTATTGGTGAGCTATACCATTAAAAAGATATGTTGAAAGCACGCTTTTTCCCGTAATATAAAAACGCTCAAAATGAAATATCTATTCTAACTCTACCTTTACTGCATCTGTCTAAAAATCTCGCCTGAAGAATCCATTATCATACGAAGGCAAATAATAGGAGCGTTAAAAGTGGAAAGTTAGCTTATCTACAGGGTAATTCACAGCCTACATACTAGATAGCTCAGCCTCGGCCAGCACTGAATCAATGTCCAGATGTATATACACAACACCACCAAATGAGTATAAGCGTTGAGCAGATAGAATGACTGCCAAAAGCAGCAAGTTGCCGTCAGATACCATATAAATGGTTGATAAACATGTGAATTCGTAGACAGTAATGCCTTTAGTGGACGATCCGCCTAGTACTTGCTGCCGGCTATAGAGCTGTCCCATTCGTTGTCGAGCATATTGAATATACCAGGAATGCAGATTTCCGTTCAGGCTGATTTCCTGGTTCATTTACCTAACTTTCAGTATTCATTTAGTAGTCAAGTTAGTTCAAGGCCATTCCTCTCTAAAACTTGAGGATATCGGGTAAACCAGAAGAGAGCCTGTTGAGCCTCGTCTTTAATTCACAGAGTTCGCCATAGCTGTTCGCAGATCAAGAGTCCAATTTTCCGGCTTTGATTGCGTCTGATCTCTGTGTGCATCACCGTCAGCAAGCAACAGTGTCCTTGCTTTGAACCTCACCGGCTTCAGCCGATTGCCGCTCGATTCGTCTCCAATGCAACGCCATGCTAGCTAGTAAGAGGCGTTCAGGCAGGAGTTGAATAGATTCAATTGGCGTTCAGCCGAAGCACGGTCTCGATTTGAGGTGTGCTCCGTGACCACAGGCAGACGCTTGTTTCCATTGGATCAAAACCTTCTGTAACCCTGACAACTTTGGGGGTATACATAACGTTACAGGGCAGCGTGTCGTCTGCATAAAGCCCTGGTTAGGATGTTGGCCCTGCACTCTGTGTTGCATGGTAGTTATACTGGTGCTGCCTGCAGAATCCCCCCCATCAAACCTTGTGAAACTCGCCCTGCCGTCATCAGCTCCATAACTGTTGGCAGTCTCTGATCTGTGGTCCGCCACAACTTATCAATCGCTGTTGTATTTTCTGCGACCTGCCCAAGAGAGATGGTCTCTTCGTTTTTGACGGCTACTGGAGGGAAAATGTGTAAGTCGAGCTATTTTTTGTACTGTATGCTGCTACCACCCCTTGCAGTCTAGAGCCTAGTCCCTATTAGCTCGTACTCGCAAGTATGCCGCGTTCGAGTAGTAGTGCTAATCGTTGCTTGATTGCATAGGCCTGCATGCGGCTTGTTAGGCATGAACGCGTGCTCATACAAGTAGAGTAGGAGAAGTGAGCAGCACGATCCAGACGAACCGGACGGAGCAAGGCCATGTTTTGGGTCTAACGACCCCTCCTCCGAAGGGGAAATGCTGCGCACGAGAGTGGATTCGAAGATGCAGAAGCAGACATACTCGTCCTAGTTGATTGAGCTTGAGCTGTCGCCTGTAGCTCCTGATCCTTTGCTTGGCTCGTTCGCTAGGCCTGCTCACCAGGAGCGGCTTCGCTTCCTACTCGTCCCCAGGCGCTCATGGTTAGGGAATTCCGCGGCACTGGTAGCGAGGTTAAACTGAAAATGGCCTGGTAAAGTAGGGGTTGATAAGAGGAGCTGGATTTGTAGTGGTGACCGGACTTGGCTGCCCGCCATCCGCGGAGGAGTAGTAGTACTCTGCTACCGTGTGAGCTACATCATATCTTCGCTTCTTTTGGGCCCCCCTGAATTGGCAATAGGGTAGATATCGCGTCCTTTTTTTTTTCTTGTATATTTTAAATAATGAAAACGGAAAGTTGGCTTGGAAAAAAAAAAAAAAGAAGGCAGAGCTGAGACGGCAGCGTTGGACGTATACTCCCAAGCAGAAGCATTCCAATCATCTCTGACTAGGCATGCGAGGAGGCATGTATGAAACCGAAGTTGATAGAGTCCTATGCAATAAAGGACCCATTGTTAGCAACAGCACAGATGGGGACAAGCGGCGGCAGCACTGCAGGCTTAGAAGAACTGGACGCAAATAAGCCCCTGTTTGTACCTTGAAGCTGCACATAACTGCCAACACTGGATCGTAAGATACAAGCATCACATCCGTATGTATCCAGTGCTACCGGCGCGCTTTCTGATAGGTCATCGGAGATATCACACGTATTCATCGCCATGATGCCGCTCCTTCATCTCGCCTGTCCCGCTGCCTGGCCTGCCCACCTATCAATCAACTCATGCAAAGTCAAGGGCAAAGGTCGAAAAAGGATTCCCTCCATCTCAGCAACTCGAGCCAAACTGCATGTGATTTAGGCACTCCGGCCAAATTAGCCCCTGATATCAGGTACCTGCTCGGAAGTAGTCGATACTTGCCGGTGTGCGGAGAACGATCTGACGCGTATTGTTGAGGCAAGTACCAGATACTAAGGCGCCACCTGCCTTCCCCAGATCTACCCCCGAAACCTTCTTTCAACCGCTGTCCGTCTCCTTCTCTTTCGACCTCTCTTCATTTTCCACCCTTTATCTATTTCATTTTTCTCTCACAATCGACCACCATCCACCACGCCGCTCTGGTTATCCAATACCACGCTTTCGTCCATCCTGACTCTGTCGATTGGCGTTCAACTGCCCACCAAGCCCACTGCCCTCTGCGCAAAGATGCCTGTCTCATGTTCCTTCTACCGCAAGGATCCCTGTCCATGTGACGCCCTGACCTATCTCTAGATATCTGCTCTGGGTCAAACCTCCGTCTTCGTACATGCTGAGCTTCCCAATATGTTCTTCACCTGCCAATCGCACAGTGTGATTATAGCTCTGGCTTCTCAATCACCGGAGCGGTTTTCGTCCGATAAAAACATATCTGCAACATTATTGGTAAGCTATTAGCGCCTCCCATCTCACCTTTGAAGGTCGTTTGAAGTTGACTCACAATGGAAAATAGGCCTGCGCGCAGTATATCGAGTTCTTGGTCAGCCATGTCATCCCTCAGCTAGCATACCTGGCATTGGGTATTTACGCACCCTGTACGAAGGATTCGCGGCCTCATTTCTCGCTTGAGCCACCATGAGCTGAAAATCTTCCAAAGGCATACTATTTTTCCCCGAGATTACGTCAACACTATTTCTTCCGTCTATGTGATATGGAGGATACCCTCCAAGGGAGAAATAGCGGCTGAACTTACTCTCGCATTTGTGTGAATGGATATAGACCCATCGAATAGAGCAGCTGGCTTACGATACCTGCATTCAGAGTACCAATGTCATGGTCGCGGGGATCTAGAACGCATCATGTCAGATTTGGGCTGTTTGTTTCTCCTCGAATGTCGTCGTGCATGGCATACCGCTTGGCCAAGGGCACATGGGTAGAGTCAGAAGACGTGATTCAATGTCGACGAAGCCTGCATTCTTCATCCAATCTTTGAGGCGTAGAGCTGCTCGTGGGTCCTTTTGAGGATGCATGGCATCAAGATATCCGCTTGACCATCTCGAAAGCGCGTGATCTAGCTCGTTCAGCAAACAACAACCTCTCTTGTACTGCGTCAAAAGATATTAGAATTTACCTGGAGACAGCGTTCCGTTATCTGATTGAGCGTTGAAATACATTTCGACCATTTGGCACCAACCTCCAGGTTGAAGCACGCGGTATATGTCTTTCAGATAGCTTTGCCAGCGGTTTGCGCGGATCCCGCCTGCCATCAACTGGCTGTGTACGACGTCGAAATGATCGGGTGGAAATGTGAAGCTATAATATTTTCACGTCCTTAGCCAAGTGCTCTCGTGTTATCAGCTGATAGAGTGAGATCCCAAGGCACTCACTCTCCGTTTAGGTCGTCGACTTGAAGGTCCAGATTATCAGGCAACTCTTCTGGGATCATGTGCGGACTAATGTCTAACCCGATGACCTAGAGTTTCGTTAGCATGTATTTCTCTCCGGCATGCATTTCCTTATTTTCTTCATCAATCCAGAAGCTGCCCGGTCGGCGACGTGGCCTCAGAATCTAGTTCAGCATATCCTCCATTTCATGAGGCTGTCGATTATGGTCGGAGGCTGTGCATAATTCTCAAAGGTTCTCGCTGTCAACGACGCAGCTGCTTTTATGAACTACCAAGCGAGGATGTATTTGATCTCAAGACTTGTTCTGGAGCGGATATGTGCAATGCAAGCTCAGCCTTCTACTGAGTGACCGAAGGGCTTGAAATAGCAAGGCGTGAATACCTACCTCCGCGTCTGGGTGCTGCTCAGCGACATCAACAGACCAGTCTCCTGCACCAAATCCGCATTCGAGAATCATCTTTGGTCGGCTCACAGGAGGAAATATCAGTCTATTATCGAAGACCGTGCGGAGCATAGAGTGCATCTCTCCTAATTGCGCTATTTCTTCCTATTCACAATGTCAGGAGATATGAAACTAGCGACATATTTGAGGCTTCCGAGACAAGCAACAAACTTCATCGATCGGAGCAAAATATATCCTTTTTGCCAGGGCATGCTGCTGGAAAATACGTCCGTGGTAGCTGACTGTTTCTGTATATGTTTCGTCAAGGGGGACGGTTCCATCCCTATCACGGTATTAGCGGCCTTGCCAAGCCATTCGAGTTCGACTGTGTCTTGGGAGCCTCGTACTCTGTGTCCATTTTGATCTTTTCTTGTCCCTTTCTTCTTCCAAGGAAAAAAGAAGTTGTTTCCTTTGAGTTGGACGGAAATAATCTCAAAGAAGACACGACGGCGCTAGCTGCTGTTGACAAGAGATTGTCTAGCACTGGGGAGACTTTTGTACGGTGATATATGCCGACTCAACTGATACGATCACTAAGTTCCAGTCTTTGATGAGACGCTGTTCGGGCTCAAGGAGTCATGTGGCACCCAAAAGCGTGGCCCCAGTCTGGGCGTTCAGGTAACCCCTCTTGCACCAGAAAGGCTCCTCTTACAGTGTCGTAACCAGCCCCAAAAGAGACGCTGCCTACACATATTGCTATCGTGGCCAAACTAACCATTAGAAAGAGAACAAGGCGTGTCTTTTCCGCTTCGTTGAAAACAGTGGAGCAAGTTTACAAACATCAGCTTGCATTGACTAGCCCGAAGCGCATTTCGTTTCTCACAACGGATACGCCGATCTTGCCTGCGTGAGCATCACACGAGAGCGCTCAGCGGCTGTTCGTGCCACCTCGATCCTTGGAACCCAGGCCTGCCAGGGGTATAATGCAGAAGCGTCAAGGTTAAGCTGGCATGCTGCAATGACGTGCGGAGAAAGCTGTCTGAGAAGTCTAGAACTCTAGAGATGCACATAACACGTCCCCGAACAAGGCCTGAATTGGAGCTGCGACATTCCCACTGGATCTTTCCTGTTGGTGCCAGCACAACGGAACAGCCATCATCGCTGCGTAAGCTTGATGCAGTCTCGGCTCGATGCAGTTTCGAACCGCTGTCAACAAGCATATGGGACAGTCTAGATGCTCGTGGCTAGGCTGGGCAGAAATATAACCCTAGCGTGCCGAGAATAGACGAGGCTTCAACAACCGTCGCCATTCTGTACTAGGGAATAACCAAATCTGTACCTGGTACCTGAAACCCTAACCTTTTACTGCTTATGCTAAACATATGGAGGACGTGCACACCTTGCTGGCGGAGCTAAAGGCGTCAGGCAAGTGATGCCCGTACCGTTATGATAATCATGGCAGTGGCAGTGCTTTGTGTACCCCCAGTGCCTGTTCGTATCTATTAGAGCCCTCTTTCCCCTCCCCAAAGAAGTCGATACTAGCAATCGCTAGAAGGAAAGCACCTGGCCCCAACTCTTGGACCATTCACTCTCTGGATTGCTGGGCCGCGGGTCGTGAGCCGTTGATCGTGGATCAAGGATCAAGGACCATTCTCGACGCTATCCCGAATACTGTCTGGCATGCTCGCAAAGAAGCAGATACTGCTTCGTCACCTCGAATCAAGTACGGAGTACGATGTGTTACAGCTGGCCATGGACTGCAAGATTGTGGCTACTAATGCCGTCGGCTCAACTGGGTAAAAGCTTTCCAATCCCTTAGGCAGCGATCGAGTAAGAAGCCTTTGTTGGTTGGTACGGTATCAATCTAAACAGCACCGCAATGTACTCTTTCATACAGCAGAATGCTTCTTTCACCGGCCTGCCTGGCAAAGAGCGGCCGGGGAGGGGGAAGCAATCAAAAGACCTACCATGTCGTTGTTCGACTTTCTGGCTGAAGTATGATATTTCTGCCTGTTTCATCAGGGCGCCTATGTTTATTACTGATTGACAAAAGCGGGACAAGTGACAAGCGTTTGAAAAAGAAATGACTTGCCTTTTTTTATTGTCTGTTGAAAGTTGCAAGTATTATTCCGTACTCCCGCTTGATAAAACCGACAGCTTGGTGAGTGAGCAGGGGGAGGTAGGGTGGCACATGCCCACATACCCGTCCATATGCATGTGCTAGCAGCAATGCGTGCCGAAGAATCAGTCGCCAAAGGCACGAGGCACTCTCGGAAAGGGGGTTTGCGTTTGTACGGCATGGGTCCACAAAATGACGGTCATGAGCATTACTTGCGGATGGGCTTGAGCTGAGGTATGACGGCGAGTTCGCCATAATGGTCACCACGCGCATATGTATCTGCGGGCAAGGCTCTATCGAGCGTTGCAATGACTGCGGCGTCCCCATGAACCAGCAGCCTCTCACCGCTCATGACACGCCAACTTTGGGATTGCTGAACCGCCGAATGCCATTGCCACGTTGGCAATGACTTTTGGGCTCCCAAGCTGGGACTTTTGGTTCCGCGAGACCTACTCAAGCGACTGCAGATCTTGTGGATATGAATTGGGCCAGCCAGACGAGTTGTCAGGTGTGGAGTTGGCCAGATAAGCAAGCTTCTCTTTTCCCTTTCACTTTGGCATCCAAACAGTTGTCATTCACTAGCGTTTGGCGATGAAGGGGGAGAAGTTCCGCCAAATTGCTGCCGAGGGGAAAGGGATCATGGAGACAAAACCACCGCCGGCCTATAGGCTTACTTTACTCCATATACAGGATGATAAAGGGATGCGCGGCAATCAAAGCTGCGGAGAAAGCTGCCGGCTGCGCAGATATCCAGAGTCAATAGAGCAATAAGAATTCCAAGCGGCATTTAAACAGCATATCCCATGAAATTGAGAGCCAGCACTGGCTAGCAAGCCGAATGAATGGATGTCGCTGCAATGCTAGAGAGCTCAGCATGTATGAGGGGCTCAACACAACCAGGGCTGGCCCCCCCATGCTACGGTAGGCAGATACAACAGGCTGTTTGGACGGCGACGACTAGACGCCGCACTGCTACGGGGATCCCTCGGATCTCGTAGCACTTCTAGGGGAGTGCCTGGGAGGCGCTGCCGTGGTGCGACTTTTTAGTCCCTCAGAAACAGTGAGATTGAGATGAATACGACAACGCGGTTCTTTTAATTGCTGATCCCACTGTGGCCACCTTAGCCGTTCTGCCGTGTGCTCTACTTTGCTCGAGTACTGTACGTCCTAGGCCCGGAATATCCGCAGACGTTACGTATTCAGGGCACGCGAAACAAACACAAGTAGTATCTTCAAATTAAGCGTTGGCCAGCATGTGCTCTCTTATTATGGGACCGCAGGGAGGGCATGTCGTACAAGCGCTGCGCGGACCGAAGGATGTGGCGCTGCTTAAATTATTAGCAGCTGATGCCTGGTTCCTACCTTGCTTAAATCCGCGACAAAAGATTGATAACGCCCCGGAGAAGGAATTGAGCAGATGTACGGAGTTCCAAGGAAGCCTGGGCATGGCCCTGTCAGCCGATTGCTTCCGTTAGAAATCTTTAACGTATCAGCTATGAGCTGCAGCCGACAGGTTTCGACATAATAGATACGCGAATTCTTCGCATTATGAAAACAAAGGCGGCAACTTGGCTATCCTCTTTTCGACTTGCAAGTGCACGAACAGTATTATGTTATTGGCCACTGCCATGTTCTGTATCCACCCGCTGCTGAGGATATATGGGTAAAAGAGCGGTCGACAAACATCATTCAAAATGATAATTGGCAAGAGTATTAGTGCTATATCATCTGAATACCGCGGTGGAAACGTTACCATTCTTGATCCGCTCTGCCCACTAAATCAAGACTTTGATCAGCTAGTCGTTTTCCTAAAAGGCTGTGCCACATTGTGCTTAGCTTCCCGGCTGGGCTTATTGATCAAATGGGCCCATGTTGTTGAGAAACAAATGCGAGGAAACTATGGCCCAGTACTGACAATAGCACTTCAAGGTACGAAGTGAGCTGATGGAAACCATGATTCGTCCCCCTGAACCTTGCGGACCGCTTCTGACATTAGTTTTCGTTACGAATGCATGGAGCCGTGAGCGGAACTGTGGCAGGGGTCCCTGCCCTAGCCCCTTTTGACCCGACACTCTGGTTCAATGGTCCCGACAGCTTGGATACAGCGTTTCTGGCTTGATTTTCTTTTCAACTGTAGCTTTACAAAAGCAACGAGCGAGAAACCTAGTGTCTACTCGTACGAGTATCTGGGGCTTGGTTTTGGCATTGCTCTCATACGCCGCGGTTCGTCAAAGCCGGGCTAAATTTGCCAAATATCCGGAGTGTTCTTGAAGCCCTGCATGTAATGCAGCCGGCCCATGAACGACGAGGGAGTTTCATGAGCGTACGGAGGAGACAAGCTGGCGGTCCGACACCCGTGCATTTTTTGATCTGGCTATGGGTTCATCTTCCCGACAAGCACGCGAATTTAGCCGAAGTCAAGCATGCTTTTCACCAGGATGGCGAAATCGCTTGCTATGATGTCGGGATTGGGTACTCCAGGAAGCAATTTCTATTAAATGGCTCCCTCGCCCTGAGAGCTCTCCTTGGGCCTGTTGAACCTTTATCATCACCATCAAGACTTGTTCCGTGCTAATTAATAGCAGCCAATGCGACGAAGGCGCTGGGCATTTATCTCCTAGTCTTGGAATCGAGGCGGAAGCATTACACTGGTTGATAGTTCTCGCCAACATATGCTACTAATTCGATTTTCGAACGCGAGGTAGTACGAGAGGAACCGCTCATTCAGATAATTGGTTTTTGCGGCTGTCCGACCGGGCAGTGCCGCGAAGCTACAGAAGAATATGACATCCGTGAGATGCGAGGAGAGCATTAAACAGCTTCTAGACCGTCTATTCAAACTTTAGGCTTACTTCCGTCCTTGAGGCGGAAGGCGGAAACGTGGTGACTTCAGCTAATCTCCAGACACGCCTCTGTTTGTATGCGGTCAGACCTCTGTCTGGGGATTTGGACGCAAGCAAGTTGATAAGTTCTCGGTCGTTTATTCGAATCAGATGACGACCCAGCGGTTCCAGGGATACGCGCCTTTGTTGATGATCAGGCTGTTTAAGAGGCCGTCGCTTTCCCGATTTAGGGTCACATTTTCATCTCCGTCTTACGCTATGCAGATTTTGCTCCTCTTCCTTACATGGCCAGTAACAGTCTGCCTAGAGCCCTGTGACTGCGTGTTTAGGAATACAAATGCAGTAAGCGACCGCGGGCTACAAGGAACACATATCAGAGAGCACGTCACGCCCACACTGAACGAATACATCGACCTTTCCGACGGTAAATGAAGCATCGAATAAGTTTCCGTGCCGTCAAAGCGGATCCAAATCATTTCTAAAAAGAACTTCTTATTATCAACTCCCGGTACAAAATACTCCAGAAAAAATCCCAGCCCGAAAAAAAGCCCCAATAACATATCAGCACCATGAATGCAATTCGTATAAATTCCAAATCTAAGCCCTTCCAAGTCCCCCACCCTTGATGCTAGTTGTAGTACTAGTATTAGAATGCAATGTGTAATAGGACGCGCCGGAAAGCATGGATAGTCAGTTTAGTGCTGACCTGCCACGCCTAACACCATGTGAAAACAGGGTTCCTGCTTTTGACTGCTTCCAGCCTCTCCACAATGACCTTTCTCTGATGGCTCATCTGTCCTTCGGCGGTGGCATAGCCGAGGTCCCCTTCGAGGTCGTCGTCATCAGCGCGGTACGAAATGTCCCCATACAGCTGTTGAGCTATACTATTGCTGTGCTGCCGCGTTACAGGAGTGGCATACGAGTACCGCCGCTGATGCTTCTGATTTTGGCTGCGTTCTGGCTCGTACATGTTGAGAGTGCGGGCAGGGCCTGGGGCTTGATAGCCTCTATTAGATTGGGATTGGGAATCCACCGACAGTTTGGCAGAGCCAAAAGCTTCGGATGACTCATCAGGGGCTAGAAGAGATTCATTCGGCGGACTCGCCGTGTCAAATCTACCAGATCGAGGCATTTCTGCCGGCGCTGAGGCAAGACCAAGAAGATCATCAACAGGAACCCTGTTCGTTGGGATGGAGCCCGTGATATCAGCTTCGTCCAATGATTGTCGCTGAGTAGTGCTGCGGCGCATCTCTGACGAAGTCATTCTCATTGGTACAGCAACCGGTATATCGACGAGATCATCCCATACACAGACTTTTGCTCGGCGAGTCAGCTCCAGTGGGCCGTGATCCGGAGTCTTGAGAGCCTCTACAACGTTCCAGGCTTGGCCCTTCATGACAGCAATCTGCTTGGCAAACATGCGCTCCTGGAAATCTTCGTCCATTTGAAATACCCTCTTCAGGGCCATTTGTGTCTCGCTCCACCACGCAGTGGAAGTGAGGAGCGGTAGGAAATGATCTCTGGTCTTTTGTGAGAATGGTCTGCCGATGAGATCAACCGGGAGGAATAGCCAGCCAAAGGGAAAGCTGCATTATAATGTTAGCCACAACAATCCTTCAAAAAAGAGTATTATCTTTTTTGCAGCATGTAAACTAACCTTCGCCAAGCATCTGGATGCTTCCAGGGCCACGAGAGCGAATTGTCAATAGCACCGAGTGACATATTCGGCTCTTTTTTCCCGCGGGGAGAGGACGCCTTCATGGGATTCTGGCGCTTGTAAGGGTATGAGGCTCGAGTGGGCTGGGGCGGCATCTCAGAGGCGCCAATAGGGCGGACATTAATCTGTTCTTCATCTTCCTCTGTGACGGGCTCCATGTTAATTTGCACAGGGTCTGACGCCAGCGATACTGTGTTCGTCTCCCAGTCCACCTTGACCATCCAGTTATCAAGGCCACGATCCGTGTTTCTCATGATATAGTCCAGGATAACAAGCTTCTCTAGTTCCTCCCGGAACGACTGCTTTAGCTGTTCTGTCCATACGAATTTATTGGCTCCCGGGGCTTGATTATCGCGACCATCGTGTTCCTCGTCGCTAGATCCTGCATCATCCACAGAAGCAGAACTAGATGGTCGGCAATTATCAGCCCATCGCTTCCTCTTCTGCCGATTAGCATCATTTGAACGGAAACCTGCCCAGTATTGGTCCGGCCAGGGATTCTCTCGTAGAAAGACGTTGGCGTCTTTGAAGCCCTTGAGGAAGACTTGAAAACTACCGGGCTTGGGAGGGAGAGGCTTCTTCTTCTTGTGGAAACTGCGCCGATCCCAGAAGGGATAGTGGAATGATTTTGATGATAACCATACTACATCGGTATATGGAACCAGGTGCGTTCGTAGCTGGCAATCAAGCACATAGGCTGCCGCTTCGCTAACGTAAGAGAGATTGGGGATAAGACTATGTTTTGTAGAGCCATTCAGTTAGCATCATGTACATCACATGTCCACTTATACACACACTGGTTGATAAATTTGGGAGGATGGATGTGTTGGATTAGGATTTAGACTTACCAAGCTCGTCCAAAGAAACAGGGGAACAGGTTTCGATGTATCCATTTGTTCCACTTGGGGTTGCCTGCTGCGTATGGCTCCTCATCTTTGGGCTTGAAAACACCAACAATCTTTCCATCAGGATCACGGGCAAAGTAGCTACCAGAGCTGCCCTGCGAGATCATGCTGGGATGTACCTCTTGCCGGATTGCCTGCCGTACACTTTCAATGACAGCATCAAACTCAGCTTTAGTCATGACGCTGAGCTGCGCCTCCGCCAGAGCCTCAGCGGATATAGGCCGCACGCCCTCGGGCGCCTGGAAGACAGAGTGGTGAATCTCTAGCCGCTCTTCTTCGCCTATGCTGTGCCTGCCCTTGCGCTTGAACTTGGCCGCGATTTCTTCGGCCCAGCGTTCCAGCCGGGCATTGATGGCTTTGATGTCGACGCCGCCATTGCTTCCCAGACGGCGACGGAATTTAGGCCTTGAGGGGCCAAGTTTGGGGCTGGTGACGCTCGACCGAGGGCGAGGGCGGGAGGGAGCATATCGAGGCGCAGACGAGGCCTGGAGAGATGCGGTCGATTCGGCGAGGAGGTCAGTGTCGGAGTCGTCGCTGAGGTCTGCCTGCGCTAAGCGTTCGTATCCCGTGGTCGCGGGACGGTATCGAGGCATGGTAGGAGGCGGGAGGGCGGGTATCGTAACGAGTTGATACTGCTCGCTTGTTGTTGTTTTAATGGTTATAAAAGTGGTAATAATAGAATTATGGTGATGGACTCGCGGCCATTTGGCTGCCGATTTGATTTTCTTGCAGCCGCCGTTTAGGTTTCTCGATGGCTCAGCCTTGCTCCTGGTGATGTAGGCTCGGGGCTAGAGCTGCGGAGTGTTTCACAAGCCTCTTGGGCTAGGGGAGACGCAAAAAAAGGGCCACGTCGAAATAGGAAGAGAAAAGGGCAAAAAGAACGAAGGGCGCGCCAAACTCCAAGTTTGATGGAGAGAATGTCGGCAAGCGCCAAGCAAATGTGCCAACGATGTGTGAGAGATGCGGAAAAGACGAAATCACGGCGTCATTGTAAGGAACGGATTCTGTGGCGTTTGGCAAAGGTTGAGCTCGTCCCAAGCGTCTCGTTGTTTTGGCGATGGTGCGGGTACCTCAGCCGTATACGTGATGCAATGTCGACACACGGCGCGCAATTGGAAACGGCGAGCTCTGTCCAATGCACAAAAAGAGCACAAGCAGCTGGTCATAAAAACTGCTTGTTCCTTGCAAGGCCAAAAAGGTCAGTAATAAGGACAGGCAACATGTCATCGCGGCTGACCCGTGAGAGCCGCCCACTTCGCTTTCCCTGGTTCGTGGATGGCGCGTCCTTGGGAAGCCACTTTTTTGGGGCTCAGGCCATCCTCAAGCAGGAACTAGACCGGTTTCCGATTATCTAAGCCGTTGCTTCGTTGGAAGCCGGTACGTGCTCCAAGTCAGTCGTGTAAGGTAAGGGGGTTTTACTTTGCGTTTGCGCATGGAGCACTTCGTATATACAAGGGCAGACATCTTCTGGGGGCAGCGCCTGGGGGTTCGGACTTCTATTGGCCGCAGCAGTACAAGGTAGCTGCAGCATTATGTATCCGTTATAATCAGGCTGAGATTCACTTGATTTTACATTAGGGGAGGCATCTGAGCCCAGAGCTGCGGTTCAGCTGTCAGGCATCCGTCGCTATACCGATGTATGTCCCTGGGGTTCACAGCCGGCCGAAGGTGGATTGTGCTGTATGTACGCAATGCATAAACTGCTGCTACCTGGTACTAATTATTCGTGTTTGGAGCAGGCTCTCGGGTAGGTTGTGATATCTGGGCTGAGCTTCTGCCGCGTGTACCAACCAACTCGCTGGAATTCTCCCTTGCAGCGCTGCTGCTTATCTGAGACACACTCAGGCCTCTCTCACAGTAATGGATTTTCCGACGACTGTGCCGCCACCCAGTGTAGAGCAGCACTCATGCGAATAGTAGTAGTACGTAGAAGTAATAGGTAGCACTTGGCGTATACTGTATAGTATCAAGCTGAAACCTCCAATATGCATGTGAAACTGCTGTGCTTCAGCCCAGCTGCGGGTATCCCATCATGTGTATGTACGCATACTGCCTATATGACCTGGTACGGCATCCGGGAAGTAGCCACCTTCAGTGTCTCGGCTGCAGTGCTGCGTTGCGGCCCAAACGGGAACCCTCTTATCCAAGTGATACCCTCTTTTGTGTGTCTGATATCATTATGCGGCCAAGAGCACTAGTTGGTGATGTTATACGCCCTTGCATTATCTTTCGGAGAGTGGAGACAGTTATCACCGGGCCAGCTTTCAGTTTCGGGATGTGCACGTTGATTTGTAGAGCGATGCCTCAAGGAGTTACGATGCTGCATTAGACATCAATCTTTGAGATACGGCGATGACCAGTAGAATAAATGGGAACGTGTCTGTAAAAGTTAATGATATAGAACAAAGAAGTCTGTGAGCCTGGTTGGCGGCCATAAAAAGAAGAAGAAAACGAAGACGAAGAAAAGAAGAAAAGAAGATGGAGCGACGAGGCATTTTGACGTACGCCTGTCCTTTCAAAAGTTGTCACCACGACAACATAAAAAGTCTAACCCTTTTCCATGAATGCCAAGCAGTGAATCGCGGTATAATCCAACCTCTCCCGATATCTTTATCGGTTAACTCGAGATTGCCGCTGTGGCTGCTCTTTTTACCTTGATCCCCTCCCAGGACCCAGACTGATACAAGTACAATTTTTTGTTTCCTCTTTTGTTACTTTTTTTGTTTGGCTCTCTCGTCCTGTCATTTTATACTCCGAGAGAGGGATGTCTCTAAGGCTCCATCTCCTTGAAAATGAGACCCGCATTTTCTTTCAAACATCTGTCATGCATCCCATTGCTATATTCATCTTGGTAATTTCCAGCCACTTAAGAGCAGGAAGCATAGTTAGTCTTGGAAAATCCCACCGATATGTTGTACAGATACGCTCGTCTTCGAAGTTCCGTCTATGCTTCTGCTGTTGCATAGCTCGTGCGATTCCACGTCCAAAGGATTTGGGCTGGTGATCTTTTCACCAATCCAAGAGTCTTCGGACACTGGAGGCAGAACAAGACTTGAACCGATGACTCGAGGAAATAAATGTGCCAAGATAAGCCGTATAGATGGAAGACACGTGCAGATAATGCTCACGTTGACTTCGACGGTAGACCAATAGGCAACGTTCCAATGATCCCATGTTGGATTCGCAGAATTGCCAAAGTGGAAGAGTGACTGGAGTCGGACAATGGAGATGATCGTAGCTCTAATAATAACAAAGTTAGCAAGTCGAACGTCTATAGTGGAGATGAGAGAAAATAGATAGAGAAGCCATACATTACTGCCGTCAGGAACATGCTGGCTGCACTTAGCTTTCTCTTCCAGTGTGTATCCAGCTTGTATAGCTGGATTAGAGGAATCGCAAGGAGCCAGAAATCTATCGCAATGTTGACAGCTGCGTTTGCCCATCCGAATGCGTTGACATTGATGCACTGCCCTTGAGCGGAGTCGCTACCGTCAAACTGCTCCCAGGTGAATTCCAATGGAACACACTGCACAAGGGTTCCGATAACGAAGCTGACGCAAGAAGCGGCGAGTAAGATGACTGTTCCCCATATCAATTTGCGAAATTGGGTTCCCGTGAACAAGTCGAGGTAAAAGAGCATGAGGCTGGTTTTGATAACCGTCATAATCACCACATAGAAAACCTCCATCGCCACAAACCATTGAGCGAGCTTGGAAATGGTACTTGGAGCTAGCGTCCAGATATCTTTGCCCAGCCCATTGTCAATGAGTCCCCAGACGTTGAAGGCGATGCAAGGTATGCCGATAAATGCTGCTGCAAACAGTGCCCAGTCATCCGGTCCAAACCCTTGTCGGATGCTGAAGAGAAACTTGGATGCGAAGCGAATAACAGCGATAGTAAGAGTTGTGAAACCGAGAGAATAATTCATTACCTTGAACCTGCCGGAGCGATCTCGTACTGGGGAACCGCACGAGTCCTTGGCGAGGCTCATTGTAACTAAGACGAAATGTTAACTATACCCGCGAACAATGTTTGGAAAAGCCTGAAAGAAAAGTTGAAAAAAGCATACGTAGACTGTCGGAAAAGCTGCATGATGACTTGAGGCATGATAAAGTATGGGATGGCTGCTCCACATTCTTGCAAATGCAGGATATATCGAGCTTGGAACAAGCGATGGTAACGCAGTTGAGCTATCGAATTGTAAACCCTAGTTAGCTTGTGTGGCATTGGCTACTGTCATGTTTGGACAGATTACACACTTACAGCGCACAATGGGAGGGCAATCCAGTCAGATGGCTCTGCTTCTGTGTTGACGGGCTGCTCAACAAGACTCAATTCCGTGCCGTTACCAGGCTCCTGGTCTGATCTAAAAGACAGAGTAGTAGCAGCGGCTGCAGTAACAACAGCTGCTATGACGACGAGTGATGATCTTCGAAGCATGGTTGCTGCTCTCTTCTTCCCGCTGAAGTATGAATGACGTGAACGATTGAGAGTGCCATCGAGATCTGGGGGAACACGAGATAAAGGCAGGGCACCCGATGTTCATAATAAGAACCCCAGGTCAAAACAACTCCCTTCACTTTTCTCTCAGATGGCAGCCATCTTGATCGCCGTCCGATGGGTCTTGGCCTGTTAGTCTCTCCCCCTTGCTTTGCATGGCTGCTGCCGTGATTGGAGTGGCGCTCAACCAGGCTGCAGGGAAAGTCTCGTGAGCAGGGGGAACAAGAAGCCGGAAGCACTAGTCCAATACTTTGTTTCTGAAACTTGATGTGAATTGTGATATAATATCGTAACATTGCCACATGTATTAGTCGTATATGCTTTGTGGAAGGTGAAGCAGCGACATTGTAATATAAAGCAGGTGAACTGGTGAGATGCCAGTTAACTCGGCCGGTGGACATGGGGCAGCGGCAGTCCGTCTTTGTCCCCCCGGACCCAGCGATCTCACTTGTATATCAGCCAGTCTGTCTTAAGGTGAGGCTGCGCCAGAGAAAACTGAGGCTTGGTAGAAGGGAGAATAGGGAGAGCCATCCACAACATTCATCTAACACCAATACAGTCTAGCGGCTTGATTTGATTTTGCAGCGTGCATTTAGATCGCAGACGGCATCCTTGGCCGGCCTTAAGATGCTGCGCTAGCTGGTAGGAGATGATATCTGGAAGGTGTAGTGTAGTATTTGCGTGGACGAGCCATACATGCACTCACTGCTCGGAGACTCCACAGGTGTGCGGCTGCAAGGACCCTCTCTACTCCAAGCCACAAGCTCATGATTCCCTGTCAAAGATGCGGACCTCCCTCAGATTGTTCCATGTCCCATGGCGACGGATGAGAAGGCTACTGGTTGATCCCAGTAGTAATAAAGTAGAAGTAGAAGTAGAAGTAGATAACTTCAGATAAAACATAAGATGTCATTTGAAACACGGATTAAGGCTCCCTTTTTGGCCCATATTGGTAGCACTAATGGTGGAGCTGTTGGTGCTTCTTCACATTGGACCGACCAGCTTTGGGAGATACTGACAAAGAAGCTTACTTTCTTTCGTTCTTACTTCCTCCCCAAATATAGTGAGCAAATGGCATGCTTTCTTTCTGTTCAAGGGCGAGCATCGCTCGTTTTATTTCATCCTCAATGCGACTCCCTTTTCCGCGGCGTCCAATATCAATGGTTATTAGTTGAGACAGATGGCCGAGCTAACGATCTCTGTGTTCCAGGCTGACGGCAGTGTTGGGCAACCCATCCTGAGCAGTGCCTCGCTTATTTGACTGTTACTGTACAAAACACTTTTCGCGTCTGAATCAAAGCGCTGTTTATCACTCACTCATTTCGCGTACGAGGCGAGGTGGTGGTAATTGTAGATCTATGTCGAGCAGTGAGACGAACGAGTTTCCCTGGGATGCTTTGTACAGTAGATGCCGCCCATAGTCTATGTCGTACATGCAGTTTAGCCAGTGCAGCGCTCGGGAGATACAACGGATCGTGAATTCCGGTGATCGTATGGGGCAGATCCACACAGAGTCGGCTGCTGGACCGGCCGGGAACCTGCGTGGCGGCACAAAGCGTGCTCACATCTCCTTGTTGGCGGCATGTATGGCAAAGTAGGCTACAGCCATGGAGGCCGTCCTGAGAAAGTTTTGCTGAAAAGCCGTTGTTTTACACTGGCTATACTCTGTACTAGGCATTACTCTGCCTGCCGCTTCCGAAAGGCAAAAAAAGCCACAGAAGCGACACGGGACGAATTACAGCCCTTCATGATCGTCCAGCTTGTGTGGGCTAAACCGGGTCAAACAAAAAGAAAAGAAGAAAAAGAAAAGAAGAAGAAGAAAAAAAAAGAAAAAAAAAAAAAAAACACGCAGGCAGGCACACAAACACACATATGGCTGACAGCTGTGGCGACAAACCTGATGCGTACTTTGCGTCTCGTATATTAGTAGTCATGCATAATAGGTATACGGAGTAAATACTCTCAGCAAGCATACTGCGGCTTACTTTGGCGTCTTGGGCGCTGAATGAGCATTCAATTCGCGTTGGTCTAGCTGACAGAGACGATGCGTAAATTTCATTAGCCTCTGTATCTGGATCTGCAGTTCCGTAGGTGTGGGCTGAAGGTTTATATCTATTGGCTAACCATGGCTTTCAGCTCCTCCCCGCTGGCGTTTATGAGGCTGGGCCGCCAGAAGGGCCAGATCCGATGCATATTACGTGCTGCAGCATAAGCCGGGCCTCATACCTCGTGAGCGATGTTGGCATCGTCTTTTTAGATGATCAACTTCTGACTACATGCTGTATTCCGTAAGCGACATCGATTTGAATCACGGACAGACACCTGTCGCGGACACATTTCTGAAATGAAATATAGGCAAGGTTTGCAATTCCGGCAGAGGCAAGCTGTAGATATTGGTAGCCAGTTTAGGAGCAAAGGCGCCTAGAAGTAAACCAGAAGCGTCCAGTTGCAAGTCTCTTTAAATATTTACCCTGTAGACACCACGCAGTCGAAACAACATCCTCCCTGAAGCGAAATTGCCGTTATGCAATTGTTTGCCATCTTTCTTCGGAAAAAAAAAGACCATTCATAATTCGTCCGGTTTTAATTTCCATCCATAGCAAGACGGCTGAGTAGTTGGTAGATCCGTGGAAGTGGGCCACCGTAATCATTAAATCATACCTCATCACCCTTTAGATAAACCACATGGCGTTCTCCTAGAGTTCTCTTCAAGGACAAGACTAAATCATCAATAGCAGTTAGAAACTTCAAGTAAGAAGCCACGGCAACGCAATAGCGTCGATAATTCTCGTCTCGAACAAGTGAGATGTTCAGATCGATATTCTGACGCTGTGCAGCCGACAGAGACTCAAAATATGTACGCAGAAGGGGCACAGGGAGCCGTTCAGGGAGAGGGGACCCAGTCCGTAGGGCTTGCTCGACGATTGCCAATACGGCCATGATATTTCCAATGGCAGCGTCATCCAATATGCCGAGAACGGATACTAGCCTCTCTTGAAACACTTGGGGGAGAGTGGCTGATAGATAAAGGAGCCTCCCTAGTGCCTGATTCATGTTTTGACACTGCTCTTGGGCGTAGCGCAAGGTAGCTTGGTCGAATGGACCAGCACTAAAGTCTGCCTTTAGTAGCGCTATCGATCCAGTCACTGATGATAGAACCTCGGCGACTTCCAGCGTTAGATCCTCTATGGCAGCGGCACTGATGGGGCCGTCTCTACATGTTCGACTCCAGTGAGACAAAAGTAAAGCGTAATAGTCTGACAGTGTTCGTATAGTGTTCGCCAACGTCTTACACACGTGTTCGGTGGCAGATGGCGGCTTGGGGAATAGCTGAACGACAGTCGCGGCAGCAAAGCCTATGAGGACGTCGACCAGTCGCTTCCAGAAGGCTTGATAACCTAAGCCTGGAGATCCAAACTGTGGTTGGTGGTCAAAGGCATAAGAGAAGCCCAAAATGAGAATCATTGTGACTCCGCCCATGGCAGTTGCCTGAACATAGGCTAGAGGCAAGAATATCCTCAGCCACATGGCTATCACGATAAACACAGCAGTGCTAGCAGCCAAGCCATATGAGTTCCCAGGACCGCTACCGGATCCTATATACCATGCCACAAGGCCAAAGAGACCTCCAATCACCGTGCCGAGCGCTCTGGAGATGAGAGAAAAGGTAAAATCGGCCATGTATAAGAGCACGCAAGTTTGCGCGGTAATGACTGCCCACAACCCCTTTTCGCGGTAGAAGAAGCCGGCAGAGTTGGGAATAGCTGCGGGGATGGCAGTGGCCAGCGTCACGACAACCATGCGCATCGAGTACATGCCAGCTGGGTTGGTTATCCAGCGGTATGTGCCGACAATGGCTCTGCCAAGTCGAGTTCCGCGATGAGGGGACTCGTATCCACGAATGAGCCGAAGTCGCTGGCGCACCGCCTTGGACTGTTCATCAACCACGTCTGGGTCGTCTGTGACACCATCATCAGAAACACCGGCGACAGGGACGGTGTCCTTGCCGCTGACAAGCCACCCAAAGGCGTAGCGTATGCGGGAGGGGAGCCAGATACGGTGACGGGTCTGTGATGTTGTTAGATGTAAAACGTGCTTCAGCATGGCTTCCGTGGCTAATGCTACGCCAATGATCCGCTCCTCCAACACCATGGCCACCATCATGGCTCGCAGGGATTGTGAATGCAAGGTGGTGCCATCCGGGGCCTTGAGCTGGCCGTCCTGATCAAAGAGATCGGAATGGCACTCCAGAATGGCTTCGGTGGTATTGGTCGTACAGGAGTCGCGAGCGGATTGCAACGCTGCCAGGGTTGTCTCCAGACGTCCAATCAACCCGTCAAACTCTTGCTGGGATGGCTGGCGGATCCATCGACGGGTGTTCACCGTGTGGATGCACTCCCCGACGAGTGCGATGGACTCGGAACAGGCTAGTCTCACCTGAGCGGTTGTCTCGTTCATTGCTTCTGTCATCCGGATTCGGAGCTCGCTCTGCTCTGGGGTTCGCAAGGCGTTCATCAACTCTGCATATTGCAGGACATGGCGCTGGCCAATCTCATGCCCTCCCTTTTCGGCCGCCGCACCGTCGCTTGAGTGCTTGTCGTACTGCAAGCCCGCCTCGTCTACCTTTTGCAGGCCGGCGATGGTGGTGATGTGGAAGTCGAGCAAGGACACGCCGGCTATCATGGCCTGGCGGATACATTCTTCTAGGCCCTTGACGTCTTCTGCGTTCCAACGTCCGCGGGAGACATCGAGCGGGAGGAAGGCGATTTCAGGCGCCATCGACTTATATAGAGCCACGATGCCATTCCTCGTGGCCTTTAGCTGGCCCAAGTCCAACAACTCGCCTGCAAAGCGCCTCTGAGTTAGGTCAAGTGGGGTGTCCAGCATCCGCACGAGCTGCTCCATCTTCCGGAGTACTGCATAGGAGGTGGACTGCGGGAAGAAGATAAGGCAGCAGGCAGCTCCTATACCGACGCCAATGGCCCCTGGTTTCACCAACGTCTGCCCCAGAAGCGGCGTAAAGGACGGCAGCAGGGGTCCAATTAGCAAAAAGACATCCGCCACGATGGTACCGAATAGGTGGAGAAACGTCAGTTTGATATTGCCGGCTTTAAGGCGGGCCAGGAAGTAGATGAAGGCCAGAATCATGACATAGTACACCACCGTCACACGGGCATCGAGCATCGCGCCCTGGTAGACCAGCTCCTGGCCAATGACGGTTGCATTCTGGCCGGTGCTCTTTGCCTGAGCGACAGCCGCCTGCTGCAGGGCCTGGAGCTGTGCTTGGGTATCGGATGCGGGACGAGCAGCCAGCGCCGCCTTCATGGTCGCGATGCCCCAGGCCCAGCCAAGGCACATGCCAAAAAGGAGGGACAGGGATCCGAGCAGATAGATGAGGAGGATGCCGGCGGGTGGCGTCACGAAGAGCACCAGTGCGGCAAAGAAGGTGGTTGAGCCAATGCTATGCAGCGACGGCCCAATGTATATCAGGAGGGAGGCTACCCAGGCCGCCACGGAACAGCGGAAGAGCGTCTTGAGGTCGTTGCCGTTGAAGTGATCCAGCCATGAGGGCAGAGTTTGCTTCTTTCTGGAAGCTTGTTTCTGCGTGGCGCCACTGCTGGCGCCACTGTCAGCAGACACATCCGCCGACATTGCTGCTGGCCGTCAACTGAGCATCAGAGCATAGATACAAGTACGGGATGCTGGCACGGGGGTGCTTGGAGACGGTTGGAGACATGTAGCGAGCTCGGCGCGCTCTGTTGAGTTGTCATTTGAACAATATGCGGTGCCAGGCAAGGGAGCCGCTAGCGCTAATACTAGTAGCCTTTAACCCTGTCAGGAAAAGAGTTCAGCTGATCCAGCAATACGGAGCTCGGGGAGGACAGTCGGCCAGTCAACGCCACGAGTTTATCGGCACCCTGCCCAGCAGTGGTTAGCAAACGGTGATCTCGTCTGTTGCACTATCAGGGACGAAGGAAAAGGAATGCGTATGTACGTACTTGTGCGTAGAATATCAAACGCAGGCTGCTGGGATTGCTCCCTGACCAGGAGACCGGATTGGCCGCACCCCGACTCAAGCTGAAAGAAAGAGTGGGAGATAGGAGGAGCGAAGGAAGGGGATAGACGCATAATAGTGGGATAAGGAAGGGCGGCAGCGATGGAAGATAGTTTAAGTAGTGGTTCGTGGGATACGATAGTGTACATACACATACGAGCACACGGGAACTGCTGCAAGTCGGTCAAGGGAAGAGCGAAGCCAGAGCGGACGGGGCGAGATAGGAGGCCTGGTATAGTCCCCTTTCGGCGAACTCAAATGAGCGTTCGGGGACTCCTTGACACGAACAAGAACCTCTCATACCTTCCAGAAGTAATTTCAGAGCCTTCTCAATCGGGGCCGTAGTGACCAGTTTCGCACGAGGAGCATGAACACTGCCGCCTCGCCCAGCTGGGACATGGAGGCTGGCCGAGAGTTTCAGGCAGCTTCAGCTCTAGAATACTACTTTTGTAGTATAATGCAGCTTCAGCTGGAAGCAGTAATTAATTGCTCAAGGGAGGCGGCGTCGGGTGAGCTAATTGGCGTCAGTTTTGTCGGTTTTACTCAAATCACGCATCACACACGAGGACAGGGGGCTATCCTATCTCCTTGTACAAGTATGTACAGCGCCGTACCGTACCTATGACCTATGCGGCAAGGAAGCGAGCAAGGAGGAGGACCAAACGGCTTTGGACCCTGCCAACAAGCACCTCTCTCGCGGCCGGTCTCTTCCCTTTTCTCTCTTCCCCTCGCGTCTCACGCGCCAAGGGACCCGAATGTTCGGAAGGGTCGTAGCGTCGCGCCGTTTCCCGGTGCGGTGGTCGTGGTATGGAGATGGTAAGCTTCGGTAGAATCGGGTCGCCCACACCAAGACAGCTCGCCGGTGGATATTTTTTGTGGAGGAGCCGGGCACTCTGACAGCAGCCAGCGCGAGAGCTGTCGAGATTCCCCTAGCCTTGAAGCAGGCAAGGACAGGGCTGATGCGCGTATCTAGCGTCGTGCTACTACATGCAGTTTAAACCACTGCTGTCAGCGATCTGGATCTGAAAGCTGTTGCAATCGAAATCGAGGGGCGCGACGCAGTAAGCAATGGGGGAGCCCGATTGCCACCTGGAGACCTGGAGACCTGGATACCGGGAGAATAAGCCGTGGGCGAGACCAGCGCGGCCTTGAAACGTCCCTTGCCGGCGAGCTTTGAGCAAGTTGCTCGGAATTGGCATTGCCTGGGTGGGCATATGAGGTCATGTGGCGGCTGTTTAGTTTGAAAGTCTCCCAACCCTCCAAACTCCCAAACCTCCGAGCCTCCGAGCCTTGCGCCTTCAGCTTTTGTGCAGCAGGCTGCATAATTACCAGCTTGGGCAACCGCGCCGTGTGCTTGCTTGCGTTCAATAAGGCAATAAAGACCCCCCACTGCTGGGCTGCTGCGGGCGCTCGCCCTCTCTAGCCACATCGATGCTGGCGGCGTTCGGTGTGAGAAATTGGCCCAGCGTGAAAGCAGCAGCACCCCGGGACCACCTTCAGCCCCCAGATGGACGTCCCTGTCTCCTATTAAGGCTGGCCCAGCTGCCCTTGCCTGGCCTGGAGAGAATTTGGCACCAGGAGCCGAGTTTAGCTTCGAAGCGAATTAATTTCACCACCCAACGCCCCTTTGGAAAATGCACCCGTACGGCCTCTGCTGGTGGACCGGAGTCATTCCTGCTCTGTCGTGCCACGGTTTAGTTACATATCTTGGCGGGAAGCTGCCACTCACCCTGCTCCCATTGGAGAGCCGATCAGCCACACATCATGCGTGACAACGCTTTAGGAGACACCGCACATGAGGTCGCAATCTTGCTCTGGTGGGCGAATCTCAGACCAACAAGAAGCGTCGTAGTGGTCCATCCGAGCACGACTCGCGTATGCAATCCGGGCAGCGTAGCACTGCGGGGTTGTGCTCTGTGTGTTATATAAGGAGGCCATCTGGACCAACAAGCTGTTGTCGTGGCCACTTGTGATTCTTTCTCTCCCTTCATCTCTAGAGCCCAAGAGTTTCACGCCCTACTCTGCTCTTCTCTCTTTGCCATTTGAATCAAGCCAGTTATATATATATATATATTCATATATACCCGAGCGTGTTGATACATTGGAGTAGCAGTACGTGGCCTGGCTGATGAGTGCAACTTGAAAGTATATCAAAACAGCATCTAACACCAACAACAGCCCAGGCACACGACACTACAACACGCCACATCTACATCCACATCCACATCACCAACAATGTCTACTCTTACAGAGTTTGCCTACTTCCCACGGCTTCCTGCCGAGCTGAGGATAGAGATATGGAAGCTTGTGCCTGAGCCGGATCGCCTCATTGGCTGGGTCCCCTGCTCCAATTGCGAAGATATCTGCAAGCAAAGACCAAACTGCCGAGAAGAAGAAGAGGCCAAGCCGCTCGCCAGACAACAGTGTATGGAGGCAAATCATCCGGACTGGCTGGTCAAGTATGTGGCACACCCACGCAAAAATGCCATCTTCGCTCCTCTACACGCCTGTCGCGAGTCTCGCGAAGTGTGGATGTCCAAGTACTTTCAACCCCCCCGGAACGTCACGGTCAATGTATCTGGGACCGATATCCCGGTCAAATTCAATGTACCTTTCCTCAACTACGAGCATGATGTTTTTACTATGTTCGGAGCCTGGAGCTCAACCAGTATCTTCGATGTCGGCGCGCCGATGGAAGCCCCGGTCGAGCCATTTATCGGCCTCGATCGGTCACGCATCCAACACGGCGGATACTGTGAAATTATGGACCAGTTCTTCCCCGCGTCTACTCTATTCGAGGTCAACGAGCTGCCAGCCTTGAAGAGGCTGTCGCTGATTACTATGGGTCCACAACCCCAGGCCGATAAGCAGCAGGAGTCCGGGGTGCTGATGCAAATGACACCTTGCACAGCTGAGCGCTATGACTGTCAGATCGTGGACCTGGTGAACCCCCAGGCCGGCGAGAACTCTGCCTTTCTGAACGATTCCCGGCCGCGAGCCCACCGACACACGAAGCAGAAGAAGTTTGACTTGTTCTACGACGAGTGGAAGGCTTGGCTATGGCACGTTGTGGAAGCTGACGCACATTTCCTCATCAAATCAAACGCCGCTTCCTGGTGGAAGGTTGTCAAGTTCTCCATGGCAGAGAACGGGGGTCACCACCCTCGCACCGCTGAGGACTGTCCTCTCTACCCAGATCGATGCAGCGGGCCTGCTGGACACAGCCGATGTGTTATTGACAACTGGAAGTCAAAGTATGAGTTTTCCTGCAAGTATCTGGTAGAAGACAAGTGGGCCAGCGTCCTGCAGAACGATGTTGGCGTGAAGCTTGGGGGATGGCAGCATCCCATCAACCGAGAGGAGAAAAACAAGGAGGATAAGCGTATCCGCAACTACATCGACGAGAACTACCAAGGTATCTGGCAGTGGATTGATGATGATGAAGAGTAAGATTTTCTGCTTTTTTCTAGAGAGGATGAAATGGGGCGTTGGGATCTGGATCTCTGTGACGGCATTTTTTTTTTTTTTCTTTTTTGACGGCCTATCATTTATTTGTAATAAGCGTTGGGGTTTACGGCGCCAAAAGGTAGTATTCAGGATTTTGGTGGGCATATTGTAAGAGCAGGGCATGGTTAAGCGATGGATTTTGGATTCCCCTCCTTTTGTTTTTCTTTTTTCTTTGAATTTATTTACTTTTTTATTTCATCTTTTTTGTCTGTTGTTATCTGGTTAGGTGGAGCAGGTTGGATGTAGGGAAGCGAAATGGCATGTGATGATTTTCCAGTTGGAGCATTAATAGACACCTTTCCTATTGCACTCGTTAAAACTGGAAGCCGCGGATATAGAAGACAAATTATTATTAATCCAGCCATCTTGATGCCCAAGTGATGCTACCCTCTCCGAGACCTCTCACTGCATACTAGGCATCTACTATTGTGCCTAAATCCGTGGCCTGAACACTTGAGAGGCACCGCATGTCGTCAAGGCCCGGAGAATTCGGGGGAGGGCAGCCGCACTTGCTGCACCACCTTTAAGCCCATGGCAAGTGCGATGGTGTGGACCCACCCTAGCCCCCACCCACCTCGGGCCGCAACGTTTGCCGCGCAGCCACAGAAGGTGAAAGCCGCAGCGAGTGGGTAGTGGCTGCCACCCAATATCAAGCTTGTGCTACGCGCGCAACACCACCACCAACTGCCGTCTTAATAATAGCATTAGCAGTATCATTAATGATATGCTTTTTGTGTTACAGCTGCTTACGACACCGACATATCAGAAGCAACTCGATTATCTTGTTTTGCTCCTTCTTTTTGCCTTTTTGGATAAGGAAAGGACACAAAGTCCCACCAATCAATTCTCTTCTCTGCCCCTCTTCTCTGAGTTGCCTGACCCTTGCCTCCGCGCCAACTGCAAACCGACGAAATCGACAATCTAAAAAGTGCACACAGAATGCGAAAAAGAGTTAGTTGTGCACTTTTTATGTACAGTATAATTTTACAATTTTTTTTATGTATTTCAAATTTGCTTGACCTTCAGCCCTGAAACAGCGCCTTTATTAGGACTGCTGGGAGTGCTTGCTTTGGGACTAGGAAATTGTGCCAGGTTTGTGATGAGTGTCTCATTTTCGCTACGCAGAGAAGAAGAAAAATAGGTCGAATCGATTGCTATTACTATTGCCTTGCCTGCCATTCTTAATTTCAAGAGAAAATCAAAAACTAAAAATAGTAAAACACTTCGCGTTGCCCATCCATGCATTACCAAACCCGCGGCTAAATATGTAGCTCCTCAAACACAAACGCGCTTATTATGGCCATATATGATCGTCATCATCTTTTCCATCTCCATCTCCATCTTCTGAACTGACGTCACCATTGAGATAAATCTCTTGGCGAAATTGCATGAGCTTCCATGTAATTGTGCGAAGGTATCTCGAAGTCCCGGTTTGCGGCGCTCCAGAGGCGGCGGCAAACACCAACACTGACCTTTTGCAGATGTTCGTACGAGATATTGCGGCGCTGTGCTTTCCCCAGTAGGAGAATCAAGAGGTCGTGATCCCCAAGCATCCGGCACTGTGGGGAACCAGTAAGCTTATTCAAGCGCAGATGGCTCTTCATCGACGGCATCCAGGATGGCGCCAAAGGACAAAAGGTCCTCGATGATGGGTCTGGCGACTTCCCACGAGGCTGAGCGGATGCGGCCTGGAGTATGCCACCAATGGCGGAAAAGAGCACCGAGCATCGTTTCAACCTTCTCCTTCTTGCAGGCCATGTTTTCCTTGTTTCGTACTGGCTTGTTGGGATCGGCGCCGTTGACCAGCAAGCAATGGATGATACTTTTGTCTTGGGCATGGGCTGCCGCAAAAAACAGCGGAGTCGCATCGTTGACGAGGAGTGGTCCCGAACAGTCCAAGTCCGGATTGCTCGTGTGCGAGTCAAGGCCCAGTGTCCATCCTGATGGTCGTCTCAGCGCCCTCTCGCGAGCCTTTGTCATGTCTTTGCCATCATTGCCAGACGGCCGGAGCGGCTGATGGAAGAGAGTCCAACCCATCTCTTTCCTTTCGCACAGCCCCGGATCGGCACCACAGGCGAGCAATGCTTCGACGGCAGAAAAATTGGCGTGGTCCAAGAAAACGGTGTTTCTGGCCGCGGCGACATATAGAGGCGTTCACTCCATTCTCGTCCTTCTGGTTAATGTTCACGCCAGCCATGACGAGAAATGGAATGAGCCTCGCCGCACGACCATCCGTGGCTCCGGTAACTACGAGGTGCATGAAATTGCGTCCTTGGGTGTCTAGACGATGGCTATCCACGCCTTGCATTGCGCGAAGCAGTCCTTTGAGCTCGCGAGGGCAGAGTATGGGAGGCTCATCCCACTTGTTTCGAGTCATGTTCGAATTCATCTTTATGACGGTGTCTGTCAATATTTGTAGGGACAATGTTGAAAAAAAAAAAAAAATAATGGAGAAAATGAGCCGCTGGGCTTTTGCTGGCTTGATTTACCTCTTGTGTGGTAAGGAACCCAGCGGCTGAAGACGGGGGCGAGATGATAGTGAGAGGCAAAGCAATCTTTTATGCAGCCACAACTGCAGTCACCACCGTCCACGACCAATCAATCATCTTCCAAGGCGAGGCAATCTCTATCCATACAGATTCTATATGCTAATGGATTGATTTATACTCACTACTACGAACAGTCAAAGGCGAAATGTAAGAGTGTTTGCCTCGTCTCGCCTCGTCCAGAGTCACGATAGTCTTAGCGCGCAGCCTTTTCTTTTTCAATAATACCGGTCGGCAAACATTTCCAGTAATCCTTGTCGCTTAATCACTTCTATCACACTGTTTCCATGCATGTATGTATTTGGTAAGGGGAATTGTTTATGCAATGCGCTCGAGGTATAGGTCCTACCTTGGTCTGACTTACACCGCGTAGTACTCCCGCTTTATGCTGCTCTTACACTATGAATGAATGTCTTACAAATTACACCTTCTCCCATCTTTGCCGATTTCTCAGACTGGTGTATATTTACGATTTTATGCAGCAACTTTCCACTTGCACCATCAAAATGGTTTTGTTCTTCACAGCCAACTCAATAAACTGGGGATGCCGCTATGCCTTCTTCGATGATGCAATGTGGCGGGCTCCCCTGCAAGAGGCCACGCTTATACGCAGCGAAGTTCAAACCTCTCGTATTTTCCCATCAAGGTTCAATCAATAACTAAATTGAAGTGCAAGTATCGTAAGCTATACGAATCCATCGGCCTTGCAACGCCAATGTCTTCAACGCCTTGGATCTTCATTTGCCCCTCTAGCAGAGGCATCGGCCATGCCCTCACCTGCCATCTCCTGCGAAACACATCTCGCTCGTCCATCCCGATTCTTGCGACGACGCGTCATTCCGACCTGGCAGCTGCCAAGGCCGCAATCCTCAAAGATGTCTTTTCTTCATCGTCGTCATCATTCTCATCTTCGTCTTCGCCGTCTCCATCGTCATCACAGCTGCAGGACAAGCTATCAAAGCGCCTCTCTGTCGTCCGATGCGACGTGGCTGATGAATCCACCATTGAATCTGCCGCCAAAGAGGCAGAGAATCTGTTTCCCAAGAAATCGCATCACTTGCATCTTGCCTGCGTCCTCCCGGGAGTGCTATTGAATCCAGAAAAGTCTCTGGCGCAGGTTGATGCAAAGGCTACTTTGGACTCATTTCGAATCAATGCTGTGGGACAATTGCTCATGGCAAAGCACTTTTTCGGATTCTTGCCTAGGAAGGCGACGGCGATGCCGGGCTACAACGGCTATGACTATAATGAAGATGAAGATGACGAAGAAGACGAGGAGAGGGAGGATCAAGATGATGAGGACGAAGCTGAGGAAGAGGCAACATCATTGCGTCTGCCTCGGCACGCTACTTGGCTGAACATGTCGGCAAGGGTGGGATCTACTACTGACAACCGCTCTGGCGGATGGTTCTCATACCGCGCGAGCAAGGCTGCCGTCAACAGCTTCACCAAGAGCCTTGATATACATCTGCGCAACAGGGCAGGCGATAATGCAATGGCGGTGGCGTATCACCCCGGCACGGTCAAGACGGATTTGAGCAAGGACTATTGGGGCGGCGTGCCCAAGGAGAAGCTGTTTAGCGCTGAATATGCAGCTGAGAAACTTGTAGATGTGGTTTGTGGGCTTGGAGTGAGTGATAGGGGAAGATGCTGGGACTGGAAGGGAACTGAAGTTCTCCCTTGAGCTTGGTTTATGTGCTACTCGACTACTACTAATATGTTTCCATGCTTGATTTATTGGACGATAGCTCTTTGTAAACCGCACTCAACTCAAATTAAAACAAGGTATTTCTGGTAAACGAATCGCACACGCCACGATTTTGTCTTTTCCCTCTTGCCTGCCCGTAGAGCCCTTTTCTCCATTGTAAAAACAAACAACAAAAAAACATCAATCATAGATCTCCTCTATTCTGCTTCTTTCTTCTCCCTCTCTCTCTCTCTCTCTCTTTTCGTAAAAGAAAACGTGCAGCGCATAGGATATTAATTACACAATGTAAATTGGACCGAGTTGGATAGGGCTGTCAGATAGGATAGGGGGCATACGCTTAGCATACACACATGTACATCTACAGCTCCACTTCTTGGAATGAGGCTCCGTCTGGCGGCGATGCTGGCTTGTTTTCGTCCTCGTCTTCGTCTTCCTCCTCGCCCTCAGCAACTTCTTCCACTATGGCTGTTTGCGAACCGCCGGGTCGCAGTTGTCCCTGTACGTCTTCTAGACGGACCTTTTGCTCGGCCTGATCGTTGGTCCTCGCTTTCTGCTCTGTGGATTTGGCCTTTGGCTCTGCTGCTTCGCCTTCTTCTTGTTCTTCCTGGGCATCAGACTCGTTTTCTGCGTCTGCGGGTGCCTGGGATCCAGCCTCGGCTCCACTCTCTGGGCTCTTCTTCCCGTTGGGAGGTGTTGCTGGTGGTGCTGGTCCCGTCGGGGGAGACCTGCTCTCTGGAGACTTCTTGCCAGCTGCTTCTTGCTCTTGCGGCGATGGTCGTCGCGGCAGGTCCTTGGGAGGCAGGTCCTTTGCCGGAGGAGGAGGCAGCTGGTCGTCGCTGGGGGGTCCTGGCCGCATAACGTCAAGATAGAACTTGGTCACGCCAAAGATTCTGCCATTCTGCTCGCAGGCCGTCACCCATTCGGGCCGCACCACGGGGATGTTGTTCTCCACAGCCTTCTCCCAGGCCGTTCCTCTGCCTTCTGTGGTGACAAAGTGCGTCGTGTCGATGCGAACGCCGTCGACAATCTTGGCCCCGATTCGCTCCACCGCTCGGGTCAGGCTCTCTCTCGTCGCGGCCGGCAAGATGCCCGTTGTGATGGTGATTCCACTCAGATCCGTCATCTTGTGGGTTCGTACGACCACCTTTTCGCTTGCTCGCGTGCCGGCGCTTGTCCGCAGAACCAGGTGGAAGCTGTACTCGGTGTCGACGGCCAAGCCGCTGATCTTGGTGCTGTGCATCTCCAGCGGCCGCGGGATGTTGCCGGCCTTTTGCCCATTGCGGTACAGGCTCAGAGATATCAAGTCGGCGGTAGCGAGCTCGATAGGGTCCCATTCCAGGACAACGGAAGTCTGCGTCGCATTGCGGCAGCGCAGGATTGGCGCAGCTGGCTCGGAGGCGCCAAAGGACTGGAAGATGCGGTCTTGGAGAGAGCGAAACTGGTCTTCGGCAGCGGCTTCCTTTGTGGTGTTGCGGCCAACGGTGATGTCCACGATACTACCGGAGGAGATATTGGGAGGCAGCAGGATGGACGGGAACTCAATCTATATTTGCGCGAAAATAGCAATCAATTGGTTAGTTATAGCAATGTATAGTAATTTTGAGAGGCGAGAGAGTTAGAATGGACATGCTAGTCCACTTCCAAAAAACAAAAAAAAAAAAAAACAGGCCAGGTTGCATGCGAGACATACCAGGCGTTTGTCTGGGGTCAGCAGCACTGTGACTCCTGCGTCGACCTTACCGACGGTCAGGGAGACAAGCATGGCTGCCGTATGGAGGAGGAAACAACAAAGATTGGGGGAGAGAAGAGGCGATGTGAGAGGCGAGATGGCAGTTTGGCCTGAGGAGTCGCAATGAAGGAGAGGCTGTGGCGTCTCTGACTAGGGGATCGCCAGCTGGATCGAGCTCTGGACGGAATCCGCGCAGATTGGGGTGGAGGCGCAGGAAAGGCTGGAGAATGCGTGACTAAGTGAGATAATACGAAGGCCTAGTAATAGAAGCCAAGAGGTAGAAGGCGAGACAAGACACGCATGCAGAGAGAGAAGAGCTGAGGTATTGAACACACACACAAAGAATAGGTACGATGGAGAGTCGAGGCTACGAGGTAGTGGTAGTGGCTGTGATGACAAGGCCGAAGTGGGTAGGATAAGCTACAGTGGGCCACAAGTTTGGAACACTCAGCCTGTGACATGCAGCCGCTCTACTGTACATGATTGACGCAGAGCAGACAACCCTGTCATTATGGAGATTTGCATTTTCAATCAAATGGTCAACAGTGATAGCCGTGCTGTAGTTCACAAGTGTTTGTGGGCATTTGCTTCGTCAGTTTCTCTTAAACTTGTGCCCACCAGCGGGCATTACTTCAGCCACCTCGTATCCCCCAACAGGTCAATTGGAATCTCTTTGATTTTCCCTTTGGCGCCCGCCAACTTGTGTTAATTCCACTCGCTTTCCCCCAACAGCAGAGCGTTTGCGAAGCGCTACGAGCAGAACGGTCCTTGTATAACGTTGACCTCTTTGCATGCTTGGAAAGGACAAGGCTTGACTTCCAATTTTTGCATAAACGATTGGGACGAACTTGTAAAATAAAGTAAATCACTCCTCGCTAGGTTTTACGCATAGAGATGGGAATGTTCTAGTACTGTACGAGGCTAACGCGCCTTCGTGACGAACCTTGGTCTCTTTGTGGTCTGCGTAAATACACTTTGGAGGAGGAAAGTCTTTGTCTGTCCCACTGAAGTTTTCTTTATACTTCTCGGGTACGTTGATCATCAATCCATGAGCACTCGATGCATATGATTTTTGACTTTGCAATTTGTAATTTGCGATTCACGACACTGTATCGTAGAGGCTAGCTGATGGGGGCTTTGTAAGGCATGAGTGACGAGCTGAGGCTCGGGATTTCCGACAGTCCCTTTATCCCCTCTTCTCGTGTGACCAGGCTTCTTCTGTAGAACAACGAAGTGTTTGTACATGCCCACATAATGGAATGAGGTCTTTGGACAGTTGCTTTGTTGCCAAACCAATAGCAACGATGAAGACTGCCTGTAATCATCACAGTACACCTACTCCATCTACTAGTATCCTAGCTCATACCTACTATGTATTAATATGAGCTACTTAGGTAAATAATCGCTACTAGTAGCTACCTAGTACTTAGTAGCTTCTCATATCCCTCTACAACAGGTACATACAGTGCAACTGCGGGCAAACAGAGGGCGCCATTTAATAAAGTATTCGCCTCAACTGCTTCAAGCTTACGGAAGCCCCCGCTGGGCGCGAGGCTACCTGCTGCGGAAGGAGAACGCCTCCAAAGTCTGTGCGCCCCTTGTCTTGTTGCTGCGAACCCTTGTCGCTCTCCAAGTCTCGGTCTTGGCCCTGCTCCCCATCCTCCCCATCGTCATCTTCGCCATCGCCATAACAAACCACTGCCGCCGTGCCCGAGTCCTTGGTTGTTTGTTGCCGGACAGGTTCTGTCTTCACAACCAAATACCGACCAAATCGAAGCAAAAAGACTTAGACCGACCAAGCCTGAGAACCGTTTCTTGCGTCACCTGCTCCGGCCATTTACCGCTCGCTCGGTGCGGGTCACTCGCCCACCATGGCTGATCTGATCGACCCGACAATGAAGGGCAACTATCCCGTGATTCTGGGCGTTGGGCTGCTGGGCAAACCCTCCAACGAGATCTTTACTGGCATTCGCTGTAAGTAGTAGTAGTAGTAGTAGTAGTAGTCGTCGTCGTCGTCGTCGTCGTCTTCGCATCTTGCGGTATCCCGTCCGAGAGGACAAACACAATAACAGCGAGTTGCTAACGAATCGGCTTCTGCTAAACAGATAATCACAAGCCTGCCTTCCCGCCATCCGACGCACGCTTGAAGCCTTCCATCCCCGGCAAGACGAGCTCGTATGACTTGAACTTCTCCAGTGCCGAAGGAACAGTTGGATTTGCCGGAACGCGCTCCACCGACGATGGCGACTATGTGCTCTACTTCGACCCCGAGCGCAAGGCCTTCATCCTCGACAAGGTCGACTCGACATTCAACATGAACCTCACGCGCACTCCTGGAAACAGCAATCCCGATGATTTGCGCCGGCGACACCCTCACTTGGGAAGTGGCCAATCGCAAAAGGCGGCAGACCAGAAGAGTGCTTCAAGCAAGGATAAGCTGAAGTCGTCGGCAAAGGCCGATGACAAGAGCATCACGGTACAGACCAAGGAAATGCAGAAGAAGAAGCCGTTGGAAAAGAAGCTGGGAGAAAAGAAGCATGCCGACAAGATATTCGTCGAGAAGAAACCTCCTCCCGTCGAGAAGAAGCTCGTGGACAAGAAGCTCGCTTCTGACAAGGAGAAGAAGCCATTGGAGAAAGAGAAGAAGCCAATGGAGAAGAAGCTCTTGTTAGAGAAGAAGTTGCTGGAGAAGAAATCAATAGACAAGAAGCCGACCGATAAGTCGGCTGAGAATAAGCCGACGGCGAAGAAGACGGTCGAGAAGAGCGCTGTCGAGAGAAAAATTCACGAGATGAAGAATATGGAGAAGAGGCTATCAGGTGGCAAGTTTGAAAAGAAGCCTCTGCCCAAAAAGATTGAGCTTGCGCTGCCTGTGCCAGAACCACCAAAGCCGGAAGAGACCCGAAAGAAGAGAGACCAAGATGATGACGAAGAAGAAGAAGAAGAAGACGACGATGATGATCTCCTCATTGAATATCCGGGTGCAGAAGCACCCTCCCGGCCGACTCACCATTTCTCGCCCGCCTTTCCCATTGCTCGTCGCTTCGATGATTTCATGGATCAGCGTGAATCCGAAGTGGAAGAAGACGAGGAAGCTATGGACGAGGATACCGAGGCGGCATTCAAGCTTCCCAGTCCAGTCAAGAATGGTAGCCAAGCTCAGTCAGAACCCATGGATGTTGACCAAGAGGAAGAGGAGGAAGCTGAAGAGGCCGAAGAGGCTGGCGAGGCAGAGGCTGGCGGTGATTTCGAGTACGACTTGGAACAAGAGCTGGAAAATGCTTTTGATCAACTGGATAACAACGACCAGGACAATGGCAACAACAACAACAGCGGCTACTACTATAATAACAACAACGATGATGAAAGCGAGATTAGTGAAGAAGACTAGACATGTCTCTGACTGGCCAACTTGTTTGGGATGGGAATTTATCGTCACCATGTACGGAAGACAAAAAAGGGAGAACTGATGGGTTTTTATGAGTGTGTATGTGTGTGTGTGTGTGTGTTCTAATATCACACCCGACTGGAGTTTTAATCCTTGGTTATATGGGCTTTTTTTTCTTCTTTTAACAACGTCGGAATAAGCCAACTGCGCTTGATACCACCAGCGAGAATGATGCTTCTTTTTTTTTATTCCTATTCTTTTCTCTCTTTATTATTTCAGCAGACTATTCTTATGTATCAGCGGCTGCCTTTTCTTTTTCTTTTTTCGGCATAATTAACATGCTACGGGATACACATGAGTTACACCAGGTAGTTACAATACAAAATTTATTTATTCAAACATAGATACAGCTCAATCACAATCACCTGGATACTTGTCCCCCTGTAGATGATCGGTGACGCCAGGAATCTCCCTCTCGCAAAACAAGTGCCTCTTCGCCGACGTCAACAGGGGCCCGTACTTTTCCAAAACAGGCCTGTCGAAGCACCCAACCGTGAGGCAGATGTCCTCGCCGTGGTCCCTCTGCCAGAAGAGGAGGCCCCCGCAGTTGCTGCAGAACCCGCGCTCAAAGTGTGGCGTGGCCGAGTAGAGCTTGAGCGTCGACTTGGACGTGAACTCGACGGCGGACTTGGGGAGCTTGTGGGAGTGGAAGATGAGAGACCCGGTGTTTTTGCGGCATTGCTCGCATTGGCATGTTGTTGACTGGGGTTGTGGTTATCATTTATGTCAATTTCAATATCAAACAAACCTTGGATGGTGTTTTTCACGCTTTGGATTTAGGAAGAGGATAATAGAGAGAGAGAGAGAGAGAGAGAGATTTTAAACTCACGCTGTCGGTAAAATCGTGGTCTGGTGGGAAAGTCGCAATGTAGCGAATCGATCCGCAGAGACAGCCGCCTGTGATTGTTTCGGGTTTCTCGCTTGAAGAAGCCATTTTCCCTTGGGCTCTTGTCTTTTCGCGTGAAGCTGAGGCAAGCGTGATAATAGTAATGAGGCTAGCTGGTAGTATGGTGGTGCAGCTAATATGACATAAACCAAGTGATTGCCCACGATGGAGTTTATGAAAGATTTCTTTCTTTTTGTTCTTACTTCGGTAGAGCCGTTGGATATTTATACCCCAGAATTTGTGCGGTTCTGTCAACGGCGCCTTTCACGGGGTCCCAATACTGACTCTAGCTTAGTTATTAAATCGTCATATTGATGCTAGTTGCAGCTGCATCCCGGAGATCTTCGACTAGGCGGCCGTTTTAGTCGAAACGGCGCTTACTGATACCAGGCTAGCTGCAGCTCTATTACCCCATGTTGCAAGAGAGCAATCATCATCATCTCATGAAACCAAGTGCTCATCGATAGCAACACAATACAAAAAAAAACCCAGGCTTCTATCTAAAAAGTACGCTAAACGACATCCCATCTTGCAATCCAGCCGACATTTTCGCCCGCATTCCTCACGATACACAGTCTCCCCTCCTTTGGGTTCGCCTTGACATCCGGCAACACCTTCTCCACAGCTATGCTGCCAATGGCGGCCCCTCGCCCGTTGGCAAGAGAAAATGAGCCCGTGCTGACGAAGCCGATGAGATCTTCCGCATCGGGCACGAGCGGGTGCCCTCCAATGTCGAACTGGTTGGGCGACAGCGAGATGGTTTCCAAGTCTGGCGGCGGAGCGAGAAGCTCCTGTGCTAGAAGGCGCTTTCGTACTTCCATGTCTGTCTGTTGGGACTGAGAACGCGAAGACGACTGCCGCTGCTGCTGCTGGTGGTGGCTTGACTTTGCAGAGGATGATGAGCTGGTGGATGAAGATGAGGGGATGCGAGAAAGCCACTGCGAACGGAGATTGGATGGAAGAGAGCGTGATTCTGGTGGTATGCTTGAGGGAACTTCGATTTCGGAAGATGGTGGTATGGGAGTAGGCACAGCAGGGAGGCGGTAGATTCTCGCGCATGAGCCAACAACGCCTCGTGAAAGAAGCGAGATCCGGACGCAGACGATTGGATTTGGGGGAAGCGGCGAAGGTGCGACCGCAGGCGATGAGACGAGACTGTTGAATGTGGCCTTGGAGATGCTCGTCAACAGCTTGAGATATGGCAATTCGTCGACGCCAACACCCTTCTTCTTGACAGTCGCTGGCTCCGGGTCTGCTCGGTCGACGTCCATTGCCTCTCCCGAATCATGGCCATCTGGCGGGGGCTTTGAGTTTTTGATATGAACCTGATGCTGCTGCTGTCCAAGACCAAACAGGAATTCAAAATCGCAAGCATGTCCGTCACCTATCTCCCCCTGTCGCCCAGCGCCCAAACTAAGGGATGCCCACTCAACCCTCTTGCTCTTGGGGCGTTTCGCCCAGTCTCTCTTGCGTATTCGCCTCCGCTCAAGCTCCCACTCTGCGCCGGCATCCGTGCCGAGGAAGTCGGCCGGGAACCACGGGAGGCTGCGCTCAAAGGCAACTTGCATCGTCTCGTTCAGGCCTGCGAACCGCGGGTTGCCGCCCGAGACGAGCGGACAGTGGACGATGCTGTACCACAGAGGAAGGATACATTTCCAGGGAGCAAGCAGAGTCCATGTTCCCTGTGCTTGTGTACCGACTGCGGAACGAGATGCGATGAGAGTGATTGGGATGGCAGGGTCTAGAACTGTTGGCTTCAGAAGCACGCCAGGGGTAACTTTACTCCTTCGCCTGTTGATGGACTTTTGTGATGGCAAACATGAGGCTCTGTGGCGGACATTTCGGTCGAATAAGAGTGATGGCTGTAGATTTTTTTCAGCCGGCCAGCTGGCGATTGTCTCTAGAAGATGCATCTGAGCCTGTTCAGTCTCTGGAAATTCCATCTTCCGCGGCGGGTATCGTAATCGAGGATCCTGGATGGTAAAATTTAATACTGAGTTGTTTGGTAGAGCCGCTGGATTCGTTAGCCCCTTTAATGATTCGAATAGCTCGGCATGTTTGTTCTTTGAGTTTGACCCCGAAGGATACGCCGACAGGACAGACAGCAATGCCTCTGTGGATGCGGGACCAGAGAGTTCTATGCTTCCGATTTCGAAGCGAAGATCTTCAATGTACAGCCGAGGGTTCTCCATCTTTGTCAAGCGCAGCAGCTCATTGAATAGCTCCAGAAAAGCTGAAGGGTGAACCCTGATAAAGACCCGCCTCTGGATCTTTTTCTCATCTCTGCCTTGTTCTGGTTCTCTTCCTGCTTCGTCTCCTGCGTCGACACTTTGTTTTGATTCGGGGTCCCAAATCACGGTAGATTGGCACATTGGCCGTTGGACTCCAGCTCTCTCTCTGCTCAAGACGCCAGTCCAGGCCCGGGTACCCTGTCTCCATCTTCTTCCCTTATCGTTCCAGCAGGAGTCATGCGTGACCCCGACCTTTTGGAGGACTCTCACCAAGCCGGCGTAGTTTCCGTATAAGCCAATAGTACTCATATAAGTCATGTCCCAAACCATGGTGCCTCGTTCTCCCTGCGCTCTGTGGGTTGGCCGGTAAATCTTCTCGTTTGGTGTCAAGGGGATTGCAAAGCGCCACAGAGGCTCTTTGGGTTCCGTCATTCGAGCCCTCTTTGCGTGCCATCGATGGGTGGGGAGCCATGTTTTGTCAATCTGGCGCTTCCTGAATTTTGCGGGTGGCTTGGGAGGCTCGTTGAGCGCGTTTCTTCGAATCTTGGGCCTTGGTTTCCTCCCCACGACGCCAGCATCTTTGGTGGTTTCGTTGGAGCCCTGGGTATTAGCTTTGGCGGAAGCCTCGCTGCTCTTCTTTTCCTTCTTCTTTCTCTTCCGCGCTGCGAGTATCCGTAGTCTCTTGGCTGTCTGAGCTCGTATCCTTGCTCTCGTCGTTGTTGGTTTCCTCTTTCGAGACTCGACCAGGGGCGTATTATCTTCGTGCATCTCTTTCCTCGCCCTTGCCCGCAGTCTCCGTGGCACTCGCTTGGGGTTGTGACTCGCTGTCCGTCTTCTCAAGCCGCGGGGCACCTGCTGGAACGCCCTGCTGCTCCTCACAGCCTTGGACGCGGCCATGCTCTGCTCGAGAGCGCGGATCTCAAACTCGTGAGCGGCCACAAAGGCCACCAAATCCAGCTCGCCATCCTTGAGCGCGGCATCGGCAGGCTGAGCTGGGATATTTCGTGCAGCGTAGACCTTGGCGCGCTTCTGGAGGAAGGCGTCGCTACGGCCTCCGGGAGCTGGGGGGCCGCGCTTTTTGGAGGCTGGGCCAGATTGCCCTCCTGTCGAATGGGGGGCGGCCATTTTAATGGCGGGCTGGAGAGCTTTGGAAGAGCCCAATTGCGCTCTTGAATGCAGGCTTGGTGCGGTGATGGCGACTCTGGTTTGGAAACTTTCTGGGGTGGAATGGCTTATCGATAAGCGCCCCGGTGGATGAGCTGCTTTAGCTGTCGGCCATGCGCGCGACCCACTGAAGGAAGTGCATTACAGCAGCCTCCATTGATTGGTTTGGCGGCGTTGACGGCACTGATGGGATGTTGTGCGCCATGACATCACCAATGGGAGGCTTCCATCAGGCCCTCAGTCTCCCAAGACGCTGGATTACCCAAGGCACAGCAATATCTCCCCTATTCGGCGCTGGAATAACGCGCCATTGGCCGCTCAATGATACAGCGGCAAGGCATGAGAGTGAGAGCAATTGCATCGTAAGTACCTAGTAATCGCTGCTTTGGGCTGTTGGAGCTGCAATATAGGCTGCCGTGCCCCGTATCGGGCTCCGCCTTGGCTGTCTGTCAGCGAGTCTACCGCCTACAGTGGCCGCTTCCCACGTGCTAAAGAAGCAACGACAGCTCTATAATTCGGCACAGCACATGCCTGAATCCCACCACTGCTGCAAGACCAATGGCCGGATTTGCTGCCCACACTTTTCTTCTCCACCTTTCCAACGACCCCAATAATCAATCTGGAGATCCATATGATAGTAGCCATTGCACGGATGCGCTGCCGAGTCTGCCGAAGTCAATCATATTTCAAGTCTCTACAGCTTTTGACGCCCTGAACTCTCTAAAGGCAAACTTTCATCCAAACCACGCTTTTCTCTCTCTCTGTCTCTTCATTTTCTTTCTTGACTTTCCCTTCGAAATCATCACCACCGTCTCGCCAAGGTGGCAATATCGGAACTGCCACACCCCTTGTCGGACAAACGACGCTACCACCGTCCGCAAATACGAATCGGTAGGGCCGGGTTCATATTTATAGAGCTCTTTTTTCATCCCTGAAAAGGTACGCGTATCCATGGCACGCCCACGATAGCATGCAGCTCATCTGTCTCACATCTCATCTCGCAATAGGGGCTCGCAGCACGCGCCTCCAGACCTCGCAGCCAGCCCGAATGGCGATGCAACGTCCGCATTCCAACGCCAGGCCGCTGCGATAGTTCAGGCCCCGAAAGCGAGAGAGCCAGTCCGCCATTCCGCGCTCGCCCACCATCCTTGGCTCCGCATTCTCGACAACCTGTTCCGGCCAAGTTCGTCTCGTCTCGTCTCGTCTCGTCCCGTCTTATCTCATCTCATCACCCCCCACGCTCCAGCATCAAAAAGTCGCCGGAATCCATCCTCGCCGGCTAGTCCTTACCGGTTCGTGTTGCTACTGCTACCACTATTACAGTAGCGTCGGAGCTTCAATTCCAGTTCCCATTTTTTTTTAAACTCATCGCCTGCAGTATCATATTCTGCAGCATCAAACCAAGTCATACTAGTGAAACGGCCTAGGCCTTGCCGGCATTGGTGCTTGGTTTCTATTAGCCTGCAATGGCTACCCTGAGTAAGCCAATGAATCTCTCCCGTTTTGTTATGTGGTGAACTATCACGGGCCGACTGGGCACGGCGGCCTGTCATGCATGCGTGGGTGCGCCGCATGCTCTGCTTCCTTCAGCCTTTTCAGCGGACGTGGCCCCTACTGCTGCGGCTCTTCTCTCTTTTTCCCTTCCACCTTGTCTGTTATTATTCTTGTCGGTGTTTTTTGTTTTGCTCTGCTTCTCTCTGCTCATGTCTTTCTTCAGCTCAAGTGAGCTAGCCTGGTGAAATTTGTCTCTCTTCCCGGCATATCCGAAAGACTTGTTTGTGATAGACTTGTTGTTGTTGTGCTTACACGTGAGAATTTGACGACTAACATGCCTTCTTTTTTCCCCTCAGTCGGCAAGGGGCGCAAGGTGAGGCGATTCGGTGGCCATCTCGGCGCTCACCCTTACCTTGTATCAATGAAACGTACCGTACCACTAACACTGCTCTGCTATATTTAGCCCAAATTTGAACTTCATCTAAAGGTGAGCCACTACTGCTACGACTTACGATACGTAGATGAGACGTATTCTTTTCAATTACGCGTATGTGGTTTGACTGTTCATCTAACGCTTGCGCTTCCGCTCGACTACTAGATTTATGATTTAAACAACGTACCTCTTGTTTCTGGAACTTCATTCATCAAATGGCATCTACCGCATTCTATGCATGCCGACCATCGCGGTCGCACGCCCAAGGCGGCCATCGCCAATCATCGGGTGGAATACAGCTTCAACAAAGTAATAACAGGCGTTCGCATGTCCGTCGACAAGAGCAACAGCCTCAATGAGTGTCTAATAGAGTTCGAAATTGTCCAAGAATTTGCTCTCACAGAGAAGATTTCACTCGGCCACATCAAGCTCAACCTGGCTGAATATGTTGAGGAGAGCGAAACGTTTTTGAGAGAGATAAATGCTTTGCCTTCGACTAGAAAACGAACGAATAGCTCAGGGAGCCCAACGAGTGCCAACGACTTGAAATTGTCCGACGAAGTCCAAAGAGATGCTGAAGAGGGCATCGTCCGCAGGTATCTCATGCAGGACAGCAAAGTCAACAGCACCCTCAAGATTAGTATCCTGCTCATCCAAGTGGACGGTGAACGCAGCTTTATTGCGCCACCATTGAAGACGGCCCCAGTGTTTGGGGGAATTGCGGGTTTCATGGCTCCAGAACAGAATGAAGATGAAGTTCTAGGACGTAAGTCGATCTTTCTGCCGAGTCTGCGTCGTCACACTGTCACGCACCATCCCGATGCCGATGCCGATGCCGATGCAGACACTGATACTGATGCTGATACTAATGCTGATACTGATCTCCTCCCACAGCTTTGCCAAATTTATCTAAGAATAGAGATGTTGCTGAGGTCCAAGATTTATATCGTCGAACTCTCGCAGCTTCCTGGACTCGGCAGCCCTCTGAACTCCATACCGATGAGTGCATCGAGGACATTTTCGCCGGTGGGAACGGCTGGAGAACAAAGCACAGAAGCGCCACCAGCCCAGATTCTGAAGATGACGACTATGAAGAGGATGGCACCCTCCGGCCCAACGAATTCCGCCGCATGGGCATGAACCACCGCCGCAACCACTCCGGCTCGTCAAACCACTTCCGCCGCGGCAGCAACAACTCCTATAACCCCCCAGCAGCCCACGCCCCCACCATCACCGCACACCCAGCGGCTCGAGCGATAAGAGCGTCTCAACCGTCACCGGCGGCGGGTTCAACCGCCTTAGGAAGGGCGTGCGCATCCTCCGCGAGGACGGCAGGGAGACGCCCTCGCGAGATGACGACATGCTCAGCACAAGGAGCGTCGGCAGCCTCGTCAGCGCGGCGCCGACAATGGGCAGCAGCGAGCGCGAGAGGGATCACATGAAGCGGACAAAGGAGATTCGGGAGTCGGACGTGAGGGATGATTTGGTAGCGTGGAGTTTACCTGGGATGGTGTCTGCGTGAATTATTCCAAAGATGGGAACTGCATTTTCCTTTTTTTTTTTCCTTTTCTTTTTTTTTTCTTTTGTCTTTGCTTTTCTTCTCTTTCCCCCCCTAGCTTGCGAGGCGAATTGTCTTTTGATACGTTTCTTCTTGTTTCACTTCCAAGTCCCTATCTTTTCAGGCTTATAATTTCTCTTCCTCAAGGATTCATGTATATTCTTACGATTGTAATTAGTGCTACTGGGTACTCATCGGCGTTTTCGCCATCACACTGAAATGGGGCTGTAATGCGCATATACAGCCTTACAATCCATCCATGAATAGAGATAAAACATATTTCCATGTTTGTTGAGAAATGCTCGCCACTCTTGACGGTTGAAACTCTTCTTTTTCTCTATCCCCCCTACACTGAAGCCAGAATACGGATCGGTCATATTTCTGTTCTATTTCCCTAATAAGGGCCTCAAAAGCAAAGCCCTCTTTTTCACCTCATGAAGATCTATATAAAAATCAAAAAGATATTTTGCCCTCCCCTGCCATCATCCCATTCGTTCATTGTGACAACGCTTCTACCACACACATATATGCTAAAATGCTTGCCTTTCCCCCCTTTTTTTCCCGATTATATTTCCTCTTTTCTCTCTCTTCTCAACAATCATTTTTCTCCATTTAAGGAGCCTGAATGTTACCCCGGACACCACCCTTTCCGCCAACTTCTCTAGCAGTCACAGTCACGCTGAGATCCGCAGCGACGTTGATGGTAACCTCAACCTTGCCATCCTTGCCAACACCCTTGATGGCAGCCTCGGCAAGGGCCTCGCCAATCTTCCAAACCTTTTCGCGCTTCTCCTCCTCTTCCTCATCATCGTCAAAGTCAGAGTCGTCCTCGTCCTCGTTCTCTTCCTTGTCCTCCTTGGCCTTGGGCTCGGGCTTGGTGACCTTGATGTGGGTGCCGCCCTCGACAACCTTGATCAGGACATCGCCAGTGGCGGCGATGTGGACGGTGCGGCGGGCGGGGACGGCGGTCTCGGCCTGCATGATGGGGGTGAAGACGTCCTCGCCGTCGGCGTTCTTGGTGACGACACCAATGGCGTTGGAGATGTGCTTGACGGTGGTGACGGCAGGGTGGGTGGACTGCTCGATGTCGGCGGCCTCGTACTCCTGGATCAGGGACGCCTGGAGAGCGGCACCGCGGGCCTGCAGGTCAGAGGGGTTGATGGCGGTGGCGCTGGTGGCAGGGGCGAGGATCTTGGTCGACTCGGGGAAGATGGACTGGAAGTTGGTGGCGATGCGGGGGGTGTGGGAGGTACCGCCGCACATGATGACCTCGTCGACGTCGAGGACGTCCAGCTCGGCCTTCTTGATAACGCTCTCGACCAGGCGGTTGAAGCCATCAAAGATCTTGCGGGAAACCATTTCGTATCGGGTGCGGTTGAGGGTGGCGGAGAAGTCGAAGCCGTCAGCCAAGCTCTCGACGCTGAACTGGGCGTTGGTGCCCAAGCTCAGGGCCTTCTTGGTGGCCTCGGACTCTTGTCGGAGCTTGGCCAGGCTCTTTGCGTTTGATCGAGGGTCGACGTTGTGCTTCTTGATGAACTCCTTGGCGAAGTAGTCCATCAGGGCCTCGTCCAGGTGGACGCCGGAGAACTCGTAGTCGTGGGCGGTGGCGAGGATGGTGTAGATGCCGCCTCTTGAGGCAACAACGGCGACGTCGGAGCGGGTGCCACCGAGGTCGGCAACAACAACAATCTTGTCCTCGACCTTGGCCTCGGGGCGGGCATCGTAGGCCAGGACGGCGGCAACGGGGTCGGAGATGAGCTGCAGAACCTCGAGGTCGGCGTCGTTGGCGGCCTTGATCAGGGCCTCGCGCTGCTTCTCGGTGAAGTTGGTGGGGACGGTGATGACGGCGGAAGTGACCTTCTTGCCCAGGTAGTCGGAGGCAGAGCCGACGAGGCGGCGCAGGTATCGGGTGGCAGCCTCGGAAACTGAGATGGTGGAAGCCTCGGCCTCGTCGCCGGCCTTGTCCTTGACGGTGAAGGAGACGGTGCCGGAGACGTCTTGAGGGTGGGCAGCAGCGTGGCAGTGTGTGGGGTCGATTGACTTGAATCTAGCAGCAGCATTTTCGTCAGTACAAAGATTTTTATTTTTCTTCTTCTTCTTCTTCTTCTTCTTCTTCTTCTTCTTCTTCTTCTTCTTCTCCCTCCCCTCGTATTCCTCTTCTTGTTCCTCGACTCGGTCTCAATAGAAAGTGTAGGTAGTTGGCATGACATACTCTTGGCCTAGGAAGTCTTTGAAGTAGGCAACGGTGTTGGTCGGGTTGCGGACCAGGAAGGCCTTGGCCTGAGTGCCGTAGTACTCATCGCCATCGACGTAGGAGAGAGTGGTGGGAATCTGTCGGTCTGTACCCAAAAAAGAAAAAGAAGAAAAAAACATGTCAGTCAAAGAGCAAGAGAGAGAGAGAGAGAGAGAGAGAAACGGCCAGATACTGGGTCATGGCGTATGGGAGGCCACTCCGCCATGAAGCGCCACAACTCCCGCCTATATCCATCCATTCAAGGAAAAAGAAAGAAAAAAAGGGAAAAAAGAAAACATAAAAACATACCACCGTCCTCGTTGGCAATGACCTCGGCCTTGTCGTCGACAGTGAAGGCAATGGAACTGTTGGAGTTGCCAAAGGTGATGCCGATAGCGACTCGCTCGCCGGGCTCGACCACGGACTTGACGCCGTTGCTCTCAGACATTGGGAAAGGAGTTTGTGAAGTTTAGGGGGGAAAGGATAAAAAGAAGCGGAAATAGGGAGAAAAAGAAAGACGGGCTGTTGGATTGTTGATGCGTCTTCAATCCTAAAAGCAAAAGAAAAGAGGCGTTAAAGACGAGAGAGAGAGTAGCGGATTGGATTGGTAGTCGGTCTTAGTGGAGGGGCTATTTTTTTTTTTTTTTTTTTCCTCTCCAAAAAAAAAAATTCAAGCAAAAGCCAGCCAAACGCAGTTCGAATCCGCCAAGAGGCTAAAACAACGCCATGGAGTGGTATTAGAGCCAATCAAGCAGATGCCCCTCCACTATCTTATCTCTTATCCTGCCAATCAGCTGTGCTCACATGCAAAGCTCCAGAAAAAAATCGGTTAATTCAGAGAAAGACGCGCGCGCAAGGCTGAAGCGACAGAGTTATCGCCGTCACCATCAGCAGCCATTCATTCGCTTCATTGATTGTTGGCGCATCTTCTGCTGCGGCTGTTGCAAGAAAAATGTCTTCAGAACCCGTCTTTGTCCTGCCGGGCGATCACATTGACCCTTCCCTCATCCCCTCACATCCCAAGAAGCCCGTCCGTCTAGGTCCTGGCCTGCGCCATGTCCCTCCGAGCGATCTTCTCCCAACGCTGGCAGGCCAGCTGGTGACAGACAGACAGAAGAATGCAATCCGAGTAGAGACATCCAACGGCAGAGTAAGCTTGCCACACACTACTTCCCGATAAGACGGCTCATTCCACGGCTTCAATTGGCTAACAACAGCTCTACGAACAGTACATCCCGCGAGTTGGCGAGCTCGTCATCGGCACCATCAACAAGTCTGCTTCAGAAGTCTACTTTGTCAGCCTCTCCGACTACACCGCTCCCGCTCTCCTCCCCCAGCTCTCATTCGAATCAGCCACCAAAAAGACGCGCCCCATCTTGGCGCCCGGGGCCTTGGTATACGCCCGCGTCACTCTGGCCAACAAGCACATGGACGCCGAGCTCGAGTGTGTCTCGGCCTCTACAGGCAAGGCAGATGGTCTCGGACCGCTGGTGGGAGGCATGCTATTCACAGTGTCAGTGGGCATGGCCCGCCTCCTGATGATGCCCAAGAAGGCGCAGCAGGGCAAGGTCGTGGTTCTGGATGAGCTTGCCGACGCCGGCCTTCAGTTTGAGACGGCGACTGGCAGAAACGGCCGGCTATGGGTGGACAGTGATAGCACCAAGACCATCATCGTGGTCGGCAGAGCCATACAAGAAACCGACCAAAAGTCCCTCGGCGCAGACGAGCAGAGGAAATTGGTAAAAAAGCTAATCAAGGAGCTGAGCTAAGGAATACCAGGGACAAAGGAGGAAAAAAGGAGAAAAAAAAAAGGAAATTAAAAAAAAAGAAAGAAAGAAAGAAAGAAAGAAACAAGAAAGAAAGAATATTGCAGCATATCAGCGGCTTCTTGGCTTATTTTATTGTTTTAAGGGGTTATCCGCTCATGTTATATATATATACCCATTGCGTACTGTTTGTCCCCTGCCTAAATAACATAAATATGATAAAAAGCAAGGAGAAAAAAAACCTCTCGCTTTGACCCGTTTCCAAAATGTTTGGTTTGTTTCTCTTCTCCCCCAGTATGATAAGCAAAGGGAGAGGGGGGAGTAGGGTTATTTGTATAATAAACAAAATACTAAAGTTGATTAAAAAAAAAAACGCCTCGCGAATCTCGCAAAATATCCAAGCGCTTGCTGAAGCTCACATAAATATCCCCTTTCCCTGGTCAGGTCCTCTACTCTGTGATAGGTGAGGAAATGGCCAATATCGCTAGAAACGAAAGACGAAGTAGAAGAAGAACATGTTACCAACCAAAAGGCATAGAGGAAGCGTTGCCAAGGTTTGTAACAATCGAATAGTGTAAAAGGGGAGGGGAAGGGTATCTTTTTTTTTTTTCCTATTAGAGGACGTCTCCATGGTTCGTTTACTCTCCCCCCGTCTCCTACTTTTTTTAAGGACGAGGGGAAGGCTTTGGTCATGACCCGTCTACATCCATGTCGACTTCAACAGGCTCTGGAAGTGATTGCTGCTCAATGTTGTGGATCTTGATCATGTGTCTCTTCCAGTTGTCTTTTCTGGGGAATGCTTTGCCACCTGCTCTAGAATAATCACAACCGGTGACAGAGCAGTGGAATTTCTTCTTCTTCTCGTGCCTGTCATTAATGTGTCTTTGAAGATGAGTCTTGGTACCAAAGCCCTTGCCACAGCCTGGGTATGGGCACTTGTGGTCTTTGCTATGATATCGCTGGTGATGTCTGAAACAAGAGAGTTAGTACCATCTACAACAAGAGGCCATAAAAGGCAGTAAAATATGGTCAAGGAACAGGTCAAAAAAAACATCTGGAGGTCTGAGCATACTTTAGCTTGTGTGGCTGGTCAAAGGTTTGGTTGCAGCCGGGCTCTTCACATCGGTAGACGCCGGTCCTGGGAGAGTGGCTGCCGGCTCCCGATTGTGGCGACGCACTATGGCGGAAATCAGAACTTCCCACGGACTGCGGAGAGGGAGTGTCCAGCTGAGTCGAGGGCGTGTTCTGGGATGAAACATCGGTAAAGGCAGGGCCGGGGAGTGGGGTGGACTGATCGGAGGGGTAGCTGGGATGCCGGCCGTCTGGAGCCGTCAAGCTGTGGTCGTGGGTCGGAGGAAGAGTGGCTGCATCTAGCATAACGACATCGCCACTATCGAGCTGCTGCTGGTTATTACTGCTGTTGTGGTTGATGGTTTTATCGTTGTTGGTGTTGTTGTTGATGTTGTTGTTGTAGTTGTTGTTGTAGTTGTTGTTGTTGCCGTTGTTGCTGCTGTTGTTATTAATAATAGTTGAGTCGGGGACAAACTCGGTACGACTTGTCGAACCAGGGGTTTGTACTGTAAATGTTGGCTGAGCTTGCGTTTCAGGGGGTGTCGGGGAGGGAGAGGGCATGGCCGTGTCATTGGCGGGGTCACTTGGCGACGGCTTATGGAAGGCCTCGTAGAGCTGATGCTCCGTCCTGTGCCATACCTCGGCTTCCGTGGAGGCGGGCATAATGTCCATGGGATTTACAGTTCCAGGAGCGGCGACAGGAGGCGAGGGAGACTTTCGGAACTGCTGGTATGACGACAAGTGAGGCGACTCTGGGGGCGTCGTTTTGGAAGCCCCTTCAGCCGCATTGCTCACGGGAGGGCTGACCGGTCCCAGGCTTGGCTCGGCTTCAGCTTCCGTTCCGACACCAGGCTGGTGGGAAGGAGAAGAGGCGCGGGAGAGGGGTAGAGACGCAGCAGAGAGGCTAACGGGCGATTCAACCCGGTCACCGGCGGTGATGTTGGTCTGCAGCGGAATTGCTCCGTCAGCTGGCAGCTCGGTGATGGTTGCTTGTGAAAATGCAGAATCCAGCGTTGCGTCCCTGCCGCTCTTGCGGCGGAACATTTGCTTCATGTTGTAGCGAAATGAGCTGGAACGAGAAGAGGAAGGCTGGATGGGTGAATCGAGCGGAGGGTCAGGCTGTGTGACCATGCCAAAGGCCTCGGATGGGATATCAGGGCTGTAGTAGTCGGCGCTGGTGCCCTTGAGCACGCCGGGCTGGTGATCGGCCGATATCCGCGGTGCAAACTCGCCATCATCCAGTCCCAGCGGCAGAAATGGCTCGGCCTTGACTCTGTACTCTGCACCAAGGGCATTGTCGGCGAAGCCAGGGTCGCCGGGCTGCAGATATGCCGCATTGAGAGGGAGAGGATATCCATTGTGGTCGGCGGCAGCTCTCCAGTCGTTGTCGGTGCTTCCTCCGCGCGTCAACTCCCCCTTGTGCTTGTACGAGTCGCTCGACGAGAGGCGCTTGGGGGGGCTGCTTGCGCCGTTGGAAGCGTTGCTAGCAGCAGCAGCAATGGCCGCCTCGGCATCGAACGCTGCGTGCGACGTGCCTCTGCCTCTGTGGCGGCGCTTGAGGTAGACCAGACACGGGTACAGGCAGATGGCCAGCAGGGCAACGGCAACGACGACGCCGACGGTGATGCCTGCGATTGCGCCGCCGCCCAGGTGTCGCTTCTGGACATTCAGCCTGGCGTGGATGCCCCTGGACTGCTGGTGATGCACATGCCCACTGCCGTTGGCGTTTGCGTTGCCGTTTCCAATCGCTGCACTCCCAGTCGCATCCACACCCATCGTCCCAATCGCCAGCCGGCGCAGCGTCTCCAAGCTCCTCGCCAAGCCATGGCTCGCTGCAGCGCCCGCGGCCCGTACTTGGTTGCCGGTTGATGCCGAGTCGGTTGATGCAGCGTTCGCGGTGAAGGAGCCGGACAAGGCCATGGCCTCGTCGCTGCCCGAGAGTCGCATCGATCGAAGGCTCTTTGGATCTCGACGTAGAGTGGGAGGCCGCCCACGGCCCGGAAAAAAGAGACGGGTGTCTCTCCTGCGTGCAGGGGTTCGTAGGTGGCAGCGGTTCCTTTGTCCGAGCGGCCGTCGTTCTATCTCATGATGATGGAGGAGGAGACAAGAGAGGCTGCGAGATGGTTAACACTAGCAGATGAGTGAGAGGACAGGGTAATGCAAGGCAAGAATGGAAGTCGGCAGAGCGCTGAGGCTTTGTAGTCTACAGTGGTCAGCAGGGCCCTTCCTTCGCTCTCTCTCGCCAAAACAGCTTGCCACGGGCCGGTGGACACAGGGCTGAGCAGTCTGGAAAGCGGTGCGGCAGCGCTTGGGACGGCGCAAGTACGCGCAGTCGGGCGCATTCCCACCGGCCAGTAGCCGTAAACGGTCATGGTTGACGGCCTGACGGGTGCATGTACGCGGTACACGAAGCACTGCCCACTGCTACTATGTACCCATTAGTAGTACTAGACTTGGTGAATCCGGCATCTACGCGAGTGCCTACGAAGCTCCCGCAGCCCACCATCCATCAACCACCCCAGAAACCCCAACCAGGGGGCGATTTCACAGCGTGTCCAGCGGAGAAGAGGCAATTGACGCAGAGATGGAATCAATTGGCCCAGCCGCAACCTCATCTCAGAGAAGCGTTTTCCATCTGCGTATGTACAAGTCGATCGTCGCGTGCTGTCAAGGTCAGATTGGGCTAGTGGTCAGAACTTGCACTCCCTAGCTCGACGCTACTCCCGCTCTGCCGATGCGTGGTGCGTGCGAATTTCGCTGCTGGCCTGGTCTGACGGGTGCCGACGAGCCTGTGTCGGCGCTTGTTGCAACACCTGGTGCGGCCAACAGCGAAGCCCGGGGTCGAAGCTGCAGCGCTTCAAACACAACACGCACCCACCCAAGCAAGCAGGGCGCACAAGCAGGGCGCACAAGACAAGTAAGTGCTGGCACATGTGTGAATGTGGATGTGAATGTGAATGTGAATGTGAATGTCCAGCTCGGCTTCTATTTTCTGCCGTCTCATTCAAGCCCGCCCGTCAGTCCCGGCAAACAACTGATTCGCCGCCATCAACAGAATCCTTCCGCGGTCCGACGCATGGATCAAACGTCCTAGGCCTGGGCAATTGTACCGACAACTGAGCCGCTTGAATCCAACTAGTAGAGGGAGATTCACGGTAGCAAAGTTGTATTTCGTACGTAATTGAGCATATTGTGTCGTGCACGATATCTCTCATACAACTCAACTATAGCACCCACCTAACGGGTTAGTTATATCAGCGCTGTAGCAGCTTCCAGTACATACAGGTACCAGTGCCTAGGTTCAATACCTCATGAGTTAGTAGCTTCCACTGTAATGCCTAACACTGGACTCTGGACTCTGTATCAGTACCTTACCTCTAGGAGTAATAGCGCTCCAGCAGCAGAGGTTGCACTACTACTGCAACCAAATAAGCCCTGCCATTTCTGCCAAGCCGGATCATGCAGCCCGCCAGCAGCTTCGGCCCCCATCTTGTGTTGGCTCTTCACATCTACAGACCTCGGATCGACTCCGTACACAGACAGATACAGCGGCGATGCTTGTAATTCTCATCATTACCACGTATGCCGGAGCGAAAACAAGACCACGGGAACTAAACTGTCAGCCAGTCCATCGCTTTTCAGCGCAACATGCCAATAAAGCAAGTTTTTAGACCACATGCCGGCAGGATTTTGACACGCACTGGAGCTTCTTCTCACACGTGGCTGGGCTCCACCGCAAGAGCTTGGTTCACGGAGCGGAGTCCGAATCGCCGTTTTTGCTTTCTTCATGCAGCAAAGATGGAGACAGGAGCGAATACTCGTATGTACTACTGTAACTACTGCTAGTGGATGGCTAATATGGGGTGCAGTGGATGTATAAGTGGAAAAGAAAGAAATATATAAATAAGGAAATACGGGGTGTTTTGACATCTTTACATGCTGACAGACTGCCAACCAGCTACTCGCACATGCGAAACGAACAGCAGTTCCAAAACAATTGAACATTCAGATCAGAGAAAATAAACATCAAGATAAACATCAACAATGGTGGCTGTACATAGGTAGTACGGGGCGCTATGCTGTAGAATCGTCTCTTTATTCCCGTAGAGGACTGTACAGTTGCATCAACGGGCACAGCCAACCCGCCGGTGGAGAGCGTCAAAACGGTTATAACGGACCATGCCCGTGCGACAAAAGAGGCTGGCTCGAATATTGTGTCTCAATCCGGTGCGCGGGCCATGGATCAGCCCGCAAGTCCAGAGTCCAGGCCCGAATCCCCCTTCGCCATTCACAAACAAAGGAGGACGCGGCGCTCTCTTCGTATACAATCATAATTGCACCCGCAAGATCCCCGTAATTCAGGAGAATATTAGCATTCATTATACCTACTCCGTCCTAGCAGTTCGCTTATCTGCTCCACTGGGGACACGACAGAAGGTAACAACTCTTCTGTAGCGGAAAGAAGACGAGAAGCGCCGCGGTGCGAAACACGCCAAAAAGAGGCTGTGAAGCAAAGATTGCGATTGCGCGAGGCCTCTAATTTTTTTTTGCCCATACCTCCTAATCACACTGCATGCAGGCAGCCATTACGGTCAAGAACGTGCATAGAAACAATACTCTCCTTTAATACGTCTACACCTTAAATGATCTCGTATGATACAGCTAAACAGCTTGTTGGTGCCTCCATTGCCCACCCCTTAACCCAATTGGCTTTATTCACAGTCCTCCAACTCCGTTTATACAATGGAAATTCCCTTTTTCCTTTCTGCTTTTGTAAATACAGTCCATAACACTCCTAGTTCTCTAGTATTCCATAGACTCATTCATCATCTGTAATCATAATTTCCATGCAGTCGACTGTCATAATCTCGCTCCCCGTTCATCATCATCTCAACTCTCCCTTTTCTCTCTCTCTCTCTCTCTCTCACACACACACACACAAAACACACACATACACACATTCTAGTAATAGTAGTAGGATACCATACTACTTCCATCCGTCATCGCAGATAATATAGACGCCTGTGCTTATGCGCATCGCCCCAAAGCTGCGTTGTGAACTTTGTACGCTGGCATCCCTTGGCCTGCCGATAATTCATGCGGACATGCATGATAATAACCTCCGCTTGCCTGGCACGGGTAATGGCCACATTGAGTCTTTGGGGGTCGTCCATGAATCCCACAGATGATGTCCGTACCATGTCAAGAAATACAACATCTGCTTGATTTCCTTGTGCCTTGTCGACCGTCAACACTTGAACACGACCCTGCCACTCGGGAAGCCACAGCTTTATTTCTCCCAAGTATTGGCGATAAGCAGTGCTGTATGGTGTTTGGATCATGATTGTTCCAGGCTCTCCGGAGAGACTCTGAAACTCAGCATCATCTAGCAGGCACTTCACCTGCTCAACTACCCAGGCATGCTGCATGGGATTCCAAAAGCTGTTACGGTGAATCTCTTCAGAGCTCTCTGCAAAGCTCACCACCAACCGGTTCTCTTCCATGTTCCGGCATCCCGAGATCTTCTCCAAATATTTCTTCAGATGCATGGTACTCGGCGGATACCGCTTCTCTTTCTCGTGTCCCGAGCTCATCTCGCCGTCATAAAACATTTCCGATGGAAGGCGATGCAGATTGCCGTATGCCCGATTATTGACTAGCAGCTTCTGGTCCAGGGCACTTGCGGCCGCCGCCCGTGCCATCGTACTGAGTCGCAGCTGTTCGGCATATGGGTTGAATTTCAGTCCCTTCTCCAGAGCCTTTCTCTCGCTGATACAGCTGTCGACAAAGGGACGCGTCTGCTTCACGTCGCCAGTGAAGATCCAGGCCACGGGGTCAAAATAAGCCAACGGTATGAGAGTCGTTAATTCTCGCGCATGCGGTGCCTCATCAACAAAGACAATCTCAGGGTGAAAATATTTAGCGAAACTACCAGAAGCCGCTACAGGGGTTGTGGCAACAAAATCGGCCGCAGCCAAAACCTGGCGATACAATCTGGTAACGGAGCCACGCAGCGACCTCCAGTCTTCGCTGTCTAGCACGTCGCCTTCGTCAATGCGGCCAAGGAAATTTGTTAAGCCTGGGTAACTGTCATGCTTATGTTTTTCATAATATTCCCAAGCGGCCTCGTCGAGGTTGGGAGCACGCCTAGGATCCCTCTCCAATTTGGCGTGGTGACTAAAGCCGACTGTGGTCAAGAAGCTCTTAGTGAAGTCGGTAGTAGCATCGTCATCGGCAAGCCTGCTTGTCTTGCCCTGGCTGCCAGTTTGATTCAATCTCTCGGAATGGCGCATCTCATATGGCCAACCGTGCATTCGTATTATTCGAATATCGAGACCTGCTGCCTTGCAAAGGCAATGATATCTGTCAGCAGCATCCGAGACGGTCTGGTTGATATCAACAAGAAAGAGAATTGGATGGCGGACTCGCTTCTTAGCTGGCGAGTGATGTGACTGGATAAGCCCCGAAATGACCATGTTCCACTCCGTCTTACCGGCTCCAGGGCATCCGTTGACAAAGTAAATGCCATTCTTGATGTGACCAAGTCCGGCGTAGGCAGCTACGTGATCCTGGTTGAATTTGGCATATTTCTCCAAGAAAACTGGAGAGATTTGGTAGGCAGTTTTGGTCGGGTTCGCAAGCGGGGGGTATTTGCTCAGGAGGTTCGATATCTCGAGGTCTGCTGTGCAAAACTGCTGGATCATGCCGAAGGCAAGCCTGGCTTTGTAACTAGGTCCGCTTTGATCTTTGTATCGTTTTGGAGTGATGAAAGCATAGAGGGCTTCGAGCTCAGCTTCAAACGTCTGACTGGTGATCTCCCAACGAATGGAAATGTTTTTCTGGCTGGTCTCATCTAGCGTGATGCCGGAGAAGTCCCCCACATCATCAGCAACTTTGAGATGTGACATCAAGTCTAGCTGAACTTGTTCGCCGTCTTCGGTGGTCTGGCAGCGTGGAACATCTACCTTGAAAGCAGCAAGCTTTTGGATCGCCTTTCCCTCGCATTCAGTGACATCTTCATAAGGGTTTGGGACTCGGGTCGCGGGAAGGTTGTAGAGGGTATAGATACCCTGCGGCAACACGATGCTTGCGTTGATGTCAATATGGAATCTATCTGCCACAGTAGGGAATGCCATGTTTGTCGACGAAGGCGGGCTCTTGGCCAACACCAACCAGGATGTCGAAAATGAAGTCTGGCATCCGGGAATGGGGGCGACTATCCACGCCGAGTAGCTTTCGCCACGATCGTTGAGCTTCTTTAATCGGGATATTTCATTGTGCATCTCAATTAGAGTGCCTCTCTCTAGCCGATTGGCGAATTCGTCTTGGGAATGGAACTTGACAAGGGGTATTTCCATCTGCTGCCCGCTCTGGGATTTGCCATTAGTATCATCCATTGCTAAGTTAGGTAGTCAACCATGTTTGGAGAAGGCGGGCTCACCTTCACAGGGCCTACCACGGCTTCGCTTGGAGTTTTGACGACCATATTGAAGAGGGGCCACGACAAGCAGTGGCAAATGGCTGATCTGAACCAAATCAGCAACGAAGGAGCAGGCGAAGGAGTGAATCCTGCCGAAGAAACACCACAAAGGTCAGATCAAAGATAGGCTACAAGAAGTTCAAGATATCGGGCGCAACGACCGTGTAATTCTTTGCCAGGTGCTGGATCTATTTCACGTGTCAGAGAATATGTAAACGCTGCGCCTGCAGGAGCACAAGAGAGGGCCGAAGAAAGAAGTTGAGAGTACTTCAAACAAAAGAGATATGCGGGAAAAGTAGGGTGATGTCGAACACTATGCGCTGCTGCTGGAGATGATACATGAACAAGTCAAAACAAAAGAAAAAGGAATGAAGATTGTTGATCAATTCAAGACTCTTGCAAAGTGGGAAAATGAAGGCGTTACAGAAGGAAGAAGGTAGAAGGTCGAGAAAGAAGGACAGAGAAGGAGGCCCAGCGAAGAGAAAGATGGCAGATGTAGCTGCTCACCGTGCTTTCTGTCAGCTGATTTTCTCGCTCGAAAATAGACACCAGATGGATAGTAAGCATCAGTACCAGTAGGTAGGAGGTAGAAATGTGAAAAAAAAAAAAAAAAAAAAAAAAAAATGAACGAATGGACACGAGATAGGAAAACGGGTGGCCGCCCAGACGGCATGCGTGATTCAGAGTTGAAGCTTGGGGGCGGTCAGTTACGTTGCAGCCCCAGGCATCTGTCCGAGTAATTCTGCCAACCGCTGGAGCCAGTAAATTCGATAACCAGTACCTACTAGGTACTTCGTAGATAGCGATAGGAAGGTTGATAAAGCCAGATACTGCATTAAACTCGGTACAAATCGAATATCTGAGGCTGATGGTGAGGATACTTTATGTAAATACCAACATATACAAATATATAAGGCGAGAAGAAGTTGCACCCACGACAATCATCAGTATTAGTTGGTAATTTTTGATAAATTGCAGTGCATATGGATACAATTATAATCACTTTATATTTATCCTGCAGCAGAAGAGCCTGACCACCCACCCTTCTCTACAACATATATGGTATTGTACAGTTTTCTCCAATCCAACAAAACTTTTGGGCTCTGCCATCATTAACCCACCTCCCGGTTTTCTTCCCCTGAAGTTTCCATCGTCAATGTAAAAGATGTATCAAGCAGGTCTCATGCATCACCCTGACTTCAAGGTAAATGGTGCATAGCACAAATACCATACCCGTGTAGAAATTAAATGATCAAAAGTATATAGCTAGTGACTAAGCTCAGTATTATTCCAGGCCAAGAAAGAAACAAATAGACGCAAATATAGCCGAGAGAATATCTCCAGCTCATGTGAGATCGATGACGCAACTGTCTCTTCGGTGAATATATCGAGGTTGATCGGGCAGGTTGACAATTTCCATGACATCTTCATCCATCTCGGGAGACGAATATGCTACCGATGACGTTTGCCATCGGAAAGAATCGTCAGATTCATCGTTGTCAGAGTCGTCAACAATCATCACACTATCAGCCACCGGCTGGTACCGCGTCATTCCGTCCTGCTTCAGTAGCCACTCCTCTAGATGCTTATACAGCATCTGGACTGTATTGGAGGGAAACGCATTGCCAATCTGCCTCCTAATGCATGTTTTCGTCCCCAAGAATTTATGATATTTCGGAAATCCCTGAATGCAGGCATACTCGCGAATTGTAAAGTCTCTTGTTCCGTCAGGGTAGTATACGTCGTTCCCCCCGGTTGTGATTGTGCCTGCTAGACCGTCTGCGTCAAGCGGCGGCCGGCGCGGCTGAAAATACTTCACATTATCGAGGTTATGCAAATCGTCGCCGACCCGGATAGAACTAATCGCTTTTCGAATGGTTGTGTAAGGCTTCAGGCCGCCAACTCCGTCCTCGGAGTGCGTAGCGTCAGGAAAAGGGGGCAGCTTCTCTCCTGGGGCAGCTGCAAGAATGATTAAACGCTTCCGATCTTGAGCCAAGCCCCAGTTACAAAGCCGAACTACTTTCCATCTCACGGAATATCCATGTTGGGTGTAGCATCCAATCAAGGCTCTCAGATACTGGCGGTGACGTTCATGAGTTATTCCAAACGTTTGTTCGAGAGTAACGAGTCGAGGCCGCAGCTTGTCAATTAGCTGAAGGCTTCCAAACAGGGCAAAAATATTCGCGTCGTCGTGTACAGACTGGTGCGTGTGAGCCGGTGAAAAGTATTGGCAAGGCGGAGACAGGTGCAGTACATCCGCTCGCATCAGCCTATCTTTCGTGGCCAGGATGAAATCGTCAATGGGCATTCGAAACAGCTCCGTATCGCGAAAGTTTGTCTGATATGTCTCCTAGACATCAGCCCACTTATCCACGGCATATTGGACCTTGAATCCAGCGCTCTGAGCGCCGCGAGATACTCCCCCTGCCCCAGAGAAGGAATCAAAAAGGGTATACTTCTGTCCTATCCTTCTACTTTGTACGTTAGGGTTTGTGCCGGTGCATAAAGGCTGGCTTTCCAGGTCAATGATTTTTGTTGCATTCTGTGGCCACGATCCTCCCTTGATACGTCCACCGCGCCATCGGTTGCAAAGAGTCTCGTCGGACACGCGATACTTGGGCGTTGGTACTTCGTCTAGCTGGACGCGCTCAAGAACTTCTTCTTCTGGTCTTGTGGCTCGACTTTGGCTATTCATAGTGAAGTATATCGTAAACTTCCATCGGCATACAAGGCTGCCATTTAGCTCAGCTCGCCGCTGCTGCAGATCTCCGCTGAGAGCAAGGCTTCCAGTGCAGCAGTGCTCTGGGTATATCGTGTTGGTGAAGATGACGTCTCTTCTTTTGACAATCGAGGGAGAAGGTACACTGACAGGGATTGCTGATAGCTCTTTTCCATCATTTTGCCTCCAAACGTGGCGTATCATGCATATCTCGTTGACCTTTCTTTGCAGTTTTCCTTGTAGCTTCCTGGTCCGCACAAAGGGGACACCGCGAATATTGCAGTCGCCATTTCGACCGCGAGCAATGATCTGGATTCGGACAAAATCGATCTCGTAGGCTCCGAGCTGAACATCTCGAACCTCTATAAAATCCCCACAAGCCAATGTAGTACCCGATGAAGGTTCGCGATACCTCTCTAGGGGGAGTTCGCCTTCGCGAAGCAGACTATAGGCGCCAATTTCCAGATCGTGTCCAGTGAGGTCAATGACTTTTTCATCGAACAATTCCGCTGGTTCCCCTACCTCTAGTTCTTCTTCATCATCATCGCTTTCTCGACCAAGTGTGACTGAAGACGACGCTCTTGACCTGCCTCGTGCAGCCGCAGTACGCGATGTGAGAAATTGCACTTCGTCATCTTTTAGAGAGTCGATTATGGTCAACCAAGACGTCATTTTAGAAGAGAAGGAAGAACTGCAATTAATTCAAAGAAATAAGAAACACAAAAATAATAACCTGAAAGGGGGCGAGACGAAGCAAAGAGAGGCTGTTTATCAGCTCAAGGTTAGATATAGGTACAGCGACGAGGGCGAGAGGCAAGCTCATGGTGAGAGAGAAAGAGAATCAGAAAATACCGAGAAGATTTTCTCGTCGTCATTGCCTAAAAGGAAAAAAATCTGATCATCCGAAAATGTGAACTCAGGTTGAAGAGAGCCCGGAGTGATGTGACCAGTAAGTGAGCTCCCATCAAGAGTTGGCTGCACGCAGTAATAGGCAGCAAACAAACACCTGGCTTAGGGGGCTTTGGGCGCTACACAGCAGCTGGCGCCCTGCAGACAGCCTTGGGAGGTGCCTAATCTTCAGGAGATAACGATTATGCACCATACAAAATCTGCCTATACCAGATAGCTAATGTAGACCAATTTGTAGATATAACCCTGCCAGCAAAAATAGTCCATATAGAATCTATTTTTATTACGCAGCCATCGAGTATAACAGCAAACAAGGAGCCAAGTGCGTGCTTACAGGGTAGCTGCCAGAGAGCTCGCGGAAACTTAAGAGGATGCAAACAGCACTCTTGCTCGGGTGTGGATGAGAAAAAACATTGACTATGCTTACTTGTTCCTGCGGTACGGCATAGATTAGTAGACAAGGCACTGAGGTCCATAGATGCCAAAGCTTCGTTAGATTGTTGTCGCTATATATTGCGATGAACGATTGCAATACCAGTGATAGATGTTTGCGTTTGCACCTTGGAAATTACTTTTGGCGGCGCGATTGCTACTGCAGATGCAGTCGGTCTTCAGCGCCTCCAGTGACCCTCGGTGGCGCCTGTGGTCGCTAACCGATCTGATGCACAGGCCTCTTCTTCGCCCATTTAAACCCTGGCCTGCGCATGCTGGCCCTCTTCACGCGTTCGACACCCGCCACCGCGCTCCGTACCTTACATGCGACTACAGGCGCTCTTTAGATAACGATAACACACCTGCTGATAGTGCGACGCCTCTGTTTCCCTCCACATCAGGCTCTGCATATCCGCCTTTGCGTAGCCAAATATACAAAAAGGCTATTGGGCGTGTTCTCTTCTGAGGTCCCAAGCGGTGTTTTGCAGGCACGTATAAGCTCATGTATATAGGTACAGTACTTGCTCCTTGGCCCCGAGAAACATTGGTCTAATAAGACGCATCACACTGGGCGTGTGCATAATATACTGCCGCGCTTGTACCCTTTCCCCACAATATCTTTTGTCCTTAGTTCGCGATCTCTCTCTTGCCTTTGCACTTCACATCACTCTCTTCTTGTGCGCCTTTCTTTTTCCCATTGCGTCTTTCTCCGCCTTTTCTTTCAAGTGTCGCATTCTTTCTTCTCCTTCTCTCTGTGCATATCACCGCTCTTCCATATCCCGCCGGCCCTTGCTGACCTCTCGTGCTTCTACGTCTGGCAGAAAAAATCCCGTGCTCACCTTGGCAGCATTTCGCTTCTCCCCGTTGGATGAGACTTCTAGCGATGGGCTTCTGCCTAGCTAGGTAGCTCTGATATACCATGGCAGACATCAACGAGGTGCTGGGGAAATGGTACGAAGAATTCCAGCAAATCCCCGCAGAGGTCCATCTCCTCTGCCCGCGCATCAGTGATGAAGACGACGAGAACTACAAGAACCTTGATGATCCCGACTCCCGGATTTCGACCGAAGAGAAGAATTCCCGGATCCAAAAGAGCAAGGAGCGCATCGAGATCACCTATTGGAACAGTCTGATCTTTGGCTTCGACAAAGAGGAAGCTGGTAAATGGCTGCAAGATTTCACTTTGCGGCTTGAGAACTGTCTCAAGTACTGCCCCGAATGTGTCCTCAATTGGCATATGAAGCGCAAGCACCATCTGCAGATGTTTTCAGAGTAATGATTTCCCGTCACATTCTCAACAAAGGTAGCCCACTTGCTAACATCCTTTGATCCAGGCGATGGAACGAAGATGCCGTTGCACAAATCCGAGACTTACTTACCAACCTCGACGTGAACCGAATCGGTCAAAACCTGACCTGGGCGAAACAATTTATCGAGAAGATTGAAGTATCAGGCACGGTATTCAAAAAGTCACAATTCGGCGAACATCTCACCGAAGTTCACATTGCCGTCTACGAGGCCCTATGCTGCGTGCCATATTTGGCAAACACAGAGCAACGAGCCGTATTCCACTACGTTTTCATGCGCTTGCAGGGCAAGAGCTACCTCAAGCTCGGAACTAAGGATCCGCTGCCTGGAATGACTTTCTTCTTGTTTGACCAGAAGAATGATGACCGCCGTAGGTGGGCGGCAGAAAACTGGAAAAACATTGAAAGCGCTGGCATGACGGAAGAACAGTTCGATTGGGCCGTGAATGATGGTCTGATCAGCTCTGTGGACTATATCAGTAAATGGGATCCATCCCAGGCTAGTGGCGATATCTATCTCGAGATTGAGCGCTTCTGGCATGGTTTTGAGACTATCCTCAGGACGCTCAACAATGAGATTATTCTGAGCCGTCTCCGCAGCCTGGAAGCTCCGTCGGGGAACTTCAACATCTACGACTTGCTATTTCGACACATTCAATTCTGCCGGTCCGAAGGTGTGCTGGTCGTCACTATCAAAGTTCTTAGTGGCTTGTTGAAGAAATCACCGAAAGCGTTTTGGGACGTCGTTGGCGACGCTCGGCCCAATGTCATTGCAGATCTGGTCTTTGGCAGCCCCGTCTACAAGACTCTTCTGCGGCAATCCCTCGAAGACTGCTGGTCTGTTGTAGATTCTGGGACCCAATTCACACCGTTTCCTACTTCTTGGATCCAGCCTTGGCTCCAGTCCCTCGGCCGCGACCGCAGATACGATGCTTGCGAGGTCTTGATGCACACTCTCTTCGAAATTTTGGCAAAGGACTCTAGCATCGGCGAACCTGGCCAAGCTGCTTGTGTCCGCGCCGGCTTTGACGCGCTGACTTTTACCATGAAATCGTTTCTTGACCCAGAGACCCAAATTGCATCTGGGAGCACTCATCTCTACGCCAGTGCTGCTTCGAGCCTTGTTGTTAAGCACCTCAGCCTCATACTATCAAACATGAAAGCATCTGGACGAAATGGAGAGATTGAAGGCTGGACTACGTTTAAAGTAGCCGATGCCGCCAGGGAAATGATGAGTGCCGCCATGAAGCTGGATATGAAGCTCCTCTCCGAAGAGTATCATGCCGTACATGCTAACAAACCGCTGCAAACGGCCATCATCAGAGATTCCAAGGCATTCTGGGAAGGCGCCTTGGAGATGTTTGATACATCATCCGGCCAAGTTGCCGTCGCAAAGGATATTTTTGCATCGCTGGCACCGCTTGTGCCTGTGGAGCAAATCAGACCGCGCAAGACTGATAATAAACTGGATGCGTCTGGCCAAACGTTTAACAAGGCTCTTGGTGATACGGCAGATGTACTTGCTAGGATCTTCGGCCGGATCTCCGAGCTTGATGTTACTGACTTGAACGAGTTGTATACCGATCGAGTACCTTTCCAGGTCACCACTGCCTTGTCTGTGCATGAAAACTCAGATCTTGCAGAGGCCTCCGCCGAAGTTTTAAAGAGCTGGACTGGGGAGCTCTCCCGAAGCGGTGCCCTAGAGCAGATGACACAGCATCATCCAGACCAGACGCTTGCCTCCATTGTCTGGTCTTTGGAGCGCGTCCTTCGACCTCCCTATCCATGGGGCCCAATCAAACCACTCCTGAATATGAGCAGAGATGTTCTGAGAGGTCTCGCAGATCCGTCGTCGGGAGTGCTCCGTGTCAGGACTCTGGACCCCAAGTCGGCCGCCACTGTTCTGCGGTGGTGGAATGAGCAGTGGCGATTTGTCTCCAAGGCATGTCTCAATATTGAAGCATGGTCTTTTTACATCCCCAACAGCATCATGACCGAGTTCTGCCGAGAAATCATGGAGCTTGCTGAAGCTCTCATTGCTGAGGATGGTTTGCTTACCTCCGCGACGGCGCTTGGCCGAAGCGAAAAGGACATGATGGCCAGGATTCTGGCCCCGGCAAAGGACAACTTTCGCGGAATGGAAAACATGATTAGACTCAAGGATCGGTGGCTCGTTGACGTTACCGTTCGCGTTCTTTGTAAGATCCTCAAACGACTCCAGGAAAATGCTCTCGAAATCAACTCAGCCTCGCGGAAGCTCATTACTGATGCTTGTCTGCCAACGGCGACCCCAGGAAAATACGTGCGATCCACAAACTTGACCGATCAACAGCGTGCAGAGCTTCTCCAAGCGCTGGGCCAAACGGATGAAGAGATCCAGGCCTATCAGCAAGAGATGAGTGCTCAGCAGCGTCAAGAGCGTGCGCTAACTGACAAGGCTAAGAAGCAAAGCAAGCTTGACGCCTGGTCAAAATCCGCACCTGCGACTGCTTCTGCGACTACTACGGCTACGTCCAGGGCTGCTTGGTCTAACCGAGATGATGTGTTGGAGCTGAGCAAATCAGTCGATAGCCCGCTCCTTAAACAGATCGAAGCCCGGCAGGCTAGGGCCAAGGCGGCGGCCAAGGTTCCTGACCAAAAGGCAATCTCAGCACTAAAGGAGAGCAGACAGAGGGAGAAGCTTGAAAAGGCTAGGCGAGATGCGGAGGCTATTGCGCGAGCCCGGGCCCTTCGTGGGGAGTTTGTCAAAGGCGAAGGCTCTGGCCTGCAGGGCCTTGGAATCACTGGCAAAGATCATTCACGAAGCGAAATCATGGTCAACAGCTCTGATGAAGAGTCCGATGCTGGTAGTGACGATTCGGATGCTGACAATCAGCTGGCTGCCTTGAGCACTGGAGGCGCAAAATCCCTGACCGATGCTGAAAAGCGTCGTCAACAGGCTCTGCGGGACAAGCTACGGCAGCCCGTCAAGAAGGTCAGGCAGCAGCGCTCCGTTAAAGAGATGAGAGCTCGGCTGATACCTCCCATGGATCGGCTTCATAATACTGTTCTCGCGTGGGATATTTTCCACGCTGGGAACGACCCCCCTAATGGACCAAAAGCCTCGGAAGTTGCAACCAAATACTCCGATCCGCGGTCGTACCAGGAAACTTTCTTCCCCCTGCTGGCGTCTGAAGCCTGGCGTTCATTTGTCACCTCCAAAGACGAGGTAACTGCGCAGCCGTTTGGCATGAAAATTGCTAGCCGCGCAAGTGTGGACAGCTATCTTGAAGTGACCTTTACAATGCCTATCCTCCAGTATCGGGAACGTGGTGTCTTCGAAGGCGACATACTGCTTGTCTCTGAGGCGGAGACTCCTCTTGTATTTGAGTCGGCCAAGCACTGTCTAGCCCGTGTCCATCGTATTACTTACAAAAAGGACACCGTTGAGGTAACATATCGCGTAGCGTCACGTAGTAACCCTCTCTCCCCCATCCTGACTCCTGGTGCCACTGTGCATGGCGTAAAAATCACAAACATGGCGACCATAGAAAGAGAGTATGCCGCCCTGGAGAGTTTGCAATATTATGATCTTATGGATGAGATCCTAAAGGCAGAACCATCGCCGATCCTTCGCTACGGAGAAGAGCGCGTATCCAACTACATGGGAAACTGGGCATTGAATCAGGGACAAGCCCTCGCCGTACTTGGCGCACAAGAAAATGATGGTTTCACTTTGATCCAGGGGTAAGAGTATAACGACTTTTTTTTTTTTTTGGGCTGTTTGCTTTTCCCTCCTCTATTTCTAGCATGCATGCGCTAACTGCCTTCTCTTCTTATATTATAGTCCCCCCGGTACGGGAAAAACCAAGACCATCGTAGCCATGGTTGGTGCGTTACTGTCTGAACAGCTCGCACAAGCTCCTGCTGCCGCAGTCGGGGTCCCTCTTGGCGTTCCCATGAGGCCCGGTGGTGCTCCCGGAGGCAGTCAAGCCCGACCCAAGAAACTACTTGTTTGCGCTCCGAGTAACGCCGCTGTAGATGAGTTGGTGCTTCGATTGAAGAGCGGTATCAAGACGACTAGTGGCAAAAGTAGAAATATCAACGTTCTTCGTTTGGGAAGAAGCGAGGCCATCAATGCCGCAGTCAAAGATGTCACACTCGATGAGCTGGTCAAGACTCGTCTTGAAGGTGATACGACCAAAGATAAAGCAAAGGCGGACAGAGACAAGCTTCACGAGGAGGCCGCTGAGTTGAAAGAACAGCTCGCGCAGCTCAGGCCACGACTGGAGGAGTCTCGCAACAACGACGATCGAACATTGCACAATTCTCTGTCTAGACAGTTTGATGAGCTGAAACGAAAGCAGATGCAAATCGGAAAACAGATTGATGCCAACAAGGACAGTGGCAACTCTATAGCTCGTGAGATGGAGCTGCGTCGCCGGCAGATCCAGCAAGAGATTCTCAACTCTGCTCACGTTCTCTGTGCTACTCTCAGCGGAAGCGGGCACGAGATGTTCCGCAACCTTGATGTCGAGTTTGAGACGGTCATCATCGACGAGGCAGCGCAGTGCGTGGAGCTGAGCGCCTTGATTCCACTAAAGTACGGATGCTGCAAATGCATTCTGGTTGGTGATCCCAAGCAATTGCCACCTACAGTCTTGTCGCAGTCTGCGGCTCGTTTTGGCTACGACCAGAGTTTGTTTGTGCGGATGCAGCAGAACCATCCAAAGTCTGTTCATTTGCTCGACATGCAATACCGAATGCACCCCGAGATCAGCAACTTTCCTAGCAGAGAGTTCTACGAGTCTCAGCTCCATGACGGCCAAGACATGCTGCAGCTTCGCCAGGCTCCATGGCATAAAGACGCTCTGTTTGCGCCATACCGATTCTTCGACGTTGAGGGTGTGCAAGAAAAGGGCCGAAAGGGCCAATCTCTTGTCAATACAAGAGAGCTCGAAGTGGCTCTGCAAATGTACGAACGGTTCAGCAGAGACTACAACGACTGCGACCTGACAAGAAAGATTGGCATCATTACTCCTTATAAGGCGCAACTCTACGAGCTGCGATCTCGGTTCCAGGCTCGCTACGGCGAGAGCATTACGGATATCATTGAGTTCAATACCACAGACGCTTTCCAAGGACGAGAATGCGAAATTATTATTTTCTCCTGTGTCCGAGCTAGTTCCACGGGCGGTATTGGTTTCATGACGGATATCCGCCGTATGAATGTCGGTTTGACGCGAGCCAAATCGTCGCTGTGGATCCTGGGTGATTCACGAGCTCTCGTTCAGGGAGAGTTCTGGCGCAAATTGATCGAAGACGCACAAGAACGAGACCGCTATACAAAGGGTGATATTCTCTCCATGTTCCGCCGCCCACTGGAAAAGGCGAAGGCGGACGCATACGTGTCGTCATCTGGCCGAAGCTCCGCTGCTCCAAGCCTGGCTAACTCTCCCCGACCTCTACCTCAGCAGATGGATATTGCCATGAGAGATGCGACCCCCAGTGCCGGTAGCAACAATGGAATCTCACATGTGACAGCACCAACTAGCATAAATACTGTCGTCCCGCGCTCGAGTGGACCGCCAGTCATTCACACTTCAGGGAAGTCGGCCCCTGCAGATGGAAAGAAGCGGCCCCTGGACTCCCCCGAACCGAACCAGACCGTAACAAAGAAGGTAAGAAGAGATACCGGGTATACATAGTGGTTGGTGAAACAGCAGATCGAGCTGACACATGAACAGATTGCGAGCGACACTTCACGACCTGGAAGCCTTATGGGCAAATTTGGCCAGAGGCCCAGACCGATTAAACCCCCAACTGATCCTTCTGCCATGTCTCTGCTGGGAATGGTGCCCCCCGAACGACCTCCTCCGGTTATCAATTCTGCACCTCCACCGGTATCGAGACCGAGTCCACCAGCTGGTCCTGCGGCAGCAAGTGGCAACCAGGTAAGTATTAGCTGAAGCGGGAGAGATGTATTGCCGGCTCGTCTTTTTTTTACTGATCATGGTGCAGGCCAATCCACAAGCGCCCCATGCCCCGCGAAAGAAGAAGAAGCCGAATCCGTTCCTTCCAAAACGGCGCTGATGGGCGCATCTTGCCTCTGAATGCTGTCTTCTTTTCGCCTGCTCTTTTTATTTTTCTCTCCTTTTTCATTTTCTTCATTTTTTTAGTCCTTTGAAAGAGCTCATAGAAGGGATATTGTTCGGCGCAGAAAAACCTTTGCTAGATGGATAATAGATCATCCACCGCTGAAATTCAAATCAACAACAGGGCATCTGGCTGACCCCTGAAGTGGTGGGCGTCTCGCTTTATCGAGAGCTATATGCTCAGCCGCGCTGCCTCAAGTTGCTCTATCGACATATTTGCTTGTTATTATTATCTTATTTGCTTTTAATTTCTTTGTGTTCTCAATTTGGGAGAAACAACACTGTGGAAAAGCGAGAAAAGAGGCACAAAACGCTGTCTTGGGCCAATTTTTCAATTGTAAGAATGGAGTGCACAAGTATTTAGATACCAGCATGAACTAACGGAAGAACAAAGCTAGATTTATATCAGGTAAATCAGACGACAGAAGACGTGAGAGCGATGGCAAATACACCCTTCAGCATGTCGAATGGGCTGGTGAGGCAGTACTTGCAAGCCAGAGCAGTTTTTTACAATGCAGCCTCGACTATTCACTCGAGTCTCCGATATCTTGATAACTGCTTCGCCGGCCACTTTAGAAGGCGCTTCACCAACAACCGGATGTTTCATCTCGGGGAAGAAAGATCTACGATTAATGACGAGGAATGTGGCTGAGAGAGAGCCAATACGGGGTTATATAGAAAGAGGGCTAAGGAAAAACTGAAGACGAAATAAGGCAAGCTTACGATTGTCATTTCATTCTCAAAAAACGGCTACACACTGGTGGGCAAGACATGTCTTTTTTTTCTTTTCTTTTTTCGGGCGCTTTATTAGACAGGACTAAGTGAAGGCGACGGTATGACAGCATATGATTTGCATCTGAGGAGTTTTAAAAGCATAGGGCTACGGGATGCAGTCATTATATAGTCTATGGCGTGCACCTATTTGAAAACGGCCAATCTTGGATAAGGCTTCGATAGGCTATGACGCCGAGCCTTTGAGAATTAAGAAGACAGGGACTACTTGATTTTAGATACAATAGAGACGATGTGAATGTTCTGAAATGATTAATATTCCAAGAAAAAAAATTGATCATCTTAAAGGCTGCCTGTCTATGGCGATTGAGGCTACTTTGGATCGAATATAAACTGAAATTCCAAGTTTGGCAATGGACGTGGGAAAACTCTCTAGTCGCACCAATTTGTTCAAAGACCACCATCACATTCGTCGGTGGGGTGCAGAGAAGGCATGTTCAGGCAAAAGAAATCATTCGGTCTTCGTGCGAAGTTGGTAGAAACGTCAATTGGTTCAAATCCGACTAACTAGACGAGCTAGGTCATAAACCATGAATTCATTATATCCCATTCCCATATCTCATAACTCATTATCATGCAGATACCATTGTCTTCTCTGCTGGGTGCAGATTGACCGAGTCGCTCGCTGGCGAGACTCTTTTTTTCCCTCTCAAGTCAGTAGCCAGCTGAGCAATTAGTCTGCAAGCTAGACCTTCTTAAATCCTGGCCTAAGATGGTCAGCGACCTCTCTCTGGCGGCGACTAGGGCGACCGGTAGGGAAGACCCAGTAAACGACCTGATCTTTGGAGCTATTTGGCGGGATAGGCTTAGGGGGCCTGGGAGTAAGCAGCAGGAGCAAGAGGAAGGTTCCTGGCGTCGGCTTGCCGCCGCAGAGAGCCAGGATATCCATACGGAATTGGCGCAATTTTTCTATCATGTGTGAGTATGACATTACCTCAGGGAGAAACATATTCTACAGTAGCAGTAGGACTCAAGACTTACCCGCCACTTCAGGGTCGCAGTACAGGCCGTTGTGGCCGCGCGAGTTCATGATGACAACCGGCATTGCGAATTCGAATCTAGCGTTGCTAGTGCGTGAAGCTGTCTCTGTTTTAGTGGAACCAGTTAATAAGGATGTGCAGATCAGTACACTGGTAGATGAGGGATGAAGACGTACATGACTCTCTCTTTCTCTTCTTGTCTATGACGATGTGCTTCGGAGCGTGTTTGATTTTGGCAGCCTGGCACAACTTGGTTGAATGATGGGCGCTGTGAAGTGGAAGAGAGAAGAAGAAGAAGAGCGCCAGATGAGCAGCGGTGCGGAAGAGAAGCTGCTGCTGTTTGGCAGTGGAGGAAGTAGCAACCACGGGCCGCGTAGTGAGGAGTTGAGCACTTGCCTTACAGCACTGCTGCAACTGTAACTACCTGCTTAACTCTGGGGGGCGACTACCTAAGATGCTCCGGGGCCACTGTCAATGACATCAAAATATCTCCCTTTTCTCCTTCCCTCTCTCTATCTTGACCAGGCATCTGCTTGGCCTCTCGCCGGCATTCTTCCTTCTGTTACTACTCCTGGTCTGTTTACCGTTTGTCAGCTCAACGGTCCAACGGCAATCCGGGATGCAAGTCTCCCCTCTTCTCGTTACCGAAAAAAAAAAAACCAAAATGAAGTGCAGGCAGGGAGCAGGGAAGGGCATGGCCAGCGGACATTTCGAAGGCTCCCAAAGAAGGCATGGAGGAGCCACTTGTGCCCAGGGTGGATAATTTCGCCTGCAGCTCCGCGTCCCCTTGCATTCAAATCCAGGTCGCTGCCGTATGAGTGCCGGTGTACGATTATTACTGCTGGTTGCAGGATTAGCGGGCGAGCCTGGCTTGCGCTCTCCTCGCCAAAGGATGATGCAACGGCGGCTCGCTAGAGCTAATACGAGCAATGGTGTTGGATGCTAGATTAGCAAATGCATCGAGCCTGTTCAGCTCAGCTGTGGTGGTGCTGCAGTGTGCCGTTGAAAAGACGCCTTGGATGCATCCCTTCGGAGTGCCTTGCTCAAGGGCACGCTCGCTGCTCCCTACTTGTGCATGCAGAAAGCACCAAGACAGTGGTCTATAATTACGAACCCATGTCGAAAACGACTGACAGAGGACAGAGACTCCACGGCAATCAGCGAGCTGGAGCCCCAGATCCCTGCAACCCACCCGTCATTGTCATCATCGCTGCTTGGTTCATCTCGGCTCGTCGTTTGGCTCTCAGTCGAGAACCGGCAGATGACGGGCATTGCAACCGCACACGTGTGAAGACAGGGTTGGCAAACGCTTCTGCCGTAGATAATCGGGACGGCGGCCCTTTTGGGGATGATAATCATTCTGAAGATTCAAACAATCAATGCGCGAGCTAGTGCAATTATGCGGGGGGGAAGAGGGACACGAGATGTGATCGCTCTGCTGGAGCCCGGTACTTCGCTCACAGCTTGGGCCATGACCAGCCATGCTGATGAATACAGCCGCTTTCAAGGCCGTCCAAGCCATCGCGTCGCTAGTCTTCAGCACTGGCTGGAAGAGCTACGGCAGAGCTCATACATACTATAACCGACACGGCCAATGGGCTCTCATGGCGGAATACGCCACCAAAACGGGGCCACCCTGCGAGCTAAATTGGCTCTGGAGATACCCGCTGTCCCATTGGAGGCCCTCGCCCTTGATGGCTCGCTTCTGTACGTTCTCAAGAGCCGGGGGTCCGGGGGTGCTGCTAGGCAGTGGCCAGGGTGCTAGGACGGTTGAGGGCCTCCTCATCAAAGGTGACCCGATGTTTAAGGAGAGACCCATGTTATTAAAGACACTGGCTTTGATGATGGCCGTGGAAAATGATCTTCAGGGCTGCGGTTCTTCACTATCTTCACCTCCTCCGGCTTGGTGAGCTGCAGGTCAACACCTTCTTTCTCCCTTTCACTACTCTTCCTTTTTCCATTTTTTCCCGCCTTTCTTTTCTTTTCTTTCTCGTGTTCAGCTCATACCTGCCACCCGAGCGTTGCTTTTTCTCCATCGTCGTTACCCTCCCTTCGTTTTATATCTAAACCAGCTTTTTCAACCACTATACTCTATTCATTCACAGATACATCTAGACCCGCTTGCTGCTAGACATAGCTGGACTTCCCATTCGCTATTTTTTGGTTTTTATTCCCTTTCCTTTTTTTTATTTCTTGCTATCTTTGCCTGTTTTAGCCCGTGTCTATCTCGCCTCCCACCATCCAAAGGCGCACACAGGCACACTTCTCGCTTCCCCTAGTCGTCGACTGAGACATACATCTGCCCTATCGAGGGCGAGAGAGCCCACGCAGTTCACAGCTCGGCCCTGGTGCTTCTTACTGCCGTATACACTGTAATATGCAAGCTTAGCTTGGCAGTGTTCATAGCTACCAGACGCACTCTCAGGTATCCTATCAACGATCAACGTCCCTGGCCAGGGAGGCACTGAGAACTAGTGGCGTGATTTGAGCACGCAAGGGCGTTGCCACCTTCGCCAGTGCTCTGAGTGTGTGCAGTTGGCTGTTGACACGAGAATTCGTCCACTAGCCCAGTCTATTCAAGAAGCGACGAAAATGGCCAGTGTTGAGGCAACATTTCTAACACCCTGGGTGGGGGACCAAAAACCACCTCCATCACCGCTTGCTTCTAATCCTGTCGTCTTTCGTCGGTATAGCACCGGAATCAATCTCTTGGATCGCAAAAGGGAAGACAAGAGAGCTTCCATGATCGAACCACCAATGATGAGGCCAAAGGTCTCGAAGAGCACGTACATCGAAGATGACGACGATTTGGACGATGATGATCTTGGCAAGCAAGACAACACCATGAGCTTGGCAGAATTTTTCAAGTCCAATGAGCCACCATCGGACAACTTCATGTCGGTTCCCTTTGCTTATGGAGAAGATAAAGAGCGAGAATCAAAATGGTCTAAATTCATGAGCATCAAGAGACGAAGCAAATCCGTTCCTAGGCCGCCAGTGAACATCCAACTGCCAGACTCTGCCGTGTCAGGCATCACGAGCGGTGGACACAGACACATTGCCATCTCGATCCCTCTCGACGCCATGCCTTTTGCAGCCGATTCGAAAGCACAAGACAATACGAATGTGAAGAATCATACTGGTGCCAAGTCGGGAGGGGTAAAGTCCGCGTATAGTACTCTCCCACGAAACTTTGCGGTCCAGACATACTCTGAAGAGAATGGCACCATCACTGTCTATCATCCAATCACAACAGAGACACCGGAAGGATTAGCCAGAGCTCTTCCTTCACATCGCTCCAGTGTTCTGTCCCAGCAATCTATCATATCAGCATCAAGCTTGGGCGAAAAGAGTAACCACACCCAAAGCAGCCACCGACGATCCAATAGCCAGTCTACGGGCTACTCTACAGAAGCATCTACAGTGGCCAGCACCAAAAGCAAGCAGCCTCACTACTTTAGCATATTCCCAAAGCCCACCACTCTGCCACAGGGGCTTCACCCGACTCCCCCAAGAAGGCCGAACCCTCAGCAGCGATCAGCGAAAGCAACGAGCATGATGATTGCCGCCAGTCAAAAGCATCACCATCCAGCACATTCGGCATCCATTGACGGCCTGCTGAGTTTAATCAAAGATGAAGAGAACCTTCGCGATGGATATAATAAAAAACCACTACCATCCCCTCCTCCAAAGAGCGAGGCTAGAAACAAGCAGCAGTACAAGCCGGGCATTGGATTTCCTTCTCCCATCACTGAAGAATCCACAGATGGCTCTTCAGTGGGCAGCAAGCGTGCCGTTCGAAAGGCCGTGTCTGCTCAGTCAATGTTATCAGTTAGCAAGGAGACACCTTCTCGTCCCTCAACAGCGGGCTCAATACAGAGCCGTCGCGATAAAGTTCGAGACAAGAAGAGGAGAGATATGGAAGCCGTACGAAATGCAAAGTTGCTAAAGGAACAACAGCAACGACAGCAATCTGAGAATAAGCAGAAAGGCGAAGAGGTAGAGAGCGCCAATGCAGACGAGCAAGAGGAAGGGAAAGGCCCTCAAAAGGCATCTCCCATCAACACGCTCTGCCCTATTGTCGTCGTCGTCGATCTTCAGCCCTCACCGGGATTGCCCGAAGAGACTCCTGTCTCCACGCCAACTGTCTCTTCACCAAGCCAGATGCGGCTTTCTCGCGACATTGACAGCGAATTGTATCTGGAACATAAGCGTAATATGATGGACAAGCAAATCTTACGACTCTACGAATCTTACCACGAGAATCGCCTCCGAGACGTGGAGCGTCGCATACGCCGCCTGGAGCGCAATGGTGACGTCTGGCTGCGGGCTTTGGTGCCCGTATTGGATGATATGAGCCGTAACATCAAGACTATCAATCCATCATTCAACAACAATAACTTTGCAGATGTGGAGGGTCGAGGCTGGGCTTCAGACGATGAGGTTAGCGGAGCAGGCGCAGAGCGCAAAGCTCGCAGCACCAAACGCAACAAGGCGGCGGCAAGGAGAGCTAGCTTGTCTCGAGGCCGGATTGCGGCAGGGCTTATTGGAGAGAAATTGATGTCTGATGACAGCGAATGGAGTGACACGATGAGCAGAAGCGACGATGTAAGTGGCCTTGGAATTATCGAGCCTTTAATGAGAGAACTGGCTGGCGAAGCACGACGAAGACAGCAGCAGATTGCTGAGAGGACGGCTGATGACTGGCGTGGCAACACTGTATAAGTGAGAGGAAGAAGCTTATTTCTTCTTCCTTCCTTTCCCCCCTTCTTTACTCTTCTTCTTCTTTGTTTCTTTTGTCTCTTGAAAAAAAAAAGGGTTAGCGAAAAGAATGGGTGATGCCTTTCTTTGAGGCGTTTTTGATGGATTCTTACGCATCTATATGTTGTATTTGATTTTCGAAGATTAAGTGCGATCATGCTTTGGGACGGATATCATCCCGGCCATGGTCGTATTTACCTACATATACCCGTACAACGTCTTGACTTGTCTTAGTTTACTCCACCATATCACATAGTGCCCTAGTATTAATTTATTTTGTCTGAACGAATTGCTCCATTCCATTTGAGAGATTATTCTCTGCTTCCCTGAGTAACTGATAGGCGGCTGCATTGGCGGAAAGGTCAACAGGCATTCATGGAGCAAGAAGCTACCGACATCGTCAAGTCACCCAACTGAAATCAGATTATTTCAGCGTGCTAGACCTGAAACACTGTGGGACTTTTGAGATTTGCGAAGAACTCTGCAAGATATCGACATTCGTGTACGTATGCGAAGGCCCCCAATCCTTTGCTGCTCCTGCTGACGCTTATTGCATTGAATGTACTAACTGGCGCCTTTGGTAATGACACTTGACTTCTGGATGGATGGAGGCTCTTTTGAATGGTTGCCATCACCGCGGCGAGATCGAGTCCCTCCGATTGCCTTCTTCAAGCCCCTTGATCCCAAAAGATGTAAAACTTTTCTCGTTATGTGAGTAGTGGTGAAAGAAGCAGGAAGTAGTAGAAAGCAAAGAAGCTCAGCAAAAGGTAAATAGCCTTTTTGGTAGACCTTGGTGAAACAAAGTAGCGAAACAGGTTTCTAGCGGCCTCACCTCGACAGAGTCGCATATGCTCTCCTGCTTGGCAGCCTGCGTCACTTTTCTCTTTGTAAACATTTTGATATTCTTTGTTGGTTCCTCATTGTACTGTCTGGCAAGATTTGTTGAGGTCGTCATCTTTAATGAATAAAACCGCGTGCTGACTTGCGGACAAAAGGCGCCTATCTATCTCGAGGGGGAATAACTTGTGCCGGATCGTTTGAAAACTCAAACGCGAATCGAAGAAACGTCTCCCCTAATATCGCATTAGGATCTCATTATTCTAGGTCCCTTGTATTAGAATTAGAAGTTGGCCTGACGAAGCCTTGAAAAGGTAGCTCTTCATTTCGCAAAAAAAAAAAAAAAAAAAAAAAGTTAGAGCATAAATAATACCGTAGGAAACACTAAGTCGTAGGTCATCATTCCAATTAACTGTATAGATTTCTCGTATGTGGAATTCTCCGCTGTGCAACGTCTTTGAATCGTTATCGACAGATGCCGTCGCCAAGTATAGATCACTTAGGATAAGGCGGATTTGCCATCCGACGATTGACTTGTATGTTGTGTGATACGTGCTCCAACGTGGTCTTCCCTTTCATCTCCATCCCGAGTCAATTTGCGCCTTGATATCAATTCTTCACTAAACGAGATTGCTTATTGATTCGAAGCTATCTGGGCCGGTCTTAACAGAAAACTTTGTTGCAGAATGATATGTGGCGTAAAAATGGAAGGCTAATAAAGCCTATGAGAAGAATTGTAACGAGAACACAGTAAGGATAGTGGCCCGATAGAATTGTGAATTTAGCAGAGGTAGACCGGTATAGCCATCAAAAGCTATGTTTGTAAATCTTCTTGGATCCAGTTTTGAACATAACAGACTAACGATCCAATTACACTCGAGAAGAGGATGGAGAGGATAGGTCACAATCAGAAGCTAACTGGAATCTCAAATGGACTTGCATTGGCAGAATAAGATTTGCATAATATATCTTCAGCCTTTGGCTCTTTTATCTTTTCTTTCAAAGTTTCCGGAAAGGCGATTTCTGACTGGAGATGTTGACATCATTTTCAAGTCAATACTTTGACAGGCGCCAAAGACGTATTTTTTCCAAGAGCCCATCTTGTCAACATAGTCATTGCCTATTTGACTAGAGCAGCAAATCCTGTTGTGCCCCAGCAACTGCTTTCTTGTTTCATCCATCTTCCTGGGTACTTGGACAATAAAATGTGAAAACAGTATGCTCAAAGGCATTGCGGCTAATTTGGTCTTCATCAATTGCGCTGGTGAATTGAAACAGTGGCGGACATTAGCTTTTTCCTCACTTAATCGCTGGTGGATGGTTCTAGATTCAGGAAACAGTCGGGTCGACCTGTTGATACCATCAATTGAAAGAGCTTATTGTTACTGAAAAGTGCTGGAAAGTTATTGGCTGCTCTGACATCTGTCATCGTACTCCTGTGGTTGAAACATCAGGCATACTTTTCCAAAGGGGAAAAAAAATGGAAAACATAAAACAGTGAAGAGAGCAGTAACTCATTGAAACTCATATGCGGAAATTAGAGCAGAGAGACCGCAACCCATTTTTTTCTACCCTCCCCTCTTACATCTTTGAGTTTTAGTAGGCCCAAGCTGCAATATTTTTGCTGAAGGGTACTGCTTCTTCATTACCGCTTCTTGATATTGTAGCTCTGCCATTTAGAGGCATCTACAACCATGTTGTAGCTTTACACGTACTTAGGTAGCGTTGCGAGTGATATTCCGCAAACAAAATGAATTGGCTTGTTTCACCACCACAAGTTGAGTATACTTTCAATAATTTCTTGGGTTGCTTCTGTACTTCAGCCAGTAGTTTGGCCACAAGTTGGCACGCCTTCGGGTAGCTTCAAGCAAGCAAGGCAGTGAGCCTGGAGGCTCCGGTCAGCCTGGGGCTGAACCGGTCTGCTGAGTCCAACCAGGTTGTTGAGTTCAACCGGCCTGTCTCGGGGTGCTCTGATTTCAGCTGAACGCTTTTCGGTGATGCAAACCGGGAATCAAATGACACTAGAGGTCCATGTCTCGGCGTATTTTCATTCTCGTAGCTCGAAATCACCAGTGATGGCGTCACAAATTTCGTTTTGCTTCGGTGAGTGACGACAAGGCTCTGCTTCACAGCAGGCCATTAGAATGGATCGTATGATGTCCAGGAGACTTGACAATCAACCAACAAAGCTGGCGCTTAGATGCCTCTCCTTGCGGCTAAGTCTAAGACATATCTCGCATGTTCACGTCCAGGCGTCAGAGTAATCCGGGCTCCTGGTAACACCAAACAAAGTGGCATTGATAAGCAGATGATTTTGTGGCTGGAAAAGATTTGGAGCATGCGCGCCATGAAAATCCGAGTGCTCTGTGACCTTGAGTAGACTCGCCACTGACTCAAAATCCTATTCACCGCTCAAAGCGACAGCGGCTGTGATAAGCCAGGAGAAGCCCATTAGGAAACCCCTGGCGTTGGACTTGATGGGCGCGCCTCTTTCCCCTTTCCATCGTGTTGATCTCGCCCTTGTTCTTTTCTATTCTCCAAGGCACATACACCATAAATAAGCTACTTCGTCCAGCGCGAAGCATTCAGCCGGCAAGGGCGCGACAACACCAAACCCCCCACTGATCTGTCGATGAAGCCCACCGGAAAGACCCTAGCCCTATCCATCTTTTTCAGCTTTTCTGTCTGCGGAAAAGAAGAAATGTGTGTCTGCTAATTCAGACTAGTTCAGGCTCCAATAAGGCGAAATCAGAGACAAGCAAGTCACTAGGAGGATTTGTTTAGCGGCGTCGATGGCCTAATGCTAGGTGGCCAGAGAGCTGTTTATCTCAACAGGTATGAAGTATGTAAGCTGGCAGGGCCAAAAGCTACCAACACCTAGCTCTATGCGGCTACTGGTTGGCTTGTTGGCTGGGTTGCTCTCGTAGGGGGGGGTGGTCTGAGTGCTCACCCGTCCGCCATCGGTTGATCACAGACTGCCGGACGATCTTGGCCTGCGCAAGTACTGCTGGAAGTAGCGCTACTCAAGAGGCTTTTGGCGCGGATGGTAAATTAGATCCCGCACCGCTAGTCCGCGGCGTAGTGACCAGCTTGCAGTTGGGGCGGTGGGAGTGAGGTCAAGCTGCGTTCATCTTTCGGGCATCTTGCTGCCGTGTATCACAAACACATGAACCATCGTGCGGGCGATTGGTTTTCTCCATGCATATGCATAGACTTGTACTCGCTTGCAGCAATGTTTGATTTTGCTTTTTTGGCCTATGTTTTTTTTTCCCGGCTTTCCTCTATTGCCTGCTTTGTCGGTTACGGTGCGGTGAATGATAAAAGGCTTGCTCTTCTAGCAAGACCAACCGACTCCACACGCGCTCCGTAATACGGGGTTGGCACCTTGTAGTTTGCTGTACAAAAGACGGAGAGGGCGGCCTGTGGGCGGTAGGACGAGCAAGGACGGAATATTGGCCGAGCACTCGTACGAGTATGTACGGTTATCGTACAGCGGCTGGAGAGAGAGAGATGTGTAATGTGTGTACGTCCGCAGATTCTTCGCAACGTAGCGCCACTAATACTAGGTGCTTGAAGCCTGGGATCGATGGCCTTGACTAGCCCGAAGCCATAAGCGTCAACAAGCGGCTTGCTTTTATTTTGACGTCTGTAAAGCCCGGGCGCGTGATGGATCTGTGGTCCTATCACCGCTAGCTTGTCTTCCCTTGTAAGTGTTTTAGCGGCTGCGGCGGCCATCTGCTTAGATGATGGCACCCAAAGTGGTGGATGATATTATTAGATTTGGGCTGCTGTGCATCCAGAGGCCCCAAAATTCATAGCAATTTCGTGTCCTTTTAGGAGGTTGTTTTCATGGGGAGCTGCCGGGTGAGTCGTATAGCCCCAATGGCCCAGGTGATCGTGTCCTCACATATTGGCTTCTCCAAGCAATTTCAATGGGGGAGGGCCTCTTTGGAGCGAGGGATTGAGAGCAAATGTGACGAGTGGCATGCAGGGCAAGAGGGCGACGCCAATAACGACGTTTGACTTGCATACAGGCTGTTTGACGATCCGCCTCGTCAAGCATGGAGAGTAGCGACGAACTGCGGCGATAGGCGATCTGACGGACGTGCTCAAAGCCACAGGCCAGATTTGGACGGCAGGGGGTCGGCTCGACATCGCTGATGGCGGCGTTGGCGTTGGCGTAGCGGCCAATGCATACGATGAGTCGACAAAGGTGTCTCAAGTCTGCACAGTCCAACCAGATACTAGCAGTAGCAGTAGCAGTAGCAGTAGCAGTCGCAGAAGCAGTGTTGCCTCCAAGCGAGGTCCCCCGTGCTGTACACGCCCTTGAAAAATCAAAGTTCAAGAGAAAAGAAAAGAGCCGCCAATGGTTGGCCGGAATCTGCCGTGATGGCCCCGGCTGGACATGGGAGATGTAGCCACCGGGACGGATGCCTTGCCACGCCAGGGAGGATATTAGCCTTTGATCGTATGTACTCGCGCCTGTCATCCACAACTGAGCTTTGTGAGACGGTATTGAATGGATCATGAGGGACAAGAGCCACCCGCACAATTCATCCAGCCAGCCGGAGAGCAGCCTGGAGCAGCCGAGAGGGTCCAAGAGGCGTCCAGAGTGGGTGGCTGGTTGAAGGGCCTGGGTCAAGTTGGGACGCCATAACGGATGGAGCAAACAGGAGTGGTGGAGCGCGAGGGAGAGATGAAGGGAGAACCGAGTAGCCGGGCTACTGAGCTTGCGAAGGCAGATTGATCCGGAGCAGAGCGCTCCGTAAGCAGCTGCGGCATGGCATCGATGGCGGGGATGAGATACGATTCCAAATCAACGAGCCTAATCGTGGTGTTGTGGGAGCAGAGCGGAATTGAAATCCAGCTGCGAAATAAACACCTGCCTATATGATTTTGTGCCAGAGGCAGTCGCGACTCTGAGGGCAAAAGGCAGGCAGGCAGGCCTTACACTGACGTGACAGGTACATGGCACCACTATCGCCGTTAGGTACCTATTGGGGCCCGCCAAGGCGCCCTTTGCGCCAAAATGCTACGGGGTGCTACCGCATTGGCTGTGCTCGGCTTTGTACTCGCCAGCACACGCATCAAAAATCGTGTACACAACACCACCACACTATGTATGTACAACCACTCAGGGTCTGCTATAGAAATTACCTACCTAGTTGCAGTATACCGAGGTAGGTGGTAGGACTAGGTTTGAAGCAATACTACTGGCGATATCATCGGCTGGAGCCTCGATCTCAGTGGTACGGCGCCACCAAAAGCAAAAGGGCTTAGGCTTGATTCGATTCGACGGGTCTCCTGGCCTCTGGAGTGGTCAAGCAAGCATCGGTGGCGGCGCCATTTGCTTGAGGGTGGCTGCACGAATTTAATCTTGTGTTTATTTTTACTCTGCCCTCATTGCGCATCAACCACACTTGGCTGTATATGGACCTATGGACTAATATCTGTCTGTATGTACGATACACTTGGATTGTAGGATTCCCGGGCTCACGCCCCTCCCTGGCGCTCGCGCCCACAACCATCTCATCGGCCAATAACTCAGAAATCACAAACAATCACAGGCGCTAGTAGCGCCTATTTGGAGATGGAGATCAGCGTCGACAAGCATCAGCTACAGCACAGGGTCCAGCTCGAGACCCAACTCAGTCGGATGAACAGGCCGGAGATGGTGGCGATGCCTTGTCCCCGATCCTATCCTGCTTGTGTGTGTGTGTGTGTGTGTGCGTGTGCGTGTGTCTGGCCATTCAACAGTAAAGAAAACAAGGTGGAATCAAGGGGAATCGAGCGAAATAATGGAGCAAAAGTTATCAGTCGAGACAAATAACAATACTTTGCCCCCTCTACTATTTACTTGCCATTCTGCTGTTGGCCATGACATTCTAAGCCTACCAGTATTTACTACCTTTCATTACATACTTGTACATTAGTAGTCTCTGCTTCTCCAACCTTTCCACCCTCGTCCGATGCCATCCTTCTGCCTTGTATTGCCACCCCTTTTTTCGAATCCCTCAGATGTCTTTTCTTTCTTTCTTGTCTTTTCTTTTCCTTTCCATTTACCGTTTTTTTTTTTTTTTTTTTTTTTTTTTCTTTTCTCATCCCTTCTTACACCGATTCACGTCTCATTTCCCTTGTAAACTTACTTTTGCTCTTGTGCTACTATCCTGCCCTCCTGAAAGCCCGAGACATGTCTTAGATTTTGCCTGTGTGCTGCTGATTTGGCAGGGGCATTTGGGCAAGAAACTTTCGCTTCTAAAATTAAGTTGTGGACTAGGTTAAGTAAATACCATTACTTGACCTCGTTTTCTTCGTCTTCTCCAACCAACCGCTATAATCTCCAAGTCTTTGTGAAAAGAGAATCCGGATCTGATGGCAAGGATATCTCTACAGGGTACCTCCAAGATCGGCGCCATTCCCCATCGTCTTGACGGATAGTATCGCTTAGTAGTAGGCAGGCCAACATATCTTCACAAAAAATTATCAGCTAAAAGTGGAGGTAAGCCACTATTGTGGGCTTCGTTTCCGATGGCGGAAACAGTCGCATACATCAGCACGGTGCTCTGCGTGCCTTGGTCCTATTCTGCCGCCAGGAAACCCGCTGGCATCCCCCAAAGTCCTCCACCAAGCTCCAGTTCAAGAGTCAAGCGTGCCCACTGACAGCTGGCAATTGCATCACAGGGCTCTCAATCCCTGCCCTCTCCAATCTCACTCCCGAGCCCACCCAAGATTTGTCCAGTCCCCACTACCCAATCGGGAACCAGGACCGCATCTAAGTCGCCTGTCTCTCGACAGCTCCAATACCCACCCCCATCCATCAATCTCTGGCGGCCCGGGACTATCCCCCCATCCCATCTCGCCCTCGTACAGACACTTCTGGGCTGCTGCTACCGGGGACAAGGTAGGGACCAGCAGCCATCAGCCATGGCCGTATGTGCGTGTACGGATTCATACGGCCTCGCCTGCCTACCACTCGCACAGAAGGTCAGAGTAGGTCGGCGAACTGCCAGGATAGACGCTGGGCGTGTGCGAGTAGTACGAGTACATGATGCCCATCCGTGCTATTTGCCTACCTGACAGTATACGTGCTACTAATATGCAGTTCTTTGTTGGACAGCGAGGACACGACCACTACTGACCGTACTGGTACACTCCCTGCAAGGCAGTAGGTCATTGTACATTAGCTGGGAGGTACTCACATACCCTCTGAGTGTATGTATGTACATGTATATATGCATAACTGGGCCCAGGCCCCATTGTCCGTGTCCTGAAGAAAGACCCCTGTATCAAAAGCACCTGCTTTTTTTTTTTCTCTTTATTATACCCCGGCTCTCTTCACATTTCTCTCGTCCACCAACATATCTTCTTTCTCTTTTCCTTTCCCTTCATAATCATTCATCCTCCTCTCGAGCTATTCATCAGCCGGCTTTGAATCTGTTTTTTTTTTTTGATCTCCATCATCCCATAGCACGTCTTCGTCCCCACTCCACAGACAATATCGGGTGCCATTATGGACCCGTTGTCTGTCCCCGTATCGCCCACCGCACCGGCTCCTGACCTTCCAGCAGGACAAAAGACCGAGTCCGTCACTGTCATCGAGCTAAACGACACAGAGTACTTCAAAGAGGTGTTACAGTTACCTTTGGGCCAGTCCGAAGCGCAGGCTGACGAAGAGCTCTTGGAAAGAGCGAGTGCCGTTGGCATCACCGCTACTCTGCCATCTTTGGCCAGCCAATGCCCCCCCACCAGCAGCTGGTCGGACTCTTCGATTGGAACTCCACAGGACCGTTCTTTTTCTAATATAACCAACAAGACAAATGGAACCGGTGTATCGACTCAATCTTCTGCCATTTGCCCCCCAAGCCCTCTATTTGATTCCGAAGGAGGAGAAAGGAGAAGTTCGACATCGAGCCTAACTTTTGCCCACTATGAACGCTATATCTCTACCATCGATTCTGGTAGCAATGGCGATAAACCAGCCAAAGATCCACTCCCAATCTATAACTTCTCTCCCCAAAGGGTGTTCATACCCTCTCCCAAGAGCATGGCCAGCGCAAGTTCTAAGAAGAGTAGTTTTCAAGCCATCAAAGAACGTTTATTTGGCAGGAAGAAGAAGAAGGTTATCCAACCGGCGCCGTCACCACCGCCTGTTGTTGAAGTCAAGATGTAGGTCTTTTCTCTCCCTCTCCCTCTCCCTCCCCCCTTTCTTTTTTTAATTTGCGCAAATTGACTACACTACTCTCCTCCATTTCCCATATTCCTATTATCCCATATATATGTGGATGTATTAGCTGACGTCTTACGTGTATTATTTCATACAGTCTGTGTGCTACCTGTCGAGAGAGCTTTGCCGAAAAATCCAATGCCCTTCACAAGCTCAAGTGTGGTCACATCCACTGCATTGATTGCGTGAAAAATATGATCAAGCAAGCCGTCGAGGATGAATCCCTCATGCCACCAAGCTGCTGCTCCTCGCCACTTACGCCTTCACTGATCAGGGCAATTCTGAACCAAGATGACCAGGATACCTTTTTGCTGGCCGTTGTCAAGCTCAATACCCCGGCTGACGAGCAAATGTTTTGTCCAGACCCAGCCTGTGGCCACTTTATTCCGCCCCAAGATGGGTACGATCCCAGGCACCCACTTGATCTCACGTGCGTCAAATGTCATGGCCGTATGTGTGCCATATGCAAAGACACTGCCCATGGCCTCGGCGAAAATTGCCCTCTGGACTGGGAGCTGGTTTTGCTCAAGAAAAAGCAGCAGCAGCAGAATGACAAGGAGATCTGGAGGCGATGCTACGAGTGTAGAAGTCTGGTTGGGGCGAGCGAGACATCCCAACTCATGACTTGCCTGTGCAAGGCCCAATTCTGTTCAGTGTGTATGGGTATTTGGGATCCCATAACCGGATGTCCCAACCTTTGCAGTTTTGAAGATGAAATGCAACGGCGGCGGATCGCAGCAACTCTGTCTTCTATTAATGAACTGAAGCTACGCCCTAACCTGTCTATTCAACAGCTCGGACAGGAGCAGCAGAAAGAGCTGCATCGTTTTATAGAGTACAAGTTTCGAACCAAAGATGCTCTGCAGACGCGCCACCTGATGCAAGAGGCTACCTTGGAGGAAAAGTACGAACTACAAGAGGAAGCAATCCAAGAGAGACACGAGAAGACGTTGACTCAAATGGAAGTCCGTCACCTTAAGGCTGAGATGGAGCTTCAAGAGCAACTGAACCAATATGAAGAAAGCATTGGCTTTCGTATCAAACACATGGAAGGCTACTGCAACGGCCTTGGAAGAAACCCGAACTCGCAGGCGCCGGCCAGGACTGTTACCGAGAAAGACCTCCGAGAGCTTGGCCACCACTACCATATACGAGACACCATGGACCAGATCCGCTCAGGCAAGATCAATGTCATGAGGGAGCGACAGGCCAGGCAGCAAGAAGACTACCGCATCAAACAAGAAAACGAGCTCGAGACTTTCATGGATAAGAGGCAGGAAGTGCTTGACAAGATGGAAGCCGAGTTTCTTCGGGAGGAGACTCATTTCAATGAAGTCTTCGCAGCTCGCCAGCGCCGCGTACAGGCCCGATGGGTACTCGCCATTGAGGTACGGTGCAGAGAGCTTGAAAGGCAGAACCCTAAGCAGGCCTGCCGCCGTGTTTCAATTCCAAAATGGCCCGAAGATAGGGCCATTAGGGCCCGCCGCGGCGATAAGTAGCATTACAAAGTCCTCATTCTTTCGGCTTTGGAGCTGCTGGCAGAATTATCACGGACTTACTCGTCCGAGTAACGACAACCTTAATGTTTACAGACATAATACCCTGGACGACTGTCACCTTCTGCATTCTCTTTATCCATTCTCTTCTCTGGCCGAGACTTTATGTCTCTTGTAGCCTTGCTTCATTTTTCTCTTCTCTCGCCCCTTGAGTATCTCGTTTAATCACCACTTTTCCTCTTCTCGTTTATCCGATTCGATTGTCGACACGATCCTTATTTTTCTTTTTTTTAATGCGAGTACGCTTATTTTTCAATATTAGCCACGTATAATCCTGTTTATTTACTTCCCTTCTATATCTCACGCTGCTCGCTGCTCAATTACAAAATGGTGTAATTGAGGAACGCCTTCTTTCCTATCTCCCCCTTCTTTACCTTCTTTATAATTATTAATACTGTGCGATTCCCCTATCTCGTACCCCTATCAGCATTTTATGGGCATTTTGGCTCGTTGAAGGAGTGACAGAAACCGTCCTCTAACAACAGACGCAAAAAGAAAATGAAGAAAAAGGAAAAAAGAAAAGAAAAATGAAGCAAGCGAGCAAGCGGGTAGGATTGCATTTCATTACATCTACTATTCGCCTCTCACATTTTCACGTGTTGAACTTTTGTCTCTTTTTAATATCGTGTTTACCGACGCGAGCTCAAGGGCCTCGCTGCTGCACTTCAACGGATGATTGTTATGATACCAGCTAAAAGGGCGTGTGCACCCTGAAAAGCAAAAGGGTATGAATTAAAAAGTTATGGTTGATTTTTTTTATTTGGGTCATTATTGCTAGGCCATGGTCAAGGCCGAAGCCGGGGTGGATTCAAAGATTGTTGTGTCACACGCATTGCATTTGCAATTAGTAGATAGTATTACATAGCTGTGTTTAACTGTTGTCAAGATTAATATAAATAATGCATATCAAAAATCGAAAAGGCTTAGTGATTGTATCCTTGTGACCAATATGGGTTGATTTCGTAGAGTTGAGAGAGATAGTCAAGCATTAAGGGGGAGTGAGTAGAGACAGAGAGACGCATAGCGACAGAGACTCAACCTGCCGGACAGTCTGGCTGCCTTGGACTAGCTTGACTTACGCTTGCTGCTATAGACAGAGATTAACGTAATGTGACAACTGTGTCTCATTTGACCGTAGCATCAATGCTACGGTGAAATGGCCTTCATGTGCATCACTCAATGCTAGTATTAGCTGTCCCTTTCAAAGCATCGTAGTAGCTGCCGGGTGGGCTCGGCCAAATTCTTCCAGGATCTTGGGATAACAAGGCTGTAGATCCGGGTTGACCCTTGCCTCAGCTTTCCCGGCGGGCAAGACATCAGTCGGCCTATAGATCTCGTTCAGCTAGGATATTCAGTTGGGATATTTGCCCTACCACCCACCACCCACCACTCATCCGAAATTCGTCTCCCCTTGATGCGGTGGTGGGCGAGAGCCGAGTTTTAAAAGCCCCGTGCCTTGTTTGCACGACCGGAAAGCCTCCCTGGCTTATTTTCGGTGATGAATGCCATATTGGTAGGTATACACCACTAACTCGAATGCTGCGCTTTGCATGAAGCACTACATAGCTGTAGTGTCACTCTATGGCGTTCCGAGTTTGGGAGGGTGTGACGCTAAGGATGGCTACCCACAAAGATCTGGGATAGAGATTTGACTGTCTGGGGAACTCGCGATGAGACGGCTTGGCTACCTTGGCGTAGTAGGCTATTTCTGTCACTTGGTAATTCATATTGAGGATTATGTTACTGCACCTTGGTCGGGAAGACATCATGCCTGGTCGGTTTATTGTGGCGACACAGGATGGGCTATGTTTTGTGATTTGTTGTAGGTTATTTTAAGTATCTGAGTCTTCTTGTGGCAGATTTGGCATGGTTGTGGCAATGCTCCAAACATGTAGTAGATGAGAATGGTCTTTACCTGTGTGTGATGACGCTTATATGTAGAGATTGGCCAACAATAGATGACGATAACCCAAATAGCTCCATCGCTATAGTCTCAGCAATGCCTTTCTCACTGTATTTAATGCGAGATACTAGACTATTGATTAGTTACCAAGTGTAGCAATCGGTAGCCAGAAAGGATATCAAAAGCCTTACTTTCCATTTTCCTTATTCTGGCCTTCAAACAGGCACATCGGCACAAGAAAAGAAAGAAAGAAAAGGCCTTGGAAGTACTCCGTAGGAGAATGTAACTTGGAAATTTGTATTCCGTTTACTCTCGTTTCCCTGCCCATGGACTTTGATAGACGCAACGAACACTGCATTTACATGTTACACATACGCTATCCGTAGGACAAGATACTCTGCCAACTGAGAAGCAAGGCGATCTCTTCCTCTTTGCTCGCGTGGAGCATGTGTCGTCTCATACCAAGTATCAATAGTCTGAGAAAAAGAAATGAAAAGGGCCATCCATGAAGGACCAAGTACCGGTACTTACACCAAATCTACGCCCGGCCATTTTGGCGTATTAAAAGTTTTCGGTGATGATGATGGAGTGGGCGTAGACAAAAGCTGCCTCGGGGGAATGAAGCAAAAAAAAAAAAGCAACCATTGTTGATGACCCTGTTAGCTGAAAACCCGGCCGGTTTATGCTATAGTTCAGCCCTTTACCCCTCTTCATTGGGCCGGCTTCAAAGGCAGCCACATGATACGTTTGCGTGTCTTCTCGGCCATCTTTCCGCCTCGAGGGTTTCGCGTCCTGGTTTTCGACTGAGATGGTGGTCTCACGAAGGAATACCCCCTTCTCTCGCTTGTTGCAACTCGTAACTCCGAAATAAGCCGTTTGAGTAACCGCACATCAGGATATATACATCCTTTGTAAGCCGGCACAAGTTGCTCTTTTGGAAATGTGTCTGAGACAAAATGTCATTCTGTGTGGCTGGACGTTATTGTTGAGGCTGAGCGGACCTTTTCGTCCGTATATGAGGCGGCGAAGCGATGGATGAGACAAAGCTCTCCTCGGGCGTAGATGAAGCTGGTGACTTTGTCGTATGATATTTTCTTTTTGAAGCCTCTGTTTCAACCTCGGTCTCAGTTGAGAAACCCTCTATTAATACATCTCTACCCATCAAAGCTGTATAGTAGGCTAGTACTCCGTAGGCGTACTGTATGTATTTGGAGGTGAAGTGGAGATCTCCTGGACCCTTGTCGACACAACCTTTGGCACACGGATTTGATTTGACAAACACCAACGAAAAGGTTGGCTCTGTAGATCCGGAAGGCGGCAAATCCATTTTCTCCGTCAATTGCAATTACATAAGCCTTGACGTGCGATGAAGACGGCGGCTTTGGGGCTTTGGTTATCGCACGTGATCTTATCGCGATAACCCCACATGCGCGGCGCACCGAACTGGGTCATTGGAGAGGAAAAAAAACCCTGCCGAATAGCACAAAATTACAGCCGAAGGAGAAAAAATACGCCTTTTCTGCTACCCACACGGACTCCTACGATTCGCATCGCTCTCGTTCTTCTCCTTCACCACAAAGACACACATCAATCAAGATGGAATCTAGCTCCAAGGCTCCCGTCAAGCTCGTCAAGGTGACCCGAGTGCTCGGCCGTACCGGTATGATGAGACTCGTTGCTGTCGCTCTCGTGGACTCTCTGTCGCCAGTCTGCCGTCGTCACTGCTGCTACGATCTGTTGTCGCCCCTGCTGTTGGGATTGGGTGGATGATGAAGAGGAGGAAAAAGTTTTTTTTTTAACTGCTATAATCTGGAAAAGGAATTGGGAGAGGGAAAAAGGGTAGGGAGGCATGGATCGAACTAGACAACCGAAACCGCAGCGTCGACGCGCAAAACTGGCTGAGAGGGGGTTCATGGAGCACCATCAAATAACGGAAATTGCTAACAAGAAGCCCTCTACAGGCTCTCGTGGTGGTGTCACCCAGGTCCGTGTCGAGTTCATGGACGACCAGACCCGTTCCATCATCCGAAACGTCAAGGGTCCCGGTATGTTTGAGCTCAAATGCATCAACAAAACTGCTGACCGTCGACATGTTGGGCTAACTGATCTGGTGCTATTTAGTCCGTGAGGACGACATCCTCTGCCTCCTCGAGTCCGAGCGTGAGGCCAGACGCCTGCGATAAATGTCGAATGCTGGAAGGGAAGGGGAGAGAAAAAGAAGTTGGCAGTGGTTCTCATTGGCGTGAACGGGTACGGGTCATTTTCTTTGGGTGTGTTCCATCTGGACATTACGGCCTCTTTTTGACGACGGCATGAAACGATGGTGTCAAATAGCGACAACCGGCAGGGCTTTATACTACCTAGTCGGAAATACCTAGGCTCATTCTCATAAAAAAAGATACAAAGCTTCTTTTTTTTGTGGTCCAGACATGGAATAGCTCTTCAACTCGATGATTGGCTTATTGGCTGATAGTGACGGACTGACTAATGGATCGATGAAAAGTCGATGAAATAAAGCTGGACAGTTGCTATGAGGTTATATGTGGGCTTCGTTAGCATTATGGTCCAGGCTATCATGCCTTGATGTACTACACCATTAAGAGACCTGTTGTCTGGTTATCATTGCATAGGTTATGCGTCCGCCACGAGCATAATCTATTTTCCCTTTTCCTGCATGCTGAATCTCATCAGGATGAGATCATCTATACCTCTTGGTATATTCGCCCATGCTATGTCATCAAACTGCAACGATGTAATGACATCTGATGATAACTCTACGACGAGATACACGTAAAGAGTGGTTGAAATAACGCGACAGCTACAACGTAAACCGCCAAAGGTACCAGGTCTAGACTGCTATGATGACCACAACATTTGCCTCATGTTAGTGGTTGATTTCAACTAGCCAATCTCATTGGCTTAAAACATGCGTGGCTCGCACTTCACAACCAAGACCTTAGTGTCGCTTCCATGTACTAGTATATGTAGATACTGGGCGTAGTTGGAGGAACGCTTGAACGCTTCGAACGGAACTAGGGAGTATTAAGAACTAAACTAATACGCGTTGACTGGGGCTGATGATGAAGAGCCCAAAAAGTTGTAGATATTTATTTGTGAAGCCATGTTTGTTGACTTGTGTTGACTTGTGTTGACTTGTTTCATCTCGAAAGACTTTCAGTTGCCTGAACCGGTGGACATCTTTCTGCGCCCATGTTAAAGATGAGCCGCTAAAAACCGCCAAGAGCCACCAGTTTCAGAGCAAGCTTGAACAATCTTAAGCTTCAATCTACTGATATTTACCTCTCTTCACTGGCTGTAAGTTGCATGCCTAGGCAGGTATTAGTGGTAGTAAATAGTAGTAAATAGTAGTAAATAGTAGTATGCAGTATGTATAGTATGGTATGCACAAATACGAAGTGTGTGTGAATCTGGTCCCGCAGAGGCAAGAGAGACGCGTCAGCAGCTCGAAAAGAAAGACGAAAAAGATGGGAAACCAGGCACTCGAGTGGATATCCGGAAACCTGCGTGCACCATGAGATTATTTCCAACTGCTCGTATACGCGACGAGACTCGGCGGACAGGCTGAGGTGGCCTCGAGGCTGAGGCGGCCATTGGGAATATGTAGTCGCCAGGTACCCCCGCGATGACGGACTGCAGGGTTATATACCCCGTAGGTACTCGATCCGGCCGCATCGCCCATTGCTAGCGGGAACCAACCCCCCCGAAGCAGCCACTGAAGAGCCGCTGGACAGGGCCGAACATGCCACCAAAACCCCCCAAAACATCCCCCCATCTTTTTGCCTCTTAGTCCCAGCCTGCTCCCCCAAATCTCCATCTCCATGTCTTCATCATCCCCATTTTATGCTCGCCTCTCGCCAGCCTCAGCCACCCACTTCAGCCTGCAGTAGCAGCAATTGCATTCCGGCAATAAGCTTGCAGTCTCGTCGCTTCTCCCGCGATCCCTCCCGTCCGCTTCGCCCACCGGATTGGTTTATGCCCGTTAACCTGCCGCGCGCTCACAAGGTGGTCCCAGCCCCTCGCCTTGCTGCGTCTGCATTCTTCTTTTCTGCTTGTTTCATTTTGGTGGTGACGACATTGATGCTGCGTCCTCCAATGCTCGCACTGGACTGAACGACTTTGATTGCCGCAGTTTTCGCGCGGATTGCCACCCCGAGACACGTCACAATCACAGCGACAGAGATATAAAGCTCCAGCCGAGGCACTGCGGAGCTTGCCAGTCGCAAAGCAATCCTTCGGGCTACTTGAGAAATTGCTCGCCATCCAAAGGCGCCTCCCTTGTAGGGCTTGGTGAGCTTCCCCTCCCCTGCCTCTTCCTTATTCGCAGCTCTTCTAGCCCGGCATAGCTCGCTCCATTCCACATTGTTCCTGCATCTGGCTTACTCGTAGTCGACTTCTGGACAGGTCACTCCAACGCCAACCGCTGCGGCGCATCTTTGTTTTTGCTCCCGCGATCTAATAATAGTGGACCGTACGAAGTAGCAGAGCCTCGTCATCGACTGCTGCCACTCGAGCCCTCTCCCCTGCCGATAATAAAACCACAGCTCAAGCCTCTCTCAGAGGCGAAAACCGCATATAACAATGACCGACTTTCGCTCGCCCATTGACTCGCCGGTGCCGTCGCTGGCACTTCAGATGCCGCAGTCATCGCCTCTGCAGCATCGCCGAGACTTTTCAGGATCCATTACACTAGACGACCCTACGCAGCTCCGGCGAGCTTCCGGCGATGCTGCCGCGCACGAAGGCACTTCAACTGATGCGAGACCTGGCGATGGCACGGCTGCGCCAGACGAGGCTCCCGCTCTGCCTGCAACTGATCCATCCGTGCTGAAGCTGGTCGACGAGGTGTTGGCGTCCGAGGTATGAGGTTCTCCTTCTCCAAGCGAAAATGCGCACGCGTAATGCCGATGCTGGCGCCGCTACTGTTGTTGATGTGGATGCTGATTTCCCTCGATAGCAAGGTATTCCTTCACTGCTGCAGCGCTTGAAACAGAGCATAGCCTCTGCAAAGGTGAGCCAATTTGTCCTACATACATATATAAACGGGGGTCCTTTTTTCACATGGCAGCCGGCGTTACTCCATGCTGTTAGCTGCAGCTCTGACACCATGTGGCTGAGACAAGAAAGCCGGATAAGAAGCTGATGGTAGTTACTTAGGAGTTTGGCACTTTTCTCAAAAAACGAGCCGGCCTTGAAGAAGACAATGCTCAGACCCTCAAGAAGCTGGCGCGCGCCACCCAAGATAACATTCGACGACCCGAACACCGCGGAGGCTCGTTTGCCCAAGTGTACGAGGAAATGGTCCATATCCACGAGCGCATGGCCGATAACGGCATTCACTTTGCTGCCACGCTCCTGCAGATGAACGAGGAGCTGCTCGAGGCGGCTAGCACTGCTGAGCGTAACCGCAAATCCTGGAAAGCCACCGGCCTAGCCGCCGAGCAAAAGGTCGTCGATCTCGAGGTCGCAATGCGCAAGAGCAAGGCGAAATACGATTCTCTAGCTGAAGAATATGATCGCGCCAGGACAGGCGAGAGCAGACCTGGTGGCGGCAAAGTCTTGGGCGCATTCAAGGCACACAAGTCCGCGGCCCAGCAAGAAGAAGAGCTCCTGAAAAAGGTCCAGGCTGCAGATCAGATGTATCACAGCGCTGTCAACAGTCTGCAGACGGAGAAGGCCCAGCTGCAGAATACAACTCGACCTGAGCTTGTCAAGTCGCTGCAGGAGTCTATCCGCGAGATAGACTCTGCTGTTGGGATGCAGATGCAAAAGTTTGGTAAGTAGCAGGACTGGGCAAACAGACTTCCTTTTGCAAGTCAAGAGTTTTGCCTGCCAATTACTAACTGCTAAACGCTCGATAGCCTTGAATAATGAGAACCTACTGCTTGGCAATGGTCTTGTCATCAGTCCGTTTAGAAACAGCACTTCCATTGGCCCCAACCAGCCCCGAAGCATGAGATTCGCCGTCGCGTCCATCAACATCAACAAGGACTTGGATGAGTTCGTGGCCGGATTCCACTCCAAGGTTCAACCAAATACCGGCGAGATCAAATACGAGCGCAATCCGGTGCGTTTTCACCTCCCCCGACTCACCTGATTGGAACCCCCGACTCCTTATCTGGATCTCTCTCATACTGACATTCATTCTTATTTGCTTCTTTTGCAATTTATAGGTTCTCGGTCCTCAGCCCGGCTCCATGGGCCACTCATCCTTACCACCTGCATCTCATGCTTCGAAGCCTTCTGTCAGCCAGGCTCCTCCCCCAGGCGGATACCAGCAAAGCCCGCAGTCTTTCTCGGTGGCCTCAAGGACAGGCCCCAGCAACTTCAACGGCCCTTCAGCAGGCGCTCCGGGCTCCCAGGGACCGGCAGCTACTTCTACTCCCATCAGCACAGAGCCTCCGCAATCATTCCATCAATCGAACCACAGCCGTGCCTTTAGCCAAGGCAACATGTTGAATTCTCCTGTCAGCCCCCAGCCCCAGTACGGTTCAGTGGGCCCAGCATCAGGAGGAGGCCCTCGCTTCCCCAATGGTGGTCCTGCGCTCGCCGGTCCGCCGCAGCTTGGAGCGCTTGCCTTCCAAGAGAGCGAGGGTCCATCTGAGAAAACCTCTTCACCTCCTCAGCTGGGACTTCCCTATCAGCCTCCTGGGCCAAGTGCTCCCCCAGCATACAGCGGTCCGCCTGCCCTCAACACCTCTGCGGGCTCAAAGCCTGTGTTTGGCGTTCATCTGGGCCGCTTGTATGAGCGAGACGGCCTTGCTGTGCCCATGGTTGTGTATCAGTGCATCCAAGCTGTCGACTTGTTTGGATTGGGCGTAGAAGGAATCTACCGCCAGTCCGGTTCCATGAACCACATTAACCGACTAAAAGCCATGTTTGATTCAGGTATGTCCATGACATGTCTATCCTTGCTCGAGCCATCAAGATAGTTTTCATGCCAACTAAATACTCTCTTGCACAGAATCTCAAGCACAAGCACTTGACTTTAGAAACCCGGAGAACTTTTTCCACGATGTCAACAGTGTTACGGGCCTGTTGAAGCAATTCTTCCGGGATCTGCCTGATCCGCTGTTCACTACAGAGCACCACAGCAGCTTTATCAACGCAGCGAGTACGTTGATCCCTCTACTGCCTACCTTTTCTCTAGTCGCCCCCTTATTTTCTCTAATATTGTACTGACCTCTTCCCTAGAACACGAAGATGAAATCGTCCGCCGAGACAACCTTCACGCCATCATCAACAGCCTGCCCGACCCCAACTACGCCACCCTCCGCGCCCTCATGCTCCACCTGCACCGCGTCATCGACAACTCTCACATTAACCGCATGAACTCTCACAACCTGGCCGTCATTCTCGGCCCCACCCTCATGGGCACCGATCCCAGCACCGCCATTACAGATGCCGGCTGGCAGATCAAGGTCATTGACACAATCCTGGTAAACACGTACCAGATTTTCGATGAGGATTGATTGATTACCTAGCTTTGTCTTCTTCCTCTTTTTTTTTTCTCTTTTTCTTTCTTTTGGTACCAGCCCGTATGTTGATATCTAAGAACCTCCGTTATTTCTCTGTCCAATATGTCCCTCCCTTTATCTCTCTATATCTGTCTCTTTTCATGTCTTTTGCATGGCGCTTCCCTATTGACTTGCTTATTTCTTTTTACCTTTTCTTGTCTCTCTGTCTCCTCACAGATATTAGTCGATTTACTACATTCGAGTCAAATCTAATAGAATGTAATGTTGCCTACTGACTCTGACCCTTTCTTTTCTCTGGGCGTTTTATTCTCTCAGTTATTATCATAGCAAACGACACATAGGTACTCTGCATACCACAAGAAAGTAGAGCAATTGTATAAGAATATGAGTTGAAAGTCATTCAATTGAGTAAAGGTATCCTACGGGGGAAAAAAATTAAAAAAAGAAAATGTACCCAAACATAAAAAGAAAAGAAAAAGACGGAAAAAAAGGGAGTCAAGCCCGCTTCGATAGCCCTCTCCCCATATCCCATGCCATGCAGGAACAGAAAACTCCAGCCCCTAGTAAAAAGAAAAAAGAAAAAAGAAACGGGTGAAAAGATTTGACTATGATTTTGAAATGCGCCTCCTCTACATCAATCTTGAAAAGCCTCCCATTAACCATAACCTCTTTTGTCTGTCCCTCTTTTTATATGATGAAGTCCTGTTTTTCTGGCTTCTCCAACGAGGACAGAAAAAAAACAAGGTATCGGAAAAGCCCTCTCTAACTAGCCTGACAAAAGCAAAATACAAAAATAGGCAAATAACAAAAGCAGAAAGAGGAGAAGAAAAGCACAAAAGAAAAAATAACAAGAAAAAGGAAAAGGCAAAAAAATGCCATAATTTCCATAAACACACAACTCCTCTCAAGTATCCCTTTATAGGTATCTCCTCCACTTCCTCTCATATGCATTGTTAAGACTCCAGTGCAGATATCCAATTTCCTCCATTCTTCCTTTTCTTTCATGCCCTTTCTCTCGCTACCAGCCGTCACATGAGTCATAGCAATTATGGGTATTTCTTCTTTTCCGAAGTCTGGTATGATACTCGCATCTTTAAACAACGCATGAAGAATAGGATATAAAACAAAAACAAAAAAGGAGAAAAAAAGAAAACAACATGCGGAGTGGGGAAGAAAGGCACGCCCTGGGAGAAATGTGCAATCCTATAGGCACGGGGGTCTGGAGTCCCCCCCCCCCCCTTTATCTTCCTTCTTCTGCCAAGTGATAGCCTTGATCATGAACGTAGCCATTATGCGCGCTGAGTGGTGCTTCGTAATGATGAGATGAATATGATGCTGAAAGAGAACAAACCAAAACGTAACCCAAAAAAGAAAAAGAAAAAAAGAATAGAAAAAACCAATAATATGTATAAATAAAGAGAAGAAAAAGGCATATAATATAAGAAGAAACGTTGAAGAAGCTTCTTTTGTGACGATACGGGCATATTCGCATGTTTAGTGTATCCTGATGGCTTCAAAGAGACTTAGGTTCAAGCTTGTATCATTCACACCGACGTTTGGAGTGGGCTCGCTAAGCATTTCCCATCGTCGAATGACATATGGGGAGAGCCTCTCGTGCGGCAAGGGCCGAATACCGTACATTGCACCCATGCCTCTGGATGCGGAGCTGTGAGGCACCGCTGCCTTCTCCCTGTGCGCGAGCATCATGCCGTCCATAGCAGTAGGTGGTGGAATGCTAAAGATGTAATATAGGCGAGAGTCCGAAGATGTGTGCAAGCTTGGCATCATACCAGGCACGACAAGGACAGACTTGGCGCAGTGGAGGCGCAGGTCGTCTGGCAAGCCATCTGCCAATACTGCGGCGACGTCAAACACTTGCTGCAACAGCCCGCCTCCAGCCACCTGGCTTGGGAGCGCCTCGAGTCCAAGCAGCAGGCGGCATAGAGTCAGAACAGTATGCGCCCTTGCCTCGTGATGGGGGGGCATAAGCAGCTTTCCCTGGACAGAGGTGGTCATCACAGAGGCACTCAAGGGCTCCTGAGACACGCTGTGTAAGAGCACGAATCTGAGCAGCATCGGTATCCAGTGCTCAATGACGGATGTTAGCACCCCCTCTTTCTTATCTTCGGCAGCCCTTGGTGCAACGACCAAGTCAACGAGATCGGACAGCTTGTTGGCCAGAGCCATGGTAAGCTGAGCTGTAGCCGGCGGCTGCTGGCCTACAACGATGGCCTCGATAACGCCAAGGAGCTTCTCGGCAAGGTATAGATTGTTATTGCTTGAGAGAGCGCCCTGAAGGTTTCCAAGAGGATCCTTCAATTGCGACGATGCCGGGACAAGAGCTAAAAATCGCTGGCGGGCCTGACTTTGCAAGTGGCGAGAAATGTCTTTACTTAGGCATGGAAGCATAGTCGTCCACATAACGTTCTGGGCCCCAATTGCACGGTCCATAGCCTGGGCAAATAGATCGTATTGCGAAACGCTCTGGGGAGCGTCTTCACTCTCGGTCTGACGAGGTGGCGAAACAGAAAGATCCATATTGAGTTTAATCTGGCAAAATGGCATGGTAAGCTCGTTTGTCTGGCGTAAGATTTCGTCATAAGGCGTAGCCAACGACGACCCATCCTCGGTCCCGGATTGCTTGAAGAGATTGCTAATGATGTCGTGAACCAGACGGAAGCCTCCTGGAGGGATACTTTTTACGCTAAAAGCTTCTGTAACATCCGCGGTGTGCAAAACGACTAGGAGCTGCAAAGCGTCGAGTAAATTGCTTCGATATGTGGCGTCGTCAAGCGGTAATTTTGCATTGCCATCTCCAGCCCGAAGTTCAGCATATTCAATGATGGCGTGGCGTATGAGCGAAAGCAGGCCTTTGTGATGACTGAAATGTATAGACTGTTGGTAGATACCAAAGCGATATACTTCTTCCTGGCTGAGATCTGTGTCATCCGGTAGTTTCGATAGGATCAAGTGCAGCAGTTCTTGGAGGAAAGTTGCTGCTCCGGGAGATATCAGGTTCAGTAGTGGCGCTGCTGCCGCCGCTGCCGAATCAGCGTCTCCCTGGGGCGCAGGAGCTTGAATCAAGCTTGTAGGCCCAAAGAGGAAAGAAATGGGCAAAGCGTCAGTAATTATCAAGAGAGGAAAGACGGCATGTAGCCGTTCTCGCTTCTTCATCAGCCGAACTCGCCCAACCCAGTCGGACATGAGCTTATCAAAGTGCTGAGCATCGAATAAACGGAGGCGAGTAAGAAGGGAGGCATGGATCCTCCGGTTATCATCCATCTTAGTCCAGCCCAGTTCAAGTCTGCGTATGATGTATGCAAACAGGCGATTCATGGTCGGGTGATCGATGCTATTCCCGCTTGCCAAAAGTTTCTCAATCTGTTCTGAGACCTCGCCATCAGCCCCTGACAGCGGGTTGACCATGTTATTATCGGAAATCGGTGAGCAGGCGTCGGTGGCATTGTTGCGGTCACTCTGGGTAAGTTCGTGAGCCAGGTATTTGGAGAGATCTTGGCGACTGGGCATCCGCCGGGAGAGAGAGCATAGAGATGCAAGCAGCGGGCGAGACACAAGGCCCTGCTCTTGATTAATAGCCTTGAGCCGCTCGAAGAAGACGGTGAACAAGCGCTCGGCAGTGCCTTGAGCGTAAAAAACTTGTAGATTCAAGTTCAATGTGTCAACGCAGGACGCAAGGACTTCGATATTGGTGGTCCTGGAGCAAAATTTGAGTATTTCGCAAAGGGCATAAAAGTCTTGCGTAGCCTCGAGAATGGTGCGGATGGCAGAAAATAGGCGCTGCGACATGGCTTGAACAGATTTATTGAGCCTCATCACGCTTTCACGCAGGTGGACGCCCACGGCGCATCGCAAAGCCCTTGAGCTGTTGATGATCATTGGGAGAAGCTTTCGCAACGGGATGGGCTTCCTGCCAGACATCTCGTCGTCCTGCAAAGGCAAGCCCAGGGTGTGGCTGACGCACATTAGGGCGTTGTGGATGTCGTTTGCTTCCTCGACGACGGAATAGCTGGCTGCTCGCCTAAGCAGACTGCTTCGGTCATCCTTCTGATCTTCTGTTAGGTAATGCACAGGGAGGTGGACTAGCAATCTGGTGGTGCAGGGAGCCTCGTCAGAGTCTACTTCAGAGGGATGGCTGCAGCCGCCGCGAGCCATGAGCCACTTGATATACTGAGTAACTGAGAACTGCCCCGTCCGAACCAGCTCTGCAACAAGATGGTACGTCATCTGCTTCCGGCCCTCGTCCTCCGCGGGTATAGTGTCCATGTGCTCAAGGATTGCACCAGTGACATCGATCCTCAGCGACGCCCAGACCTTGATCAGGTTGGCCGCAATGTAGACCCTTGCTAACCCAGGGCGATAAAAGGACGTTGCCCAGTCCACGGTGGTCTTTACAATATCGGTCTTGTCGTCTCCGGTGGCCCAGCATTTCTGGGGCAGATCGCGCCCGATTTGGCTGAGCAGGGTTGCGTCTAGGAGCCGTACCAACTGTGGCCGCCCAGCCAGTGGCGAGGTATTGCTAGTAATGGCTACCTGGCTATTTCGAGCATTGATATGATGATATGCGTCCCGGCCCGCTTTGTCATCTCGCGGTAGGAAGGCTTCCAGGGCGTCTCTATACTTTGGCCAAAGGCTTGGGTCAATAAAGCTGTCTGATTTATCTCTGACAAGTGAGGCTAGCAAGGTGGAAAGCTGGCTCGATAGTTGAATGAGAATATCTTTGTCGGGATGGATATAGATCTGTGATTTTAGATGTTGTCAGAGTTAAGCACCTTGACGGACGGCAGCACGCCTTCCCCCCCCCCCCTCAAATGAGGTGGTAGCAACATCGAGAAAGAAAGGGAAAAAGAGTATGTGGCTGACTTACAGTATTGAGGTGGTCGAGCAAGGCATAAACAAGACGGCGCCCATACTTTCGCGAGCGTAGGATGTCGGCCCAGCAGATCTGAGCAATCAGAATCCACATGGGAAGTTTGGACTGGGAGCTGTGCTCCAAGCCAGATGTAATCCAGTCAAGATAGTGGTCTCGGTCGAGGAGTTGCTCGGCGTAAAAACTTGTAGCCAGTCGTATAGCATAAGTCACCTTGGCCTTCCAGTCTGGCTCGCCAAACGAAAAAGTGACGGATTCAATAAACTGTTCCACAAAGACTGTCCAGTCTCTGACCCACTTGAACTCGCCGGCAATGGCAAAAGCACCACCACCTGGAGCTCCCTTTCTTTTGAAGGCACGAATCTCGTTGGCGCCAACGCATTTAGCTAGCCAAACGGCTCTTTCGGTAGGGACGCTTTTATTCAGGCACTGATCGAGGAGTGTTCGGCCGCGAATACCGTGGGGAATAGTCCTGCTAAGTCGACGAAGAGAGATGGCAGGATTGGCCAAATCTCTCATCCATACTTCTCTCTTTGTATCGGTCAAGGTCACTCGAGGGGGAGGTTTAAAAGTCGATGGGGCCGTAACGTGGCCACGATGTCTGCGCTGGTTAAGAATACCCATAAATATGGTAGATAGAGCACCCAGCCCAGTCTTTTGCTTGATAGCCGGAGATATGGTCATTCTCGCGGTGCCCGTCTCGTTCTGGCTGCCACGGTCCCAGGTGCCTTTTTGGATCGCCTCGTAGCTCCAGTCGTCCTCGTGGTGCTTGATATTATTGGTGCCGTGCCAGGGAAAGAAGTCGGCATATCCAGAATAGAGCCCCCGGCTGAAGGGATCGCCGCCCGTTGCGCCTGGGCGCTTCTCGGCAGGAGGATAGCGCGGAGCATCTTTGGGAACCTCAACAGTCCATGGCTTCGGGCGACCGTCTTTCTTGAAGGTTGGTGTGGGCCGTGGGGGAGGTTCTAATCGTTTGGATAGTTTTGAGTACGTCTGCGATGCCGGCAGGCGTCGTTTGGGCATGGGTAAAGGGTGGTTGTCGTGGTCGAGGTCGGCGGCTGAAGCCCGGGTGGGCGTTGGACTCGAGTCGCCAACATCTCCTGCGTCGGCCATGGACGGCACACGCGACGTGGTATGGCTTTGGGGCGACGAAGCAGCGGACACGGGAGCTGATGCCGTCGCTGATGCCGTCGCCGACAGCATGGCTTGGTCGATGTTGGACAGCTCGAGGCGCAGTCGAGAACCGGCTCTTCGAGGCGTGGTTACGAGGCGGCCATGGTTCTGGGCCTGGTTTGTGCCCTGGCCATGCATTTGGGCTTGGGCATGATCGATGGAGTCGCTCGAGGCATCGCTGAGGGCCGAGTCCTTGCGCACGGGCGACGAGGGAAACAGCTGCTGCGACAGAGCGCGTTGAGGCGGAGGCCGCTGAGCCGGCGGCAGCGTCGAACTGCTGATGGTTCGCTGCGGCGGTCGCGGGTGGACGCCGATGGGGGTCCTGGAGGTCATCTCTCAGACGGGAGGTGAGGCGCCATCCCGTTGCGCTGCCGGCTATATAAGATGTGGATAAGTGAGTTGGAGGTTTGGACGAAGGTACCCGTTCGAAGCGTCGACCAGGTGCCAGGCGCTAGGTGCTAGGTGCTAGCAAGCGATAGTGATGGAAGTCGGCCGCAGCTTGGCCAGATGCTATTCGGGTCTCGGAAGCGGCAAAGGAGGAGTATTGATGGCCCAAACGCCGCAAGGAAGAGGCTGGAGAGGATGCAACTGATGCTCCAGCCAGCGTGGACGAGCAAAGATGGGTGGACGTTGATTTGGGCCCCCGACAAAATGGCACGAAAGCGTCAACCGGTGGCCGGCAGAAGGGACTGGAGTTTGTATTTTCCCGCTGCACCCGAATATCAGCCCCAGCCCCAGGCGTTGCAACAGACGGGCACTGCAGATTGCAGATTGCGACAAGGGAGCCCGCAAGGACGATTGACCTGCGTGCCTTTTTGGAGGAGACGGCGAAGAGGAGAGGATGCAATGGATCGCGGCAGAGGAGGCAGAGGAAGACGGAACAATCCTCACGATGACGGGAGTCCCCCAAATGGGATGAAGGAGATGGATGATGGCCGGGCTGTGGCTGCCAGAGCGAAGCTGACGGCTATTTTTTGGCTTTTCCGGCCAAGGCACAGGGTGCATGTACCTGCACCTGCGCCTGTGCCTGTAGGTACTGCTGCCACTACTAGGTAGGAGGTACCTAGCAGGTAGCGCGCACGGATAGAGGGCGGTCCGTACCTATCAGCACCCTGGACACCGTACAGCGCTGAGCGGTAGGGGACGATCTGCCTGTACCTGTTGCTTGGGCCGCCACCGGTGGTGTGACAAGGAGTCAAAAATTGGGGAGTGTCTAAGCGGGAAGGCTGGCTGAGCGTTCCTCTCAAGATAATTAAGGAAGAATAACAAGTAGAGAAAGATGGATATAAACACGAAGCGATCGATCTGCGGGCGCGAGTTGAGTAGAAAAAAGGGCGGTGCGGGCCACCACTGGAAGGAGGGCTAGCGCCTGTGAATTGCGGCCTGGCATGCGCTGTAAGACACTGTAAGGCACTGTCAATGTGCGCTGCGCTACGGGCGGATCATTTTGTAATGGGATCCATGATGGGATATTCGGCGCTTTTTGGTCCGTGACATGCACACAGATGATGATGCTATCTTTGCATGCATCTACATACGATTCCCTCAAGCGTGTATTAATCTCCATCTTTTTTCACACTCTCTCTCTCTCTTCTTCTTCTTCTCCTTCTCCTCCTTCTCCTCCTTCTTGTGTCTTTTCGTGGGCATCGCGAGAGGTGCATCTCCGGCCTTTACGCCTTGCAGGCAAGAGAATGCGGAGAAAGGTCCATGTACGCCCAGTTGGAGCACAGGCACAAAGCCACAGGTAACGATGCTTGAGCTTACTAGGTAGTGCTACCTAGCAGAAGCACTGTCAGCGATAAGAGGCCCGTGGTGCAGGTGATATTACTGGCCGCGACAAGGTATAAGTGCTGCCCCAAATTGCTAGCTCGCAGCCACACGCATGGCCGCGAGATGAGGTGGCAGAGCAAACAACATTGAAGCTACGAGCCGCTAATTCAGCCGCTGGCAAAGTATCCACGGCGAAGGAACCCCAGGCCCAGCTTTGCATTGCATGATTAGGCGCAAAGGGGGGCCGAGTCTATCGAAGCCTTCGAATATCACCCTCAACAGCCTGGTATGGAGGGGGCGTGCAGTGCTTCCTCTTTCGGACGGCGCATTGAGCGCGATGTGGCATATCGAGCCGCCTGTGTTGATTGCATTTCAGGGCCTTGGAGGCTATCGGCGCACTAAATGCAGCGCTAGCCCTTGGCCAGCCGCTTGCTCCGTAGGGACATGGACTTCTGCACTGTCTGTGGCGGCTAATCCTTAGGTAATCCATCTGCCAACCGTGACATAGAGTACAGCATGTTGCGATGTGGCTTGCTGCGGCCACCCCGTTGCGGCAAGCCAAGATTTCCCCTCAGATGATTGATAGTTGCGGTGCTAACGTATCATACAGGGCCATGGCATGTTACGCACTTGCTGCCGTACAAGACACGAAAAAGGGAGGCAAAAAGAAGGTCACGATGCTGGTGAACAAACTCCAAATTTTGCACGACTCATGACTCTACTTGGGATCAACCGTTTGCTGTGGTTCGGCGTTTATCGCCATAGGGTCGGCAAGGGGTGGCTTTTGTCTAGTATTTTACCCGGTTCCCATTACGAAAGCCTCGCCTTTGCTATTTCCAAAGACCGAGAATAAACCGTCAACAAGCCCATTAGTCAGTCTCAACCACTCGGAAGGATGAAGCAAACATGACCACAGAGAACCGGACAAACCGAATCCGCCACCTGACGAGGCTGCTGTCCATTCTGTCTGTCTGTCTGTCTGTCTGTCTGTCTGTCTATGCGGAGTGCAGCAGAATGCACATACAACATTCAATTCAAGGCACGCAGCAAAAGCTCAGCACTGTGTGTATGGCTCTCGTCCGTCATACTTGATTCGATGCTATTGATCCTCTACTGCTACCCGTCTCTCCGTTTGTGCGTGAGGGGCACGCCACCACAGTTTAAAGAGCGCATATCATTCGACGTGCCTTGCCCGCATGTGCATGCAGCCACGCGGATGCAGACTGGCAGGGAGCCCAACAGGCGCTGAGAAACTGACCGAGATAAACCTGGCCGGGCCATGTACTGGATCTCTATGTATGTAGGTCAGGTACCAGACATGCTGGAGACTTTCTTCCGAAACGAAGCTCCCCCATGCAGTATAGGCAATACCTAATACCACTACTTACTATTCGTACAACCAGAATAGCACTACTACTACAACTAACAAGCTCTCGACTGGCTCCATACATCATCCATATTCCCCATGCAGTATTGCCAGTTGTAGGCGTCATTAGCATCGTGATATGCGCATGTGGCGCCGTTGCATCATCTCACAATAGGCGTTGCTGCTGCTGCTGATGATGATGCTACGTACTCCGTACTACTACTACGTGCTATCCATCACCAATGGTAATTAGTCAATACTACGGGCTCCGACTGCTATTTGATAGCCTCACTGTGAGCCCCAAACTTGCCCCCAGCGTGGTTTCGAGGCGGTGGAGCAGCTTGGCATCCTTTTCTTGCCTTGCTGAGTGCCGTTGATAATGACTGGAAGTGAGGATGCCTAGTTGCCCATGCCATCTTCGAGCCCATTATTTGCCTCACGCTGCCATTATTGCTGCAAGTGTCCAACCAAGTAAGCGAGCAGCAAACGGGCCTGTTCCTGGTGGATCCCCCCGGCTGCTTAATTCTGCCTTTATCGTCCGTCTGTCTCGGGGCCACAACCCGGGGGAGTCCGCTCAAGATTACCGTACAGTACATGTATGTAAACCGAAACCAACCAACCAGGCTCGGCTATTCGATATTTTCGATGCTACCGCAGAGATACTGTAGCACCGGGCAAAGGAAGAGCCGGGTCTCGTATCGGACAGCCAGATCTGCAATCTAGCCCACTCTTTGAGGCAGGAGACGAGGTTGAGACAAGACACTGTCTTGATCCATACTCTCTGTATACGAAGCTATGCTCACGAGGTGCATTACTATTGCTCAGCGTAGGGAGCGTTATACGTGCAGCTACCCTCCTGCAGAAGCATGATTCTCGGCAACGACTATTGGACAAGTAAGATGCGATATGTAGTTGAAGATAAAGGTGCATTAAACCTCCTTTCCGTCTGATAGTACCCAGAGTCAGCAACTGAGCAGAGCGATGATAGGCTGGCACAAAGATATGGGCTATATATATTGTACTTTCATGTTGTAATATTTGATCCCGAGCTCCGCCGCACATGCACGAGTTGGGCAAAAATCCTGAATATCAACGCTATATCCATCTCCCCTTGACAGTTTTTTTTTTTTTTTTTTTTTCTCTGGCAATGATACAGTATTGATAAACACTTTAGTAAAGGCACCCCAATATGCCTAGTATGAGCCCTACGAGAATGTACACTGCGCATGTATGTACACTAAATACTCGATCTGTACTAAGGCAGATTTGCTTACCCGGCAGAGTACCAGCAGTTGAGCTCTTCGCAAAACTGGTATACCTACTCCGTACTCCTGCTTAAAACCCTCGACAAAGAGAAGAGAAAGCAAAAATCAGAAACATGCCTCTCTTGCTCCCTGTCAATTGCATGATCTGATCCCCCGGCCTTGCTAGCATCGGGATTCATCTAAGCCTCCGGGCTGTGCTGCTGCACCATTTCTGTGCCGTCTCTGTAAGGCTCCAATCGCCGGTCTCTTTTATACATGTACTTGCACGTGTGCGAATAGAATAAATACCCGGCCTGCATGAAATTCGCCAGGGCGCAATGCATCGGATCAAGGCCCTTCCGGGCCGGGTGAATGGCGAGACAACAACAATATCCATCTGGATAATAGAATATGCTGTATGGATGTGCCTGATGCGAGCCGTGCGTATAAGCCGAAGCCCAACGCACCGCTTGTTTCAGGCATCCGCATCGTCACACGAAATGCTTGGGCATCCCTACCTATTTCACTCATTTCCTTTTTTTTTTTTTTTTTTTTTTTTTTTTTCACTCCCTCCTCACAACTTGAAATGGAAGACGGGTTATGTATTCTGTTTCTCGTATAGACTTGATGGGTTATGATGGGTGAATGAAATACTTTGATGCCCCAGTGATAACACCAGCTCTGGGGAAAAAAAGAAATATCTCAGCTATAGCTAATTGTGGTTTAGAAAATAATGATTGTAATATTGGTAGTAATAACCCTAGAGTGTGGAAGCAGCCAAGCCGGAAAAAAGAAAAAAAAAAACAAAAAAGAAAAAAGAAAAGTAAACATGAAACTGTAAAACGTAGCATCGTTTGGCACAGCTAGACTAATATATCGCCACATCACATCGTCGGTTACACTGGCCATACAAATTTGGAGCGCTTGTCATCTCTTCGCCATAATAAACAGGTCACGCAAATCAAATCGAATCAAATCAAATCGAACCAAACCATTCAAAGCTCATCCGCCTCAAAGCTCATCAGCCTCATCGGCCAGGCTCCACTCGCTCCAGCCCTTCTTCTCGCCGGGCAGCTGGACCTGCTCCCACTCCTCCTTGGTTACCTTGTTCCACTCCTCGATGGGGATCCATCCAATGTACGCACGGTCGCCGAAGCCGCCAATCCAGTACACCTGTGTGACCACCAGCCTGGCCCATTCGCTGGTGTGAATCTTGTTGCCCGGCAGCCAGTACTTGGCGTCGGGGTGCTTGGACGTGTAGCAGTAGGCGAGCCGGAGAGACTCTTTGAGATCGGGATTGATGGGCTCCAGGTAGCCAATGAGCGAGAATCGAGGCAGATTGGCCGCAGAGTAGGGCACCGTGTCCGGGGGAGACGACGACGACGACGACGACGACGAATCGTCTGCTGCATCGTACTTGTCACTGATGTACGGGAAATATGAAAGCAGACGAGACAGCAGCGGAATGCGCCTGGCGGGCGGGTATGGCGGAGTCCATTGCACGGACAGCGTAAGGTTGGACCCCGCCTGGGCGTTTCTGTAGCTGGTGGAAATCTTGATGGCCAGCAATGTCGGGTGCCCTTGGTCTTCGCAATCAGCAATGTATTCCATCTGACCAATCGGCAGGCCATCGAGGCCCTCGGGTCGATTCCACGTCGCGTCAGCGTCTCTATTGGACGACGAAGACTTGGACTTGGGGAAAGTCGATGACAGGGTGCCGAGCTTTGTCAAAGCTAGGATGCGGCGGCCCAGAACGGCGGACTCGTAGCTGGTTGGAATGCGAGAGGCGAAGCCGCCGTCGATGTCACCGAATAGAGGAGCGGTGAGTTCAACGGCGGTAGCACAGCCGGTGAGGCCGGTGATGACGCTAAGGAACTTCATGGTGTGCAAGGAGATGGAAAGTGGGTGAGACGATTGGAATAACAGAAGAGCTTCGAATTCTATGCACCTATATGACGTGGTTAGCTATTTACACAGTTGAATTGGAGCTGGCATCGCGGCTGATCAAAGAGGTTCCCTTTTGGAAGCACGGGCGGCCTACCGGTATCACGGTTCTGATGGCAATTGCCGTCGGTGAGGAGTACGAGATGAAAGAAGAGCGGCCCGGCTCATTAAAACGTGGGGGAGGTCCCCTGGTCGTTTTGCTCTGATCAAGTGATTGCGGGATGGCGTCGGCATGTGACGGAAGAGAGATTGATTGATAAGATCAGAGCTGGGGACATGATTGGCCGGTTTGGGGCAACGCCGACGCACTCCGAGCTCCAACCGTCAGAATCATTCGATTGATGCAGAGTACATAGTGTTTTATGTACTTTGCAAACGGTGTGCTTTAATTGGGCTCTTGGCTGCTACCTGCTTATATACATAGTATGTACTTGTTTCCGTGAGCTCACAATTTCAGTTTCTACACGCACGTGGTTCAACCTCTGATGTCTTCAAGCATACGCCATTTTGCAAACCGAGAGACGGGTATTAGTTCAAAGGCATGCACCAGCTGGACTTTGGGTATCTGCGGATACGCCATCCTGACCTCTTGTACCCTAATCACACCGTTTTCGTCAAAAAAGCTCTCAGGCAATGGCAAAGTTGTTGGATAATGGTGCGATATCCATCCTTGCAAGAGGAGCTGTTTGGCGTCTCTCCAGGCCTTCATCTTGTCAGCCGGAGGCCGAATCTGGTCCTGGAGCCTGGTGATGGCGTCTCTGTGCCACCAGTTCATCAAGTTGACCTCATCACTGCCGCTCATTTGAAGTATTTGCTCGAGACGCTCAAGTTCTTGGCCGTCTTCTATATCCACTAGAGCAAAAGACTGGCCTCTGAATAGCCGGGCTACTGCGTGCGGATGCCACGACCGCTTTTCCACCTGAGATGGATTTCCCACCGTCAGATAGATGGTATCAACTTTACCAAGATGGCTGGACTTGCTATTCAACCCGGCTATCAACGGATCACTGACGAGGCCCACATCTAGTATGATTGCCTTTGCCTCTCGAAGAAGACTCGTCTGCAAGGGAATGAACCCATTTTCCGACATGCAGTAAGCAGAAAGATCTAATATGTCTCTCTGTCCACTGAACCAGGTCCAGAAGATGGGGGCGAGAAACTCATGGCGGTATAATGCGCCCTGCTGATATGCAACGTGTCGAGCTTCTCGGCAGACTCGAGAAATTGTTGGCGGAGGGAGGCTTTTCCACTCCAGATAGGAGGGCTCGAGGTAACGGAATGGTCGGAAAACCTGTGGAGGAATAGCCAACGCCCATATCTGACGCCTCAGTTCTGGGGGCAGACGTGAGAACTGAGCAAACTCGGCTCGTCGTTCGCGATACGACTCAAGTTGGCGCCCCAATTGCATGATGCGCTGCTCCTGGAGGATTTGGATTCTCTGCAGTCTTTGCACCATGTACTGCATTTCTTTTAGGTTTTCCAAGACTGAGTTTTGACCATGGCTTGAGAGATCCATGCTGGCCGAGTGAATTTTGCCTTTGCCACCGCTGAGCTGGACTACTCAAGCAAGCAAGCAAGCAAGCAAGCAGAGGTGATGATGACATTGTCTATTAGCATGAAATCAGTGAGCGGATAGTGTAGGCATGCGCGGCCCTCATAACGAATATGAATGTTTACTTGGCAGTGACTATCTGCTGATGAAAGACATCATCGCCAGAGCCGCATCTACGCAACAGAACGGGAGAAGGGCATAGGCCAAGCCTCCGCCTTTACTGGTGCGTACCGCTCAAAGACCGTACGTGAGTGAGGTCTCCATCTCATCACCGATTGGCGTGTCGAGTGCTTTGTTTACGCAACTAGAGGCAATTGATGACGGCCCCTTTGATGCTTTATCAAACGAGGAGAGCCGAGGGCGCTCTGACTGTGAGCGCCTTTCATTGTGAGCGCCAGTAGTTGAGTAGTCATGTGTCTACAGTAGAGTGCCTATCCAGTATAGGCGGAATACTATTCACAACGAGTTGCAGTGAAACAAGCCTTTTCAGCAGCAGATGCTCTTGCTCAGGTGAGCCAAGCGACTGACGCAGTGACAGTCGAGATTATAGCGACGAACCTAGGCAGTGTCCTAATAGCAACCGTTTATACAGTAATATGCCTTCATGGCAACACCCGCCTCGAGGCATGAATTTGTTTGTTTGTTTGTTTGTTTGTTTGTTTGTTTGTTTTGATGGAGAAACCCCATCTTACATGCATAGCTTGCATAGTGGTAAGGGTGTCGGATGCATGTATGTAATACTGGATAAGCCGTAGGTTGTACAAAAGCTCAAGATTCCAACCAAAACAGAGCCTGCCACACTTCCGCATCCGGCCATTTGCTCTGCTGTTGCTAGCAATGCTATTGCTTCTTCCTATGATTTGACAAACCTCCCTTTGTTTATCGTGACACCGCTGTTGTGTGGGTGTGTGTGCGCGCACAGCTGCAATAAACTGTAATTAGCATCAATGCCTCTTGTTGTCATGGAAATGAGCCCCTTCAGCCCAGACAAAATCAAGTGACGCTAATCCTCATGCAGGGCTCGGAACATCATCTGCAAGGAATCCAGATTGAGACATTTGACACAAGGAAAAAAAAAAAAAAAAAAAAAAAAAAAACTTTCGTATCCAACAAAGAATTGGGGGCAGAAAAAAAAAAAAAACTGTAAAGTGCTGATACCACTGCAAGCTCCCCAAGAGCTGAGACCACCCCCGCTGCTGAGGTCATCGCTGCAGCGCCCCTCAGTTCCCCCATAGCGGGAGCCACAGGGGGGGCGCTACAGGGCACAAATCAGAGCGCTGGCACGCTCTGCCGCCGATGGCGCTTGTCGCTGCTAGCACCGATAGCGCTGCAATTTTCTGGGCTAGCAGGCCCTGTGGAAGGGCTGTTGGCGCGCATGTGGGCTCCTTTGCTGCGAGCTTAGCGGGCTCTTCAGCAGCCTCAGCGCCCCCACCCGCCCTCGACAATGCCTGTTGCCGCTGCAACCATGTTGACTTTGGATCCAATCGCCGGCTGGCTCCAACATCCCACTTACCCAAAAGGCGAGCCCCATGTCGCTTTTTTTTTTCCTGCTTGCAAGAGGCAGCGAATGACAGCCTTGACGAAGCGATCCCGAAGCCCAAGAGATTGGTTGACTGGCGAAGCAATCGATCAATCAGTCAATCACGTCGAAGCTCCAGCTGTTCATCCGTCTGCAGTGCTACCTAAAAAAAAGAAAAAAGGGAAGCTTGTTTTGTTTTGCATCGGCGTCTCGTCACCTGAATCTGCCTCTTCTCACTTCACTCACTTCTAGCTGGCTCTATCTACGGTCTTCCTTCCCCTTCTATTCTACAGTGACGTGACGGCATCGATTTTCGTTTCTCCCAGTGCACCTGTGCTGCCGGCATTGACTCCTGCGAGTAGTGGCAGTCTGACTGCGGCCTTCTATTCGTTGCTTCATTCTTTCTTTCTTTCTTTCTTTGCATCTCTTGTTTTCTCTAGTCTGATTCCCCGACTTTGAACTCTCAAATTATCGATTCTGTGGCATCTGCAGGCGTACCCAAAGCATATACTGTACGATATACGCACATCCATACAGCCAGAAGCACAAGAAGCAAAAGCAGCAGCAGCAAAAGCACATCCACCGATCCAACTACTGCGACCATTTCATTTACTGCTACTGCTTGCCTGATTTGGTCCTGTCTTCCGCTACTGCAGACGCTCGCCCACCGGCCAATCGATCGATCAGCTCGCTTGCTTTGTTCATCCCCCTGCAAGCCCAGTCCAGTCCACTCTCCACCGCCGCCGCCACGTCACGCATTGCGGTGGATAATAAATAAAAAAAGATGGCCAGCAGCTTCATGTCGACCTTCTTCTCCGGCAGCTCCAGCGTCGGCACCACCAGCAGCTCCAGCAGGGACAAGGCGCCGCTGGCTGGAGACGCAGCCGCCGTGCCTCGCCCCATAACGCCGACCATGAACATCAACAGCTTCATCAACCCGCTCAACACGCCGCTGGGCAGCCCCAGCAAAAAGACGAACCCGCCCGGCGCCCACGACCTGCCCACGGCCTTTGACGCCGCCATGAACCTCAACCTGGGCTCCAACGTGAGCTCCAACGTGAGCTCCAACCTCAGCTCGAGTTCCAGCGGCGGTTTTGACGCTCCCGTCAGGCTGACGCCGCGCCCGCAGAGCGTCATCGCTCCGCTTTCGCCCTCGCCCAGCAAGGCCAACGGCACCAGCAACGCCGGCAACACCAACGGCAGCAGAAAAGCTGTGCAGCCCCCGCCTCAGTCTCAGTCTCAGTCTCGGACGCCTCAGCCCCGGACGCCTCAGCCTCTGACTCTTCAGTCTCTGGAGAAGCAGCAGCAGCAGCAGTTGCAGGAGGAGGGAGGGGAGGAGGAGCCCGCCGCCCAGCCCCTCGATGGCAGCGTCGTGCAAAAAAAGGTGCCAAAGCCGGAAAAGGTAGAAAAGGTAGAAAAGGCGGAAAGGGCACAGAGGGTGGAAAAGGGGAGAGCCTCGCCTGGCTCACCACGCAAGCGACACGCCCCAGCCCAGGCCCAGGCTCACGATGGAAATGCGCCGCCTGTGCCTCGTCTCGCCGCCCAGGACCAAGACCGCCACCCCCACCACAGCCATGCCGCGCTCTCTCGCCAGCAGATGTACGACACCAAGGGGGAACGTCCCATCATAGCCAAGAGGTTTAACACGGCTCGTGGCTTGACGGCCGAGGAGCGCGAGATTCTACAGCGGCCCAATGTGCGCCGCATGGTCAATGTCACCCAGCTTTGTAAGTTGCATCTTGGGTTGCTGCTGTTGTTGTGTTGCCGTTGTTGCCCCCGGTTTCACTGTCCTGTGACTGATTCATATTGACCCTTTTTTTTTTTTGCATTAGATTTCCTGGACTACTACTTTGACCTGCTCACCTATGTCGGTGCGCGGCAGAAGCGCCTCGCTGCCTTCAAGACCGAATTCCCAGCACCCCCCGACACTGAAACGGAAACCCACAGAGTCATGTGGTCAAAGTATACCGGCCGAGAGCGCGCCAACCTTCGAAAGCGTCGAATTCGATTAAAACAGGGCGACTTTCAAATCCTCACCCAGGTTGGCCAGGGCGGCTATGGCCAAGTCTTTCTTGCGCAGAAAAAGGACACGCGGGAGGTGTGTGCGCTCAAGGTGATGAGCAAAAAGTTGCTCTTTAAGCTGGACGAGGTCCGCCATGTTCTGACGGAGCGAGATATCCTAACAACGGCGCAAAGCGACTGGCTGGTTCGGCTTCTGTACTCATTCCAAGACGACAAGAATATCTATCTTGCCATGGAATACGTGCCTGGCGGCGACTTCCGTACTCTCCTTAACAATACGGGGGTGCTCTCCAACCGACATGCGCGCTTCTACATCGCCGAGATGTTCTGTTCAGTTGACGCTCTCCACAAGCTCGGCTACATCCACCGCGACCTGAAGCCTGAAAACTTCCTCGTCGACTCCACAGGCCACGTCAAGCTGACCGACTTTGGCCTCGCTGCCGGTGTTTTGGCCCCGTCAAAGATCGAGTCCATGCGTCTCAAGCTGGAACAAGCTTCCGAGACGCCAGTGCCGTTTGGCAAACCAATTGGTCAGCGAACCGTAGCCGAGCGACGCGAGAGTTACCGAACCATGCGAGAGAACGATGTCAATTACGCAAAGTCCATTGTGGGTTCGCCCGACTACATGGCGCCAGAGGTTCTCAGAGGAGAGGAGTACGATTACACAGTGGATTACTGGAGCTTGGGCTGCATGCTGTTCGAGGCCCTGACCGGCTTCCCGCCCTTTGCTGGTTCGACTCCCGACGAGACGTGGCGCAATTTGAAGCATTGGAAAGAGGTTCTCAAGCGGCCCGTCTGGGAAGACCCCAACTACTTTTTGAGCAACAGGACGTGGAATTTCATCACAACGTGAGTTTATTTTGCGTCTCCCCTTTTCGTTACCAATGAAAGCTAACGCATAGCCCTCTTTTCAGATGCATCAACTCTCGCACCAAGCGCTTCAGTGAAATTAAGGATATCTACGCCCACCACTATTTCGCCGAGGTCGACTGGGATACGCTGCGCCAGACCAGGGCGCCGTTCGTGCCAGAGCTGGACTCTGAGACGGATGCCGGCTATTTCGACGACTTTGGCAACGATGCCGACATGGCCAAGTACAAAGAAGTCCACGACAAGCAGCAAGCCTTGGAGAACATGGCCGAGCGTGAGGAAGAGATGAGCAAGAGTCTCTTTGTCGGCTTCACCTTCCGGCATCGCAAGCCCGCCACAGATGATGGCGACGGCAATGGTGGCAGCAACAGTCCGCGGAAGCGCATCCCGACCGACGACTCGTTTGGCACCATGTTTTAGGGCAAGCCATTGTGGTACAATTGGGGATATCGTAGGCCTCCTGCGATACGTCAGCCGAGGCTGTTTTGAATTGTTTTCTCTCTCTCTCTCTCTCTTACGTCTCCTACGTCTCTCACAAGAAGCACTCTGGGCTTCTTTTTTCTTTTTTCTTTTTTCTTTTTTCTTTTTTCTTTTTTCTTTTTTTTTTCTTCTTTCTCTTTTTGCTTGTTTGGCCTTTTAGTGTTTTCTTTGCCCCCCCATTGTTTATCTTTGACATACCACTGCGAGAAACTTTTCTCCTTTCTGTTTTGCTACCAGGCATCTTGCTTCTACATTTCATCTGTTGCCGGTTGGGATACCAAATTAATTCATTATAATGTACTGCTAGCCTCGTCTCTGTACCCTCTTTTTCTAGTCCCTTTCCGCTGTCGTTCTTTTTTTTTTTTTTACCCCTTTGGTTTGTTTTCTTCTTACAATTCATTCGTTTTTGTTTTTCTGGCTTGGAGTTGCAGAGATGGACACTGATACTAAAGACCAAGAGGAAGCCGCAAAGTGAGGACCCTTGGGTAGGCTTTTCATTCTTCTTCTTGATGGCATTAAAAAATTGGATGGGAAACATGGCCGGAGTGGGCGGAATCTGCCAGGGGAGGAGGCTTTCTTTTTTCTTTTGTTTTTATAGTGTGCATGTGCGGCGAATTGGGTATAAAAGTTCCTCCCCGAAAAAGGGGATGTAACTTTTTTTTTGAATCCGTTCATGTAGGAGTAACGAGTAAGAGTATATGGTACACAGGTAGACGAATGGAATGTATGGCTCTGTAGACGGGTTTTGCGTGACGTCCATCGTATCGTAAAGGGGGGACGTATCATAAAGGGGGGAGGGATCAAGGGAGGGGGAAAACCAACAGTCGCCATCACAATCACGATTCTTTCTCGCAGCCTAGGCCGTGGCTTTCCAAATACTTGTCTTTATTATTTTCCGATCGAGTCGTCGTAGAAGCACATCTTTCTCCCTGGCACAAATCTCTAGCCAAACAATAATAACAAGGTGTGAAAAAAAAAAAAAAAAAAAAAAAAAAAAAAAAAAAAAAAAAGTTTCGAACGTTCTTTCTAATCCGAAAATTTAGAACAAGACTCATTTCATCGTCATCCAAAAGGGATAGCAATAAGCAGAGAGAGAGAGAGAGAAAAGAGAAGCAGAAAGCCGCACACAATATAGCAAAATAGGGCACACAGGCAAGTAAAATGTTAGGATAAGCCTGCTTTCGGGGCATAGATTGAGGAAATAAACTGGATAGCGCCGCCATAATCCAAAAACTAAAGTCTATGGGAAAATAATAATAATAATAAAAAAAAGTCTCATGCGGCGAGAGGCAAAACTTCCAAAGCGTTATCATCGACCAGCCTTCTTTATATTTTGGCTCAAAGAGTCCGAAAAGTCCGTTCCATGCTCTTGGACAGTCGTCTGTTGAGTTCTCGCGGTTCAAGAGTTGCCCGTTGGTGTCCTGGTTGCGCGTGCTCCTTTCTTGTCTGCCACCAAGTGCTGATAGAAAAAAAATATACCATAAAAACGCTTTCCGGAATGTTTCCCGCCCATGTTATTCAACCCAGATAAAACTATTATCAAACTGTGGCAACTCGTGCTTGCAAAGAAAAAAACATTTTTAAAAAAATCAGACCCAGGTATCATTGCTTGAACCAACACGCCATGGAGATGCCCATTCATATACGCCCTTATTCCCTTTGACGTAGTGATAGCCTCTTTCGTAAATAATGCAATCAGGCTGCCTGCATTACCAGCGACATAAACAAGCCGCGTCTCTTTTAAGTATATCCACTCTTTTCTTCTGAGCCCGGCACCGTCTTCTGTGAGATCCTTTACTGGACTAAAAAGACAAGGAAATAAAAATAGAAAGATAAAAAATACTGTTCGCCATACGTCGTACGGCAAGCATACGCAAGCCTTGTGCTCGTGAAATCTAGAATTTTCATCCAAGTTTTTGCTCATCAAGACAAGTCTTTCAAAGACTCATAGTGAGCCACTCCCATTCTTGGGGGCCTGACGAGCCGCCGGCACCGTTGACTAGGCTGGACTGAGTCCCGCCCATGGATACCATGTTTGATCCTATGCTCGATCCCATCATGGAGCGCTGGCCCATGGAGAAGTTGTTGTGTGACATCATGGTACTTGAGATGGAAGGCATGCTGGGAGTCGTGCCAAGCGGTCGCGCAGCAGATTCTGAAGGACCATCAAGCTCCATGGCCGACGAGCTTGCTGTGCCTTCACTCTTGCTATGTCTGCGTTGTCTCTTTGATGGCGCTGTGGCCGGCCGAGACATGGATGAAGCACCGGGCCCGGGAGCCGTCTTCAGCGGTGCAGCAGCGATTGGTACGACGCCTTTGCCACCTACAATGGCAGCTCCGCCATATTGGCTGCCGGGCGTGCTTCCCGCGGTGAAATTTCCACTGCTAGTGGGACTATCGGCATCTTTGTTGCTGCTGGGGCGGTTGAATGATGGTGGTGATACTGCTACCTGGTTGTTCGTCATAGGCACAGCTACCGCAGCGGCGGCGGCAGCAGCTGCAGACATGGATAGCGTTGAATTTTTCCTCGAAGCGGCATTTGAGCCCGTGCCTGCCTTCTTCCTCGTCCCTCCAACAGGTAGGTTGTTGCCCGAACCCCGGTTTCTCTTCTTGATGACATCCGTCTTCAAGCTGAGTGGTCGCACGACACCGTGAAGTTTTAGGAAGAGTCCGCAGGCATTGCAGAGAGGCTGGCCCTCGGGGTTTCGTCTCCACAGCGGAGTCGTCTGGGTGAAGCAATTGGTGCAAGTGGTGGGATTGCCGTTCTCCCCAGAGTTTCCACCAGTCGCCGCCAGATTGGTCGTGGAGCCATGCTTGGAGCTTGGGGGCGGTGAAGACGGCCTGCTTGGCGCAACCGACGAGAAGCCCGAAGCGTTGCCGGCGGCGTGGCCACCCGGAGAATTAGGAAGGGACTGAGCGATTTGCTCGAATCCACTGTGCTTGTTTGTCATGTGGGAGGGTGTGGACGAATTCCGAGGAAGTCTGTTTTGTCGCTTGTCGGTGCCCATGCCAAGCGCCTGCGTCTGCGAGTGCGACCGGCTCATGCTCAGACCCTGGCCGTCCCAATCGCCGCTGTTGTCGACGTAATCAGTCGTCGTGACGCCTCCGATCTGAACATGCTTGCGAGTCGGGCCGCCGGGAAAGCGGGCGGCTTGCGTGCTAAACTGTCCAGGAAGCGAGGCATCCCAGCCAAATGATCCAGCCTCATCGACAGCAGACGTAAAGTCGCCGTGGAGGCCAACGCCGCCACGGTCCAGAAAAGCATTGGCATCGTCATCGTCATCCTCGCCCCCAAAGCCAAGCATGTTGCCTTGCTGCATTGGCAAGACAGGAGATGCGACCTGGGAATCTGTCTGAAAGACTTGGCTGGGATCGATGTGGCCAAATGAGCTCGGGGCGGTGCTATACGCTGACACCGCTTCTGAGCCTGTACCCGTGGAGGGGAAGTTGGCGCCGCTGCCGTTACTGCTCCCATGTGCGCCGCCGTTGGAATCGCCATACATGAACTGCTGGTTCATGTGGTGGTTGATGCTAGAAGAGCTATGTCGGAAGCCCTGCGCCCGGTGATGGTGCTGCTGCTGCTGCGACTGTTGATGGTGGTGCTGCAGATCCTGCGAGGAGCCAAAGTAGACACCATCGTTGTCGTTGATTGGGTGAGGCGTAGATGTAGCAGACGGATAACCCGAGCCGGTTGGGGAGTAAAAGTCGGGGTTGTTGAGAGAGGAATGTAGTGAGGCGTTGTTGTACATGGAGGAAAATGGCCCGCTGTGCATCATGGGAGACGTGGAGGGAGAGAATGAGAAGTTGGATTGAAAGTGGGCAGCGGAGCCCATGACGCCGTCATTGTCCATGAAGGTATCAAGATTGAATGCAGAGCCTTGGTTGTTGGCCATTTGCTGATGCATGGACGACAATGCGTTGGAGTTGTCGAGAGAGTATCCATTGAGCTCTGGGTCGGCTTCCAAATCGAGGTTGACGGCGGATGAACTGGGGTTGATGGCGCTCACATGAGGAGAAAAGTTGGCAGGTCGTTTTCGTGTCTTGACATCAACCATTGTAAGCCAAACAATACAGAAGAAGTAAAACCGTAAAACCCAAATTATGACAACGCAGTATTAAGACGAAAAGAAGGTCAAGGGAAAAAAAAGGGGGGGGAGGTCTAGGAAACTGTGATTGGAGAAGGGAATGGACGGCAATAGGGAGCAGTTAGAAGGGAAACAAAAAAGAACCACAGCCATGAAAGAAGAAAATGACTGAGGGGGAAAATGAAAAATGCACGCCAGAGCAATGAGACGTGCCAAAAAAAAAGGGTGGCAGTAACGAAGAAGGAAAAAGGGGAACAGGACTGATCTGATGGATGGAGTCTACTCACCCGTCGGTCATCTATACTGGTCTTCCTGTCGTGTCGCGGGACGTAATGGAATTCATCGTGCTGTCCCCGCTGGTGATGTGGCGGAACGGGGACCGACTGGGCCACGAACTGATTGGTAGAACCCTTGCGGCCCTTGATGGGGATGGCGGCGGCGGCCAACGCCTTGGACGATCTGTTCTTCCTGATGGCAGCGGTCTGCGGCCCGGAGAGCGACGACGCTGCGGGAGGCTGCGGTGAGCTGTCGTTGACGGAAACGGCGCCCTCGTCGGCAAAGATGAAGTCGTCGATGTTCATGGCATCCACGCTCTGATCATGGATGTCGGAGGTGCGTCGAAGCTGCTGAGCAATGCCGCTGGGGGCGTTTTGTGGTTGCGTAGAGTGCAAGAGGGACCTATCCGTGGAGCGAAGAAGAGAAGAGAAAATATGTCAGCCTCCGCCGGGATGATGTGATGGCCAGAGCCCGCCTCCCCTCCACTCATTAAAGGTAAAGCCAAGCCATGTCTAGCCGTGTAGTAAAAAAAAAAAAAAAGGGCAGACCAATCACATTGGAATGGCGAAGCATGAGATGGGCGATCTAGCCGGGGGGGAGAGCAAAAAATTATATAATAACTTACCTCTTGCGCCGCTCCTCCTGCTGCTGCTGCTGCTGGCGCTTGCGCAGGTTGAGGGCCATCATGCGCCAGGTCAGGTTCTCCATGCGCTGTTGGTTCGGCAGCTGCTCCTTGGTCTTGCTGAAGAACTTCCAGATCTGGGCGGCCAAGGGATCCTCGCTCTGCATCTGCTCGACGCTGCCAGACGGCCCGGCGCCGGTCTCGAGGGCCGGGAACAGGGCGGCGTCGAGCACATGGTGTTTTGACGGCGAGGCGGCTTGCTCGGCAGCAGCGCCGTTGGTGAGTGCGACATGGTCTTGTCGCGTATCCATGCGAGCGAAGCTACGGTCGGTGCTTGGATGGTCGGGTCTTCGCGGGAAGCGGTAGTCGTGTTCTGTGACAGTTGGGTGCATTGCAATCGGGCTGACAGCTGCCATGGACTGCCGGGAGCTGAGAGCGAGCGACTGCTGGCTGAGCTGAGGGGCGGATCAGACAGATACCTACGATGTCCGTCGTTGTACTCTGGCCGGATTGCGTGCAGGCAATAATATGATGTGAATCCTAGTGGAGGGGTGACGAGAGAGGATTAGAAAGGGAAATAAAAAACAAGGCCAACCACCCCTGTAACGGTATTTTTTTTTTTCTTGTCTGGCTTGACGTAGAGGCTTGTGACAAGCGAAAAAGTAGAGTAAGAGGGAAGAGAAGAGCAAAAAAATGCTGGCGCCGCAGCGATGCTTGTATGAGTAGGTAGATTGGGAAAATCGCCGCACTCTGGCCGGGCGGGTCTCTCTCTTTCGTCAATCACACAGACAGACACAAGCAAGCAACGCAGCTGGTAATGCTTTAAGCTTCACCGTCAGCAGCGTTAGTCCCGTGGGAGGATTTGGACGAGCGCCGAAAAGAGGAGACGCTCGGTGTGGGCTGGGATTCAGGCGCGTTCGTCTTGTCTTGTCTTGTCTTGTCTTGTCTTGTCTGCCCTTGTCTGAGGGCCGAAGCGTCCTGGCGAAAGCGGCGAGCAGTTGCTGGTTCGATTCCACCGTCGAGACTGACTGTGGCCTTGCGCGAAATACTTGTAAGGTTGAGAGTCGGAGTCAGAGGCAGAGCGAGCGTCGCAAGACAAGAGATGCTCCGATAGCAGGTGAATTAATTAGCAGCAGGATGGTTAGAAGCAAAAATGGAGACTAGGCCAGAGCATCTTGATGGAGACTGACCGACAATACTTCCGGGCCCGTACCTGCCGCGTTTCTCACGCTTACAAGATGCCTGCGACGGCCGCTCTTTCTCGCCTCGATCGCTGGGCCCAGTACCTGCGCGGGCGGTACTCGCTACCGAGGCGGCCGCGAGCGCCCAGTGCCTGTTTCGCCGTGATCCCGCAGCCGCGGCAATGTACTGCGCTACTTTGCGACGGAGTACTGGGTATTGACTTGGAAGGGACCCTCGTGGCCCAGCGCCGTCGGGGCCCACTGGGGGGGTACGGGAGGGTACATGCGCGCCTACGACGGAGCCAGCGATACAGGGCAGGGCCTGCGGCTAAGCGCTCGTACTGTAAGCCGCTGAGCAGGTGGCCAGAACCGCTACAGTCCTACTACTACAACGCGCAGTGGCTACAGAACGACTACTACTACTAACCTAGGTAGTCGTACTGATTCATGGGTATCATCACTTGTCATATTTTCCAGGACTCTCGAGCTGCGGCAGAACGAGGCACGGCGCCAAGGACCAGATGCTACCGTGAAGCGCAGCTCGGCGAGAGAGAAAATTTGAATGCCAGACAGGCCAGCCGGGCAAGACCCCTCCAGGGTCCAAGCACTAATACTGGAATCGTTCTTGCTGTACCGAGAACGGAGTCGCGCGCCGCCATAGATAGATTGGGCCCCACCAACCAAGAAGCAGACAGACCGAACGAACAGACAGACTTTCCCGCAGAGTGGCTATTGAATGTCGGGTTAGTCATCTCGTCATCTCACACATACTAGGTAGGTATAGTAGTACTCTGTACTCTGCGTGCGTGGCACTGTGTTTTCATGTATCCTGCCGGAGCAACGATCAGGGCGTTCGGGTACGCACAGCAGGTTGAAGCACCCAAAGGGCGATCTGCCATGTATGCCATGTAAGATGCAAACGTGACGCTCGGCTCGGGTGGGGAGCGGACAGACAGGAAAACAGCCGGTTCAGGACGATCATGAGCGCACAGCAAATCACAAATCACAAAAGGTGTTGCTGCAGAGCGGGGAAGGACGAGGGCCCTTTCCCTGCCCTTTTTCCATGTTTTCTGCTTGCTTTGCCTCGCAGTGCTGGCTCCTGTGATGGTGGTTGGCGGGCGTCGTCGAGTTGAAGCGCATGTATGGAGTAGGTACTCCGTATTCGGTGGTACATCACTGGGACGGCACCGACCTGATGAGAACTCCGTACATACAGCCCAGTTTCAGCTCTGCAGTGGCCCCGAGCTGGGAACCGGTGCTAGTCTTTAGACGAGCCCGCCGTCAAAGGCTCAGGCACGCACTACTGCGTCCTCTTACCGTGGCAGAGCCATGGTTGAAAATAAGAGCAGCGCTAGCATGTGCTTCTGCCTTGCAGCAAGCCGGATTTAACATCATCCTGTACTTGGCAGTGGGAAGAAGGTGACAGAATGTAGTGCTACAACCTGGCACTTTGTTGCGCTTCGGCCCCGCGATATGCACAGAGCGCCGGCTTCCGTGGTCCGTGGCATGTACGGAGTATGTATGTATACAGGTAGTATACAGGTAGTATACAGGTAGTATACAGGTAGTATACAGGTAGTATACAGGTAGTATACAGGTAGTATACAGGTAGTATACAGGTAGTATACAGGTAGTATACAGGTAGTATACAGGTAGTATACAGGTAGTATTCCATATGGGCAGGGCACGAAGTGATACCTACATGCTGCTGCCTGTAACATTGATGAAAACATACCCAAACAAGGTCTCGGGTTGGATTGGAGGTGGGTAATGCTGCCAATGTCCAAGGGACCAGACCCTAGTCTCCTCATGCGCTGCCTTGTGGGGGATCATGCTGCGCGTGGGGGGAGGCAAAAACATGCCATTATGAGATGAAATGGCTGTTAATTACTTGCTGCTATTAGTACTACAAACAAGTCGACCATATTTGGCCTGCATATTGACGAAAGAATACACGCACCTACCTGCTCGTAGACGACAAAAGGCATACACATGCTTTGTTGTATTATATAGAGCCTTTGCACAAGCAGTAGTGTACTGTACCGTACATACAGCCAGCGGAGTAATACCTGGGCCCTGGTGCCTGTTAGCTCGCGGGACCATTGAATGAAATATCCATCCATTTGCTTCGTATCAGCGGGAACAGCACGCCGTCCAACAATATCGACAGAGCCGGCTCCATATTCAAACTCCATCCAGAGAGGCATTACTCCGTGTCGGCTCCGTAAAAGCGTATCTGCGCCGTAGAGGTGTATCTCAGCCGTAAAACAAGACAAATGGCAATATTCATCGGATGCAGCAGCTAACATCACATTAGCATCGGGTATTAGCCACTGCATCAGTCATGGCTATTAGGAGTGGCGCTACTCTTTGGGCTACCGCAACGCCTTTTGCATACGGCAAGTACCGCTGTTGTATGTAGTAGGTGTAGTTCATCGTGTGCCCCCCCAATCGAGCCTTTAAATGCCGGAGACCAGAATAGGCACTTGATTTGAGCAGACGGCCTGTGGTGTTCTTTCTCGCGAAGCCGAGCAGAGCCAACCTGCTGGAGCACATGCATGTGTGTGTGTAATACTTGGTACTGGGCAGACAGACGACATCTCATCTCGTGCGTACCCGTTTCTTATCGCAGCAACCGCTCCTTGCTAGCGGCAAAGGTTTATCGAGTTGGCCTGACCAAAACCTCTGACATGTGCTTGTGGACCCCCATCTCCACCACTCCCTCTTCGTCCCTTCTCGCCTCTGCTCCCCAAAACAGCTCTTCTGCAGCAGACACAGCTCCCGTCCATTTGCCGCGCTCGCTATTCAACAAGCCTCGCTCCCGAGTCCTCCCCTCCCCCCCCCCCCACTCTCTAGCTGGCAGCGGGCCACGCGCCTGAGCCGGTTCGTTCTCGTGCATCGGAACCACCCAGCCCTTTTCTGCATCGACGGACGGTGGCCAGCTCGAGGACCCCTGCCGAAATCCTGGCAGCCCAGCACCCAAGCCCGGCAAAAAGGCTGCCCGGCCGCCCCTCCAGGCATTTCGGCGCTGCAATTGGTGGAACACGGCCGATGCTAGCTGAGAGAGGCAAGCCGTCGGTACCTCGCCTGCTCATCGGTTGTTGGCAAAGCAGGTATTAGCTATGACGACGACGAGTGCTGTAGGTATTCAGACAGCAGTGTTCCCCTGCCTCTTTCCACGTTTCCGACCGGCAAGCTAGCAAGGGCGAGCAGTCCGTAGTGCTACGGCTATTGGCAGGGTCTCGGACGGGCGGGCGGCAGTAACAGCTTCTTGGCCAATCAGCCAGGCAAGGCATCATGTTCCTAGGACGGGTTCCATAACGCTCAGCCAAGTGCCCCATGACGATGGGCAGCAGCACCACAGTGGGTGGTAGGTAGCAGTATTGCCACCGAGTCTGCAAGTGCCTGGAGGAGTACTACTCCAATACTCCTCTGCTGCTGCTACAGGCTATATTGCGTGCATCGCACCTTGGCCTCGGAGTCTTAACCCTGAAGACCCAGCACCCTCTTCGTCGCCCGGTTCGCCATTCCGCCATCCCTTTGTGCCTCGTCTTTTATTTTTACTTGCTGGTGCTGCAAAACTGCCATTTAGGCTCTTTGAGCGGGTGTGTCCAGGCCCTGTCAGTGGCGTTCCCACCGGGAAACTCCCCGCCCGGGCCATGGATGCAAAAGAAGGCTGCCTGCATTTCAATAGATTGGCCGTGCTCAGTTGCATGATGCAGCGTGATATTGCTGCTACTCTACTTGTCATAGCCCACGGCCAATGGGCATCACCAGACCCAGCTCGTTGCAAAATGCCCCGGCCACCGAAAGACAGGTACGATCCGGGACGCTGCATCAATATCACTCAGCGCGCTTTATTCTGTGCAACGCATGAGAAAGAGAGGGAGGCAAGCCCTTTTACGGGCCGAGGCGGCGAGATCCCATTGCTGGATGCTGCTTGGATCACACCATGACCCGAAATTCGGCCTTTTTTTTTTTCTTTTCAGCTGGCTTGGTAATGATTGACGTACCTACTTTGGGCGACTCGTCTTCTCTTGCTCTCTCTGCCAGTGAGTGTGTCCGTTCAAAGCTCAGGAACTGGCAAACCGCGCATCGATCCGTTATTATTAGGCCCGATATATCCTGGCTAGTCCTTTTAATCAGCAGTGGTGGAAAATAGCACGCTGCCGTGGCGGTTTGTCCCTCTCGCCGTTGTCTCATCCTCTAAATGGCCGTCACGGCCCTGCATGCATATCGGCATCAGGCGATTAAAGATGTCTCATCTCTTCTCTTCCATCCAGCACGCACCATGATGAAAACTGCCAACGTTGGATGTCTCAGCCTCCATCTGCTCAAAAGCACAAAGTACTTGCTGGTTGGCATTATAGAGATTCCGCAGCCAACTGGCCGTTAGCCAGGGCTTCCGGATTGAGTTGGGGGCTGACCATTTGGCGTCTCAAGGAGAAAGAAGAACCCATTATGTGGCCATTTGGGTTAATAGCTCAGCCAACAAGAACTAGACTAAGTCAAATAACCTGACAGCCCGGCCATAGTCAAGCGCCACCAGCTGCTAGTCGATCCAGTTGCCGGCCTGCTCATGAACGCATAAGCTCCGACGAAACAACCTCGAGTTGCTTGATTGGGTTCGAATCTGCTGTAACACTCGGTTTGGACTGCCGACGTAGCGTTATCTGCCCAATTACCTTTAGCCGCCGGCTGCCATATTGCTTGAAATGCCCCATCTCCCCGAGCTAGAGTAACACGGCCACTGTTAGATCGAGTAATCCGTCAGATCGGATGGTCGGGTTGTAAGAGACATGAAACCATGTTCAGCGAGCAGTGGGAAATGGAATGTCCGCCTCGGTTGACCCAGCGCCAAATTGATGGCCAAATTGATGACCAGCTATGATTTGCATGTGGAACCAGCAGCAGTAGTGCACGGAGTAATTCTGGCCACTATACTCCATATGTACAGTACTCAAAAATTGGACGCATAAAACAGAACCCTCGTAGGTATTGGTTATTGGTTCGCGCTACCTCAATATCCGGCAGTAGGAGGATCGTAGGCCATATGTATATTTCGTCTCCCACGAGCAAATCACTCCATTTGGCAGTGCTTTTGTGATGCATACTAACGTCGGCATCTAATTTCATCAACAAATATTCCGTCTATGCCGCTTTGACTAAGCTCTAGTCGACACGGGTTGCTGTTGCACATGCTAATTGCTACTTCTTCGGCTTGACCTATAACAGGAATCGATATGTCTAGTCAATATTGGACGGTGGTCGCCTAGCCGAAGTCGATCCTTGCTCATTCTGTCAGTGGAGATGAGATTCGCTTTTGCTGATGCCGATGAAACAAACTAGAGTGACCTTTTTTTTTTTTTTTTTGTCTCTCCTTCTAGTTCTCTTGCAGTCAACTCAGTAACATCTCGTCCAACGCCGCAGAGAGAAATCTGTAGCTCATTGAAAAGAAAGAGTTGGTTGTTATGAGATGAAAGGAAAGAAGAAATTCATGATATGCATGTAAAGGAATGGAGCGGCACGGCATCTTCCCCTCAAGCCAGTTATTCTCATCAAACTGGGAGGCTCATCTCCATGAAAAAATTCTGTTCGATTGCGATAGCGACGTTACACCTACTGGCGGTTGATGCGTCGGTGATACGAGCAGACGTACCACAGCAACTCAGAAACCAGCTCGTAATGAACGCCCATGCCCAAGCAATATTGGCCATTCCTTTTCCGTTGACTTTCAAAAACACACCGGTAGGGAAAGCCATCAAACCTGGGACAGAGCTCCGAATTCTTCCAGTCGGAGACTCCATCACATATGGATTCCTGAGTGATATGGATGGCGGCGATGGAAACGGATACCGATTGCGGCTTCGAGAAGACCTTTCGAGTAAGACGAAACAAAACCTCTGAAGCCGGGATCAACAGAGTACATTACTTTTTGTATCTGCTCTCTCTCGCTAACAAAGATGAGTTTAGGCGACACCGTTGTATTCGCAGGCACAATGACTTCTCCAGTGGGCAACATGACCGACGGCTATTTTGTAAGGAAAGAAGGGGCCTTTCTTTGAGTCGTCAGCTAACTGAAGTGTCGTCGCATCATTCCATCAGGCCGCTTGGAACGGCAAGACAATCCAGTATATGGAAAACAACGTCGGTCCATCGCTTGAGCAGCGCCCAAATATCATCCTGCTCCACGCCGGGACCAACGACATGAACCCAAACAGTGCCATTTCCACAGAGGGTCATGATCCTGTGGCCGCATCTCAGCGGCTCGGATATTTGATTGACAAGATGATCAATACATGCCCGGACGCAGTCATCCTCGTCGCCATGATTATAGGGACCTGCAACGCCGACCAAGCTCCGCAGACAGGAATGTTTCAGTCGCTGGTGCCCGACGTGGTGATGTCGAGATTCCAGGCTGGGAAGCACGTCTTGGCAGTGGACTTTTCGACCTTTGCCCTGAGCAATTTGAGGGACTGCATTCATCCGACGAATCAAGGATATCAGCTGCTTGGAGATTATTGGTATGACTTTATCACGCAGATTCCACATGACTGGATAACAGAGCCTATTGGGGATGACCCCAAGAGGAAGGATAATTTGGCTATGCATCTAAGCACGAATTTGCCGTTGCTGGCGTTGCTGGGTTTATTGTTTGTGTTGATGCACCTGTTTTTTGAATAGCTGAACATAAAACATATAGAAGGTTTGGATATTTGGGCGTAAAAGGTTGAACTCGTACAAGTTGCATCCTGCATGCTTTTCTTGGGCGACGGAGGCTACAGAAGGTAAGCTGCGAAACAATCAAAGATTTGGAGCTTTTGGCTCTATCGAAGTCCCCAGAACAGAAATAGGAGAACGGAGTCGCTTGCTCCGAATTGCTCGACCACCTTATTCATGGCAAACGGATTGTACAAGTCGCGATAGTGGCGCGTTAGTCATCAGCCAGGGCTCCCCAAAAGCCCCGCTATGACCTCTACTGGCATCTTTAGCCTCCCCTAACTTGGAAAGCTCCAAAAACTCCAACTTCAAAATAATTTCAACGCCAAAAGCAAACAAACCTGTCGCCCATTCGTCGGCGGTATAAGCGATCCGAGAAGAGTGATATTTCGAACAATTCTCATCTCGACCTGCCCAATAAATCGACGAGAACCAGGCCAATTGCAGCAACAAAACAACAATCGCGAAATCAGCCAAAGCAATTAATTGCACCTGCGCAGCTTGAAAAGCCGACACAATGCCAAAAGAGAAAAACTACAATCCCGTACAGGCGCAGCGCAAGGCCGACAAGGCTCGCGAAATCAGAAAAGGTAAATTTCCAGAGCCAAAATATTATCCTTGCCAGAATATATCTGTAACAGTTGTCTTACTGCAGGAAAGGCCGAAGCACAAAGCCGTCGGGATGAAAAGCTGGCGCGCAAGAACCCAGACCGTATCCAGAAACAGATCGACGACCTCAAGGCCGTGACAGCGGGGGGAGGAAAGCTGACGCGTCACGAAGAGCAGGTCCTCGATGGCCTGGAAAAAGAACTCAAAGCAGTACGGAAAGCCAGAGATACGCTGGGCGACAAGGCGCCTGAATTCGGCCGCTGGAGAAGAGATGGCGATGGCTCGAGGTCGGTAGCGCTTGGTAAGCGGAGGCGCGGAGACGATGGCTCGAGCAGCGATGAAGATATCCCCGACGATGTAAAGGCTATTCCCATGCCCAGAGACACGCCGCCGCCTATACCAAAGGCCGAGATGGACAAGTGGTACGCAAAGCGAAGAGCAAAGAGGGAGGCTGAGAACGCAGCTCGACGACGTGACGATGACGCGCGCGACGATGGAGCTAGAGATGGTCAAGACAAGGACTTCAAGGGCAAGGGCAGAGACAGAGAAGCACAGAAGCCGGTGGTGGAATCCAAGACGGTATATGAAGCGAAGCCGGTGGTGAGGGATCTGCGCCGGGAAGCCGTGTCTGCGTTTGTTCCCACCTCGGTGCAGATGAAGATGAACAAGGGCAAGGGTCAAGGCGGACTGTTGGAACCAGAGGAAGCAGATCGGCTGGAGAAAGAGGGATACCTGAAGCTGGCCTCGGGCAGCGGGCAGGATGGGGCTGAAGAAGACGAACAAGCCGATGCAGAGCGCGTGGCTTCATCTTCTCGGAATGTCATGATGGAGGAGGTGGAAGATGAAGAAGCGTGAGGATCGGGATAGTTTTGCAATCCTTTCTTTCTTTGCATGGTTTTGGCGTTCTCTGGGTAACGATGACGGCATATCAAATGGAGTTTCTTGGGATGATCGGGGTAGTTAGTTAGCTGTGAGCTCACGAGTTGAGCATCACGAGGGAATGAATAGCAGCATATGCAGCTTTAGCCCAAATTTAGATGGACTGCAATGGTCGAGGGCCGTAATAAGCAATGGTAGTATCTGTCATCGTCTCGGTAGGCATGCCCCCAGACCAAGGTCCTCAGTCATAGCATAAAGATAGCATCGTGATGAGGTGCTTCTGTAATCATAAAGCGAGATTCGGCACATGATTGGATGAAGCAGCCGGAATTGGGTAGTATCCCGATTTCAATGAAGGTCTGAAAGCGCATCTTCCCACGCCATCATCTTGACCCCTGAAAAAAAAATCTTACACAGAGCAAAAAAATTTTTTCTCGTAAACTTCTCGTTTCCATGTAATATTTCTTGGTCATAGCCTTTACCAAGCCAAGGTTTCCCAGTATAACTTTTTTATTATTTTTTCCCTCTTCGTCTCCGCAATGGAGACTTCCGATAGGTGGAGCAGCCCGGAGTCCTCCGTCACCCGTCGAACATCATCCCCAATAAGCCACTAACCAGTTCTCTCGGCTAGGCGGGCGGATCTCTTCAGCTCCAATTAGTCAAATCTTTATTTCGAAATGGGGAATGGAGAACAGATGCTTATTTGCAGAGTCATGGACTGTGTGAGTCGTGACAGGAAGTGCGCAAAGGAGGATGAGTTTCGATTTTGAAAGTCGCAAACAATCCCAAGAGTTTGGCAGTTTGCCTTTGGGAGGAAAGCTATCAATGTCCATTTTGTCCCAAAGAAGCTGAAGTCCAGTGGCGATTCGATTCCCATCCTATTAATGGATGTCATGTAGGACCTTCATCTGTGAATAAGCCCATTGAAGCCACGCATGGCAAAGGGACCGGCAAGTGGAAAACAACGAGGGCAAACTAGGGCACTTTGATTGCGTGAGCCGTTGTGGAACTTGGTGGCCAGCAAATGGCAAGTTTCCATTACCTACACAGTCCACTGGCTCGGCTCCATTTGCCATGAATCTCCGGGGCGCGAGGTTTCCACTTCGACGGTGCTTTGCCGCCCCACGCCGAGTACGGGGTATTAAAAAGACTTGGAGAAAAAAAAAAAGCAGTCATTATATAGGATAGGGCGCCGGTTTGACATGTTGCGTGACCAGCATCAAATATTAACCTTTTCCCCCATTTTGTTTTCGACCTCCTTTTCTCACTCTTCTCCTCCTCCCCTCTTTTTTTTTTTTCTTTTCAAGTCGAAACAACATAAATTTTTTCACTTCCGCATTGTTCAAGTCTAATCTAGTTGTCGATTGGCAACTGCCAATCGTTCCGCTTCTTGAACGGCGCTTGCGTTCTAAAGAGTCAGAAAAGCCCAGGAATCATGGATGTCCAGCAGGTCAACTCAAGGGCAATTCATGACGAGGTCGACCTCGAATTCGACCACTCTGAAACATCGAGCGATGAAAATGACACAAGAGACCGTGGAGAAAAGGGGGGCTCAGAGGCCCAAGATGAAAAGCACCAGTCGCAGCCGCAAGTCAATGGTGATTTAGAGCGGCAGCAAACAACGAGATCCGCAGCATCTTATCAAGAAACATACCCTGAAGGTGGACTCCAGGCATGGCTCGTGGTGGCAGGCTCTTGGTTCGCCATGATCGCTTCCATGGGGTTGATGAACAGCATTGCCGTGTTCCAGGCCTATACGCTCAGCCATCAACTCAAGGGCACGAGCGAGAGCACCGTCGGTTGGATCTTCTCCATCTACACTTGGCTGGCCTTTTTCGGTGGCGTCTATATCGGCCCCGTCTTCGACAAGTACGGCCCAAAGTGGCTGGTCGTTGCTGGATGTGCCTGTACCGTCGGTGCCTTGGTTGGCATGAGCTTCTGCACCGGTAAGTAGTTTGATGGTAGTTGTTCTTGGTTACACTTCGAAACTCTGGTCCAGAATCCCGTCCTATCCCGTCCTGGCGTGTATACACCATCACTTATCCTTATCATGTGTGCATGTGTTCGTGTGCGACACATACTAACCAACGGCCCCCAGAGTTGTACCAATTCATCCTGTCGTTTGGCGTCCTCGGCGGCCTGGGCACGTCGCTCACCTTCACTCCCTGCATCGCAGCGGTTGGCCATTGGTTCAAAGCAAGGCGTGGCTTCGCCACTGGGCTTGCATCGACGGCGGGTGGTATCGGAGGCATTATCTTCCCCCTCATGCTCACAGCCTTGTTCGAGCGCATCAGCTTTGGCTGGGCCACACGAGTCCTTGCTCTCATATGCCTGGTGTGCGGGCTTGTGGGAATCACTCTCGTCCGATCTCGTCTGCCACCAGCCAAGAATGCAACGGCTCATCCCGACTTTCGCATCTTCCGACAGATTCCGTTCCTGCTAACCACCATTGGTGTCTTCCTCTTGGAGTTCTCGCTCTTTATTCCTCTGACGTACATCACAACTTATGCACAGTATGAGGGCTTTGATAGCACGTTTGCCTACCACCTCTTGCCTATCATGAATGCTGGCTCTGTGATAGGCCGAGCACTCCCGGGATACTATGCTGACGTCGTCGGAGCCTTCAACGTGTGTATCTTCTCCGTGGTATTCTCCTTCATATCATGTCTGTGTGTGTGGCTACCGCTGGGTCATACCAAGCCGGGCATCATCATCTTTTCTTTCTTGTTCGGCTTCGGAAGTGGTAACAGCATTGCCATTGCACCCGTATGTATTGGGCGGATGTGCAAGACACAAGAGTACGGCCGTTACTATGCCACAACATACACCGTCGTATCTTTTGCATGCTTGATAGGCATTCCAATTGCTGGAAGCGTCGTGCAAGCCGATAACGGTTCTTATACAGGGCTCATCATCTTCACCAGCTGCATCTACATTGGTGCAGCAATCATACTCATATTTGCCAAAACATGGAAGCTTGGGTGGAAGAACTGGCTCGCTGCCTATTGAGAAAAGAAAGAAAGAGAGAGAGAGAGAGAGAGAGAGAGAGAGAGAGAAGTGCAATTCATCTTTTGCGATGCCGTCGTATGGTCGAAATTTTTATTGCAAGCGCATATATCGGGCACAACATCCTTTCCCACCACCCTCCTTCCCTGAAATCCGTTTTATTTGGCAACAATTGTTATGGCTCAGTACATTGATAGATATCCAAATGGTTTGGCGTTGATTTTTTTCAAGTTGATGACAAGTTGATGAAAGAAAAGACGGAGAGAAAAGGAGCGTTTGACATAATAAGCTACTGCTTCACTTGCATCGCATATTGGCTTTTGTAACGGGGGAAAAAAAGTAATCAAGGTCATCATCTAAGTCGCATATAGAAATGTTATAGGAAATTTTGAAACGAAATGGGAAGAGAGGAGCGAGTAAATAAATGAAAATACTTAATATATGATGGTCGATGGTTGCATTGCTTCGCAGTTTTGCGGTGGTATCATGGTGCCTATGGCTCCTTCATAGGCTCTTGTTATATACTATGCAATTTTCGATATATTTTTTTTGGGTGTTTTTGTCAGTATTTCTGTGTTGCTTTGAATCCAGTCTGTTTTTCCCAAGTTGATCTAATTGCCGAGTAAAGTTTTTCTTCTCCTTTTCTTCTTCTTCTTTCTTCTCTTCAAATGCTAGGTCACGTCGATTTTTATTGTTTTTCGATGCTGTTCGACTTTGCAATGTGCGCGTCATGAAGTTTTGCTACAGCCGGAATAATCAGAGCCTCAATCTCTTCTTCTGGGTCTCCCTCTGGTGCCTCGTCGGGTCGCAGCGGCCTTCCCTCGGCATCGCCCCAGCCGCCGTGCCGAGGCACGCGAAGCCATTGATCCTCTCGGCCCGGAGCAACAAAGACGACTTCCCATTTGCGCGTTGAGAGGAGGTTGCCGACAACGAGGTGATGCTGGTATCGCTCAAGGCTGAAGCGTGCCTTGTGAACAAGAATGCGAGGATCGGTCTCAAGCTTAAAGCTGACAATCATGCCCAGGGGAGCCCAGCCTTCAACAAGACTCTTGAGGAATTTAGGGACGGGATCAAGATCAATAATGAGACGCTTGGACCGCGGCACACGAGGTGAGGCATCGAAATTGTCAAAGATTTCCTCATCTTCTATCGGCGGTGAAGGTGTTATTGAGCCCTTGTCCTTGGGATAGAGCTTTTCAATAATGTTGGTGGACTGGATCTTGTGCTCAGAGAGGCGCTCCGGCGGGACAAAGAAGTCAGACACTGCCGCAGCGAGATAAAGCAGTCCGGATGAGCCAAGCGGCGCCATAAGCCGGGCCACAGCGCGGAGCTCGTGCAGGTAATCTCCAATGGTAACAAAGGGCAGCAGTAGAAGAGTGTTGTCGCGACGAGCACTCTGATACTTGCGTAGGACTTCAAGGATCCTATCAGAGTCGCCGGGCCGGACGGCAACGCGGCCATCGGCATCCTCACTGAGGAGATCAAGCAGACAGTCGGTTGAGTGGGAATAGTGGCGCGAATAGGGCAGCAGACTGAACTGGCGATGGAGGAAGATGACGGCATATCCAGCAGAGAGGAAGTACTCGGCACTGGTAGCACCACGAGTGCCAGCAGAAAAGTTCTAGTTTTGGTCTGGTTAGTTGGGAATCATACGATTAATTGATGGAGAAGATTTGCTGATTAACTGGTGGAAGAGCGGGGAATAAGAAGAAATGGAAACAAAACGAAAGAGGAAAAAAAAAAAAAAAAAAAAAAAAGAGAGAGAGAGAGAGAGAGAGAGAGAGAGAGAGAGAGAGAGAAAGAAAACATACGTCAATGAACCTCACAGTGTTCTTCTCCAGCGGAACCGTCGTTCCTCCCGAGGTTACGAGCACAACCCGTCGATTCGCTGCTGCATGCTGCGTTATGAAGGCCTCGGCCAGAGCAGTATGAGCAGCCAATTGCTTTGGGGGGGCATTGGTGGAGAAGTAAGCATCCTCAGCCTGGAGGAATTCTGCCGCAGACATGATTTGGCTGTGTATTGGCGTTGGCGGTGATTTGGGAAGAGGAAATGCAAAGCAGATGTCTTGGGAATGAGGTTGAAGATTGGAGGTTCGTTCAATGCCTTCCTAGGTTGGTAGGTGGGATGGGACAGCAGATGGCGGGGTTTATCTGATAAGGAAAGCAAGCCTGCAGAAGCTCCGCTGTAGGTGCTGTAGGTGCTGTAGGTGCTGGCAGGTGCTGGCAGGTGCTGTAATTTAGAGGGCAAGAGAGGCTGGGTTTAGTGCCACGGGCGGCAGTTACGCTGCGTAGATGAGGGTGTTGTGTTGTGTACTGTAGTTTAAGCGAATAGGTAAGTCAGTACCTACTATAAGTAGGTAGATATAGAGGGTTAAAAAAAGAAGAAGAAGAAGAATGTAGATTAAATGGAATGAATCAACAAGCTCGTCAGTCAGATTGCTTCTTTTAAACATGCTGAACCTGTGCTCACAACTACGAAGCAGCTCCCATCCCGCCCGTCAGGTTACAACAGACGGGCCAATCGTATTACACGCAGCACAACAAACGCCAAAGGGATTTCGGGGCAATGGAAGATGAAGAGTCTGGTTGGGTGGTCTGTCATACGAAACATGTAAACAAAGTCACCATGACACAAAATATGGCGACTCATTGCCTGTTTCTGCATCGCCGTCCACAACTGCTTGAATGCTTGAATCTCACGCTGTAAGAAGGATTTATTCCAACACCAACTGTTCTATTTCGTACGCGCCAATTTGTTGCAGAGTCCGAGATGAGTGACACAATCACCGAGACCTCCGAGCTCGCTACCGCTGTATGAACGCACTCCTGGATGAATCTTTCAATTCTTCAATCCCGCTACAATTTGCACTTGATGCATGAAATAGAAAACAAAGATGGGAGAGAAAGAAAAAAAAAAAAACTATAGTAGTCACGTCTAAGTGCTAATCTACCTATATACATCGAGTCATCAAAAAGCATTACCCGTTTGTCCATATGTCCTCATGTGCCCTCCTCCTCCTTGTCTATATCATTTGTCGTTTCTACCTTCAGCCAATCTCCACGCCCTCAGTGGCAGGCTCTGCAAGTGCAGCACCTTTGGCTTGATATACCACACAAAGGTGGCGACGCCAAACAGAACGCAGAGGATGTTGACGGTGTAATATCCATCGCGAATCATCTCGCAGGTTCCGCCGCCGTTGATGCATCGCTCCTTTTCGCCCTGGATGGCGCATGAGAACGCCTCCGTAACAAGCGGACCCTTGAGGTTCTTTGATGTCTTGGAGCCGGGGTGGCAAGTTGCAACGGTAAAGGCGTCTACAAGTTTCAGGACAAAGTATCGAGGGAACGTGCCGCCTAGGTTGGAAACGCTGAAAAAGCAAAGAGAATTCGTTAGCAAGGGGTGAAGCAAGCAACAGGTAAAGGGCAAATTCAGCCCCCCTCCCCCCCCCCCCCCAAAAAAAAAAAAAAAAAAAAAAAAAAAAAAAAAAAAAAACTCACGTTGCAAGGAGTGTCATATAAGTGCCTCCAATAACCGGATCCGAAACCTTGGCATGGAATGCCGAGACGGCCACAAACATGATGGTGTTTGTAAACGTCGAAAACACATGTTCGCCAATGACGACCAGGAGATACCACGTCGTCACGCCCTCGGCAGGGAAGATGGCCACCGTCACCTGCGCAATCAGCGCGGCCAGCAAGCGGCCGGCGAATCCCCAGCACCACAGGCGCATGGGCGAGTACTTCTGAGACCAGATGCCGGCGTAGTATCCAACGCCAATCTCAAAGGGGAAGTCGATGAGGACGGTCAGGGCCATGTTCTCCTTGCCGAAGCCCAGGTCGAGCAGCTTGAGGTTCGTGACGCCGTCGTTGGCCTGGAATCCAATCTTGGCAATCAGGTGCACGATGATGATGGTCTGCACGTTGCGCAGCTTGAGAATGCCCCACATGATGCGGTAGACGTCCCAAACGCCGTCCTCGTTCTGCGACTTCTCCTCGCGCTTCAGCAAGCCCAGGCCAATGGTGACGATGATGTAGGTCCATCCCCAAAAGGTCAGGTAGCCCCCGAGAGACACGAGCCCGTCGTCAGAAGGAGTCGAGCGGAAATACTTGTTGGCAAAGTCGGAGGCGTTGAGGGCGAGGAAGACGGTGTAGGACATGAAGTGTCCCGCCGTCAGTCCCACGGTCTGCGCCGTCGACGCATACGACACGTTGCCAGGCGTCAGCAGCGTGAGAGCCCAGCCGTCAACGGCAATGTCCTGCGTGGCGCACATGAGCACCAGGAAGAACCACCAGAGCATAAAGGTCCAGACGGTGGGGCCATCAGGCTTGCCAATCTTCTCCATCATGTCCTCCACGTTGGATCCCAGCCACAGCATGCCGAAGCCGGACAGGAACTGGATGGGCACGATCCATGTCTTCCGCCGCCCAATCTTGGAGCTCCAGACGGCGTCGACAAAGGGACTCCAGAACAGCTTGAGAGAGTAAGGGTACGACGCCAGGCTAAAGGTGCCTATTTCGCCATACGACATGTGGTTTTTGAGCAGAAACGGCACGGATCCCATGGCAAGGCCCATGGGGATGCCCTGCAAAAAGTAGAGCAAGACGAGCAGCAAGAAGCTCCTCTGGTCCTGCGCGGGAAGTTCGAAGAAGCCGACGTCGTTGGCCGTCGGGGTCCGGGGGACGGGATCGTCCAGCGTAAAGGACTCGCGCGACATGTGGTTTGCCGTGATGCTGTCCGAATCCTGGTGCGTCGCGGTCTTGCGCCGCATCTCCACGCCGTTGCTCATCTTGCCGTCGCCGTAGCCGTTCGCCTCCCGCTTGAGCGAGAGGGAGGGAGGCCGCTTTGAGGTCGTGGGCGACTGAGGTCGTCTTGAGCGGGCACCCATATAGGAGACGGTCGAGCTCGCTCGTGTCGGGTCGGAGGCACCGGGGGCTGGCCAAGGGAGAGTCTTGCTTGTGCAATCTGCGCGTCTCGGGTCGTCGGCACTGCTGCAGCGCACGGTAACGAGCGTGAGGAACGAGCAAGGGGCTGGCTGTTGCTGGAGGCAGAGGCTTGCTGGTTCGGTGTTGCGCAATTCAAAGCAGCTTTGTTTGAAGTCGCAGATAGATGGTGGAGGCGGTCGAGGCTCTCGTGACCAAACGAATGGCTGCCGAAACGGAACAAAGAAAAAAAGTTGCGATGAAGGTGAAGCGCGTTGGCCGACGAAAAAGCGACGCAGAAAAAAAAGGGCCCTTTGCAGCGAGAGAAGGAGAGTAGAAGCGGACCAGCCAAAAAGCACACAAACGACCGTTTCTAACGAAGCATCAGAAAATATTGTGCTTGTGGCAGCGATGCGAGGAAGAATCGGCGTGATCGGGAGCCAGTGAATGGATGAAGTTGCTGGCTTGGCCGGTGAATTTGCAGCTTACCGTGGCCTCAAGGGTCTTTTTTTGGACCGGCGCGGCTTACACACGTAAAGCGTCGCCACTGGCCCAGGCCTGAAAATAGCCAAAGGCGTCCGTCAAACAGAGTTTTTGGCGGTGCCGCCCCAGAAACCGATGCATGGAGTCCGTTTTAGCGCACTGCCGTCAGTGGCTGACAGCATGGAAAGTCGCATTTAGGCTGCACGCCGACCCCATAGCTTTCGTATTGGACCGCTGTGGTTCAGCGCCGTGGGGGGATGCAGCGGGCGGAGCGAATGAGATCCTCGGGTGCCTGCTTTGGCCTGCCAGGGGGCCCCTTTCAGCGCCAATTTGCGGGGAGGGGCTGCTGATTTGCTGCTGTACCGCTGCTGTATGCGCATGTACATAAGTAGTATGTGCGTACCGGAGGCTTGACTTCGGCACATCGCTGGCCCATCTTATCTTATCAGGCGAGGCTGTCATCGTCGCCGTGCCAAGCATCATCGTCTCATCAAAACAACATTCGGTGCATCTTTGACGCGCCACCACAACCACCCAGTTCCCTCCACGCAAAGGAAAAATGGAGGGCGCAGAGGGTGAAGCGCAAGTCCGTCCTCTGGACAAAGAAATCACATCTCTCAAGAAACAAGGTAAAATTTCATATGCGCGCCGCCTACAGTGGCAAACAGGCAACATAAACAACGGCTAATCAGCTCCAACAACAGTCGCCAGCCTCCGCAAAACCCTCAAAATCGAATGCTCCACCATCCTATCCAACCCTTCCATCCGCGATGCCCTCCTCTCCTCCCTAAACCCGCAACCGACCCCCAAGTCCGCCGCCCTGCGACCCCGAAAGCCCCGAAGGGCGTCCGTCGACTGCGACGAGCAGCGCCTCCTCACCCGCTCCAAGCAGCAAGCGGCCTACGACCAGCAATGCCTCTACCGCATCGCCGCCTCGGTCACAGCCTTTAAAGTCCGCGATCCGGACCCCAACGCCGTCGACGGGGGGCACGTGCTGGGATTGCGCTTCGAAGCCATGACGCGCGGCCAATTCCTGCAGCCGTACTACGTGATGCTGAACCGGCCGTATCCGGATAACCGCAAGTTTCTGCGTGTTCACCGACACACGGTGCCGCCGGCAATCCCTCTATCAGGCCTAGCAGCGAGGTATTTGCCCGCGCCAAAACATCAGCAGCGGCAGGAACAACAAGCCGAAGGACAAGGCAGCTCTCCATCACCTTCATTGGCCTCACCGCAACACCTCAAGCAAGACCTCGAAAGATTCGTCAAGTCTCTTAGGCGAGAAATCATGCGCTACCACAACAGACTAGGCGTATCGGCAGACCTGCGGCGTAGCCTAGGCGCACACGGCGACAACGAGACGGCGACACCGCCAAATGCCATCATCGACGTCAGCATCGCCGACACGGAGGCGAAGCAGATCCGCCTGACGTGGGCCGACGAGCGCAACGGTCGCCTAGTCATGGACGACGACGGCAAAGTGGTCAAATTTGTGGTCTTTGGCGCCGCCGAGGGCAGGGACTGGGAAACGACGAGACAACTCGGGGACAGTCAGGGGAGGGTCGAGGATATTGCCAAGATGCTACAAGAGTATGCGTCGGGAGCATCATGAGAGAATGCTGCGAGTGTAAACGTTGTAAATGTAAGACCATTGTGCACGATATCGAATTGGGGGACAGGGGCGTTTTTGGAAGGGAGAGCAAGTCAAACGTTTAGCAGGGCGCTCAGGTTCAGAGGGTACAGCATATATATTTATACCTCATTGTTCTAAGATTAGATTTTATTCAACCATCGTCAAGAGTGAAAGTACTAGGTAATACTTTAAGGCTATTTAAGGCTCATCGTGTATCGATCAATAATACGGACAAGAATCAATTCAATCACTATCCTCTACTATTGAAGCCCGTCTAATATACCTCCCGCGCTCTAGCCTACAACTCCTTACTTCTACTCCGCCGCCATAACCACTTGATAAGAATCGAAATTAAGTATATGCTCAATAATGAAAAACGGAAAAAAAAAAAATTCACAGGCGGTGGGCTTGCTCTTCCTCCGCCAGGCGTGCCATAAACTCATCAAGATATGTGCAGTCCCTGGACCTTTAAAATACAACTGCGATTTACGACCGCCCGCATCATCCTATATGACGACCCTGCTGTTTTTGAAGCTTTACAAGAAGAAAGCAGCAATGACACCAGCGAACAGGGCCACGCTGACGCCCTCAGTGCGGCTGACAGCACCGCTGACCGGGGGAACGGTGGTGTTGCCAGTAGGAGCTGGGGGAGGAGCACCAGGAGCAGTTCCAGCAGGGGGAACACAGTAGGCCTCGGTGCAGCCACCAGCAGGGCTGGAGGGAGAAGCAGCGGGGGCAGAGTAGACAGGAGCAGGAGGAGACTGGACGGGAGGAGTGTAGACCGAGGTGGAGGGAGGGGTGTAGGCGGGAGCAGAGCTGTTGCCAGGCACAGGGTAAGCCGGGACGGAAGAGGCAGCAGGAGGAGAGTAGGGAGCAGAAGCGGGAGCAGAAGCGGGAGCAGAAGCGGGAGCAGTGGTGCCAGCAGGAGACGACTCAGCCGGAGGAGCGCTGGAGGCGGGGGCCGAGCCGGAGGGAGCCGGGTAGCCGGCAGAGCCAGTGGGAACGCCGCCAGCAGGGCCGGTAGATGCCGGAGCACTGTAAGCCGGAGCAGTCTGGGTGCTCAGGGTGACGACGGCGGTGTTGGTCGGCACAGGAGCAGAGTAGGCCGGGGAGGAGGCTGCCGGGGGAGGATAGGCCGCCGTGGAGGGGGCAGCCGTGTAGCCAGCAGTCTTGGTCTTGGAAGCCTCAACCGGGCAGATGGTAGTGGTCTCGGGGATGACGACCGTGGTGACGGTGCTGTGGTGGCCGTTGGCGGGGCAGTTGGTGACGGTGGGAGCACAGCTGATGACGGTGTGGATGGAGGTGACGCTGACGGTGCTCGTGGTCCAGACCTGTGAAGCCTGGTCGGTCTTGCAGTTGTCGCCGCAAGGGTGAACCCAGTGCCAGGCACCGGAGGTTTCGTCATCGCAAGAATCAATCATGACGCCGCTGTGCGATGGGTGCCAGACGTTAACGTAGCCGGCCGGAGGGCCAGACGAGGGCTTATCCGCATCGGCTTCGGGGAGAGCAAGGCCCTCGGGCAGGTGAAGGTCGAGGCCAACACCGATGTTGATGAGATCGCCAACATGGACATCGATGCCCAGGTCAAGCAGGCTGTGACCAGCAACGGCGGTGGCAGCCGAGGCAGCGAGAATGAAAGACTTCATTGTGAATAATGATAGAAATGAACTTGGCTTGGAGTGAATGGACGGGTCAAAAGAGCCCAAAATGTCAAACTGAGAAAGAATGTATGGGTGAGAAACTGTTGCAACCGAGGCTTGCTGGAGAAAGAAAAGGGTAGGAATAGAATCCGACATCTGGGAGATGAATCGCTGGTCTTAAATATCCAACCCAACCCAGTCCGGGTCTGTCAGCATGATCGCTTCCGCCGCTCGTTTGTCTTCATCCACCGTACACAAACAGTCTTTCGTCCTCAGTAGCTAGCCACTTCCCCCTGGCCTTACGAATCGACGCCCCCATTATTCCGAGCAGGCGCGTGGAGTAGCCCGGCTATCAGGAAATTGGAAACAGAGACAGTGGCAGTAACACCGCAGGGAGCGAGCAGCGTTGCATCCTCCTCCATAGGTCCTAGCGAGTGAAGATCAGATACACGGCAATAACAGCAGTGGCCGATCCTGACGCAGTACACCGTGAATGAGCGGAGCATGACATGGCGGCGGTGATAACATGAGGCTGTGTCCGGTTTGAAAGAGTGTTGAAGCACCTGCAGTATCAAAGCCAACACTGGTTTTGTCCATCTCCCATGTTGTTATTCGCATCACCAGCCTCAATGTTCGGCCACGGGGTCTCAAAGCAGAGAGACGAAGATTTGGACTCGGGATATTAGAGAACGGTCGGCTACTGAAGCCCTTGCATAAACCACGCCCATGAGAGACGTATGCCCCGTGGTCGTGTAGATCGGACGCTTTATGCAGTACCTGCACTAGTGGAAGGAGAAAAAGAGCCTCGCTTGAGAAGCACTGCACATCACTCTCTAGCACGAGTCCTAGCGGATGTCAAGCGTCTCCTCCCTGCTTTTCTCTGCCCCCTTTTCTGGGTTTGAGAGACGCCGAAAACGACATTGTAAGCGGGTTCTCACTTTGATATTCTCTGGATACGGCATCATAAGTAGCAGAGACAAGATATCTCCGTACTACTCCAAGCATTGTCTTTTCTCAAATTGTGTCTGTGTAGTCAATGAAGCCCCTCCTCGCTGGGCTCTTAGTATGAATTGTGGTTCCACGCGGGGTGGGCTGGGCCCGGTTTGGAAGCACGAACCTCGTTAAGCTTGTGTAAACAGGGCTGTCACATCGTGGCGTGGTGTGTCGTCTGCTGGTTTGTTGCACAAGGTTGAGACAGAAAAACCCTGTACTCGTGGCGGTCTTGGATCTGAGCACGTTGTGTCCCGAGTTTGCTGGCTTTCGCTCTTCCTCTGTCTATTTCTTCTTATTTTTTGACCCTTGCTGCCGCCCATCCACGAAACGCTGTGGCAACTGTCAATCGAACAACACGTAGGGCCCCCACACGCCCAAGAAGCCAGTTAATTTCCGCACTTCGATCGACTGGCCTATGCGGAGCCGGCTTCTAATGCAAGGCGGCTATCACTTGTTTGACCAGGCTATAAATGGCAACAGAGGATATTTCGTACTAGTCCGGGGAAAACAACAAAGGCGTTTAAGGTGAAGGGGCCAGACCGCGAAGAAGAAGCGAAAGAGGCATCGACATCCAAGGACCTCCCGAACATCTCCACCCATTGTGGGCGAAGGTTGGTCTGTGCCGGCTCAATTCATGCCTAGTTTGCTAGTGTGCCCACACTGAGCTTCCCAAATCGGCCATTGTTGATCGTTTTTTGAATTTTTTCCGGGCAGGCAAGATGAGCGGGAAGGTTGACAGAATCGAAAAGAGTTGAATACTAGGCCTCGTATTATACACGAGGACACAGATGCCAATAGTGTGCCAAATAACTTGGGAATTAGTATAGTTATTTGTTATGCTTTGTAGAAAACCTTGTGAATATGGAAGTTGGATGCAGGATATCAAATCCAAAGTAGATAGAGCACTGCTGAGCAGCGATAATGCTTTGATCATCTCAAACTTCGGCAATGTTCGTCTGATTGGCAACATCGACAATCCGAAACTCACGTCAAGGCATAACCTTGATGTGAGGTGTCACTTCAATCCTCACTATAGAGTACACAATAAGCTTCTCTTTTGGAGGAAGAATTCTCCTTTCAATCCTAATGGAGAAGACGAATCAAGGTCGGTTAGGATTTCATTGTCTGCCCGTATGCTTGTATGCTCATATGCCTGTATGCCTATCTGAATAAAGGTCGAATCTCCACCCCGACGATCGGAATCTCGGTAACCCTTCTTCAGCCATGGCATAAATGGCATAGTTATTATTATTATTATTATTATTTATGACTTGCCTTTCTCCTTCTCGTGTGTATGCATGTACCATGGCTGCCTCATTCCAGCAAGGTTGAGACGTATTACCGTCGTCTCTTCAAAAAAAAAAAATCTATTCTTCCCCAGCGATCGGGTAACCTCCCAGGGTGAGGAAGTAAAGAAGCAAATGGGGCAAGTTGCAAGCCAGAAGCCGTATGCTGGAGTAACCGAAAAGCCAAGGTAGGCCGAGGCAAGGCGTGACAATGACGTGGCGGGACGACGGCCCTGGGAACTTTTGCTCGGTAAAGGCGAAAAGCGCTTTGCGCATGCCTTATCTTGACCTTCTCACCAATCTAGAGGCTGCTTCGATGCAGGCGGAGGGAGCGGGATAGTGCTAGTGCCAGCAGTGACTGTGTCGTCTGCCGCTGCCTCCATCCTCGCATCGCCATCATCGCCATCGAGCATAGACCGGTCAATCTTCCACAGCCTGACCTGCTCGTCGACGATGGTGGTCCACTTCCTTATCAAAGGGTGGGCTTTTGCCACATCAGGGAACAGGACTTGGTCACCGTCGCCATCCGGCTCGACGTCGTAACTCCAATTTCCATCAGGGGCCCAGTAGTCCGGACTGAATATCTTGGGCACGCTCAGCTCTTCTCTCGCCTCTGTCAGTAACTGGGAGGTTGCCGTTGCAGCTGCTGTGCTTTCTCCATCCTCGCCGCTGGCTTGGTCGCCCAGTCTGTTTTTCAGAGCGTCATTGATGCCTTCCAGCATGCCGAGCAACTGGCCTGCAGCCAGGCCAATCGTAGCCCCGAGACTGAAGCCCTCGTCGAAGCCAGCCTGGACGGTCTGTTCCTTTGCCGCCGAGATGCCCTCCCGGTACCCCGCAGTTGCGTGTTCTGCCTCCAGCCGCCGCATATCAGATGGATGAAGAGGGCTTTCAGGCCTGTCTAGAGAGGTGACGACAGTAGCGGCAGTGCCACTACCAGTCGTCGGTACTGATTCGGATTCGGGGCCAAAAACATCGTCCAGAGAAGAATACATGCCGCCAGAGCCAGAGCCAGCTTCTGGCGCCGTCGCATCGCCAGATCCGCCTCCGCCTCCCTGTCCGAGATACTCGTCATCCATCGATTGTTCGACCGGGCGAAAGTGCATCCTTTTGCTTTAGAGAAACACCACATACATCAGCCTACGGGAAACAAAAGAAAGAGTACGATATTGGGTACGGCAGGTGGGTAGAGAGCACTTTTGTTTGTTTTCTCCGTGAAAAGGCACGTCGTACCTTGGCGGTGGTAGTTACGTATATTCCTTTGCTCTCCTCTCGCTCTTCTTCTTCTCTCTTCCTATCTCTCAGTACGAGGCTTGAGCGAGTAAGTGGGTTTCAGACCGTTCGGCAACAAGCAAGCAAGGGCTATGACGCTGTGCTTCGATCGGCTCGATCTTGTCCGCTGGCTTTGGATGTATCTCGGCGGGCCGCGAATTCTCTCTGCCGCTGCTTGGAGCTTTTTTTTTTTTTCAAACTAGGTAGCACTATTCCGTGCTAGCATCCGTTCGATTCAGCCGCCGCCCATGCTCTGCCCCCCTGCCTCATTAGTCACTCGCTAGTCCAGTGCCAATAGCTTTTCGGCCCTGGACTACGACACAATAGGGCGGTAGTGGTGTACGAATCCTACCGTACGACTCGTTGCCGGGGGCACTGTGCCCAGTTGCACGCGAGACTTCTTGGAGCTCGAGCAATCATTGCAAGTCCCGTGAAGTCTGCTGTGATGGCGTTGCACGTACAGTGCGAAAGGAGAGCAAAGTCCAACAAGCTGCCCTGCAGACTCACCCTCCCTTGCTTCCGCAGAGGTTAGAGCTGCTCTCAAGTTGTCGGTGACACAAACTAGGGGAAACGGGAAGAAAAAAAAAAAAAAAAAAAAAAAGAAAAAAAAAAGGGAAAAAGAGCCTTCCCCTCGACACCGCCTCTCGAAGTGAATATGTTTGCCGCCCTCAACCCTCCCCGTCCTTCGACTCTCTCTCTCTTTTTGATGTTTTCTAATCTCCTCACGCTTTCCCCCTCCTAAATAGCCCTTTAACCTTTGAAGCATGATTGGGGAGAAGGACAACAAAAAGAAAAGTCCAGAAAATGATGCCACCTTGACGTAGCTTGGCCAACCTCTCAATATCGCACTTTCATCCACACATCTGGTACCTTGCCTTGCATACACGGCTGTAACCCGTATGTATGTATGTATGTATGCTGTATGTATGTATGTGCTGTCACATCAGATACTTTTTTTTTCTTCCCAAGAGAAGAATCCCGTTATCTTGGTTGATCCCCTTATGATGGCATCGTCCACTCCCAAGGCTGGCTCTTGGTATGCATGCTGAGTGAGGCTGTCTCTCTTTCTCTTTTCTCTTTATTCCTCTTTTTTTTTTTTTTTTTTCACCCCAAATCCCGAGACGTCTCTCTGAAGGTCATGTCGCGTCACGACACCAACTGAGAGACAGACGTGCGCTCACATCGGCGTCCCCCCGGAACAAAAATAGAGCAAAGCCTGAACCCAAGTCTTGCCACGTATTCCCTACCCTCCCGGATTCCACCGTTTCCATTAATCATCTGCACCGCCTTGTCTTTTGGCGGTCAACGAATGGGCTCCGCAGCAAAAAATCGCCCATGCATGAGCTGTTTATGGCGCATGGCGTCAACTCTCATGTCAAGGCGGTCAGAAGACGTTGTCCATGCAATGCTTGCTTGCCCTGTCTGCCTGCCTGCCTGCCTGCCTGCCTGCCCCTGCTGCCTCGCCTTACCCGCCTTGCTTGTTTTTTTTGCTGCTTGTTTTCTTTTTCGGCCCCGGTTGCCTGCGTGCCTGGTCCTTGGGATCCAGCCCAGTGTCCAATCGCATCGTCGTCGTCCACCTCCATAATGACAATAATACCAACACCACCAACACCACCTCTATCACTACCTCCATCGCTTCCTGTAACAAGCCACGGTCTCGTCCAGTCTGGATCAGCCGCTCTGCTTGAACGCTTAAAGCTTTTCGTCATCTGGAAGGATCGCTGGCCCAAAGAGAAGAGATAAACGGACATGGATGGATGCAGCGCCACGACAGCGCAGCGCACTCGCTCACACCAACACGTCGAGGCACACTCCGGGGCCAATAGTTTCATCCGGTTGCGGTGAGAACGAAGCAAATCATGCAGTCCCTGATGAGTTGTCCCACGTCTCATGTGGTCAGGCCAAACAACGCTTGCCGAGTTTCTCTCCATCCCCATCACAGCCCAGAAACGGTAGAACCCAACGGTAGGTTCCAGAAGGAGAGGAAAAACAAGCCTGCCTGAGCGGCTGAGACGCGAATCGAGCCTATCACGGACTCCATCGTCCCGGCGGATCGGACCCCGGCCCCACTGCAGGCCATGAAGCGGAACGACGGCGGCGCTCCATGTGGCTTTTCTTACATGTACGTGTATGTACGAAGGCTCCGTAAGCTCCCTCGTGATCTCGCGTCTCTCCAGGAGGACCACAGGATACCCAAAAGTGGTATCAAGAAAACGTGCCAGCAGCTGAGTCGTCGTCCCCGGCCCCATTTCGATGTACAGACAAGGCAAAAAGGAGCCATCTAGGCATGAATGCTTTTACAGCTTGCATCTGCCATGCCATGCCATGCCATACCCTGCCCTGCCCAGCCATGCTGCGTTGCGCTGTTCCTGTGTCTGTGCCAAGATCTCTGGCCAAGTGTCGAACCAGAACGCCGTACGCTCATCCAAGGGTGGGTTCCGGAGATTCGCTTTAATGTCATTGTCTTGCTTCTGCCCCCATTCCAGACGAACCACTTGCTAGACAAGAGTGCGTTGTTCAACGTGTAAGCAACGACTTTCTCCCCGTCCAGGCCCGCTCCTCTCGCCACCAGAATGATGGGCCGGCGATGTCTTCTCCAGCTACGGAGCACGACTAGTGTTAGCTTATCGGCGGCTCCCTTTCGCACCGCCCACCCTTGTCTCCGTTTACATCTCCCTTGTCTGTGTGTGGCCAAGTCTCAACTCACCGAATGCCTGTCGCCCCTTCTTAACTTGTTGAGCGTTAAAAGGAAGCCGTGTTAGCAAAATAGATGAGGAGGGAAAAAAAGAAAAGAAGAGCGACTACAAAAAAAAAAAAAAATGCAGCCACTTGTCACAGATAGAACGTAGTAATAGGCGCTCAATTCGGGAAATTTTCGTTCTTTCTCCCGACTCGCGCCAGTGCGGTAATCGTTAGTGTCATTTTTTCTTTCTTTTTGGTGATAGCTAAAGACTGGCCCACAATGACAGCCAAGGGGGAGGGGGGAGGGAGAAGACAAAGAAGATGGATGGGAGGGTCCTCTTCTCCGTATAGAGTGCTACTCCATACAGAGCAATGATGAAACATTGCTGCCCGCTGCATGCGAGTAGAACTTGTTGGTACCTAGTAGCACAGTCTTCATACTTACCTGTACGAGTAAGAGTACGAAGTAAGGTTAGGGCGAGCATTGTGCTGCACGAAGCTCAATCGAACGTGGGAACCCGCATCGAACAAGTCCTGGAACGTCGTTCTGAGGAGACGCCCCCCATTTCTCGGGGCCGCCCGTTCCTGAGCTAGAAAGGACCACTTCGTCCAGCGTAGGATTCAAAGTCTGCCCACGCCCCCCCTCCACTCGCGCTGTCAGAGTCATTGCCCGCTCACTGGCACAGCGATGGTTCCAAGAGGTGATGAAACGTCGCCTCTTGTCGCTCTCTCTCGATAGTACTCCGGCTAACAACCGAATAGGGGGCGGGGGAGAGCGGACAACAGGGGTTGAGGCTCTTCTCGGGACACGGGCCGTGCACGTCATCAATTCGCCTCTTCTTGTCTCTCTCTATCTCGCTGCTCAAAACGGTTTCAAACAAAGCAGGGAAAACTGAAGCTAGCCACGGGTTCAATGCGCGCTATGAGCGAGAGAGAGTGTGGGCGAGTGCGTGCGAATGTGTGCGAGTACATGATCCCGTACCGCACTCCATTATGTGGTGGGTTTATGGGCGTGTGCCTGTGTGATATGCGCGTGTGAACTGTCAGATTCCTTCTTTGAGAAGCTGCAGAGTGTCGTTCGGAAGCCAGTGTATCGCTTCTGGAATGCCGTGCCGAGCAGCAGTATGATGTGTTTGCAAGCAACGCCGCTGCCCTCCAGTTTGCTATTTGGCCTTGCTCCACAGTCTGTATGGTCTTTGCTGGCAGTCCCAGCCCAACGCATCTTTCCGCAACCCAACGTGTGGCCTTCTAGAAAGACGATGGGCTGTCCTGCATGGCTATGTCTCCAGCTCATCCCCTACCCTTGCACTTGCACAGGACCCCGTCCCTTGGTCCCCACCGCCTTAGCCCACGACGACGACGCCCAAGTTGTTGCACGTTGGGCCAACCCTAAAAAACCATTAGGTTCGCTCTCAACACCAAGCAACCACGCCTCTCTCGCCGTACTTTTCTCATTAGTATATTGTAGTCGCATCTTCTTCGGCTCGGAAAGCAGAGACTTTGCCCTTTTCCGATAAACCTTGCAACCTTCGCTCGACCCTTCTCGAAAGGCTTCCGTTATCTCGTTTCTCGTCCCGCGTACCGCTTGCTAGCGTCCCCGAGAAGCCTCTCAGTCTCACACCCATTCCGCCAGCCGCATCCTCGCCGATACAAGCAAGGCAAACACTAGGAGGGAAACAAAAGAAAAGAGACAGCCACCCCTGTCGATCTCACACCAGGGTAAAGAGAGAGAAAATTCCTGCAGGGGCCAACAGAGTGCTTCAGGGGGTAGACTGACCGCCTTGGATAGACCGCAAAATCGCCCCAGCAGATACAGCAAAAATCAAGCCCAGACAGCTAAAAAGCCACGCGAGATCCCTGCAAACAGGCGGCGGGCTGTGGAAAAGGGCTCTCACCGGTTCGGTGTGGAAACTGTTTAAAATAACAGACCGTTCCCGCAACTCCGTCCACTTTTCCCTTCCTTCATCCAACAAAACAAAAACGGTGCTATCCAGCAATCGTTCATAATCTGACCTCTCCTTCCGTTTTCCGAGCTTCCGGCCGTCTCTATTCAGTCTTTCTTTTCTCTCGCCTCGCTGCTACCAGCAACAACACCGTCTTCTTCTCTTCTCTTCTCTTCTCTTCTTCTTCTTCTCTTCACAAATCAAAATGCGTGGACCATATGACACCACTGGCATCGTCAAGCCCAACTCTCCTCAGCCACCAAAGCCCAAATAATGGCTTTTGTTCTTGGGCCGGCCACGTTCTTTTTTAATTGCTTTCCCTATGTTTTACTTCGCGACACGCTGTACCAGTCAGGTAATAACTCCTCTCCCTGTACGGCGTTGATCCTGAATATTTGCTGACGGCGTCTCTGTCTAGGTGTCGGTCTTTAATAGTAATACGTCGATCGGGCCAAGCTTTCGATACTCATCGAGCTTGAAGAACCCGGCGCTTCTTGGCAACTGCGGCAATCTCTTTTCGACTGTTGATATAATTTTGGGTTTCTCGGATAATGAATTGGGGGTTTTTTTTTTGAGGACAAGAGAGGGAAAATAGACTGGGAAAAAAAGGGTCGGGAGCTGTCCGTTATTCACCCTGCGGACGAAAAGGCAACGCCGTGATATTAGAGATATACTCATCCACATGAGCCCCCCCATGATCTGGGTAATAATTCTTTTTGTTAAATAACGGGCGTCACCGTCGCCACATGCAATGTTAATGTCTATCTGTTGAATATTCTCGTGTCAGGAACCTTGTGTGATGTGATGTGACGAATAGCAGCAGAGGAGAAGGGGGACGATAACTTTGAGTCTTACCTGTGGGATTAGACCCAAAAGGCTAGGGCTGTGTGGCTTGTCTTGTGCACGTACCTCGCTCAGTCGGCTTTGGTGGTGTTGGTGTCGGGTGTTGGTGTGGCCATGGTTGGTCCCAGACAGCATTGAGAACCTCCAGTTGGCCCATCCCTCATTGGGCAACACAAAAGCATCGTGCACAATGTATCGAGTGCATCGTACAGAGTGTAGAGGAACACAAACGGGGAGAGAAGAAGAGAAGAAACGAGGAGAGAGAGAGAGCCGAGCTGTACTAAGTGGAAACGGGGACGTCGTCAGCGGCCGTGAGTGGGGAAACATGGCTGCCGGCGAAGTGGGACTTGATGCTGCCGGGTCGGCATCGGGGCGTCCTCCAGTAGGGCACCGGTGCGTGACGGGTTAGGCCCTTGGATCGTGGTGATTGCTGCCCATCGGTCCGTGAGATGGGCAGGTATGGGGGGCGCATGGACTGCCACATGGTGTTACATGGGCAGAGGCTGGAGAAACTGGGGGGCTGCAAGCGCAGGCCATCCGTCCCTTTGCACCCATCACTTCTGGATCTGGCTGCGGCTTGGCTGGCCGGATTTGCCCATCTCGGTGGCCCGGACCTACTACTGCAACGGTGGCATGGGCAGTGTGGATGTTGGTGGATGTTGTGGACTTGTCTGCACCAATGCTGTAAGTGCGGAATGCGGGACGGCGCACGTCTAGATCTTTGACACGCGCACTAGAAGCCGGAACGAAGCTTTAGATTTGGTCTGGCGTGCGCCCATCTGTGTACGCCCATTGCTATGTGTCCATCCGCGTGCATCTTGTGCCTACTCCCCTGCTGCATGGCTGTCAGTTGCGTGTGTATCTGTATGTATGTCTTGCAACATGAGGCAAGGTAGCAGCGGCACTTCTGTTTGGTGGGTGGTGAAGACGGACAGACAGGATGCTTACCTAGTCTATCCTGGCTTTGCCGCACCGTTTGGATCCCTACCGTCGAAAACTGAGAGGAAAAGGGCGAGAACAGGCAAGGAGGAGGGAGGAGGAGGAGGCAGATCAGAGGAGACTGGCAGACGGGCTCTGGGCTCTGGGCTCAGCGGATGATGCGTCCTTTTATACCGTAAAAGACCTGTTCCCCCCTCCCCCTTTCTCTGTTGCTCTTCTTGGGCTGCAATTGTGATGGCTCGCAAAACTGCGGCATGACTTTGGGCCACTGCTGAGGTGACTTTTCCCGTTCCGTGATGTTCGTCCCGGGCACCAAAACGCTCTTGTTGGCTGTGAGCAGATGGCATCTGATGGTGGGGTTTTCGGGCCATCCCTCCAATCCAGATCGGTAGTATCCATTGGAAATCCATTGGGAAATCGCCATGCGAAGAGGTGGTGGGGGCGGGGTTGTGATTTGGCACGCAGAAAAGAGGATAAAGAAAAGGGAGCTGCAGAAGAAGAAGAAAAAGTAAAAGAAGGAAAAGAAGAAGCCCATCTTCATGCAATGCATCCTGGGCAAGTCACTAAGGCAGGCGTCGGCCTCTCATCTGCACCTTCCCTCGCTTATAAGCCCCTCATCTTGCCCTCGCCTACCGATTTCGATTCCTCTGGAGGAAAGACCAACAGAGAAAGCAAAGCAAAGCAAAGCAAAGCAAAGCATAACAGAGGGGAAATCTCCATGTCGTCATTTCCTTATCAACAATCCTTTCCTCCTGATCCTCTTGGCTCGCGAGATATTTGCCGTCACGTCCGGCGTTTTTCGAGTTCTAGGCTTCTAGACCTTCCCAAGTTACGAGGCGCGGCGAGCTGCGATACAACCTTGGCTGGAGGGGCTGGGACTATAATAATGGGGAATTTGTATTTTTTTTTTTGATTTTTTGATTTTTTATTTTTTATATTTTGATATTTTGATATTTTATATTTTTTTTAAACCTTGCCTTCTTTCTCGAGCGACGATCGAATGCACTCCAATCCTCCTGATCCCTGCTGCCATTCTCTGCAGACAATCCCCGGTACCTGCATTGCGGTCCAAAATGCCTCCCACGTCACTTTGCGCATGGCCACGACTCCTCGGCCAGCAACCATCAGCTGATTTGCCCGTCGCCTTAGCTGGTGGTTCTGCTGCAGAAAAAAAAAGTGACAAGACAAGAGGCATGGTGTGTATCCAAGTGCTGCTGCTGTGGCGCATCAGGAGGTGCCACCGGCTGTGCGATGGCTTCGTGATTGGCCTGTCTCTCGAATCTACTCCGTGGCTGAGATATACACATACCGCAGATCTCAGCAGCCTCTTAGCAGGTACATACATGGCAGCTGTTCATGCTGCTCTCTGCATCTGCTTCCCGGCCACTCTCCGCATCCTTGCTTCTGCTGCTCGCGTTCTCAACAGCCCGACGGCCGCCGCAAACCCCCTGCCTGGCCTTTAACGCAGCCCGTTCCCAATAGGGGTGGTGAACATGCCGCTTTTGCAATAACGCTGCCTGCCAGATGGCGGTGCTCCGCTGCGCCAGCGAATAGAATCCGCACACAACTCGGAGGCTTGCCGCTGTCTGTCACACCAATGATCTGCCGTGGTGACTTGGCCCTGCTTCGGCCGTTGGAAATCCTGTCCTCGAACGCGGCCCTTGGGATACACGGCAGTGTGCCTGATACGTTTCTGGCCAGCCTTTCGACAGACCGGCGCTCTCGTCTCGCTCTTGTCATTTCTCAACACCAGAAGACAAACCCTCGTTGAAGGGCCGATGGACAAGAAACAAACTGCTTGATATCCATGCTACATGACATTTCACATCGGCAATCGGGAGTCACATTGGGAAATCACAGGTTCTGCTTGAATTGCTATCAACAAGTCACTCGCTGAGGCTGTAGCACAACAACGTTGCAAGGCGATACAGACGTCCATGCAAACAGACACGCTTTTTCTTCTTCTTCTTTTTCCTGGCCAAATCTTCTTTCTTTCCATTCTCTTTCCGGATGTTGAAAGATGCTAAGCATCTACATACTATCCCGCCAAACAGATGCAATATTCCTCTAGACAGAACACACACACACACACACACACACACACACACACACACACAGCCTCTCATGAGCTCCCAGCAATTTATCGGATCAAGATACCCACCATAGCAAGAATGCAAATCACAGTGCCCTCCTCAGCCTCAGTATCGCCGATGAACCCAACATGGCCACTTCCGTAACAAGCATAAATAATGGGCGATTCGCTGAAGTCGGTGATTGGCCCTGCACGAGGCACCCACTCCTCGATAACCGAATTCTGTGTGGGCAGATACCACGACTCATTCTTTTGCACCCCGTAAAGATGGAGAGCCTTTTGGCTGTACGAGGCCTGTAGTCTAGTCTTGAGGGTCGAAGTAATTGCTCCTTCGTTCAGACTCAAAGTGGTACGGTGAAAGGAGCCAGGCTCCCACGGGAGGTCCCAGGTTTGCTTAAAGACCTTCTTCAAATCATCTCCTCTGGAGGCCGCAAACAGGCCGCCAAAGATGACGATGCCGCCGCAAGCAGCATAAAGCGCCAGCCTCTGGTTGATTATCTCGCAATTGGGGCGAGCGATGCCGCCGTCGGCTATAAACACCGCGTGTGGCTCTGCACACTGGGTGAAGAGGCCAAATGCCTTCTCAGCCGTATTGGCGTGCCTAACTGTCGCCCTTTCAAAAAGTTCGTTCAGGAGTCGTGCGTGAGAACTCTGGAAGTTGTTCTGAGTTGCTTCGTCAGAAAGAGTGAGTACGAAGATGACGGGCTTGACGCCCGCTGGAACGACAGGGTTTGAATATATTGGAGCGCTCATTATTATTTCTTCCTTTCTTTCCTTTTTGCTAAAGCGGTAAGACGCGGCAGGCAAGTCTTCTTGTTGGAAATGGTACGCGAGCGAGGCTTATTGGAGATAGCAAGGCGATCTTGTTGAGATAGAAGGATAGTCCCCTTCGGCACTGCAAGGAATGGATCAAAAGTCTGGAGAAGAGAAAAAAAGAACTTGAGTGAACTGGTGAAGGAAAGGAGGTGGAGTGTGAAGATGGTTGACCAGTATTTATGTTCCAAAACTGGACCACAGGCAACTTGAGGAGCTGCTCATTTCGTTTCTTTTTTTCTTCCTCTTTTCTTTTCCACCCTTCCAGCTATACTTGCAAGTCAACATCCGATGTACTCACTGGGTATGGCCAAGGCCACTTCACCGTTCATCAAGGACATGGGGTGTGCACCATGGGTGGCTTGCCGTCTCATTATATTACCTATGCTGTGCGACCATAATACACATACAACTCGTATACTGTTTGTGTTACCACAGCGCCTCCGCCGCCTAAACCCTACCGGTGAGAAGGCCTTCCCAGTCTAGGCAGGCCAGCAATGCAACCGCCATGGAACATCGTACGTAGATGTCGCTCATATTCAGAAGTATCTGACTCTATTCAGGGTAGATTGCGATCTACGTGCCGCCAAGTAGCCAGTTACTGTCAAGTGAAAGATACAATGAGGTCACTCAAAGCTCTTGATGATACTCTGGAATACGCTGCAAGCATATTCGTCATTGCCAAAAGATTTATTTTCAGTAATCGATACTTACAATAGCCGGCTAGCACTTCACCACTACTACATACTATATCGATCCACACACACAATGTTTCAGTGAGCAAACAAATCTGAAAGCTGGCAGAGAGGCTGGCATGACACGTTGAGCTGAGAAATCAGTTACATACTCCACCAGACTTATGCAGTGCAATCCAAAGCAACGGTGACTCTCGCAAAAGTCCAGGCAAAGGCCCACCGCAGAGGACCTAGATTACGCCAGTGGCTGAGGAGAAAGCAGAATGTTATCTTTGCTTTACTTCCATCCATCTGCCGCTGTCGTACAAGCAGCGCATGATGGCCTCTAAGACATCAGATATACGCGCTCTCATTTGGTTTGGAACCCCTGCCCTAGAACATGCAATGCAGCGTGCCCCAGCTCGGTAAAAGCTTCTGACTGCGGCACTCTTCCCACCATCATCATCCGACCGGTGTGATGGGAAGCGCCATATACATGACAAGAGGATTAGTGGAGAACGAAAAGGTCCAGCGCTTCCAGTTAGCAGTGCGGCTTACAAGAAGACAGAGACAAGATCATTAGCACAGACTTGTCATCTCTGCAATGAACGGAGGCCATGTAAAGGTAGGCACCATGGCTAATACGACCGACATAACAGATAACTTCATCTACATGCCATATACTACACCTCAACTGAGAGGCTAGAGGTGGAAGCAGTCTTCAGAGAGGGGCAAATCACCAAGTACGGTGGCGTGGGCGAGCTTTCGAAGGAAACTTATAAGCAGTGACTATCCAATGCGAGCCACCTGAATGGGTGAGGCTATTGAGCACTCTCACTGGCCATAAGCCCTGCTTGGGGGCGAACCACCCCTGGAGGGGCTGCCCACCTCCTCGAGGTCCCTCTCTCCCCATGTGATTCAGTTGAGTTAATCTATAGATGGTTCAAGCACAGAACGAGCCTGAACAGGGGCTGCTCGCATGCCTGTAACTAGGATGTACTTCTCCGCGAGGAAAGGGTATTCGTGGGACAGCAACAGGTGCCTATCCTCGCATGAATGATGCATGAATCGCTAGCGGTAGGGCCTGTAAGGCGGCCACCCCAGGCCCGCACCGGTTTGCTGGGATGTCAGCCAACGTATTGAATGGCAAGGAGAATTTTCACCCCAATGCCATTTACATGCCTGGAAGGTGACTGTGGCATGGCCGACGGGCACGAAGAGGAAGATGGCCTATTCTGAATCCATGCCCCACGCTTGTATCCTTTGCCAGTACATCGCTGCCCATGTTCAGAACCTGGAGACTCCATCAAAGGGGGTGGATGAACGCCACACAAATTCTTCGGCCTCTGCTCTAAACGCGCTCTTTTATGATATGTGAGCTTAGAGATACAGCTTGTGGGGGTTTAGAGATGTAACTCAGGCTTGTCCACCCCAAAGCAAGTAGTAGTACCTAGTAGTATTGTCTCGCGCCACTCCGATCCTGCACCCCACGCGCCGGTTGCTTTCCTTGAGCTATCTTAGTGGAAGGTTGGTATGTCTCATATTCCCTTGCTCATTTCTCAGCCTCAGTTTGTTTCATGCGTAATAGATAGTAGCCAAAATCAAGCTTCATAGCTTCAGCTTCAACGGCATATTCAGAAGCGGCAGTGGCAATCATCTCTATCGTCCTGCTCAGCTTTGTGGGGTTCTGGCTACCGTTTCGATACATAATAGCATACGGAGGGTGAGAAATCCTCCGCTGCGATCTGATACCCGTTGGTACGCACTAGTATCCTTCTGGCTATCTTTCAAAACAAGGATTAAGCAAACATTCTACTCCGTAGTCCCCTGTATTTTTGAGAGCAGACTCCGATCTCAGTGAATGCCAGGCGTTTTGGCCATCGAACAGGGGTATTAGCTAAGAAGCCACCAGGCGGCTCTGCTATTACTGGCCACACAGAGCAATGGACTAATATTGTATGGTTTGCGAATCTCGGCTGAAGCTGTCCGCGACCCGCTGCTATCCAATAAATCAACCGCCGGGCATGGGCCCTTGTGGTTGCCTCTGCGTCCGTGCGAACAGCTTTCGGGCAGCCCGTACGCCATCTTTGCCTTGCAGAAGAGAGGGTACCTCTCGGGGCACAGCAATGAGCTCTTGCTTTTGTCTGAGGCAGAATTTCCACAAAATGCTGTCCTCCTTGTCAGCCAAGTATGATGTAGAAAACATCTGGACAGTTTCTTATTGTGTCAAAATTTACCCCTGCATCAAGCCTTGAAAGCTAGCACGCGGTTCAAACCACAGAAATAAAGCTCCCACAGCCGGATATGATCCATTGGGAGCTGTCCATGTTCGGAGATCGGAAACTGGCAATCATGTGGTACCCGAAAGCTCTCGCAATGGTGCCTTGATTATGCCCGGCGAACCCCGGCCGCTTCTCTTCCAAGCTACTTGCTCTTCAGGGGAGCGCGGTCAAGATTTGAGGCGTTTTTCCTTGTGCTGATACCATCACATATCGCGTGGAGGAGGAGTGGCCAATCTGAATCGGATGCTATAATCCTTTGTCCAAGCTGAATTGATTCTTGTATCGGTCAAATACAGCTAGGATGGCTGCATACCGAGGCCTATTTGCAGCTTTTTAGATTGCTAGGAGTAGCATAGCGAACACGGTAGCCGCAGTGGCGCTGTCCGCTATTAGTTGTCGTGGGACAATGTTTGCAGGCGGCACGGTATATTGGGTGGCTGGCAAGGGCCCGTGGAGTGGAACGCTTCGCTTGGTTGCTGGAGTTGTTGCTGGATGCGAGGGCACCAGCATGTCATCTGGCCTAGGACCTGATGTTGGTAAGTTGAAGCTTTTGTGTACTGTAATGCGGATTATGCCGCCTCCACCTCCGAATGCCCTCCACACACGAGCTTTTTAGCTAGGGATAGTCGCACGAAACGGCCGTTGCTAGGAACCATGGAGGATTTCAGGTACCGCCCTGGGTCAAGGCAACAGAGATGTTTACCAATGCCATGGTTGCAATAAGCACTTGACGACGCGAGTCTAAGAGTACTTGCTACATTTCGCAAATCTTTGAATTAGACGAAGAGACAAGGTTGTTTCTTTAAGGGTGATTTCCCCGGTGTGGTTGTTATATCCTGCCATATGCCGGCCGCTGAGCTCGTGGCTGTTGCTTGTATCGCCCCAGTGTGTCCTCTCCGTTGACTTTAATCGTGCAATCATTTCCTTAGCCTCGTCAATGAATCAAAGAGGCAGACGTCACTCTCAGTTCTGTGGCAGTATTCACAAAGCACAGGTATGATACCATTATGGCTTGCCGGGGGGGCGGGGGGCATGTCAAGCTGAAAATTCAATGTCGACTCTATCAAGAGTAGTGAGAGAGACATGGGTTCTATTCGTCCCTCAAATGTGGTGTGGATCAATGCAGGTCTCAGAATGCGACGGAGGCATTGCATGAGGCTTGTGAGTGAAATGATACACTGTCAAAGTCTCCGAGCCAGTGCAGACTTCCTGTGAAAGTGTCCGAAAAGCCATGGCATTGCGGTAATACATAGTGCGTCTTGCTGTCGAGCTACTTTTTCTTCTTATCTGGACGTAGAATTTCAAACATCCTCGCCGGCCGTAACTACAGCCAGCTCGACCGAGATCGTTTGGTGGGCCTCTCTAGGACCAACTCGAGGACGGTCGAATTCATACTGGCATTGTTCTGTTCCATTGAAGGGGGCTGAAGTTTTGTGCTCCTTGCTGTTCTAGATGCCTTGCCTCCAATATAGGACAGCAGTGGATGGAAGAATACCGAGCGGCGGGGGGACAATCACCTGTTCTGTGTGATCAAAGTCTGTATAATTCAGAGCGGCATATTGCATAAGCACGCCTCTGTGCGTTTTTTTGTCCTCTCATTCATCCGTGGACGGCGGGCTGGCTGTGGTCTCTTCTTCGGGGCGAGATCTTGCAGGCCGAAGCTGGGAGATTGCTGGCGGCAGCTACCCGCATCTTGAGGGCATACAATAGCAGGCCTGGGTCCCGTTCACGGCGTTGGGTACACCAGAATGTCGCGGGCTCGAATTGATTGGCAAAACTGAGGGGCAGAGGAAAGCCGTAGAGGGTGAATGGATGAGTGGTGAGACGCAAGCTCCCGCAGCCTGAGCTCCCGAGCGTCTGAGAGACAGCCTCGCACAAAGCAGCTACCTAGTAACTAGTCGTATGTATATCCAAGCTAAGGAACACAAAGATGGTGGGCCAGCTTGTCGGATGTGGTCACTTGAGATCAGCCGCATGTGTCAAAGCGCCACAAGGAAAAAGTCTCTCCCACAAACTCCACAGGCCGTTCGTAGAGGCGTATTCGTTGCATTGCGTATTTCCCAGTACATAGATTAACATGGCTACCGATGCAAGTTAGTAGATATGCTGTCGTAAGCGGCAGGTATAGTAGACCTAGCTGGGAACCATGTCCCCAGTTTCCTGTCCAAGGCGGGCCCTCGGCCGGAGGAGCATCTACTATCTACCGCAATGATTCCAGTGATCCGGAGCAATTCATACCAAGCGGCGCGATCAAAGCTGCCGTTACTTGCTTAGCGCGAGGTACTGCTGCGACGCTGCCGAGCAGGGGGTCGCACCTCTACGGCAAGCTTCCCTTGGTATTACAGTAAGCTTAGAGCGGCCGTCAACTAATCATCTGCTTTGCGGCGTTGCGTCTCGACCTGCCCGCAAGAGCGTATCCACTCCAGGGTCCCGAGTCGCTCGACCAACACGCTCGCCAGCAGAGTCGGATTCAGTGTGGGGAGACCAGACTGGACTTCTGGCCTCTTCCTCCTGCGCACGCACGTACGGGAAACGCGGGAAGAATGGAGTAGCACTTGCTGGACTGCCGGGACGAAACTCGCGAGAGCTGCGCTAAACCTGGCCGTGGTTATTTCTGGCTCTTTTGGTTTCCGCTTGGCGGATCGACCTTTCCAGGGTGGTGGGTCCATAACCTCATGTTGTGAGCTTCCTGTCCACAACGCAGACAACTTACGACCACTACCACTTACTACCACTTACTACTACTACTGCTACTACTACTACTAATAGCAGTAGCAGGCACTCTTTGTTTCTTGTGCTTTGCTGTCCACACTTATCCCCTCGCTTCTCGTCTCCGTTGTCGTACAGACTCGCAACTTGTTGGCTGCCCATTCCGCAACGACGCAATGGTAGCCGTCGACCCTGCCACGCGGAAGCGTGTGCTCCGGGTTATCATTGTTTCTCTTCTTCTAGATCTGGTAAGTCGCAACAGCGAGAAAGAGGCCGCATCACGGCTGGCAGTCATACCTGAAAAATAGATTGCTAATGTATGAGCAAACCAGATATCCTTCACATTCATTCTGCCCCTGTTCCCGAAACTTCTAGAGTTCTACCGAGATCGCGAAGCACCCGACCTGATCCTCCATGGCAAACCGAACACTCTCCTTCAGCAGGTGCTCGGAGGGCTGAATGCGTACAAGGCGTCCTTTTCGCGACCCATCGATTCCCGATATGACATTGTTCTTCTTGGTGGAGCGCTGGGGTCCCTGTTCTCGTGAGTGCTCATGGTCGCATATCATTGTCACATCTCATTGCATGTGTTTGGAGGGGCCACTGACAATAGAATGCCGTTACAGCATCCTGCAAGCCGTCGCCTCTCCCATTATTGGCCGTTTCTCTGATCGCTACGGCCGCCGCTATGCTCTTTTGGCATCCATGTGCGGCAATGTTGTCTCCGTGCTCCTCTGGGTCATGGCAGTCGATTTCCGCACCTTTTTAGCCAGCCGAGTCGTGGGTGGTCTTTCCGAGGGCAATGTACAGATTGCCACCGCCATGGCCAGCGACATATCGGACGAACAGACACGAGGGTCAACAATGGCAATCATTGGCGCGTGCTTCTCGGTGGCCTTTACTTTTGGGCCCGGCCTGGGGGCGTGGCTGAGCACGATTGCGACGACCAGGGCAAATCCATTTGCTGTGGCAGCAGGATTCAGCTTGGTCCTGATTACTACTGAGACGGTATACCTGTACTTTTGTCTGCCGGAAACTCTTCCATCTTTGGCCGGCAAGGAGAAGACTCAGGAGATGCAGCCCAGCGAGAACAGTGGGGAGAAGGCGGGACCGTCCAAGGAGGTGGAGCGGACAAACTCGCGCGTCTTGCTCTACGCCACGCACTTTGTGTTCCTCCTGTTCTTCTCTGGAATGGAGACTTCGCTGTCGTTTATGACGTACGACCTGTTCCAGTTCACCTCTGGGAAGAACGGCCGGCTCCTTGGCTATATTGGTCTGGTGGCCTCGATCCTCCAGGGAGGCGTCACTCGCAGGCTCTCTCCCCTCTTGTCCGTTCGTATTGGCACGGTCGCCTGTCTCGTTGCCTTTGTCCTGCTCGGTCGCCTGTCCACCGTCGGCGGTTTATATGCGGCAGCGACATGCCTTGCCGTCACGTCGGCGACAGTGGTAACGGGCCTCAACGCTCTCAGCAGCTTCGAGGCTCGCGAGCACGAACACGGCGTCAAGCTGGGCATTATGCGAAGCTGGGGCCAGCTGGGGCGCGGACTGGGGCCAATTCTTTGCACCAGCGTATACTGGTGGGCTGGTAGAGAATATGCGTATACCATGGGTGCAATGGGCGCTCTTGTGGTTGTCACTGTCGCCTTTGTGGGGTTAAAGACACCCAAGGGTATGGTTCGAGCGAAGCCAAGCGAGAAGAAGAGCCAATAAAGCCCAATTTTCTTTTCTTTTTTCCTTTATTCTCTTCTCTCTCTCTCTCTCTGCTCCTCTCTTTCCAACATTCAGTAATGGTGGCGACAGGACGAGAGGCAGGGCAGATAATTAATGCTGCGAGAGATTCAAATAAATAGATGGATGGATAGAAATGATTAATGAAGAGGCAAGGAGAGGACAATCAAATAGCTTCTCGATACACAATTAGCTGCAAGGCAGAGTCACTTTGCATCATCAAGGCAGAGCATTCAGGCCCTGGATCGTGAAAGCCTGATGCCTCAGGTACGCAATCTGAGTGCATCAGTACGGTAGTACGAGAAAGGTACATGTACTACGAGTAGATTTAGTAGTACTTGATACAGGCATTGTAGATGCCCGTTGTCATGATAATGCAAATACATAGATCTAGACGTAAATATCAAGCAGAGCAAAAATACAGCATGCTCAAGGCATTACTCACACATGGACGCAAAGAAAAGGGAGAGAAGACAGAGAGAATAAGGAAAAAAAGAAGGGCTCGACGGAAAGTCGAACAGCCGCATGCCCGCACCCGGATTTGCACCAGGATCCTTGGCTGTCACCTACGCTGAGAGAATAGGAGTCCAACGAGTTGCTCTTACTCTATACGGGCGATGGCTGGAACCACTAGACCATGGCGGAATAGCAGTTCCCTGGTTGGGATGAAAGTCTTGTATTTGAATTTATAAAGGACGGGGCGACAAAGACGGCAGCTGGCAGCGGTCTGGAGGTGAAGGTGACACCAACTGCGCTTTTTGGGGGTTGGCTGTGACCCAACGAGTGCTTTTCAGCGCTGCCAACGCCGTTTTCAGGAAGCCATCATGGCTGGGAACATGTCTATTGACAGATTTCAACCTAGCCGCTACTCCTAGGTAGGCATATATGAAAGACGAATGATTCATCTCCCTGAAGAGCCTTGATTGCTGCGTGGCATTGTATGTTTCATCAAACTAGTTGCCATAGATTAGTAGACAATAGGATTTTGATGGCTGCTCATGCTCAAGGATTTCCTGTACAGCTATCCAGACAGCCATAGACTATTCGATAGTCATATCTACAAGACTCGTTTCATCGTCTTTCGACACATATAACAGTTTCCGCTCGGTAGATGCATGTGTTCGTGACGAGGAACCCGGGCAGCTCAGCCTTGCCAGACATCAGCTGATGAGCTTTTGGGGGATACTTGAAAGACATGAGTAAAAAGGATATCTCGAATTTTGCTTTGGGGGTTCTTGATAGCTTCGTATAAGTGGTATGAATTCAGCGTGATTGATAGTAGATAAATGTATTCTCTCAATCGATGAGCAAGAGGAGAGAGAAAAGAAGAGCTTCTCGAAGCAAGCTTTCCACGAGGGGATGATGCAACACTTTCCATAACGTATGAGAAGGTCAAAATAAGCGCTCCGTGACAAGAAATATACAGCAAAAACTATTTTGATATACAGGGATTTGTCCTGTTGAGTGGGTTTCAGTTCTAGTGTCCCTCTTTTTCACTCGTCTGGTTGCCACCCTGGACTATCTCACTAGGTTGATCCCGCATATATGTACAGTATACGTATGGGAGTTGCCTCTACCAACACACTTGAACAGGCATCTACCGCAGGCGCAGCGATGCCCCTGGAGATGCTCAGCCTCAGCCAGCTTTCTGCTATTTGACATGATGTTTTAAGAGTCACGCCGAGCTGCTCTCTTAGTAGCTTAACTTAAGCTTCAGCTATGCCAACAACAACGGGACGGATGGCTCCACCTCAGCTAAAGAGACCGGTGCTAAACCGCTACGAGCTACTGTGACTGTGGCGTTGAATTGACCTCCAAAGGATTCGCCAATGTACCGGTACTGCTGGCCGAGGATGCCTCTGCGGTTCAATGCAGCTAATGCATTGTGAATCTGATTTTGATTTTCATACATGGTTGAATGCATGTGTTGAGTGAGAGGGAGGGAGGCTATCGATATGGAGATAACGCCATGAGACAGCTGCCTGGGACAGCCGTGCCCACATCTGGTATCGCCTCTGCTGCGGCTATTGATATACGAGCTCCATTTTGGCTGCATATCCGGCTCGGAGTTTACACAACAAGAGGAAGATGGACATGGCGATGACACCTTGATAAAAAGGAAACGAAAATTTGTTGCGGTGGCGACGCGCAGGTGATGGATGGAACTGCATGAAGTGGGGGTGTTGACGTTTCATATAGTGGGCTTGGGTGAGGATGAATGGAGGGGCTGACGATATGGAGGGGTAATGGCGGGAAGAGTGGCTAAAGAGAGAGGGAAGAAAAAAAAAAGTTGAGACAAATGGCCCTGGAGCGGTTGACAGGGGGAGCAATATTAGGAGTTGCTGCATAGCGGAGCCAAGATGGAGGAGAAAATGGATGCCCATTATGCGAGACGATGATACGAGTTGTGATAATAGGTAGTGCCTACCTAGTAATGTATGTACAGTAAGTGGTAGTATGTACCAGCAAGGGGATGGCTGTTCCTTTGACACCTTTGGTGTCTTGTTCTCTATTCTCAGTTGTGATGCACATTTGCTGCAGTTTCTCGCCTCTCACAACTTCTCACCGCCGTTGACTCGCTTCCTTTGGTGTAACAAACAGGCGAGAAAGAGAGAGAGACAGCAGGAAAGAGAGAGCGAGAGAGATAGCAAGTACCGGTACCTCGACAGGGAGGAAACCTAAAAAGTAACAGCGGCGAGTTGGGCAAAAACAGGCGCGCACCAGCAGCCTGAGTGTGGGTGGATTGGGCAGGGAGAGGTCAGCCGCAAGGGAAAACAGGGACGCCGAGTCTGTATCAGCTTTTTGCTGCTGCGACTTTTTTAGGACCGAAAGCCAGGGATTGTTTTTTAGTTTTTATATTTTTTATTTTTTCTGCGCTGCTCTCTGCCTGCTCTGCGTCATGCCGAGTACGTGCTCAAACGCGACAGAGAGCGATACGAAGCAAAGGATCGAAAGATACCGATGACTCTACGATAACTGAGGCAAGCAACGCAAGTAGCGGTACCTCTCCGGGATGAGTATCGATGATGGTGGGTGTGATGATGTACCGGGTACATGTGCTTGCTTCACGGCAGTGCTGTACTGATGTATGCGCTGTAGCCACAGCAGCACGTCCACTGAATGTGATACGACCGTGTTGAGGCCACATGCATCTATCGTCCTTTTGCCGTACGCATTTAGCCACCTATCAGATAGTACCACTTCGATCAACTTTTTTTGCTAGCAGCCAAAACAAAGAATCTTTACCGTAGAAAAAAAAAAAAAAAAAATTCTTCAGCCTCGAGTCAACAAACGCTAAAAACCAACGGTACATGTTCCCACCGTGATCATACCAGATCGCAGGCCTAGAGCTCTTCGTCGCAGCACCCCATTGGCCGGCGGATCCAAAGCCACAGGAGGCGCTTAGGCCAAGGAAAAAAAAAACTAGCGGGTGTGCAGCAGAGGAAAAAGTGAGCAGCATCGTGATTGGCTCGGGCTCGCTCGTTAGGGCTAGGCCATGAAGCGGGCGCCGCTTTTTTTGCCCCTCCCAAAGGCTTTTTTTTTTTCTCGCTGGCTGCCCCGCGTGGCAGAAAAAAAAAAAGAGCAGCAGCCTTAGCGCCTGCACCCCTCCGCCCACCACCTTTTAAATCTCCTCCTCCCACCATCTGCTTTCGAATTTTTCTCTTCTTCTGCTCTTCGTCTCGCATACCCGGTTCAAGCATCCGATCTGCGAATTTGTACGTGCTGCCTCTGCTCTACCCTCTGCTGATGGTGATTCGGTCTTGCATCGTCGGGAAGCTTCATCATCATCGTCTTCATTGTCTTCATCATCCGTGCAACAGCACCCGCTGACTCTTTCTCTCGTCTCTAGACGTTCTAGTCAAGAACTTTACAACTACTCCCACACAAAACTTCACAAACCGCCAAAATGGGTAAGGAGGAGAAGACTCACATCAACGTCGTCGTCATCGTAAGTTGCAATCCCTTTCTTCCCACCAGCGGCATTCTCTCTGCCGTTGCCTGCGAATGACATTGTGCTGACCATCATCGTCTCTAGGGGTTCGTATTTCTCCGGCAATCTGCTTTCGATCGACTCTAATACTGACTTGCTACAACAGCCACGTCGACTCCGGCAAGTCTACCACCGTGAGTAATATCCAATTCCTCGAGCACCCTCTGCTATCGACTCTGTCGGGCAGCGCGGGGCAACTTGATTGTAGCAACATCCAGCTAACGTTTTTCCCAATAGACTGGTCACTTGATCTACCAGTGCGGTGGTATTGACAAGCGTACCATCGAGAAGTTCGAGAAGGTAAGCTCATTTCACTGCTTTTCCCATCAATTTTTGGCACAATCATATGCCCGACAATTCTGCTCTCAGTTTTTGTCTTTTTTTTCCAGCGTCACCCCGCTTTGCCAGTCTACCTACCCCTCCTTTGGCACAGCAAAAATTTTCTGGCTGCCTTGTTTGGCTTTTAGTGGGGTGTCAAATTTTTTGGCAGCAACCCCGCTATCGCCACTGCACCTCTTCCATCACCCACCACATGCTATTTGCTCAATCGCGTCGTCTTTTTTTGTTCATTATGCTGATCATGCTTCAATCAATAGGAAGCCGCCGAACTCGGCAAGGGTTCCTTCAAGTATGCGTGGGTTCTTGACAAGCTCAAGGCCGAGCGTGAGCGTGGTATCACCATCGACATTGCCCTCTGGAAGTTCGAGACTCCCAAGTACTATGTCACCGTCATTGGTATGTTTTGGACTCTTCTCTCTAGCTATCGACATTCCAAGTCCGCCATTCTAACATGCTCTTCCCACAGACGCTCCCGGTCACCGTGATTTCATCAAGAACATGATCACTGGTACCTCCCAGGCTGACTGCGCTATCCTGATTATCGCTGCCGGTACTGGTGAGTTCGAGGCTGGTATCTCCAAGGATGGCCAGACCCGTGAGCACGCTCTGCTCGCCTACACCCTGGGTGTCAAGCAGCTCATCGTTGCCATCAACAAGATGGACACTGCCAACTGGGCTGAGGCTCGTTACCTTGAGATCATCAAGGAGACCTCCAACTTCATCAAGAAGGTCGGCTTCAACCCCAAGACCGTTGCCTTCGTCCCCATCTCCGGTTTCAACGGTGACAACATGCTGTCCCCCTCCACCAACTGCCCCTGGTACAAGGGCTGGGAGAAGGAGACCAAGGCTGGCAAGTCCACCGGTAAGACCCTCCTCGAGGCCATCGACGCCATTGAGCCCCCCAAGCGTCCCACAGACAAGCCCCTCCGTCTGCCCCTCCAGGACGTCTACAAGATCGGTGGTATCGGAACAGTCCCTGTCGGCCGTATCGAGACTGGTGTCCTCAAGCCCGGTATGGTCGTCACCTTCGCTCCCTCCAACGTCACCACTGAAGTCAAGTCCGTCGAGATGCACCACGAGCAGCTCGCTGAGGGTGTCCCCGGTGACAACGTTGGATTCAACGTCAAGAACGTCTCTGTCAAGGATATCCGCCGTGGTAACGTTGCCGGTGACTCCAAGAACGACCCTCCCATGGGTGCCGCTTCTTTCAACGCCCAGGTCATTGTCATGAACCACCCTGGCCAGGTCGGTGCCGGTTACGCTCCCGTCCTCGATTGCCACACTGCCCACATTGCCTGCAAGTTCTCTGAGCTCCTCGAGAAGATCGACCGCCGTACCGGTAAGGCTACTGAGGCCTCCCCCAAGTTCATCAAGTCTGGTGACTCCGCCATCGTCAAGATGGTTCCCTCCAAGCCCATGTGCGTTGAGGCTTTCACCGACTACCCTCCCCTGGGTCGTTTCGCCGTCCGTGACATGCGTCAGACCGTCGCCGTCGGTGTCATCAAGTCCGTCGAGAAGTCCACTGGTGCTGCCGGCAAGGTCACCAAGTCCGCCGCCAAGGCCGCCAAGAAATAAGCGATACCCATCATCATCAACACCTGATGTTCTGGGGTCCCTCGTGAGGTTTCTCCCAGTGGGGCACCACGCGCTCACTTCTACGACGAAACGATCAATGTTGCTATGCATATGAGTTCTCGACTATGAATCGAGGCACGTTAATTGAGAGGCTGGGAATAAGGGTTCCATCAAAACTTCTCCGGGAATGCAAAACAAAGGGAAAAAAAAATTAGATAGAAGTTAAATTGACTGACTTCGACAACCAAACTTGTTTGTGCCACTCTGATAAATTGTGATGGTAGCGTGCGTGATTCCAACGAATATGTGTAGATACTACTATCTGGCGTGCGCTATGCTATAACGCAGTACCTACCTCTGTATCCTCCTGAAAATTCTTGGTGTCCCCTGTAGTTTTAGCGGCCTCAAGGCCTAATAGCGCTACTGATAGGTGCCCTGCGTCCGCTGGACGCGCTATAAGCCTCGCGCGGCTGATACTTAGTGATGACGAGGCTGAGGAAAGTAGAAGTCATCTTCATTTACTTGGCAAGATTGTTGATGATTCATAAAATATCTTTTTTTTTTCTTATCCTATTCGTACAAAGCCCTTGAAATGATTCCAAATTTCATCATCTGAATACCTATGTTTATATGTTTATACGTACATCGTAAGAGGGGAATCGCTCCTATATCCAAAACGCCTTGGAAATGAACAGCCACTGCTATCTTATATATATGCCTTGATTTCTGTTGACGATACAAAATGCTTTCCGCCTTGCAACTACGGTGAAGCGAATAATTGTTATAATGAAATATGCTGCTAAATATCGTGATGGAGATTATGCTTATTGGAGTTTTGAATCTTTGGTGTTGGCAGGGTCGTGGAGAGCTTCAGAGGCATCCGCTGATTCATTCGTGGTGCTGCTCTGGGAGGCGGGGGATGGATCTTCGGATGCTGGCTCAGTAATCGGAAAGGTGCTTTCGCCCTGCTCAGGGGGTGACAAAAGTTCGGATTCTGAACTCTGGGCATCTTCGGAATCTTCAACTTCCAACGACGACGAGGAAAACTCTTCATCGATCGATTCATCATCAAGCACTTCTAGTTCATCAAAACCAAGTGACTCGTCTGAAGACTCTTGCACCAATTCGGAGCCGTTGTGCCACGAGAAATACTTTCCTGTGGCAATCTCCCCAGCTAGAGATAGGAATGCAGACGCTTCTTCATCGTTGAGCTTGAACGGTGTCTTGTCTTGGTCTTCGCTTCCTTGCACGGGACCGGCCTGGAGAGAAAGCCCCTGTCTATGACCTCCATGGCGGCCAGCATCGATGCTATCGTAGCGTAAGGTATGGCCATGGAACTCGAATTCGGCGACCTGATGCGTCTCCAGCCCCATGAAGATGTACGGAGCACTGATGGCGGCGGCCGCTTTGGAAGGCTTGCGTTTTGCTTTTGGGTCGGCTGCCCAGGCTTTGGGGATTGAGAATGTGATTTTGCTAGGTGTTCTTAGAATGCCCTTTGGGAGGTCAAACTCGCAGTGAGATAAAAATTCCTTGATGGGTTCTTGACTCGCGTCAAGCGGCAGAAGACGCTGCTGCGTCAGGCGAATGTCTACACTTTCGCCGGGCAGCAGGATATCGCTAATGGAATGTGCTGCAACGCCAAAGAGAGTCGAGCCAGAGGGGAGAGAAGAGTCGGCAATGTCGGTGACAGGATCAACAGGTAGCTGGAGTTGGACGCTGGGGAGCGTTGAGCTTGTGTCTTTGGAATGATGCGTGGGGTCGGGAGAAAAGTTAAGGGTAATGGTCGTGCGCTGTGTCAAGGGTTTGTCTTCGTCCATAATCGAGGTAAAGGATGCGGGGTGAGGGAGGGCTGGAGAGAGAAGTCTGCGATGTTTTGCCATGGTGGCCACGGTACGGGAGCCCTTGCCGTGGAGCACATGTCCAAAGGATGCCGTCGTAACCACCAATTCGGCTTTCTTGTTTGCTTTGGAGTTTGATGTGTCGGGTAAAGAGATTGCCTCAAGCAGGTGCTCTAAAACATCGTCTCCCGCTGTGGTGGCTTGGCCAACGGGGAGGACGTATCTGGACCACGGCTTTAGCTTATCCCTCCACCGCATACTCCTGCGTTCTCTCTGATGGCTGATAAAAGATCCATCCTTGGCCCTGTCAACTTCGGATGCTGTTATGATGTGCACGCTGCTTTGATCGTCTTTGCTTGGCTGCTCCAGCAATAGTCGCAGAGCGATATCAGCGGGCGTTTCTATGTTCTTAGTGCCTTCTGTCGATGGCGATGGGATTTGACTTTCAAGCCACGAGATTTCAAGCTCCTATTCTGTCATTAGCCCTGGACAGGGAGGGTTGAGGGTAGCAAATTCCGAGCATACCTTACTGCCCTTGTTATACTTGATATGTGTCTTTGTAATTCGTTCTAGTTCTTGGAGCAATTGCTCGTCCAAATCATCTTCTTCGATATGAGTGGAGGGGATCTTCTGGTGACGAATCGACTTGACAATCTCATCAAGATGGGCGAGTATGACGGGAACGGTCGATTTTTGGGCGTAAATCTTGATCCGGCAATCGTCGAAGCTTGCAGTAATCTTCTCCTTGTTAGATTCGTACAAGAAATCTTTCGAGACTTGCTCTAAGATGGAGCTATTGGGAGCTATAGACACGGAGATGTAAGCAAGTCTGATTCATCCAACTCACGGTTAAGGATTAAATCTTTCAATTCATATAGACTTACGGGCAATCAGCTGAAAGATGCGGGGCTCTAGCCAGACAAGAGTCCTACCGAGGCCCTCGACTTGCTCTTTCACCTCCAGATTCCAGATGGTTTGCATAATCAAAATCACTTGGCGCTGCTTCGGCCTAAGAGGCCCCCAGTGGTCGGGTTTGGCGGGCTCCCAGGGGCTTAGGTTATCAATCCAGGAGTAAGAGGGCGGTTTCTGTAGGCTTTGGTTGTGTGCTGTCAGGCGTTCTCGGTTATAGTATCTGGTGAGCTGACTGGTCTTGAAGCCATCTACCAGAGTATTTGCCAGAGAATCGAACTCTTTGATTGGTAGAACCGTTCGATCGACAGGCCGTAGGTCATCAATGTGCTTCAAGGCCGCCTCCAGGACCTCCTCGTTGCTCTCTTCAACTTCCTCCATCATGAGGTCTCTTTCAGCATCGAGTTCCACTTTGACGTCTGGCGCCTTGTCTTGAATCCTCCGTGAGGGCCGCTTGGGTTTTTTCATTTCGTTGGGGTTCTTCAACATGATTGCTTCAATCTGCTTCCCAAGGGCCGCAACAGAGACGGTCCTGGAGTGTATGCGTTCATCCTGGAACGGTCTTCTGGGCCTGGCCCCTCCCTCTGGCTTGGCTTGGTCAAGTTCCACAGGAAGAGAACCTGATTCATCTTGTGCTTCAGCTTCGGCCTGCTCTAGTCGATCCGCTTCCTCTGCAAGTGCCTCTGCAAGCGCATCTCGAGCTTCTTGTTGAGCTTCTTGTTGAACCTCTTGCCGAGCTTCCGGAAGCGTTTCTGCAGTCTGTTCCCCCTTTAAGAGCTCTTGCGCAACTTCCACTTCTGCCTCTATTGTGACATTCGCATCGTTCGGGGCCGTCGCAAGTCCCCAGTCGGGTATCTCTTCGTCCTTGTTGCGGCGTCTGTTACTTGCGCCCTTGCCGCGGCGAAACGAGTCTCTTCGAGACGGCTTCTTGGAGCCCTTTTTAAGCGACTTGTTGAATTCTCTCGTGCTGATTCTGCCCGATATCAGCGCCTCCACGCTCTCTTTGCTGTGGATGATGGGATCGGAGCTATAGCATCGCCGCCGGATCCAATCTTCACGACCGTAGAAATGGCTTAGCGTTGTTCTCTCGCGCAAGATGGACGAGGCCAGTCGATTGGCCCAATGGACGCGCGGAACGTTTGCCGCTCGGGAAAGCATTGATGTAGCAAAGCAGATGCTAATTCTCAGCGTAAAACTGGCTACATGGAATGCGACGAGACTGACTGGTGACTCTCAACGAGCTCACAGCGTTTATAGAGAGAGAGAGAGACGATACGGCACATGTGTATGTATATCTAGTAGCAGGTACATGGAATTTTGCGCGATAAGCCGTTATCGATAGCCGATAAAGCTTTCCCTGCGGCCACTTTACCCGCCCAACTCATCAGACGCGCCGCAACCTTGAGTAGCGCGTTCGCTGCACTAAAGCCCCACGTTCACTCGCATATATTATATATTCCAATGATCCCGGTGCGATTCACATCAGCAGACGCTGCCTTCTGCAATTATCTGGACTAAGAGGCCAAACCGCCGTCAATTCAACGCTCAGTCATGCCGCCTTCGCAGAGGAGACGCCGTCCGGTGGGTCCGCACTCGACAGCGAGATTTCGACGTTTCCATGTTCCTCGTTTTTGACAAGCGCATATGATTAGGTGGAAGACGACGGTGAATCAGACCAAGATGCTCGTCCCCGGCAGCGCCCGCACATCGAGAGCTCAGAGACGGACCAGGAAGAAGAAGCGTCAGACGAAGATACAGAGATGAACGGCGCAGCGTCCAGAGTCGACGAGCAGCTGGCCAAGAAGCTGATTCGATATGCCATCGCCTGCGAATACTCGAGAACGCCGATACGGAGAGATGGCATAAAGGAGCGAGGTGAGGATGCGCAGAGAACTGGAAGAAGAGAAGTGAGAGGGGGGAAAGAGAGAGAGAGAGGATCATCAACTAACCGAGCCGTGATGATAGTACTCGGAAAGCAAAGCCGCTCATTCAGGAGGATATTTGAGCTGGCGCAAACTCAGCTGAGAGCAGTTTGGGGGATGGAACTGCGCGAGCTGCCTATCCGAGAGAAGATGACGCTGCATGAGAAGAGACAAGGTAAAACGACATCTTATTTTTTTGAGAACGATTGAGGCTAATCCTTGAATAATCGACAGCTATGAAATCAAGCACGCAGTCAAGATCCGGCTCTGGCGCCTATGTCCTCTCCTCCGCGATACCAGAAGAATACCGAAACGCATCAATCATCAGACCATCAAAGACCCCAAGCGCAGAACAAGAAGCAACATATTCGGGATTCTATACGCTGCTCGTTTCGCTGATATGGCTCAACGGTGGAGAACTCAGTGAGCAGAAGCTGCAGCGGTCCCTCATGCGCCTCAACGCCGATCGAATGCTGGCGAGCGAGCGGACCGAGGTGGTTCTGAAGAGGCTGGAAAGACAGGGATACGTCATCAAAAAGGTAGACCGGCCGCCAGTCGGCTACGAGGGTGACCAGACCATCACATGGCATGTCGGGCCTCGAGCAAAGGAAGAAATCGGCCTGGACGGCGTCATGGGCTTGGTGCGCGAGGTGTATGGCCATCCCGAAGACGTGGCCTTTGACAAGAAGCTGCGCTCGAGCCTGGGGCTGAAAAGCAGACAGCTCGTCGATGGCGAAGAAGAGAATAATGATGTTGGCATGGCAAACGGCGTATAGCACACGCCATGAGAGAAGCACTATTTTGGTGCTTGTGATTCTTAGAACCCATATAATACCCAGTCTTTTGTCTTGTTTCTGTATATTCTTCGTATTCTTCTTCTTGTGGTCTTTTTTTTTTTTTTTTTTTTTTTTTTTTTAAAAAAAAAAAAAAAAAAAAAAAAAAGGCAAAGGATTCCGCTTCTGTTGGATTCGGTCAATATAATATTTTCTATTAATCCTGCTGAAATACTCTAGTTGCTGCTTAATTATAAAAGGGGTATCTTGTCGTGCGAATCTGCCGTTCTGCACCGCCATTCTCATCCGAAAATCACACACGAGATGCATCTGACACGTGTCTTTCGAATGATACAACATGGCATGAATCTCGCCATCTATGGCTGCATCTTTGTTTGTAAATCGTCGTGCGCTTTAGTAGGAGTCGTGTTTGAAATCAATCTTCCCGTGGGGGTGGGGGTCCGCATGGCTGAACCATTTTCTGTTCATGAGACATTAGATGTTAGGAAATAACGAGATTTTGGCTGTACATTGACGCATCAACTACACACCCGTATCATTTGAGCCCGCGTCTTGGTCAATGGCTCGTTTTCTGCCAGCGAGATGTAGGAGAGAAGAGGTCGATGGCCGACAATCGAGGCGTACGTGTCTCGCTGGATGTTTGTCCGCCACTCCCAGCTGGACGTGTCGGGATGGCCAGTTCCGATGTATTTGGCCTGGAGGCGTTCGAGCTCTTGTTGGTTGCGAAGCTTATCGGCCTGATGTTGGAGAGCGCAGAATTAGCAGGGGTTTGCGTTACGCGGGTGAGGATTTCGCGAGCAAGATTGTGAATAGGACTTCTTACCATTGTCAATGCTCGTTGCGTTATCAGACAAGATGGTGTGGGTTGAAAATCAAACAAAATAAAATCAAATAAAATCAAATTGAATAGTACTATCTTATCTCGACAGCGATGAAGCGAATAGTATCCAAGGCTTACTGGAAGAGGCGTATCGAACTGGCACCGTCAGCCGCAGCTGAGTTTAGACGAGATTAAGCTGGGGCATCTCCGTCTAAAGCCAGGCAAAATGTCGGCAGTTGTCTTTTCCTGCATGATGAGGTCAGCGCAGTTGTGTTGCCGCACTCAATGTTATTGTGCAGGGACTTGCTAGTACCGCTCCTGCTACAGAGTAAAGAAAACCCTACCAATCTCTATACCAGGCCAATTTTCCCATTATTTCACTTCTTTTCCCGGCGTATCACCGTGTTCTTATACCCCATATTTTCTTCTTCCAACGCTGGACGGCTTCGTTGTCGGGATTTCTCTGGCGTCTCTTAACTGGGTTAGCTGTGTTTCTCTTTTTCAGCTTACTCAGTCATCGCTGCTGCGCTTGATTCTCAGTGCCGAGAGTGAGTCTGGGCGCGTCAACCGGGAGAGAGGGAGAAGCAGCATTTTCGAAATACAACTTTTATATTCTTCACATCTATTTTCATTCTTATATATATATATATATATACTGCGTATTCCCTTTTAACCGCTGTTAGATGTAATCAGAGGAGGAGCGGGAATCCTCTTCTACGTCTTTGAGAGCAGAATTCACAGCCATGGCTCAGCCAGCAACCGCTCCGGAACACTGGACGGAGCTCATCGCGGCCAGGAGACAACGGCGGCTCTGTTCGGAACAAATAGAGGAATTCAGGCCCTCCTGCGCCAGCGGATGTGGCAAAAAACACGTTTCAGACTGCACAGGATGCTATATCCGGGTGCTGGAGAGGATGCGCCAGAGGTACAGCGGGAGTCAAGATCGCGAATGGTTCACGTATAGGAAAGCGTTCCACCAGGAGCTGGAAGGACTCTTTGCAGACGCGAAAGACGGCAAGATCGGCCTCAAGAAGATCGAGGCGCGGATAGAGTCGGAGAAGGAGGCGTGGTACCGATGGATCCTGAGGAAACACCCCGAGTTCCTCGTCATCTGCGACGATCCCTTCATCCAGGACGAGCTGAGGGGCATGCTGGACGACCCGGATCGGTCACGCGACGAAGTGGTGAGCATGATTTGGCGAGGGATCGGCAAGCCGCCCGACTGGGCCGAACGAGTAGATGCGTTTGTGGCAAGTGTTGAGGCTGCCGAGGGAAATGCAGCCGCCCTCCGCAAGCTCTATATCGACGAGTTCTTCATGAATCGAGAGACGGGCGAGCCGGTGGACGACTCACGGCCGTACCTGGATGAGTTTTCTTCCAACGAGGATATGAGCATAGAAGAGATCATCGGCAAGATGGTCAAGGATGCGCAGGAGAACAAGACTATGCGGCCACAGCGAGAATTCTTCCAAGCACGGCTCGACGACCTCCGGAGGGCCAGGATGGCTGATGAGCTAAACAAGAAGCAGCAGGCTAAGAACCAAGCTCAAACGGCTCAGGACCAAACAGCAGGCGATGAGCTCTACGATCTGCCCCCTTGCTCGACGTGTGGCAAAGTCGTGGCGGCAAACGATGTCTTCTCTTGCACCGTATGCCAGACAGTCACACAGATGGGCGGCAGCCAGAAGCTCACGGTCTACTGCTCTGAAGAGTGCTTTGACGCTGGACACGTATGTTTTTATCCCCCAAAGAAAATTGTATCAACAGGGTGCTCTTATTGTGCTGTGTTTACAATTTAGCTAACTCTCTGATTTTGTAGGGCAAACATGTTGACGATGCACACAAATGTGACGGTGGAGACAGCTGTGTCCAAAAGCGCAGCACTAGCAAAGAGGAAGATGTCATCATGGATGATGCATTTGCCCTAGAAGTGTTTGTGTGCAAGCAGTGCGTCAATTCGGGATGCCTGACGCTATTCTGTTCACAACGCTGTGCGTCCGAGAACATGGCCAAGCACCGACTGGCCGCGCACGAGATGAAAACAGAGGCTGCTGATGTGCCCAATTTCGTAACACTGCTGTCAAACGTGGTCGAGTCGGTGCTCCGTCGGGAGAATCCTGGATTGCGGATGGAGTTTTTGTAATAGGAGGCTGACTGGCGTTTTTTTTTCTGTTTACTTATGAGTCCAACTGTACTATTATGATTATTATTATTATTATTCCTATTATTATGCGGAGTATCTTGACGGATTTTGGTATTTGAGATTATGATGTGGAGAAATAGATAAGAGAGACTCATACTGTATGGGTGATGTGCAGCTAATATTCGATAGGTTGGTACCTACAAAGCAATAAAAAAATTCAAAAACAAAACTACCTACTAGGTTTACCAATTAGAAGCTACACAATTCGGCCAAATAGGCTGCTTCAAAGAAAAGATGCAAAGATGCAATTGTCTGGCATGTTCTTGAAACGAATTGTGTCAAGGTAGAGCTGAGCGCTGGCATCTTTGTTATATAATCTGTTTTAACTAGCGTGGCTTGCAAGGGTTCTGTGGTCTAACGGTTAGGACTTTGGATTTTGATGAATGAATCAATTCCAGCAGCGAGGGTTCGACTCCCTCCAGAACCTGTTTTATTTTTGGTCTTATTTTCTTTTTTTTTTTTTTTTTTTTTTTTTTTTCTTTTCCCCGAGTATTGTAGTTGGTGATTTTAATACAATGGTGATGATTTTCTTAGAGAAGTTCATCCTTTAGATTGCCTCATCCTTTTGATGCAAGCAGTTGTATATAAGCAGGTACATGTAAGCGTTGAGATGCGCTAAAGAGTCCAAAGCAGCAGCCTGCGGGCTTCAAGATATTGCACGTCTTCCTCTACCAGCAATAGCCTATCCTTCTATCATTTTTCACAAAATTGGCTGCATTATAATTTTACACGGCATTGGTTTCAGTACGTCGTAAGGATAATTTACTTTACGGCCTGGCAGCCGATTATCTATTTTGCCGAGACGAGCCAAAATGTTGGCTTTCTATCTTCTAGCTTTCTATCCGGTATGTTCATCTCTCTCTCTTTTGTTTTTATGGTATCATCTCATAAATCATTTCTCGGATTCGGTTCCTGTGCCAATTTCCTTTTCGTTTGAACTTCCCTTCTCGCTGGAAGTCCCCTTCTCACTAGATTTGTCCTCCTCCTTGCCTGCAACACCTTGGCTTGCGGTGTCGACCAGGCCATATCGAAGAGCGTATTCTTCGACTTCGTCATGGGACAGGTAAGGCAGCTCCTTGGCGGCCTTGACATATGAAATATTCTCAGAGTAGCCCTTGGCGAAGATGATGTCAATCTCTTCCAGAGATCGGTTTGCGGTCTATGAGTGACTGTTAGCGAGATTGCAATACTATTTCTGGCAGACAGAGAGCTACATACCTCCGGGTAGAAGAAATACAGGATGGGGAAGAAGCAGGCGTTGACAACGGCGAAGAACAGGTAAGTTCCCCAGCCGATGTTGGCAATCATAATGGGAGTGATCATGACAATGAAGAAGTTCCAGAGCCAGTTTGTGCATGTCGAAACAGCGTTTGCCTTCGCACGGGTCTTGATAGGGCTGATCTCAGCGGGGTAGAGCCATGGCAGTGGAAGCCAAGTAGCTCCAAACGACGCGATATAGGTGAAGAGACCAACAGCCGCTCCTCTGGCGGCGGAGGGATTTCCCGGAATCAGACAGGCAAAAGTCAGGATCATGGAAAGCATCTGGCCGGCAGTACCATAGAGGAAGAGCTTTCGACGGCCAACTCGCTCAATGATGAACCATGACACAGTGGCAAAGGCAGAATAAACAATCATGTTGACACCGCCCAACAACATGGCCATGTTGTGAGACTCGCCAATGGAGTTTTGGAACAGAATCGGGAAGTAGTAGATGACGGCGTTGCAGCCACCAACCTGCTGCATAAACTGGGATGAGGCACCGAGCAACATGCGTCGGAAGTGCTGAGTCTTTCCGTTGGTGAAGAGGGCCTTGATGGGTGTGCTCTTTTGGCCGGCGAAACCCGAAGCTCTGATGGAGTCGAGAATGATGTCTCGCTCGATCTTGGTCTCCTCGCTGTCGACTTCATATCCACGGAGGGCGGCAATGGTGATTTCGGCCTCCTCATAACGCTCGTGCGTGAGGAGCCATCTGGGGCTGTCAGGCAGCCAGATCATGGCTGTGCAGAAGAAGAGAGCAAAGACAATCTGGAAAGCAATGGGGAATCGCCAGACCAGGTCGTCGGGTCCATATGATGCGCCATAATCGATCCAGTAGGCAATGAGCGATCCAAAGGCAATGATGCCACCTTCGATACAGATGAGCAGACCACGGTTGGATGTCTTACTGCACTCGGCCTGGTACGTTGGGACGGTTGAGGTGTTGATGCCGTTTCCAACACCAGTGATGATACGGCCAATGATTAGCTGCGCAAGCTGGGCATGGCCACGCATGCAGGTGACTTGAATAACGGTTCCAAAGATCATGATGATTCCACCGATGATGATGGCTTTTCGACGGCCGAGCAGATCTCCGACGGCAAGGATAAACATGGCACCTATCAGACATCCAATCTCATAGATGGCTGTTACCAGACCCTGCATGGTTGAGTCCCTTGTCTCGGGGAAATAGTCGTTGAATACGGGAGATGAAATGATACCACTCATGACTCCCTGATCATATCCAAAGAGAAGGAAAGCCATGGTAGCAACAGTCGAGACAGTTAGAGACAGTGGCCGGCCTGAAAGGCCAGCAAATTTAGGAGGCGCCATGATGGATTATCTCAAGACAAACCAAACAAAAGGTATGTCCTATGGCACATAAGAAGAAGAGAAAAAGAGGCATAAAAATTAAGAGGATTCAAAGAGAAAATCCGGAGGAAACATGGGGTCGAGCATCGATTTAAATATTCATATGGCCCTCGGTTGCAGATACGCTCATACTACTATACAATTGCTAGGAAAACGTTTGCTCGCGGCGAACTGTGACAAAAATCTCCATCGCAACTCGGACATGATCCTTGATTTGTTGTACAGTGTACAACGTCTTATCCACATGACATCATTTTCCTTGCACAGGAGCGAGCTGATCGTCGTATTGAACCAGATTTACGAGAGGAGAGAGACTGAGAAATCCACGAGGGTGGGTCGCCACGACGATCGAAATGGAGCCGCAGAGGGGAGATTGCCTGAGAGGGCAGCGGCCAGCGAAAAGCAGCTTTTTCCTTTTGATCAACGATCTTCATAAACTGTTTCACGCTTTGCGCGCAGATGGAGATTGTCAAGCCCAATTGAGTGGTTTTCAGCCCGTGTTTCTTCTGATGGAGACGCTGTCGGTTGGATGCGGAATGCACATCTATGCACAGTCGCCAAGGTTCTTTGCATTCAAAAGCTTCCGATTAGCTGTTCATTGATTTGATAGATTTGATACATAAAATTCTGATCCGAAAATCTTTTAAACTACCTGGTCCTTGCTACGATTTGCAACTGGTTTGATGCTAGATGCGTCGAGCGGCTTCAAAATCCCCCGGCGTGGCGACGATATACACGTATCCATCTAGATTGCTCGCGGACAAGATCTCAACTCCCGGCCGGGCAGCACACCGCACCATTACGAAAGAAAGAGATAACCCAAAGAGGTTCCAGTTTTCATGTTCCTCGGGTCAGCGCTTGTGGCCCGTTCTGAAGACCGAGTCATTCGCGATGGACCCCGAATATGCATACTAGAAATGTCTTCCCCCCGCCGGTTTGATTCGTGCGACTGCCTAGGAGAGGAGGTTTCGATGTCGATCAGCACATGCAAGTCGGGGCTGCAAACCCCGAGATTGGAAGGACAGGTGAGGCTGCGGATTCTTTCTACTGTGTCCCCGCCGAGCTGTTGAAGGCGTTTTTAAGGGCCTTGAAGCACGTGGTTGTTTGCAAAGGAGAGTTTTGAGTTTTTCTGGAGATGGTAGTTAAGTGGTAGTAGTAGTCTGTATTGTGCCCATGGGGTTGACCGAGGCGGAGAAGAGACCCTCTGGCCCTCCTCCATGCATATGTCAACTATGTCACCGCCAATGACGCCTCGAAATTCGAGACTTTTTGGGCGGGTTGATTATTCTACATTACTTTACTATCGTTTTCGTATTTCAGAATAGGGAATTTATTTATTTTATTTTATTTTCATATGCAGGTTCCTGAGCCTCAATTTCTTGGCAGTTATCTAAACCGGCAACATATGTAACGCTTATCCACCCTACTCACGCCACTTATGCCAACTCACCGCCAGGGTTTTTTCAAAAAGGATGAAGAAGAAAAAGTTTTTAATGATAGCCTCTCCTTTTGCCGCTCATCGTTTAAGAGAATCAACTGTCATTGGCCGAATTGTGCCTCTTCTGCTCGACAGCGGGAGAAAAATTGTAAGGTTTAGTAGCATAGCGCCAAGGTTATGACATCGTTGTGGATCTACGCCAAGTGGCCTCCCTAGCAGGAATCGCTGTCTCGAGCTATGCCTTAATCCACAAATACTCCGGGACCGAATTTCGGGGCCGACAATCTTTTACTGAAAGAAGAAAATCATGCTCTGATTGGCTATGGATATCGGTATCTCGAACGGTGCGAGAGTTGTTGAGGTATCTGCAGTTTGCCTATCGTTGAGATAGCGCTGCATACAGCTGGCGTCGCTCCTACCCTGTACAATGTAACATTTTATTTGGCACAATTAAAACAGGCACCTTGATAAAAAGCAAGACAAATTGACATCAGCGAGATGAAATGAAAAAAATCTTTTTTTTTTGGTCCTGTTTCGATAATATGTACAACGGATACTACTGGCCACAAGACGCCCGTATTGCTCTTACTGTACTCCTGCTAGAACACGTGGATTGTCCTATTTCCAGCTTGCTCGAGCCACGATGAACTGCATCCGAGTTGCCAATTGATAAAGAAGAGAAAAATCGCATCTTTATAAGCGACTAAAAATACTAATAGTGAATTAAAGGACAGATACGAATTGAGCTGGAGAAGAGAAAAGAAAAAAGGAAAAAAAAAAAAAGAGAAAAGAAGAAAAGGGCGAGACTAGCTCAGGATGAGAAGACAACAAGGTAATGTAGACCCGTCCCAAACGTGATTGACCTCTTCCATCTTAGAAGTGCTATACCATACTTTATATTTGCCAAACATCACATGTTCCCATGGTCTCGAGTGGCTGATATAGCACAATAGAAAGTTCGCTTAATTCGACATGCTACCCTCCTTTTTGGCCAGGGATATATATAAACGGGTAGCTTCGGTTTTCTTCTACTCCCCCCCTGAAGTATTTAAGCCATCTCAGCCAAAGAACTTGCCTCACCACGCATTACGATCCCAGTTGGGGTCTGTGAATATTCCATCACCAGTTAGCTCCTCTTATGTGTTTGAAAAAAAAAAAAAAAGGTTTACTCTTGAAATTAGAGAGAGGAAATAAAGTCGACATACCCTGAACAAACGCCGCCAACACCTTGCTCCCAGTCTGCAGCAGCGGGTGCCCGACGACAATCTTCAGAAACTTCTCCAGCCCAGCCCGTCGGTTCTCAATGACATCGTCGCTGAAGCGGTTGGTGAAGACCTTGCCGGGCAGAGGGGGGATCGTCACGCGGGCACTTTCGCGCTCGAGGATGTCACGAAAGTACTCAAAGTCGGAATATCGCCTGCGCACGCTGCTCTGGCGGAGCTTGAAGGCGGGAATGTTGGTGCGGCAGAGGATCTCGTAGTCGGTGTACATGGAGCGTCCCATGCCGTGTGTTCGAGGATTCCGTACCTATTTGTCAAAAAGTACCAAACAGTATTAGCCATGCTCGCAGAGTATTTGTGTCTTTTTCTTTTTCGTCCTTCCCCTCGTTATATTTCCTCTTTTGAATCTTTCCATCTGTGGCATTCTCCTCACGCTTGTAATCCCCGATAGCCTAAATTACATGACATCCCTATCTTCGAGCGCTGCCTTACCTCTATCTCGAGAAAGTTCTCTGGTGGCCCATAAATCTCGTCAAAGCTCTGCTGCCGCGTGTCTGGCATGGACTGCATAATGGGCCGATGCAGATCCGGCGATTTGCGGGCCGCCTGCCCGGCGTCCTGAGAGTCCGACAGTTTGGCGGTGGTATCGAAGTCGACGGGCTATAAGATTCGAAGGGATGCTTTGCGAGGGATCAGCCTTGGGCCGAGGCGGGGGAGCTCGTGAGAAAAAGAGTATGACGTGTATGGGGTTGAAAAGGACAAGGCAACGAGGTTTGTTTTGGTTTTGCCTTGAAAGCCTGTTGGATCTGCTGAGAAAACGCGCTCGCTCGTCTGATCACCAGCCTTGGGGTCCAAAGGTGGAGAGTGACGAGATAAATAATTGCCTTCCTTGTTGCACAGTCGCGGCACAAGCAAGCTGACTGGAGGTGGGGTATTTGCAGTTGCTGCTGTTCACGTGGGGGGAGCTGCCTTCCCCACCAGTTCTAAGGGAGCACCTTCAGCTTTCAGCGCGCACTTGCCAGCAATCAGCTTTATCAACGCCAGTGATACATAGCATACTTTGGTTTAACTTTCAACTTTAAATATTACCTGTTGTGTGGGTAATTCCATGAATCTTAGTAGGCGAAAAGACACTAGATGCTTACCTTGTCCACGTGTTGGTGGGAAGGATATATCACGTAGCCAATGCTGCCTTATAGTAGTATTGTAAAAGTGCTTAACTGCGTTAAAAGCTAATTGTCTGCTCTCTTATATTATTCCAGCTGGAATATCATGCTAAATATATAGAGCATAGACGCTCTCTTATAGTTTCTGATAGTCTTCCTTTTCTTTAAAAAAAAGTTGTTATTATCTTCATGCCATCTGCCCCTTGACTGGCGCCCTATTAGACAGGATGGTACGCAAAATCACGAGTATATAGCCAAAAGGAGCATCTGTAGTAAAGGCCATTTGCTGCAAACGGCCGTTGTATTACCTGATACAGCTTTTGATACTGTCTTCATCAATCTTTATGCTGTGGAACTTGTGTACAGCATTATGCCTTTTCAAAGCAGCTATTGGTAAATGAGCCCCTGAAAACCATAAAAATGACAATAAAAGTCGCCTCACCTTGAGCTCCCAAACTCCATGACTAATAATAAAATTTCCATCCGCATCCATCTCTTTGTATAAAGCACAATATTTCATTTGAAAAATCGAATCATCCGCGATACCTATTGATGTATGTACGGGATCGTTGGTGGCGCTGTGCCTTCAAAACGAATGTGTTGGCTGAGGCTATCCTCTCTTTTCAAGGATAGCTGCTAGCTAAAGTTATGGAACCATCTGCTGATGTTTACTTCTTGGTTGCAAATTTTTGATGGATTGCGCGGATCTGCTCATCGACATTGACATTCTGAAGATGGTTAAGATGAGCCTGGCTCTTGCCCTCCAGATGACCGTCAAAAGTTTGAACAGCCGCCTTCTTCCGCCTGGCTTGTTCGTCTTCTGAGAGGGCGTTTCCTGTTGCGGGGTCAAAGACGTCGCTTCGCTGGCTGGCAAGTCGCTTCAAGTTGTTGGCAACGTCGACATGAGACATGTTGGATGTTGCATAGCGCGATTCGGCTTTGGCTTTTTGCTCCTTCCAGCTAGGATCCAGAAGCTCGACTAAAAGAAAAGGAAAGAAAAATATGGGTTAGCCAATGTTACAAACATATCATCAAAGAATTATATTTTGCAACTTACTTCTCATGTGCGCTTCAAGCTCGTTTAGGGGAATCTGCTGCTTGCAGTTGGGACACAGCGCCATCTGCGTGCCTTGCTTGCTTGCCGCCTTTTGTGCTGCTCGAGGCACGTAGTTTTCCCGAATCTTCATTGGGCCAAGACCGCCCCTGGCCTCTGATTGTGCCTGCTGCATACGAGCTTGTGCTGCAGACCTCTCTTGGATTCTCCGCAGCTCTTCCTCTTCCTGGGCAGACGGCTGTGGTTGCTGTGCTGCGGCACCGTAAACCGGTACTGGTGAAGGCACATGCTGTGGTGTTTGTGCTTGCTGCTGCTGCGGTGCGTAACCGGTGTGCACGGGAAGGGGAAAGGAGGATGGCCGAGTTGCTTCAGCAGCTCCGTTCTGCACAAGATCCTCTTCGCCCGGCATGGCTTCCTCGATCCGCAAGTTGGCGCTGATGGATGCCTTATTCCTGTCTTCCAACGAAGCGTACTGCAGCTCACCCAGAGTGGTGGGTGGAGGGAGATTGGTGTTGTCGTCTTCGTCCGAAAACGTAATGGTCTCGACAATGACAAAGTCTCCCCAATCGATGCGGGCAAACTCGGCCTTTTCCATCTCTTCCTCAGCTTCCTTGTTCTTTCTCTCAGTCTCCTGAAATTTGAGATACTCGGCCCTTTCCCTTGCTCGTTTCAGCACGTGAAACTTGTCCTTGATGTTCAGCTCTAGCTCCGCGGTTTGCTCCTCTTGTAGCTTGCCGCCCTCGCCGTCGAGTCCGCTCGCCCGCAAAAGCAGTGTGTACTGATCGACTATGTGTTGGAAGAAGTTGTGGAACGTGTGGTTGGGGATTAAGAATTGGAACTGGGGGTTGCCGGTTTCGCGCTGCGCCAGCTGCGTCATGAACTGCCGTCCATTCTTGGCAACAAAAAGGGCCGTCAGTCTTATGACATCCAAGTCCTTCTGGTTGATGTGAGGCATTCGAGCGCAGAATTGGAAATCGGGGGGCTTTGGCGGGCCCTTGGGCTTCTCGGGAACCGGCGTAATGCTTTCGCCAACTCGGCCGGCCGCAATATCGGTGCCGCGACCAGCTCTGATCTCGCTCAGCCGCCACTGGTAGTAGGCGTGATAGGCATCGTCGGGACTCAGGAAACTGAACTTGGGATTCTGGCGTTCCTTTTCTCTGATGCGGTCTTCAAAGACGGAACCGTTGCGCGCGACATATCCGGCCGTCTTTTCGAGGATGTTTCGAATCTCGCGTGGCGGCAGCACGACGCCAGCAGGAGCTTTGATGTCGTCGAGCGCGTTTGTCGCACCTCCATTCGCCGCTTCCGCAGCCATTTTCCGATGATTGAATGAACAAGCCCCGGTGACGATTCGGATTCGATGCTGCTGCTGCTGCTGCTGCTATTTCTCCTACCAAAGACTGTGAAGGAGACAAGCAAGCCGTTGGAGTGATGATGCGAAACTTGAGAATGTTGGCGGCGGTGATGCAGCTCCAACTCTGCTGGAAATTTCCTAGGCGCCATGCAGACTGACTGCGAATTGGGACGGAAGCCGGAGCCACGTTAGTCCGTGGCCCTGTCGATGTTGCGCCACATGCTCGGCTGCTTCAGGTCTTTCAGGTCCCATCTGTCTGTGGCGCCCAGTATGGGGTAGTACAAAGTACCTGTAGCGGGTGCTGTGCAGAGGCCCTGGACCCTGAATATACCCTGGCCTAGAAGGTTGTCATCAAGGGCGCCTGGATGCTTAATTTAACGAGACTCATATGCTGCACATAGAAGCTACCGCTGTAGATTGTGCGACATCATCAATCTCGCATCATGTGCCTTGCCTTGGCTGCATTCTGCATTTGTCGCCACTTCGATGCTGGCAATCTTGGAGAGCAGAGCACATGTCAATTTGGCCCAGGCCAGGTAGTACCGAGTACAACTTTAGCAGCCCATGGTAAGAGTACGGCGGAGTACCTAGGTAGTATCCAACAGGTAGCCAGGAGCCTGAAAACGATTGAAATTGTACCTTGGCAGTACAAAGGGAGAGCGCCAGGGCCTTTGCCCGCGAGCCGAATTCAGAGCTCCCGTTCCATCTTAGTGCGGCTGAAAAGGGTTCGTCAAGAACGTTCGATTACAAGCAGCGGAAATGACACACGGGCTACTTATTAGGTAGTACTAGTATAGTAGTTGGTATAGAGGCGTAAAGGGTTCGCTTATAATAGTAGAAACATGCCATGTTCGTTGCACATGTTTAAGTCTTGAGCCTCATGGGAATTGAATTGAATAGGTACTTATGTATTAGATACCCACGGCAATGGCCTCGCACTAAATTACGATGGATGGGATTCGCATGTTTCAGTGCTAGTAGCCAATAGTACCATCCTAGAGGCAAGGGGCCAGAAAAAAAACACGAGGCTATAGCCCGCAACGGGGCCGTTTCTGCCACTGAGAGCCAATTTTACCAGCTGCAGGTATGCCTTAGCAGGTACTCGCCGTTGTATGGCGCCGGAGCCGTTGTCGCGGGTACCAGCTACTTGCGGGCTGGTAGTATGGCTGTGCAGCAGTGGCGCCAAGGCTGAACGAGCGCGGGTTAAGGCCACTGTAGCTACAATTGAAGCCAATGCTGGGAGCGGCACGCGAAGCTGGACCACGCTCTGGTTGCGCAGCTCCTCCTCCCACCCCTGACTCTTGGTTTCGTCCATCACGACGACCTTTTTTTCGGCCTCGTGTCTTCTCCCTTTTATTTCTTCTGCGCGCTGCGACTTGACCGGCGGCTGCTGCTTTGATCGGCCGAATTGGTTTTTGCGTCTTCTCCTTCCTTGGTTCCCTTTGTCAGCTTCTTCCCATGAGGCATCTTTATTAATTTTCGACTCCCATCCCGCCTCCGCTCCTTCGTTCGATACGCTCATTTACCGGTCCGAAGCGGACATTTTCTCCAGCCTGCCGCAGTGCCTGGTCCTCGACTCTGCTCTCCTCGCTCCTCCAGTCGCCGCAGAATCGCCAGTCTCCCCCGCCGACCTCATCCCTCGCCATGGCGAAAGCGAGTGCGCGGGGCCGCAGCCCTCAACCTCCGCTTGTCGCCGAGAAGCAGCCCTTGGTGGCGCCAGTCGCATCTGCATCCAACAGGTCGAGCAAGGCCAAGAAGAATGCCTCGTACAGGTCTGACGGCGTCGAGGACAACGACGTCTTCCTGCTGCCCGGGCCCGACTATGTGGCGGCCCTGGGAGTGACCGTGTTGGCCACCATTGTGCGTCTGTACAAGATCTACATGCCCACCAGCGTTGTCTTTGACGAAGTCCAGTGAGTTTCTCTCCTTCTCCTCCGTATAACCGGCTCAATTGGCCGTGGTGTTGGTGCCGGGCTAACACAGGCTTCTCTCTCTAGCTTTGGCGGCTTCGCTTCCAAGTACATCAAGGGCAAGTTCTTCATGGACGTGCACCCGCCCCTGGCCAAGATGCTCATTGCTCTCACTGGCTGGCTCGCGGGCTTCGACGGCGACTTCGATTTTAAGGATATTGGCAAAGATTACCTCGAGCCTGGCGTCCCCTATGTCGCCATGCGTCTGTTCCCTGCCATCTGCGGCATTCTGCTCGCACCCATCATGTTCATGACCTTGAAAGCTGTTGGCTGCCGGACGACGACTGCCGTACTTGGTGCTGGTTTCATCATTTTTGGTAAGCACAAAAAGAACCCCAACTCTCTTGCTGCTGCATTGTTTTTCTAGGCAGCTAAACCAAACAACCAATTCTAACCAAGTCTCGTGTCTAGAAAACGGTCTTCTGACTCAGGCCCGCTTGATTCTTCTGGATTCCCCCCTGGTTTTCGCTACTGCATTCACTGCCATGTCGTTCTCTTGCTTCACCAACCAACACGAACAAGGACCCGAAAAGGCATTCCAGCTGAGCTGGTGGTTCTGGCTTGCCATGTCTGGCCTCGGCCTGGGTATCACCGCGAGTATCAAATGGGTTGGCCTGTTCACCATTGCTTGGGTCGGATCTTTGACTCTTGTGCAGCTGTGGGTTCTCCTCGGCGACAGCAAGAACGTCTCTGTTGTACGTATAGTAGTACTCTTGGCATTTCCCATTTTCTTTTGTACTCTTGGATTAGCATTGATGTCGGCACCGGAACATTTGACTAACCCAACTCTTACCCACAGCGCCTTTGGTTCAAGCACTTCATGGCCAGAGTATTCTGCCTCATCATCATCCCAGCCACCTTCTATCTCGCCATGTTCGCCATTCACTTCCTCTGCCTGACCAACCCTGGTGAGGGTGACGGATTCATGAGCTCCGAATTCCAGGCCACTCTGAACAGCAAGGGCATGAGGGATGTCCCTGCCGATGTCATCATGGGAAGCCGAGTCACCATCCGCCATGTCAACACCCAGGGTGGCTACCTTCACTCTCACCCCCTCATGTACCCCACTGGAAGCTTGCAGCAGCAGATCACCCTGTATCCCCACAAGGACGACAACAACGTATGGGTCATGGAGAACCAGACCCAGCCCCTTGGTGTTGACGGCCAGCCAATCAACGGAACTGACGCATGGGACAAGCTGCCAGAGGTACACCACATCGTCGATGGCACCGTCCTCCGCCTCTTCCACCAGCCTACTTTCCGACGCCTTCACTCACACGATGTGCGCCCCCCGGTCTCCGAAGCCGAATGGCAAAACGAAGTGTCCGCTTACGGCTATGAGGGCTTCGAGGGCGATGCCAACGACTACTTCCGCGTTGAGATTGTCAAGAAGCAGTCCAAGGGAGCCCTGGCCAAGGAGCGCCTCCGCACAATCGAGACCAAGTTCCGACTGATTCACGTCATGACTGGATGCGCTCTCTTCTCTCACAAGGTCAAGCTGCCCGAGTGGGCCTCGGAGCAGCAAGAGGTTACTTGCGCCCGCGGTGGCAGCATGCCCAACAGCATTTGGTACGTCGAACACAACGAGCACCCCCTGCTTGGCGACGACGTCGAAAAGGTCAACTACGCCAACCCTGGCTTCTTTGGCAAATTCTGGGAGCTCCACAAAGTCATGTGGAGGACAAATGCCGGCCTGACCGACTCTCATGCCTGGGACTCCCGCCCCGAATCTTGGCCTATTCTTCGCCGCGGCATCAACTTCTGGGGCAAGCACCACATGCAGGTCTATCTTCTTGGCAATCCCATTATCTGGTGGTCTAGCACGGCCGTCGTGGCGATTTGGGCCATTTTCAAGGGCGTAGCGATTCTCCGATGGCAGCGCGGATGCGACGACTACGAGAGCAGCACTTACAAGCGTTTCGATTATGAGATTGGTACCTCAGTCCTGGGCTGGGCTCTGCACTACTTCCCCTTCTACCTGATGGAGCGCCAGCTCTTCCTGCACCACTATTTCCCTGCTCTGTACTTTGCCATCATTGCCCTTGCCCAAATGTTTGACTTCGTGACGGCAAGAATTCCGGCTGCTCTTGGTTATCGCGGAACTCTCATCAACCGCGTTGCCACCGTCTCCTTCCTCGTCCTTACGGCTGCCGTGTTCACTCTCTATGCCCCTCTGGCTTATGGTACGCCTTGGACAAAGGCTGAGTGCGTTCGCGTCAAGCTCTTCGACAAGTGGGATTTTGACTGCAACTCTTTCCTTGATGACGTAAGTCTTTCTCGATCTATAGAAGGATTGATAAAATCAACGTTTAATGCATTATATGAGTAGTCTTGACTAACTTTAATTTTTAGTACCAGGGCTACACCCTGACCTCACTTCCGCCTTCAAGCGCTGCTCCTTCAGTGCCGGTTGTCGATCCCGGTGTCAACCAGGCCCAAAAACCTCTGGCGGAGCCTGTTATTTCTCAGGCAGCCGTCGTCCAGCCAGAGGTGAAGATCCTCTCCAAGGAGGAAAAGATCGAATATCGGGACCAGGACGGAAACCTGCTGAATGAAGAGCAAGTCAAGGCCCTGGAAGGCAAAGTTGAGTTCGAAACCAAGTATGCCACCAAGACGCGCGTCGTTGACGAGCATGGTAACGAGATTGCCATGCCCGAAGGCGGCTGGCCCAGTGAGATCGCCGGAGCTGTCGCCCCACCTCACCCTGATGTAGAGGGTGTCGACAAGGAGACACCCAAGGTTGAGGCCGTCGAGCCCCCCAAGGACGCTGCTGCCAGTCGCGATGGCGAGAAGGAAGCCGAACAACTCAAGGCTAAGCCTGCCAGCGAAGGACAAGAGGCCACTGATAAGGAGGAGCTATGAGGATGAGCAAGTGTTGCTGTCGTTTGACTATGGGTCATTGCCTATTTGAAATTTCACGAGCGGAAAAAAAAATCATGTTAAAATTCAGAGACAGTGTCTCAGCCAATATTTTCTAATTATGCGTCGCATTGTTATTTATCCTGACGAGGTCAACTATTTTGGGGGGTTAGGCGTCTGTTTACAGGTGCTACCTTCAAATACTCCAGCCTTTTGGTAAGGTATGAAACACAGCTTCCAGGGATGATGAGGCGCTACGGGGAGGTTTTTTTGGGTGGCGAAAGGAGAGATCTTTGCTCATCTGGGTTTATATGAAAAGAAAAGCACTTTAAAAAGTAATGGAAGAAAGTGGAGAAGGGAAAAAAAAAAGAGGCAGCGAGTATGAGGGAGAAGGACGCAGAGAAAGAGAGAGAGAGAAAGAGAGAGAGAGAGAGAGAGAGAGAGAGAGAGAGAAGTTGCAGGCGGTGATACGATACCATCTATCATGTAGCGTCTGATGTACACCAATTCTTCTGCAGAATAGTCTCCTTGTTTCAAAAATACGTAACGTCTTTTGTCATGACAAGCAACATTTTACTATTGAGTGCCGCTGTCAGCGTAGGGGACGTACGAGATAACTAAACATTAAACACACATACACGCAAAACATTAATAATTAATATACATTTTCTCATGAGAAGAAACAAATCCTATCATGAAATCTTATACACTTCCTTGCTCTGATTTTAGTGATGCTGGCTCTAGACCTTCTTACATGAGTTGAGGGCTAATGCTCCGATTGGTCGGCAGAAAGTATAGCCGCATCGCACCTGACCTCTCATCTTTTGTCTAGGCTACTCAAACTCTAGAATGTGATCTCTCAGTCAGTCACGCCGTAAAGCCATATCTTGTATTGGATCAGTTTGAATGAGTTGATGGGCGATTGGCTGATTGGCTGCTGACTGGCTGACTGGCTGATTGATTGATTGATTGATTTAGTCGATTGATATCATCTGCGCAGCCCCTGCCGGCAAACAATCTACGCAACAACTGCCAACAATGTGTCAGACATCGGACACAGACTCGCAGCAGATCCCGCCAATCGAGATCGGCTCATTTATTGCCCTACGGCCCGATAAGAGCGAGTTTATCGGCAGTGCCAGCGGTGTCTTCTTTGCCAACACTGTCTTCAGGGCCTTTGCAACAGCAACGACGGGCTCCGGCGGTTCTGCCACCAAGCGCTCTCAGGGGGATGTCGATGGCCTCGGAGCCACAGCGACCCCGGATCCTGGGTCTGCCCATGAATATGTCATGGCAGAGGAGAAGGCCCAGGAGGAAGCCGCTGGAGACGATGGCCTGGGAGTCGGTGCTGTGGGTGCAGAAGATGCCAACAAGAGCCCAGGGGCACGATCCTATGGTATTGCGGCTCCTGGATTAGGAATCCCCCCTCCTCCAGCCGTTGCTAAACGGCTCTTGGTGGAATACTTTAGACGATGGCATCCCTTTCTTCCCTTTCTTCACGGGCCTACGTTCTTTGAAAAGGTGAACCAGTTCTACGAGCCAGGGGGTTCTCCAGCAGAGCCGATGAGCCGACGCAACAAGGTGTACCAGGCCATCATTTTCCAATGCGTGTTCAACATTGCAGACTCCAATCACAATCAAAAGGAAGAACGAGAACTGCCTGAAGAATCTCGCATCAAGTCTGCCGTTGCGCTTACGAGCTTGCTTGGCGTCCTCTCTAGCGGCCATGATATACCCTCCTTGCAGGCTCTCCTGGCAGTGGAACTGTATCTGATGACACAGATGTCTTTACGAGCGGCTTCAACAGTTCACGGAGCGATGACGCGCATTCTATACCACTGCGGTCTGCACAGATGCCCCTTTCGATATGTCCAGCTGCCACGGGATATCTGCGACATGAGAAAGCGAATCTTTTGGTCAGCGTATGTGATTGATCGACACTTGAGCCAAGTACTTGGACACCCCTTGGCTCTCAACGATGAAGAGATAGATGTCTGCTTGCCTGGAGCGCCAGAGGTGCATAATCCAGCCAAGCCTTTCCAGAACATCCCGGCATCGCGCCCCTCGGCAACAGAGGAAGATATTCAAGCTTATCCGGTTGATCATCCAACCTTTGCATCTATGTCTTCTGCTGGGGACCTTACTGACGGCAGCACCGTTGGGACGCAGGAAGGCAACATAAATACAGACCAGCTTGTGTATCGGCCACAAAACTTGGGCGAATCCATACTTGGCTTCCTAGTGACCTATTCGCGACTGCTCGGGCAGGCACTCGACCTCTTCCACAAGTCTATACACAGCCGATCTATAACATGGGACAAGGTGCTGGAGATGACTTCGAAGATCCACGCTTGGTGGAACACGCTTCCACCCTCGTTCCAGGGAGAGGGACTTACATCCATCTTTGTAGAGCCGCAGTCTCACCACGGCCCTCCCTTTGCGATTTTATACCATCAGCTCATTCTCATCATGAACCGACCATTCTTGTCTCTCCCGACGAATAGAACAGATTTCCAGTTTAGCCTGCAGACTGCGGTGAATGCCAGCCGAGCTATCGTTAAGAAGCTTAAGCTGCGGCAAGGGGATTCGCCTCTGGTGGCTTGGCCGGGAATGCTGTCGGCGGCGTGGATGGCTGGCTTGGTCATCGCGTACGCCGGGCTATTGAAGCTCTATCCAATGGAGAAGACGGTGCTGTATGTTTGATACTTTTGCCGTTGAAATACTCATTTACAATATGACTGTGGCTACTCGATTAGCCAACTATCTAGCTAACTTTGTGTATCATAGGGATCTCAACTGTGCAATACGACTCCTTGGCATGATGAGCCGAAACTGGAGCAGTGCTCACCACTGCCGTGTGACGCTAAAGATGCTACTCGACAGGTTAACGTCGAAGCCATTCATGGAAAAAATCAATCCAGCACTTGCAGCTGATCCATCACTCAGCATCTTGACTGACTGGAGCCAACCTGTGTTTTCAACATACCAGAATCTCCTCGAGAGCAGTCGCAGCAAGCGACGGCGCATGGATCAGAATAATAATAACAACAACAACAACAATAACATTAACAACAACAACGGTGTCAACATGAATAACAATAGCAACAATAATTTTATGGGAAGTTCCTTGAACGGATATCCCGCCAGCCACTTCATAGGTCCAGACACGGCGTTCATGGGCGGCGATAATCTGTGGGACTACCCGAGCTTCCAGCCCGTTTTGGAGTACACAGGACCGGATTTCGGATTCGACGCAGACCAATTCTCCCAACAAGGAGAGTGGGAGCGGTTCCTGAGCGAGAATATGAACCCGGAATCATCGGGGCTGCTGTTCAACAACATCGGGTGGGACAACTATGTTCAAAATTTAGAAGACAGGTTAAATATGTAAGGATATGTAAGGATGTAAGTGATGCCGTGTTCTTCTTTTTAAATTTTACCTGTATTACTTATTATTATTCTTGTTATTATTCTTATTTCATACCATCTTTACCGTACATGGATTACGCTGTGAATATGGATCAGGGATGAGATTGACCAGTATTTCTACATGAACTTCATCCAAGCATAGGTATGTATTTCGTTAATGGCATGGGAGCGATTTCGAAATCAGCAATATTATATACATCTGAAAAGCACGCGTAATATATAACCAATGGCTACGTAGTACAAGGTTTAATAGTTGTACATATCTTTGTTTCTGTTGTCTTTTAAAAAATAATAACATACCTTACCATACAAACTGCCGTCTAAAATCCTGAGACAAATCAAAAACCTCGCCTGATGGCGCCATGTCCCTCGCAAACATCGTGCCAGAGCCCAATATTGGCTCCGCAGCAGTTGGAAGAGCAGTCGGTATGGGCTCCATTGACCGTGGCGGAAATGCTTCGGTGCTGGCTCTCGAGCTCGCCTCGGCTAGGCTCTTTGGCAGCGGATCTGGTGGGACAGGAAATGTTTCAAACGGCGTCACATCCGCTTCTTCATGGCCCGTCCCGTTGATGGCGATGCTGCCAGTGTGGTTATCGATGAGGCTACCAGCGTGATTAATAGTGTTGTGCCCGAGGACTTCGCCTGCCCAGCGCTTCACATCGTCTGCCGTATTTAGGGGGAAGTTGTCCCAGTGGGCAATTGTGCCCGTCTTCTTGGCCTCTATTCGCCCTGCGGCGTCGGTAGTTGTGGTTGTGGTGGCTGCCATGTTTACAACATCCGTCCTCCTGCTCGGCTCACGCTTGAACGCATCTTGCAGAACGTTGTCGTTTGATACTTGAAGCAGCTGCAGAAGTACAGTCTCGGTAACTGCGAGGCGCTGCTCGAGCGCCTCAATGTAACCCTTTGCAGGGCCGCTGAGAATCAATTCAAGATCAGCTTTGGTGGTCGTTGCCGAGGCTGACTTGTGGCTAGAGAGAATCCTGCATCTTACCGCTTGTATAGCTTCGGCCACACGCATTCCCGTTTCATGTCACGACATCGCGAACAGGTTGGCCTGCAGAAGGACTCAGTCAGTCAAATTGCCACAGGTCAAATTAGAGAGAAGCCGTCTCCATAGTACGCAAAGAGGCTCGATTCTCATTCATACCTTTTTTCATCGCACTGCAGTGGTTTAGTTTGATTATAGATTAGCAAATCTGAGGTTCAAGATAACGGCTCTGTCACTTCACCCCCTTCAACCAATCTCTCACCTTCTGCTTTCGAGATCTGCACCCATCGCAGGCTGCGCGGCCACGGACCGGAGCCATATGTGAGTCTTTGCCGTAGGTGGGGCCGAAAGTTGACGATGGCTCTTTGCTTCAACTCATGATCCCGCGCGGCGGATTCGTTCGTCTTTGGTGGTCTCCAGCCGTAAAGGAGGGGCGGCGCGGGGGCGGTATACGGAGCAGAGATGGATCCTTTTTGTCTTGATTTCCTGAAGAAGTATAAGACCGTTGCAATGATGTGTGAGATTGAGATTGAGATTGAGATTGAGAAGCAGTCGATTGGATTGGCAGCAACTCGGCACAAGGGGATCCGTGGCAGCGGCTAAAAGATGTGCCGATGGCCTGAGCCGGCACCGAAAAAGTTACATCACCGTGACAGCGGCTTTGCTTTTTGGCTGCCGGTGTATAGTTGGAAGGGGCGATACTATGATCCGATGAGCAAGAGCACCTGCTCCTGGCGAAAAGAAGGAAGAAGAAGAAGAAGAAGAAGAAGGAAAAGATCAGACTTGTCATCTTTCATCTTTCATCCTTCATCCTTCATTCTTTTTCTTTTATTCCTTTTCTTCTTCTCGGCAGAGAAGCAAGGCTCTTATGCCTGCAGCAAACACCCCGCGGCGGGTCTCTCTTGTCTTTAACACATCACGTCTCTCCAATTCCTACTCTCTATCCAGACATATGGAAATTCTAGGTAAAGTGCATGCATACACCATGCATGTTATGCCTACGTACCAAGTACTGCTACTAACTGATGGCCCCTTCTCTTATAGGCTCGGCATCGTCGCCTACGACGTCAAAAAAGAGCCAAGCTTTCCGTAAAGTGTAAGTGGTGCAGAAGAACGGGTGGAACGGCTATGTCGATACGCTATTTCCATGCGCTATTCTGAGCTACTGATCCCCCCTCGTCAAAGCTCGGCACCTGGATCCAGCGGATTTAGAGCATACAGCTCCATTCATTTGTAAGGGGTGTGGCGCCCTCCATGTGCTGCATACTCGTGCCATCACCTCCTATATCAAGCTGTGCTACCCTTCCTGAATGCCAAGATATGTGTGATATTCCTTGCAATCAGCATTTTGTTTTTTGAGTCCAACACTTCCATAATTGCCATCCATCACCTACCGTCAAAATGACTGTTCCCAGCTCCCTCTTCCCCTCCTCGTTTACTCCCTTCACGGTTCAAACACAGTCCTCTCCTCCCATCTCCATCTACGGAATCCGATCGGTCGACTCGTCTTCTTCGCTCCCGCCCCTCCTCCTCCTCCATGGATATCCAGAATCTCACCTTATGTGGCATCTTGTCGCTCCTCATCTCACCTCCCACTACTCCCTTGTGCTAATGGACCTCCGCGGCTATGGTGCTTCATCCAAGCCTGCCAATAACACCGAGCTCTACGCCAAGAGCCATATGGCCCAGGACTGCATTTCTGTCATGGACAGTCTCGGATTTGCCAACCAGCCCTTTTATGTATGCGCCCATGATCGTGGAGCCCGTGTCGCCCACAAGCTCCTCGTGGATCATCCTACCCGCGTGCGCAAAGCCATTCTCCTCGACATATGTCCTACCCTGGCCATGTATAATTCTCCAAATCCCGAATTTCCCAAAGCCTACTTTCACTGGTACTTCCTCATCCAGCCATATCCTCTTCCTGAGACGCTTATCAGCGGTGCTCCGCGCCAGCTCACCGAGATGTTCCTGGGAGTTGGGAAGCATCTGCTCTTCCACAAGGACGTTCTGGAAGAGTACATCAAGAGCATGGAGGATAAGGATTATGTCCACTCCACATGTCAGGACTACCGTGCGAGTGCTACGCATGACCTTGATGAAGCGAGAGAGGATCTCGATAAGGGAAGGCTAATTCAGTCGCCGATCAGAGTGCTGGTGGGCAAGAAAGGCGTTGTCAGTCGGCTGTTCGACGTGGAGAAGGAATGGAGAAAAGTTACGGCAGATGGTGTACCAGTCGAAGTCGAGCATGTTGAAGCTGGTCACTACATTCCGGAACAGGTTCCGGATATTGTTGTCTCTAACATTCTCGCGTTTTTGAAGTAACAGCAGGAAAATGAAGAGAGGATATATGATATGTCGTTATCCCCGTCGCAGTTGAATTTTCACGGCATATAAGGAAGAATGAAGATGAGCAAGAAGCATCAAGATACCATGTTTAATTCTAATACATCTATCTCATTAGGTATATTGTTATCGCAAAAACGCCGCTTTCAACGGCAAATCCCCCCTCTTCGTCTGAGAATCAAAAAAAGCAAATCCTTCTTGGCCCTCCTTCTAGTAATTTGCAAAAAGAATTGGGCAAGCTGCCCAAGCGTGCGCATTCCCAAAAATGCTTTCCGTGGTGCGCCCCGCTCGAAAATGATTTCAGTTAAAAGCAATAATAAAGTCAAAACAGAGAGAAAAAAGAAAAGAAAAACTGCAAAACCGAGAAAAGGGCCAATCCAGAATCAGACAAAAAAGTGTTTGAAAGAAGAAGAAAAAGAAGATAAAAGTAGAACAACGAAGAATCAAGTTCCGCCTTAATGATGCTTTTACAGCCCATTTCTGCTGGTTCTTCCAAATGCCCTGTATCCATCGTGTCCAAACCAAAAACGCCGTCAACCTTTGAACTATGGTTTTTTTGTTCCCTTCTCAGCATTGAAGTCCTTCGCTTCCAGCCGTTAACCGAAATATGCTCGCCAATCTAGCTGTTCCCCTCGTCCCTCGCGTCTCCCCGCCTGTCCCGTTCAAATCTTCGGACTTGTTGGTGCAGGGCCGTGATGTCACCTGGCCGTCGATTATTATACACAATATACATTAATAGCCAAAAGAGGCCACGAAAGCATTAAAATTGTAAGTTTAAAAAAAAAATTGGGGGATGAATCTCTCATAAGCCGCTTTGCGTATCGTTGTTTCGTTTTCGTCTGTGTTTTTTTTTTTCTAGTTCTCGATGATGGTAGTCGTAGAGAGACGCTTGGTAGCCTCGGATCCTGAGCTGCTCATGGTATCCAGGGCCAAGGATTGCACCGAATAGCGGAGGGGCTTGGTTCCATCCTCCTGGTCATGGGGCGTGTGAGGCTCATCGGTAGACTCACGGTGTCCCGGCTCGAATTCGCTGCCATCGTCATCGACCTCGGAAGGGGGAGCTGTATCGAAGCTCGTATCAGCAACGGATGCCTCCTCTTCCTTTTCTGCAGGTGCATCTTTGTTTGTCGATACATCCTTTTCGGTGGACGCATCAATCTCCATTGGTTCATCAACCTCCTTGGGAGCATCAACCTCCTTGGGAGCATCAACCGCCATGGGAGCATCAATTTCCTCGGGAGCATCAACCTCTTTGGGAGAATCAACCGCCATAGGAGTGTCAACCTCCTTGGGAGTATCAATCCCCGTTGGAACAATGACGGGAGCTTCGATTACCTGAGCCATGCTTGGGTGACGGCTATGAGATGCCTCCACCTGTGCCTCTCCGTGGGGGACCGGAACAACGCCGCCTCCAAGGCGTGACCAGAACATTTGCTCTCTCAGACGCACGCTTTCTTCCCACGCTGCCTTCTCATTTTCGTCGTCATCGGCGCGCCAGTATCCATCTTTAATCATTCGAAGGAATCCGATAAACTGGCAAGTGGATCGTACACGGACGGTGCAATAGCTGCAAAGAGGATACCGTTGGGCAGAGTCAGCCTCGCTCACGCGGAAACGGTAGTTGCGCAGGTGCTCTACATCCTTGCGAGATTCACCGCACAGAGCGCAAGGGTAAAACTGCGGCTTCGGGACAGGAAGGAAGCCGGATGACGTCGTCGGCACTGGGATAGGCTCTACTACTAGCGAACCGTCGGCCACGGCGGCCAGGACAGTACGACGAGCTAGCCATGACAGTCCAGGCGCGGCATCAAGGCGCAGTGTTGGCTCGATATCTTCAGTCAAGGTGCGCTTGTAGAAGCGAGTCTCCTTGAGATGAGGGATCGTTGTAGCTGTTGAGCCATTGGCATTAGGAGACTGTGGTGTGCTATTATTGTTGCTTGAAAAGCCACCCAATGATGAAGTAGACCCGTTAGAAACATGTACACTAGAAGTTGAGCCGCCAAGTCCAATGAACCCGCCAACAGAGCCACCAGAAACGCGGCTTCCCGAGCGCTGATGAGACAGGTGAGCAAGCGCGATGAAGTCTTCATATGCGGCAAGGTCGGTTCGCAAGACTGGCTGGATAAGATGGGTGTAGCTGGTGGGAGGAGCCGGGGTGTGTTGGGTTTCGGTAGAGTGTCCGGAAGGAGAGGGTGCCGGCTTCTCGGCGAGCATGTGGTCTTCGTCCTTGGAATCGAAGCCAGGAGTTGAGGGTGTTGTGTTGTTAGTCTGGTCGTCACGCTCCATCATCATGGTCTCCATGACCAGTTTCAGTTCAGATAGCTGCTCCTGTTGCGACTTGAGAAGGCTCTCGGAATCGGCGAGCTGAGATTTGAGCTGGTCGTTTTTCTTCTGTAACATGTCATGCTGGAACTGAGCGTCTTCCTTGGCCGCAATGACCATTTTATTTGCCTCCTCAAACAGGGCCGTCGTGAGATTTTCCAGCTCTTGCTCAATCTTTCGCTTCTCTTTTTCTGTTTCTAACCGGCCCTTGGTCTCTTCAGAAAGCTTCTGTTGGATGACTTTCTTCTCGGCCAGCCAGTCTCTACGCTCACTCTCTAGCGTAGTTTTGCGAATCCAGACATCACCGGCCATCATTTCGCGCTGAGAGGCCACCTGAGCCTCCAGCTCGCGAATGCGCCCGTGGGCAGCGTCTAGCTCATGGCGGGTTGCTGACAATGTATCATCAAGCGCAGTTTGATGGTTGATGGCGTGAATGAGCTTCGTGCTGAGCGTAGCAACTTCATCGCTGAGGTCGGGATGTTGGGAAGTAGTCGAGAAGCCGTCGTCGTCGTCGTGGCCGATGCCCAAGTGGGAGGTCGAGGGCCTGGCGCCGTTGATAGACGAGCTGGCGGTTCGCATTCGGGGATCGGGGAGGGTGCTCATCTCACTGCTGGAGAAGTAGGATGAGGCCTTTGACGCCAGTGAAATGATGGGCAGTTGCGAAACCGATGGTGATTTGGGCGGTGGTCGAGGCCCATATGATGATGTGTCGTCGACAGATGCGGGAGTTGTTGATATTGACCGCAGATGGCTAAGAGATCGTGCTGAGGAGGGGAAATGCTGAGACCAGCCGGCGACGTGGATAAAGCTGAAGGATAAGTTAGTGGGCGATTCCATGGTTTCTTCGCATCGTCTTAAGAACGAGTCATTTGTGCCGCAAGATAAGCTCAAGATTCAGGACGCGGTTGGAATGTGGAAGCATAAAATTAAATAAAGTGAAATCAAACTCAAAACAAGAATATCAAAAAATTAAATTCAGATACCGGTCGGGACGTCGGAATCAAGCGATGCAGGCGGGAACAAGAGTGGAGGTGCGGGAAAGAGGGAGCATGCATGCAGGTATGACGTACGAATCCATAGTTGCAGCTTCCTCGAAGCAAAGGCTGAGTGAGCCGGGTCTTTCCTTCCTCACTCAATCGCCGCTATTTCGCGAGCGATGCCGTCACTGGTATCAATCACTGTCGGTGTTTTCCGTATTTCGAGTTCGTTTCGTCGCTGTCGCTGATCGCAGAAGAGGATAAAGAAGAAACCCCAAAGGCCCTCTGGTAGAGGATGGCGCAAGAGAGGATAGATGTTGGAGGATGAGGATGAGGAGTTGGGAAATTGACGAGTAAAAAATAGAGTAGAATACGGCTGAGAAAGCAGCAAGCAAAGAGTCCAGCACTAGCCTGCCGCTGGCCGCAATCGGATTAATAAAAGGCTGTAAAGGATGCAAAGTATGGTATAAGCGAATAGGTGTAGTACTAGTAGTCCTGGAGGTAAAGGATGTACTATGCAGGTATCGAAAAGAAAAAGAAGTCAAAAGGAGTGCTGAAAGGGAACAAAGAGAGTTCGCAGGGAAAAAGGCGCCAAGCGTATGTGGCGCTGAACGCGCGCAGAACGATTTTGCGGATACCCGAATGGGGAATACTAAAAAGCGAGAGGCTGATCTGATGGAGAGACCTGACAGAGCGTCGAGCAGAGTGAGGGAGGGATTCTGAGACTGGCAAGACCAGAAAGAAAGAAAAAATCAAGGAACAAAGAGAGCTAAGACGGCGTTGTCGGATGCCGGACTACGGAGCTGGTAATAAAGGAGGTCGGTCGGAAAAAGGAAGCGCGGCACACGGTCGAGAAGATTTGGCAGCGCACAAGCCAAGGATGTGCAATAAAAACGGGCGAGGGAAAGGGTGCCGAAAAAGGGTCTAGGGCGTGTATACGAGTACGACGCCGCCGTGCTGCTGCTGCTGCTGCTGCAACGCTTCTCGTCTTTCTCGCTTGGTCTTTGATATTCGGTGGATGGTGCGTCTTTCTTTGTTGGATCGCAAGAGGTCGATATTGAATTTGTTGAGCCGCACGCGAATCGTGGTGTTGTACAGTAGTAGTAGTAGTGGTAGTAGATGGGAGGAGTAAGACTGATCGATGGATGGGAAGCGTACAAAGCCTTCTTGTGAGGGGTGCTGTGCTTGGCCCATGAGGGAGGGAAGCGGGCGACGAATAGCCTCTCTTTCGCTCAGCCCGTTGTCAAATGGCGTCTTTTTCTTTGCGCGGCAGGCAAAAAGATGGCCCCAAGCTTGGCTTCTCGCGCAAGCCGCACTGGGCTACTTTGCAGGTACTAGTCGTACCTAGTCTGGAGAAGTTGGGTGCTAGCTCCTGCGATGGTGCCAGTCGAGAAGCAAGGAGAGCCGGCAGCGCCACGCTCAAGCCTCGTTTTCCCCCAATGGAGCGGGTTTTGGACCAGGCCTGGTGGCGGAGCGTCACTCGGCAGAATTCGATGCCCCGGCTCGACTCTCGTTGCGCATCTGTTGATGCCGTGCCGAAAATGAGGAGAAAGACGACGAGAGAACAGGGGTTGCTGATGATGTGAGATGGAGAGGGGGAAAATTGATTGATAGAATAAGGTCTGGTACCGAGTAAGTCGACTGGTTAGCTGGAGGAAAGCATGAAGCAGTTCGTGTTATCCGGGTGCTAGTAGCGCCGTGGAATAGGTATTGCCATGATGATGCTGATGGCCGACTAGACTAGGTATGAATCGAATAGGTTGGTTGATGCAATGCCCAGTGCATACGTACTACGTCAAATGGAATCAGGCGGCCCAGCCGATCTGGAGGTTCCCTCGTCACTAAAACTTGGTTGGCCTCTCTTCTGCTCGTTGCCCTGCGCGGTTCTTTTATCGCCAAGGGCACTTTTGGCCTAGCCGGTGGGGAACTTGATGCAGCAGCACAGCTCCACGAGGCACATGGATGGGCGTCGTACATAGATAGCCGGGGCAGGTGGAACAAAAAGGCGAGTCAAGGTTGGAGCAAGGGCCCCAGCTGCTGTGGCCTGTGACGTGACAGCTGCGGCGTTGGAGGCTGTATGGCTGTATGTACGTACGTATTTATGTTGTGTGGTATGTGCAGTACAGTACAGTATGGATGCTGTATGTTGCAGAGTGGATGGAAGTACAGCATGAAGCCATCGCCAGCGAAAAGAAGAAAGGGCAGTTGGTGATGGCTGATTTGATACCTGAGGAGGCAAGAGAGGAGTGACATGCAAAGGTACCTGCAGCCGCTAGCGCCTTTGCTGAGCAGCCCGTCCGATAACCCTAACCCTGATTGGGTAGTATTTTCCTTTTTATGGAATTGCAGCGTACAGCGGCTGGGACCTTTTCCTCGCTCAACTCGTGTCTCTCAGCTCGATCTTGTGCTCTCTTGCAGTCTCTCGGGTCTCCTCTTGTCCAAAACTGTCCAACACGCAGCACTGTACACAAAACAGCCAATGACGGAGACCTGACGCTGCGGCGCTACCATCAACACGCAAGGGCCCGTACTGGGTACTTGGGGCAGTATCCTGTCAGGGCGGGCAGCGATCCGTATATGCGCATGTATCCTGTACCTGGCCAGTGCGCACGGTCTTGGAGCTGGTCTCGATCCTTTATTTCCTTTTTTCCCTTTTTTCCTTTTTATTTCCTCTTAGCATGTCACCATGACGGTTGATTATTGTTTATTTATTATTATTTATTTATTATTATTATTATTATTACTTTGGCGGCTAAAGAGGCCTGAGCTCCCAATTGCCGGCATCGTGCCTCGAAATCTACTTACGCATTCGTCGTCGTTTTTGATTTGAAATATATTGGCCAAAAAGCAGCGGCAGCTACCGCCCGGGTGACATTTCTGTGACTTCTTCCGACACTACGCTGTGCTACTGCACAAGAAGGTTCCTCACCTGCAGCCATTAACCAGGAGCGTCTCGCATGCAGCTGCTCGATACATGTCCAAACTCCGGGCTTCGCGCCAGGGACGCGGCTCCATCGCCCTACATACTGGTACATGACGCCTGTGCAGAAAACGGCCGGCTGCCTTGCTCCCCTACAGCGCCTACAGCGCATCCAGGCCCTGCAAAGGCGCGTCAGGTGTTCTCAGATGCAGGGGTCGCTGCTTGGGGCGCCTAGAGCGACCCATGGCGTGTGCCGTTAGCTTACTTGTGCATGTAGCCTCTCGCCTCCATACCAGTCAGCATCTGGGCCTCTTTTGCGTGCATCCTCGCCTTTGATAAAAGAGCCAATTGAGCCTTTGACTTGCTTCCGAGGCGTGCTTGAGGACCTGCTCCTTGCTTTGAATCAGGGGGCCACAGCAAAGACAAGAACAACGCATGAAACAACATACAACACGTCTTGTTTGCCAACAAGTCCATCACATCACTTCACATCACTGGCCCAGCCAATTAATTGATTTACCTTTCGTCACATCAATGAATATCACAAGCATCAATCAATAGCTGGCCCCCGCGCGCTCGCCACAGGCCCAACTATCGGCCCCCTCCAAAAAAAACAAAAACAAAAGTCCAACGCATCTACTGAAGCAATGCATCGATAAAGCCACTGCTACTCCGCAGAATCCTCCCGCTCGCCCACAGGTACCCGTATGCCGTTTGTTCATCCGCTAGAAGCAGGTGGTATTACGGCCTCCTCGCTCGTATTCCCAAGGGAAAAAGCAGCCAAGCGAGTGCCTTGTTTAGAGCGATTCTCTCTCTCTCTCTCTCTCCCCCTCTCTCTCTCTCTCTGCGCCATTGCAAATCCACTACCTGAAACTGACGAGGATCATCAGGCACAATTTGCGCGCGCCCCATCTCGGCGGCCTCGTATCACACTTCCCAATCCAGTGCATACGAGAGCGCGCTCGTAACCAAAATTCCATAAGTCCTCTGCATCGAGATATATGGAGCCGCCACAGATACACAAAGTACTGCAAATACTACCAGTTTGTCGGAACTAGTGTCAAACAACACGACTCTGTACTCCGTAATACCCCCCTACAGATGCAAAAAGATACCTTGCGTGCGACCTAGCCGCTTTCAAGCACACTTCGAAGGGACACGCACCACAGCCAAAAAGCGATATTCCCCAGATCTACTTGAAAAGTACCGAAAGGGGGATGTTTCGTACAGTACATACCAAACTGACGCTGCGCAATGTAAACGCGTCACCCTCGCCATCTGGCCTCTCTGCCTCCTAAGCGCTCAGAGAGAAGAAAAAAAGGCATTATACTTTCATACTGCGGCCGTCAAATAAAGATGAGCACAAATCAGTCTAGTCCTAAATCATGTTGCCATTTCCGTACCCCATACGGAGTACGCTTGATGATACATTTCTCTTTTCGTAACCTGCTAAACCAACCGATTCCGTCATCATTTCGTCTCTGTCGCCGGAAGTGCCGCCACATTACATTACCTAAGGCGGGATTACTACCTAGCCACCACCACGAGCCATGTGAATGCAATCAATATACTTGTTTAATAATGAGAAGAAGAAGAAGGGAGAGGGCAAAAAATCTGAGTAAAAAGAATGAGAAAGGAAAAAATGCTTCAAAGATGTAACAAGCAAAATTGTGATTTCAACTCAACATAGTGATGGCTTGTGCAGCCAATTGAATGCAGATAGATATCTGCATCACTACCCATCATTCATGAAATTCCTTACACTTTCTGATAATTAAACAAACACTCATAGCTTTTTCTCTTATAACTTCCGAGGTTCTAGTATTGGATCAGCAGCAACTGTCCACAGCATAAATGACAACGGATTTACTGAACATAGGCATATGTATATCTTTTCTTCAAACTCGGGCGAATATAATAATACTATTGGGTATATAATATAGGCTTGTAGCAAATATCATCCATGTTTAGAACAAGTTGATGGAATTAACGGGTGAGCACTTCTAGTACATGTTGTATCTCTGTATAATTACATGGTTGCAATCAATTTCTCGTTGTAGCGTTCAATTTCTCTCTGGCCAACATTGCTCTTCTCTTCCATCCTTCTCATCCATGCCATTTGTACAAATGAAAATGAATTGGGTATCTGAAACGACACGTATGTCTTCTCTAGGGAGAAATTACAGAGCTGGATTAAATATATAAGGGGGGGGGGGGGGGGGGGGAAGGAAAGAAAAATGTGAAAGAAAATAAATAAATGGCAATTTGTCATATGTACCGGTGAACTAAATAGTTCAATCTTCCCTCCAGTCTGCAAACTCTTGTTCGCCAAACGGGTTCCATTCTTGGCCGGGATAACTAGTCGCACTCATTTTGGGCATCTCGTCCTCAGGCTCGTAGAATATCTTCTCCTCTTGCGACGCCAGCCTAATGGCTCGCTTGCGTGCTTCTTCGGTGTCCTCCAATTCTGCTAACACGGTATTAGATCGCTTCACGTTTGCCTGCGTAGCTGCACCCGCTGAGCTTTCTGCCTGTTCGTTCGACATGGTTCGAGATATAGTAGGTTGCACGCCGTTTTCTATCTTCCTAGGTGTGGCAGAATAAAGGTCATCCTCTTCTAGCTGCTGAGCCTTTTCTATATCTATGCCAAGGCTTGAAGGTCGAGTCGACTCAGCAGTCTTATCTGACTTTGTTTCAGGCTTCAAATCCGGCTTCTGATCGGCTCCAACCGACACAGCTGGACTTCGTGAGGCAGATCGAACACCATCTACAACAGGAAGATTTTCTCTCTCAGATGGCTGTGGACTGGCCGAATGCGATTTCCCCAGATTGCTGCCTAAATCACTGGGAGGTCGTGGTAGTCCAACTCTGCTGTTCTGGCTACCCTGGGAATTATGTCTATTATGCTGGGTATTTAGCGAGCTAGAACTCTGAGAATGAAAGTAGTCGGACCGAGGGTCGGATGGAAATCTCATATGAAGAGGTCTCTCATGAGGCAAAGGTGCCGAAACTGGGCCCTGAACCATTGGAGGTGACTGCTGGCCACCGTGATATTGAGCTGGCTGAGGCTGAGGCTGATGATGATGCTGATAACTCATGGGTGGAGGGTGGGCTCCCTGCCATTGCCGTTGCACATGTTGTTGAGGGTGAAGATGCGGATGCTGCTGTTGTTGCATATGCGGCTGTGGAGGAGCAAACTGACCATGCGGCAAGTGTTGTCGAAGACTTGGTTGATACGGTGATGGCACTATTCTACCCTCGCCATGCACTGCGGCATACCCTCTGGGAATTGGAACGCTTTCATACCGTGGTTCTGATGAGCGTGTTTGACCTTGCGGCGGCGCGCCTTGTTGCTGTAAATGTCCAGCGGGCATGGTCTTCGCCCTGGGAAGATTAGGGGGCTGTTGCATAGATGGTTGCAGGTACTGGTTAGCAGGAGGTCGTGGCCCTTGCACTTGTCCAGGCTGCGGCTGATATCCTTGCGGATGAGGCTGTGGGTTCGGGTGTTGAAGCTGCCTGGAGCTGGGAGACGGCTCAAGGCTCTGACTTTGGACAAGCTCCGGCTGCTTTGACGTTCGCCTGAGAGCCCCCAGCAGCTTGTTGCCCTTGATCTTCTCTCCCACAAGAGTCTTGCTCTGACTCTGCTGCTGCTGTAATTGCGGCGGCGGCTGCTGCTGCGGCTGTGTCTTTTGGGAGATTTGCTCTGTCACTCGATTCCTAAACCCCTTCCATCGTGATCCTTGGTTTTCTTTCTGTTGAGCTGAGCCATCTGGAGGTTGTGTCAATGCTCGTCCCGGTGAGACGGGAAGTCCTGGGAAGAGATTATGTGATCTAGATTGTTGGGTACTGTAGATTGGAGTCGATGCCTCTGAAGCGATGGAGGCGTTAGAGATGCTTACTGAGGGCGGGTATTGAGGCCGCTGCTGCAGTACTGGTTGGTTACCACCGACAGGAACAACTGATCCCTGGGCATGAAATTGCTGAAACTGCTGTCTCTGGTCTGGTGCTAGTGGAGGCCGCTGCTGGGACATGGGCCGCTGCTGAGAGGTAGGCCGCTGCTGAAATTCAGGTCGTTGAGATTCGGATTGTTGCTCAGATTCCAGTCGCTGCTGAGATATAGGCCGCTGTTGAGGCCCAGGCCCCTGCTGAAGTTCGGGTTCCTGTTGAGGTTCGGGTCGCTGCTGAGATATGGGTCGCTGTTGAGATATAGGTCGCGGCTCAGATTCAAGTCGCTCCTGAGATATAGGTCTCTGTTGAGATATAGGTAGCTGCTGAGGCTCGGGTAGAGCTTGAAACTCAGGCCTTTGCTGGGGTTCAGGCCGAACCTGAGACTGGGGAGTGGCCGGCGGCTCAGGGCTTTGGGTCTCTGACACCTTCACAGCGGCCAAAGCCGGCGAGTGCAGCTGCTGGTGCTCAGATGTCGGGGTTGCAACTTTGCTGGATACCTCCGACTTTGCAATCTGTGGCGAAGGTTCACGAGAAATTGCCGCCTCTTCTTCTTTGGTTTGATGCACAGAGCCTTCTTCTTGCTCAACAGACTTGGCGTCCGATTTTTCACGAAGTGAAGAGACGGATGGGAAAGAATGGATCGATGGTGGTAGATCCCTGGCAACAGCAGAATGGTTGATGGCGTCAGAATCCGCAGGTGCAGGAAGAGACGTCTCAGGAGGCGGCGTAATCAAAATCTCATTTCGCTCAGGAATGTGCTCCTCCGCCTTGGTATTAGACGAGATAGATATGTCCGGAGACACTGTTTGTGATCTCGAGATCTCTTCTTCGCTAACATTATCGTCCAATCCGCTGAGTTGGAGAGCTGCCATCTTTTCCTGGAAGATGAAATCCTGAAGCTTGGGAGTCTTTTCGTCCATCGAGTCCGCCTGGAGCCCCGGCGGCGCTTCCAAATCCTCTCCGCCGGCAACATCTTGGTCAATTTGTGGATTGTCCTGGGGCATTCCCTGTGCTGATTGATTAATCGTAGGCGGTGCCACCACTGCAGGAACTGCCCCCTCCTGGGCGCTCACAATATTGGACAGTGGAGAGACTGCTCTAGCTTGAGTGTTGATAAAGTTGTCAGGAGGAGCAGAGTGAAGTTGAGAATTGACAAGATGCTTTTGAGTAGGTTGTTCTTCACGACGGTAATCCTGGAATGACTCTTCGAATCCCAAGCTGGACATGGATTCCAGCGGGTCGGATGCAAAATCCAAAGATGGCAATTGCATAGGTGGTATCTGAATCGACGCTTGAGAGGTCTGTCTTTGTTCATCGCTCTGCTGGGATGTGGGAATTGCGCCTAATGAAGACCGATCTTGACGGGAGCGACCAAACAGGCCTGCAATGCCAGATACCTTGGCGATGTCGGATATCCTCCTCTTGTGCGGATTTGTTTCGCTACCAGGACCAGCAGCTTGCTCAAACGCGGAGTTTGCGGTAGACGAGCGAGAAAAGTTACCAGGACCTATCTTGAGGGGTGCGCCACCGAATAAAGACCGCTTCCGCTCCTCGTGAAAATCAGTGGGCACCTCACCTCCAGCTTGATTTCGGGGAGCCTGATCCGCCGATATAGGGCGGCCACTGAGCCCGAAGAAGCTGGCTCGTTTTCTCTTTCGATCCGAGGCATCCTCCGTTACCACGCTGCCTTCAGACATTTCATCTCCTCGCGGCTTAACGTCAGAAACAGAGCTCCGGCGTTCTCTAGAGGTTGCCCTCGCAAGTCGCGTTCCAATGTCTCTGAAGATGCCAGAATTTCTCCTACGGCCACGATCCTCAGCTGTCATGCCACTCGCAGGGCTTTCTGGCCCGCCCTGCTGCTGCTGCTGCTGCTGCTGTCGTGGACCAGCCGCCCCTTCTCTAGGCGGGCGGCCTTGTTGCATCTGGGGAGGAGGAAATCCTTGGCCTCGAATGTGCTGCTGCCGCGGGTCTTGCGCAGGGGATAGAGAAAATAAGTCTGGATAGCGCCGAGCAGATGATGGAGGCACGTCGCTCCTGAATCGCCCTGGAGGGCCTTGGGCGGGAGGCATTGGAGCAGCTGGATATTCTAAACCAAGCTCTTTGTCGTATGCGCTATAGGCAAACTGCTGTGCAATATCTGTGCCGGAACGCTTCTTGGTGACTTGAAGTGGCGCAGTCAAATGGCTTTCTTCTAGCTTCCACGAGCCTGTAGGCGGAGGTTTCTGAACTAAGCTACTCAGTATTGGCGCTGGCATTCCCGGAGGCACGTTGTGAGGGCCGATCTGGGCGAATTGAGGATTAGGTCCCCCAGGATATTGCTGCAGCTGCGACTGTTGCTGTTGTTGCTGTGGTTGCTGGTACTGGCGACCCGCATTAGGGGGCTGCCCCTGACTAAAGTTGACTGCCGTCGGCAGCGGTACCCCTTGCATTGGCTGAGGGGGAAGGGTTTTACTCGTATTCATCAACGCCTCTGCGGGAGCTGCAGCTGGCCTATCGAAGCCGCCGCCTGGACGCTGAGCAGGATGAACGCCATCATAGCCATCGGCGCCGGCAACAGCCCAGCCATTGGCACTATCGGCATTGTCATCCTCATCGTCCAGGGAGAAACGCTCGGTGGCCCGTCGAGCCTTGGGCTTGGGACCAAACGTTGAGCCTCTCCTGATAGGCGGCAGGCCGATGAAGGACGAGTTGCGTTGGGGCGTATCCGGGCCGCTCTGGGGCTGGTTTTGAGTTTGGGATTGGGTTGGTGGCTGCCAGGCTTGATGTTGGGGCGCATTAGCTTCGGCTGCAGCTCCGACTGCAGAGCCGATCGCAGCTCCGGGACCCGCGATGTCCTGCGTGGCCATGGCTCTGTGCGACAGGGACATTCGTTGGGCCTGGCTCTGCTCGCCTTGGTGTTGCACCACCACCCAGTCGTCCGGTGTCACCATGTCCAAGTTCACGTCCGACGCCCCCGGCTGGCCAGCGGGGAAGAAGCCCTCGCCGTGCTCTGCTGACGCATAAGCACCAGGCAGGAAGGAATTGGCGATTACTAATTCGTCCAATCTGACGCGCTCGTCGTCGTCGATGGATTCTTTTACCGGCGACACGTCCTGGTGTGGAATGTCGTTCTCGACGGTCCATGGAAAGGCCGATCCAGCCCCCGATGCGGCGTTCAAGGGTGAGATCGGGGACGGGTCGGGCAGCTGTGGCGGAGTCGTCTCAATAATCTCGACGCTGCTGGTATGTGGGGCAGGATCGTCCTGAGGTCTTGGCTCGAGACTGAAGCGCCATGTCGAGCGTCGGTGCGGTTTGTGGGGGACTGGATGGTCCGGCGGAATGGTATCGACCTAGTGAGAAGAAGAGAAGAGATTAATATTCATTCACCACATTATGACCAGTCAAGAAAAGGCAGTTCGTTTCATGGGCAGTGGCGGAGGAGGGTGTGACGGAGGGAGAATTATATGGGGAATGTTGGTGTGAAGAAGAAGCTTTCGGAAAAAAAAAAGGCAAATAAATATTGCCGTGTAATTCCTATCTCATATGCCATATGCCCGCGGTTCACACATCATGATGCCCAATTGTTGGTCTTTTTCTTTTCTTTTTTAGCCCCATATAAAGGGAAGGGCGGATACAGAGTATTCTAATCTCAGAGCATCATTCAAGAGAGCCGACATTGTATCCAGAAAGTAGTAAGAGAGAGTGGCAGAGTGAGTGAGAGCGAGAGAAGAATATTATTCCTGTCAAGGGAAGAAAATGAAGAGGAAAGAAGATTGGGCCCACTCACTGCGAGTAGGGTCTTAAAGAGAGAAAAATCAATCAATGAAATACCTTGTCCCCGCTTCCGCGCAGTTTGCTTTTGCCCTTGCTCAACAGTCCCTTGCCCATCTTCCCAGCTGAATGCATGAATTCCTTGCTCTTGTTGCCAATCTCTTTGCCCGAGTGACTGAGCGCGCTGCCGGACATCTGAGATGGCATCGACAATCCACCCAACCTGGAGCGAGCGCCGCCACCTCCGCCGCTTTGTGGCCCGGCTGTGCTGGGCGAGTGCTGGTGATAGGGCTGTTGACCGGAGGGCTGAGCTCCCGCCGGCAGAGCAGCATTGTTAGTTGATTGAGACGTCTGGCCGGGAACAGACTTGGACGCCGGGAGCTCAGGGTGCTCTGTGGACATGTGCACAAGCCAAGTGTCCAGGCCAGAGTCTCTGGCAGCCAAGATCTGGCGCGCCTCGCCATACTTGTCTATCCTCTCTGACGGCGTTGACAAAGCCATAATGTCCTTAAAGTTCATTGCTTTGGCCTGTGGGAGTGCCGCGTTGTGAACAGGGGTCTGTGGAGCGGGTACAGATGCTGCAGAAGTCGGTGAAGATATGGCCGGGTGAGATTCTGCAGGAGGTGGAGTTCCCGTCTCCAGACTGACGGATCCCTGGTCAACCAGTACCTTCTCATCCGCAATAGACAGGCATGACTGTTCACGGGCAGTGGTAGAAGGCTTATCACTGAGGACAGACACAGACACTGGAGAAGGAGGCTCTGGGAATGACGAATCATGCCCCAGGACAGACGTCTGAAGCGCCAGTGGTGCACCCACGCCAGATCCCGCTGGTGGTGCTTGCGACAGCTGGGATACAGGGCTATGGCTACGAGATTCGTTAGTCAAGTTCGTCACGGATGGCTCAAGCGGCTGGCCAGACGGCGCAGTAAGATGAAGCGCAGGAGCAGAGGAGCCATCATCTGCTGGCGGGGCTGGCAGAGGAGTAGGAGTCTGAGGCTGACCCGTGGGGGTGCGCTGCTCGTCCTCCCAAGAGAATCTTCGTCTGAGTGAAGACTGAGGCTCCTGAAGCTCCTGAGGCTCCTCTTTTCCTTCTCCTTGCTGCTGTCCCTGTACCGATTGCTGAGGCGGCTGTGGAGTGGCGAGAGTCTCATGTGGCGGTGCCGAAGCATCGTCCAAGCTTGCTGCAGCATCTGCCCAGTAGCTATCGTAGTCACCAAGTGTGTAGCTACTCTCTCTAACGGCACTCCGATCTCCCGCTGGATGCAGCTGAGGGCCGTCGCTGAAAGGCTTGACTTCAGCAGCGACCGCACCTGAAGGGCTGAGGGTCCGCATAATCTCGTCGCTGAGCACGTCATTCTCTTTCAGAGGACTATCTTTAACGGGAGATGATGTGCTGGTGCTGTAAGTCTGCATTCTTTGGAACAGCTGAGGATTTTCAACATCTGCCAAAGACTCTTCTCTGCCCGGCTGAAGAGGTTCTGTTGGAGTAATCTTCGTGCCTTGTGACTCAAACATGGGAACGGCAGTTCGGGGTTCGTGGGGGCTAGGGGTTCGCAAAGGAGGGATAGAAGGAATGTTTCTGCCAGGAAACAGATCAGAAGATTGAGAAAGAGGCGCACCGCCCGGTACCTCTGAGTGATCTTGGCCTTCAGTCGGTGGAGCGGTTTGACTATAGTCAATGGCTGGAGGGGCAGCTGCTGGACTGGCAGCCGGCTCTTCACCTCTGTCCGCTTGATTTTCATCAATGACACGCTCCTTTGGAAAATTGTTACTCGTAGACGATGAGAAGAGGTCTGCTCCAAAGGCAGACATGCGTGAAAGGTCTGGCAGCTTTGGACTAACAGACATTCGCCCACGGTCGATTTGAGACTCAGCAACGTCTGGAGAGATTTCCGGGACACCAGGCTGGTCAGCATGAGAGGAAGGCTCCTCGTCCCTTTCCCAGGTATCGCGTGTATCTTCCCTGACCAAAGGTTTTGGCGCGAATGCACCTTGATCGCTTCCAGCGGTGGTAGTTGGAGCGAGCGCTAAAGCCGCGTGATCTTCATTCTCGTCCGGAAGGCGACTGTAGTTATTGGGAGAGTAAATGACGGGAGGCGGTTGGTCTGCGGGTGGCGGGGATGCGGCGGGATTCTGAGGAGGTGTCGCGAAGCGATCACCAGCAACCGGAGGTGTAGACGTGGGCTTGACGGCCTGTTCAAAGCTGGGGGTGCGCGACACGTTGAAGCCGCCGGGCCCTTGTTGTTGCTGTTGTTGGACCTGCGAAGGCAGCTGAGCAATGCCGGCCAACGGCAGATTGCTACCATCGCCGTCACGGCCCTGCACAGACTGGGGTGATACTACATGAGGGCTGGCAATCGAGTCCGAGTTGCTGCGAACCGATAGGTCCGACACATCAGGCGATGCAACTGCAATGCGCGGAGACTCGCTGGCTGGTGGCACAGCGGGAGGCTGCGGAACTTGTGATCGCAACGACGGCAACGCACTCAAGCTCGAGGCTGGACTGGGCGTGTTGTGGCGAGAATGTAGCAGATCGGTGCCGGAAAAGGTGCGCAGCGAGGGGTTGATGGGGGGAGGAGGAGTTGCCGAGGAGTCATGATCAGGATCAGATTCTTCGTCGTATTCGTCAGCTCCCCAGTCGTCGCCGTCATAGTTTTGGACCTTAGCCTCAACCCATTTCCTGGTCTTATTGCGCTTAACATTGACCTGGTAGCTTGTAGACGGGGTCTCTGGGTTTCTGTAAGGCGAGGGCCAATGGTTAGTCTAAAAGCTGCGATGTGAGAAAATGGGGAGCAGCTCGTACAGAGAAGTCTGAGCTCGCCTCACTTGCTGGTTGTGCGAGCCCTCCATTGTGTCTTTGGACAGGATGCGAAAGCGTTCCTACTGTCTAGATCTAAGCTCTAAGCATGCTTCCTCAAACTGAAATAAAGAGCTGCAGAGGCCTGCCAGATAGGAATGGCTCCCTCCTCCAGGCGTATAGCTGGTAGGAGTGGTTTTGTGGCCAGCTGCTTGCTGTCCCTTTGAAAACCGCAGATACAGAAAACAAGACGACGAATAAATTGATTTATTTGCGGTTTTGCGAAAATTATCACTTCGAGCGGAGTAAGTCGTCGTCGGCAAGGGCTACACAGGAGAAAACAGCCCAGAAAAAAAAATATAACACGCCGACAAATAAGATGAATGGTTGATACAAAAAGCGAACAAGAGCGCCGCGATCAGATTCGTCACGATCTGGCGAGGATGAGGAGAGGAGGAAGGCGCGAATCCGATGGTGGCACTCTTGAGGCAGGAGATACCTACCTACTTAGTAGTGCTTTGTGCATTTAGCACCTGCCAAGCATTATGCGGTACAAAATACTTGGGGAAAGCGAAAGGCTGGCGCGTCGCAGCGCCTGTGGCTGGTGATCGATGATGGCACGGCACAGGCTCTACAGTCAGACTCCAAGGGAGAGACGGGCTAGAACGGCCCCAAGCCAGGTACCGGGTACCAGAGCCCATCGAGAACTGTCCCCATTCTGCACAATCGAGCCAAAGTAGAGACTACTCAGACACGGCCGTGAACTAGCGGGATCCTCCTGACGAGTTCTCTGGTGGCTATGCCTACCCCGGCGCCCGCTATCCACTCCAAGCCTTAGCCAGACAGGCGATTCAAAGTATCTTCTCGTAATGCAGACTCTATGGCGGTACTTTGCCGGCCTCTGGTCCAATGAGGACGCACGTGTGGCGACCTTGCAATTCGAACAACGTGGATTCATCAAATCTCCCTGTGCGCTAGAGCAGCCGTTACGAACGACACCATCGACTCTCTTCAACCCCATCATTTCGACCCTCAGCAGGGACTTCGCTCCTTATACCTTTTTCGAGTTTACGTCTTACTTACTTTTGTTTTTAATTAACCTATCCTTGCCGCGCCACCAGCCCGCCTGAATCTGCCATTTCCGAAGCGACCACGACTATATTTCCACATTACTCCAGTTCAGCCTCGACTCCTGGGCCCTCGGTTGCCGGCAGAGAGCTAAACTCCGTTTTTAATATCATACTCTATTCTCGACACTCTACAACGAATAATCGACGAGAGGTTGCTCCAGCAGCTTACCCCGGCTAGCCGCTTTGATATTTGGGCGACGAGGCTACCCGACGAAAGGGAAAAAAGACAGGACCTCGACTCTCCTCTGTCGCCACCACACACCAGACGCGCGGGTCGCAGTCCGGGATACAGATTCTGTACAGTAAAGCATTGCAAGATGGCCGTCGCTTCGATCCAGGACCGAACCGCCGAGTTCAAGTCGGTCCTCGCCCAGGCGCAACGCCGCCAAAATGCCAACAAGGCGAGCGCGCAGAGGAAATCACTGCTCAACGACGCGCAAAAGTCAGCCGCGAATGGAGACGGTCGTGTGAGGAGATCAGACTTTGCCAGGAAGGCGGCGGAGATTGGAAGAGGCATCTCAGCCACTATGGGCAAGTTGGAAAAGCTGGCGCAGCGTAAGTAAATCAAACGACAATGGCTCTTTGGTCGGGGCTTGAATCATTGGACGGAATTGGATTTGCGAGGCCTTGAATTTCAAAGATGCAAAGCTGACATTTTGAGCAGTCGCAAAGCGCCGCACCCTCTTTGACGACCGGCCTGTGGAAATCAACGAGCTCACATTCGTCATCAAGCAAGATCTGTCCTCCCTGAACCAGCAGATTGGTGCCCTGCAGACAATGTCGAAGCAGCAGCACCCGAAAGCAGACCAAGAAGGCGAACACAACAAGAACGTGGTCTATCTGCTGCAGGGCAAGTTGACGGATGTCTCTGTGAATTTCAAGGACGTGCTGGAGGCTCGAACAAAGAACATCCAGGCCTCGCGATCGCGTACCGAGAATTTCATATCTTCAGTGTCTCAGCATGCGCAGCACTCTCAGCCGTCTCTGCAGCAATCGGCATCGCCGCTGTACGGGACGCCGAACCGGGCATCGCCTGCGCCTGGCAGCGACACTCTATCGCTAAACCCGGGCCCCATGGGCGATCAGCAGCTGATGATGATGGAAGAGGCGAACCCAACCAACTCGTATATCCAGCAGCGAGGCGAGGCCATCGAGGCCATCGAGAGGACAATCAACGAGCTGGGCGGCATCTTCAGCCAGCTGGCCACGATGGTTTCCGAGCAGAGCGAGATGATTGAGAGAATCGACGCCAACACTGAAGATATCGTGGACAATGTGGAGGGAGCGCAGCGCGAGCTGATGAAGTACTGGTCGCGAGTGTCGAGCAACCGATGGCTGATTGCCAAGATGTTTGGAGTTTTGATGATTTTCTTCTTGTAAGTTGGGCTAAGGCTTCCATTTATCTATCATGCCTCCCTTTTCTTCTTTACACCCACTAACTTCGAGACAGGCTATGGGTTCTAGTTTCGGGCTAAGAAGAATAGCAAACATGATTGATTTTATAGACGCGGCTGTACGGATATCATTCAGGACGGTCCTCCTGTCATATTTTTTTGTTCTTCCAATTGAACTGGGTGTTGTAAAATTAGAGGCAGCAGAGGCATTAATCAAGGGAGATGCGGCAACGAATAAAGGATGGCGTTGTTGGCACTGGGAAATGTTTATCTTTATCTTTATCTTTATCTTTATCTTTGACGTTGTTTCTTTGATTTTCTGTTGCTGCCATATCACTGTCGACCTGGAACTTCTTGTACGTACTTTGTTGCCATACGCTCTCAGCCATCTTCATATGATAATGTCGCACATATTCCATCTTGCTCTGGATGCAGCAGCACTAACAGCGGCATGGGGGGTGGGGACAAATGCAGTGTGTACAAGTATGTGAAGAGAGGGCTTCGGGCTGGATGCCCCTGAGCCGAGCTGCTAAGAGCGCTGTGCTTGTGGCGCTCAACCACTGTATTTAGTGCTGCCAGCGCAGTGGGGTTCTACTACCACCCGGGTATGCACGTACCACTCAGCTCCTGCAGCCCCTGTAGCGACGGATGGGCATTGGGAACTGGCAACCCAAGAATAGGGGATACGGGCCATGGGCTCAGGGTTATGCTCACGACCGGGTTGGGATGGCATAAACATCATCTAATCGAGTGAGAATATATGATACGCAATGCAGGCATTCATTACCGTGTTCTACGGAGCATTATTTTCTGATTTATTTGCTTTTATTAAATATTCTTAAAATTTGTATGGTTGATATTTCTCTCAGCGTCTTGGCTTGTGCTGGTGCTGCGCCTCCGCCTTAGCGACCAGGTCCCGCGACAGCCACTAGAAGCGGGCCATCAGGGCACGCAGTTCCAGGGCATTGGCTGGGATTGGGCTGAGCTACTCACTCACTAATGCTGCTTCTAATAGGATCAGTCAATGAATATGATGGAAACCTGCATGGCTCTACGTAGTTGTTAACTTGTTTATTATACAACGTATTAATGTTTTGGAGGGGAAGCGCGTTTTGATTTCTTAATAGTAAGTGTTTGATTTTCAAATGCCTAGATTGTAGCATAGAAGAAACAAATACACAGCTTGGAAGGTGCAAAGTCAGAAAAACCACCAGATGTAAATCATCAACTACCACGAGTAAGAGAAATTCTCTAAAAGGCCTAGCGCTTGCTATTTTTATGCCATTCGTATCTCATCTTGGGGATCTTATTCGCACACCCCGAAAGCGGCGTCAGTCAGCCTCGCCCTGTCCACAGTTTGACTTTTTGGGGCCTCTGCCACTCTGGTCTCTAACTTGTTTTAAATTCCAAAGCCAAAATCGTCTCCAAATCCCTCTCATTGTTTTCGGTTCTCCTTTCTCTCTTCTCCCATCTCCTTCCTCTCTTGTCAACTCTCTGTTATATCCTCGCCTCACTCGTTCTTACGCGTCTCTCCCTCTCTCTCTCCGCGCGCGTCATTGATTTTTTTGATTGATTGATTTTCAACTGAAACCACCTCTCTCCTTGTCCGACGCTAGCACAAAGCCACAGGGCCAACTCTCCAAGATCGACAACAAGCTTCGCCCCTTCTCCTCTTCTCTACTCTTCTTCTCTGAAGCTCTCTCGCTCGCTCGCTCGTTTTCTCACTCGTTAATATCCAAAAATCCAACACAATGTCGCCCGCCGCCACGATCCCTCCCATCACCATCACCGACGCCGACCAGGATGGTCTCTTCTCCAAAGACCTCATCTCGGAGGCCGTCTCCGCCACCCTACCGCAGGGCTACCAATTGCGAGCCCTTCGCCGCACTGATTACAACTCTGGCTTCCTCGACTGCCTCCGCGTGCTGACCACGGTCGGCGAAATCAGCGAGGAAAAGTTCCAGAAGCAGTTTGACAACATGCTGGCTTCGGACAGCTACTTTATCATCGTCATCGAGGATACTTCCCGAGAGAAGAACTCTGTCGTGGCTACCGGCGCCCTAATTGTCGAGCACAAATTGTAAGTTGGAAAGCAGAAGAATCCTCGGGGAACTGCGCGTACCCGACAACCCCTGATCCTGATGGAGCTTCCCCCCCTGAGGCTTCTAGATCCAAGACGGAAGACACCAGCAGCTAACTTTGATTCTTCTACAGCATCCACAGCTTGGGCAAGGTCGGCCACATCGAAGACATCGCCGTCGCAAAGGATCAGCAGGGCAAGAAGCTCGGCCTCCGCCTGATCCAGGCCCTCGACCACGTCGCCGAGAAGATTGGCTGCTACAAGAGCATCCTCGACTGCAGCGACGCCAACGAAGGCTTCTACGTCAAGTGTGGATTCCGACGAGCTGGCCTTCAGATGGCCCACTACTACGAGGGAGGCAAAAGTAAACACTAAGAGCCCTTCCTTTTTTTCCCCCTCCTTTTTCCCCCAATCGCGATTCGAGGAAGAGAGAGGAGAAAGAAGAAAGAAATATTTGTAATAATGACGCCCCTTTTTCTCTGGGGTAGAGACTTGATGGCATTTTTCTCTGTTTTATTTTACGTTGCATAGCAGCTGATTGTTTTTTTGTTGCTTTTCCTCCGGCGCAGGTAAAATCTAGAAAGGTTCTAGATTACTACATATTAGACGTCACCGATACGATTAAGGAGATGGGTGGGATGAATTAGCTGGACATGTAATAGAAATCCTTTAATTTTAAAAGCACGACTATCTTGCCTAACCTATTGACCCCTTTGTTAAATCTCGCGCCGCAGTCCATCTAAGTGCTAGTTTAGCCAAGAGCACATTATTATTATTTTTTTTTTTTTTTGTATTGAGGAGCAAATATCTCAATCATCTCAGGTATCATTCATGTCTATATACAGCCCCAGTTTCCAACTTTCAAAAGACGGGTTTCTCTACCGGCCCATCCATCCACCGTCCACCACCAGAGTATGTCCACTCACATATCCACTCGCTTTGCTCGCCAGGTACACCGAAGTCCCCTTAAAGTCCTCGGGTGACCCCCATCTGCCCGCGGGAATTCTGGCACTGATGCTCGCCAACCTCTCCGGGTTGTTCAGCAGCGCAGTGTTCATCTCCGTCTCAATGTATCCAGGCGCAATGGCATTGACTGTGATGCCCTTGGCCGTCCACTCGTTGGCAAACGATTTTGTGACTTGGCCCACGGCGCCCTTGGACGCGGCGTAGGCGGGGACTGTAAAGCCACCCTGGAAGGTGAGCAGCGAGGCAAAGTTTATGATGCTGCCGCGACGGCCGGTGACGGGAGAGACGGGGAGGGAGAGCATCTCGCGGCCAAAGTCGCGGCAGAGGGTGAAGACGGTGTTGAGGTTGACTTGGATGACCTATGGATAATGGTTTGCCCTTTGTTAGCCACAATGATTTACACGTATCTAGTAGCCAGCCAAATGTATATATACGCACATCGTTCCAGTCATTATCAGGAAACTCTTCGCAAGGGTGCCTCCTCTGGATGCCGGCGCAATTGACTAGAATGTCCACCTTGTGGCCGGCGGCGGTGACGTCCTTGGCGATGTTTGCGACTTGCTCTTGAACAGCGAGATCAGCCGTGAAGATCCATGCTTTGCGGCCTGCCTTTTCAACGGCCTCTTTGGTCGCCGTTGAAGTGGTATCTCTCTGAGTCCCAGAAAACACTCCATGTCAGCCCAGTGATCCAAGCACACAAGCAAGCAAGCAAGTAAGCAAGTCGGCAATTGAAACCTACCTGGATTAGAATAATGTCTGCGCCGGCTTCGGCAAGCCCAATAGCAACGGCCTGTCCAATGCCCCTCGTGGCACCGGTGACAACTGCTGTAGAGCCCTCGAGTGAGAACATGGATGCCATTGTTTCGTTCTTTGTGTATTCTGACAATCAGATGGGGTTGGAAAAAAAAATTGTATATCCAAAATATGCCAAAAGCAGAACGGTTAGTATTTGAATAAAGGAAGAAGGTCAATTCCCGAGAGAAGGCAACGGAATAAATCCGTCCAGATCACGTCTCCGCCACAGACAGGTCTAAAGTGGGAGCTGGATGGGCATTTGGAGGGGCATCGGCTATTGCCCCGCGATTTGGAGAAGTTGAATAAGCGCACCACCTATTCCGGCAATTGGTGCCGATGTGCTACAGGCCACTATTAGCTGCTGTTCGAGCCATTTGGGCGCCTAAGCCATACCATCTCCACGTTCATGGCGTGTTCTCCGGCCTGTGTTTCGTCCCTCCAGCCCTCTAGTTTGGTTTCGGCTCGGGTCATTGCGGCTTAGACTTGTGGATTTGGCTTGCTCTAGGCTTGCCGGCGGAGCGAGACAACTGGGGTACAGCTGCATCATGGCAGTGAAGACGGAGAATTTGTGTTGCTTACTGGGGGTTCGATATCGGAGCTTGGGAACCAATTTGTTATGTCATTAAAATATTTGGGCATCTTCTCTTTTATCTTGCTTCTCAGACAATTGTCGTCGAGTGATGCATAGTAGCCACCTGTAGAGAAATCAAGGCAGGCAGTCGGATCATCGTCTTATCGCAGCATCTTGTTGATTGTGCCTCTTCTCAGCTGCTAGATACCACTCTGCTATTCCTTTTCCTTCTCATTTCTCCATCATGTCTGTCGAATCAGTCAAAGCTTCCGTCTTATTCGGCGAGAAGGACCTTCAGTTTGTATGAAAAACAGTCTTGAGAAGAGAGAACCTTGAGTTGGGAAAAAAAAAAAAGACAGAAGACAAGCGTCCCCTCAGCTAACGGCTTCAACATCACAGATTGAACGCTCTCTAGAATCTCCCGCCACAGACGAAGTCCAGGTCTCCATCGACTCAACTGGCCTCTGCGGCTCAGATCTTCACTATTACAACCACTACCGCAATGGCGACATCCTCGTCCGCGAGCCGCTGACGCTGGGCCACGAATCCAGTGGCACAGTCGTCGCTGTGGGATCCGCCGTCACAAACATCCAGCCAGGCGATCGTGTCGCGCTCGAGGTTGGTCTGCCATGTGAGTCGTGCGACTACTGCAAGAGCGGCAGATACAACATCTGCAAAGGCATGAAGTTTCGCAGCTCGGCCAAGGCGTTTCCACATATGCAGGGAACGCTGCAACAGAAGATTAATCACCCTGCCCGATGGGTTCACAAGTATGTGCCTCTCAGTCATCAGCTCTTTTATATGCGCCCATGCACATGTACATGTACATGTGTATGAAACCATCTCGGTGCAGTGAGCTGACAATGAGAAATCAAACGAATAAACAGGCTCCCCGACGGCGTCTCAAGTGATCTCGGCGCCCTGATTGAGCCCCTCTCCGTCGCTTTACACGCCTATCGCCGCGCCGCCCTCCCCGCCTCAGCTCCAGTCCTCGTCTTTGGCGCAGGAGCCGTCGGCCTTCTGTCTGCAGCCGTCAGCAAGGCCATGGGCTCACCAGCAGTCATTATCGCCGACATCCAGAAAGACCGCGTGGATTTCGCTGTCAACAACGGCTTTGCTGATGCGGGCTTTGTTGTGCCAATGGCAAGGCCGCAGACGGTTGATGAGAAGCTGGCGTATGCGCAGCAAGTCGCGGATTTAGCCGGCGATGTTGAGATAGGAGGTGTGCCGGTCGGCCAGGTTGGGGCTGTGTTTGAGTGCACTGGCGTGGAGACTTGCGTTCAGAGTGCCATCTACGTAAGTTGACTCTTCTCCCTCTATCTGTCTATTCTTCGCTCTGACTGATAGTAAAATGCATTAGGCTACAAGACCAGGCGGAAAAGTCATGATCATTGGCATGGGCACCCCTATTCTCACCCTGCCCTTATCTGCGGCTGCCCTTCGCGAGGTCGACATTGTCGGTGTTTTTAGATATGCCAACACATATGCCGATGCCATTGAAATGCTGCACAAAAAGGACCCCGTTTTCCCCGACCTGGAGAAGCTCATCACACATCGAGTCAAGGGCCTTGATGCAGTCCAAGAGGCGTTTAGTTTGGCGGGAAAAGTCAAGGATGGTGAGGGCAAGCTAGTACTCAAGGTTGTTATTGACACAAAGCAATGATTGGATAGATATTTTGAAGCCCCAGATAATAATATGAGATGACATTACGACCAAAAGAAAAGCACTGGAAAGAAGAAGAGAGTAGAAAGCGGGAGCTGGAGCTGGAGCTGGAGCTAAGAATGTATCAAGGCGATTGGATGGATGGTTAATTATAATACTGTAAATGTATATACCATTCTTGTCTATTACTATGCACTATGTTTTATGATTTATCAGGAAAGCCAAAGTCAATGCCAAATGGTGGGTAGACGTAGCGTTTCAGCTCGCCCTTCTTGGTCAGGTCGTCTGAGTAGTCGTTCAACAGCTTCATGTCCTCGTCATCGAGAGCAACAATTTCCAGATTGGACTTGATGCGCGATGGCGTGACAGACTTTGCAAGAACTGTGCTGCCACGGTTGACTGTCTCATGGGTCAGCAAAGTAGGGACATGTGAGAATAAACGAAGTAGTAAACATACCGTGGTAGCTTAGCAATACTGTTCCTGCGGAAACGCCCTTCTTCTCGGAAATCTTGACCACCGGCTCTGCGGTCATGAGAGGGCTGCCCGTGCTGCCCAGAGGGCTGTAAGCCATGACGTGGATGCCATTTTCCTTGCAAAAGTCGACAATCTCCTGCTGGGGAAGGCTGGGGTGGTTCTCAATCTGGTTGACGGCGGGGATCACAGTGGCGTTAGGGAGGAGCTGCTCGAGATACCGCTTGCTGTACTGTTTTTTTTTTTAATGGTTACAAATGAACTGTTGAATAAGGGTGAAACGAAGAGAAGAAGAAAAACGTACGTTGCTGACACCAATAGACTTGGTCTTGCCGGACGCAAGAGCGGCCTCCATTTGTTTCCACCCATCGACGTGGTTGTAGTCGTGGATGACATCTCGCTTGCCGTTGGGCAGAGTAGGGAACTTATCGTGGTTGCCTGAATTGAACTAATTAGACCATCTCAACGTCTCTTGCTTCAAATCCATATTTTCGCTCTCACCATTGGGATTCAGCAGAAGAGGCCAGTGCTGATGAAATTCGTTAGCAAACGCTCAACAGTGGAACCTCTTGTCATTAGACCAAACGGAAGTCTGCACTCACCACCAGCAGCAAATCAACATAGTCCAGCCCCAGGCTCTTCAAGCTCTTATCCAGCGCCTCCGCAACACGAGTGTTGTACGTCGCCCACACTTTTGTCACGACAAAGACATCCTCGCGCTTTACGCCCGCTGCGAAAGCCTCCTTGAGGCCCTCGCCCACCTCGTCCTCGTTGCCGTAGCAGTAGGCGCCGTCGATGAGCTTGTAGCCGTTCTGGAGGGCGTAAGAAACCGCGGTTTTGACCTCGCCAGCTTGAGATTGCCATGTTCCTACAGGATGTTGAAATTTCTTATTAGCTTTTTTTCTCTCCCTTCTTTTTTGCCCCCCCTTTTTTTTCTTTTTCTTGTTCTTGTTCTTGTTCTTTTTCTTTTCTTCCTTTTTTGGGGGGTTGTCGCGCTGGCCAAAGTTGCCCCTCCCCCGCCATGGGAGAGCCGTTTTGGCCCCTCTTCAAATTCATATTTCAATGGAAGAAATGTGTGAGAGACATACCGAGGCCAAGAGCTGGCATCTGCAGGCCATTGTTGAGTTTAAATGAAGTCGTAACCATTGTGACAGTCTTGTATTCTACTCTTAAAGATCACGTCGAGTTCCAAATCAGATCACGCAAGTTCTTTTGTGTCAAAAGACTTTTGTATGTGAGAGAATAATTCCGCTGCCTGCTCCAAAAGACGTAAAGAGCAAACCAATTCTTCCGCCCGTTTAATAATTAACAGCACATGCAACCGCCCCCCTCAACGTCGCATCCCCTTGTTCGAATTCAAAAGCTCCCCCCGATCTCGCTTCCCGAATAGGTTGTCGTCGGCGGCATTCCGCAGGCCAAGCTCCCGGCTGGCTTAATGAGAGCGCGGCTTTTGAACTTTTGGCTGCGTGGGGGGAGGCGCCACAGCCCAGATTCTAGCCAAGGAAAAATCAGTCCGTCTCGATGGAGCTTCGCCTTTTAGGCTGGGAGGCGCTATTATGCGGGAAACATTCTGGATGGATGTTTAACCCGTTCAACTATTAATGGAGCTCCAAACGTCATAGTCATAGTCATGTATGTACCCTCTATAAGTCGCGTAAGATGTACACGTGGAAGGCAATGACTCAACAATCTGTACTTTGACATGTATTCACATCTAAGACAAATTTTCGAAAAGAAGAAGAAGAAGAAAATTGCAATCTATATGCTCGCAAGCGCGGGTCTTCAGACTCTTTCGCGCAAATTCATGTTCTCTGCCCATCACCAGTCAAATGGATTCAAAGCATCGTTATAATAGTCCTCACCCTCATCCTTCCACTCGGCATCATCATTATCATCATCATTGCAGTTTTGCATAGTGCTCTCTTCTTGGTATTCCCTCTCTTCTGCGTCAAACAACGCCTTCAGCTCTGGGAATTGCAGCATCAGGCTTTTGTATGCCTTTCTTCTCTGCTCTGGCAGTGCACCATTGCGATTCTTCATGGCGGCAGCAGCTAGGCCGCCTACCATTAGCGGTAGCACAAAGGGTGCTGCAAGCCCTCCCGTGGCTGCTGCTATCAGAAACGAATCAATGTTTGGGCCGCCTCGTTTTGGGGCTTCAGCCTGTTCTGCTCTGAGTATGCAAAGTGCCCGATAAATCTGGGCTGATTTTGTGGCTGCGGCTGGTCCCATCACTAAGAAGGCCAGGATGGCAGCGAAGTCGATGTCGTCCCAGAGCATCCTCATGTACTTCCAGTCCTGACACAAGACCCGAAAACCTATTTGCCAACTGTTTAGCCAGTGTCGATGAAAAAAAACATGGGTCTTGATCCAAAAAAAAAAAAAAAAAAAAAAAAAAGTACTGCACTTACACTGACGACATTTCTTCAACGCATCGTATTCCCCGTCACCAAGGCCAATCACTTCGATGCCGCTAATCTGTGCAACTTCTGCTCTGTCCATCTCCTTGCAAAGGTTGCCACGTCCCTGGGCCGACATATTCCAGTATGTGCCAGCCGCCAGTTTGCTTCTCAGCGTTTGATCTCGATCATCCCAGGTTGCCTTTTCGACGAGAAGGAACGAGATGCGAGAATCGACGTCCCAAGAGCTGAGCACTGAAGGAACAGCCGACACATCCTTGCTTTCCCGCGGAATGGCCCTGTCAGAGGCTTCTCGCATCCGATATGGAGGCGCGAAAGGAGCGGTAACGTTGGGGCCGCGAGGAATCTTGACCAAGATGCCGTAGTACTGGGTGAACTCTGGGGTTGGCTTGCGAGGTAAGGATGATGACGGTGGTGAAATCCGGTTTGCTGATCCTTCAGGGATCAAAACAGTTAGAGACTAGGCAGTAGAAGGTCTGGAAGAATGGATGTGTACGGACTTTGAGAGCTGAGAAAATGGATGGCTTGACGAATCCATTCGGCTAGAATTGGCCTGACAATCTCCCACAGCCGTGCTACTTCGCTCTTGACGAGAGAAACTGTATCGCCAAGATGCATGAGCACATAGTCCGATACTGCCACGGGTTTGGCTCGATTTGACCCATTTCGGGTTCCAGCTCCCATCCGTGAAGATGCTCCACTGCTTCTATTGTTATTGCTGCTACCATCATCTGCGCCAATGATCCTCTTCATCCAGGCCGGGACTCCATCCCATGCGTCGAGTGCGCCATGTTTCAGGTCAAAGACCAGCGCAGTCAGCCATGCCGCAACCGGGACAAAGCAGAGATTCCTCCAGATGATGAAGCGCTCTGGCCAGAGAATGAAAACGAGCGCAATGGCCGATACGGTGGTGACGGCCCGACGCTTTGCAGCGGTCCTATGGTCTGCGAGGGGCTTTGAGCTGGGTGCAGGCATAGCTCAGGAATAGACGGCTAGTAGGCTCGCTCAAGTACTGTCGGTGAGAGGTGGTTGTTAGTGGGCTGTTTATAGTAGACTATATCAGACATCAACTAGCAGTGCTTCGCATACCTCTGCACTAGTGATTGCAAAAATGAGAGACGAGAAAGAATAAAGGAAGAGAGTATTTTTGAGTGAGAAGAGAAAAAAAAGAATATCAAAGAGTCCAAAGAAGACAATGGGGCTTCCAACGGCAAAGCTGGCAAAGCTGAGTAGAGTCACCGCTGAGTCGCGGGGTTGGCCTATGTTGTATTCTGAGCCTGAGCTGTTCTACCCAAACACGAAAACAAGAGGCCGAGCAACTCGCGTTGGGCCACTATGTATGCCTTGCAGCAGATGCTCAAGGTCGATCAATCAATCAATCAAAAGCTTGCAGCTGGAGACGGCCCCTGTGCATATGCGAATGAAAAGTACATGCAATTGCCTACTGCAGCTTTCTAGTGTGTCTTATACCTACTCCTAATCACGGCCATTATGTATTACTGCTGCTCCCCTGCAATTGGTCACGCATCAATCTCATGCCTCAAAGGCGGTGGGCCGCCATGCACTCCGTACAACCGCCCAGAGGCCAGCCAACCACGATCATCAGGGCCCTCTCGCCTCGCCCTGCATCAACACGTGTAGCCAGTCTGTAGGTGAACGGAACCGGCCTCCACTCACTTCGGTCTAGGGAGTGTCATTGCCAGCGGATGGGTTTGTTTGATTGCCAGGGGTGTAGAGCCAGCACACCGGAAAACAATGAAGCGTGACTCACTTCTTGGGGGGTTTTTTTACAATAGCTCCATCAGCTTGTTGGCAATTTCAGCGGTATTTGTGCCATAATACTCGGCCGTGGTCTAATAATGGGGCATTAATCAGCAGGGCGTTTGTTCAAATTCCAAGAGATGCAGATTTAGATAGCACGTACCTGCAGAATCAACGTGCCATCCTCGATGACGCACTCGTTGTAAGTGGAACTCTTGAGCTCATCCTTGTCGACAATGCGAAATGCCACCGTCGCCCTGTCGATGCCCTCGTTGAATGCCTCGCGCAGCATGTCGTCCTCGCCGAATTTCTGGTACCTGAGGAAGAACACCAGACCTTCGTAGTACATCTTGTGATACGAGCCCAGGTTTCGCTGCCACGATGCGTCTCCGGCGGTGCTGCTGAGCCTGTCAAAGGCCTGCTCGAACCGCGGCTCCAAGGTAATACTATCCCTGCAGAGAATCTCGCCGAGTTGTCGCTCGATTTCTTCCATCTGCGTGTCCCAGTCGCTTCTGATAGCCGCGCGCGCAATGAAGCTCATGGGTTTGTGGCTGGCCGAAGCAGTGCTGGGGGATTCGTTGAGAGCATTCTCCAGGTTGTCGAGTGAGCAAGCGTCGTTAGTGTTGGTGCCGAGATATCCTTCGCTGAACAGAATGACGAGAGATCCGGTAGCAGAGATTGCGCAGCCGCAATAAGAGAATTTTTTATCTTCATCCAGGTCCATGGTAATGGTTCGCGCCGAAGCAATGGTGTTGAGCTCCTCTTTGCCTTGTTCGCCATGTTTGCCAATGAAGCGATCCAGCTGATACAAGACGCCGTCAACGTATCTAAAGCGAGGGAGAAGATTAGAATTCTACATTACAATCACTTTATTCCGCCTTTTCTTTCTTTCAAGTGGAGGTGATGATGGACAAACGTTGAAATCATAGAGCCAGGAGATTCTGCCGCGTATCCGTCCGTGGCATACGCGCAGACTTGATGCAGATCAATCTCGATTGTCCACGGCGCACCCAGCACGGTGGAAATCCTGTCTTCATAGTCTGATTTTCTGTTTTCCCATTCATCGCGAACTAAGACAAGAACTACATTTAGCAAAAAAAGGCAGGGCGAAAGAAAGATGGCATTCACGTACTATTCTTGCGAACTGCAAGCGAGAACTTTGCTACAGGAGGCAGACGGGCCATGATGTTTGTTCAATATCCAAAAACACACACAGACGTATATATATCAAGAAAACATCAATCTTCACACAAATACTGGCGAGAAATGAAACACAATCAGATATTTCCATGCATCCCTTGAATCTGCCCCCTTTCTCCCCTCCAACCGTCAAAAGTCCGCCTTACCTGTCCGCCCATTCGTACCGTGCCGCTTTGGCTGAAGCTAAGACGGCCAACTAACGATTCAAGAGTCTCTTGGCTGAGGCGCCATGGAGACTCGACCAAGCCTGGCGCTGTCAATAGCGCATTGCGGCTGAACAAAAAAAAAATCAACCTATTTTATATCGCACGGGCTAAAAGCATCATACTGAGTTTCGGGTCAAAGAGCCGGCGAGGAAGAAATAGGTCATGTCGAAAATGTAGAATGCAATTTCATAGCTGCAATGTCCATCCCTCTATTTCTCTCAGTGTCAAAGGTTCTTCATCCCAACATCGCCAGCAAACACCAATCAAAAGCGTAATTGGTTTAGTGGTAAAATTCTCCGTTGCCATCCGCAACGTCGGGGAGCCCTGGGTTCGATTCCCAGATTACGCATTGAGTTTTCTTTTTGCACTTTTGAGCGCCATGACTTCCACAGCCTCCATGTCAAAAGCCTCATGATGATGGATGGCCATCTTCTTTACGTCTTCCTTCTACTTTACAGTCTAACGTGACACTCAAATCAGTTCATCTAAATTGTCTCTTTTATTTCTACGTAGAATGCGAGGTTAGATAAAGTGTGCAATGCCGCCCATGAATCCATGTCCTCCGCAAAGGACGCAATCTGCGCAAAAGTTCGACCGAAGACGACCAAAAGAAACAACAGATGAACTGTGAAAATAATCGCACTATATGCCATAGCCATCTTGGTGGCTGGCCGTGGTATCGATCCCAACCGTGTCCCTATGCGGCTTTTTCCTGCCGTCAATGTATCATAAAACGCCAATGAGTCCGAGCCCCTTTCTGTTTCGCGCGTGAAAGCAAATGCAAATGAATTGCAGATTAAAAACAGCAGATTAAAACCATTGCCAATAAAAGGCAGACATGGGCGTCGGAATGCTTCGATGAAGGTGCCAAAAAAGAAAAATGCGTGCCAGGCCGGCTCAACTGAACACTCAAGCGGCTTCCTCGTCCTTGGGAGAGGGTTGGGCACCATCCATATCCATGGCATCGGCAGAGCCGTTTTCAGCAGGATCAGTGGCGTTTTCAGCTTCAGCCTCGCCGCCAGAGGAGGACGTGCCAGTAGCCTCTTGCTCCATCATGGCAGCCAAGCGTGCAGCTCGGCCTTCCTTCTTTCGCGGGACAGGGGCTGTGAGAATCATGTCAGTGAACTGTTGTCTATATGACGAAGGAACTATCTAGAGGGAGCGATATGTGAGAGAGAAGAGAAGAAGGAAAGAGAATACATACCTCTGCCATTCTCCTGCACGTAAAAACGGCGGAGAAGTCCAACAGCCTCATCACGGCTCCAGCCACCCTCAATCTCGAAGCCCGGCTCGACATTGCTGCCGTGACCACCGCCACGAGGATAAGAGACGCCAAGACTGCCACCTCCGTCAGGGAATAGGTAGCGCTTAGGCTCAGGCTGGATGCGAGTCGTGCTGCCAGGTGGAAGGCCATTGGCGTGGATATTGAAGACTCCACCGCAGCCGCCGAATTTGTCGTTGACGGCGCCGAAATAGACCTTCTTGATGCGAAGCTGACGAAGGAGCGAAGCACACATGACGCACGGCTCCACGGTGACATAGAGAATGCTCTTTTCGAGGATGTCGGTAGGAACGCGCTCGAGAGAGATCGTCTTTTGGCCATAAGGATAGAGGTGGCCCTTGCTGCCATCCTCGTTGCCCTTGTCAGGGCAGCGCCATTCCTGCGAGTAAGCCGGATCGTTTTCCTTGCCCTCTGGCACCTTGGGGGGCACCTTGGGCTTGAGGCAGGTGGTGCGTGGTCCATCCTTGGGCGGGGCGGAGAACAGGGCCGAAATGGCCATGAACTCGGCGTGACGGGTTCCATTGCGGGTGACGTTGGTTGCGTTCATGCCTCTGGCGATGATCTCGCCTTCGTGGACAATGACGCAGCCGACAGGAGTCTCGTTGGTCACAAGCGCAAGTCGAGCCTGTGAGCGATGGCAGTCTTGGTTAGCAGCCGCGTGAGAGGGGGGAGTAGGGGAAGAAGGCAACGACAGGACTCACCATATCCAGAGCTTCTTGCATAAACTTTTGGTGCTCAGCGCGTTCAGCGAGCACGGCCGGGTCGACGGCACTCAGGTCGATGACAACTTCGGCGTCAATCTCCTCAGATGGGGTTTCAAGCTTCTTGTCGACAGCGGCAGGGGCAGCTTGGGCGACGGCGATGCCGGCCAGCTTGCGAGAGAGCTCGTCGATCTGATTGCCACGAGGCTTCTGGTTCTCCTTTTGCTTGTCCTTGTCGGCAGCAGGAGCAGCGGCCGTGGTACCGGCCACCTTTTCAGCATCGCCATCGACAGCAGTGGCAGCGTCGGCCTGGTTGGCACGAGGTTGCTGGTTCTCCTTTTGCTTGTCCTTGTCAGCGACCGCGACAGAGACGGCGCCAACCTTCTCGCCGACAGCGTCGACTTGCTGAGCCGCCTTGGGCTGGTCCTGGCCAACATCCATCTGGTCGCCAGCATTGTGCTCATCAGCAGCACGCTTCTCTTTGCCGCCGCGCTTCTGCTTGGCGGCGCGCTTCTCGCCAGCGGCAGCGCCAGAACGCGAGGCCATGGTGCCGTTTCCGTCGCTGAGGGTGGAGGAGTCGTTGAACTCGTCAGTCTCAAAGTCGTCGTCGTCGCCAAAGTGGCTGTAGGTGAGGCTCTTATCCGAATCGATGGGCAGCGTTGGAGCTTCGACGTTAGCGAGCGACGCGGCGTAGTCGGAGCTTGGCGTGTTTGGCGGCACGGAGGGGACGCTTAATCCGTCAGTTTCAGAACCGTCAGAGAAGGACTCTTCAGGTCCAGACTCAATGCGAGGCTGCCTGGCGCGGCGGAAAGGAAACAGCCGGCGGAGGGCCTGTCTGGCACCTGCCAAGCGCAGTAACTGGCCGCCCTCGGATGCGGCACGAGGCATGGCGAGTGAGTGGTGAATTGGCCGTTAAAAAGCTGTGCTTGCTGCAGCGAAAGGGGAGTTTTTATACCCCTTTGAAACAAAAACAAAGAATCCCTTCTTTTCTTTTAAAAAGAAAGAAGAAGAAGAGATATTTGGGGGAAAAGAAGATATTTGGGGGAAAAGAAGACAAATTGTGGATGTTCTGCTGGGGAGCTGGGGAGCTGGGGAGCTGGGTGGTGGCTTTCCTTTGGGGAGGCTAAAGGAGGGCTCCTTCCTTGATTCTCACAACACTCCACAACTAGACCGCTTGTTCGCCTAGAAAAAGGAAAGAGCAGCTGATTACGCGGGAAAAGGCGTAAAGTGCGCGTATCTATGACGATAGAAAATTGCCGTGTAGCCGCAAATTGTGCAAAGATGGAATGAGGTAGATCTGGGAGGGGTGAAAAGGTTAGAAAGGCTGCATTTTTGCAAATTCTCTGCGCAGGGTAAGCGAGAGTTTGAGGTCAGGCAGCTCTGCTCACCAGTATAGCCTTGAAGGGAAAAAGAATCCAGTCCTAGGCAACTTCTTCTTGAGTATTTGAAAAGAGTGGTGATGGACTGTGGAAGAGGATAAATCAAATCCAGTCGAGTTAGCCAGAATCAGAGATAGCGAGAGGATGCTTCAGCTTACCGTAAATACACTTGCTCGCTTCAGTCGTAGTCGTAGCCTGTCTCTCCTTAATCGCTCGAAAGAGTTGGCGGAAGATGGAGTAAAAGAAAGTGAAAAAGACTTCAAGATGACTTCTTGTGCAGGCCTGAAATTTCAAGCAGAGACAAGAGCAGGAGAGCGACGAAAACGCCCTGTTCTGGCTCTTCAAGGTCAAAAGGAAGGATTTCTGACTCCTCTTCGATAACTGGAAGGCTTGGTGTCTGGGCGAGCTTCATCACCCTGCTGGTAGATGGGAAAATGCGGAAACACCTATTGTGTTGGTTAGTCAAGATGCCTTTATCAAAAGTTAAGAGAGGAGGAGGAGGAGGAGAGAGAGAAAGGGAGAAAAGAGGGCAATAGGAAGGACTCGTTTCCCACCTTGCTACACGCTCCAGATAGGTCAAAGGATACTCAGCGCTTCTCGTATTTCTCCGTGGTTGATTTATCCTTGCACAGAGAAATTCAAGATGCAGGTTCGAAGAGCCTTTGAAATCTGACTTGCTGATGCAAGATATACCTTTAGCAGAATTTTAGAGAAAAAAAAACCGCAAAGATATCTCGAAAAACAATCAGGTTGGCTTCGAACTCGAATGAATTTGAAAAGAAAGAGAAACTTGCGAGGGAGCAGGGTTGAAAAGGTGGTTTTAAGGAACGGCTGGCTCGCAGTGAGGTGATGAAGTTTTGGGGCCAAGCTTTTTTTGGCGTTTGAATTTCTGTCACACCCTGTCACTGATCAAGCGCTAGCGCCTATCGGCTGAGATGACTAAGCGTCAACTCTATCTGTCCCTGCTGTGCAGTACGCCACTAGTCAGGAACTCGGCACTACGAATGCCCTGTAAGAACAGACAATGTGCTGTGAATCAGGATACTGAACTTTAGATAAAAAATGCTAGATACTGCACCTGGCAGGAGTCACGATGGCAAAGAACCAGAGCCAAGACGAATTACAGATGTACATAAAGTGGCATGCAACAACATTCGAATCATCACGAGGCAAAAAACCAAGATTAAGAGGGAAAGAAAAAGATTATAAAAAAATTCCAAGTCTTATTTGACCCGGTATTGTATTCTTCGCGACTCTGCCAAAAGGCACGTCTCCTTCTTTGCACGCTATATTCTATAAAAACACCATATCGGTAAAAGAAAATCAAAATCCTGCTCCAATATTGTATTAAGCCACATGCCACAAACATTCCACGCAAAAGGGGTATCGTTAGCCAAACCGGCTTATAGAAAATATGCGTGGACCTAAATCTAGAAGCATGCATCTCTCTCGAGATATTCGCTGCAAGATGCAATATCCGTTTCTATGCCATCAAAGGGATGCGAACGGACGTTGCATTTTGTACGCCGCAGCGAGAAGGCCATAGCCTTGCTCGGGAGAAAAGAAGAAGAGAAGAAATTGTAGGCGATGCGAGAATCTCGCGTCGTAGTACTGGAGGTTGGGATCTTGAACTTGACGTTGTCGATGGCATCGTCCCAACAGGCTTTGAGCCGCTGTCGGCTACTGCAAAACGTTGGAAGCAAGCTCCCATAGCGGGTGCCAGAGAGGCAAAGCAGAACGCTGCTGACGATCCCGTGAGGCTGGCAAGCATCATTGCAGTCAGTATGCCAATCAGGATCACCGAAGTGACCTGCGCAAGACCTTGAACGCCGATCCACCTGTTGAAGCTTCTCCTTATGCCGAACTCGACACCATCGTCGCTTGCAGCATCTCGCTTGGGCGACGACGTCTGGAGAAGAAGCAGCGAGGTTGGTTGAATTCCGTCCTCGGCCATAGGGGCTGCTGCTTGCTGCTGGCTCTGGGTTTCGCCGTTTTGCAGGGCAGTTTGGCTGCTTCTGCTGCCATTGGTTCCTGCAGCAGGTAGGTGTGGCCATTCAAGAATGGTGGCGGACGAAGCTTGTGGGCTGGCCGTCGTAGCATCCTCACCGGCGGCTGCAAATGCGGCTGAGCCAAGCAGAAGAGCATCGGACGTAGCGCCAAACGATAATTGTAAGTTGCCAGGCGAGACCTCGGGGTTTATGCCGCTGTTTGCAAGATATTCGGTGCGAGCCTTCAAGAGTGATCGTGTTAGCTGGGATGGGAGGCAATTCACAGATGCAGCAGCACGGCGTACCATCGAGGAAGACTCTACCGAGCCCGTCGAATACTGGACTGAATGGTTCGCGGCGGTCGCCAGCGTAGAGGGCGAGGCGGTTTGGTCGCTCGTGGTTTCCTGTTTCTTCATGTCAGTCGACAAGAGAGCAGCGAAGAGTGTGGCTGCGTCTGGACATACGGTTCGGAAGACGGCTTGTTCGCCAAACAATCTAGCTGAATCACCAACTGGTGTTTCCTTTTTTCAAAAGTTAGTCGCGGGTCTTGCAAGCTAGCTATGGGGGGATTGTTTGTGCAGCGTAGACGTACACTTCGGAGTCTGCCACGTTCAGTTGGCGAATGACCATATGATTGGAGTCCATCTTGAGTTTCCTTTTTTTCAAAGTTAGTCGCAAAGTTGCGCAAGCTAGCAGAGATGGTAGGGAGAAAAAACGTACGCCGCCGAACTGCAGTGCAGTGCTTGTCGCTTGGCTCGTGGTAATTTCGCCTGATGTATCCTTTTTTCGAAAGTCAGTTGCGGCTCTACATTCTAGCTGATAGTTATGCCAACGTACCCTTCCGGCAATTGCAATTGCAATTGATCCAGGTCGAGAAGTATCTAGTTGAGCAAGTGGTCCCTTCCGAGGAAATTAGTCGACGTCCAACTAGTAATAGAAGAAAGTAAAGGGTGTGTATCAAAAGACGTACGCTATTCGCGAATGCATTGTTCGCAATTATTTCTGCACCGCTTACGGATGATGCCGTGACAAGTACCGAGCCGCCCGGCGAGTAGGCTATGCGAACATCACCTACCCATCCTGCGGGCCGTGTTATACTTATGCCGGCTCGCGAGTCTTGTGCTCGAGAGTCTCCCGGACTGGGACCCGGATCATACCACGGCAGACTCGTGTCGGCAGCCGCAACTAAACCAGCCTCTTCCAATGGAGAGACCAGCGCGCTTGAGCCGCTACCGCCAGTCGCAAGGCCATGGCCTTCAGCATCAAAGCCGTCTCCAAATGACTCAGACTCTGACGCAGACGGCTGGGTCGGGCTTAGAGTACGCGAAGACGAAATCGAAAGCATGCGGTCATCCTCAGAGAAGCTCGATGAGGGCGAGAACAGGCTAAAGTCGGTGTAGTTGTTGAGTCCAGTGTGATTGACTTGCAGGAACGGTAGCTCTGGTGATGTCGATTCGGATAACATTCCCTCGCGCTCCTCGAGGCCAAATGAGGCCTGCAGATCTTGCTGCGACGCAGGCGTAGAGGCCTTGGGTGGCGAAGCAGAAGAAGAGGAAGCAGAAGACTGGGAGGAAAGGTAGCCTTCGGGATCGAGGAAGAAGTCGTAGTGCTCATCGGCGACGTCAACGGGATACTGGATAAATTCTTCCCATGACTCGTATGTCTGGTCATTGGACTCGAAGCTGTCCAAGCCAGCAAATGTAAAGGTGGGATCGATGCCAAACATGGACATTGGTATGTCTGGATTGTCGTCTTGCCCTCTTGATAAAGCCACTACAGAAGCCGATTTCTGCGGCGGTGCCGCTGCTACTGCTGCCGCTACCGCCGCCGCCGCCGTTCGAGCCTTCTTTGCTTGCTTAGACTGAGGCTGGGTTTGAGCGGCCGTTCGCTTCTTGTGGCTGGGGTCACATCGAATCTTCTTTCTTCTGCAGCTGTCGCAGGCCTTGATGATGCGCATCAGGTGTGCGTGATCACGCTGCTCCTTTGTCTTTGATCCTCGAGAAGCAGAGTCTGTGACATCCTGGCCGTCCTTGGTCATGATCTTCATGCCGGGGAGGTGTGAAAGATCAGGGGTAGAGTACTGAGAGGCCTTGCGGCTCTTGGAACTGGAAGATCGAGAAGACACTGCGGGAGAAGCGGATGCTTGACTCCAATCCCACGTTGAGTTGACGGGAGATGTGTTGCTGAAGGAAGATGTGGAAATGGCGGGAGAGGTAGCGACGGGGCTGGCGGAGTAGACGGGGTAGAACTTGAATGTCTGGCCCGTAAGCTGTGTGTGCTCCAAAAAGTCGAGCGAGATGGTTGCCCGCTTTTCCTTGAGAGCAGCGGGTCCGGGAATGTAGGCGTTGATCATGTCATCGAGTTCCTGCGAGCCGAGAGCAGGGAAGAACTGAAGCTGAGCGCCGAGTTGGGGCTGGTAGACTGAGAAGCCCTGGGGGAGGGAGGCCACAGAGCGGTATTGAGCCATTGCAGAGGATTGGTTGGATGATGAATTAGAGAAGTTATGGAGAGGATTCATAAAAGAGACTCAAGGAGGACGTCGTAAGGATCGCTTTGGTGCTCTACCGCGAAAATCGGACGTCGTTGGTGTTTGGCCGGCCATTGGAGTGTAAGCTCACGGATATGCTGCGAGACTCTAATTTCGAAGGACTTACCAAATTTTTATGGCCAGTTTTGAGAGATTGTGTTTTTAAATTAATTAAACAATTCAATTCGTTCTTATTTTTTCCTTTTCTTTTTTTTTTTTTTTTTTTTTATTCTGAACGAATGAGTGAAAGGTAGAGGTGAGATATGAGATTTGATTGATTGAGGCTAAAATGAGTTCGCAGCAGCGCCAAGGGTGCGAGAGAGAGAGGTGAGGGGGGTCCCGGCGCGCTGGAGTCTTTGGTGGAAGCAGGAAAATCAGACAAAAGCCAATTAAACCACTGCTTTGACAGACTCTTTGATTGTTCTGGAGTGCCTGAGGCTATTCCACGATAGCAAAGGGCTGGGCAGCTCGTGCGCGAGTGAAAAATGAAGGAAGAGATGAGAAAAACGAGCTCCTCAGGCGTCGCCGGCCGGGAGTCATGACGGTATTTCAGTGACTGCCTCCAGCGCCCGCGGTCCTTCCTCAGCCCTTGCGGGATGGTCGAATCCTGACTCTTTCGGCGTGCTGGAACAGGACTAGCGCAAGGCGCCTTTGGGGGCTCAGCGGGCCAATCAGGCTGTGCCGCGGGGGCTGGGGTCCCACCGGCGCCGGCTGTGATTGGCCCAGGCCCCCCACCTGATGCACCGTCGCGGATGGAGCTTCGGCGAGAGCTTAGCAGTCGTGATTGGCCAATGGCGTGGCCTGGACCGATGCGGGTGACTCAACCTGGGGGCATTGAAAAAGTTCCTTTTCTGGGAAAAAATTGGATTTCATGGCGGAGGCGTTTCAGCCCGTCAGATGCCCAGGAACACGCAGAGCAGCGTGGAGTTGCCCGAGAAGCGCCATCGCTATCACTCATCTCTCACTATACTTGCTAGACTAGGCTCGAGGCAGATGGGTCGTGGACACCAGCGATGACTTGGGGAAGCCGCGCATTTATAAATTTTCTCGCCCACTACGAGCCGTCTCTGCGCCTCTCTCGCGCGACTCTCGCCGTGACGGCCGCCGGTGTGTGTAGTCACAGGCAGGTACCCCAGACTCTGCGATGCAAAATAAAATAAGAGTCATTTTAGTGTTGGTGCAAGTGGGCGGTGCTGGCAATGCTAAGTGGTAGTGGCTGGATAAATACTCCGTACTGCTATCGAGATTCGCGACGCTCATGCAGCCAGGCAAGGGACTGCTGCCCCCAAGTGCAGCCCAGCCAATTGCTGAAGCGAGGTGGCTTCAAGATCCGGCAGGCGAGCAGATAAAGTTGATCTTGGCTCCCGCTCCTCTGGAGTCTTGTTTGCTTGGTTTGCTCGTTTATTCACGTTGCTTTTGTGACATTTTCTCCCAACTTCTAGCTAGTGCCTTAGACAACATATCTTTAGACATATACCCATCACAGGCGCGTACTAATTAGATTAGATATACGGAGTATGTAGTAGGTATAATCAATCCTCTTTAGTCTTGGCCTCGGCGATACTACTGCTACTTGCCTACTACATGTGCCTCGTGACAATGCCAAGGATGCACTGCAGAATCCTGTTCCATATGGCGCTGGTGCTGAATAATGTGTCATGAGTGTTACCCTACAACCAGTTGGGTCTTTGAGAATCTGCGAATCTCATCGCTTTCAGCTACAGGATGCATCATGACTGTGGTTAATTATTCAATATTGATTTATCACGGTTAAGTTTTTTTTTTATTTTTTTTTTATTAGAGTTTCGAAAGTAGTCAATTGAATCCTTAAGTAGCCTTGCATTACTTCATGAACCAAACAACCTACAATCGCATTCATTCATAGAACGCCACTTTCAGGAGCGGTATATCAAAGTAAGAATGCCATTTATTCATTCGTTCTGTCCATCGCAGCCAGGCCGGAATTAGATACTCAAAAGGGGCCAGTCTCATCTCGGAGACCTCTTAGACGTCTGAAATTGACTACGAAGCCATACAAAGTATATCCTACTCAACATGCCCAAGAAGTCATCCCAGCACACGGCTAAGGCTAATCAAAGATGGCCTGAGGGTCCGATTTTTCCTTTCGGCGAGCTCGAGATGGCTTAGATCGCCCCACTAAAGATTAAAAAACCCGACATGCGCTAATAATTGGCGGCGTATTATGCAACGTTTTATCAAGGGTGCGTACAAAGTACACCAAGCATGACACCGTGGCACCAGGGCCCGCGGAACCCGGAAATATGGAAGAGTCGAGAGAAAGATGTTTGAACTGAGTGAACAATGCAATAATGCATATACTATATATATATATATATATATATGTGTGTGTGTGTGTGTGTGTGTGTGTATGTATAATAAATTCAACAAAAAAGAGAACGAGACAGATAATAGATGGTATAATAGTGATGAGATGAAAGTGGGATAGAATTAAGAGTGAAAGTAAAGTAAGGTGAGAGGGGAGATAAGAGTGGTGTACAGTAAAGTACAAGTGCGGTAAGTATAAAGCATGTAACATTTTATAAGACAACACTCATTGAATATAATGAATGCTTTATTAAAGAGTTCTTTAATATTTATAAAATGTTTCTCTTAAACCCCATGAATTACCTCATATTTTTGGAAACACTCATCTCACACCTCGCATATCACCTATCTCACACCCCATAAAACACTTTACTCCGACTGTCTAACATTGACCCACTGATGTCGTTAAAAAAGACTATCTACGTATCGGCCGGCCCCTTCCAAGCAAATCCTCCGCATGTTTACTCCAAGCTCCCATATTCTTAAGAGGCATCAGATGTATTGCAGCGGTAGAGGCACCTGCAGCTCCCATATTCCTAGGAGCCGGTGGATGACTTGCAGCAGTAGAGGCACCTCCCATATTCCTAGGAGGCGTTAGAGGGATCACAGTAGCAGGTGCCTCATCTGGTGCAATCTCTACTGGCGCTGCAATCTCCCTATTCCTCCTCGCCGGGGCCCTTGCAGCCCGCCTCTCCTCAACCTCCCGTACACGCTTGCCCAAGACCTGCGAAAGGTCTTGCTCCTTTGTCCCTGTGCACTCCATAACTTGGAGACATGCCATGGGTCGATCTAGCTTGATCTCGAGACCCTCCTGGAAGTCGTCTACATCTCCCTGCCAGTGTCCCTCGCCGACGTAGACCCCATTTTCATCATATACCATGAATTTCTGGTTAAATGTATGAAATCTCAGGGTGCCATCTTGCCACCTCTTTTGCTTGCGGCGGAGATCGTGGCTGTAAAGGCAGATGAACTCGTGGATAGGGGCAGTTGCAGGCGCATTCGTCGCCGTATCAGGCGTAGCTATTGTTCCTTCGGGTATGTTTATCGCTGTATCAGGGGTATGCCCCAATGTAGTGCTTTTTTTCACAGGACGAAATGGAGCACGTCGAGGCGTTGCTGTAACGGCCGGTCTGCTTTCTCTCGCCGCTGGCAGAGGGGCTGGAGTTGGGGCTGGAGGAGGGGGCAAATTAACCTGTACTCCAACACTTCTGTATGAGTGAGGTATAGGATGCTGAGGAGTGTGAGTGGCTGTCGTAGATGATAAAGTAGATGGTGCAGCGCTTCTAATTGAGCGAAACGTAGGCTGGGCAGCTTGAGCTGTGGGTATAGAAGAGAGACTAGGCTGTGGGACGGTCCTAGGTTGGCGAAAGGTAGGCTGAGCAGCTTGAACAGACGGTATTGAAGATAGTTCAGGCTGGGCGATGCTCCTCGCAGGGCGAAAGGTAGGCTGGGCAGCTTGAGCAGTTGATATAGAAGATAAAGTAGGTGGTGCAACGCTTTTAGCCGGTCGACTGGTGGGCTGAGCAGCATGAGCACCTGATATAGAAATCAAGCCCGGCCGTGTGTTGCGTCTGACGGGGCGAAATATAGGTTGTGAAGTAGCCTGGACATTCGCTTGAGCATCACCTCTAGTGGGTGATGAGGTAGGTTGCTGAGGTTCTGGAGACGAAGATATCTCCAAGCGATTAGCCGGGCCAGCGTTTTTTCTCGGGCGATACATTGTGTGGTGTGGAACGTAAAGTACTATGCTTTACCGAAGCGGAAATACTGGAGGAAAGCAAATCAGAGTGAGAAGCTGGAAATAGATCCGCAGACCGAGATATGTAGAGAGGTAGAGACGGCTGCTGAGAAAAGTACGAATGCACAGACGAAGAACTCGAAGGATGCATAGAGGCAGCTGAGAGAAAGAACCAGGATGAATGGGCAAAACGTGAGGGTAGAACTGCGAAGCAATGCGAGCCTGTTTGATTTTTATTCTCTCAAAAGGCGGGCGCAGCTTTCGGAAAACAAGCTGAGGAAAGCTATCGTCATTGCTAGCGAGACATGAGCGGGACAGTATTGCAGCGAGACGCGATTTGGCGATGGGATGCAGAGATGGAAGACGCGACGCGAGATCATGTGATCTATCTTGATTGATTTTTTTGGCGCCAGAATTGCAAGGAAAGAACTATTGAATACGCCTTGCATACTTATAATGTGATGTAAAGTTGCCAAAAAAAAAAGATAAGAGGAGAACAATTAATAAGAAATGAATCAAGGCATAGTATTTCCCAATGCTCAATAAAGAGATATTCACTGACGATATAGCAATTTCTGAACAATAGGCATACTTGGGGTTAGTGGTTGGCGGTTGCAAGCGCGCTGGAATACAGGCGTTGAATTACAGTGGGCAGCTCTCTGTAATATAGCATACCTTGCAGCGCTATGCCATGGAAAAGTCTCTTGTGGGATTGGCATTCGCAACCAGTTAAAATTGTAACCTCGTAAAAAAAATATCAATAATTCATCAAACTCTATAACTAATCAAGTTTTCCCATGTATTCAAGATCAATCATACATTTCCATTACCATTTCATCGTATTACGCAAAGACCAGTAATACAAGCAGCGCAATATATGCTACGATTCAGTATATTGTGGGCATACCCATGAGGCGCTTGGTGGATAATTTGATGTTTGAAATACTCATTGCCGCTCATAGTAAATCTGCATTCATCGAAAGGAGAAGCGGTGATGGATATATGTACGTTAAATGAAAACTGTCTTACATTATACCATGGAAAGTGGTTATGTTTAAAAGGGCATTGTTCTAAAGCTTTTGTAGAGATTGTAAAATCGCATTTAAATCTTATCCGCTCGTCTGGCTTTGCTGTAGTAGAAGTGTGCTCGATGCGAGATAATCCGATCATCGATACTGTAAGAAGCAACATTACAGTTTTTATAACAATAAAGGAAATTCTTCTTAAAAGTGTTTATTCATCAGGCAGCTACTTGTTCAGCGAGTTTAATCCTGAGTAAGCTGGGTGTATAAGTAGTCATTTCGTTGCCCAAATCCTATTCCAAATGCCAAGTTCCAAACACTCCCCGCAATGCTAGTGACTCTATCCAAAAAATATCCCGAAAAAAAAAATTCTATGTCTGATTGCCATGCCCTGTCCTGGCGTATGTGAATCCAATGACGAACCTTGGTCGCCTTAGGCAGCCTCAAAATGGGTTTAGAATGTCGCTACTCCGCCGACTCTAGCTGAAAGGGCGGGATGGATTCAGTGGTAGTCGCTGCTAGTCGGGGAACAATGACGGGAGTCCGAGGCCTTGGTCGACGCCTGTGAGATTTGGAAGCTGTAGACTTGCTACCAGAGGGCTTGCTGCTGCTTGCTGTTGGCAAAGCTGGCAGGGCAATACCCTTCTTCAACGCCTGGCGCCTTTCGTAGACTTGTGGGTAATATTTGCCCATCGACGCAGAGATGAAAGGCTCACTGTCTTCATCGTCGCTTAGGAACCCGTATGAATCGTCTTGTGTGGAGCTGGACAGCTCATATTGAGACTTGGGCTTGGGCATATCCACATCTGCGTCCGCACCCGTATCCACATCCTCAAGCGAAGGCGAAGCAATATCCTGATTCTTCATGTCGTAGTAGAAAGGATGAGAATGTCGTACACGAGTTTTGGGATCTTCGTGAAAGGGGAAATATGCACTACAATCGAAAAAAACATGTGAGGATGAAGAAGGAAAAGGAAATACTAATGGTCCTATTATACTCACCCTTGCCGTTCGCCCCTTGCAGATAGGGCTTCTGGTATCGTGATGGCAGAGGCAACGCTATTTTGTCTCGACCTAGGGATGGCAATAGGGCGACTCCCAGTTGACGCCGAAGAGCTGGATCCAGCACCAGCATCTACATCAACATCTATTGAGGAAGCTGTCAGAAAGAGAAACAAAGAGGAAGAGGAAGAGCAACGGTCTAAATAGCGGAAGTGCTTGAGAAAAGCGGAGTGGGGTAAATAATAGTAATTCTAATAGGAGAAACTAGGAGGGAGATCGACACTTGTAGAAACCCCCAAGAAACTATTCACATGAATTTACAGGCGAGAAACAGAAGATCCAACATAACAACGGGAATAGTGGCCGCTGGAAAGTCCACATAAGCCGGGCTGGGATGGTCGCGTGCTGGTGGAAACAGCTGGAGCCGCCGTCTCATGCAAGGTGATGGACTTTCTCCGGGTACCCCGCGATGGTTCTTCTGTGGTTCCTGTGGGGTTCTTGACAGACGGGCCTAAGCGCCAGCTATGGGATAGATTTTTGTGGATTGTGCTGGCGTCATTCTTGTCTCCCAGTGCTGGGTCGGTTCCGGAAAAACCAGCCGAGACATGACTAGAGAAGGGGGAAATAAAAATCTCCGAATAGTCCGTGGTATGGCAACACAGTGAAAATAAAGAGAAAAAGATTAAGAGTAGATCACAAAGATAATTGGACAGAAAAGAAGTGTAAGGAATTGGTGAAAAAAAAAAAAAAGTGTATCAATGAATGACGGAACGGTTCGAAGGAAGTGGAACTGAGAAACAGGGAGAACGACTGAAAGAGATGGGGCAAAACAGTTTGTCATGTTTCCACTTACTCGTAGATTGCCGCCGCTTGACTTTCTGCTTGCTATCGTCATTGTCGGAGCCTGAGGCCCCCTCGGAGCGGTCCCTCTCGTCATAAGGCTCGTCAGACCAGTCGTCGTCAATGTCGCGATAGGGAGTCCTCGTCCTCGGCGCCCGGTGGTCAGACGACCGGTGGCCATACCTGTCCGAGTCGTTTCGGTACCATTGAGAGCCGAAGGTGACCGACGCCGACATCTCGGACAAGTTGGATAAGATGGACACTGAGCGGTTCATGCTACGCCGCGACGACTGATGGCTGGGTCTGTGGGACCGGGGAGTTTTGTCTCTGGGGCCGTCGCCCTCGTCGGAGCTCCAGTTCTCCAAGCTTCCCATTCAGACAGCGGATGGCTTGGGGAAGGTGAAGGACAAAAAGGGAGAGTGAGCCCAAGTCAGTTTGCGCAGGTTTTGTCTCTTATCGGTAGGTAGAGAAAAGGCGAGAGACACGGATCAAGCCCCGTATCTTGTCGCTAGAGAAGGGAAGCAATTTGGTATAGAATACTCTCTTCAGGGTTATGCTCGGCAACTGTGGAAAATATAATGCAAGAAATAGAGTCGCTGGAAGGAATGAGGCAAAAGATGAGAGGACGGATGAGCAATTGACCCGATTAGAAAATGTCAAGAGGCAGCCAGGAAAATGGTGGTTGGCCGTGAGCTGCGGGCCAAAAATGCCGGTAAGAAACAGCTCTAGTAAGATAAGGATATAGACTGCCGGATGTTAGGTGATGAGTGGCGAATGCAATGATGAACAAGTGAAAGAAGAGAGAGTAACAGAAAGGCAGAGAGATGCGAGATTTCGGGATGCAGCGGGCTTCTTGTTTGTTTTGAATTGAAGGACGAGGGAAAAGTCCTATGCAAGGTAAGGATCCCGGGATGAGAAATGCTGAGAAAAAAGACGAGCAAGCGTGTTGTTGCACCAGGGCGGATAAGGTCCTTGAGGCCCTGGGGGGGAAGGAGATAAATAGGTAGGTTGGTCGACCAAAGTGATGGGAAAGCCACCTAGACAAAAATAAAAGGCACGGTAAATACTTAAGTAGGTGGTACTAAGAAACCCACGACTTGGACAGGAAAAATGAGCCCACTGGGTAAGGTACAAGAGCAAATAAGGTGTGATGCTTGCAATTCGACCTGACGCCTCCTTGGGAGCAAAGTAGCACACTTGTACTCCGTACCACTACAAATACGACAAGGAGAGAGGAGAAGGGGGGAAGAAGAGGGAATATGAGTGAGAAGAGAGAGGGAAAGAGAGAGAGAACAGCCAGCAGTACGACAGAGACAAGCCACCGCACCGTACTCGTCCACACTCACACACGCCTCTACTGGCCGTCCACGAATCCAAAATCCCTAGCAGTACACAGTACAGGCCGAACAAGGGGGGGAGGGGCCATGCTGCTGTGAAACGTACAAAATGGCTCCCCTCGAGGTGCCATTTACTGGGTGAGCACCGCAAAGGGCCACTGCACGTTTGCCAGTTGAGTTGCGTACAGTGGAGCTCTCGCTGTGGCTACTTGCAGCTTCTCTCTTGCTTTTCGGCCGAGAGAGAGCAAATGGGAGCAGGCGAGCCTATCGCTGGAGCGGGAAAAGAGGGTATTTGGCTTTTGGGCTCTGGCGTCTTGGGCTCCTCTTTCTTCGGGTTCGTTTGTTTGCCATGAGAGCTCGCTATATGGAGTACTGGGTGGGCAGATGGGACAAAAAAACAAAAACAAAAAACAGCTGCATGGGCGTGAGTGTGAGTGCGGTGTAGATGGTGGCTAACACTACATGTACTTTTGTTTCTTAGCCCCAAGGTAAGGTACAGATGAGCTCCCCAAGGTGTACGGATACCGCTAAACGGCCAATGCTATGGTATCATTTTTCTGATGCATCAAGTTTCGTTATTTGCTAGCCGTTGCGGGCGGCCAGCGTTGGATCGCCAAGCCGGCCTCCCGGGTCCAGTCTCATTTGCATCCCTGCTTGTGGTAGTAGGTAGTACAGTAGTAGGTAGTTCATTTCTACTGGATGGTGGTCTCTTCCTGTGTTTCAATTGAACGTCCTCTCAGTATCTACAGCGGTACATACACGCAAATGCCTACTAGACCTACTATACCTACTTGCCAAGCACTCGTTCGCCCACCGCCTCTGATGGACGTGGCGGGCACTGCGGATGGGCCTCGTCGTCATTGGCTGACCAGGGGGTCCCTCTGATGTCGACATATGGATTGGAAGCCTTCCGAAAAAAAGAGAAGAAAGAAAAACGCCATTGGCTGCACTTTGATTTTATTTTTATTTTCTGAGGCGTCTCGTTTCTCACCGAGAGGATGCCCGGTCTCAACAAAAACGACGGTGCTGCTGCTGATCGGCAATCCTGCGGCATCTGCGTTGGCTCTGGATTGTGTACAGGTACGAATGGGAACACGGAAAACTTTGGGGCCCTTGGGCTAATAAGCGAGCTGACGATGGCCCAGGGATTGAGGTCCCCTAATTGTCCAGGATGCATTGCATACAAACAGGTCTTCTCTGTGGCAAGCAGAGCAGGCTGCATGTAAGGAGACTTTCCGAGCGCGATGCGAGAAAAAGTCAATCTGGCTCTGGGTTCCGAAACTGTCATCGACGCGGCGGCCTGTTCTCCTGAGCGATTGCAAAGTTTAGGCACCTGGACAGAACTCAAAAAGTGACAAGCGGCATACCCTGATGCTCAATTCATGCAACGGGGGGCTGCCCCTGCACAGGTACATGCACGAGTGTGTCTCCTCGTACCATCCTGGTGCCTGTCCTCGCAGCCTTATCGCAAGACAAGCCCGGGCAAGGGGACGCACGTACGCCGATGATGCTACCGCCCTGGGATGATGTACAGGAAGCTACTTCAAAGGAGCAACACCCAGTCCAACGGCACTCAAGACCAACGGCGCCTCGAAAACTGATATGCTACAGTATTCACACCTCGATGGCTGCAAGTAAGTTGATATAAAAACAGTAACTTGTGCTCCTGTACTCCATGGATCGGGGGCGGGAGCACCAGCTTTGAAATTCCAGGGTGGAGTTTGTGATGCGAGAACGGTGCAGAAGATGGAGCAGATGAGGCCATTTCTCCCCCCGTTCTCTCTTTTCGCCTCTGCCTCTTCCATCTCGGTACGTTGTTTTCGTTTGATTAGATTTTTTTTGCACGATGTACGAATCCACCGTGGCTAACAAGTACGAGTACGAAGCACATTATGCTTACACCGCGAATGACTGCGTCTCTCCCCACTGCGTACAGAGTATACCCATTACATGATCACAAGAAGCGAGTGGCTCGCTTTTCTTGCCTCAGCTTGTTGAACACGTCTGTTCTCATCCACTTTTTCATCTTCTTTCTATCCCCTTGTAATTGGGTTTCCTTTAATTTAGACATGCGGAAAATGGCCGATTCCCATTATCTCCACACTTTGCAAGTCGAGAATTCAAAGTTTAGCAGTAGAGCCCCATCTCGTGGCTCGGTTACTGGTGGCGATATCCCGTTATTCTTGATACTATTTGGTGCAAAATCACGGACGTACAGCGTGGTACAACACATGCAGACCGTACCCAGTGCGTCGCCGCAAGCCAGTTGGCGTCGAGTCGTGATGCTGCCAAGCCCAGGACAACGCAAAAGTTTCCCAGTTTCCCAGCCCGCAGTTTGAGCCTCTCCTCCTCACATTACTCAAATGTCTATTATGTATCTACCTATATGTTTTGATATCTCGTATGGCCCAGATCGAATTGGGGTCCAAGTATGGATCGGCTGTGGATCTTTCCCTCCCGTCCCATGAAACACACTCAGAGGAACTGTACAGTATGCATATCCAGACGAGATTCGGCAGGCTGCAGTAATAGAGATGGGATGGGCGAGACATTCGAGGCACACACAAAAAGAAAATGGCAGGATGGGCACTCAATGATCGGCTCCATGTCTCAAACTCGCATCCTTTTTCATTCTTCTTTTCCTCTTCTATTTTTTCGTGCATAGCTAGCTAGCTCGCGTTGGTGCTGGTTGTGCCCATCCTTTGCCATGTCCCGCTACCCAACACAGGCCGCTCCTAGTTGCACGTTACGAAAATGTACCCATACAACTGACCTACTATAGGTAATTGTTATTGTCCCTCCTCATGGGTGGTGTGACAAAAGAGACCAGATGCACACCCATCACACAAGTCCGCTGACTCGGAAGTACGGGTACAAAGCACACTATCACGTATGCCGGGGCCGTTGCATCATGCCATACTATGCCCGCTGGGACTGCTTTCTTGGATACATAGGCCTCTGATCAAACGAAAGTCGTCGGTCTCTACAAATTGCCCGCTGACGTGGATGGGCCATAATACGCCATCGGGATCGGGGGGCCGTTTACAACTTCCGTGCAAGCCCCTAAGACCTTGCTTTGCGCCACAGTAGCTAGCTGCCCTCTTCATACCTACTATACAGCACACAAAATACTACTACTGCTACCTACAGACCTACATACTGCATACTAAGTATTTGGGCTCCGCTCTGCTGGGACGCCAAACGAACATTTGCTCGCTTCTTAGTCTCGGCAGACGCCAACTAGAAAACCACAGGAGCTGTCTGAACGTGCATCTCCGTAGTAGGTCGATGCCAGCAACTGCACCCGATAACGCCCACCACGTCACCCCACATGAGGGAAGCATCAGTGCTATGCCGGGTTGTGGGGATTTTGCGATTCGCGATTCGATTTGCTGACGGGGAACGCTCCGTCCCAGACTTCATTAGTTGTGCTTTTTCAGACAAGAAGAGACGAAAGGTAGCAAATCATTGAGTGCATGCTGGAGAAACGACCCGAGCAGATAGGACACCCTAAAGATCCCCCGAAGATACAGGAGACTAGGTGAGGCGAAAAACGTTGGGCAGCTTTTGACGTCACTTTGGTCTCATTATTCTTTCTTGTAAACACTGAATTTTCTTCTTTTTTTTTTCTTGCTATTCTTTTGGTTCTCATTCTCCCCCTCTACGACTATTTGTCACTTACTTTTTCCTTTCCGGTACAACCGTAGCGTATTGGCGCTGCCGATCAGTGGCTTGCTATCAAGTCCAAAGGGGGGATAAGCCCCAAGCCCGCATGGAACATCATCTCCGAAAGGGAGACGCCTCCGTCGCTCTCGCTCGTCGTATGCTATCATAATTGGATTCGTAAGCGCTGTCCGATCCGTCTCCATGCCCCTTTTCTGCTTTTCGATTACGCCTCTCTACACTAGGTTACAAATTATATGTACAGCAGTCGCTGGCACACATGCAATGTTAATCTGAGGGATATGGTCGGGCACCACTTTTGGTGCAACGCCATCACCGGATCTCGTGCTGCTTGAGCGGTCGAGTCAGAGCGCTGCGTTGGCCCCCTCCGCCGTCTGGGGAAATACCGGAAATGGGGGTCTCTCGGCAACCTTGTCCGTGGGCCTAGAGCGTCTGGGCCAAAGAGAGCTGAAGTCTGGCATCGTGTCTTGCCTGGTTGACTCTTGGCGGCATATCGTGTGTCCACGTTGCCATCCCGTCGCGCGTATTTTGATCATGATGAATGATAAATGATGGATACTACTACTCGCATGCTACTGGCACTGATTCATCTCCCCACCCTAACCAGTCATAGCATGCGAGGAAGGGGGCATGCTAGGTACTGGGTAGTGGTAGCATTTGTAGCCATGCCATGGAAGCACGCTCTGGAGACACTCATGAGATGTTGTCAATGGCTCCAAACTGAGAAAACTAATTGATTATTCTACGAACAAAGTAAGAGGCCTATACATGGGGATTTTTTCTCTCTCACCATCTGTCCATTTATGTTGCATCTACGGAGTACGCACACGACAAACGACAAACAGGGCCAATGTCACTCTTGCGAGTCTCCTTTGTCTCATATCCCATGTCCCCTTCCCCACGTCCTACTACACTCCCAAGCAAACCAGAGGGGTATCATATCATTAATGTACTAATTACTTTCCTCCTTTCTTCTCTCTCCCATTTTGCCCGCATTATCTCAACACATATCGGATATCCCATGAAAAAATCGCTAAAATTGCCGCAGATGGACGCCCCTCATGCCGTTTGCGGGTAAGATTGGACATGATATAGGTGTGCTCATCACCTGCTTCGCTTAACGGGACTATGGCGCGCGAAAGGCCTCTAGACTTTGGCACGGCCAGTAAAGACGGTACGGGCGTTGCGATGCTTCCACCAGTACGCGAGAGTGGCAAAGGTCGCAATCAGCCAGAGCAGTGCGCTGGTGAGGTCGACCCAGACGGCGTGCTTCATGCGCTCGATGTTGCCGTTGCCATGGGCATTCTCGTGAATGTACAGCTGTGCGAGTTGACATGTCAGTATTGCGAAAATGACGGTAGCACGGCAGTCTTTTGTCCTTTGTTTCTTTCTTCCTCTTGGGTATGGTCCTGTGCCACTCATGCTCGGAGGCTAAAAATTGAATTGAACTTGGAAACGTACCTTGCCAAAGACACCGAAGAGAGTGATCCACAGGACAAAAAGGATTGCATCCCAGGAGGCAACAAATATGCTGCCAGCCTCAATGATGAAGGGGATGAAGTAGAGAGCGCATGTAGCTGCCGACAATGCACCGACTACGACGGCATAGACCTGTGATGAAGACTCGGGTCAGCTTTCTTTCATTTTATTGTCTTTTTTTTTTTTTTTTTTTTTTTTTTTTTTTTTTTTGGATGCTATTCGCAGGGGAGATCGTTTGATGATGGAATTACATGGCAGCACAGCGTGCTTCATGCATGAAACCTCCATCAAAGTCCTCACTTGTGTGACGCCATCGACATTTTCTTACCCATTTGGAGTTGGTATAGTCGTCAAACTTCTTCGCCCGCTGCAAGTCGGTACCGTAGAGGCCGCAGACGGTGATTGCAAGCGCAAAACAGACAAAGTGAAGCGCCGTAAATGCGAAGTAGGTGATGGAGAGGCTGGAGCGAGTCATGTTGCCGGCTTATTGTTATGACTATTGCGCTCGGCGACTTGCGTTTTTGGGTTATAAACTGAAACTCGAGGCTTTGAATCCTTCGATGGGCGAAAAAAGAGAATGCAGGGCGAGGAGCGAGCTTAGACCAACTGGGTGTCTTTTTTCTTCCCTCACTTTTCGCAAGAAATAAGTCTGGGCAGAGTTTTAGATGATGCAACAATGTATCAATCAATATTCCGCTTGCAGCCTCGACTTTTCAGGAGGGAGTGCGCGCAGAAATTCAAGAGAAGTGCCTATTTTTCAGCCTCAGTCAGTCACAGAGTGAGTCTGTGTGTGTCAGTGAGGAAATGAGAAAAAGGAAACAATGAAAGGAGTGTGACGAGAGAGAGCTGCAGTGGATAGTCGCAGCTCTCCCTGGTTCTTTCTTTCTAGTTTCTGCAGCATCGCAATGCAGCTTCCGTTGATGATGCGCTTCGTGTATGACGTCAAGTGAAACAAAACAAACAAACACAAATTCAAGGTCCCGTCAACCAAATCGAGCCACCAAGCAGCGGCCCGTCCTGGAATGCGGGATTTGGCAGCCCAGCATGTGACTGTGGAGATTGTGGGCACTCCACGGCTCATTTAGAAACTGGGAACTGCCCAGTCTTGCTGTTACTACGTAGTCTAGTAGTAGCACTATTGCAGAGTTGCTAGGTCCTATTCTCTAGTTGAGCCAAACGACACTATTGACTCTGCGATCTGCCTTGTCTGTCCCTTTTTTGCCCGACGCAACTTCTCAACTAGGACTTTGCATGGCACGGCCACCGCTCACCATACAAGGTAAGCGCTGCTGCTTATAGGCCCAGCGGCCACCTCCGACAGCTCCACTTTGGCCTCGCTCTGGCATCCAGAGCCGGGGCTTTTCTGCTTGGGAAAATGGAGCTGCTGCTGCTGCCTTGGTGTGGCCTGGTGGCCTGCCTGGAGCTCTGTGGCCCTGAGGCTCTGAGTCGAGGAGCTTTGGCCATGGCATGGGGCACTGCCGTTCTTCTTTGGCCTGGGGCGCTGGGGAAGCTCGTGACTTGAGGTTTTGCGAGTTGTTTTTGTTGCCTGTGGTTTCCAGCAGCAAGGTCCGATACACAGCCCCAACAGTCCTGACTTCCAACTGGCTCGAAACTCGAAACTTTGCCATGAGATTCGATATGGCTTCCTCGACGCTAACACGGAGCCCATTTTTGCAGGGATTCCATTTTGATACTTTATTTCCTCTTACGCGAAACACTCTCCTTCTCACGGCCAAAGACGCCTATTGTGGGATCATGTTACGAAAAGCATCATCATCCTCCCCGTATCAGAAAGTCCAAAAATCGCAAGTGTCTGTGCGCAATGAGTCGTCGCTCGGCTGCCTACCGACGGTCGTTCTTGTTGTTCCTCTTGCGTTCCTTGAGACTTGACTGGCTGGCTGGAGAAATTAGGAGGATTCTTGAGATGCTTTTTTTTTTCTGGACTGGATGCAAGGCGGGGCGCCGCACCGACTTCCCGGGTGTGCGATGGTGTGTTGAAAGGTGTGAGGCGAGAGGCGTGAGAGGTGAGGCCTCGCTGAGAAACGAGCCATGATCCAACCACCAACACCAGCTGCTATTACTGCTAGTTGCTAGCAGTGTTAGTGTGCGGCAGAAGCGTTCGGTCTGCTGACAGGCCACACATGCCAAGCTAATACTAACGAACGGCAACGGAAGCTCACAGGAACTGGCCTACACGGACGTCTCTATGCCTCGCCGGGCCCAAAGGACCCTGGATCGGTTTTCGCCCTATCGGCGGGCCAACCTTGCAGGCGTTTTCCCCCGTTTCGCCCTATCAGCGGGTCTGGACTCCCGGTGTGTCGATTCGAAAAAAACCCATTAACCCATTTTCTCTGCACGTCATTGCCGTGGTTCTAAGGAAAAACCAAAATGCCACTTTACTGTCTGGGAAGGGAAAAAAAGGCTGTTCTCGTGCTGCTATTGGCTGCAGTGCTGATATTTGCTGATGGTAGCCTTCGGCCAGCCTCTAATGGCGGGCAGTGTCTCTCTCTCCTGCGCAGGCTTCAACCCCAGGGCGAAGTGTTCCCACTCATTTTGGTGGCCTAGGACTTGTGACTCAAGAGAAAATCGTGGGTTTCGGTTTTTTGGCTTTCGAGTGCTATGAGTATTGTCACTGCGCCATGAAGGGAGTGTAGCCTCATAATTCTGGATATATATATAAGGGTGGCTAGATGTCTGGATGTGTTTCAGAGAGAAAGCATCACTCATCAGCTCTTCTGGTCGTTTCATCTTCATACGAGACTCGCTCAGACAACCAACAGCCGTCCTAACTACTTGACTATCTATCTATTCGTCTTCTTGACAACCCAATTCGCAACCATGCCTTCAAGCCGACAGTTAGTGCCCGCCACATACACTTCCAACATTGACGAACCAACACTGACTCGCCTTTCTAGGACCGAATCCTGCTACCAGTCCGGCAGCCACAGGAGCTCCGGACGAAGCTCGTACAGCTCACCGCCGTCTCGACCAATGTACGCCTCATCCGGAAGGCCGCAGCTGTGGCAATGTGTACGTTTAACCAGCTCTCCCCTTAATCTACCGTGATGGCTAACATATAATTTATGTAGTGCAAATGCTCTGGCGGATGGTACAACTACGACATCAACGCTTCTTGCCCAATGTGCCACGCCTGGCGCTGCGACAACTGCCGCTACTCCATGTCATAGATGTCTCTGCTCTGGCTTCTTATCTTCCAATGCCTCAGCTACGGATATCAACAACTTACAAACCGCCGCCGTACGACGATTTGTACTTCTTCGCAACTTAGACTTTTTGGAAAGGCGACTTTTTTTTATTAGACAAAACAACATACTCTGCCGGGAATTCACATTCTACAAGAGCAAAGGGCGTTTGACATTTTCTAGCATCATTTTTACGAGTCAAAGCAAGCGTTGGAAATTGTTTTCGAATGAGAAGCATATCTTGTATTTTTTTTTGCATTTTCCAGCATTAGAATCATCACCACTTAGATTACTAGATTGGGCAGCCACACTTTAGATAGCATGAATTTACATTCATTCATTTTTCCTTAAAATATCATTTGCCAAATGTTGAGATGCCATGCGTATGGAGTATTACCATCCATTTTGTTCACAATCCATTGTACTATCTTGTCATATGTCCACAGGCAATGTCTATGCAATGTATGCACTATCATCGTCCATCACGTTCAATTGCGTCCATGCATGACATTTGAATCATACAAGGCACCTGACTTGGATATTAGGCAAACACCCAACGTCGTTTCAAGTTCCATTCGTTGCCTTGCCGCGGTGTGAGTAACACAGTTTACGCTACTGCACCGGCAAGGCAGCCATTCTTAGCGCGGCGATGCTTCATTCCCTTGTCTTGTTATGTTCTTAATTTTTTTTTCCCCCGAGGTTCGGCAATTGCACATCGGAAAACGAAAGACAAAAACAAACCATCCAATGTTCTGTTTAATTTTGTTTCTAGATTTTTTTAGGCTACAAGCGAGACCGAACCACCCCCATGGCCGAAGACTGTGGTTGGTGCTTTCGTATGTTTAGTGATCTTACTTGCAGGAACTGCTTACTCTGGGCAAGGAACTTGAACATTCGTCCATTCTGCTAGAGAAATTTGTGGGTTGCTGGTTGGAGCTGCCTAGCGTCTAGATCCACCTTTTTTAATTTTAATTATTTATATTTGTTTATTCAAGAAAGGGGGAGTGAGGATAGAGAACTTATTTCCTTTCCTGGAGGTATTTTGGAGAGGTTTGGAATAATGGGTCTTGTGCCAGAGTGACCATCTTGTGGGTGCGCCTTCGGATGCCAGAGCCCGTGCCATAAAAGAAAGAAAGAGAACCATGATGAAATGGGATTGAGACACTACTACTACTGCTGCTCAAAGATGACGGCCCCTGCTGCAGTAAGCGACATGCCAAATGCAGGAAATGGTTTTTGGCAAAACTTGTTTCAGACATTGTGGTTTCAAGAGTCACTTTTGACGACAGCCACCGTGACATGGGCATGACCAGCCAAAAGGCGTGGAGCTGTATATCATGACTGCCTCAGACGCTGCCTAGATTTCTTTCCGTAGAGGCTAGCCGGCAGTTGCGTGCCGGTATTCGGCTACGTCCGGCACCATGAGTAAACAGTTGTGGCTGTAGAACCATCTTGCTTCTCCCAAGCCTCGAAGAGAGAGCCCATTGGATGGGCATGACGAGAGTTGGCTCGGCCTTGTGGTGGACCGCTCGATGATTGCATCTATTCCGAGTTAGTATAATGCAACATGAGATGATAATAGGCGGAAATGGTTCGAGCTGTTATGACTAACCCTGTTATGAATCCTCCGTGAATCAGACGTCCGAGACATTTTCCAGTCATACGCAACGGAGTAAAGCCAAAGTCAGCTACTAGAATCAATGTCTAGTAGAAAGCTCGAGCACTACCTTGGTCTTGTCATGCTGAGTCTGATATCAGAGTTTAGACTGAATTTGGATAAGAAAAAAAGTAAACTCATATCAGAGGCTTTTGATCAAACTCCAAACTCCGTAAAGTTAAAGGTCCCAGTGGTGTAGTATGGATTCAGCACAACATCCCAATCCGGGGTAAACTCCCTCTCTGGGAAGGGAGCAAAGACTTGGTCTTCCGGCGTCAACAAGTTGATCTCCTGCTGCTTCTTGGCCAAGAGGGCCTTTCTCAAAGTCGCGGCCGCCTCGAGTGCTTCCAAGCCCATGCGCGTCTCGAATTTCTGATATACCTCTCGAAGCTTGGCGTGAACCCACGAAACCTGAGCCAGACTCTCGTAGTTGTCAATGGCGAGGAGAACGCAGAAGAATTGGAAAGTTGTGCCAAGCACATTCCACCAGGGGACCTCCTGCTGTGCAAACTCAGAGGCTGCTTCAACGGCAGTATGGCCAATGGTCAGAATATGGGACACTGTATCTCTGCTGATGCTGATCTTGAGAAGGCGCAGACGCCGGTAGAGACAGAAGCAGAGATCGCCTCGGGCCAGAGCCGGAAAGCCCTTGATGTCTCCCAATTCGCTGAGCTTTCGAATGGCATTTTCAAGCGACCTACTGACGCTTACAACATCGCCACCGGAGCCCTCGCTTGGCAAGGCTCTGGCCATGCGAACCTGGAGGCCCGAATCGCTCTCGTCAGCGAATGGGACCAGACGAGAGTCGACGCCGTCAAAGTGAATCTTTGAGCGGCCGTACTCGTAGGCGATCATTGTGTTGACGGACCAGGCAACCCAAAAGGTTCTCTTGTGGCTTTCGTCCTCTACAGCCGGAGCCTCAATAGTTTGAGTGACAAGATCAGAGTCAATGTCACGGTGAAGACCAACAGCTTCCACCAGATGCATGACGTTGCAAGACGCAAGCCAAGTGAGATGCGGTCGTGTGGTTGCGCGGAGATAGAGGGTCCGTAGAATCCAGGCATTGACCTGGTCTATGGAGGGGAGACGGCTGAAGGATGAGTCTTCAAGGACGTCTTTCACATGCTTGACAATCTCGGATTCAAGAGCGTGCCCTTGGCGGAAGGAAAAGAGAGAGCCGAGAGCAACGACGGCGCCAATCACGGCTCCAAGGACGAGATGTTGGTTCTGCCCGCTGAAAAAGGCATCGCACTGCAGGAGAAACTTGGCCTTGTCAAAGAGGTGAAAGGGCGCGTCCACGGTAGCAAAGTAGACCTCTGCATAGCGCCGGCACTCCTCCCAGGAGACGAACTCGGTCAGGGGCGTGTGGACAGACCCTTGCTCCTCAGGCCGGATGCCGCAGTTCCAGCCAAAGGAGTGAAGGCGAGGAGGATGCGGCGACTTGAGCTCGACGCCCAGCTGGTTGGGAAAGGCCACGGCCGAGCTCTGGCTCATGTACCGGCGCTTGGCCGGCTCGATGACGCCGCGATTCAGAGGCGACACGGGCGTTGTGGGGGTCTTCGGATCCTGCCGGCTGGTGTCTTCAGGCGAGGGCGACGAGACCCGGAAGGCGTTGGAGGCATCGCCGCGCTTTGCGTCTGCCTCAAAGGGCCGCTTTGGAAGGCTGTGGGAGAGGGCCGGCTCTTCCTCGTAGCGGCAGACGTAGTCGTACTGCGAGCACATGAGACAGGGCGAGTGGCCGTCACACTTGCGCTTGCGGCGACGACATTCGGTGCAAGCCTTTTTGGCGCGTTGCCGGCCCTTGGGGCGCGGGAGCTCAGCAACGGGCTCCATGGCGGGACAGAAGAGACAAGAGTTGCTGTTGAAACAAGACAATATACATGGGCTTTGAATGAGTGTGTTGACGCCTGCGATGAGATGACGAGAAGGGAGAGCTGGCCGGGAGATGAGTTGTGGCAGAGTTGAAGATGCGGTACGAGGTTCTGGGGAACACAAGTATTTATCTATTTATGAGCTGGACGAGTTAACGAGTTAGTTGACGGCGCCCCCGCTTTTTTGTTCGAATCCAATTTGGTGTAAGACGTTGCGTTTATCGTTTCGGCACTCGCATTGCCGAATGGGGAGGCTGTGGTTTCTGATAGGTGGTAAAACAGAAGGCGTGAGGATTTCCTCCGAGAGTTTTGTTGGATTTTGCGCGACTGAGCATGAGGATGGGAGAGGCAAAGTTGCTGAGCAGCAGTATAGACTGCAAAGTACATGTAAGTTTAGTTGCGAGGCGGCAGAGCAGGTGTTGATTTGATGCTCGATGCAGTGTGTGCTATACGTGTATACCACTGAGGAGGAGAAAGAGATGAAGAATAATGAAAAGATGCCAGATAAGTGACGGGCCTGTATAGCAGTACAACGTAAGTTAACCACAAGTTGCCTAGATGCATGCCTAATAGATGACAGGTAATCGCAAGAAGCTCCTTAAAACCAAAACGGGAGAATCCGCAACGAACCGGCGCGGAATCGCAGTTAAGAGCTGGAAACATCCCCCGTTCTGGGTACGTACCTCGAATGCGTTTTTTTTTCTTCTTTTTCTCTTTTTTTTTTTATTCCATCTTTGAACTGGAAAGCTTAATGTTTCCAGAGAGAAATAGAAAACAATTGCAATTGATGTTTGTTGGAGATTATACATCGTGAATTGATCGACACAAGGGACTGGATCAATCAATTTCACAGTCGAGTCCAGCTTATTGCTGCCGTGTAAGAGGGCTGCTGTAGCGCTGCAAGTGGTGCGCTGGAATACAGCGTGATTGGGCGACAGGCCATCGCTAAATGCGCTGATGCATACATTAGATTATGTCAGCCATCAACTGATGACGGGGACTTTTGTAAGAGCAACAGCAACAACACTTCAGCTTTGCATTCATATACCGAGACTACATACATGTGCTATAATATGTCCGTGACAGTCAATCAATTACCACGGATCACCACAAATTTCCATCCAAACTCCCAACCGGCACACACACTCTCTCCCCTTTGACAATTTCATCTACGGCCACCCAAGAAGCCCCATCGTCAGCTGCTGAGTGCCCTGCAGTTCCCGGGCCTTGAGCTCCTCGACATCCCAATTTGCCCACAGGAACCTGCCCCGAAGACTCTCTGATTCTGCACTCGCACACCAAACCGCGAATGCACCAGGCAGAGATGCTACCATTTTGGACGCCATGTTAGTAAATATGCCCATATTAGTTGCGCGACTGTCTGGTTTCATCACTTACCATCGTCCATCACAGGCCTCGGAATTCCATTGTCAAACGACTTTTGTGACATGCTCGTCTGCACCACGCCAGGGTGAAACTGCAGCACCCTCAGCTCGGGATTCTCAAAATGAAGATAGTCGAAAATCTTGCTGGCTGCCATCTTCGATCCGTGGTAGCCGCTGGAGCCGGGCACAAAGGGAAACTGGATGACGGAAGTCGTCACGTTGATGACTGTTGCGTTCTTCTCTGCTAGAGGTACGAAAGCTCGAACGAGGTTGAACTGTCCCCTGATGTTGATTTCATATCCTGACCACCATAAAGAGGCATCAGATTCCAGCAGCGTTCCCGGGTCGGGGAAGACCCCGGCATTGGCCACGAGAATATCCAATTTCTTCCCAGCGCTCGAAGCGTACTCCTCAAGCGCGGCTCGCACAGATGCCTCGTTAGCAACGTCTGCTGTGACGATGTGCACGGCCGTCTCAGGGTATGTGGCGTTTACACTTTGCTTGGTCCTAAGCAGAGTGGCCTCAGTACGTCCCAGCAGGGCGATGCTCGAAGCACCAGACTGAGCAAACGACAGTGCTATGGCCGCTCCAATGCCGGTTCCGGCACCGGTGATGACAACGTGTTTCCCCTTGGTAGAGAGCTCGGGACGAGTAGGCAAGATTGCCGCATAGGGTTTGTGGTGGTACACGTTGGTGTATGTGGGAACTTGGGCAAACTCGGACATTTTGACAATTTCGAATTGAAACTGCTAACAACTGTATAGGATGAGTGGTTGATTGACTGATTGGTTTTTCTATGCTTCCGACTGGAGCATTCAACAGCGTTCAGCTGCCTACTTATATACATGAACGGGAAACTGAAGCTTAGAAATCACAACGTTGTAATCCGCTTCATTCTGCTTCATTCTATTTTTTCCATGTGGTTCGTCTATACAGTCTATACGATTCGTCCCTCATGTCTACCACTAACCATCATCAATGCCCGTTATTAGACGGAAGCCAGCACCCGTGAGTTTGGACTAGTGAGTGGCACCCTTCAGGGGACCGGCCGCCATCTTGTCGTCTTGTTGGCCAATCCGCTGCGAGCAGCCCTTCTACATGAGGAATAGCTGTATGACAGGGGTGCGGCCGCACCCCTGTCAGATTCGATCTGAGGCTTAGAAATCCGCGAGTCAAGCTGCCGCCCCCTGTCCATTTTGTCAGCTGCAAGTTTATCTGAACGCAAGAATCCGTTGAGAATGCCCCAAGTCCCTATGCTCAGCATCACATTGCAAAGGAACCGATATTCAATTGACCGCTATGCCATCTGATACGCTGATGGAGATCAAAGCCCCTAAAGCCTGCCGGCACTGCCATCTCCACAAGCGCAAATGTGATAAGCGGTTGCCCAGTTGCTCACGATGCGCCTTGTAAGTCTGACCCATCTTTTGCCTGCCGTGATTGGGTCAGAAACTAACCGGAACCAAGAAAACTCTACAGATGCAAATATGACGACGACAGGCCGCCGCTTGAAGCAGAGCCAGTCACTAAGCTCAGGTGGAGCCAACCGCTGGCCATCCAACGAGATTCCTGCGGTCTTGAGCTCACTCCAGTAGGAGAAAGGCAACTTTTATGGGCTGCTTGCCAAAGCCAGGAGCAATATCCCAAACAAACTGACGCAAAGTCTTTGATGAACTTGACAGAGGACATCTTCGCCTATGGTGGTACTTCCGCGCAACAGGTCTGGGACAAGTACTTTGCTACGGCGTACTCTTGGCTGCCCATCCTTGAGGAGTCAAACATCAATTTCAACGTTCTGGTCATGCAAGAATCCGACATCCACAAGGATATTTTTGCACTACTATTATTATGCATGTACTTGCTGAATCAAGCCCCTTGCTACCATCCCAATCACACATCCAATAGCTCGCTTCACAAGGCGACGAGGCGGGTCTTTTCTCTGGTTGAGGCATCTGGTGATGTCTTCTCACACGCCACAAAATTGCAAGCCGGCCTGCTGCTAACTGCCTATGAATGCGGACATGGCATGACAAGAGAGGCCACATCCACGTTGGGCGCATGTTTTGGCATCATCAGGCAGCTGGAACATCGCCGAGAAGATGTCCTTGTCCCTGTTTTAAAGAGATGCTGGGCGGGTATAGTCTCTCTCGATTGGTTGAGTCTCTCCCCATTTCTTAACGCCATTTTACATCTCTAACTAGAATGACAGTTCCATCGTGCTTTCTTGTGCTGATAGCTCTGCCACTCTCCTCATCCCGACAAAAGAAATGTTGCCGCTTGATGCAATTTCCTACCTGGATACAGAAGGACTATCGCACATGGAGACAGTACACAGGTTTCGAATGAGAGCACGCTCAGCTCTACTAGTCGGCGAAGCAATAAAAGCCGTTTATGCGGATCCAGTATCGGTAGACTGTGTCGAAGCCGAGAAACTTCTCCACGATCTTGTCCGGAAGCATACGGCTACAAAGGAGGAGTCATATTCTGTGTGCGAAGGCATTGCTATGGCCCTGAGGTAACTATACCCTTTCTGCATTGCTGTTTTTGTCAATTGCATCGTCTCTTTCTTTACCTTTGGAAACTAATTTAATGAGCAGCGCCGTTGCATCCGCTTACAAGAAGAGAGTTCAGCGCATTGGGTCTACCGCCGACGCGAAGCTCACTATCGACATTAAATTCGCCTACAACATAGCTTTTGAAATGTGTCGTGTTGAGGGCAGCATAATGAGGAGGCGAGAAAAGAGCCTCAAGAGACTGTGCTTCGCTGGACTGGGCTGCCTATACCGTGCGGCAGTAGACCTGGATGAGATGTGCCCCGAGGGTGCGTTGCCCGAAGATGCTAATCAGCTACGGGAAAATCTCGAGTGGTTTTCAGGCCGTTGGAAAGTCGCAGGTAGGCTTTGATGTTGATAGCTTTGTTTTGACATTATGTGACTGAAACTAATTCTGACCGTCTGCAGAGGTTTTGTTGAAGCGCCTTTCTCAAAATGCCTTGCTTCGATCCAAGCAAGCTTTCTCTTCGAGAAGTTTTTAGTCACTACCCAAGATTTATAAATAATCACAAACTCGGGGTTTTGCCATAGTGTCATGGTAAGCCGGCTGTGTTTCCTAGCTTGGCAACGTCGCGTTTCCCTCCATTAACTCGCCCCACTCCCAGTTGCGTCCAGGCCGCAAGCCCCGTGTTAATGGATGCGAACTGACGATGGAATTTTCTTTTCTCAGTTCACGGCGGGAGAGTCACGCGTTTTCTCGATCGTCCAATATCCTAAAAATTTTCATACGCTCGTTTATTTGCTTTTCTGTTCTACGCCCAAATTCACCACCGTGCGAGAACTAGCCTCTCTTTGGCGTTGCTTTTGAATCTTGAGACAAACCCTTCCGAGAAACCGTTCACGATGGCTTCAATCGCCAAGGCTCTTGCCGTCTTGGCCCTCAGCCTTGGCTTCAGCCTCCGCGTATCCGCTACAGGCTCCCACGGCGGTAATCTCGATTTCTACTCTGACGACAAGTGCCAAGACCGCATCCAGGCCGAAGTTGCGCCCATCCCACTCGACGTCTGCATGCCAGCCTCGCCGCTGGGCTCCTTATCGAGGAGCTTCCGCGTTTCCCAGAAGCCTTATTGTGCCGACGGCACCACCAGACCGTCGCTGCTCTTCTTCCAGGACTGCGCCTGCACGGACGGCATCGCAAACTACATCCCCGACGCCCTCTACGGCGACTACGGCAACGGCTCGTGCAATGCGCTCTGGGGCGGCGAGTATCTCATGTTTGCGCTGTCGTGCGGCGAGTTCAAGGCCCCCGTGCGGTCTGTGATTTCCTTTGCGGCGACGTTTCCCGCTCCATCGCCGACTACGACAAAGCCGGTTGGGTGTCCCCCATTGGGTAGCGGGACGTCTGAAGCTACAGCTACAGCTTCTCCTGGCGATGGTAATGGTAAAGGTGGTGCAACGGCAGTTGCTGGAGGTACGACAGCAGCACCGACAGTGGATGGAAGTTCCTCTGATGGTCTTCCCTTTCTTCCTACGCTGACGGGGGCGATACCTAAAACTGGTCACGCTACGAGCGCAAGTTCGCAAACAGCTGCAGCGGCGACGACGACGACTTCATCTGCCGCCATTGGGCGATACGACGAGGTAGGCATGATACATTGGACGGGCTTGACGGCTGTCTTTGGTGTCGTTTCGTTTCTAACTCTATAAACTAAACGATGATGGCGATGAAAAAGAGCGCCCATGTATGATTGCGCCGCAATTAGAGGATATAGTGAGGTGGGTGCAATGGATACAACGGTGTATCATAGTTTGTATGTGTCTGTATGTCTATATGTCTATAGAGTTTCTAATAATTAATGTCTATTCGAATTCGAAATGCTTTTGATGGTATGCAGTGTGCATCCATGTTTCCCTCCCAATGCAGGTATAATTCCCTAAATCCAATCATGAAAACACCGCCTCTATAAGATGCAAAATTGAGATTATACATTAAAAAAAGGGGGGAGAAGGCAAGATGGAAAAACATCAATGCTCCTCATACTTTTTTCCTTTCTTCTCACTCTCCTCCCCTGCGACGCTCTTTGACATGTCTCCTGTTTTCGTCAAGGACAAACAACGTGGCTACCAAAATACCGAGCCCACTAAGGCCAATGCCCACGTAGAATGCGCTTCTGCAGCCCTTTAATATTTCTTGTTCTGTGGTCCCGGGGCTGATCTGAGATTGCACCGTGCCTGCGATACCGAGGCCGATGGAGATGGAGTAGTTGATGACGGTGTTGACGAGAGAGGCAGCAAGGCCCTGGTGTTCTTTCGGCAAAGCCTCGCTGAGGATAATCGTGGCGGCGGGAAATGACATGTCCCTAAAAAGAAAGGGCTGGTTAGTAAGACGAGAGATTAGAGATTTTGATTTCAATGATTAATTACTCACATTCCCCACGGCATGACAACAATCGCAACAAATGTCTGAGCCCAGTAAATCTGATGGGGAGGCATCGTTGCTACCAGGATTCCTCCGACGGTGAATGCCGTCATCGCCATCATCATCACCATGCTGGGCCTCACCTTGCCCAGGATGAGACCCGTGGTGAAAGCTGCGCATGCTCCAGAGACGGCTGCCGCACTGAACTGCGCACTGGCCTCGAGAGGACTATGACCTCTGATCTGCTCTAGGATCTGCCACAGATAGAGTAGCCAGATACCAAAGCTGGACCATCCAAGGCTTACACAAGCCAAGACGAAGCCCAAGGAGCCGCTGAACAGTTTTGTTGGCAGCAGAGGAAAATCCGAGTGCACCTCGATCCAACCAAACAGGCCCAAGAAGAGGAATCCGACAATCAGGAGCACATAGACGTATACAGTCGGCCAGCCAACGACAGGGCCTTGGTTCCAGGCAAAGTTGATAAGGATTAGACCAGTAACGCCCGCAGCAGCTCCCGGGACGTCGATAATATTCCACAGCGGCACTTCAGATCGCACGTTTGCGGCGCCGGGGGTTGCAGGGATAACGGCAGTGCCAGCAACCGCGACCAAAGCACATACCATGGCCATGACAAAATACGCCCAGGGCCACCAAACTAGCTCTGCAAAGATTGAAGAGAAGACGGCACCAACGACGAAGCCTCCCGGGGCCGTAGCGCCAAACAAGCTGAAGATCATGGACTTTCTCCTGCCGGGGGGATACGTGCGGCCGATGATGGCCACGGCCGAAGGCACGGCAAAGGCAGGCCCCATGCCCTGGAAGGCTCTGCAGACATCGAAGAAGATGATGGATCGGGACCAGACGCTCACGCCGGCCAGAAGACTCCAGAGGGCATACCAGCAAAAGCCAATGATGAAGATGATCTTGTGGCCGAAGAGATCGCCCAGGCGACCCGCGATGAGGATGAAAGTTCCAACTGTGAGACTGTAAGCAGCGGGCATCCAGCTGAGCTGGCCAGCATCCTGAGTGCCAAAGCTGTTTCCGATGATGTGCAACGGAGCAATGCACTGGCCCAATCCGGCTTGAGCCAAGAGCTGAGCCATGCATAGAGTAAATATGAAAGGGATCTCAAAGGCCAGAGACTGGGGAGGCGGGATGCTGCTGGGAGTGAGCTGGAGGGAGAGATGCCTCTCTGTTGCGGTTCGTGAAGTCGATGCCGTTAAGTCGCCGTTGCCGCCATTTTCTCCCTCGTCGCGTCGTCCCTGGATGGAACATTTGTCGTCTTCAGTTGGCAGTTCTGGCTCATGGTGATGACAAGGTTGATTGTTCTCGAGATCTGGGAGCCGCTGCTTTTCTTCATAGCCTGATACTGGGATATTGTTGTTGCTGTTGTTCCCACTAATGGTATCGCCGTCATCGAAAGACTGCGACTGGGAGGCCATCTTCACGGTGTAAGCCGTTACTGGCTAATACCGTCTTCACAGCGTCGGTGAAATTGCGAAGATGAGACAAGACTTGATGCAATTCTGAAATTGTCTTAAATGGAATCTTGCATTTCAAGTCAAGGTTTCCAACAAATGCCTTTGTTATTCTTTTTCTTTTCTTTTTTCTCTTCTTTTTCTTTTCATCCCATTTTTTAATGGGGACAGTGGCTGACTATATTCTTGCTGAGATATAGCTTACCAACACCCGCTCGATTCTCGGTAATCGCCTTCAGCTTTTGGATCTTTCCCGCAGCAGCCGCAATACACGCAACAACCGCATGTGCCGCAAGGACCGCAAGGGCCGCCAGGGCCGCACAACGCCATTCCGGACAGAAGAGGGTAATTGGGGAATTAGAACGATGATTCCGGACGATGGCCTCGCCGGCGTGCGCTTTAGCTCGAACAAGCGGCTTTTCTCGTAGCAAATCGGGGTGTTTGTTCTTTAAATATAGTTTTTTGTGGGTAAGGCACACGGAATCTGCCATGAAGATTGATCGATCTATGGATATAAAACCCGGGAATGGTCCCTGGAGGGGATGAGTTCATCATGCATCAATTGAATATAAACTAATAAAGAGCGTTTGCAAAAATCAGCATATACTATCCAAACCAGCACATCATAATTTTTATCAAAGTCTTATAAAGGCAGAACAAAGACCCGAAGAAGATAGAGCGGCAACTGAACCAACAGATTTGGAACAAATATAAAAGCGGCAACTGAGAAAGAGATTTTGGGAGAAGAGGAGGAAGAAGAAGAAGAAGAAGAAAAAGAAGAAGAGAAAAGCAAGTCAAGAAAAATGCCATCACGTACCTCGACAACGATGAAGGCTCTTCGCCTCCTTCGCGAATCTGCTGCGGAGTCTCCTCGTTTGGTATTCACCCAGGTTCCAAAACCAGCTCTTGTTCCGAACCATGTGTTGGTCAAAGTTCACGCCTCGGCTATCCATCCTAGCGACGTCGGCAACGCTATGGGCCACTTTTCATACACTCAATTCCCCCGAATCGCCGGGAGAGACTATGCAGGCGTCATCGAAGATGGCCCCGAGGAGCTTATCGGACAGGAGGTGTATGGCACCAGCGGACACGCATATGCCTTTACAAAGGACGGGTTTCAGGCAGAATACTGTCTCATTCGCGAGGATGAGGTTGTGCTGAAGCCGAAAAACATTTCCTTTGTCCAGGCGGCAACACTGGGCGTTCCCTTCACGACGGCTGCGCAGATGGTGGAGAGGGCATCCATCACAGAATCCGACACCGTTCTCGTAATAGGGGCCAACGGTGCGGTTGGGTCTTCTGCCGTCCAACTCATTAGAAACATTGGCGCGCGTATCATCAAGGCCACACGCGACGAAGGAGATGATATCAACACCGACAAGGATGTTGAGCTAAAGGCCGTGGACACGCTGACCAAAGGCCAAGGAGTCGACGTTGTCCTTGACACCGTAGGATCGCCCATCTTGACAGTTAACGCGCTCAAGAAGCTGGCAAAGAACGGCCGCCTTGCTTTCATCTCAGCACCCAAGTCCGGCGCGAGGGACATTAGTTTCGACATGCGGGACTTTTACCGCGCGGACTTGAGCTTGTTGGGATGCAACTCGCTGAATCCATCGCCCAAGGAGATGGCCCGACGGCTCAAAGGTATCAAGGAGCTGTTTGAGGCTGGGGAGCTGAAAGTTGAGAGCCAGTGGACGCCCGTGCCAATTGAGCAGGCAGCGGAGGCGTATGAAAAGTTGATTAAGCGAGCGACTGATGAGAAGTATGTTGTTGTCATGGAGTAGAAGATGGAGCGGATGATTGATGGGTATTTTTCATGATGTATGATTATATATATGGGCGATAGATTTCTGCAGATTTTCTCTTTATCAAGATATTTCAAAGATTTGGCCAATGATGATGATGTGATCATGCTGTGAAGGTGCTGCTGGTTGCTTAATTGCTTGCTGAATCACATTTCAGCAGTGAAAAGAAGGGTGGAAAAAAAATTGAAAGAAGAAAAAGATTGAAGCCAAGATGCATTGATTTCAGAATTCTCAGCGCAGCGTTGCGCTGGGCGACGGAGAAATATGCGCTGGTACAAGAATGAGAACGAGAAGACACTGCAACGCAACTGATATTTTCATGTAACAACTATGTACTCAGACTCCTCTGATAAGTACTAGCTGCTATTAGAGAGAAAATTGTCCATTTCTTCAGCTTCGCTGATAATTCTTTTGGTACTAATGATACAAATTCTCACGATGATTCGCTTTGTTTTTGGAGCTCCCCAGGAGCCTAAGGCTCATTCGTCGCTATAATCTCCCAACTCAGCTCTCCTCTTTCCTTTCAGGCTCGACTTTGAAGGCCTTTTTAATAGCTTCCCCGAACCGCTTTACAGCTTCTTCAATCTTAGACAGCGGCGCCGCGGCAAAAGTCGTCCGGTAAAAGACTTCGTCGTATGCCACGTCTGCTGAAGCACGGAACCAACTGCCACGGCCAACCAGCGCCCCTGTCGATATGCTTTCTAGCCATATCTCCTCTTCAAGGGCATTGACCGACTTGGTTTTCGCATCGGGGTGTTGCTTCCAGTCTACTTTGAGCCATTGCTGTGTCATGATTCGTCAGCTAAATGATAATATGAAAGGCGGAGGAAAATACCTACAAACATGCCTGCCTCAGTTGGCTCCCAACGAACAATTTTCGTCGGCAAATATCGCTCACAGGCAGATATGATAAAGTCCCTTCTCTTGGTGTACTCTGAGCGCAAGTGCATCAGCCACTCCGTATAGCCTGCATGTCCCCAATGTTCGTCTACGAGCTTGAAGATGGCCAACTGGCTCAAGCCGGCAGGGCTCTGGGTTGAAACGTCGGTGTGGTACTTGTATCGCTCAATAAGCTGCGCAGAAGCTGTAACCCAACCGAGACGAGCTCCAGGGCTAATCACCTTGCTGAAGGAATCCATGCGGATAACCCGTCCGTCAACGTCTAGACTAAGATATGAGGGGATGAGCCTTTTTAGGAAGTCGGCGGATGATCGTATCTCGGCTGTAGCTGGTCCATCTTCAGTAGAGGAAGAGCCATAGGGGTCCATCTGCAAAAAGTAGTATGGGTCGTCTTCCAAGATGATTAAATCGTGCCGCTGGGCTATTTTGTAAATCTCTTTGCGGCGCTCAATGCTTTGGGTGGTGCCGGTAGGGTTTTGGCCAGTCGGAATGGCATATAGCACAGATGGCTTGCGGGCCTTCTTGTGCGCTTCAGGATCCCAATTCTCAAGTACTTCATCAAGGCTGCCTGGAAGCATGCCTTCGCGGTCCATGTCAACTCCCACAAAGTTGATGCCCAGGGGCAGGGCAGTTTCAATAGCAGTTGAAAATGTGTACTTGTCAGCCAAGACACAGTCACCGGGCTCTGTCAACATCCTCAAGCACATGTCAAAAGCCGATGTGTTGCCAATGGTTAAGGAGCATTGCCAGTCAGAATATGGCGGATCATGAAAGATTTCTGTATGCTCCGTGATCCAACGCATGAATTGCGCCGATCCGTAACCTTGCCCATAATTCAAAGCAACAGAGAGGTCGTAGATACTGGTGCCATCAGCGATATCGTGCTTTGTGGCGTGTAGGGTTGTTATTGATGTAGAGTTTCTCTTTTTTTCCGTTTTGAGATTCTCGAGCGAAGGAGGTCGTATAACAACCTCGTCGAAGGGAATAAAGTCGCTAAGAGGAGTTCCACCCCCCAGGGAGATGACGTTTGGATTCTGGAGATGCTTCATTGATGCCTTGAGAGATGAGCCCGTTCGGCTGGCTGACTCGGTGCTCATGTATGCTAAAGAGTCACAGAGCCATCAGCATCATGGAGAATGAATCCAGTCCAAAACTTTTTCTGGCAAGGCAACAAACTTACGATGCCATCGTTTTGCAAGTGGCTTGTGCTTGTAGCTTTTAGTCTTGAACTGCTCGGTGCTGCATGGTGCGGCAATTCCTCGTTGGGCAGGGGGCACTGGTTTTCTCTTTGGATACAGGTTGGGTCCTGCGGTCCAGTGGTCGAGCTCCGTAGATAGACTGCCCATCTTGTTGGATCCGCTTTGCTGTTTTCAAAAGAAATGAGAATGAGAATCAAGTCAAAGGATATGCCGTACGCTCATTCAGTTTTAGGGGGTTGGTTGGTAGTTTATAGGCGGCGGGAAACCATCCCCTTCGCCATATTTCATTAACATATCGTATACATACCAGCGACATTGGTTGTTAGGTCGCATGGCGCCAAGTTCGGCGTTGGGATTTGATCAATCACTCAACGTGAAGGCGTCGAGCGTCAAGCTAAACTGTTGGTGAAGCTTAGACTGCTAGCATGCGCTAACGAAGAAACAATTGTTATTCTCCTATTGTCAATGCGCCTGGGCCCTTTCCTCCACAGACTAGCGAATGTTCAGCTTTGCAGCCAACACCGGCGTCTGCGAGCTGTGATTCGTGTTCGTCTAGTACACACAATGGATCCGTGGCGAAGATGAATTGATAAGCTGAACTGTGAATGCAACACATACATACTGATTCGAGTTAAGCCGTCATAGAGCTGGGCAACCGGCAATAATGAATAAGTTAAAGGCGAGATATCGAAGGCTTCGGCGTGTAGTGGGGCTTTTCGGAGAAATCGGCGCTCCGGTTCGCTGGAGCTCACGTATCAGTGTCTTCGGAGTAGATTCGACGGCGTCCAGTGCATCTTATGGACATGGAGTTGTCAGATGTGAGGGATTGCACGTCATGTTCTCGGACTAATTGGCGAACCGTTTTGTTTTACGATATTCTCTCCACATCATCATGTTGACCAAGTGATATTACGAAATGAGTATCCGACACGCTGCCTGCGAGCCCTGCCGACGGGCAAAGCTGGCCTGCGGCCATGAGAGGCCCACTTGCACCCGATGCCGTACCCGCGATCAGATAGATCTTTGTGTGTACCGGGACCGGCCATTCAGGAGAAGAATACATAGTGACCGCATGAGAAAGCAAAGGTAAGTTAAGCCAGAATGCTCTCTCTCCTGGGATGATATCTGTTTGTCCGTCCTCCTCCGTACAACTGCTGACCTTGTCGTTGATGCTTCCAGCATTGGAGGGTCCATATGTGTAGATGCTCTGACCACTCCACCCTTGGAGACGTCCCCAATTTCAGACGTGTTGGGTGCTTCTTCGTCCCAGCCACGGCGATATCCAAACCCGGGCTTTCTCGGGGTGCCTAGCCATGCAACCATTTTCAACCACGTGTCTTCCCGTGCTCCCACTGGGATGGTCGCTGCTCAGCAGGAGGAAGCAGTACAATCACCCATGTCCAGCTCTCCATCAGACGCCTTTCTCCTTGATCAGACAACGCTTGATAAAGCAAACCATGCCTTGAGTCTGTTAGATCAACTGCAAGTCTCCGCGTTGGCGTCTCTAGTGCGCTTTTGGCTCAAAAAAGGGGTGAACCTAGCCCTTGCAGAGCCATTCGTTGAGACGTGCATCGATGCTGCGGTCGACTGGAGAGAACTGTCGACTCCTCCTGTGGGGATCGATGCTGGAGATGCTAATGCAACCACTCAAAGAGCGAGGGTCTTATTAGAAAACACGCACAGGCCGCTCACTTTTAATAAGCATTCCACCCCGTCCGAGTATCTGCAACAGATGTCCGGGAAGAATCTTCGATGGGAAAGCCTCGGAATATTCCTAGCAGCTGCAAGCAGAGCTGCGTTGGATACCTCTTCGTTTGCACCGCTTTACAACAGCGATGAGCGGCGTCGCGGGCTGATCAAAGCACTAATGTACATTGGAGATTGCTGCTTGGAGACATGCCTTGCTTTGGACTGTCTCAATGACTTACAGCTAGTCTTGCAGTATGAAAATCTCATAGTACACTCGCAAGTTGACGGCGACCAGAGTAGGTCTTTGTTTTCCTTTCCTTTCCTTCCTTTCCTTTCCTCTTCTCTTTTTCTTTGGGATCTAATACATCCCTAGCATTAGTCACTTATTGCAGAAAAGCGGAATGTGCTGACATGCTGGCAATTAGGTTACCACTCTTGGCGACGGATGGGTGATGTCGCCAGCACATTGTTTGCACTGGGCTATCATGAAAAGATTGAAGAGGACTCTTCAGATATTCCCTTATTCGTCGCTGAGCTGCGGAGGTCCTGCTTTGCACGCGTCTATGCAGCAGACAAGAGCTTGGCCGTATTCCTGGGTCGACCCCCGCGGGTTATGAAAGAATTTTGCTATTTCCAGGTCCCATTGAAGATGGCGAGTACTTGGAACGACGCTGATGATACAATCAAAAGGGACAGCAACAGTCCTTTGTCTTACCAGATAAGAAGTGGCCGAGAACCAAACGACGGTCAGGCTTTGAATTATACGTCTGACACCGTTTGTGCTGCCGTCTTTGCACTTCTGAAGGAAGAAGTTCTCCAGCTATTTCGCAAGCGCCATGCGTTCTGCGAGACTGACATCATCAAGTTCGTTGAGACTCCCCGTTTACCAGCTACCCAGACCAATTCCATAGCTAACCATTCTCTTTTCACTTCGTATTAGTGATCTTCGCCAGAGGATTGATCAGCAATGGCAGGATTTGCCTCCGCACTATCGCCTCACCACCAGCCTTAAAGACTGCCCTCTTGGGCCCTTTTCGAGAGATTTCTTGGCGGGAGCTCGGCTGGAATATCTTCACACACACTTTCTACTCGGGTTCTTGTCGCAGCGCAAGGTAGCCGAGCCTGACGAGGCGCTTCTGAAGATTGCAAGCGAGATGCTTTCGATTGTGGTGGAGACGATTATCCTGCGGGATCGGATGGCCAATTCAGGAACGTGTCTAATTTGGAAGGTGGGTAAAAAAAGTTCATTATAGCTCCTCTGTGTTATCACAAATAGGCTTTAGAATTCCTCTAACTTAACCAAATAGGTTGCTCAGTATGGATTGCCAGCCGCAGGCTTCATCTCCCTTGCGCTTCTCAATTCGACAACTCCCGACTCGCACCAATTCTCCCGGTCAAAAATGATTCAGGGCCTCAGTGTCCTCGTTGCAGAAATCACTATCGGGGCGTGGATCCAGCCTGGAGAGCCAAACTATGCTCTCTTCTCGCAGGCGACGAGGACGATCCAGAGCTTGCTCGACTCGCTGACTGCGGTGAAGGAGCAAACATCAAAGACTAGCGATTCGCAGCAGCTGATCAATCCAGATGGCGCTGATAATTCTTGGGATCCGTATATCAATTCCCAGTCTTGGGAACTTGAGATGGATTTCTGGGCGAGCTTGGCAGAGCATCCGACGTTGATTAATTGATACCAATTTTTTTTTTCCTCCAACTTGGATCAAAGATGTAATGGGAGAGTGTATATGTGCCCATGGAAAACCTCACTTCTGTATCAAGAGGATACACAAACGAAAGCTTGAATAACACTTTAGCATACATAAAAGGCTCTATATCTTTTTGTTCTCCACTTTAGACGGATACCAGTTTATAAATGCCTTGAAAGGTCATCGCCAAGTCTTACTACTAACAGACAATCTCTTATCCCTGCCTTGCGCTGGTGCTTGGTCTGACTTGGCAAACTTGGCAATGACTTTATACTGCTAGTGTCACCCCGCAGCTGTGGAGTACTAGTGGGGGATTCTTCGGGTGGTTTCGATCTAAATGCCAGGGCCTCCCTTGTCAGCTTCATCGATCTCTTTTCAGATTATATCGAGCAACCTGTTTGTATTGTTTTTCATCAAGTTATGAGGCCGTTCAAACTGAGACTTGCAAAGAGAAGCTTGAAGAATGATTGAGGTACATAGGCGGGAGCACATTGTTGATGTACCCATCTCATGTGCTGACTTGGCGAACTTTGAGTACGAGGTACCAAGTCAGCCTCATCTTTGCTCCCCTTTTCTTCAACTATTTCTCATGGCTAGCCTGTTCACCCCAATAGTGTTGAAAGGCATTCAAAGCGCGACCTTGGTTAGCCTTGAACATGAACTTCAGACGGTTCGTAAAATGATATGTGTATTTCCAAGGTAGAGTCTAGCCCAAAATTCGATCAAGTTACTCGGATAGCTAATATGCACGTAGGCAAAGACTACCTATACCGGACTCATAAACTTCCGCCATGCTTCCTCTCGGTTAATATTTCGTTGAAGATGATGGTATACGGAGCATCGAACTGCGTCGCTTGATCGAGATTCGTATCTACAAAGACTTGTCAATACCTACCTCACCTAGTAGTGGTGATCATCGTCTTACAGGACAGAGGTACAAGTTGCACCAGACTAAAATGTCACTTTTTGATTTACTATTTTTTTATTTGGTATAAAAAGCATCGCCAAGACAAGCTTGCTAAAATGTAGTACGTACATATCATGCTTGGGCAATTTTAATGTACAGTATTGCCAATACAAAGAGGTGTACTGTCATGAATCATCCATTTTGCTCTTTTCCCGATTTTGTCTCTATTTCGTCTCTTCCCTTTTCTTCATAAACCCAATTCTATCCCTAAGCAACGGCTCCCTTAGTCCTGCTTGCAAGCAACGAAGTCATCGCCGCTAGCACCGGTGTGGGTGATGACGGAGTCGAAGTTGCCATCGGAGTCGAAGATGACACGGTCGGCACCGGGGCTGCCACCAGTGTAGACTTGGAAGCTGTTCAGGATCGGAAACTCGTACCAGGGGCCAGAAGTAGGGAAGCTGAAGCCCTCGTAGTCATTGTACTGGTGAGGGTAGGAGTCTGGAAAACAAGAAGTCAGCATACAAGGCAACTTGCGATCCCCTATCACGAGACCAAAGATGGGCCAAAGAAGACTCACTTTCTTCTTGACCAGAAGAGTACAGGCTGTATCCCTTGTTCAGGGCAGCGTCAATGTCAGACTGCCAGTAGCAGGTGCTGCCGCAAGTGTAAACACAAGAGGCACGCTTTTCAACAGCGGCAGCAGAGACGCTGACAGCGAGGCCGGCAACGGCGGCGAGGATCTGTGTTTCAACTTCGAGTCAATGACCGGCTATTGTCTAATGAATTCGAACCGAATTGCTACAAACGTACCTTGGCGCTGACCATTTTGAAATGTGGGAGAGTCTGAAGAAGTAGAGACTGAGACGGAGAGCAGGCTTATTGCACGAGGATAGTGAACAATGCCATGAATCGCATGGACGCCCTTTGACCTTTATATGTTCGTCTATCTATTCGGCCCCATTACCATGACAAGTTTCCTGATAAACACTATTTTCCATATCAGGACCGGGGCCTCCCCTGTTGGGCAGGTCGAAGCTCTGCAACCTCCGGCATTCTCCTCCACGGCTCTAGCTCTCCCGAACGATCCTATGCCATTCATCCACACGCCCTTACTGCGCACAATCATGCTCCTCAATTGGCCCTCGTGGTCCCTAAGCCACGTTCTAGCAATGCATCGCTCGCCCTCCACGTGAAGACATTAGTGGCCGTGGTCCAGCATTGGGCAAACTTCCCCCCGGTATGAACTACATGTTGAATGGAGCTCGGTACCCTGATTGGGAGACCGAAGCCCGGTTGCGCGCCGTGAAGCCGGCTGGGCGGGAAGCGCGCTCAGTGGACGGAAAGACGGCACAGCAAAGGTTCCATTTTAATATTTGGCTTCCGTTGTGGACTGAGGGGCTCTAGCTTGCGCGCGAAAGCGACGATCACCAGTCCACGAGATTCGTAAATCGGTGCCTGCCGGTATGCCGCACGGAGGTCCCCGTAAGGATGGCATGAATAGATAATAGATGGGTGACTATTCAAAAAGTGCAAAAGAGCCGGTCCAATGAGAGATATAAAAGAGTTGACGGAGGGAGGGAAAGGCTTCTATGCAGTTGTTTCTGTTGTTTCATATCAGGAAGGCCAGGCAAGTCTTCTGACGGTATCATTGGGTGCCATTCTCCGAGCGATGGCTAGTCTGCCGCTACCGGGCGATAACCATAACGAGAAGGTAATCTGGCACTCGTTCCGGGATGGCGTAAATTATCCAGCTGTGGATTTTCCCGACTGGCTGCGCTTTACTAGTCTAAGGTAGGATTGCCGCCATCGAAATCCGGAGTATATTAGTTGAATGGGACTGGAAGGGTTTTTTCCCACCCCTCTTATCCATTTGAGACCGTCTATCTGGAACTTTGGGGCTGACACAACTGATACTAACTGTGAAAAATGCGATATGACAGGGGTTTGTAGAGGGGCAGCGTGGGGACAGTTTCACAAGCTCAGAAACGAGGGGACCTTTTGGCGGCATTAAGAAGAGAGTGCAAAGGATGGAAACTTTCAAACCGCGAGTATTCATTCAAAGATTTCAAAAAGAGAAAAGGCGGTGACCGCTGCCGGATATCCAGCTGATACGAGGGTAGGTGTAGTTCAACAATAACACATACCTACCTACCTTAGGTATATATGTGTACATATAAGTACATGCATGAGCTTTCGTTATCATTCATCTACGGCACTCTTAGGCAAAATTAGTATATCCTTGTCATTTCTCACTGCGGGTATTTAAGACAAAATAACGCCATTGTTTATCGAAAAGGCAATTAGAGAGAAGAGTGCAAATATTGAAGGTTAAAAATGTTAGTAGTACTATTAGCATATGGTGTAGACTAAGTGTTTAGAGAGTGGGCTTCAGAGAAGAAACGAAACAAATCCAAGTGTGCCTCTTGCTGGTTCGAAGGGTTTGAAACACAACCGCGCTTGATGTAGACACCCAACACTGCAACAGGAATAGATGTATAGTATTATTTGCCAATCTGCCTAGATAGGAAAGAAAGTGAAAACTCCAGCAAAACCATCGAAACTAGGGTATCATCGCTACCTGTCATTACTAATCCTTGCACAGGCTGGCTATTGCCGTCGTATTTTTTCACATATCGCCAACGCCGTAATCATGACTAGCGCATCAAAGTCGCGGCCTCGGTCAACGTTGATCTGCAGCCATCCCTCAACTCCAATCTTGGTATCGTATGTGAATATAGCGACAAGCTCGCCGCGCTCGTCGATGAGCTTTCTATTCCGCTTACTGGCTTTGTGGAACTTCTTGCCGGGCACGCAAACATGATTGGTGCGTTTCCAGGTGAACTGCTCACGCTCGCCTTTGCCTGTCTCGGAGACGATATCGTCGCTCGAGAAGGAGACGGAGATGTTACGCTCACAGCTGCTCTTCTTGGGCTTGAAAAAGTCTTCCCAGATAATGGGCTCGCCGCTTGTGGGATCGCCGAATCCAATCTTGCAGTGCCGCGAGAACTTGGGCATGTAGCACGTAGCCAGAATAGGCGTGGCCAGGTCAGGCCCGCTGTGCAGCGCGAGATCCGGGCGGTTCCCGGGCAACGGCCGGTTCTTGACCTTGTAGAGAGGCTGCTCGCCATCGGGTATTATCTGGTAGGAGCGCTTGAAGGCGGGTCTCACAATCTGAAATAGTCGAGGCATTGCGTTTTGCTGGCGATAGGTCGTTGTTTATTATAACGCATTGTCAGCTGCTGCTGCCTGCAATAAACATTGAAAGACATTTTGTTGTGGCCGGCTGCCCTTTCTTTTATATGCGCCTTGCGACAGCTGAGGCTGAAGAGCTTCAACTGGTTCATCGTGGCTTTGGGGAGCAGCGCAGGGTAGCTCAGCTTGACTCGTGGCCCATACAAGCTTGCGCCACCCGTATTTCTCGTACTCGTCGCATTCCCGGGGTTCGGTGGACTCTTGCGGCGAGGGAGAGATCTAGTGGAGCTCGTGCTGTCCAATCAGTGAATCAGCTTGAAGATGAGGCTGATGGGCAGCAAGATTTAGGATGATGGTGAGGAGTACATACGCATGATGAAACCGGTACTGGCTCGATTGGCAAGGCGAATGAGCACCCCCGAAAGTCTAAACGACTTGCCAGCATAAACTGTTATGAAACTCCTAGGCCTATTTGCTGTGTGGATGAAGAAGTTGGAATTGCGGAGACGCGGCCCACATAGACAGACCTCATAACCACTAATAACATCGTCGGCCTCCATGCCCATAGGAAGCGGATCACCGCCTCTTACGTACGGTTCTATGGTCTAACGGTCATGACTGCGGATTCTGATTCCGCCAGCGAGGGTTCGACTCCCTCTAGAACCTAGCCGTTCTTTTTTTGTTGAAGTTTTTGGTGTTTTGTGTTGTTTCGTGATGTTTTGCCCAGGTGCTGCTGCCACCGACATAAAAAAAAATTTTTTTTTTTGGCGCATGTATGAAACCTTTTCCATAACCTAGGATTCGATTTCTTCTGGGACCCTTCTTCTGAACATTATGCCTAAATATGGCTTCGGAAACGCATAACTGTGTTTTATGATGGTTCGTTCAGCTGCAATACACAACGCAATGCATATATTCGATCGCATTACCAGTCGACACAGCTGGCAAGCGGCAGTTGAAAGTACCTGCAGTACGCGGTCGTATAATCAATGGTAGTAATCCAGAGGAAGTTGGAATTTGTCGTAGCCGCAGAGAGGTACTCATGTTTAAACATTTGTATATGCACCATTCGAGGGGAAAGAAATGAAGACGCGTAGTGTCGTGAATTGTTGTAACTGCTCCAAGCACGTGCGCCCTGCACATACGCTCTGAATTGGGCAAATGACTGTCTAACATAGGACGGCATTAGCATATAAATGATATTATCTATAACCTCGTTGAAAGTCGACGTTTATGGGTTTATGCTCTGTGCTTCATTACACAAACATCTGCCGTATGTCGTGTCGATCGAGGTTCTACGCACACCCAGAGATCGGCAGGCGGTGTTCCATCAGCTGCTGCGAGATCTACACCATTTGATCCTGAAAGACGTAGTAAACCCATATTCATGCAGCCTGGACTGATACCATGTAACCACCCCTCTGGTTGATGGATTCTTCGGCACTGGAGAAAGATGCTGTTGCTTATGCATTAGCCCTTATTTTTGACATGGAGCGGCCCGTCCCCACAAACCTCCGAGTGTTAGATCTCGGGTCGCAAGCGATGGAGTGTTAGGCACATTCACAAAAAGAGATGCCTAATCTGGCTGTTTGCTGGAGGTTGAGTGGCATGTTGCAAATGAGATTTTCTTCCCATTTCGCAGAGTGCGGCGTCGTGGTGTACAAGGTAGAGAGGCAATGATCGAGCCAATGACTTTATTGGATAATGCTTTTGGTGATTTATGCATACTTGGTATAAATGCTATTACGTGGCTATGCAAAGACATTACTAAGTTTGCCAGAATAATGCATATTTGCTTTTTATCGGATGACATTTTGGTACTTGGTGTTACATTCGTCTACATAATACGGGCAAGTGCTCTGCATGCAAAGCCTATTAAGCGCCGGCGGAATAAACTTGAGATTTCAGCCATGGGCAATTTTCTTCCTGATCAGATAGAAGACGCTGTAGGAATGGCAAGATCCGCATATTATCCTATCGGATGAGCTTCTAGACAGCATACAGTAATATCGTCTTGTTTGTTCGGCTAGGCCAGGTGCAAGGCTTTAGTCATTTCAGCTGTCTACCTATGCTTAATCGGTCTTCCATCCTCTCGCTTCGCCCTGCTTCCATTTTCCTTCTGCCCCCTTTAAATTCTTCGCAGCTACACTATAACCTTCAGGTCAGCCGGCTCCCGAGATCTGAGACAATTTATGTCCTTGCATGCCCCTCGAGATATCGATCGCAGTCTATCGGTCCACCCGGCTACTCGCATCTCCAGCTGTCTTACCTTCTTGAGAGTCAATTGTTAAGATAGTGAGTATGTATTCGAATGCTGTTTCTTCCGTTCTGTCGTTCCGTTTCTCTTCTCTTACCTTCTTCAAGACTATTCGCTAAACACCTTGACATTTCAGCTGCGTATTGCTGGAATCATACCACGCCCCCGATCGCATAAGATTGCCCTCGAAAGTCGACAATTAACCTCTACAATAGCGCTCTTTTTTATTTCGACCTAAAAGATACCCCTGCTAAAGCTTCCATCTTCTTCAAAAGTGTCTGTGACACTGATTCAGTATCTACAAGTTAACAAAGCAATGCCTCGAGGAGCTGGGTCAAGGCTCAGACGCAAATCTCTCGGCAACGGTCCGTTGCATGAAGATCGCGTAGGCCGCCCCATGGTCCGATATCTCTTGGATACATATACTATGCAGCAGATTCAAAAGCTCTTTGAAGAAGAAGCATGTACGCTGCCATTATCGCCAACATCATTATCGTTTCCACAAGGTAAGTTTCCCTCCCCCCCCCCCGTAATACACACGGATGTATCTCTTTTATCAGCCCTTCTTTGCCAAGGAGAGGCGAAGAAACACCATCAGAGCGACATAGCTAATACCTTACTGCAGCAGTAGATGATGATGGAGATGGTGCAGACTCGACATTACCCGAATCCGAGCTGAAGCCAAAAGCTGGGATTTCAAGCACGACTTGTCAGACTATTACGATGCCGCCATCTTTAAACACCGTCAGTAGAGCTTTCAAACCTATCAACAATACATCTCTTTCAGCTAATGCTGCCGAAAGAAGCCTCAAAGATAGTGACGTTGCATTTTCGGATAATGCTCTTGTCCATCAAAGAAAAGAAGAGTTCATGGCGGAGAAGGCACCTTTACATCCTACAAATGATAGTGCTACAGAAGATTCGGACAATTTAAATATCGAAACACCGCCAAGGAAGCAGAAGGAGTACATATGCGGCTTCTGTAGCGAATATGGAATCCATAAAAGACTGTCAAGGCCTAGCGACTTGAAGCGTCACTTAGAAAACACACACCATACCGACAATCTTTGGGTCTGTCCCAAAGCAAACTGCCGGAGGGTCTTTCAGTGGCTGGGAGCCTTCAAAGAGCACGCCAGATATTATCACAAGGTGCGCATCAGGATTTGTGACGCCGAGATTATTACCCTTTGTCCCCAGACTGTCTTTGCGTGCGGCTTTGAAGGCTGCCACCAAGTTTACGAGGCACCGTCGGAAGCTGAGGCAAGCCCAACAAAAGACAAGTTTATCGCCCACATCCTTAGCCATTTTCGGAGTGTCATGGAAAAACCCAGAGCATGGACTTTTACACTTAGGATGCGCAATTTGCTTAACCAACACGGCTTGTCTAGTGTTTGGCCGCCTCCATCACTCTCATACGAACAGAATCTTGAGCTCAACTGGGATGCTCGGTCAGGCAGCGTGCTTCAAAAGCTTCTGGAGACGAGACACCTGGGCAGTGCTAGCTCGTTGATTCGGAATGCCATTGCTTTGGGATCAATGCCACTCAGAGAGGTTCAACTTGCCCGGGGTAACGCTGTTCTGCCAATTCTTTCTCAATGCCAGGCAGCGGTGCATCAGGTTGATATGATTACCGTTCAAGACACTATTTTGCCAGGGGAAGCCGCCAACGCTATTGCAGAATCTGTCACCACAAACTGCAGCACATCACTACTTGCTTCGGACCACACTGACACACCGGGCTGTGCCTATAGGCCACAGCATTTGCATCAGGACGCGATGGAGGAGATACTCGACTCTCTCAATGTACCGTCCGTAGAGCAACAATACCTTTCGGAAGATAACACAAACCCAATGGAGTGGATTGAACATAATGACAGTGAAGAGGTCGATGACGTTGTTTAGTGTTTCACTGTATCTCATGGATCATTTTCACAGCTTTATCATTTCTCTCTAATTCTTGGATATTTTGCGGTGCGCGCCATCAGTAGCCAGGCAAACAGGTTGAATTTGTAGTAGAATTCATTTTTACTGCATATGGATATTTTCCTTTTCTTTCATATCAAGGTCATTTGCTAATATACCCTTTTCCTTTCTTTGAGTACATGTATGTACTTGGCTTTTGTGGATAGAGTAAACGTCACATGGCTGCTCTGGAACCGTGCACCAAACCTAATTCAAGTCTTTCACGACGTGAATCCTCCTTCTTTCTCTTCCTCTTTCTCTCCCTTTGTACCTTTCTTTCTTTCCATTTTCGGCTAAAGACATCGGAGTAGCAGAAGCAGGTATATATATATATATATATACTCTCTTTCCACGTAGAGTTATAACGTCTATCATTAAGTAGCGAGCCTTGGTCGATTAGTCTTCCATTAATGTTTGCTTCAAGTTAATCTTTGCCTTCCAGCTCTTGATTCCAACTCAAAAGATGATTTCTTCCGACTCTCACGAAACGCGAGTCTACAATCATTGCGATGTTTTACCTTCCGCGCTTGATCTCTGTCCCAGAAAAGCCTTTCCTGATTCTCACAAAGTTCGACCCAATAACCATCTCGATGCTTTACCCAACGAAGTCCTAGAAATGATTGTATATGAAGCGATTGAGAATCCATTCGATATTTACGCCATCTTAGCCAGTGTTCGGACAATTTCACGCATTGCTCGAACTTGTAAACGGCTATATTCCGTTGCCAACCCAATTCTCTACAAGTGGAATATTCGTCATGGCGGCTGTTCCGGCCTGTTCTGGGCTGCCAGGAAGAATAGGGTCGACGTATTCAAGCGATTCGTGGAGAGTGGAGCATCAGTTAATATGGTAGTTACTGATCGGACTCCTCTAATGACCGCGATAACGTTTTGCAGCGTCGATATTGTGCGTTATCTGCTGACCATCCCGGACGTCGACTGGAACCGAAGAAGCATACACCATGGCATGTCAGCACTGCATGCGGCTATGGCGTGCCCGACGGAAATCACAGGGTTGTTGTTGAAATGCAAGGACGTGTTGATAGATGAGAAAACCGAGTGGGAGAGACATACTGCGCTCCACTATGCCTCAGAGAAGAATATGGCTTCGGAAGCAAAGATTGTACTCGATAGAGGTGCTGATCCGGATGCGAGAAATCACCGGGGCTGGTCTCCGCTCAATTTTGCGGCAGCTCGGGGAAACACAGAGATGGTTCGCCTGCTCCTCGACACCGGCAGAGTCGACGTTAACGTTAATCCCGAAGATGGTCAGCCACCTCTAGCCGCCGCTGCCGTTAAGGGGTACAAAGACATATTCGATTTGCTCATTTCGCACCCCGATATTGACATTGAGATTGCTTTAAGCTGTGACTATACGAAGAAACATATAAACGAGATATCTCCTGAACTGTTTAACCGTCTGATTATGGAAGTGCCAGGGGCAGTTGAAGGCGACGGGCCATGAGTTTGGGCACAATGGACGTACACTATTATACTCTTATACTACTTATGTGCTTCATAAACCACAGCATGGGCTATCAAAGTTTAGATAGGGTGAATGACATACAGCATAAGCTAAGCGACTCTTTCATAGCTGTTACTACTGAGATGTGAAGAAACTCAAGATTTTATTATGGAATCGTTAATTGCTATTGTTTGGCTGACCGAAACTGTATTCCTCCTAAATAAAACACGGAAAAAATGGGCTAATGTTTCCCATTCGTTCTATTCCTATTAGCCATATAGACGGCAAAATTCTTAAGAGGAAGCGGAGCATCCTCCAAGTCCATATAGACCTCTATTAGAGCCAAGCCTTTGCCCTTTTGTACATCCTCGCGTGCCAATACACTTCGCAGCTGTCCCCAATTCTTAGCCTGCTCCGCTATCACAGGGTATTCGGGATCGTCGAGAGGCGCTCCGAAAAAGCTCAGGGCCTGGGTATATCTCCATGGCTGGATGTCGTTGTAGCTTTCGTTGAATCCGTGAATATATCGCTCGACCGTATAGCCATTGTTGTTGATGACGATGATGGTCGCGTCGAGTCTGTTCCTGATGATATCACTGATACCTTGAACTGACATTTGGAGGCTTCCGTCCCCTATGAACAGGATAGATCGACCTGAACACCCCGCGGCCTCCATGGAACCATCCCTGCGCTGCTCTCGACGAGCTAGAGCGGCTCCTTGCAACGCTGGGAGCGTATAGCCGATAGAAAGCCATAGACCTGAGTTCACAAAGGTAACATTGTCTGGTAATATCAGCGTACAAGCGCCAGCAATGGCTGTTCCGGCTTCCACAATGATAATATCTCCAGATCGAAGATATTTAGACATTCGTAACCAAAATGCATCGTGATCAATTATTGCATTGTCGGGGGAAGGCTTGAGATTTTGAAGCAGATGAGGCGGGTAAGACGGGCCACGATTGAACGGATAGGTAGGCAGCTTTGTTGCGCTGATATTCTTCAGAAGCTTGTTCATGAACGACTTGGGGGAAAAGAAGCGGCCGGAGGCATCAGGATTCTGGCCAAAAAACCTCACCGAGTCCTGGTCGATAGTAATGGTAATATCTGCCTTGGGAGCAGCCGTGAACCCAAAGGTATTGACATCAGAATGCAGAGGACCGAAATCCAAGATAAGATCGGCACCATCGACTTGCTGTTTGAGAACCGCGTCTCCAACAGCTCCAATGTAAACGCCCTGATAGTTTGGTAGACTTTCGTTGACGATGCCCTTCCCAAAAGTCATAGAAACCGTGGGGATGCCAGTCAGCCGCACAAACTCGTTTATTTCTTCAGTTACTCCGAAGCGAGCGGCCAATCCTCCCACGAGAATCACCGGCTTTGTCGACTTATGAATTGCCTCTACGATGGAGGCCACGATTTTGGCCTCGTGCCCTTCGTCATATCCGGGCACTAAAAGGTCGATGGGTGACGTAGGGGCGGGCACTTTAGCATGGACCAAGTTGGTGGGAAGCTCGATATACACGGGACGGCTATTCAAGACGCAAGCTTTAAGAGTTGCGTCAACCAAAGCCGGTGCCGTGTCAATATCTATTAGATTAGCCTGAGCCACGGTCACCCACTTGTTCATGTCCGAGAAAACTCTGAGATTGCCGTCACCCAAAGAATGATGCAAGCAGGCGCCGGACTCTTGAGCAGCCGTAAGGGGTGTTCCAACAAGGTGCACAATGGGAGATTTTTCACCATACGCGCCTCCAATTGCGTTGATGGCGGAGAGATCCCCAACGCCGTAAGAGGTACACATGGCCGCTATTCCCTTGATTCTTCCATAGCCGTCGGCAGCATAGCCTGAGTTGAGCTCGTTTGCATTTCCAACCCAGGTGAGGCCTGCCGGCTTGACTCGGTCGAGAATGGTGAGATTATAGTCTCCAGGGACTCCGTGAACAGATCCAAGGCCGAGCTGGACCAGCCTTTTGAAGATGTAATCTGCCAGGTCAATCTGCTCCTGGCCTTCTGAATTCGGATTCGTCATGGTGTTGTGACTATTTTTCTCTCAGCAAATAAAGAGATTTTGTAGAAAAAAAAAATGAAATGACAATGCTATTGTCGACGCGCAGTGCGGATAGAGTTTGTATTGAGCTGGTGTCAGGCTGCGCTTCACGTGGCAGTAGCAACTGCTGCAACATACATTTATTTATACACCGCCTGGCAATACAAGAGGTAGTTTACAAATATTAACATCAGATCAAATCCATCTTTCAACATTATCCATGGCTCCTATTATACTCTTCGTTCTTGGAAATGTCTCGCCTCCTTGACGGATAGTCGGGTCAGCGAAACATCTCCCCTCCCTTCCCCCACCTTATACCGATGGATTGCCATCACACCGATCACTCCGGGATTAAGTAAGGCGCTTTATCGTCTTGGATGGCGCGATTATTTTGTTATATCCGGCATCCAAAAACGCCTTTTGGAGAGATTTCTGATTAATTCGGGTCCCAAGGGCGTGGAATGCATTTGTTGTTATTGCCGGCAGGAGTCGGTTCAAGATTCGCGAGTAAGATCTAAGATGACTAGTATGGCAGCAGCAATTTCTCAAAGATTGGGGTAAGATTGCGTATTAGTTTTCAGCCACCGAGCGGATAAGTCAAATGTATATACTAATCTGTATCAATAGGAGTACTACAAGCGAATTTTGTTTGTTGTTGATAATTCTGGCTGCTTTGTCTAGTCAAATCAGGGGAAAGCGTGGGTGAGAGACAAAACTCAACTTTGAGAAGAGACTACGCATACAATCAGCACGGTCATCAATCGAGGCTTGAAAAAAAAAAACGAATAGTATCAGTATTATATAATACGTCTATCGTCGCTTGATTAGTGCTGCCGAAGCCACCGGTGTCTACACAGAGTTTTATATCTCTGACCACCTCCGCTGTCGGGCTAGACGACGTTTGGGATGAATGAATCGGATTGAAGGCAGCCCCGCCATTTTATTACGGCAAACATCCAGTGACTAGTACGGCAAATGCAAGATGTAGCACTTAGTCCCACAAAGAAACTTTTCAGTTCGTTTGCTGTTGTCCGCCTGCCAGCAGCACGAATTCGTCGCTTACGGCAAACTGTAGCTTTTGCCCATTGGCGAAATTTTCTTCGTCGGGGCCTAGTTTTGCCTCATATTCTGGATCTGCGAATGACGCAAGGAGCGATTCCATATCCGGGAAGACAAAGGTCGTGATTGCGTCGCAGTTAATGAATGAGGTCTTGTCGCCAAAGGCAGTCCGGGTAACTGCCCTCTCAGCCTCGGTATTGAAATGCTATTTCGTGGTCAGCTGTATTTGCTGCGGGAAGATTGGGTTTTGCTCCATTGGTGGGAGTAGAGAGCTAGAAACGCAACACGTACAATAGAATAGTCGAGCACGCCGTGTCGCCTACAGAACTCGAGGGCCATGGGAGCGTGGACCTCAGTGTAGTACTTCCGAAACTCTTCATCGCTCAGGCCCTCCTTCTTGGACACTAGAAACGTAGCCTTGGCGACATGTCGAAACGTGCCTGACATGGTGGATATAGAGATTGGCGATGAGAAAAGATGGTAATCCCAATTTCTGAATGATGAACTCAATTGCTAACATCGTCTTCCGGAGCCTTTATATATATACTTGGCAGAGCCCACCTCCTTGAGTGATTCATTCGCCTAACTATTTCGAGGGACAAATTCCATGACAAGGTACTTTGTACTCCTTCTATAAATGTCTAGACTGCCGAGGCGACTTGTTTGGGGAATCCATGTCGCGAAATGGGTTAGCATCCCGAAGTGTAATTCCTGTTACAGCAGTGGCCCAGCAGAAAAAATGATGCTATTCGACCTGACGAGACTTTTGTAGACCTAGAGACGCCTCATTAAGCACATGGTGATGGCTCATAATTTACATTATTAACCCGAATATTGATAGTCACATCGAATTCATGTTAAGGTAATACACTTCGCTATTCAAAATGCTGATGTATCAGACTAAATCGCAACCAAAGCTCTCTTTTAAGCTTGCGGCTTACCATTTGGCGGATCTCGCTAGCCTGCAACTGGCTAGAGTCCCGAGCTGCGACTGTGTATGTACATGTATATTATTGATTATATGGCCTGGCGGAGTTGCTGAGTGCAACGGACGCTTTCAATCCGGTTCAATCCTCCTCGTGTGTCTCCGGAAACTGTTTGCTGGGCCTGGAGATTTATAATAAGTTCCAACCCTTGTGCTCTTTTCCGCGTAAATGCGGATATGTAGGTTGGGGGTTGAAAGTCCGTCATCTGACAAGATTCGCAAACTGAAGATAAAATGCACATACAAGATGACAGCATGAACATTATCGTATTAGATTTTTCAAGCTAAGCGGGAGATGTTTGTTATGTTGTGAAGCGCGGAACTGGAGAGTTGCGTGCCGGTCGTTTGCTTATAAATTCCATGGAGGTTTTTGGATGATGTCCGCTGGACCGACTATCTTGGCGATGTCCGGCGGAGATAGTCAGCGAAGAATGCTGCAAGATCTGGGCTACTCTGTGGAGAGAAAGAGAAACCGTAGCGTGAATATTCGCCCCTATACAAAACATTTCAAGAAGAGCACCTTATACATGAACTGGCTGCTGCTTCTGCATGCGTATAGTTGCAGAGTTGTGTCGTATACGGCCTTCGGATTCCCAGCTTCCTTTCTCTTCAGCTGCTTGCTGGATAAAATCCATCGGCTTAGCAGTTTGGAAATCCTGGCAGTGGAAATCCCGATTCATCCCACACGTCGTCCAGCCCGACAGCGAGATCGAACGGATCATTCCCTATCTGTCACAAGTTTAGTATAGCGTTAGCTAGCAGTATTGAGTTTTCTAAACTTACATCGGGATAGCTGCTGTCGAGCCACGCTGACGTAGGTAGAACACTTGCTTCCGCGGAAGGTGGCGGATAGGTGGCAGCCTAGATGGAATAGATGATAAGCAAACATTGTCAGAAGGAGAGGGGAAAACAAGTACTGGGTATGGATATTAAGTTGAACGGCGCATGGCTTATGCAGAGCTCACATTTGTTTGGTTGACGATATCTTGAGTAATCGCCTGCTGCTGAGCAAGATCCGCGGGCTGCCGCATCCATACATTCTTGTAGTACAGATCGAGGAATCTGCGCGCACAAGATGACTTGGCTGTCTGTCGAGATTCTTTCCCCAGATGCATCTTGATAAGCATGATAGCCGTGCACATGATGAAAAAAATCCAGGGATCGGGGATGCGAAGGTATTTGTCTTCTATTATGGGGAGACACTGCTCGAGTAGATCGATGGTCGACATTGCATTTGCCATGATGATACTAGGCGAGCCTATTCAGAGATTAGATTTGTTGCAATCATGCAACAATGGTGACCTTGCAGAGAGTAGGAGAGTAGTACGACCAACCTTCTGGCTGTAGCAGAGTGATACGAGTTATATGCAACGACGCAACGGAAAGATCTTCTCGTATCTGTGCCAGACTCTGCACTCCTAAATTGGCCAGCCCGATATTTGAAAGGAGTATCTCGCGCGACGTCTGATAACAGATGTTCTCCGAAAGCGAATATTTGCCGTCATCCCTATCAAGGTACGGTCGATGCAGAGCTAAAAGACATGCTTTGAGCTGAAACTCCAAGATTGAAAAGGTCAAAAAAAGATATGGGTCCCTTTTGTCGCTAGTCCTGCAAATTCCCCAAGGTGGGAGATCATTGATTGCCTTTGTTATTTCATGAGTATAGCGCAAGACGTCGTCATAGTCAGGTATCTTAAAAACCCCCGATCCAAAAAGTCGACGTGATATCTCGAGGCGAAGCGACCAGCTTCGAAAGCTATGGAGTTGATAGGAAGACTCTGTGTAGTAGTTTGGTAGTCTTTCAATAGGCGACTGAGTAGTTGCATCATCCAAATCTTCGTCTGCAAGATTGATAGGCGCCTCGACGTCGCACTCAATGTTATGGAGAAGAGTAAGTAGGCCGCATTCAAACGTGTTCTGAAGCTCCAGTTCGCGAACAGTAAACCATATCCGCTTCTTCATCTCTCTTATGAAGGGCGTATCCGTTAAAGGAGGATTACGATGTAGCCCATCCGTGATAGCATCTTGAATCAAGGAGCCGGTATCTTTCCAAAACCTCTTCTTGTTAACCACGTTCATCCTTCTGGCAATGTATACCAAGCAAGACACTTGATAGTGCACAAGCTTGCGATGCTTTGAGCTCTGTAGCCTTAGCCAATCGTCAACAGCGGCAATCCATTGCTCCGACATGTGTCGATAGACAGCTGGAATCGGCGAAGAACCGGAAATTTGGGAAGGGGCACTGATCGAAACAGCTAGCATAGAGAGAATCATGGCTGCCATTGTTGGATACCGCGTCTTTCCAGGCGTCCAGAAATTCACGTACTCCCTGCTGAAAGTTGGAACATGCACAATACGGTGGAGGTGCTCGAAATTATTGAGATATATCGCGACTAGCGCATCTGTGTCACCCTTTGGCGGCAAAAGGTTAGCGATAAGGGGTTGCTCATGGGACGCCAATTTCATTTTCCAGCCATCATCTCTGGCTGACTTGTTCTTCTTGATGTAGATTCCATAGGGCTTAAGCCATTGATCAGCGGTTTCCTTGATGAATGGGAAAAGCTGTGGGATCTGCCGCATAATTTTAGCCGCCAACCTGCGTTAGAAAGATTGGGCTGCCAGGCATTACCTCTGAGAAGAATCGCAGCAGAGTATGACGTCTATAGTACCCCCGCGGGGATTTATCTCTTGGATCGGGTGGGCTGTCATTGTTAGTGCTGATGAGATTCCGACTGCTCGAAATGGCTTCTTTGGCCTCTATCTCATCGCTTCTCTTGGAGACATCATCGACTTGAACATCTCCGACAGAGGCATCTCGTCCCTGCTGAGGAGTTGGGCGTGAAAGCAGCTCTCTCAGCTGAAAAAGCTCACTCCGAAGATTCAGGATCTCAGAATGGTTGGATTTGATCTGCTCCAGCTGTGCGCTGTGATCAACTGGCGGCAGACCAAGCCTCGGTTTGGTTTCAAACTCGCATTGGTCTGCCCTTCCCGTCCTCACGCACCTGCGGCAAGGCCGGTTTCGATCACAGGAAAGCTACAATTAAATCCCTAGTTAGAAAAAGTCTCTGGTTGCGACCATGAATGAGATTCTGGAGAGTTCTCCCCTCCTTGCGTTACCTTTTTTCTTCTGCATTCACCGCAGCTCAGCTGGAGACGCTTCTTCCTGGTTCGTCCATCCTCGGTTACGGCCTTGGAGCTTGCAGCTGCAGCTGGAGCTTCCACATTGCCACTGCCTTTATCTGATCCGACATCGGTTATTGTCGGAGCCGGGTACACCCTTTCCGGATCATCTGTCATCGTTAACGGATCTCAAATTTGTCCCGCTTCCAAGTTCACGTTTGATCCTCATATTAAAGTCGAAAAGAGAGTTGTCCAGGATTCGCAGCAGGCGCCTTGGCCAGGTGCCAGCACGCTATGATTGGGTGGCTTGAAATTCGATCCGACCATCTCCGAACGCTGCGCTGCTCCACCATCTCCAGTTTTGGCAAAACGCTTGCCACCTTCTCCGAAGCTATTCCTAGAAGAGGTTATCAATCAGTTCTTTCGCGTTTACACCGAAAACACCGCCCTGAAGAATCTCGTAAATCGAGCTTGAGATGATCTATACGATTGAGCGGGAAATGGATCCTATAGTATCGTCGGCTTTGTGGGTCGTTGACTCGGTGAATACGGGGATGGCTTTCTGCCCTGTCAGTCATGGCCAAATAAATACACCAGTGGCCGCTGGGTATAAATTAAATTTTCAAGTTTGATCTACGCTCGACTATCCTGCTGACGTGACACCCCTTTTTCTGACGCAGCCGTCTCTATCTTAGAGATCTAACCTTATCTTGTTACCATGTCTTCGGGTAGCACTACCGAGATCGAGTCGGGAAGCTTCTCAGGGGCCAAAGGAGTTGAAGGGACCGATGAGAAGACCATTGGGACTCCTGTTGAAAATAAGAATCAACCAACTCATCATGAATTCCCAGAAGGCGGTTTAAAGGCCTGGCTGGTTGTTTTTGGATGCTGGTGCACATCGTTTGCATCTTTTGGCTATGTTAATTCTTTTGGGTGGGTGATGATCGCATCCGTTTGAATCAGGATCATGGCTAATCAAATGTTTCCTTGACAGAGTCTACGAAACATACTACCTGCAGACATTTCTGTCTGATCGTTCGCCGTCGGACGTTGCTTGGATCGGCGCTATTCAAGCGTTTGCACAGTTCTCGGCAGCCATCGTTGCCGGTCCAATCGCTGATCGACACGGGGCTCTGGTATGACCTAAAGCTAACTTCAATTCAAATTACAACTGAGGTGTTCAATATTTCTAACGTTTGGAATATTAAAGGTTATTATCTGGCCATGCTCCATCCTTCTCGTTGTTGCTATGATGCTCACGAGCCTCTGCACCGAGTTCTACCAGTTCATCCTTTGTCAAGGAATCTTTCTAGGCTTCTCATCCGGCCTCATATTTACCCCCTCAGTATCAATCATGGGACATTATTTCCACAAGAGACGTCCTATAGCTATCGCTATTGCCACCACTGGCTCTCCTCTTGGAGGAATCATCTACCCGGTTATCATGACAAATCTGCTAAGAAACAAAAATGTTGGATTTCCGTGGGGCCAGCGCGTGTGTGGTTTCTTGACCCTGTTTCTGCTCGCTATTTCAGCAGTCACCATCCGCCCAACATCATTAAGGAGAAAGGGAGCTCTGTTTCTTTCGGAGGCATTCAGAATTCCCGCTTTCTCTCTACAAGTTGCGGCCTTGTTCATGGTCATCTTGGGGCTTTGGACCCCTTATTTTTACCTGGCAGATTATGGTTCTGCACATGGAATGTCCGAGAATCTAGCATCATATCTATTCGCCATAATTAATGCAGGCTCTCTCATGGGTCGACTATTTGCTGGCGCCGTTGCTCGGAAACTCGGCCAGTTTAACATCATTGCTGTTGCTTGTTACGCTTCGGCAATATTGCTATTTTGTTGGCTCAAGATCACTTCATCGGCAGGATTAATCGTCCTGGCTATATTATTTGGCGCTACAAGCGGTAGTGTTATTGCCCTGATGATGTCTACTCTTGCCCAAACGGCAGATCACCCAAGCAAGGTAAGCCACTATTTGTTTTCTAGTGTGCCCAAGCTGTGCTGTCTAACAGATTATAGATTGGAACGTATCTAGGAATGTCTACCTTCCTCATCGGATTCGGTGGTTTGGCTGGCACACCAATCACTGGAGCTCTGATTGATAAATATCAGGGCTACTCTCAGGGTATTATTTTCAGCGGCGCTGTCCTTATGGCCGGCGCTGTGCTCCTCACTTGTGCCCGATTTGCATTCTCCAAAGACAAGCTCATTGTATAGATCTGTTAATTCTTTGTTAATCTCAAGGTATGTTGAATACCTATCAATTTTTTGATCTCGTTTGAAGCTAACACACTTACTAGGACTCATATGCATCGAAGCCTTTTTTGCGAAAGAATTTTTCGTTCTCACAACCTTCGTCTTAATATTCAAATCCAGAACAAACCAAAGTACAACTTTAATAGTCAGCTTCGCAGCAGCGCTAATAGCCGCCGAACCTCCTTTCATCTGCCCGTATGGTTCCACTGAGAGCGGGGCCGCGGCAAATTGGGAGAGTAGAATCGCAAAATACACTTCCACAACAGCTTAATAAAGAATAGAATTGGCCTACAGCGCTTAAGAAGAAATAATACAGGGGTAGATATTGCCGCCGTTGATACCCTCAGTTGGCTTCACGTTTCATCAGCGCGTGTCTCGGCATGTCTTAGCCGGACAGCGAATATAAAGCGTTGATGTGTTTGTACCTATATAGACATGCTTCTTCACGAACTGTTTGGTTCAGAGGATTTATCTCAACTCAATCTCTTTGACTACCAACATGCTCATACTATGTTACATCAGATTGTTTGTAATACTTTCGGTTGGTTTCAAGAATGCTACATAGATGCCTAGACGAGAGCGTATTCAAAGCTGGCATATGTCTTAACATCCTCCAAGGCGCCTTCACAATGTTCTTGCCCAGTAGCCTACATGTAGTGCCTTCATATTTTATTTTCGTGACAGTGTCCAAATAGCCGCCCACCCTAGTCTCGCTCCATCGCGATGGTTTCATTAGGAGCGGGGCGGCGGATATTCGACCACCAGCATAATAGCCTGAAACATAATAGATAAAATCCATCGCGCTTAAAGAGTGTCTGTTTAGGAAATTCTCCGCTGCCGATGGTAACATCTGTTGGCTTCTCTATAGAAACAATGAACGTCTCTTCCATCATAATCGCTCATCGTATTCTTACAATGACACCTTCTATTTCCAGCCTCCAACATGAATCAACCTCTGCTTCTCAAGACGGAAGAAGCCCGAAAGGCGGAGCAATATTTCGGATACGAGGCGTACCTCTAAGTTGGCAAAAAGACCAATTACAAGCCTACCTAGAGCATCAGGAGCCCGATTCTCGACCTCTTGTCAAGTCTCTTGCGAATGAAGTAGATGGTTATTTTAAAACAGCCACCGTTAGCTTTCAAAGTCCTCTGCCTTCAGAGAAAATTAGCAAAGCTTGGAATATTCCGCTGCCAGAACCAGACAACGATGATGACGACCTCTCCGTTTCAGCCCTACCATTAAGGGTAGATGGAGCTTTTCTCGGCATTACCACCCTGTTTGCGCCTACTGTGGAAGATCACGAGGTTGAGTACGCACAATAATTCCAAGAGAAACTCATAATGTTAACTTGTTTACTAGTATTGTTGCTGTCTCCGGCCTTGGTGGACATGCATACGGATCCTTCAAGGACAAGAATGGGAGTCACATGTGGTTACAAGATGCCCTTCCCCTTAACCTTAATAAGGATGATACTCATCATCCAATGGCCCGTATCATGATATATGGTCATGATTCAGCTGTGCCATGGAGCAGCAATGTGCAGGATATAGACGACTTATCGTCTGCACTCCATTCAGCCCTCTTGGCTCTGATCCAAGCTCCACGACCAAGGCCTATTATTCTCATGGGTCATAGCTTGGGTGGATTAATCATCAAAAAGGTAAACAGAGTGGACTTATGTTCAAGGTTATTCTTTCCAATCTAATGCATTATGCAGGCATTAATCACTCTGTCCAAATCCTCCAGCTTGGACGACCAAAATCTTTTCCAGACGATTTATGGAATTGTCTTTTTTGGAGTTCCGCATGGCGGTATGGACATTGCCTCTCTTATGCCCATGGTCGAAGATGGACCTAACCGTTCCCTGGTCGAGTCAATTGGGGCATCATCATCTGTCTTGGATAATCTGCAACAGGACTTTCTTCCATCTTTGGGTGACCAGGGAGAGAAAGAAGTCACTTGCTTTTATGAAACAGAGCAATCGCCGACCGCGCGGCAGGTAAATTTGTCAATACAACTTGCTATGGAGCGCAAATGCTGATCTAATATTTGATAAGGACGAGAATGGTAAATGGAGCATGAGCGGCCCTCCAACCATCCTTGTTACAAAATCTTCGGCCGTGCATTGTCGCTCATGGGAACAGGATAGCGTTCACATATGCCCTATTGCACGATCCCATTCCGAGATTGTCAAGTTTGGCCCGAATGACAGCTATTATAACGATGTCCGAGATAGGCTCTACGGACTCGTACAGCGAGCTTTGAGGCCAGAAACACATGAATACGTCTAAATCATCGGGTAATATGATATCTGTTTATGGGAGTGCGGCGTGAATTTGAGGTATCAGCATGGAAAGTAATGTTTAAGTAAAAGCGACACTAGTCGTGTTAATCTATCTATTTCATGAGAATTGCACAATATCTATAGCATCTTGCATATTCTTGCAGCTGGACAAACGTCTTACGGCCTCTCTAAAACTCATCTTGCATTCTAGGTATATCACGTCGACACTCCCACCCTCAGCTTGTTCAGAGCATCTTCATACTTCGCCGGACTATGATCCGTCAACATGCTCGCCCCAAATCGCACCTCTCCAAACCGACCCTCCACATCCTTCACGTACTTGAGCACAATCCTCTGCGCTGGTCTCCCAATATGCTCCTCATCCAAGAGAAGAAAAGCGTCTCTCCTCAACACCCGCTGCGTCTCAAGAGTGAACACCTCGCCAGGCGGGAGGAGCTTCGTGCCCTTCATGCTTGCCCTCATATTATCCAGCGCGGGAAGCATCCATCTCTCTTCGTCACTCACGCCTCCGCTGCTGGCGACTTTGCTGGCGCTGCGATAGGAATACCATCTATCTGAGACATTGTCTTGTAGGGCATTCCAGATGCGCTGGCGGATTTCGGACTTTGTGTTGTTTGCGTCGTTCTTAAACGCCAGGGCAACGCCTTGAAAGTCATGGAGCAGGCCCAAGGATAGATGAGGCACCAAGTCGTTGCCGTGTACGACGGTGGTAATGAGGCCGCGAGTGATTTGGCGCAGAGACGATGACATGACGCCTGGAGGGCCATATGCATACACGTGTATGCGCCGACCGGACGGAGGGCGAATTTTGCTAAGCCTCACATTGATAAGGGCCTCGTTGGGTGGAGGCCTGACTGTGTAGGGCTCAGCGGATGTGACGAAGCCAGGGCCACAAGGATTGGGCTCAGACAGCATGATTCCCAGCAACGAGGTGACGCCAGCTCCCAAAGAGTGCCCACACAATACAAGCCCATAGTCGGGGAATTCGCGTAGAGCTTCTTGGAGTGTAACTAAAACGCGACCGTCGTCACCGTAGAGCAGTCTCCTAGCAGAGGCATGAATGCCCTTGTGAACACGATAACCTCTGCCTCTCCAAACGAGTCTATCGTACTCGCAGGTCAGATCCGCCAGTACGTCCTCGAATCCCAACGTGCCCCTGCAGGCAAGCACAACGGCCTTGGCCGCATGGTCGAGTGAGATGTAATGGACAAGAGGAACGCCAGATCTGGTGGAACCAGTTGCGTCGCTACCACCCTGCGGGTCAACGAAGGAAGCGAGAAGAATATTGTCGGTCTGCGACTCTGTGTGATGGGCAAAATGCCGTACATCGTTATGAATTCCATCCCAAGCGCCGGGACTCGGCGTTTCACTGGATATACCAGTGAGTTTGAGAAAGTGCGAGCCATAACTCGCTGAGGAGAATCGCATGTATCGAGTGATATTAGGGAGCAGATGGCCCTCAGGAAAGGTTCCATCGACGAAACCTTGCGTCTGAAGGGAATGTAGCGCGTCCGAGGTATTGTAGGCGCTCTTTTGATAGTATGAAGACAATACCAATGATGACACTGAGTCGTTGGTGCCGGCGCTATATATGCTGGTAGCATACGACCGATTTCGACGATGACCACCAGGAGGCTTAAGATAGACACTGTAGTGTTCAGTGGGCGACCTTGGCACTGCATCGCTTGGTGGGGATCCCGACCGTAATTCTCTCGCTATATCTCTAAGGGAAGGTTTTGCATGTAGGTCTCTGCCGCCGGTATAGTCCAGTGGGATTGACTCCTTTGTCCATATATGTGAGACGGACGGACCGTTTCCTCTGAGGATATGCTTTAACCCAGCCTTTTTATCAGGCGTCCTTGAAGAGGCCCCTGCTTCGGTCTTCTTCCCAGCATAAGCTTTCTTACTTGTATCTTGAGTCTTATGGGTGCGTTGTTTCTTTTGGTTTTGGGCCGGCAAATCTTCCAAATACATTGGCTCTTTTGAGGGTGTAGACGTTCGAGAAGAAGTTTTAGCGGAGTCGCCATTGTTTTTGCGAGAACTTGATTTGGTTGGTTTTGAGAAATCATGAGGCTGCGATTTATGGTGTTTTCTCTTATCCTTTGGAGGAATTGGCGGCGATTGGAAAGCAAAAGTCGCAGATGGCGACGTAAAAGGTGAAGATGGAGGTGATGGATCCTCGGGAAGAGTAATTGTAGGCGTCTCTGTGAGAGTTTCCTCGCTCCCAGAACTCTGATAATCGCCAATAACTTCGACAGCTTCTACTTGAGGCTCTTCTCCGCCTCGGAAAGACGTCGTTTCCTTCTTATTGCGATTTATCTTGTATACCACCCGGTAGGATGATGCAGGTTGATCTTTTTGGTCTGATGAATGGTATGATAGAGAGCTTCCAGAAGTGAGGAGGGGCTGTGTCTCGACAATTTCAGCGCCTGGCGGGGTTGGTAGAGAAAGGAGATTTGATCCATGAACATCCACGGTGATTGTTTGCACCGAAGATACCGAGTTGGAAATGGATACTGCGGTGCCTGGAGCCACAGAGGCCATTATCTGGCTCTTAAGGCGGGATATAACAGCTTCGTCGTCTTCAACATTATTCATGGAACCGTTGGAAGGAGTCGACGGGACAATATCCTTATCCTGGCTGCTGTAGCCCCCACGGATCTCACTAAACACCTTTTCATCAATGTCAACCCGATCTCCGTTTTCCAAGACAACCACATCCCAGACAATTTCTTCATAGGACTGCCTTCGGCGTTCTTCTTCAGTCGTTTTGCGGCATGCTCGCTGTAGATAGGCCAGCGTGCTGAGCGCAAGCGTCAGATCAATGACACCGACTCGCTCTCCTTGAAGGCCTGTTGTGGGATTCTCGAATTCACGGCGAATAAGAGTGACGATGCTTGCAACTGCTCGAGAGGAATCTGTTGAGCCGAGGAGCTGGTCAAGAGACGATAAAAGGAGTTGTGAGCCTGCAGAAGCAGTAGAGATGGTTGTGCCTGTGAGCCGGAAGCTGACTGAAGTCCAAAAGACAGCCTGAGTGACGGCATAGTGCAGGTTTTCGAGGCTGCGCTCTAGAATCGTCTCTGCTTCCTGAACGGCCAGCTCGGTCTGCGATTGCTCAAGGGTATCTTTGGCAGCTCGGCTCATGACGCCTTCAATCATGCCCCGGGCCAGCCCGAGGCTGCCGAGGGTAGTGAATCTTGCGGCATCGAGGCCGGCGTTGCTCACCACGGATCCAATGCGAATGGCGAGCGACGTTGATCGAGTGGCAAGGCTGACGGCTTGAGCAACAGGTGATGGCAGAAGTGTTGGGCCTTGCATGTGTTGAGGCCCCTGCTTAGAGGCCGTAACAGCCTCTTTCGTCATTGTATTTTTTCAAAGCGATTCGATTCGTTATGCTGATTCAATTAATTGAACAATGCAAATCGCTGAATTATCGACATGTTTAGGTGCCGCCGCGACAAGAATCGTTCATTGTCCGAATTCTGGGAGACTCGACCCGATTATTAGAGTAAACATCAGCAATGCACGGTCATCCCTAACAAAGTCAATATTGATTGCCAACTTGGTGCCCGTCGAGTTTCACATGTGATTCCAGCCATTTTAGGCCCCTGGGACGGCGATATCAGCCACCAATGAGAGGATCCCACGTCCAATTCGACGCCCCATAACAAATTTAGATTGAATTGATGCAGGCCATCACATTCGACAGGGGGCTGCTGTGTCGACACGCCATCGATTTGTGGCGAGTTTTTGGCGAGCTGTTCATGCAAGACATGCTGGCCGAGGCACGATTGGAATGCGGTGGAATGGAGCCTCATGAGGTGATGAAGATGTGGTCCCAGATACGGTTGAAATGCAGAGATAAAAAGTAAGACATCAACAAGAATCTGAATTCCAGGTCGGATCCAACAGACGAGGACAACAGTTCGTGTTGCTGTGCTACGTTGTCGCTGCACGATATCGGTGAGGTGCCATCAAATGGTGACTCAGCTTCAGCCGATACTGCACCCTTTAGGCTCCTCAGCGAACTATCCAGCGCCTGTGCCCGCTGCGGGCGTCCGCTGTGATGCCTTATCACCTCTGAAACTTTCCCCTAAAAGTTCCAACTCAGCGCGCTTCGAGTTTTAGCCGTTGCTGAATAAACTGGCTGTCAGCGGCATCTAGGAAAAAAAAAAGAAAGATCGCCCATAAAATGGGCTACTTGTAGTATATCTATGGGGAACGCGTGTTTAGTTTGACATGTTGTCATCTTGAGGGTAATACTATTATGACATTGCTCCTCTCCTGTTGCTCCTGTTGTGTTCTATGAGTAATCTTGTCCGCTGCGTAGATACATGCATCGTCGTAGGACCTAGTGGCTTCAACATAGTAAATTCTCCCGATTGAATATTGAAATCATGAGTTCGAGCTCCTACAGCGCCGATTCTCTCTTCCGAGTCGATGGCCTCGTTGCCGTCATCACCGGTGGAGGCTCTGGTTTAGGCAGAGTCACAGCCCATGCTCTCGCCGCCAACGGAGCCAAGGCTGTCTACGTTCTTGGACGACGAGAAGATGCCCTGGCGGCAACGAGAGATACGAGTCCCAGCCCAGATGTTATCCGACCTGTCGTCTGCGACGTCACCTCCAAAGACTCTCTGAAAACGGCTGCTGACCGAGTTCACAAAGAGCTGGGCTTCTGCGATGTCGTCTTTGCCAACAGCGGAGCCATCACGGCTGACAACTCGAGCCTCATAAGCAATATCAACAATCTCAGTCTCAAGGACATCCAGGAGACGCTTTGGGCGCACGACATGGAAGAATTCACGCAGTCTTTTCGCGTCAACGTCACCGCGGCCTACTACACCGTCCTTGCGTTTCTGGGTCTCCTTGACGAGGGAAACAAGAGGGCAATCGTTCCGCAAAAGTCCCAAGTGATCATTACGGGATCTGTAGCATCCTATGCACGCCTACCCAAGGCGGGATTTGCCTACGGCACCAGCAAGGCAGCAGCAGTGCAGTTGGCCAAGCAGCTCGCGACCCTGCTGGCGCCGCACAAGATCAGAGTCAACTCCATCGTGCCAGGGCTGTATCCAAGCGAGATGACGGAGCGCGATATCAAAGCTTCGCCCGTGGAAGTTCGAGCAGAAGGGAGTTTCCCCGGGTCTTTTGTGCCGCTGGCACGGTTTGGCACAGAAGAGGAGTTTGCGGGAGCAATGCTGTTTCTGACAAGCAAGGCGGGAGGATACGTGGACGGGAGCGTGCTGCTGGCAGACGGAGGTCGGTTGAGCATCTCGCCTTCTACGTATTGATTGTGAAAGGATATGTATGCCTGTATGTTATGTCTTTCTAGCGCAGTATATAGATTTTGTGCTGTATCTAATAGACGTTAGCATTTGCCTTGAGAAACACGGTTGACCTCCATTGCAGCTTCATCACAACAAGCAAACAAAAATCTTGTCGCGGACAACAAAGCTCGAGCTCAGCCAAAAACAGTGAGAAATTAAGAACATGAATCACTGCTACAACTACGTCACCAATGGGAATCTCTTCCCCACCGCCAGGGCAAGCCCCGACAAAGCAGTGAAAAGAATGTTCGCGTCGCCTGGAGGCAGTGTAATACCAGGGACACTGTGGGCAGAATCATGCGCAAGCACAGAGGAAACCGCCCCAAGATCAAAAATAAGAATAATCACGATTGGTCTCCTTAGAGACCTTTCAGAGATTAAACTGAAAAGAACAGATACTACACTTGATCTAAGCCAAAAGGCAAAGAGAGCTAAAGAAGAAAAGAAAAGAAAAAAGCTTCGCTTTTCGGCGGGCAGGCGAGAAATATATAGGCAGGCGAGGGCGGTGAGTGGTGGGGCCAGGCAGAATTCAGCTTCGGAAGACGGCGAAGCTAGAGCTCCGGGATGAAGCACCGCGTTTTGCATGGACGCGGTTGGATTTGCGAGCAGCAGCGAATACTAAATGGAATTGTCGCGCTGAGCGAAGAAATAGTGTTTCTTCTTTCTTAATTTCGCTGGAAATTGACTTGATCATCAAGTAAAGATGAGATGCGCTGAATATTGTGAGATTTTATGACACACAAATCTTCCAAAGCTAGGAGCTGGGAGATAGTTATAGAGGGGTTTTGAAATATCATATCGTTTTATACTCCGAAAGCCAGCAAACGTTCTGTATTATTTGGCGACGAAAGAATTTCTTCCACGTAATATCCAGAGTTCATCTCAAATATATGGCACAGCCTGGCGTCGATTGCCGGCTCTCTTGCACCGTAACGGGTCTTCTAATTGCTTATCTAATCGCAGTTATGCACCTATGCACCTGCAACTATGGACAGTCACAAACCTGGGACAAAAACTCAACTGTGCAACAACAGGAAGAAGTGGCTCGAACATGTGAAACAATCGATGCCATTTTCTTTATTTAATCTTCAGCGGGAGGTTTCCATACACAAGATGCGAGGATGCGAGGCTCCATGTCGAGATTACTCATTTATCCACCCGAATAACATCGTTTAATGGCGTGCATGCGGGGATGGTTGCTGTGATTATGCACAACCACATCATTCGCGCCGTTTAATCCCCGCACTTGGCCATGGATGTATGGAATCCGGTCCTTATGACGCTCTTCTTCGCTTCTGTATCGGTTCGCATCACAGTTTGACAGGATCAATAAACTCTCCCCACTGGTTGCATTATAGCCCGAGGCTGTGTTATCATGGCATCGACTAAGTCGTTCTCGGTCTCTGGAAAAACTGCCATCGTAACTGGCGCCGGCTCAGGTCTGTATTCCCGGACATGGTCAAGCTTGAGCCTCATACTTAGATGATTTCCCACAGGTATAAACCTCGCATTTGCGGAACTTCTTCTCTCCCGCAACTGCAATGTCGTATTTGCAGATTTGGAGCTGCGGTCAGAAGCAAAAGGTGTCATCTCGAAATATCAGAGCGAGGGCAAGAGCCAGGCTTCCTTTATCAAAACGGATGTAACGTCATGGACCGACCTTGCCAACATGTTTAGCTTTGCCCTTGAAAAGTATGGAGACATCGACATTGTTTGCCCCGGCGCAGGAGTATACGAGCCTCACTGGTCAAACTTCTGGCATCCGCCTGGCTCTAGCGAAAGTCGAGATGCGGTCGGTAAGGGTCACTATGCAACGTTAGATATCAATCTGACGCATCCTATTCGCGTAACGCAAATGGCGATATCTCACTGGCTATACCCTCGACCGCCGACTGAAGGCTCCAAGTTGACCGCAGCACCGCCCAAGGCGTCTCCCAGTAATCCCAAGAGAGTCATCCACATTTCTTCAGTTGCGGCCCAGATACCTGTCTGGAGAGCTCCGTTGTACGCTGCATCCAAGTTTGGTCTTTCGGGCTTCGTTCGCAGCGTCGCGCGGCTGGAGCCTCTATTTGGCGTGCGTGTCAACGCCGTCGCGCCTGGAGTCGTTCAGACCCCTCTCTGGACCGAGCATCCAGAAAAGCTGATAAATATCGATCTGTCCAAAGATGCATGGGTTACGCCGCAGGAAGTGGCGCAAGCAATGCTCAGATGTATCGAGGACGATGAGTATATCGGAGGGACAGTCTTGGAGGTTGGCGCTGGCAACACTAGAAAAGTCAATACTTACAACGACCCAGGGCCAGACCGAGATCCCAGAAAGGGACTCATCACAAGCAACAATGAATTTGGAGATGGAGATGTGCTTGATTGGCTTCAGGACGAAAGCATCTGGGGATCTCATCTATAGGTCATTTGAACCATCGCGTACGCATGCTATGTGCTGATTACACATGCTCATTTCTGTATGCATTCTTGAATGACGCTGGCTCAGCCTTGTGGAGGCGTGAGCAGTCAAGACACATGGCCAAATAATCTTGGCGGAGACACAATCTAAAGTATACAAGCATCATTAAGTATGTATCACAGGTTCCCCCTGCTAGCAGCACAAAGTGAGAGCTTGCTCTGTTTTAGCATCACCGTCCCCACCCAACAAGAATGTGTGCATGATTCCAAACCCCATCAACAGCAAGCGCTTACAGCTGAACTATGCCCCACGGGCCTGCATATTTTACCCGCGATCAACAGAAGCCAGGCCTACGCCCTATCGCGTGCGATTCCATGGTTACTGCCTCCCTGCCCTGGTTCGTGGATTTTGTGTGCTTATTTTGGCGCCATGCAGCGGGCTAATTATTGGGGGCTAATACCATGGGCAGATGTGGCGCATACTATGTAGTACGGCGCGCGAACAAGATGACTTGGAATCAGGAGCTGGAATATTTGGCATGATTGTGATTTCGAGAATTGGGTATCCCTACGATTCGTGCCAAGGGAAGAGCGGCCGTCTGGGACAGGAGGACACGCATAAATAGGGGAAGCCCATCCCCCTTCGGAAGGAGAAAACTAATCTCATTGTGCTTCTCATTAACTCGGCCTCGCAAACCTATTCATAACTCATAATTGCTTTTACTTTAAAGGGAGTTTCCCAATCTCTTTACTCCAATTTCCGTTTAAAACCTTACCACAATGGCTTCTCTTATCCGCAAGCTCTTCCGCCGCAAGAAGCCAGCCCCGCTGGTCTGCTCCGTGGCTCTAGATGACGAGGGAAACCCTGTTGGTGACCACCCCGAACATGTTCACACGGATGCCTGCTTCGTCAACTTTGAGCCTCTTGCAGTTGCGGAGTTGTTCCAGTCGCAGTCTTGCCAGTCGTGCCCTCCAGCCCTACCCGGTATTTATGCCGGTACCGCAGACCCCAACGTGCTTCTCTTGACCTATCCCGTCACCATCTTTGACCACACAGGCTGGAAGGACACCTTCTCCAGCCTCTCCAATGATGCACGCCAACGAGCCTATGCCAAGAGATGGGCTCGAAACAACCTATTCACCCCTCAGGTGGTCGTCAACGGTATTGTTGATGGCAGCGGCAGACAGAAGGAAGAGATCCAGGCCCTTATCCAACAGGGCCGAGATGCCACCAAGGCCCGTGACTTCCATGTCTACCTGGACGCAAACGATACCGAAGTCCGGATCGATACGGACAAGCAAGAAGCTCCCCTGCACGAGGTGTCGTACATTGTCTACACGCAAAAGGACCAGACCATCAAGCCTGCCAAGGGCGTCAACAAGGGCAAGAAGATCCCCCACCGCAACGTGGTGGAATCGGTCACCAAGATTGGCGACTGGGTCGGCGGAAACGCAACTTGGTATCTGCCCGCACCGAGAAGTACGCTGGGCCCGGATCAGGGCGCGGCGGTTATCCTCACAGAGGGAGGTCTTGGAGGACCGATTATTGCGGCGGCCAAGGTTTAAATGTAAATGTGCAGATGCAACGGGTATAGTGATTGGAAGAAGAGGTTGGAGCAGAGAGAAATTTATGTGTTATGTAGCTGAGATACCACAAAGAGACGTAACCCTCTTATTTGTATTTTTTGGTCTACCTTTTTTGTATTATGTCACTTTGCTTTGAAATGTTAGCCCTTGTAATGTTCCGAGAAGTGTTCTTAGCTTCTCCTTCTTCTTTGAACTTCAAAACTCCTTGAACGAATTAACTTTGCTCACCGTATGCCGGGTAACGTCCAGATCTGCAGCACGATTGTGCATGCGCCGACGATGGCGCAAAGATGATAGGGAAGAAAGGTCTTTATCAGCCATGCTTCCTCGAGCAGCTGACTTCAATATGTGATACTGAACTGCGGTTATAACCTTAAGACACGAGATGACTTTTATAGAGGCTTAGCATTTATTGAAAACTTTCCTCTACGGCTATTCTCACAATTCATGGTTACGAGACTGTAACTGGAATAATTGCATAACGCCAAAGATGGAGATTGCCAAACAGCGATGGCGGAGAGCCTATTGCTGTTACTAACAACTTAGTAATGTGCCACGGAAAAATTATCATGATTGTAACAACGGAGCAGTCCGTATGGCTTGTGCAACAACACTAACTGATAGATATGCCCCATTAGCCATGATTGATACTTGACGCCTTGTTGTCACAATAAACAAGGAACCAGAAAGAGGGGCTCTGGCTATGTGGCACCTCGCTAGGACAAGTGCTTATTCTTCGCGCGATATTGCCTTACTCAAACATTTGTAACCGGCTATGGGCCCAAGATATCTCCACGTATCAGGACAGCAGAGTTTTGCTGGAATGATCGATAGCCACAGTCTATAATATGCTGCTGAGGAGCTGCACCAATCTCGGATCCGACAGAGTGGCTCGTACTAATTAGTGTCCTGTATCTGGCATAAATTAGCCGCCAGCGGCCCCAAGGTTTCTCCCGTCTGCACATGCTTTATACTTTGTAGTTCTCAGACATGATGGATGCCTCCTTGGTGTGGCACTAATAGGCGAGTTTAGCGAGAATTGCGGTCGCTAGCGAGGGCGAAAAACAAGGGCCCGCAAAACGCCCGTTTCATTGTTGTTCTCTTTGCAGGTCGTGATGACTTCACGCGTACTCAGTCTATCCACATGGATGAAGCTACTGGATAGTAATACTATTTTGATCTACTTATATTGCTACTCTATGTAGCTATTGCTGCCATTTCCTGTTCCAGTGAATAGGGCGAGCAAATGCTTCATCAATCTAGCTTACTGGACGTTGTATACTTGGGCAGAGTGTGCGCATATTTCTCACGCCTAGCTCTCTGACGTTCAGGGGGGGAGATCCACACGCTCACTTCACTCTCATTGTAGAAATGGCAGTGGCGTATCAAACTTCCGCACTTGTATTAGAGGCCGAAGCCAAAGCAGGCTCACTCTAACTATATGCCCGCATGTGTCGGTAGTGCTCTTATATTTCCCTTGAAGTTGCGATAGAGGAAGAGTAAAAATAACTGAGGATGACTTACTCAAAGGCATATGTCAAGACAGCCCATGACCAGGCTGGAGTTTTCTAAAAGTAGCAGCGATGAAAAGTAGAGGTAGCAGACAAGACCACCGAGCTTGGCCTCCACGATAGGCTTAGCCCCGCTGCTTATCTTCAATTCAATCAATCACTGAGAGCTAAAAAAGGCTTCTGCTAAAACATGTGCTTCCACTCTCAAACTTGAGCTTCCGTCGCGGAATACCTTCCAACCATTGTCAAGTCAATCAATCCCAGCGCAATGGAGCAGTTCCTTCTCTCGGCCCAGCACTCTGGGGCCATCAGCCACGCCCACACTTTTCTGTTCCCGCAATCGGCCGCAGAGCTGGCGCGAGAGGTTCGCATCACTGTCGCCATCGTTGCCGTTGCCTGGGTTGCAGTCACGGCTATAAAGCACATTGGCTGGAGGAGCCAAGGGGCAAGATGATGGATTAAGCTGACTTTGGGAGCTTTTGCTGGTAAATGTGAGATGTGAGATGTGATGTCACTATGTTGCGAGTCGAAGGCTAATCGAAGCTGTGCCCTAGAAAAAGATATATATGTACATATGATACCCAGGATATAATTGGAGAAGTAGATTTATTGGATTGCAATACACACTTTGGCCATTTACGAGATGGACTACGTACCAAAGGATTTGTTTATTTCCACCGATCTACAAGGCACGGCGCTCTGAAGCATACATACGATATTAAGGTCAAGCATCATCCTTACGTCGAGCAGGTGGGACTTTATATCTACTGCCGCCCACCGAAGATGGGCTTGAAGCCCTTTTTTTTCCTGTTTGACAGTTTGGGAAAGCCAGTATCCATATGATGAAGAAATCAAGAAGCAAACATCTCCATGTCTTGTCGCAGGACAATGTATAAGGGCTGTGCTGCGGATTGGGATCAAACTCAATAAGCCTGTTGCCGATGTCTCTGGAGGCAATGGATGGCGCATTGGCTGTATCTGTCTGTCATTCTTGCCATTCTAGAACAAAAATATTCGCGAACTCTGCGGGTGCAACATTTTCACACCTCGTTAGCCAGTGACGAGCGGCTGTCCCAGAGTTACTGGTTCAAGCCTAAACTATCTCTGCGGTGATATCAAGCACATTCTCGCAATGCATTTGCCCCATGAATCTTTACCTGCATTTTACTACAAGGTCGATGACGTCCTACGTGTTAGAATCAATAGCTTGCATAGAATATGATGCGTTATACGTGGCCCTGTACAGCCTAATTCTTCGTCAATGCCATGTGCATTTAATTCGGGTGCATCGTTCCGAATAACTTCATTTGTTCGTATGCCATATATTAGGAGATTGCTCTCAACACGAGTAGTAAAGAAAAAAAAAAAATCTTTTAGCGGGATAATTATCCCTTCGGTTGATCTGCGCGAAGAGTTCATAGAATTGTTGGATGGGCAATGGGGATGGCGCTTTGGTGGTGTGGGCGTGGTGTGGATGAAAACACCAAAAATTCGGCGATGCACGCGTGCGACGATGCAGGCGACAGGTGCAATAGGAAAATGTCAGATAAAACACCAAGAAATGTGATCAAACGGACAGATTTGGGCTTCATCGGGTTGTTGCAGCTGGAGAGAGTGGCAGCACTTGGGTGGTTGTAAACACCAAAAATGCAGCTGGCGGGTCAAGATACGGTGGCAGCTGGTACTGTAAAATCGACCGTCGTAGCCAGAATGGTAGAAGAAAACACCAGGAATGAGTTATCGAGATGAATTTGGTGATGTATGAGAGTTGAAAAAAATTAATCATGCTGTGAAAAGAGCTGGATGAAAACACCAAGCTTGAACTGACGAGATCCAATTTCATGATGATGAGGATCTGAAGGCTGGCTGAAATGACGAAATCGATGGCTGAAAACACCAAGAAGAGGGTGATTGAGATCACAATTGGTGATGGTTGAGAGTCAAAAAGGATCAAGATGAAGACAAACTTGCTGGATGAAAACACCAAAATCGCATCATCAGGGCTCAAGTTGGTGATGATTCGGACAAAATATTTTCTAAAAAGACGAAACTTGCGGCAAGAAAACACCAAAAGACTTGGGTCAAGATATCTCCGCCAGGGTTACAGCGTCCAAATGATCCATAATCCAGATCAAAAGAGCCATGATCAAGCAAAATAACCCTGATGAGGAAGCCAAAATGGAATCGAAAAAGCCAATCCACCAGGGTTACGGCGCCTGTTCATGGCACTTTTGATCTCAAATCTGCCGGCACCCCAGGGTTACAACACCGAAATCTCAATCAAAACTCTGCAAAACCCTGAAGTTGGTGATAATTCATCACCAGTTAACCCAGAATTGACAGCAGAATGCTCCGATTTGACCCTGACGAGACTGCAATTTCTCAGGATCTGGCTCCGAAATCGCTCGATTTTGGGGGTTGCAACCCAGTAAAAGCATTGAGCGCTGCGATATAAGAAATCGATTCCCCGATATTAGGAAGCCTTATAGCGTATAGCTGCATAAAATTCCCGCTATAACAATTTCGATCCTCGCTTGAAGAATCTCGAATTTGCGATTTTGGATTTCAAGCTGGGGGTTGTAAGAAGAGAAAATGCCGTCACACTCTCTACCGCAGAGAAGGTGGAGATATTCATATGAATTGATCTTCCAAGGGCTCTACTGATGATGATTTAATACAGATGAATACAACTATTGTCTTTTATTCACTGGCCTACACAATAGATTAGGCGGTCTCAGATGTGGTGAACTCAGCGATGCATCAGCTGTCAAGGAACTCGAACTCATCTCACCCACTCTTCAGATCTGCCCCCATTTTCAGCCGACACGCTGTATAGGTGCATATATATATCTAGATTTGTAAATTCACGCTTATTTTTTATTGATTTATCTATTTTTATGTGCTACTTTAAACAAGAGGATGTATGCGACAGAAACACAATTACCTTTGATCCCAGTCATCATTGATCGAGCCAACTTTGGTTCACCAAGTTATTACATTACATGGATGCTTCAGTATGGCCTTGCATGGCGGCCAGCTTTTGGGCCGCGACAGCATGGATAGATTTCATTCTCAACAAATCATAAGCTGGCCGCTTTTTGCTTAAAGCGCGCCTGGTCATTGCGCAGAATGGCTGTTCACCAATCTACCAAGGAGTGACAGTTCGGCTGCTCCGACGAGTATATCGCCTTGAAAAATATCACTGGCATCACCCCTTGCTTCACCAGGTATCACTGGCCAATTAACTCCCGGCCGCAGCCTTACATCACATGTCATGTGTAACGGATGAGTACATGTATACTGAAGAAGTACAGAACCAACCACCAATCAGCAATGTCTCTTCACGGTCGCGTATGGTCCGACCCAACAACAGAGCAGAAGCGGGGTTTAACGGCGAGATTTCAACCTCATAACCACTGTCCATGTATGGGCTGAAGCTCTCTAGTCATGCCAAGCATGGACACTAAGCCAGAGTATCAACATTACATTCCTCAGTTCCTACTGAGAAACTTCGCTCACCAATATGCGCCGCCCGGCAAGTCCAAAGCCGGGAAATCTGGGAAGCGTAACCGTAAGAAGAAGATGTATCCCGGTGACCCGGTGGTGAACAGCCTTTCCTTGACTGATCCATTTTCCCTTGAGGAATGCTTGGTGAAGCGCGTTTGTGGCTTGGAAAATATGTACGAGAATCCGGAAAAACCAGTGAATGTCCGACCCCGTCTTGAGAAGCAGTTTGGCGAGTTTGAGGGCAGGGCGAGTCGCATCTATCGCCAAATCATCAATGCGTACAAAAATGGGAATCAACACGTATGGCTTGGGAGAGTCGAGAAAGATGTATTGCGCAAATTTATGGCCTTGCTCACATTTCGTGGGAACCAATACTACCAAAGGTACAACGTGGATAGTATGCAGGAATATCATGAAGACGACAAAGAGATATTGCAGGCTTACATGTCAAAGCACGGTTTCACGAAACCAGTTGACGTCTGGCTCCAGGGTCTGGAGAAGATCATCGATTTGGACATGGATTTGAACATTGCCGCAGAAGATGATGAGGAAGATGGAGAGGATTGGGAACAGCGCATCAGAGAGAGAATCTACTCTCCCATTGCCGAAATGTTCATCGAACATATGTCTGCCATGTACATGGCCATATGTACACCAGCGAGCGACGACGAAGAATTTATTCTAACAGAAAATTGCTACAACGTAACTGAAGGGCAAACCACTGCTTATTACGATAGTCTTACAGGCAAACACGTCACCTTGTCTCCTCGCTTTCACATGTTTGCACCAATTTCTCCTAGGCTCATAATAGTCTTGCGGTCCAACCATCTCCCTGATCCACTCGAGGATGCGGATCCGATAAGTAAGTGTTGGCGGCAATTCAACAGGCTGCTGTTCTTTGGCTCTCAGTATGGCAGGGGTCCCAAGTCTATTCTGGAAGATCTGCCTATTCGCAAGGCGATGAACAACTACATGGATGTGGTCAACGGGATGCTTGCGCCAAGACATGGATGGAACCAGCAATTAGGTATGAGTGACAGGTTCCGCTTCACAATCTTTCAAATACCTACTCGCCATGTTCAAACGATCAACGGTCTTCTGATTGATCACGCTTTTCACGGCTCGAGGATTATTTTCGATCGGAAAGATGTCTTCTTAGATTTGATGGAATGGTATCTAACGGAACCGTGCGAGGTGGGGAAAAATATATTGGGAGAGCACGCAGCCAAACAGTCAAAGTACATCGACGGCTTGACTGATTTTATGTCCCGTGAAGGAAGGCAATGTGATACTAAGCAGACCATTTGGCCAAGTGAAGATCGAGACTTGAACCAATTACGGATACAGAAAATTGCTGAAGCACGGTTTATGGAAGAGGTAGGGAGAAGAAAAGGGGAGGCAAGCTTTGACGTGATCAAGATTCATGAGAGACTAGGTATTACACTTTCTTATCCATAACTTCGTTGCAGATGCTAATCTTATGCGGTAGGTGGGACGGCTGAGGATCTAGCAAAAGTCGATTCCATGTTCCAAACCTGGATCATTTGTGTGGACATGGAGTGGAGTTCTCCGACATACGAATCGAGTCGCCCCAACAAGCTTGCTTCTCTGTTGGAGGAGTATCAAGGCGGCCCATGCTGTAGATTTTGGCTGTTCTTGAGGCACATGAGGCTGTCTCAAATCATTGGCAACAGGAAACTCGAGTTGGGTCAGGTCTTCTCTTTGCTTGATAAAGAATCGTGCTGGGAATCGGAGGACATTCTTACATTTGGTTAGTTCAGTTCTGCCATCCCTAGCATGCAAGGTTCGTACAACTGATATAATATTCCCAGCATATCCACTAATACAAGGGCGGGAGCTCAATGTGGCAATGTACAAGTCTTTTAATGAGAGCATGGCCCGAACCAGAGGACCTGGGTGTCGCCTGGAATCACTGGGATATTTCTCGCTATTTGGTAACGACAATTGGAGACATTTCAGTCCCTCTTATCGCCCAAACCAGGCATGTCGAAATGATGGAGCTAAAGAAGGACCTGCTATTAAGGAAGTAGTGGCTATCAAGAAGATAGTCCGTCCCTCATTATTTGGCAGCGTGAACCGGAAAGCGTTAACGCAATCTCTCCATCGGAATCAGCAGCGCAGCTGTAAGGAGATAAGAAAGATATTTGAGACTAAAAATACAGCTTATCTCTCGCCATTTGATACCAAGAGCGGGAGAATGCCAACTGACCCGATCCAAGAGACTAAGCCATACGATATTGACAGGACGAAGGATGAGTCTGGCATAAGGGAGACAATATATCCATCGCAATTTAATGACGAGGATCGGAAACTACCAAAAAGTTTCAACGACAGGGGCTCGGAACCACCACCAAATTTGGAGGACCCGAGGTTGGAGCATCAGAGGCAACTTGAGGAGTCCATAATGACAAAGGTATTCGGTCCGCTCTTCTTGTTAGTATGGGCTAGTTTCGGTGTGGCAATGCTTTTTTTCTTGTGGATTTTTTGCTATTTTCTAACGCACCTTCTTTATCTCCTCTCGTGGCTGCTAAGCGGTCTAGCATGGCTCTTGAATGGACTGGCAGGGTTTTTGGAAATTCTTTGGCCTGCTTTTTACCTTACGGCGAAATATTTCTTTGCTATATTGGCAGTGGGGTTTTTTATTTATGTTAAATATCTTAAATATAATAGATTAATTTAGTCTTTTAGGGATTTAAAGTATTTAACATATATTAATGTCTTTTCGCTAATAGAAATTTATCTATTAGGTATATATACGAGATGCATAAGGTAATTAATATTCTGTTTTACTTAGAAAACCAAGTACATATATATATATATATACCATGCACCACACCTAAAGTCTTGTCAAAATCATCGAGTCAAATGTGTCACTCACCGCCACCGGATGAACCAGCTCTCTTCCCCGTCGCCACGCTTTATAAACCTACAGGGCTTCTACCACACAAAACACTATGCCCCCTTTTGGTGTTACACAATATTGATTCATGCAATGCACAGGAACAAAATCCGATTGGAGAGAACTCTCGGGAATATCGGCCCGTAATTCCGGACGAAGAAAGTGATATTCCAGCAAGGATTCCAAGTAATAGTTATAGCTTTGCATAAAAATAGAAGCTATATACATAATGTATACAAACTCTCTTTACTACAGTAAAATAAAAGAAGTATTTATGGGGAAGACCGGATTAGACGTTACAGATGCGAGCAAACACCATTGCCAGAATGTCCTGGATTCTGACTAGACAGTTCCTGTTGACACCCTATTTGGGGATGATGTATTCGATGATGCAGGCAGAGGTCTTGAGGGCAGAAATGAGGCCAAGATATATCTCTATTATTATCTGTCTGTTCGTGTAGCTAAATAAACTGCAATCCTCATCTAAAGCTAGATAAGAAAACATGAGTGAATAAAAAGCAAAAAATAAGAATAAAAATAAAAGGAACAACAAGAAAAAGTCCACACAAGCAAAACAAAATTGAAGAATATCACGTGTTTGGTGAGAGTGCGCGCAAACAAAACATAATCTCAAAAATATCACGTCTCTGTCATGACAAATCAATAGCTTCCCTTCTCCATCTGATCCCTATTACTGGCCAAGTCGTGTAATAATGCTCGAAATAGTAACCGCAGCTGCCTGGGTCGCGAAGGGAACCCAGTTGACATCATCGTCGCCCATACCGTGTCCACAAATGCCAGTAACTGACAGGCATGGTATTAAGTCAAACCCTTGCGAGCAGCAGAGGTGCCGTGCGATATCCGCTTCCTCCGGGTTATACTCAAGTCGGATGTAGCCCGTTGTGCTGTCGCTGGTGGGGTATCCCGTCTGATGGTCAACAACGTTCTTCGCAGCTCGAAGAAGGAAAGCCGCATTGTTTAGGCTTGTTTCTGTAACGTTTCTCCCTGAGATTTGATAAAACCCTGAATCAAAGTTGTGGAGGCTTAAAACACAGTCGCCAAGGGCAGGTTGGCAGTAAAAGCTCGGAGAATAACCAAAGGTGCTAACAAAACATAATGAGAGCTCTATATGTTCCCATCGAAGCTTCTCAACCATAAGCCGTGCTGTGTTGTATACACTCTCATTCATAGCGGCACATACTAGCACCACTTGGCTCTGTCCGATTCTTCCAATTCTGTAGATTGTACCTTCCCATAACCCTTGCGGACTTGGATCCTCGAGAAATTGCTCAGCGGTTGAGAAGTCAGTAAACGTGGAGACAATCCACCCGATGTGACAACTAGACATGATTGCTTTTTTTTTTTTCTGAATATGAATATGAATATGAAGATGAAGATGAAGATGATGAAGAAGATGTTGATGATGATGAGGCTCGGAGTGCTGACTGCGGTGTTTTGACTTGTCACTGGTTCAAATGATTAGAAAGTGAAGAGGTTGTCTGAGTTGCTCTAATATCACCATCAGAAGCGTCCAACTTCCTCTTTATATACGTCACAGGGTCTCAGATTTGTATGTAGTAGAGGACATTTACTTTGAGTACTGTAGGGTTCGTTCAGCAATGGAAATTTTGAAAGAGATTGTTCCATTCGTCGTTAAACGGAATATAACCCAGATTCACAAGTGTTCCATTGGAGAAATGGTTCACAAAGCGCACATCACGATAGACAAAGGTTGGCAACATAGTAAGAAACGGAAAAAACAATAACAACAACAAGAAGTCTTTCAGAGTCAAAGGAAGAATGTAAAGCAAATTGAAAGAAAGTTAGACCTGTACAGAAACAAAATGTATTGATCAAGGGAAAACAATTGCACCAGTTTTTGTAGATTTAGAGGTTAAAAGGTGAAATCACGACATTGGTTTCAGCCTACCGCCTTTCAAAACTTCCGTTCGCATAAGATGAATACAGATGGGCGACGGACCTGTTTAACGACCATTCAGCTTTATAAAAGGCTCTTTGTTTCATCTGTTCATGTAATATAGTGAGAGAGAGAACTGCTCTTTAGTCTTCTCTAAACAATAGAGAGGTCTTTTAACAAGTGAATGAATAAATGGAGAGAGACACCAATGAACTAAGATACACTAAACTGGACCAAAGCCCTTGTCCTGCTCGGCATCATACTTCCAGTACTACATCGTTGTGTGTCACTGCAATGCACACACAGACACCACAACCTTTGATGAGATATATTGAATTGTCAATGTACAGATGTCTTCTTTAGAGGTTGATACAGGGCAGCTATGTTGCAGTAAATCTTTGCCTTTCATCTGCCATTGTGTTTCTTTCATTATGAATGAACCATCATCATCTCTTTCGTCGTCATAAACGTTCAATCGACAAAAGACTCTCTGCACACCATCAACTTACTTACTTTCATAGTTGACAAAATAAATCTCTTTCAAAGCTCAAAGCTCACATCAATAACACAGCAATAGTACATGTCTTTCTCCGTGATATAGCCTCAAGGTCTGATAAATATTTAAACAAGCCAAGTTGCCCTCAGCAGCTCTAACAGAGTAATTCGGTCAGTCAACTCAAAAACAATCTCTCAGGCAGTCAACTAAAGCACAATTTCTCAGGCAATCAACTCAGATACAATCTCTTAAAACGAATATTTGCAACCTCAGAGCACCATCATCATGGTTGGTTATTCTATTGGATGGATGGTGTGTCTTTACACCGCATATGTCGATGCCAGAAGTCAACTCGACACTTTTGAAGAAGACTTGGACTGGAGCGATAATGAAGACACCCTCTTGGTTACCAAGGGCACCATCGCAGGCCACAATGTCGTCATTGCTTTCACTCAGAATAAAAAATTTCCTCGAACAGCCAGTAAAATGACAAGGCACATCTTTAACGATGTAAAACTCTTCTTCATCGGCGGCGTCGACTTTGTATCGAGCCACCAATTCGACAATAGGCCGCCACCTAGTCTAGGCGACTGCGTCTTGACCCCTGGTTCTTGCAGACCGCACCTATGGCATGAAATAAGACAGAATCTGAAGAAAAAGGCGCGATTGAACGCAAAACGTCTTCTAACTGCAGCAGGTGATTTCAGAGCGCAGAATCCACAAGGAGTACCAATCACCATGGACAATGTCAACTACAACTCAATCAATATCAACGCTTTGTACGAAATGTATGAGCTAAGTGCAGAGAGACAGGATCGCATGTGTTGCGCAGAGGAGGCCAACTACATGGTGCCATGCATGATTGCCTCCTGCATGGGCGGCTTTCACCAGGGTGACGAGAATTTTAATGCGTGGGTGCCATTCGCGAGCAAGGCGTCTGCAACCGTCATCAGGGGCATTATTCAAAATCTTGAACGACTGACTTAGATGAAGAAGACGAGACGTGGGGAGCAGTCGGTTAAGAAATCGACATCTCTTGTGAACTAACCATCAGTGTTGTTATTGTTAGCTGATCCAGTTCTTTTTTCTGCAATTTTTAGATGCTAGGTTTTAAACAGACAATAATTGATCTTTGTTAATTTTATCATTGGATATATACTTTATTAGATGAACGACGTTGCTCGGGCATCGAACTTGTTGAGCATCATCAAGACCTCGCCCCGTGATTCCGAACGAAAAAGGGCGATATTCCAGCAAGGATTCGAAGTAATGGTCATGGCTTTGCATAAAGATGCGGGTCATATGCATGTCATGTACGTAAAATCTCCTTGCCGCAGCAAAATAAAGGTGCCTTGTAAGTGGTGGCATTCGCCTAGGACCGGCACACACACACACACTCACCACACCCACAAGCGAGGCTGAAAGGACCCTTGCTGTCAAATGTCCCTGCTTCGTTCTCTTCAGCTCAAAATCACAAGCTTTTTTGTCATTTTCTTCAACAAATAATCTCATAAGAATTTCCAAACATCTCCACCATCTCACTATAAACCTGCCAGAGTGGATTTCTTTTACGTCTCCAAATCCTCCCCAGATGCTCCAAACGTGGACCCCCAAGGCGTCCTCCGTGCAAGCTTCGGCCGGCTCCGAAGCCCAGCCCCGGCCTGAAGTCTCCACTGAAAAGTTTTGGCTTCGACGCTGCCCGTTAGAGCTCCTCCCCCTCATGCCACTTTTGGTGAAGAGCATGGATCTTTTTCTTTAATAGCTTGCAGATTTGGATCTTTAAATTGTTTAGACGAGAACTGATTCGAGCCTCGCTTAAATAAATAAATAAAAAATCTCCTTCCCTTGTTCAATACTGTCTTACCCTTGTCTCTTTGTCTCTCTTTTCTTTCAAGTTCGTCTTTGTCTGCTCGCAGATCATCCTGCCCTCAACACCACCACCATCCATTATGGCATCCGAATCGCAGCAATCCCAGCTCTCGATGGACCTCCCCATCATCGACCTGGACATCTACCTCAACAACCCTCCCACCTCTCCCCTCGTCCAGGCCGAATGCTCCCGCGCCGCCTCCGCCCTCATCACCTACGGCGCCCTCCTCCTCCACGACTCGCGCGTCTCAGAAGCCGACAACGACACCTTCCTCGACCTCCTCGAGGACTACTTTGCCCAGCCTGAGGAAGACCTCAAGCGCGACGAGCGGCCCGAGCTGAGCTACCAGATCGGCGTCACCCTCGAAAACACCGAGAAGCCAAAGTGCGCCGTCGACGAGCCGTGCCTGGACGTCATCCAGAGGCTGGAGCCGAGCCAGCGGCCGCTGGACATTTCGGCGCACTCGCCCGATCCAAAGGCTCGCTTCTTCTGGAGGATGGTGGAGCTGCCGCCGTACGAGACGCAGTTTCCGGGCTTGAATGCGGAGAATATCACGCCTGATGCGCCGCATATCAAGGAGCGATGGGCGCCTACAATGAACCTGTGGGGAAGCTCCATGAAGAATGCGTGAGTTTCTGTCTTTGGAACGTCTTATCCACCAACCACAGAAATCTAACAATGGAAACAAACAGGGTCTCCAAACTCTCCGAAATGACAGCACTGGGTCTTGGCCTTGAAGCCGACTACTTCAGCAATGCCGGCCGCTACGGGTTCGTTAATCTCTCGTCTCCTCTTTTTCTGACTCTCTCAAAACTAACCTGTTTAAAAAAAAAACAGCCCCCATCTCCTCGCCCCGACTGCCTCCGACCTCAACAAGTACTCCGACCTCAACACCATCCTCGCCGGCTTCCACACCGATCTCAACTTCCTCACCATCCACGGCCGCTCTCGCTACCCCGGCCTCAACATCTGGGCACGCAATACCGGCTCCCGTATCCCCGTCAAGATCCCCAAGGGCAACTACCTCCTCGTCCAGGCCGGCAAGCAGATCGAGTACATCACCGGCGGGCTCATCAAGGCGGGATACCACGAGGTTGTCGTCAACGAGCGCACGATCGAGACCATTGAGAAGCGCAAAGTCGAGTTCCCCGATAGGCCACTGGTGAGGATCTCGAGCACGCTGTTTTGGCATCTGAACTCGGACTTTGACTTGGCGCCAGTGCCCAAGTTGGCGGAGAGGGCGGAGAAGGTGCGCGAGGAGCAGGCCAAGCTGGGACGAGACGAGGGCGAGCCTTCAAAGTATCCTCCTACCAAGGTTGGATACCAGGTTCAAGAGTAAGTGCTTTTGCTATTGCCTGGATCATGTGGTTGTTTCTTTGATGTACTGACACAGTTACAGCGAGCTTAAGCACATTGCTTTGATGGCATAAAGCGATTTCTTAGCGTTTGAAAAGCGAATGGCATGTTTGGGATCTATGATATACCCTCCAAAAGATCATGAAGATATGACAATATACATTGATGAAGAAGCCACTTTGATCTCTGCCATCATTTGGTGAAGTTTATCACGCTCATTGCACACATTTCAGCTGAGTCCATATATGTTCAGAAAAGGTTTTTACTTTATTATTTTCTTCCTGCTATGATGCAGGATATAGGTATCATGGCCAATGTACAACAAAAATGCTAACTCCACCCCCTTTCTTTCTCTTTAGGTGTTTATACCCACTCGATGCTCCCTTCCAAATGTCTATACCATCCATCTCTTTATATATCGGGACATTATCATGTTGAAATATCATCATCTCAAGAACTTAAAAAAAAAAAAAAAAAAAAAAAAAAAAAAGAACACAAATATCGACAAATCACGTCATCTTTCGAACGACTTTTCTATATGCGCACGTGGGCAAGCTGAGATTCAAGGGACAAGAAAAAAAAGAGAGAGAAGAGATGTGTTCTACGAGAAGATACACACTCTTTTCCCTTCTTTTATAACTTGACCTCGGGGGTTTCGGTGGTGCGGCTCACGTCAGTAGCCTCGTGATCTTCAGAGTTGGCATCTCGCTCTTTCTCCATGACGTGCTCTTCAACGACGACCGTATCAGAATCGCGCCAAAAGTCCTTCTTGCCCTGGAACAGACGAACCAGCCAAGGAGGGAAGAAGCCGCCAGGAATGCGCCATGTCCAGGGCTCCTTTTCGTCGTGATTAGGAGGCACGATGCGGCCACGAGAGACGAATCTCAGCACGCCGACGGTGGAGTTGATGACAATGTATGACATGACACCGGCAATGAGGCCGTAGGCAATGGAGTATGTGAATGGCATAATGGCGATGGCGAGGAAGGCAGGGACGGCATCACCCATGTACCTCCAGTTGATCTCAGTGACGGACGTGGCCATCATGGATCCGACAATGATCAGGACACTGCCAGTGGCCCAGGGAGGGATGGAGGCGAAGATGGGGGCGAAGAAGATGCTGATGAAGAAGCAAATACCGGTGACGACAGAAGTGAGACCGGTCTTGCCGCCTTCAGAAATACCAGCACCAGACTCGACGAAAGCCGTGACGGGAGGAAGGCCAAAGAGAGCACCGATGGAAATGCTAATGGCGTCGACCATGTAGGCTACAGCAGAGCCCTCGAAATCCTGAGTGACGGGGTCGATGAGGTTGGCAAAGCGAGCCATACCATAGAGGGTACCAGTGCAGTCGAGAATGTCGACATAGAGGAAGGTGATGAGGGCAAGACCAAACTGACCGCCGTACTCGCTAACGTCCCACTGCTGCACATTGAGAGTGTGCTCGATACGGTGGAAATCTACAACCTTTTTGAAGAAGTTGAAGCTGTCGTCACCAACGGGAGTGTGAGGGAAGTAGGTGATGGGCGTGGTTCGGGGCCAGGAGATGATGCTGACAAGGATGATACCGGCAATGACGGCGCCCTTGACGCGGTACATCATGAGAAGGACAGTCAGGATGCCGCCGCAGAAGATGCCAACCCACATGGCCGGATGGCGCATCTTATCCCAGCTGGGGCATGTGCCGTCTGCCAGTTGATTGGCAGGCGAGCAACCGGCAAGCTCGAGAGGGGTGGAGGTGGCGCCAACAACGAGGCCAAGACCCTCGCTGTAGGTGAGACCGATGAGGGTCAAGAAGAGACCGATGCCGACACCGGTAGCCAGCTTAATGGAGTGGGGGATGGCTCGAGCAAGCCACTGTCGCATACCGAAGAGGGCGAGGCCCAGGAAGATGAAGCCTTCGACGAAGATGGCAGTCAGGGCGACCTGGTAAGGAACGGGGCCAGTGCCGTGGAAGCCAACAACGGTGTAAGTGAAGTAGGCATTCAGACCCATTCCAGGAGCAAGACCGACAGGCAGGTTGGCCAAGAGGCCCATGAAGAAACTGGCGAAGGCCGAGATGGCGGCGGTGGCAGTGACGGCATCGCGCTTGATGGCCTGGACACACAAGGCGTACTCATCATTGTTGTTGCAAGTGGGATCCGAGGCACCTCCGTTGCAGACGCAGGTACCGCCGGTGTCAGAGACAATGGAAGCGTTGACAGCGAGAATGTAGGCCATGGCGAAGAAGGTGGCCATGCCTCCGCGGATCTCGGTGAAGAACAGGGATCCCTTTCGTTCCTTGGGCTATAAGACAGAACATGATGAGTATAAAGTCCTGGTGGCTTTGGAAGCTGCTTCAACCATCTCAAGACTCTTCTTGGCAGTGGTCTTGTCTGCAGCAAAAAGACGTCTCGTGATGTGACTCAAACGCGAGGATTTTGGCGACTTACATGACCAGAGCCCTCCAGTCGGAACCATCGACCCACAGGACTGCGGGCGACCTTGACGTTGACTGTGTCCATCCAACCCATGGCTGCGGCTGGGCTTTTGACCTGGATATGATTTTTTCGAGAGCACACGCAAACGAACTGAAAGGACGAATACGTCCTCTGGAAGAGAAGAGGGGAGACCAGAAAAGATCTGCGGGAGCTCGCGGTTTTAAAGCACCTTCTCTACGTCGTCGACTTTTTTTTTTTCGCGTATATGGTGGGGCCTGGCTAATGATAGCGGTGGCGGTCCAGAGGAGAAAATGGAACCAGGGGCGAGGCCGCGGGGTGTGGGAAAACAGGCAGAAAGAGGAAAAGAGGGCTGGTTTTGCCGATTATGGTGCTGGTTTCGGGGCTGTTGGCGGAAGAGGCGCCGGCGTTGGTTCCTCTATCTCGCGTGGCCTTTTTTTCTTTTTTTTCCTTTTATTTAAACTTGTATGTAATGCTTATTTCGCGTGCATATGCGGCGGGATCTTTTGCAGGGGCGGCTATCAATGTAGCGTCTCGTTGGAAAGGCAGATGGCTGCATCACGCATTGCATTTACAGATGGGTGGGAGTGAGGTTTGAAGCACAATCGATAATCAATTAATGAATCAATCAATTAATCATGTAATTCAGCGCCTTCCTTTGCATCTCCATCCGCGGTACGACGGGAAGGCGCGGTGGGACCCTTTGAGGCTGGGAAGTGGGAAGGAAGGAGGGGAGCAGCGCAGCGCAGAACAGAGCACAAGGCACTTGCACATCGCACTTGCCAAGTCCTTCGGCTTCGCAGCTGTCGTCACTTCCCTCCCACTTCCCAGCTGCTGCCGCTAAAACGGGCATCTGTGGAGTGTAGCTGCCAAATGCAATGCAGCGCAGCGCAACGCATCGCCGAGGCTGCTTCTACTACATTAGTAGTATGTACATATCAGTGGATGTGGAGGCGGTTGAAAACATCGCCTAGCTGGTATTGCAGCGCTAGCGGGACGTTTTTTAGCACTTGGACCCCCAAAAAACTGCCCATCAGCTCGCTGGAGATGGAGGTCGATTAAGCACAACTTGACGATTATCGGGCACATTATTTCCCTCGGACCGTCGGCTAGCGCACACACACTTTTAGCACCTATTTGCAGAACTTTTATGCGACCCAAGCGTCAGGTTGGATGTCTTGACCGCCACGTTGCAGATGTAAATTGGAATGCGGCCTTCTTTGTTCTCTGTCCTAGATGGAATGCTGTGTGTTTCTATTTTTACCTGTTCCAGCCGTTGGTTGCTCTTTCTGCACTGCTGTACTATGTACATCAAGGTTTCACAAGGCATGTACCTAACTTGTATGTATGTACCTACCTTATGTATGAGATGCAACTGTTGCTGTGTGACTCTTATGCTTCAATATCCACAAATTGGTCTCTCATTCGTCTCTTCAACACCTTTGAACCCATAAAAAAAGACCCTAGAATATATATCGGCATGCCAGACCCTTATTTTCAGCTTCCTTATCTTTATTTCCGGGAACACAATTTTATCTTTTTTTCTTTTTTAACCCATCAGCCCACGCGAGTCAAGCCTCAAATAGGCACAATACCCGTCTCATTTACCCCATCAGGAAAGGCTCTGTTCAAAGCATTCCATCTAGAAAGTGGCTAAAATCGGCGCGGTGCCACGACCCAAGAAAATTTCGAACAGCAGCTGTCCAACCAGTCACTCCACATAGATAAGCAAGGCCCCAGAGCAGCTTGGCAACCTCCGGCTTTGATTCCGCACCTCCAGGTTTGTCCGGGGTCGCCGTCGTATAATGAATGCTACAGTATGGTCCCTTCTCGGTTCCTTATCAGTCTCCATAGCTGCTATCTTCTTCCCCCAAACTCGTAAAACGCTTGAACGCGTCCAAGATAACGATTGCCGTACCTGCATCGTTATCACAGCTTCCATCTCGCTAGCATCATCCTCCGCAGCACAAACGATCGCCATCTCCCCAGTTCCCCGGGAACCTGCGAGATGGAGGGCGGCGACTCCCGCTGCATGGAAATATGCTTCTTGTGATATCTGAACCATTTCGGGGATGGTCTTGGCAACTGCCGGCGACGATAACCTTGCAGCAGCTTATCAGATGTCGCTCTTACGTACGAGTACGGTCCACGGAGCATCTGTGAAACGCCGCGCCAGCTTTCAATCTGACTTTGTCCCCCCGCGATTCCAGATCGGCAGACTATCGACGCCAAACTCGCGCTTGAAAGTCCGTGGCCATAAGCATAAATGCTTACTTGCTGTTGCGGGAGGAACTTTTGGTCCGTGTGTTCACACGACATATCATTGGTACATGCAGAATACTGCAGTTGTCCGCTCAATGATGTGAGAAGATCGGCGACCTCCATCAACAGGCACTATTGACGCTTAGCATTCTGAAATAGGACCTTGGCCCGAGGTGGTGTCTCGACACCGAGTTACTCAGCATTCGTAAACAACTTGAACAGCTAACGCCGTGTCCTCACGCCGTGTATCAATCTTGTAACAATATACGCCCTAAAACGAAGATGCAACTCGTTTCTAACCAAACATAAAAATGTCTCGCCAGGCATCCATCCAACTTGTAAACAAAGGGATAGTGACACAGCATGGCGTGCGCATGCATTGTTGGTCTCTCACGTGCGTCGCTCCTCGATGGTGCAGCCAGTATTCCAAATGATATGCTTGTACTGTTGCGTGGGTACAGGCAACCAGATTAATGATGCCATAATCAGCGCTCCTTATTTGCCGCTTGTTCAAGCTGCAAGACGTTCGGTCTGTCTATATTTGACCGTTTCAACTCAACTGCCGGTAATAAAGAACCCTGCTAATAGGCGAGTGCAATGACAACCATTCAGCAGAGTATGTCTAAGAAATTCTAGAGACCCAAACTCAAGAAAATTGTTTTTTATGTGGACACCGCTATAACAAGATCCTGAATGTGAGCTCCAAAGACTCTAAACCATAAGCTAGAACTTGGCATGCATTGATTTCCAAGAGCGGATAGCTCTAATAGCCAAGCCCCCTAGTCGTGAACATCCGAGAAACAAATCTTATGGCCAGTAGCGTCAATCTGTTATCCTGCGTGTCTTTAATGAAGAAATGTCTCCTGCGCATGTAAACCCATTGGCAGCAAAAAAAAAAAAAAAAAGGTTGCCGCTGGCTACGAGAGCTCGAAATTCCCAGAGCTTGATCTTGGCAGGTTCCGTGTCTGATGAGCGAGGAACTTTCTGCTCTAAACTTAGATACAAGATCAGACCGAGATGCTGGCTTCAGGAGATTCGATCCAACAAAGGGGCTTCACATCAGTTATTATTGCACAAGATCAAACATCATCGCCATAGATATCAAAACAATACTCCTCAAGCGGTATACAGAGATCAAAGTAGGTATCGAGTGGCGAAGTACCTAGTCATGAGATCATCCACCTTGTTATCTTCGTTGAGGACATTATTTGTTTCATTGACGAATGATGGATTCAACAAACTTGTTTTTTCTAATATCCATATCCGTAATTCTTTGTGGACTCGAAAGAAGCATAGTCGCATAGTCGTAGGAGATTCGATTATGTTTGACTTAATTTCGCAATAACCTTGTATCCTTGGGGGCATCTCTTTGTTCCCAACGTATCTTTTCCAGAGTAAAACTTCGCGTTCAACTCTTCAAGAGCCTCCTTGTTGTCGCTCTTATCCACTGTTGATTCATATGCAGTTGCTGACATGCTTTTAACAAGATGCATTGATCGAGTAGTATAATTGACTGTCTGCCGCAAGCATGTCAGTAGAGATTGCAGACTAGCATAAAGGTTCGCCTAAGACAGATCTGCAGCCATTATTAATAACTTATCAGTCACAATCATTAAGATTACATATCATAGGGGTATAGCAAGACTTTGAACCAATAATATATCTTTTTTCCCCTCTCTTTTTCAACATGTAAAAGCGCACCGCCATCGTGACCAGTTCAACGGCCATCAGCAGCATGCATCATCTGTAGCATCCATATTTTGTGGTTTGCTAGATATCCAGCAGCTATACAGAATTGGCGTCATGTATTCGGAACCTCTTCAAACTCCTAGCCAGCTTGACGAGACTTGTTGGGTCAGTACTCAGCTTTCCGGAAGGCCCACCAAGCTTCTTGTAAGCCCGGAACAGATTCCAATAGGACAAGAGACTACAAAGCATCCTCCCATGTAAGTTCCATCTATTAGTTAGATTCCCCCTTCTCTAATCTTGAGCATTGCTAGCCCCATGCTGCACTGAGATTTTCTTCAGATCATCTGCTGTAGCTCGCTGATCATGGTGTCCAAGTGGGCCGGGCGAAGGATCCAAGCTGTTGTGGGCCGTCCGCAAGAACCAAGCACGGATTAGGATAAGAATGGAGCTACTAAAGAACACCGACCAACAGTGAAGAAAGTGTTCCCGTATAAATCGGTGGTTCGCCGGGGACTGAGTCAACAGCAGGTTCTCTCTATTTGCTCAAACCAAAGCCACGTTGACAAATCCCAGCCTCGTAGTAAAGACAGAGCCCATTTACTAATGAGCTGCTTCGCTTAACTGCAACGCCGCTATAGAAATCAACATAGCCTAAAGCGGCCATCTCGAAGATCACCTTCCCGCTACAATCAAGAACGTGTGCTTTGGGAAATGCGCTGGCTCGCGATGCTACCACTGTGGAGTCATTACAGTGCATTCGTATGGAGTTCAGTGGAGTAAACTTCCCATAGATCCATGTCTTCTTCAACATTCAGCCGGCAAAGGGGCCCCATTGATGCAATACGCAAAGTCGCGTCACAGTTGGCTGTCGTAATGCCGTAATCAATTCCGCAATTGTTCCCTCTTATTTCGATAGAAGCTAGAGTGTTTCTCTCTTTTACGTTGTAACAGTGTCGGAGTCCTTCTGTCCAGCGTGTAAGAATACGACTCTTGCTGCATCGTAGCCTTTCACCTCGTACATAGTGAAAATGGGTTCTCAAATCAAGGCCGGAGCTGATTCCGACTTATTCGAGCCACTGGTCATTGCGGGCGGCAAAATCACCCTCCAGCACCGCATCATCCATGCTCCCATGACCAGAAACCGCGGTACACCTCTTCGTGCCACTTCCACAGCTGAGAATCCAAACCGTGACTGGACTGCCAATGATCTTATTGCCAAATACTATGCACAGCGAGCAACAGAGGGTGGACTGCTCATCACGGAAGCAATTCCACCTTCGTTCGAGGTAAAGCGCCTCTCTTCGGCCAGTTGGGAGTCTAGAACATGACAAGACTAACACCGAGACTTCCTTAGGCCAACGGTCTGCCCGGGGCTCCAGGGCTCTTTTTAGAAGAGCAGGTAAAGAGCTGGAAGGAGGTTGTCGACGCAGTCCATGCCAAAGGCGCCTACATCTATGCACAACTCTGGCACGCTGGCCGTGTCACTCTGCCACAGATTACAGGTACTGCGACCGTTGCGCCGTCAAATATTCCGTTCGACGACCCGAATGAATGTTATGCGTATCCCCCGCCGCACTCAACGACGCCAGTGAAGCTGAGTGAGCACCCACCGATCGAATTGACGGTTGACCACATCAAGCAGACGATCCGAGATTACTGCGCGGCTGCCAAGGCGGCTATGGAAATTGGATTTGACGGGATAGAGGTTCACGGAGCAAACGGCTATCTGCCAGAGCAGTTCCTGAGCTCCAACATCAACAGGCGGACCGACGAATACGGAGGCACGCCGGAGAAGCGCTGCAGGTTTGTACTTGAACTGATGGACGAGCTGGCCAAGACTGTGGGAGAAGACAACTTGGCTATCCGACTAAGCCCCTTTGGCCTTTTCAACCAGACCCGTGGCGAGCAGCGTGTCGAGACCTGGGGCCATCTCTGCCGCGAACTGAAGAATCGTCACCCCAGACTCTCATACGTGAGCTTCATCGAACCGAGATACGAACAGATCTTTTCCGAGGCCGAAAAGGTAAAGTTCCTCAAGTCATGGGGCCTTCCCCATGTCGATTTGTCCCTGTTCCGCAAGATATGGGGAGACACGCCGTTCTTCTCTGCCGGCGGATTTGACGACACGAACTCGTGGGGAGTCGTGGAGAGCGGGAAATACGACGCTTTGGTGTATGGGCGATACTTTACCAGCAACCCAGACTTGGTGGAGAGGTTGCGGAATGGCTGGCCGCTGGCCAAGTACGATCGGTCTCGTTTCTATGGGCCGTTTGAGGATCCGATCATCGGGTATACAGATTACCCGGCATATGAGGGTTAACGACGTGACGACTTGCGAATCCAGCACATGTTGTTGATGATGGCTGTTGCGAAACTGGTATGATTGGATGATGGATACATCATTTGCAGCTACTAGACTATGTAGTAGATAGATCGGGCTGCCAGTGGCATGTGCTTCAACAACTTGGCGACCAATTAGCATCATTCCGCCAATTCCATATGCGTGTGGCCCCGAAATACAGGTATTTTGACCAATGCAGATGATAGAAGAGCAGATACGGACAGCCAGGCTCATACCGGAAACCAAAATGCAGACACCTACCGGCTTCCAACCGAGCATCGGGATCTAATGGCCTATCGATGACAGGGATACCTTGACAACGCCCTCGCACAGCTCGAAAGAGGTGTGGATCTTGCGGGTACGCACGATTTTTGCCACGACTTGCTATGGCTCTCATTACAAATGTCATAGTACAGCATGCATAGCATCCTTCCCTCTATAGATTGACTGCATGCATACAAACTTGCATCTTTTTTTCAAGCAAGCTAAATGCCGTCTTGTCTTGGCTTACTTGATATGTGCAATCCGTTGATGCGCATAAGCATCATTCTCCATGATTTCTCTCCAATAAGCAGCACGCAAGATCCAACTTTTGCATAATGAGGTGGTAAGAGCTTTGATGATCGACCTCGACGACAACGCCTCCTCTAGCTGATCGAGATTTTGCATAATCAAGGTCTTTTCACGTTTCAATTGAGCTGTTGGAAATGTCAGAGACTTTGGAAAGGCGACGTAATAATGCGCCGCCCGCGCTGTGAAACAGTCTCGCAAATTATCAAGAAAAATACCGGGTAGCAGCCAACGGGACCCGCATTGCAACGTTCAAGTCTTGCCACACGTCAGTGCAAACTGCAATTGATATGCAGATTTGAAAAAGATGCTGACACCAAGAGCGATATGCGCCAGTGTTACTGAAAGATTGAGGGCAAAGAGGCAAACGGAGCATGCATCGGAGGCAGGTTGGCAATGTGTACATAGCAGTGATCCTTTTGCTGCACATTTCCGTTGGTGCTGCTCCGTATTGTCTGTGTTTTTTGCCCTATCAAGTGGCGGAGCAGATGCTGTACCACCATTTCAACACTACGATTTTTTCCATTTTCCAATGCAAAACCAACAACGCCGTGTAATTCCCAAATCGCGAAGAAACGGCTCGGATCGCGGGTCGCGGGTCGCGGGTGGCGGAGGCGGAGGCGTTCCTTTTTAAGTCTCGGCATGGCTTGGCCGGGATCGTCAGTAGCCGGGCGCCCTCACACACATTTGCACAGTTTGAAGTAGGGTATCAAAAAGCTCCGTGGGATTATCTTCCGCGGCTCGGCGACTCCTGAAGATCCCTCCTGGATGATATGATACACAGTCAGCTCGTTGTGGACCGACGTCTCTTACGGTGTCCTCGGCGGTTTCTCACGGATTGTCTGTCTGCATGCAATTCAGCGTCAGCACACGATAATGCAGATACACAAAAGGTAGATACTGTAGGCAGCAAAACAGTGCCTTGCTTGTTCAAATCTAATCAAATCAGCCAGCAGCAAGATGTAGACAAACAGTCATATCCTCCAACAGCATCGCTGCCTGCGTGACAGAGTCCATCTGCCGCAAGCCCTGATGATCAACGCTCTGGCAGCCCACCACCGGCAGGCTCTGAGCCTGAATCCCTGTACCCTTTTAACGGATTTATCACAGCAGTCCTTCTCTCTCCAACACGCGGCTGCTGGCTGTCCAACTGGCTGCACCGCCACTTGATGTATTCATATGTTTCTTTGACGTCAGGCGACTCTCCAGGCCAGAATTCCTCTCACCAAGATGCCCGGGCGGAACCGCCTATTGGCTCGCGTGACGTCAGGAGACCGCAGAAACCCTGCCGCGCTCCAGAGTCTTTCCCGGATCACTGCCATGGGCCGGGATCGTGCAAGATTAGGGGCGTCCCGGACGCTGTAGGCCATGTTGCGGACCGCTGGAGGTCACTAGCGAGGGCCCAGTCGAGAGGCCGCCCCTCCTGACTTGCAGATTCGGCCCCTCTCCAGGCGTCAGCGGGGCGTAGTCCAATGATGGCCATCGATTCGATGCTTCGCCCATCAGCTCAGCTTATACTTTACTTGTACATAAACCTTGAACGTGCCGCAAACGCTGTCTGAACGCTGCTCTCCCTTACCTGATACGCCCTGCTCGGTGCGTGTGTTATAATGCTGTTCGTTGGCTAGGCTTTCTATATCCTTGTTTTCGACTGTCGATCAGGCATTTGCTCGCCACAGCCTTCACCTATAAATACAATCCATACTACACGGCATAGTCATCATGCCCAGACGCTCAGAACCCGATCCGCCGCAAGGCCTCAACCACTCCTACTATAACCCAGAGGAACCTCTCGATTCCAGCTATCAAGACCCTTCTTCGTCATCTCGCCGGCCAAAATCTGAAAAGAGTCGGCGAAACCGGTCTCCCGGCGACGACTACAAACCAAGACGCAGCAGCCGTCGTGATCCTTCTCCAGGCTACAGCGACATGAAGCCCTCCCGTAGCCGTCGATATCCCAGCCCGCCGCCTTTTGCCGCACCTACTCCTCCACCTCAAGGAGACTACCGGCCATCCAATCGTGATTACAACATCTATCCTCCAAGAGATTCGCCGAGGGAATCTCAGAGGGGCTCGCAAAGAGATGCACCGAGAGAGTCGCGCTACCGAGACGATGACCGACGCTCACGGGACTATCCTTCAGAGCCACGTGAGCGCCGTCATAAGTCCTCACGTCGAGAGCCATCGCCTGAATACCCTCGACGCTCTCGGAATATCTCTCCAGACCCCAGATCTCGATCTTCTCGAAGCTATCCAACAGAAGACCCTCGCTCCTCTCGTCGATCCCGCGGCGCCCCAGCACCCAGCAGTGATGACGAGAGAGAGAGACGACACCGAAGCCACCGCTCACAGCCTCGCGAAGCAGATGCCAGCTACGGTCGAAGCCGTGACCTCGACCGCACCCGAGACCGGGATCGTGCACCTGCTGACAGCGGCCGCTCATCGCTCAAGCGTCGAAGCACCATGCCGACCGTCTCCAGCTCGGGCACCCGCGCCAAAGGCGGCAGCGGCAGCGGCAGCAATAGCCCTGCCTGGTGGAAGAACCCCGTGATCCAGGCCGGAGCACGAACGGCCTTGGCTGCCGGCGCACAAGCCTTTATGCAGAACCGCAAGGAAGCAGGCCCCTGGCTGGGCGCAAAGGGAGCCAAAGTGGCTACCGTCGCTATAACTGCTGCTCTGGCCGATGGATTCTCTGGCAAGGACAAGAAGAAGCGCTAATGCTGTCGTGAAGTAATGGGATGTCGATAACGAGCAACTCTTTCCTTCTTCTTGTTTTTCCTTTTTTATAGATACGACGATACGACGACACTCCTGCTTGGTTTTATTATTATTATTAGCGAAACGACCGGATTTCTCTGCTTTACTGTTATTTTCTTCCTTTCTTTTGCTGTTTTCCTTTTGTTTTACGGATATGATGGATCGCATTCAGCTGTTTATGCTTGTAAGATTCGACGACTTTATGGCGTTAGAGAACATGGTAGAGGATGGACTTTTCTCTTTTTGATACGGCGGTACGGTAGAGTTGGATAATGACGGCACACACGTTGGGATGCTTTCTCTCTCTCACAATTATAAACATGTACATCTCCCGCACTTCCCGTTCCATAGTGATGATGAATTGGCCCTCTCCATCTTGTGCGAATTCGCCATTGAGCATTTCAAGGCACCGTAGTTAGTATACGCTGGAGACTGCCATCGCGAGCATCTGCACTGCTCAGGGTCCTTGAGCCACAACAGCTGCACTTTAGCTCATTCAATTCGTCAAAGGCACTTTGGCCGAGCGGTCTAAGGCGCCGTGTTCAGGTTTAGTTTGGCACCACCAAACGATCTATTCGCGGTCTAGAAATAGGCGAGGGTTCGAATCCCTCAGGTGTCATATTCAAAGGATTGTTTATTTTTTTATGATTATTCTTTGTCATAGCATTGATCTTTTATTTCATTTTTTTTTTCTCTTCCTTTTTCCCGACTTTACTCTTCAGTGGTTGGATTTCAGCTATTGCTTCGTTCTATTGTAAAGCTCAAACCCTAATTCCATATTGCTGCCATTTAGATAGATGAATTCTACGCCAAATACAATTTTTTGATCAATATTTACCTAGTACCTTCCCGTAGATATATGTATATATACAAACTCATATGTCCAAATCGTAATAGTGTATAATCAAGAGTCCACCATGTAAATCGCTTCATATAACTCAGTCTCTTCATGGCTGATTGAAAGGCCTGCAACGAGAAGCAATGCACAGGCCATTACAGCAAGGTCCAAGCGACTGGGCGTTTGCATCAACGCAGGCACCTAATTCACAGTGGCTTAAGCATATCGTCTCCCGTAATCAAGTCAATGAAAGCAGACTAGACTCACCCCAAGTCTCGACACATGTCCCCTGGCAGGCAATACTTGTGACCGTCTGCGGCGGATCAATCACAACTTGCTGCGTTACACCGTCGGACGCGATTGTGCTGCTCAGATTCGCCGGGCCGACGGTTTGAATCGCACATAACTGGAGGACGTCGTAGTCGGGAGCGTCAATCAGTTGGACTGGAAGCGTGCTGTATGTGAAGACGGGCTTGCCGTTGGCTGGGACGTCGAGAGGGAAAGAATGGTCGTCGCCCTCAGAGCGGAGAGTGACGTGAGCAATCTGAACTGTGCTATTTTGGGCTATGGACACGCCGGCAAAGAGACCGATGGCGACGAAGCAGGACAAGAACTTCATGTTTGCTGGCGGTGAGGAATTGGGTCCGGTCTGCTGCTAGCAATGGTGTGTATTTGCTTGTTTCAAAAGAATTTAATTTGTTTGCTGTAGGCTGCCGATGAACCTTTGATCCTCTTCTACATGCTGGTGGTCTCACTCGTTTATATATCCTGTCGAGGTAACACTCACTCCACTGTTGTTTCATACCTATGGTTAGATGTATGCATAGTGGCGATCCTAAACAAAGTGACGATCCTAATTTGCAATTTACCAATCAAAGTCTCAAGAAATCCATCAGATTAGTGATCGCTTGATACGATCTCAAAATTCGAGAAAATAAGGAAGAAATGTAACCAAAGAGGGAGTCATTGTGAGACGGCTTCGGTACAACTTGAATGAGAATTGAATCAAACATTGTCAAGAAACTAGATGAAGCTCACTCAGTGATTTCCGTCGTCACCATCAAGTCACGCAAGGTTGATGGAAAGGCTGATTGCGCTGAGATATATCCGGCTTATACTCTTGCTGCCGAAATCATGCACCAACACCGACGCGATGGACAGCTTGATCCTTGCTTGTTTGTACCGCCCTCGCTACCTCCCGGATGGGAGTTTTAGATGGCTAAATTGGACGTTTCCACTGAAATGGAACCCAAAATCCATGTGCATGGTGATTAGACGGTAACATCGTATAATGGACCCAGGATAAAGAGCCAGATAAGATCGAGTTGCTATTTTGGGTTGCTTGCGAGAGTGTGCTTTATTTACAGGGACCGCTTCCTTGTGAGATATTTCCCAATTGGCTAGGTATTGTACTAGTAGATATCTCTTATAGTCGGTTGCTGTGAGACTTTTGCCCGTGCGCATCGCGAGACAGAGAAACTCTGACCGACGGTAGAGTGCGAATCGAGGCTGGACGTAATTAAGCCACGCTTCCGTGCCTAAGAAGTGGGTGTTAGCAGAGTCTGCTCCTCCAATCTGCGACGTCTTTGCTGGGAAAAGCCAACTTCCTCTCCAAAAATATCATGAGTTGACCATTATCACATCCGACTGGCAAAAAGATGTCCTCGTAGGAAAGAGGAAGAAAAAGATTGACCGAGACAGGGGTCGAACCTGCAACCTCCTGATGTACTTGATCGTAGTCAGACGCTCTGCCATTGAGCCACACGGCCTATTTGATGGTAGTGTCAGGAATATCCAGCCCTATGAGTCTATTGTGGAGACAGCAGAGCAAACCCACGCAGGCAGACACACACACATACACACACACAACCGACTTGCTTCTTCCATCACTTTGGCGGCTAATTAATATTCCAGTTGGAACTACAGAGTACAGTTACATGCCTGGCCGAGCGTGGAGGTGGGATGGCCGGTGGGGGGTTAAATATCAAATCCAGATACAGACCGACGCATCCTTGAACTGTGATTCTCTCTGACCTGATCGCCATTGCTGCTGCTTCGTTTCCTTGTCCCTTGATCCAACTGCCCGTTCCTTCTGCTGTGTGCGTGTTTATGCGTCGGACTCCCAATCCATTTCCCCACACAACTCTCTCTTCTATCGTTCAAACGAGAGGTCTCCGGCGGGGTTCCAGAGAGCTGTGTCGTTGCCTTTTCCACCCCCCTTGTTTTTTTTTTTTTTTTTTTTTTTTTTTTTTTTTGTGATTTTCTATCTTGTCTGTCTTGCGCATCCGACCGGCCTAAGAACGCTTGTTGGATCCATTTTCCCTTTAGTCTCGATCCTAGTGACGCCATGAGCTAGAGGTGCCGCGCCCAAACCGTCAAAACGTCCCATGCCGCTTCATCCATGAGTAACAGAGCAGCACAAGCATGCGACGGATGCAGGGTGCGAAAGGTGAAATGCAATAGCACGCAGCCGTGCTCCCAATGCTCCCACCTGGGCCTCGGGTGCATCTACTCGCCGTCGACTAAGCGGAAGCCCAGCGTGCGCAACCGGCTGGTCACGCAGCTCCGCAACAAGTCCAACATAGCGGCCACGAGCCATGGTAACGCTTCCCCGTCTGACTATCCCGAGAGACCGCCGGGTCCAGCGGTCACGTCCATCGCCGGCATAGTGAACCCGGACCAAGACGGGGCCCCCTCTGCTGGTGGTGGTGTTGGTGGTGGTACCGCTGGGTTTGGTTTTGGTGCTGGTATTGGTATTAGTACTATTGGTATTGGTGCCGGTGCTGGTGCCGTTGCTGGTGTTGGTGGTGCAGAGACGACGCCTCCCGCGTGGGACAATCGTACTTTTACCCCAGGCTTCTTCATCGGCATGCTGGCCAAGTATGAAGAGCAAGTGTATCCGGGCAGCCCCATCATCACCAGCTATGAGGTCCGCCAGGCCATTGACAACATGCACGCCAACCTTGATGACGCTGCCTTTGTCTATGCGGTAGGGGCCGTGACTATCAATCTGACGACGCCCACGGTGCAGGGTGAGGCTGGTGCTAAAATGACCGAGCTGATCCGACTGAGTCTGGGTGCGTATAGGCGGGCACAGTCGATGGCGGACGTCCACAACGGCAGGCTGACGGAGATGCGGACAACCTTTAGGCGCATCATGACGTGCGTCTTCCTCGCCGTGTCCATGATGGCCTTTAGCCGCCTCGACCGCTGCTTCGCCGTGCTGCGTGAGGCCATGACCATGGTGCAAATGATCCAAGTCCAGCAGTGCTCGCACAGCGCAGTGCCCCTCGAGCCGCGCGACGTGCCCAAGTTCCAACGTGTGTACTGGCAGGTCTTTATCCATGAGCGCTTCCTGACCATTCTCTCTGGCTTTCCAAGTGTCATGACGCCTCTGCCCACGGGCCTGCCAGCGAGGGACCCGTCGATCCCCACCCACATCGACGCTGGCTTCAACCGTCTGATCCGCCTGTTTCAGCTCTTGGACGGGCCGTTGCTGCTCTACTGGAGCGCCCAGCAGAACCCGGCGCAGCCAGTTGCAGGCGTGTCCCTGCGGTGGATCGAGGGCAAGCAGGTCCAGCTGGATCAAGACGAAGCCGGTGCGTCAGAGGCCGAGCGAGGACTGGTTGACAGCGGCCGGGGGTCCTTTACAGAGCTGCAGCATGTTGATCTGCTGGTGACCAGGCTCTGGATGCGCACGCTGCTGTGGCAGCTTGGCTTGATGCACCATCTTTTTCGCTCGGCGCCGCAGCACGAGGACCTGGCCCTCCAGCTCCAAGTGTACCGGCTCTCTGCGCAGGTGCGGAACCTGGTGAGCCAGCTCGAAAACGTCTCCACGACTGTCACGCACGGCATTGGGCTTGTGCAGAAGATTTTCGAAATCACCAGCACCGTGGCGGACGTGCTGGCGCTGCCGCTGGGCTATGGCCAGACCCAAGAAGACGTGAGAAGTCGTATACAAGATTTTGTGTTTCTGGTGCGTTTCTTGTTTAGCTTGGAGCGAGTCGAGAGGGAGCAGCGAGACTATCTGCGCGAGAAGCTGGAAGGGCTCCAGCAGCAGTATACCATCGTCAACTTTGCTGACATGCTTGGGTTGAACCCAATAGCACACGGCGCATACCACTGAGCGAATGGTGAAAGCAATCTTTTTCTTCTCTTTAGATTTCGGCAAGGGCAAAATTGGTACACTGCATAGGACTCTGGGTTAGCATGGTTCCCCCTTTTTTTTGGTTGTTTTTTTCGTGCGTGTCTCTCTTTTCTTCTCCTTGCGTGGGCTTGGGATTTCTTGTGGCACTTTGGTGCAGAGAGACGGGTCTGTACCCGTACACGACAGCTAATATTAGACCTTACCCCATGTTCTTCCCGCGCTCTCCCGACCCTTCTCCATGTTTTGTGTTTCCATTAATGTGAAACCACAGTCGTACCCAGTATATTTTTGAGCTGGGAAATTCGCCACAGGAGCGGGAGGGGGGTTTGAGATTGGAGCGAATGGCGGACGCTGAATACACATCTAGGAATTTGAGGCACACTTGGCACTGTCCTAAACAAAGACTGGGAAAGAAAGTAGTAGCATGCTGTCAAGGGTGTCCTACCCGACAATTGATCATTTATTATCAGATGAGCCTATACTATTTGGACTTCCATCTTGAAAAACATTCACTCATTCACTCGTAACTGACATTTCTCATGCATCTTGCCTTCCAGATCCCGTCATAATCCGACGTACAAAATTACCAGGTACAACCTCTATGTGTTTCCTGTATTCTTCAGAAGCGCCCAGAGTGACTAGAAGTCCTCTCGGTTGTTGCGAGACTGGGATCCGCGAGCAGCACGCTCAGCGTAGTGGCCGGTGTAGTAGTCCATGTAGAAACAGTAGTAGTACCAGTAGAAGAGACGATAGTAATAGTAAAAGCTGTCGTCGCCAGCGTACGCGCCGTAGGCATAGCAGTCACAGCAGTAGCAGTCGAAGGACGACGCGCAGATCTCACAGTGTTCACCAAAGGGGTGATGGCCGTCACAGTCACCCCAGCCAAATTCAGAGTCAGAATCATCATCCTGATCATAGTACTCGCGGTTCCAGTAACCTCGAGCCCAGTAGTTGGAGAGCTCCGGGTTATTAGGCATGCTGAATCTTGAGTGGATTGACAACTACGGCTAGCGAGTTAGTGAGATCGACAAACAAATTGGGATGGGAGGGGCGGGTGCGCGGAATGGCTGGCGGGGCTGGCCGGGCGGGCTTACCTTTGCTTTAGCTGGTTTTTCTGGCTGGTGCGTCTTGTCCTCCCTTGTGTTCCGGGTGGATCAGAGGCAAGTTTGTGGTGGATTCGAGAATTGGAGCCAGCTGTGGATGAAGATCTGGAGTTGAAAAAGTTGTGAGGACTGGGAGAAAGTCGAGTTTGATTTTTTGGATTTTGAAACTTGTGCTTTGTGCCCTTGGGTCACGGGACAGAGGAGAGTTTGGCATGGCAAGAGCTGCCCTCGTTCCGTACTCGGCACCAGTTGACGAGGAGGAAAGACGAGGCAGCTGCCCTGTGAATAGGCTCTACGGGGGATTCCTATGGGGGCTTCAGGGCGTGCAGATAGACGCTCTGCTGGAGTGTAAGGGGCCTGCCAGAGATCTCGCCGGTCCTTCAGTGCCCGCCAACAGGTGATGGAGTGCTGGAGATGCCCCATAGAAAGGACTCCGCACTCGCAATGCTCCGAAAATTGCTCTCAGATTACTGCCAGTAGTGCCCAGATCTTGCTCCACTGCCTCATGCTAACATGCAATATTACTCGCACAGGCATCAGCTGATGTCAAAAGGGTTTTCCGGAGCATATGCCGATAAAACATGCATGCAGCGAGGCTCACGGTATCCAGGGCCGCTTGTTCGTCCCATCTGCTGCCGCCAGTAGTATCACATGCTCAAAGGCTGGATTGGAAGCAAAAAAGAAAGCACCACAAAAAAGAAAAAGGATGAAGTGGGAGCAGATCACATCGGCCCTTGCATATTCCATCTTGCTAGTTGTAGTATGGATCTTGTTATTTGTTGTCCCTCCTGCAAGTGTGTGTACGCACTGTTGCGAGTAAGGAGCACTACTTGTAACACCCAGTAGTCCGAGTAAGCTGTCAATCGGATCAGTGCCGAGAACTTGTAGTGGCATTTACACATACAAACCTAGCAGTACTGTGAATCCTTCGAAATGCTGCATGGCACGTCGAGCCCGGCGCTGGCTGTCCGGATCCTACCCGGCATTCTGGCAGACCTTTGTCTCGGGTCGAGACCTCAGAGAACTCTTTTGGCGGCTCGGCATTTGCTGCGGCTGGCGCGGCGTTTCTGCGCTCTGGGCGTGTACCAGTACCGGCTGCTCTGCGTGTCTCTTCCACCGGGGAGCTGCAAGAGAACAGAGCGCTCACGGGCATCAAGTATAGGTACGGCTTTTGTGTCCTGTAGTCGTGTTTGGATTTGATTTTATCTTGATACCTTACGGAGCGGGCTGAGCGCATCGCAATAGGTCGCCTTGCATCAATGCAACCGCCAACTTACACCGGTACAGCATGGGCTCCAGCAAACCAGCCAATGACGGCTGCTACTCCACACACTGCAGTCTGTCTTGGCTGTCTAGAGCGAAATTGAACTGCACGGCATGCCAGGGAGGGGGGCGTGCCTTGTCTACTGTATGCATCAAGTACGGTATCTACCTCAGGCGTATGGCTTGCTCTTCTACGAGTCCCAGCTGCAACTCTGGCCTCCAAAGCCGCCTCTATATATACGAGTACTGTACGAGCGAGTACCTGACGGACGGGTCATTCTGTGCCAGCATGGTGGTGGTGGCATTCGCTAGTCAGTTTACCGTCTCCGCACTTTAGGTCTTACCAGCATCAGTGGGCTTCTGATTCGACGATGCCCTGTCATGAGCCCAGGTCGAAGGGCCGCTCTCCACCACAGCCTTGTTCAGGGTCCTCGGATTTTTTTTTTTGCCTACCTTTTCTTTTTCGTTCTCGGCTGGTCTTTTTTTTTTTCAGGGTCCCCCTCCCCAGAGGCCCAAGACAACGCGTCCACTGTAGCAGCAGCGGCAGACTTGACTTTTGACTAAGGCATCAACGCCACGATATACTTACTGTACGCGGCTTGGCTTCGGCCGAGGAAAAGTCCAGTCCACCCTACCCGTAGCAGCCGCTTGTTTGCTGTTTGCCTCTGGAGAAGGCAGTTTTTTATCTTCTTGGGCCATTGCGGCCGCTAGAAGCCCAGCCCTTTGATTTCCAATGTTCCAGCTTCTCCTCCTACCTGGCCTTATTTTCTCCTCAGCCCCTGCTCGTGAACGCTGCAGTCCCTCGTTGGAAGCTTTTTAGCGACTGAGGCTGCAAGTGCTGTCCGCCCGGATTTGCGGGACCTGCTACAGCGGCTGGTCCCCTCGCAACTGACTGGCCCTCGAGTTGCCGTTCCGTCAACCTCGCCTGACCCTTGCCCTCTATCCTCCTGCGCTTTTTCACTTTCTCGCATCTTCTCTTCACAACCGCATCTCGACTCTTCACCCCTCGACTCTTCCTCTTCATCCATCAAACCTTCAATCGTCAACCTTTCTCTTCGATACGCCTCCATCCTCTCATCACTCTCACTATCCATCCTCATCGCCTACCCAGCTTCCAGCCAGCCAACGCCGCCAGTCTGAGAGCATCGTCTGGGTCGGGCACTGTCAAAAAATCAGCGTCTTTGATTTTATTTGGTGGTGAATCCCGGCCTCGACTCAGCGGCTGCAGCAGTATTTGCAAGGCCATTTGAATTTGTATCCATTCAGTGTACTTTGGGCCTTCGTAAGCAGTAACTGACTCTGCATCCTCATTCGACGACTCTAACCGCAAAATAGTGCCCGTACAACCAACCTACCCCAAGAAGCATCCTTGCCCTTTTTTTTTTCTCCCTCTCTCTTGTCTCCCACGCACAACACCATCAACATATCGGATAGGTGCAGCGCTAGACAATGGATGGGCGTCCCATGCCGCCCTATCGGGCTGTGTCCGAAGCAACGCGGCAGCGCGAGACTTTCAAGTCAGTTTGTTACTATGAGATTTCTGATCCCCCCCTTGTCTTTTGCCCTCGGCGCTCTACTCTATATTCTCTCTTCTTGCCTAAAAGAAAGGCCTTGAGGAAATAACCACTATTGAGTCGATAAGTGGGCTGGAGAGAGAATCCTGCTAACACAAATGCATGGCAATAGATATGATCCAACTCTACTGTCCACAAGCAAAGTGAACAACAATGGCGAGCCTCTCCCTAGCTCTGAGTTGACGCCTTCGCAAGATCTGGTCTTAACTGGACTGGCCCAGTTGGCCGTATTTCAAACTGGCACTGAGCGGGCATTCATTTCGCTCTTTGACGTGGAGCACCAGTATTTCATCGCCGAGGCCACTAGAATGCTCCCCTTGTCGGCAGAGGATAGCGACCTCGGCCTTTGGATGTGTGGCACTGCCATTCCTCGCGCCCACAGCACTTGCGAGTATACTCTTCTAGAATCTCACCGCCTTGAGCGACCGCGTGGAGGCCTGCAAATTGAGAAAGACGCAACTCAGTTTGATCACTGCGAACCTGACGGTGACCAACTCCCAGTCCTTGTGGTCAAAGACCTGGCAACAGATCCTCGTTTCAAGTCGAAGCCCTATTGCCAGCCTGGAGGTGGCCATCATTTCTATGCCTCTGTTCCCATTCGCACCCAGCGAGGCATCAACATTGGCGCTCTCTGTGTTGTCAGCTCCATGCCAAATTGCAGATGGAACAGCCAATTCTCGACCCTGATGCGCAGACTCTCCATGGCCGTCATGGACCATTTGGAGGCAAACTTTTCAAAGGTAGCCTATATGCGCAGCGAGCGCATGATTCGTGGCCTGGGCTTCTTTGTTGAAGGCAAAGCTACAGCATCTTCTTGGGCCCCTGTTGCTGGCCGAGAAACCTTTACAGAAACCCCAGATGCGTTGCGCCTGGCCCGGCAAGCACTCCTGGCAGACAGCGAAACCCCCAGCAAACAGCCCATCTCAGAAGTGGCTGCTCACACAACCCCCAATACAGAGCGATCTCTTTCGCCCGATGGCAAACAGCCGGACCCAAATCCCAGTAAAGATCGTCTGCCCAAGCCCGCAGCAGAGACAAAATGGGCTGATAGCTTTGTCCCTGGCCCTAACCCAATGGTCGACACATTCTCCGAGGCTGCACAAACAATCCGTGAGTCCCTTGAGACAGACGGCTGCCTTTTCCTAGACTCCTCTCTAGGATACTTTGGCGAGTATGGCGGTCGTTCCAAGGGATCACGAAAGAGCCGCACTGCCAACCCTTCGTCTCGTGATAATGAGAGCAGCAGCGAGGATGAAGATGATGACAGCGGGAGTGACCTCGACGAGGAAGGGGACATGGATTCGCAGCCCGGTGGTGATGACAGCAGTGCTCATAATACTAATGGTACGCCTACTGAGTCTGAGGCTAAGAAGTGGCCAACCTGCCAAGTGCTGGGGTATTCAACAACGGAAAGCCGTCGCATTGACTTGGAGGATGGCTCGATGCGGCGAATCAACATGGCCCAGCCATTCCTCGCAAAGCTCCTTCAGCGGTATCCAAAGGGTCATATTTTCAACTTTGGAAGCAACGGAGAACTGCAGTCCAGTGACTCGTCCGACGACGACGGTTGGGTGACGGATCTTTCCAAAGACTCTGACAAGCCTGTTCAGCCCGCGCCACAGCAGCCAGTGCCAGACGACGCCTCTCAGTCTAAGCGCCATAAGCGTCCTTGGGCACGTCACAACGAAGGACGGATCATCCAAGAGGTGTTTCCAAAAGCCCGCAGCGTGGCTTTTGTCCCCGTCTGGGACCCCAGAAAGCAGCGATGGTGCGCTGGAGCCTTCATCTACACGCTGACTCCGACCAGAATCTTCACCGTGGGTGCAGAGTTGAATTTCCTCAAGGCCGTTAGTATCCTGGCCATTGCGGAAACGCTTCGTCTCAAGACATTTGCTGCAAACCAGGCCAAGTCGGACGCCTTGAGCTCGCTATCCCATGAACTGCGATCGCCCCTGCATGGCGCTGTCCTCGGCATCGAGCTGCTTCGCGACACTGAGCTGACCGTCTTCCAGGGCAATATTGCCCATACCATTGAAATTTGCTGCCGCACGCTGGTAGACACAGTGGATCATCTTCTCGACTATTCCAAAGTGAACCGATTTATCCAGGCCAGAAAAACGGGTGTTCAGACGTCGGAGCCTAGAGGGCTACGACCAAGCACTGCACGATCGGTCGAGGAGGGAATGCTGAGCTTGTACAAGCATATTCGGCTCGATGGCATCGTTGAAGAAGTCATGGATGGCGTCTATGCCGGCTTCAACTTCATGCACATGGCCTTGCAGCTCGCCAAGCACAAGACTTCTGCCCACGCCTCTGATTTCACTGCGATGCGCCGTCTCGACGCCATGCAAGCTATGGAAGAACTTGGCTCAAACGGCAAGATTGCGCTGGGAGAGGTGACTGTCTTCCTTGAAATCGACCACGCGTGCAACTGGCGATTCTACACTCAGCCTGGTGCAATTCGACGCATTGTGATGAATCTGCTTGGCAACTCGCTCAAATATACACAAAAGGGCTCCATCAAAGTGCGCCTCAGCCAGACTAAGCCGAAGCGAAAGTCTTCGGCTGATGCTGTCGTCAACATTGTCGTGTCTGACACTGGAAAGGGCATTGGCGAAGACTACCTGCGCAATGACTTGTACAAGCCATTCTCTCAGGAAGATCATCTCGCCCCAGGAACCGGCTTGGGCCTCAGTTTCGTGAAGCAAATCACCTCGCAGCTCAGAGGCCGTGTCAATGTTGAGAGCCGAGTCAATGTGGGAACAATCGTTCGTGTCTCTCTACCACTCATGCAGACGGTGACGCCGCCTGATGGCACCCCGCAAGTTGCTGAGAACGAAGGTGAGTTCGATAAATACGTGGCGGAGGCAGCGGGCCTTCGTGTTAGTCTGATGGGCTTCGACATTGGCAAGAGAGGCAGGCGGCGTATGTTGGACGGATCCTACACGGACCTCCAGGTTGAGGTTGATCGTAACTGTCGCGAGTGGCTTGGTCTGAAGGTCATCACCGAAGCCGAAGCCAAAGAGAAGGCACCTGATTGCGTTATTTGGGTCGAGGATACGCTCGCCGCCTCCCCGCTGGAAGAGATCATGCATGGGCCTCCTTGCGTTGTCCTGTGTAGAAACACTCTTGTGGCTTATAAGAGCGCAGCGCAATTTGAGCGGGTCAAGGCGCACCGAATCTTTGAATTCGTTGCACAGCCGTAAGTTGAATCCTATCCTTGTTTGGCCCCCCCATCATACATTCAAACTAATCTCTCGCCTCTTCCATTCTAGTGTCGGTCCCCGTAAACTCGCCAAAGCAGTTGCCATGGCATTCAGACGCGGCAACGAGATGAAGTCAATTCCCATATCTCCTGTCAGCCCAAGCCAAGAATTCACCTCCGCTGTCCCAGAGATCCTAAGCGACGTCAAGACGCAGCTGCCGACACCAATTCCTAGTGTCCAGCCCACGCAGAATCTACATGTTGATAAGAACGACACCAAGTCCGTAAAGCTGGAAGAGGCGAGCGAGCCAACTCTTGTCACGCCAAAAGAAGATGAGGCAGTGCCGGAACCTGAATTCCTGCTTGTAGAGGATAACAGCATCAACCTCGACATTCTATCCATCTACATGAAGAAGCTAGGCCGGGCTTACCACACCGCCACCAACGGCTCTTTAGCCGTCGAAGCCTACAAGGCGAATCCGAACCACTGTAAATACATCTTCATGGACGTCTCGATGCCTGTTATGGACGGCTTCGAGGCCACGCGCTGCATCCGTGCCTACGAGCGAGAACATCAGCTCAAACCCTGCGTCATCTTTGCACTCACGGGCCTGGCATCGGAGAGCGCGCAGCAAGAAGCCTTTGGCAGTGGAGTGGATTTATTCCTGACCAAGCCTGTCAAGCTTAAGGAGCTGGGCATGATTCTTCGGTCCAGGGGCCTTCTTCCTGACGAGCCTCTGGTTGTGGTAACCAAGAATGGTACACACATCGCCTAAGTCTGAACCTATATGATACCCATAATTGCATCTTCCTATATCTATTTCTTATTTCAGTTCCTCTGTCTGCATTTTCCATTGCTTCTTAGATTCACCTTGCAATAAGCATTTCATTTACTACATGAGCTCGCATTTTCATGCTACCCTCCGGCTCGGATTTCGTTCTGCAAATCGGTTCGCAAGTCTTTCAATGTTTCGGTTCGCAATTTGCTGCAGGAAGTTGTGTGATTTCGTTTTCACTGCATCTCATTTTTTTTCCCGGCATACGAAAAGGAAATTCTTTTTCAGGAGTGCCAAGGACAAAGACAAAGGGTTACAAGCCACGCAGGCTGAGTACAAAAAGGGGATCGGGGTTCCGGAAACCTTGTCTTTTTCTTTTATTTTTATCTTTTTCTTCATCTGCTTCTTTCCTCACTTTATATCTCCCGCGTTTGACAGAAGTCATCGGTTCTGGCACGCAAGGTCGAGAATCATCAATAAGAACGAAAACTCCAAAAAAAAACAACAAAAAAAAACGCATCACCAACCACAACGGTATATATATCTACTCTTCCTACGGAGAGAATGTGGTTAATAATAAAGAGCTAATCGCGCGGACGCTGAGAACTACAAGGCTATCGACGATACACGCAATCGAGTAATACAGACTAGGACAGGCTAACGACGAACAAGACACGCGAGTATACAAGGGACTATGAAGGCTATTCTATGACATGACGACTTTGCTACTTTATAATCTTGCTTTTTCTTTACGTATATTTTGGGAGGGGAGAAAGGATTCGGTGTGGCACTTATTATGCATTTATGAGCACATGGAGATTTTATTCACACAGGTTGAACTGGCCTGGCGGACAAAATATATCTCGGCATTGCTACTAATGTTTTTCTTTGGGACGGTTTATTTAGTACAATTACTCTGAGTACACGGCAGATATTTCATGTACATCTACGGGCAATTCGAAAACGGGCCTGGAAGATGAAGAAAATCTTTGACATGCTTTATCGCTCGCTCTAGTTAACAACATCATCATCATCAACAACAACAGTCTAGTCTAGGTAGTAAATGCCTAATTTTGTTATGACTAAAAATATGTACTTTTCTCGTGATGGTATACAATATATCCAAAAAAGGGAAATTAAACCAGGTTCTTCTATCTGCGTAAGGACAAGTAATCAAGTATGCATATACATAAATTGCACTGCCATCATGCTTTACGAGGACAGCAGCACAATCGGCTCGCCATTCGTAGTGTTCAAGCAGAGCTGTCCATTGCCGTCGGCGGTGTAAGTCGGGCCGTTGCCAGAGTCAAACACATTCTGCCAGCTACCGTTGGGGACCTGCGTGCCAAAGCAGAACTGGGCCGAGCTGCCACTGCCGCTATTGGTCGTAAAGGCCACCAGCTTGCCGCCGGCACGGCTCCAGGCATATGCCGTGGGCTCAACATACAAGTGCTTGTGGTCGTTGTCGGCAAGGCCACCGGCGGTGTGCTTGGCAAATGTGAGCTTGGAGATGGCGTTGTACATGTCGGTCTCGGTGTTGTAGCCGCTGCGCCAGAGGTCTTCTCTGTTGGCGGGGTCGTTGCTTCCTGAAAAGGCTTGCTCGGAGCCGTAGTAGACAATGGGGATGCCTCGGCCGAGGATGGTGTAAGTCAGAGCGTTCTTGAACAGAGAGGTGTCGTTCTTGACGCTGAGAAAGCGAGGGTTGTCGTGGTTATCGACAAAGGTACCCAGCGCCGTCGGGTCAGGGAACGAGCTAAGCCGGTCATGCGTGTCAACCAAGCTTTGAGAGGAGCCCGTCTGTTGATAAAAGGCATTGAGGGGGTAGAATATGGCATAGTTGAGCAGACCAGGCATGAGCGATTGGTAGGGCTGCATAAAGTCTGGGTCTCCGTTGAAGACTTCACCAATACAGTACACGCCGGTTGCGTTGACAAAGCCGGGCCAGTAGTCCTGCTCGACGTGCCTGACGGTGTCAATGCGGACGCCGTCGAAGCCGTATGTAGATACAAGGTTGGACACCCAGTCCTGGTACAAGCTCCTGATGGTAGGGCTTTGAGTGTCAAGATCCGGGAGGCCGGCGAGCCAACAGTTTTCGACGCTGGTCTGGTTGTTGAAGTCGATGTCACACTTTGTGTGGTATGAGGAGTCTTGGTTCAGAGGAGAGGGAGAGTCGTCTGTGATGTTTGCGTTTCCCATATGGTTGGCGACGACATCGACCATCATGTAGAAGCCCTGTTGTTGATTGGTTTAGCACAGACCCATAAAATTGAAAGTGTCGTGTAAATATATACCTTGCTATGAGCAGCATCAACAAGACTCTTTAAATCATCCGAGGAACCATAGTGAGAATTGATGGAATTAATATCCTGAGCCCAGTAACCGTGGTATCCGAAATCGCTGTCTATTCAAGGCATGTTAGCTATTAATCAAGAGGATGAATTGATATCATTGGCTGGGGATAGGTCGGCAACTCACTGGTAACGACGGGGGTGATCCAGATGGCATCGAATCCCATGCCCTTGATGTAGTCCAACTTGCTCTCCAAGCCCTGAAACGTACCACCGCAGTAGTCATTCAGATTTGAACACGCATCACCGCCCGTGTCGCTTGAGCTGCGAGCAATTCGGTCTGTTAGGGCAAAGTAGATGGTACGAGACTTCCAGTCTGCAGTGTCGGCGCCGAGAACGGCCGGGAGAGAAATCTGCAAGAGCAGCGGGACAGCGGATCGAAGCTTCATCTTATAGCTGGTTTTTCTCGTCTCTCAGTTATGGGACTATTGAATTCGGAGCAAGGTCTGCAAGAGGTCTGTGGTCAGCAAACAAGGTGATCTAAGGAAAAGAGAAAAGCAGGTCGAAAGTAGCTATTCTCAAGCCACACATACACATACACACACACACACACATATATATATATATATATCGCACATGCCCCCTTTGATCAGCCGGAAACAAACAAACTAACTAAAACAGATCCCGTAGCGCGTCAAGACGCTATATTCGCTCCGGCAATAAAACAGGCGCAGCCAAAGAGCAATCCGGAAAGCCACTTACAGACCTCCTGTTATAGGCATCCCGTGACGCCGATCCCAGATCTGCCCAAGTTCAACATGTCAAACACGCATGCCGGCCGACAAAGGGCCGAATAGGCACACATCGGCCCATCACAAGAGGGCTATACCGTCCGTCGAAGGGGAGGGGGGAAACGATAGTCGAATAGCTTGTATGAAGTAGATAGCCACTCCTGGGATGACGATCGTTAGTCAGGGGAAGACTTTCAAACTCCCCAAAAAATAAGCAAATCAAACAAAACAGGGGAGCGAGCGAGAGGCTAGCCAACCAAGCCAAGCCGGCAGATAAAGGCAAAGAAAAATAGAGCATAGGATTCACATGATTTTTGGTTTAGGCTCCCGTTTAAGCCGCTGAATGGCCCTGGCTTAAAACTCCCCGAAAGAGGCCACCCCTTGCTCTCTACCCATGCTCGGCACATTTATTGGCGATTTGCTCAAGCGCCGGTGGCGTCGAATTGGAATTGCGGGGGACGCATAAACGGCTGAGTGGAGCAGAGCGAGCGAGTATGAGAGAGAGAGAGAGAAGAGAGCAACAAGGAGAGAGAGAGAAGGTAGAAGAAGCTGACAAGACAGGCGGGACCTCCCCTTCCTTCCCTCCTTCCCGACCGCTTAATTACAAAGAAGGTTTCGGAACAGAGAGAAGAAGAAACTGCCGGGCAGAAAAGAAGAGCCGTCGTGCACACCACATGCCTTCTTGTGCAGCTCTTATTTTCATTTTTTTTTTTTTAAATACAGACAGTACTACCTAGACATATGGGAGTACGTCAACATGTATCATCATCACGTATATTCCAAGCCGAGGCATTAGTACAGCCACAACCACGGTAATCCACATAACGCAACTGTGTTTATGCAGCTATATACTTCCACTTTTTTTTTGTAACTGCTGACAAAAAAAAATAACCACAATTGAAAAAAAAAAAAAAAAAAAAAAAGTGACCTTATCCGCGGCATAGGTACTGCACCTACCTACCCGTCAAAAATGATACATGCACCTTGTAGGGGTGCTGTTGTGAACCTGTCTAACCGCATACACAGCGCCTATAAAATCCGCACATTGACAACTACTACCTCCTCTCGCCGTAGCAGCATCTGCTCTGCAACAAGATCAGGATCAAGCCACTCGAGGCACCTCCAATCTAAAGCCAAGCTAACGCAGCACCGGCAATCAGTTGCACTTCACAGCAAATCATACACCACCGCCAGCACCACCACCACCACCACCATGTCTGCCACCACCACCAAGCCGCCCATCCCCAATCTCCGAGACCTCGCCGGCGGCTCTTCCTCCATCCTCCGCCCCAACCTCATCCTGCGATCAGCTGCCCCTCCCACAGTCTCGTCGCCCGAGCTCGAGGCCCTCAACATCAGCACCGTCTTCGACCTGCGCTCCGCCCTCGAGGCCGCCCGGCCAAACTCGTCCGGCGACGCCGGCAACCCAGAAGCCCCCGAGCAGTGGCCCGGCGGTCCTCGCCGCGTGCACGTCCCCGTCTTCGAGGGCGCCGACTACGGTCCCGAGGCCGTGGCCCTCCGGTTCCGCAAGTACGCGGATTCGCATCCCACCGAGGGCTTCGTCACTGCGTACAGGGACATTGCTATAGCCGGGGCCCCGGCGTTTGCCACGGTGCTCAATCACATTGCGTCGGACGAGTTCGATCCTGTGGCCCAGAAGCCCATCTTGGTGCACTGCACAGCCGGCAAGGACCGGACGGGTGTCTTGTGTGCGCTGATCCTGAGCCTGTGTGACATTCCGGATGAGGTAGTGGCGGAGGAGTATGGTCTCACAACGCAGGGCATGGCGGCTGCGAAGCCGGGCCTGATCAAGTACCTGGTTTCGACGCCGGCATTTGCTGGAGACGAGGCGGGGGCCGAGAGGATGCTGAGCTCAAAGTAGGTCTCTCTCCCTGTTTTTGTTTCCCCATTCTTCAGCTTCAGCATTAGTCCCTCTTTCTATGCTCATTTGTTTTCCCGTCGATTGAATGCTGACAAAGGTGATACAACCACAGACCCGAAGCCATGGTAGCTACGCTCGCCATGATCCGCAAGGAATGGGGCTCCACCGAGGGCTTCTTCCTCAAGGAGAGCAAGCTCTCGCCAGACACCATTACCCGCGTTCGACAGAAGCTTATCATCAGCAACTAGACTCCGTAGATACCAGATTCCCCAGCAGCACGCATTATAGAAAACGCCCTTTGTGTATGTGTATGTATATGTGTATGATACAATTCCCTTTCAGCAAAGTGCGAATTAGAGGTATTTGTGCATTGATCAAACGGGCAGGGTTTGCGTTGCAGAGAAATATATATATATATATACATCAGCTAGTGGTACATGAATCTTTTTGCGGGTTGTATATGCATGATATGTATAGGTATGTAGTAATACAGCTTCGTGTTGGCTTCTCCCTTCTTTCGGTCCCGGGTAGGGGAGCCTCTCATTTCATTTCTTCCTCTCTTGTCTTTGACAATCATTTCATATCTTTCTTTCTTCTTCTTCTTCTTCTTCTTCTTCTTCTTCTTTGTTTCTTCTCATCATCATGTTGTACAAGCCTGTAGCAGCCAGCCAGCCAGCAAGCAAGCAAGCAGCCTTACGGCACAGACGTAGGAATCTTGACCAATCCGCGCTTGCGGTCGTCAAACGGCGCTCCGTATCTCCAACCGGTGCCCTTTCTTGATCGGCCGGTTCGGCCAACGTCATCGGCATTAATCTCCTTGAACCGGAACTCGTAGCGATCCGTAGTCACCCTCGTTGTGGCCTCCTCTTCTCGCTGCGCCTCGCGGGCGATGCGTTGCGCCACTCGATCCTCCTCCTTCTGCGTCGCCTCCTTGAACTTGGCCAGACTCTCCTGTCGAGTCTTGCCCTGTAGAATGTCCCGCTCCATCTTGATGAGCTCTGGCTGTGGTGATCGCGCATCAACGGAGAGCATGGTGTCGTGGAAGGCCTTTGCGGCGTCTTGTCGAGTAAAATGCCGTGACTCAGATACGGGCACAAAGAGTTGTTGCATCGTCAGCTTGTGGACGTGAATCTCGTTTACAGGCTCGTGCGGCAAATTCTTCTCGCCCTCGCGGTATGATGTCTTGGGCAGCATGCTCATGACAGCTTTGGCATAGGGAGTTGCCAGCTTCTTGCCCTATTTCGTGAAAAGAGTCAGCAAAGCTGTATCCAGCACGAGATGCCGCCAGGTGAGGTGAATAAATGAGGATAAAGAAATTGGAGGTTGGTGTGTATTATCAGAACATGTAAATCGTTTCTAACCATGGATAAAGTCTTCAAGACTAATCGAATTTTTGGAAATTTGTCTCATCACGCAAAACACAACCTTTTTCAAAGGGGGAAGAAAAAAAAAACACAAAAGAAATGAAATGAATAGCAACAGGCGTATAAGCTTACCTCTCTCTGCCACTGCTTCTCCACCTCCTTTAGCCTTACCACAGCCGCCACTCTCCTCACATCAACGCCCATCTCGGCCGATACCGCCTTGAGGGCCTCTCCCCTCATAATGACCTTGTCCCAGATCAGCTCCCTCGTCTGCTCGTCCAGAACCGGCTGGCTTCGGAACAGCGGGTTGAGAGGAAACGGCTGGTCCTGCAGCGGCCCTAAATACCGCGGCCCTCCTTTGGGCTCTGCAAACTCGGAGCCTTCCCGGCCCTTGAGCCACTGGTACATCTGCTGCCGAGCCCGGCTCATCTTCTGCTTGCACGGCGTCGAGCTGAAGGATCGCACGAATGGCGCTGCTGATTTGCACGAGGGGAGGACGCACGCATCGACCACTGGGGTCAGCGGCACGGCAGCCGCCGACAATCTGGGGGGCATTTCTGCTGAGGCTGTGCGGGTATCTGGAGATGGGGGAAGAGAGCGATTGACTCTGTGCTTGCGGCTAGATCAACCAATTGCTCATTGAAAGCTGAACCAAATCAGATCAATGGCTCAAAGAAGATACACAAAAGGTCTCGTATGATTCAAGTAAAGTATGCGGAAATATCAAAAAACCAGAAAAGCAAAGCTTTGGTGGCCAATGGTCTAGCTCAGCCAAATTTTGCGGCCCCGGCGTCTTGTTCTCCCGCTTCCGAAAAGGAGGGGCACAAGCAGCTTGCAATTGAGAACCTGCAGCAGGCACAGCAGTGCTACAGCCCAGTCTAGCATGTACTAAATTGATGCAAGGGGAAATTGGAGGGAAAAAAAAAAAGGCACCATTACCTAAGCACTACTCTCCTTGTACATGGCATCTCGCTCCTCAGCCGCGGCTGGAAAGAGCAATAAAATAGGTAGCACTATTGGATAGACTACTGTATATACAAGTACATAGTATGTAACGGGACATGTGTAAAATTGATGATGGCATTGTAAGACGGAAAAGAGGGGAAGATACAAACGAAACCAATCCTCTGGGGCCCATATTGGCCGCCAGCTGCACCGTGTCTGGGCGAAACTAGTTGGCAGGCTGCAGTTGGGCGTTTTGATCCTCTAGGCAGTCGTCACAATCCAAGTGGCGTAAGACAGCTGAGGTTGCAAATAAGTTCTATAAGACTATCGGGTCACCAGCAAGAGAAAAGGAGAGGGAGGGAAGGAGAGAGACTAGGCTTGGGAGACGAGACATTCCCATATATTAAACTCGCCGCCGCTCGTGCGTAACGACGCCAAAAAGAAGCAAATAGTAACTGTGTGTATCTAGCACTCAGGGTGCTCTGCCGCTACATCATCATTGCTAATGGGTAGGGCTATGCCGACCAAAGAAAAAAGAAAAAACAAAGAAAAATGAAATGAGAAGGAAAATAATAATAATAATATGTTCATCATCCGTCCGTTCGTTCCAGAACAAGGAGAAAAAAAAATAAGAATTAGCAAAGGGCTAGCAAATTCAGCGCAAGATCCATCCCTCCTGTGAGCCTTCCTTTTTTTTTTTTACCATGCATTTTAATAAATCCTCTTCCCGCGGGTTGCCCCTCGTTCCAGTATGAAGAAGCCGTTGCAAAAAGGAAAAAAAGAGAAAAGAAAAGTCCTAGACTCCGGTATAATAGCCATCCGTTTACGATTCCGACAATTGAGTGCGATTCTTTTTCGATTGTTTCTTAAACGCCTGCGCTCGCTTGTTGGCAGCCTCCATCGCTTCTGCCTTGGCGGAGTATTGTTTCCACTCTCGCCAGCCTTGATAGTCGATGAGTGCCTGCATGCAGCCCCATTCCATGACCTTGCGCTCGAGCCAAACAAAGTTGACGGGCTGAGATACGACAGGTCAGTTGTATTCTGGTAACAAGTGGGAGGGAAATTCGCGCGAAAACTACATACCTTGGTCAGGAAATCATTGCAACCAGCTGCAAGAGCTTCATGTCTGTCGCTCTGGAGAGAGCTGGCCGTGAGAGCCACGATGATAACGGGACTCTTGAACTTGGCCAAGCCCTCCAGGCGATCCTCTTCGGTCAGCTCTTCGGGGGGTGTGGCTTCGGCTGGCGCGTTGGAAAAGACGCCAATGCCGTTGATCCGCTCCAGTCGGCGGATCTCTCTCGTGGCCTCGAGCCCATTCATACCGGGCAGCTGGATGTCCATGAGGACTAAATGGAAGCCGCCACTCCTCCACTTCTTGACCGCTTCACGACCATTCATGGCCGTTTGCCATCGCACCTTAAGTCTTTTGACAAACGCTTCAAGCAGCTTCAAATTGATAGGGTTGTCTTCCACAATAAGGACACTGATGGGGGGTACTTTGGCATTCAGCGCGGGCGGAGGGGGGTTTTGCTGATAGTCCTGCTGCTGCGCCTGGCCTCTCTTGCTCTTCCTGGTTCGCAGGGTGGGCAGGTGCGGAGACACCAGCCGCTGAGGGGGAGAAGGAGGAGTGCCTGGGCCCATTCGCGCTGCAGCGGCGATTTCATGGCCCGGAGACCTGGGCATGGAGTTGTTTGGATGCGCCACAATGTGCTCAGACGAGCTCGAATGCGTTCGCGAGTGAGAATGTCGCGTGGGGTGATATGAGGCAGAATTGGGACCAACGCCGCCGCTGCCGCCGCCGCTATGCACATTGGGTGAAGGAGTATGAGTTCTTCCAGCGCTTCGCGAGTGGTCCTGGCGATCATGGCGCTGCGACTCGCGATCCCTATGCGAGCGAGGCCTGGAGCCGCCAGGAGATGGAATGGGAGGCAGGTGGCCAGAGCTAATGACGGTCATGGAATGCGGCATAGATCCGTTGGTGTGCTTGGTGGCAAGACGGGGCGACGTCGCGGTGCCGACCACTGGAGGGAAATACCCTTCGCCAGACTCGGATGGACGCACGTCGTCGGCATAGTAAGCAGTCGAGCCAGAGCCAGAGCCAGGAATGGGAGGGGCAGGTGCTCGCGGAGAGGGTCTGGGCGTTGTTGTGTTGCGGGGAATGTCGATGATGAAGGCCTCGTCAACGGTCTGTCCATTGGGGAAAAATTGCTCCATGACAGTGGCCATGTGCTCTTCGGGGCCCAGGACACGAGAAACGCCGGTGCGGGTGTTGAGACGAAGAGTAAGATCAGGCGAGTCGTAGGTCTTACCCAGCGAATTTGCGTATTTTCGCAGAATCATGTCGCGTACATCGTCAACGAGATCGTTTGAGCCGATGGTGACGAGTGTGGCAGAGGCCCTTGGCCTCGTGACCCAAATCTTGCGCGCAGCTTCAGCCATGCTGCTGCTCTCGAAGTCGTCACCTAGCGATGACGTGGTTTCCACCTCGATGAGATGGGAAGGGTGCAAAGGCGCGTTGGCAGAAACAACGGGAGGCGCGAGATAGCTTGGAGTGACAATGACTGAGACCGGGGTTTCGGTGCTTGGCGTTCTGGGCGCGTCGGCAGTATCGTTGTTGTAGCTGAGAGTTTTGTATTTCTTGCTGATGCTTCTCCTCCTTGCAGGCGGCGTGAAGTGCTGCACAGATTCGTCAAAAGTGACAGTTTGGTTTGAATCACGGCTCGCTCGACGGGGCGGTGCAGAAGGGCGCGCGGATGCGTTGGACAGGGAAGAATTTTCGGCAAAAGTCGAAGCAGCGGAAGTCGAGACCGAAGTCGCGGAAATTGCAGCCGCTGAGGACGATTCGGGCGCTGTCGAGGATGTGGCTGGCAACTGCGATGGCAATTGCTGAGCGTCGCTGGGCGGCAGTGGCGATGCGGGATTCAGATTCAGCGGGCCATGACCGGCGTCAGGCGAGGACGGAGCGTGGAAGCCGCGACCAGAAACTGCTGCTGCTGCGAGATGCTGAGCTTCTGGGGCCGCTGCTGCGGTGGTTGGCAAAGCAGAGGAAGGTGCCTCCTCCTGCTGGTGCTGGTGCTGTTGTTGTTCCGATTCAACCAGCAGTAGTTGCTGCTGCTGCTGGAGTAGCGACTGCGACTGCGACTGCGACTGAGAATCGGACTCGGGCGACTGCAGCGGTGACGACTGCGATTGCGATTGAGGCGGCTGCTGCAATGGTGGCTGCGACTGCGAGGGCGATTGCGACTCGTCCTCGTCGATGCTGTCGAGACTCGGCAGGCTGGGAAGCGGAAGCGACGTGGGGGTTGCAAGAGCAGGAAAGTTGAACAGTGCCGGAGCCGAGAGCGGCTGCGAAAGCGAAAGAGGAGTCGGCGTCGTTGGAAGCGAAGAGGGCGGAAACGGTGGCGCTGGCTGGCGTGGGCGCTTTTGCGCTTGTTTCTGCTGCTGTCTTTGTTGCTGCAGATCGCCAGAAATGGGGCCAGCAGAGACAATGGTGCTGGCGCTGGTGTCGCTGCCAGGGCTGGCGGTACCTGTACTTGGGCCATCAGCAGCAGCAGCAGCAGCAGAGGCCGCCGTAATACGAGCACCGGCATCAGCGCCAGCACTAGCACCAGCAGCGGCCGTGGAGGTGCTGTTCGCGGCTGCAGTGCCAGCCTGGGCGGTTCCCTGGTCGCTGTTAATAACCGACAAACCTTGTCCGTCGAGCTGGGCATGGCTCTGGCTCTGGTGCTGATGGCGGCTCGCTTCGTGGCCGTCTAGGCTTCGGCTCGGCGTCTGATCCTCAGCGCGGCCCCCTGCCGAAGCCGGGAGCTGGCGCGGGCGCTGTAGCTGCCGCTGGTCTAGTGCAGGCGGCGATGGCTGTGGTGGCTGCTCTCCTGCTGAGGCTTGCTGCAGAGCAGCAGAAGTCGAAGCCGAAGTGGCAGAGGCAGTGGTGAGAACAGATGCTGCCGAAGCTGCAGAAACAGAGGCCGTTTCCATGTCTGTAGTGGCTGCTGGGCTGGGGCGGTCGATTTCTTGCTGCTGCTGCTGCTCACTGCCGTTGTCGTTGTCGTTGCTGTTGCCGTGACTGATACTGTTGCCGCTGCTAATAACGTTACCATTGCCGGCGCTGCTGTCGTTGCCTTTCCCATTGTCGATACTGTGCTCGTCCTTGGCTTCTTTTTCACTATCGATGGTTCTCATGGCAATGTCTTGAGTTTGCTTTGACGGTGAAAGTGCGGCTACTGCTGCTGTTGGCGCTACTACTTGCGATGTTGGGGATACTGGCATGTCTGGAGATGCTAGCGGCGTCACGTCTTCGTCGACAGTGCCGCCGCCTTCGGGGACGCTGTGTCGCTTCTCAATATCAATTCCCTGCTTGGACCTCCGTCTCCTTTTCCAAAGATGATGCTGCTGTCTTGGACGCTGCTGCTGCTGCTGCTGGTCGGCGTCGTTGCTTGTCTGGGCAGAGTCACCAGCGTCGCTGAGATCGTCGCTACCACCGCAGCCTCCTATTCCAATTCCTGCATCCCCCGTCATCAGCTCTAGAGACAATGACAGAGTCTGAGATGAGGGCTCACGTGGAAATGGAAACGATGGTCTCCGTGAGCTGCTGACGACACCGGGAGTTGTAGGTGGCGATATAGAGTCAAAGCCATCAGTTGTCGATGCTGAGGACTCGCGTCGCCGCCGCCTAAACAGCGTGGCCTTGAGCTTGTTAGCAATGTCCGGCGCCATCCTCTTTCAGCCTCGTTTGCTGCCCTGGAGTAGGAGCAGGAGCTGGAGCTGGAGCTGGAGCAGGATTGGGAAATGGCGTTGCCGAGCCGTGTGCCATGCAAGAGGGACAAGGGGGACCAAGAGAGAGATGGCGAGGGCCCGGAGACTGCAACCGCGGGATCTGATCTGTTCTGGCGATTATCCGAGAAAGCAGAGGGCGCAAGGGGGGGCTACCAGGTGGGCTGGAAACGAGAGGACAGGATAGAAAAACCGAGTCAGGGTGAAGTGAAAACGGCGACCGGCCTGACAAGCCTGGCCTGGGGCTGATGAACGAGAGACAAGAGAGGAGAGTAAACAGTAGAGAGGCGGGGAGAAAAGAGAGGAGGTGCGAGAGGAGGTGCGAGAGGAGGAGGGAGAAGAGTTGGGATTTCCCAAAAGCTGAGAGAAGGTGCGTGAGCGAGAGAGGAGGAAGTCCGAGGAGAGCCAGGCAGAGGAAGAGGAAGAGGAAGAGCAGGAGGAAGAGCAGGAGGAGGAGAGTGAAGGAGGAGAATTGGCAGTCGCCGCGGCCGTTAGGGCATCACGACAGCGCATGCAGCTCGCATGATCAGTCGTATGCAGTCTCTGGGCGCTTGGACGCTGCCGCCGCTGCTGGTGGTGGTCGTTTGCAGGCGAGGTGAAGCGAGAGCGAAGGTGAACAAGAAGGAGATGAATCAGTTTGATTCTTATGCGAGTGATGGGCTCCGGGCGTTTGGCTGCGCGGGAGGGTACTTGCGCGGTACCAGAACCAGAACGAGGAGCTTCTGCACGCACGCACAACCGGACCTGGTCCTGGGCTGGAGCTGTGATTCGTCTTTTTGCCTCGTCGTCTTGGCCTCGCCTCGCTTTTTCCTCTGCTTCACTGCCGCCTCGCCTTGTCTGCGCAATGCCTGTGCTTGTGCCTGTGCCAGAGCCAAATGGGATTGAATGCAGCCTCCTCTTCTCGGGGTCCAAGCCAAGGATGGCCCTTGCTTTTTCAGCACAGCTTGAGCTCTACAGCAGTAGTGGCGGCAGTCAGGTTACTGTAGTAGTTAGTGGCTGCCTGTATATTTAGATGTGCGTGCAGCAGTGGTTTGCCTGCGCCTGTACCGGTACAAGCCAAGGGGGGGAGGGCACCAGCAGGATGGCCGCGCAGACATGGATTGTAGCGGCTGGATGGACGGATACAGGGGCTTGGCTTGCTTGGTGGCTTCGTTCGGCGGTGGCAGCACTAGGTAGGTACCTCTAGCAGTAGGTACTACTATAGGCATTAGTAGGTACCGCTCGGCAGCTGTGCCAGCCAACGCTGCGGGCATCGCAAGACGAGGCGTGGCATCAACGGCAACGGGGCGGCGGCAGGCAGGGGAGCGGCCAATTCGCCTTTGACTTGCATTGCACGGCTGGCACGACCCTTTTCTCTTGTCTCGCGCTCTTGTGATCTCGTCTCTTTTCTCGATCCCGCCTCCAGGCTGCCCGCACTAGAGCGGCCGAGCTCCACGCTTCGCCAGATGCTAAAGTGCTAGTCCTCGATAATAGCAGCAGTACAGGTGCATCGACTCCATAAAATGGCAGCTTAGCTGCTCCGTATTTCGTGCATATAGAGGGAGATGAAGTGAGATCAACAGCAGGCGCGGCTGGAGACTGGCTAGCACAGCAGTCTAGTGTCTGGTTGCTGGCCAGCTAGTACCTAGTAGTACTCGTATCAAGCTGGACAAGTACTAGATGTACCAGATCAAGCCCTGTAGAGGATACACACACAAGCTTCAATGCTTAAACGGCCAGGCTAGCTCAGGTGGCCGGCTCCTTTCTTGCACATGTGCTGAAGCTATTCGCAGCGTCCTGTGCAGGCCCTGCTGCGTCTCGACAGGGGAGCGGCACAAGGGAGGGGGGCAGCAAGCCAGTTGAGGCTGACGAGGATCCCTTGCTGGGCGGATGCGCCGGGGGCAATCATCCGCCTGCAGCCAGGGTTTTGCACAGGCCAGAGCGAGGGGGGAAGCAAAGAGCTTGAATCTTGGAGGGGAAGCTCCGCAGATGGTTTTTCATCGCGGCCTTTGGCGTCTGTGGCAATCCATGTCTGTCAAGCAGCTGGTTTCGCGCATGGAAACGAGGCATCTCGATGCTGCTTTGCCCTGTTCTGGGCCCTGGAAGTCCATCTCGTGCTTCATTGTTTTTCTAGGCTGCACAAACGTTCCCTGTTTCCAATTGAAAGCTTATTTATGCATGAATTCGCCAGCAGGTCAATCCGGGCCATCAAAAGGAGACGTCTCTGGTGAAGCAGCCATCCAGCTTCCTTCACACACACACAAGTGAAAAGGATGGGGGGCCAGTTCTCCAATTGCAGGCGCCGCTTCACTGGTGGCGGCGTTCTTATCCATCATACGAGGCAGGTAGAGGTACTTTGAAGTCGAGGTAGCACCACTAGCACCACCACCTTTCGTAGTGCTATATCTATGCGATCAAATGGAGGGCATGGACATGGATCTCCCTCTTCCCTCTTCGTCGTTTGCCTGTCAAGCCCATCAACTGCCGGTTGGCTCTTGCAGCTCCCAGTCGTTTGTGGCTGCATGCTGCCGACTTTGATCCTCCAAGCAAGTGCCAGCCGTCAAGCATCACCACCTTTGGCATCGCCCTGAAGAGGGAATCAGCTCTGGATGTCAATGCTTCTCTGTAGGTATATACATAGTATACATAGCATACATAGTATACATAGTAGGCATACGGTAATGCATGTAAAATGGCCGTGCGAGTCGCACAGCAGGCCCCACGGCTCACGGGCGTTTGATCCTCGCATGGGCTGTTGCTGGCTATTGCTGGCTATTGCTGCAGGCATCGTACGACAAAAGGAGCGAGCGCCTGAAGCAGCAGGCTCTCTGTCTGGGCATTCAGCAGAGAGGTGCTCGGTAACGTCGAGCCGGTCTATCAGCCGGCGTCCGTGTATGCTCGCATTGGCCGGTGGCATCTGCACGTCTCAGAGACGCACCTGTGCTGCTACGTGGACCACCATGTAATAATACCTTCTGTATAATACCTCCTGTACAATACCTCCTGTACAGTAGGTATATCCCGCTTGGGATACAGAATCCATACAGAGAGAAACAAGCAGCATGGTGGCTGACATCCAGCATGAACGGATGAGCATCCTCGTACCTGTACAAGCGTTTTCAAGAAATAAATGTGATGCATCATAAACGCCCTTTGTGGTCAGCCATGCGTTCCCAAGCCAGTTGTGCTCGCCATGCCATGCAGCCACGCCTAGTCTCTTGAAGATTGCACCTCGACGGGAGTTCAAGGTACCAGTACATTGTCCAAATATCGCTGCTATTGCCGCTGAGAGAACGCGGCTGCCCGCCTGGGGGCCTCCACAAGATGCGGGAGCTTCACTGGAGCTAATGCTCCGCAATTATTGGCCTCTTGCCTCTTCTTGTCATCCACTCTTCCTCCTCCTCCTCCTCCTCCTCCTCTTCTTCCCTTCTCTCCATTGTCGACCTTGGATTTAGACTGCTCTGTGCCCCAAATAGCCAAGCCGAGCAGCAGATGAAGATAAGAGAAGTGGAGAGTGGGCGCGAGAAAAAGAAAAAGATGGGGTCATGGCCCAACTCTAAGCTTCATGAGGAAGGGCGTCTGTGTGCTGAATCTTGCCCAGGCGGCTATCAAGTCGGAATAGAGTACATGTTCTTCTGGGATAGACGCCAACAAGGTGGTAGCCGTGCAACCCTTTCTCCACAGCAGCTATGGGCGTGGGACTGGCTAGCAACGCAACTGGCAGTGAGGTGTGCAGAGGCCTGCAGTGATTGATTGATTGATTGATTGATTGATTGATTGATTGATTGATTGATTGATTGATTGATTGATTGATTGATTGATAGCTTCGTCTTAGTGTAGTAGGTACTGCTACAGTAGTGTATACCACAAGCAAGCTGTAAAGGTAGTCCTCCATTGAATGCAAGGTAGTCAGGCCAAATGCCGGGCATCCTCGTTCCCTCAGTGCTTGAATGTATACTGTAGCATGTTGTCTCTTGTCTCTTGTTTCTTCGCTGTCAGGACTGTGAAATGCATATACGATGCGTATTTGCATATCCCCTGCATAGCGCCTTACATCTAGGTAGGCAGGCATCGCTGGCGCATCGCCAGCGCCTCAGGGGAGTCTCCCAAAGCACCACTCGATCCTGCACAAGATGGTCCCAAGATCGGGGCCCTGATTTGACGGAAACCTCAGGCCTAGAACTCTGAGCTGGCCCTACTTGCGCAGTAGTGATACTCGAGCGAAAAGCGGGACCTATCAAAACAGCACTGGCCATTTCCGCGATCCACTCGAGCTCTTCTTTCGTGCAACTCGTACCTGCATAAGACGTGTGCCAGCTCACAACATTCTTTTCGTGCCACTCACGGCCAGACCTGCTTCGCCTTGCTTTGAGTTGTCTTGTTTGTCGTGTCTTGTCCTCGTCTGGCCTTGGCCAGGCAGTCCCCTTTTACCGCTCAAGTATCGAGCATATGAAACAGCCCATCGCGTCAAAGTTCAATGTTGATAGGGAGGTTCAAGCTTGTTTGCCTTTTTTCCCTTGCTTGGTTGAATAAGACCTATACTGCCGGCCCAAAATCTGCCAGAGAAAAGTAGGCATGTAAATAGAATAGTTGGCAATGGTAGCATCATATTCTCTCTTTGGCTAGATTAAATGATTCTGGACTGTCCCCAGCATGCAGTGATAATAGGTAGCTGAGTTAAGCGTCGCACCCCTGTAGCCGCCAAAGTCCACGCCGTGGTTTGTACTAGTAAGCAAGATAGATGCCTATATCGTCCTCATATGACAGCTGTGGCTCTTAAGCTCTTGATAAAAGACAGCACCTGACGTAGCCGAAAAATATGAGGAGATTCAGATTAAACCATGGTGGGTAATGTGACGGTGATTGAAGTTGTATGACCTGCCTGTTTTGGAAAGAAAATTAATACCCATAATGAAAAAATGGAAAAAAAAAAAAAAAAGAAAAGAAAAAAGAAAAAAACCACATGTTACCCACAGCGTCCATATGTTTTGTCCGCCTTTTTTTTTTTTTTTTTTTTTTTTTTGCTTTTGTCTACTCAGCGCCCATTCCAGAGAGTTTTGTAACATTAGAGGAGGTGAGATGTTGGCTGCCTTTTTCTCGTATAAGCCATGTCGTATGAGGGCATCTCAATGTATATGTAACAAATGGCCTTCCTGCCCTTGTCTGGAAGGTAAAGCCCAGCGAAATTGCAAGCATTCTTCTCTTCTCTTGTTCGCTCATATCCGCCGGGAGCAAGCCTATAGCTCATATGGGTCGATCGTATAAGCTCGCAGCAGCAACTTTCCTCCCATGTAAATATCTTGCTTTTTTTCGTCTCTAAATATGCTTCAGGTTCTTCCGGAATCATTCAGCCGTATAGATCTCTCGATACTATTTCAATGCGCAAATCATACCCCAAAGGTATACCCTTACAGAATCTCATGTGGGCAGATTGTAAGCGTAGTAGCCCGCAAAACTATCCATCAGCAAGCTTCAAACAGGTATTATCCCCTGCCGGCTACCAGTCATCAAGGGTTTTTTCTGCGCTAGATGCAGCTGCGCTACCCGTCGGCCAATAACGATTTTAACCGCCCCTGTTTCAAATAGTAAATGTGCAATAGGCAAGTGGTACCGTCACAGCTGCGTGAAGAGGGAGTTATGCTGGGTCCGGCATATAATCTGTAAGTGCGTCGTACGGTAAAACATAATAAAGACCTTCATCATCGTGCCTGATCGTCCAGGAAGCTCAAAACACGGGCAGTCAGCATTGGTGGACGACGCCAAATTGCAGCCTTTCCCGACGGGATTATCACTATTATGAATCCGCAGTATCCGGCATCAAGATGTGCCCCTTAAAGAATATAAATACGGGACGGCGTGAGGGGCAGATACTACCAGAGATCTAAATCCAGAGTATCGAAAGCAATCCGAAACATCATCTCATTCATCGGAATGCGTGTATCTAGGCTTTTGGAGCTGGCTTGCGCTCTGCTGTGCTCTGGCACAGTTGTTAGTGCTCAGTCACCACAAGTGAACTTGGGATATGCTACATACCAAGGCTCAACGTCTGGTGGAATCAATAGATTCTTGGGCATGCGATATGGAGCAGCCCCAACAGGAAGTTTGAGATGGAAGGCCCCAACTGCCCCTCCCACAGTCTCTGGAGTCCAGTCTGCTACCCAGGTATGTATCCCAGTCCAGCTCACTACCATAGCAATCTTTATATCTGATATACTGTTTCTTTCTTTATAGTTTGGAGACGTTTGCATGGCTACTAATGCTGGACCAAATCCACAAGGCCAGAGTGAAGACTGCCTCTTTGTCAACGTTTGGGCCCCTTCGGGTGCTGGCCCAAGTTCTAAACTCCCTGTCTGGGTTTTCATCCAAGGAGGAGGTTTTGAGAGCTTGGCTTCTGCAGGAACGGATGGCAGTGGTGCAGTAGCCAACTCTGGAAACAAAATCGTGCTTGTGACCCTAAACTATCGCGTGGGCATTTTTGGCTTCCTGGCCAGCTCGGAGATCCAGGCCAATGGAGTGGCCAATGCCGGTTTATACGACCAGCAGGCTGCCTTGAAGTGGGTGCAGCAGCACATCGCCCAGTTCGGTGGCGATCCAACACATGTCATTATACATGGACAGAGCGCAGGTGCCGAGGCTGCGTCGTTGCAACTTCTCGCCAATGGAGGCCAAAACCAGGGTCTTTTCGTCGGAGCCATGTTTGAGTCGCTCCCTCAGATCACTCAACCTAAAGTGTCGGAGATTCAGTTCCAATATGATGCTCTCGTCAGCAATGCCGGATGCGGTTCCAGCTCCGACTCTCTATCTTGCCTTCGCGGTCTCAGCACCACCGCGCTGCAGCAGTTCAACGTCCCCATCGTCTATCCTGGCCAATCTAATGCCCCCAATTATCCGTATGTGCCTTGCGTGGATGGCGTATTCCTGCAGACTGGCGCCTATGAGGCTTTCGAGACTGGCAAATTCGTCAAGGTCCCCATGTTCTTTGGCAGCGTCACAGATGAGGGGACGACTTTGGGTGCCCCCAACGCATCATCGCCCGATGAGATTGAAACCTTTTTCCAGAATAACTACCCTCGTCTGTCGAGCCAAAACACATCTGCAATCATTGCCCAGTATCCTGAGAATATTGAGCCCGCCTTTAATGGCCATGCAGCCTGGTTTCCTGCAGCGGAACTTGCCTATGGCGATGTGCTCGTAACCTGCCACGGACTCAATTTTGGCAAGTATTTTATACAAGCCGGGCAGCCTATCTGGGCCTACCGCTTCAACGTGTTGACGCAAAGCAACATTCAAAGCGGAGTCGGGGTTCCCCACGGCTTTGATCTGGGTGCAGTTTTTGGAGGCGGCTATGACAACTCCAACCTGACCAACATTGATCAGCTGCAGGGCTACTACATCTCCTTTGTTCGGTCATTGAATCCAAACACTTTCGCCTTTTCTGGGTCACCATCGTGGCCACAGTGGAACGGACAAGCAGGAGGATCGAGGCTTGTGATCAACAATAACAACACAGTTGTTGAGGCTGTCCCACAGAATCAAATGAGTCGATGTGCGTTCTGGGAGAGTCTAGTTTCCGAGTTAGAGATTTAGTTGCTTTGGCGAAATGAGAGTGGTCACCTACCAATTTTAAATCTGGATCATGCCGTGTTAGACCTTCATTCGTGTATGAAAAGCTGAGTAGGCTATGCTTGTGATACGAACCTTGGCGCTGATATATGTCTTCCGTAATAAATCAGAACATGCACAATACTAACTGCAGTAGGGTGGCAGCATATTCAAGTAAACCTAGCTCTTGATTTAAGAAAAAGAGAACAGCTTTGTTCAAGATCGATTCAGCGGCCAAAGTTGGTTGAAAGACAATCACTCGTCTCCATAGGATCATCTTATCCTTATACTACCGGTTTAGTCGTAGGTCTGGTTGTCTTGTTCGCTACATGGCATGGATACAACGATGAAGGCTGAGGCGATGTGGAATACGCGCCGCTCTCGAATAGAATCTTGGTAGGCATTGTAAGAGACTGAGTGAATCGGATCGTGATCCTTGATCGCAAGTTATGCAAATTCTCCAGTGCCTTGCGCCAGCTTAGCTCAGACCAATCATTCAGGCCAAGAACACAGCCGAACGATCTTGAAGAGCTGTAGAGTGGCCATGGTAGAGAGATCTGAGCTTGCTAGAGCGCCATGATTACTAATTTGATGAAAAAAAAGGAGTTGCAATAATCTTAAGATACTTGTTCGACGGAAATTCTTGTCGAAGTGGGAAGCAACACCTCTTGGGTTGCAATTTCTGAGAGGGGAAAAGGCTAGCTGCAGATGGCATATTGTTGCATAATCCTCAAAGATAAACAGAGAAGAAAAGAATGGAACCGTCTGTCGGCAAGCATCGACAATTATTTTTCACAAAGAGACAAAAAGAGGCCATCAGCAGGCGAAAGATGAGACAATTGCCGCTGTGATACTTCCGAGCTATGCCATGTTTTGCTTTGCACGAGTGATCCAAGCAGTACCTCTCTGAACGGGTCACCGTTTGTTTACTCCGCACGGCGCCTGCTCTTTTGCCCTCGGAAACTAATGAATGTCTTGTGACGTCTTATCGCCTGTTCCAGGCCTTATTTAAGCGAGCCTTTGCTAGCAGTTGCTGCTGTAGCGTTTCCGTTTAGCGAGAAGAAAGGGGGTAGCTGCTGTTTCAACGCCTCTAATTAGTGAAGAAGATGCAGAATTACGTATTTGTTTTGGCGGTCAATATGTCTGTACCTTTCCTTTGGAGCATTGGGGGAGGTGAGCTCGGCGTAACGAAGAACTAAGAGCTGAAGCACCGCATATCAGTGATGACCCACTGCTGCCAGGCCTGTTCAGCTGACACGACTTCTTCGTTTCTACGTTCTTCCATTTTCTTTCTTTTCTTTTCATCAACATCCTCTAACAACCTCCCCATCTAACACCTTCTTTTTTGGTTCTCCTCCATCAACAGTCTTTACCTACCAATCGCCAGTGATTACGCGTGCTAGAAACCGGTAAGCCACGACCATGACCTGAGAGCTTCTTTCGTTGCTTGAGCTGATCAATATTCACGGGGCCAGAAACCGTTTCTCAGCGTCCTTTGGTGTTTTGGCTTCATATACAGGTCGAAATTCAGAAGCACCTTTTTTCTCGCAATGCTACCATTGCGTTGGAATGATGGCTCAGTAGGTAATTGCATGTTCGTGTCAGTGAGGGTCATCTACGTCCTTTGAACATAGGCCTGTATTTCAAAAATTGCCTCCCGAGTTGATGGCTATGATTTTCCCTAACTCCTCCTTACACATCACCAGAATCGTTTGCGACCTTCCAGCCACTTCCATGCCGACATCGTCTGACGACTCTAAGAACAAGAGAGTATAAATGCAATTTACGAGGTAAGACTGCAGCTGAGTTCATTTCCATTTTCACTCGGATTGGCTAACAATATCTCACCAGAAAATCCTTGGGCGAACATGAGCCACCACCATTTCTCAGGTACCATCACGGCATTAGTTGACGGTAGTCCACAGCGAGCAGCCAAATCGTCTTCCTTCAACTACCAGAAATGCATCAGTGAGTTCGTCAAAGCAGGTGGCTTACCGCTCGATGTAACCTCCGAAAAAGCGCTTGCAATGGGTTTTTTGAGGAGGGCACTACTATTACTTTTCTCAGCCTAACCTCTAGTTCCATTGTATTTAGTTATGACGTGATGACCAGAGCCTCACACCGAAGTTATAGAGTGGTTCAAACTTTATTGACCGCCGTCGATCCTCCATATACCGGGCTGAGCTAAAACGCTCCAAGACTTGGGGTAGATCGACAGATAGTTCTGTACGTGCTAGCTACATAACATGGACTTTTTTCATCACGTGGCAGCACTCCGTTGCAAGTTGTCTCTTGTGAGTAGCTGTGAAGTTGCTGTCGCGAACTCTACATGTACGTAACGTGGAGAGACGACAGACAACGTGGGAAAAAGCCCTTTGCGGGGTAGTTTGACCTTTCAATCGCTGAAACAGGGAAGACATGAGACAAATGGTACGTAACTTGTATTTGGAAGCCTATCAAATTTCTTTCTCCTGCCTCCTCACGCAGCACCAATGGCTACCCAAACCGCGATCCAGATGAAAGGCCCTGGCAAGGCAGAGATCGTTACTGATACTCCCATGCCCAAACTTCGCGATGACTACATCATTGTTAAAACGGTCGCTGTAGCTTTAAACCCGGTTGACTGGAAGCAGATTGACGATCTGACCTGCCCTGGAGCGATTGTAGGTTGTGACTACAGTGGAGTAGTCGAGCAAGTTGGCCCTGCAGTCAAGCATGGACCTCATGTTGGTGATAGAGTCATGGGAATGGTTCATGGCAGTATGCATATTTTAGGCCAGCTACTTGAGAAACTCTACTGATGATTTTTTGGAAGGTAATTTCTCGAACCATGAAGACGGAGCGTTTGCAGAACATATTGCTGCCAAAGGAGACCTTCAGCTCAAGATACCAGACTACATGTCATTTGAAGAAGCCGCAACACTAGGCGCTGGCATGATTACTGTCGGTAAAGGTCTTTACGAGTCCCTAGATTTGCCTTGGCCCGACGATCCTCCAATGAAGTCGTTTCCGGTCTTGATATATGGAGGCAGTACGGCAACAGGCACCTTGGCTATTCAATTTGCAAAATTGTGAGTATTTCATGATTGAATGATACTGTGTTAGGATGTATGTCGCCCAGTCAGTCAAAGCTAATGGCATGTTTTAGATCTGGCTTAGAAGTCATCACAACATGTTCCCCAAAGAACTTTTGGCTCGTCCGAAGCCTAGGGGCAGATCACGTCTACGACTACAACTCGCCGAAATGCGCCGCCTCTATCCGTGAAATCACAAACGATCAGCTGGGACACGTTTTCGATACCGTTTCTAAGCCCGAAACGGCCGAGATATGCTGCAACGCCATAAGCAGCCAAGGCGGCAAATACGCCGGCCTCAGCGGTCTGCAGGAGCTTCCGCGCAACGACGTTGAGAACCTTCAAATCATGGCCTACACGGCCTTTGGAGAGGCGTTCGACTTCGGAGGCCAGGAAGTTCCAGCAAACCCAAAGAATTACGATTTCGCAGTCAAGTTTGTTTCGCTAGCGCAGGCGTTGCTGTGGCAGGGCAGGATTAGGCCGCATCCGCAGAGCGTAAGAAGGGGGAGTTGGAGCGGCGTTTTGGATGGATTGCAGGAGATGCGGGAGGGAAAAGTTTCGGGCGTGAAGCTCGTGTATCCAATTTGACATTGGGGATTGGCTTTCCCAGGTACACGTATACATTCCAAATCCGATTTGTTCACTCGAAAAGTCGTCAACCACTATCTTTATCGTATGCTTACTCGAAGTTTACTCATACCCTACCCGCCTATCCACTCTGCGCCCTGAGATGTCAGATATGATGTCCACTATAGCCGAAAATTGCTCTGGAATTGGAGCTTCCGGCAATTCGCGGTAATAATCTGTATGGTTTCTCTTCTTTGAAAGCGGTCTTGGAGAGAGTGCACGAGGAATATGATTCGGGAAGCAGCATGCAGGACAAAGTTCTTGGGCGGATTGTCTTGGTAGATTAAGCTTCTATTGTAAAAGTATATTAAAGCTTACTGCATTCCCTGGCATCACTGCAAATAGTAGGTAGAAGCTACACCAAATTTTGGCATATTTTTCTTAGTTTCATGTATTGACATACTAGTCATACCATATCAAAGCCCTATCCCTGTAGAGGTACAATGATGAATCATCACGATAAAAATATGTTCCCGCATATTTCTGCTCTAAAAGTTTGACCCATCATTTATCCTCTGCGCCTCAACTCCGACCCGAAATACCCGAGTATCCTGCTCAGACGGCTACGCGGGGTGTTTTTGCCGAATTCAATTGCAAAAGTGCATCAAAGGAGCGTAAATTTTTGCTCTCCCAAGTACTGTAGTATGCTCGTGGCGGTTTTGGATGAAGCCCCCATTTCCAGCGAACAATGGTGAATCAAATAGGAGAAGATGATGATGATGACGTTGACGTTGACGTTGACGAGGTTGAACACATTGGCGTTATCCAAATAGGGGCATTCTTGCGCCGTTGACTTTGCCTGCTTTGTTGCCTCGTCGCGCCTTCAGAGGGCCTATATCGCGAGTTTTGGTTTTCCAGGCGTTCAAGCAGCTCTATTAGCTGGTTATGCGTCTTCTCAGCTTGGATAGCTAGCTGTGCTTGGTAGTATTCGAAGCCGGTTTGCTCTGAAGCCTGACTTCCGGCAGCTGTAATTTTTTGGGCGCACATTTTTGCAAAAAATGTTGTGTTTTGGGGTTAAAATTGAACTTTGTTTTCTTCTGCTTTTTAAAAAAGGAGAAAGCTGTCGAAAAAGGGGAGTTGGTATTGAAGATTTATATAAGCCGTGTTGATGTTGGTGTGATGTACTAAGTCGAATACGCTTCATAAACTTTAGTCGTCGTGCGGGCTCAACGGGGTGCTTTATTTTGCACTTGCGGCAACAAGTAAGAATACTGAGGAGCTCTTTGCATAGACAAACAATGGGGATGCCCGGTACTTGAATAGAATGACGCTTTTCCTACTCTACCTCATCCTCCGGCCAAGATCTTGTGACAGCAGCGTCGTCCATATATCACAGCCGGGCCCAGCGTCCCAAAGCGGAAGTTATACCCTACCAAATGGTCGTGACAGTTAGCTCTTCTTTTTTTTTTCTGGGGTCTCGAAGCGATAATCTCCGCTCATCCCGCCGGCGAAGGACAAGGCTAGTACTTGATAGCTTGCCGTAGACTTTGCGCTAAGAATGTCATTTCATCCCTTTTCCTATCTGGGAAGAAACATTGCCATGATGGAAACGAGGGCATCGACGTAGGATTCTGGAGCTTGTTCCATGGCATAGCGGGTATTCGACGCGGCTAGTCGTAATTGGGTAGCGCTATATTCCCGGACTTGTAGATGCTTTTGATGGGTTAACGCTCGTGAGCTGAAAAGATGACCAGAGCAGCGTCTTTGTTTCCTTGTTTGGAAATTTCCGATAGAGCGTGTGCGTAGGTAATTGAGCCTCATCCAGTGGTGATTATGCTGAATGTAACGTAACGAGAGAAGAATAGGTACACCTATATCATCTGCAGACGGTTGATATTCTGGTCGGCGTTTTCTGTCTGCTGTCGGCGTTTGTGTCGGGATTTTACTGTGTGGAGTTTCCCGTCAGCGATTCCGCCTTACTATGCAAAGGAGTCTCCGTAGTGAGTAATACCGAAGGGATGAAAACAGACACTTGGGATGATGATTAGCAAAATGATGTGAGCTGAGATGCGCCATGGCACGGAAATAATGCTTTGTCATTCGATTCTGACAGGATTTATTCCTGGATATCCGCAAGATCGCACGTGGGGGCCAATATTTTGGTGCTCGTCGTCGTCGTGTTGCTTTAATGCGATGCAGGCAAGAGGCCATGATTGATGCCTGAGGAAGTAACCAATCTTTTTTCAAAGAATATGGTCTCACAGTATGTTTCAGAATTTCAATAATTTTTTCGATTTTATCTAGCAGCAAATCGTCACAAGGCTATCGACAGGCTATTCGCTATTCACTCCACCGGCCTTGTCACAATTCTCTACTCGTTATTCTGACTTTGGGCATTTCTGGGTGAGCACGGCATGCAGATGCAACCAATCCTACATCTCATGTCAGATTTCTTTGTTCTATGGCATAAACAAATCCAAAATCTGCCCAGTTGTGCTACAAAGATATCCAAAAAGACACTGACGAGTTTATTGGATAGGACTTTAGACAGCCATTCTTCCCATCACACCCCAAAAGATCCAAAGCCCGAGCGTAATTACAGCATTGTTGAAGAATAATTTAATGCAGCAAGCACTTTTGAAGACTGGATATTAACGCGAACATGGATATCGGCGAAAAGAGTGCTTTATGCTCCTTGTGAGAGGTTGAAATATCTCGTTCCACCAAGCTCCAAATGCACATCATTGCTCGCTTCTTCTTAGCAGATGCCATACCAAATCGCCACTACATAAATACGGTGCTTACGATTTGCAAAAGGCTAATCTATCGATTTCCTGGCTAGAAACAGCCCCTCTTGGACCCACGAACCTGTCAAAGACAAAGCTTTAAGTTGCATCGCCAGCTATTACTTTAGCTCCTATACTATCGTCTAGAAGAATATTTCAGTTGACGGCAACGCATGGGGTGGGACTTTGATCGCATCCTTGCCTTGTATGGCATTGACCCAGAAGGCAAGACAAGAAAGCTCGCATGCTCGGTATCCTTGCTAGCCCTCTTCTTTGTTACTCTCCTTTTTCCGGCAGTTGATTCGGAAATTGACGTCAAACAAGACATTATTGTGGAACCACTTATCATGACTCGGTTTTGAACTACGCTGCCGACCCCTTGCCGCTACCATCAACTCGCAGTGAGCCCCTACTATGTACTCCAACTGCAGTCTATTCCCCTTTCAACGACACGAGATTGGAATTCAAATGCGGAGCAGAAAGCGACCAACATGGTCATGCCTTATTTGATAACCAGCTGTTTGTTGTATTTGTCCTCTTCCTCTTCCCCCAAACCTGGTGGACGATGCAGTCCCATGAGCTCCAGTCGTCCGAGATGGAGACTGGCCAGAGAACGGAGATGCTAATTCAGTATCTTTGGATTTCCCTCTTTGGATTTCCCTCTTTGGCAATTGCGCCACCGATGGATTCCCCACACGTTCCCGAACTCGGCTCCGTCCCGATGCTAGACAAGCGGCTCTCTCTCCACCAGGCTATTAGTAACACGACGGCTATGCTAAGACTAGCCCCAGTGGACGTGGGCAAAGAGAATGGGATGCAGTCAGCGCCAAGAGCTTGAATAATATCGGCTTTGCAGCAGTGATACTTGGTTTTATGGCGGATTACACCAATAATGGTTTGCTTTCTTTGCTCTTTCGAGTGACTCGGCTCTCATTTTGCGGTTATTTCGGAATGATTCATCAGCCAGGTCAGTCGCAGCATACAGGCTAGGTGTGCCGCTCCTTTTTTTTTTTATGTGGCTACCCCGTTTGATCGTATTGCAGTAGCGTCCGTGTGTGTCGCAGCTAAACAGCCGACGTATTGATTTGCACTGGGCAAAAGCTTCTCGCTTAGGAACGGACGACTACGATAGGTTCATGATTTCTAACGAATGGATACCCGCATCAGGACGCAGTACATTCCTCCGCTGATCTCTGAGGCCTTTTTCATACTGGAACCCTGTTTCATCCTCGCAGACGCCGTGTACACACGATTCGGCGCTTTCGCTCTTCGTGTCTTCGCGATGGTTGTATTGCGTAAATGGACGAATCGCTTTCATGGCTGAATCCACTACTACTACACAAGCCAAGCTTAAAAGCTGCAATATGCTCTCTAGTTGCAGCGTCCATCCCTGCTCCTTGCTCCACAGAGGATGCCACCCACGCGTGTCAACCACGCGGCCATTTTCGATCCATCTCAAGGGCGAGAACCTAGAAAATGTGAGGGGAGGATGATATCCAGGCTTGCCAGGATAATTAACACCTTCTGCCTGCTCGCTCTCGCTCTCGTTCTCGGTGCCGAGATGGCCAGAAGGGTTGAAAATTTCCAGTTCAAGATGAAGAGAGAGCAAGGGCCTGGAGCATTGTGAAGTGGCTGGCAAGAATTGATTTGTCCAGCCAAGGCTCTCATCGCTATGGGTAGTAACAACGCTCGTGTGTGTGTGTGTCACCAGGAATGAGGATTTCGAGCCCAATATTTGCCAATTTCTGCATCATGCATTTAATTCCGACTCCTCTGGATGCGCCACTCCGAGACGCAACCCACACGGCCTGGCCGCGCCTTAAGTAGGTAGTATTAACTTTTTTTTAATCGAGCATTGCATCCACACTTATATGTACATATGTTGGAAGCAAGAGATTGAATTAGTCAATACCCAAAACTGCGCTACTTATGCACCTCTCGTGTCTTCTTAGCCGCAAAATGTTGCTTTGATGTGTCATCATCATACAACAACACGGCAAGCAAAATTTTGGAGAAAATGCCACCGGGCTTTCTGCTTTGCTTGGTGTAAGGAGAAACAGCGTAGGACGGTGGTATGTCAGCTGAGCAAAGAGACTGATGCAAGCGCACAACTCACATCTGTTGCTTTCACGAGGACAAATGTAAGTGTTTGCATTGGATACGACTATCCAGAGAAAATGGAAAGGTGCTCTGCAAAGTAAATTAACAACACAGGGCACTATAACTTGAAAACATTGATCAGAGGGCATCTACTGCAACCGTATAGTCGACCTCTATCTCTCTATCCGGCAAAGGGCATTCTTTGCACTGAAATCTACAGTCTTCGTAAGAAGAAGACTGACAACAGTCCTACAGCTCTATAGGCCACGGCCTCCTAGAGAGAATGCGACTATAAAACGGTTGCCCCCAGCCCAAGTTCACTTTACAATGTAACATGATGAATAATAGCACCTGCTTGATACATTTTGCGAGTACGAAATTCGGCAAATACGGTATATAATTCGTAGAATTGCGAGATTCGGTCAAGATGAACCCATACAGCCACCAGAGACTGCTGTTTAATGGGTCTCACTATCCCAGGCTCACTGCGGAACATGAGCGTGGTGCAACTGCATTAGCTCTGCGCTGCTCAATCTCCCATGATGCAAGTGATTTAAAAGGTCGCAGCAGCAGTATCTATTCCATCAGTATGCTATATAACGATTGGCATTGAACATATATGGTTTCCCCAGCGGCTGTGCGGCGACTAACGACTATCGACTAAACAACAGCAGAAGAGAAAAATATTAACGCTTTATAACTATCCAAATGCGCGTCCAAGTACCCCCAGCATAAACGATTCCCCATATCATAACTCATTCTCCATAGGCTCATAATTTATATCAATTCCAAGAAGAGGCAGCGAAAAGAGAAGAAAAAAAATTAGATTATCGCACGCCGCAGATGTATGCAATTTACGCTTCCCCTCCAAATTGTCTGAACCTATCATACGGTTCTCGGAACTTATACGACTCACCTCGGACAACTCGATCAATCTCCTCGCGTACAAATGGATACACGTCTCTCCAAGCATTGCGCCCCATCCAGCAGTCCAAATGCCCATAGCCAGGGACCACTCTTCGGCGATATTGGATGCTTCCTCCAGGAAGGCCAGCACACATGCCAAACGTATCAATCAGGCGCTCATACGTCGTCTCTGTAGCTCTTGGGGAGAGAACAGCACTATCTCCACCGACAAAGAAAAGGAATGGAAGGCCACGTAGGCGCTCGACGATTTCTGGTGCCGTGAGCTCTGTATACTCGGGCACATTCGTGCTGACTTCGCCACAGCTACCCATTCGTTTCAGCAGATTTATTAGGTGCATGCTGCAGCCGCCCAAGAAACGATCAACGTTTCGATGGGTCGCCTCATTGAGATTGCTATGTCTCCAGCAACGGCCATACACACAAAGGTCGTGCGATGGCAGGCGGCATTGTTGCACATTTCTTCTCTTCTTTCTGGGTGGGGTCGCAGCAGCTGATTCAACAGTTGCTGAGACCAAGGATCTTGAGTAGATGATCCGATTTCGAACCAATCTCCAAAAATGAATTTGTATACCTTGTCCAACGCCAGTGGTGACGTGGACTTGATCATGTTGAGAGTGCTCCATATTGGGTTCATAAATACTTGGCTGCAGGTGATTCCTGAAACCCACTCAGATGGGATGGTACCGTCAAGCAGGCCACACGAGAAAGCGACGGATCCCATGCAGTGAGCAATTGTATAGATTTTGCCAGTTCCATGCATGCGTCTTCCGGATATGCTCGTAGCAGGCCTTGATGTCGAGCCTCGAGTCATACGTTGTCCAGGGCTGTCTATGCGTTGATTTCAGCTGACATATACGATAGACCGTCACCCAAACACGGTAACCGGCTCGCGTAAAGTAATTAACCGCATTGAACGGAATCGTCGGCAATGCAAAGATTTGATGGTCAACAGATGAGCCTGGAACCATGAAGAGATTCTCAATCTTTACAGGCGCTCCGTTTGAGTCAGTGGCAACTGCGTTTGGATTTGGCTCCCACATGTGCAACTGCGTTTCGATGCCATCTTCAGAGATGACTGTAAATGTCTGAGTCGGAGGCGTATGGTTCACGTACAATACAGCTCTCTCATCCGCATACTCAAGGGGGGCAAGTGGCGTCAACAGATGCGATACGGATTTGGATGCGCAGAAGGTCAAGAATCTCGTCATATTTTTCGCTTTTCTCAAGACATCTCTGCCCGAAGGAGAGAGCGTCATCCATCTCGGAGACAAAGTCCTTTGGGCGCAGACGCAAGATGCCACTCGCAACCAGTTTCTCACTGACTGAAACGGGAACATCTTGGTAAGGACGAAGATATTTTCCTCCAAGATGCCTTCATTATAATTTGCGATTGTCATTGTTTTGTGGGTGGCTCTTTCTGTTATCGAAACGTAGAGCGTCGTCGTGGAGCGCCACATCTGAAGAGGGCTTAAAGAAACAGAGGCATCAACCACCTTGTAGCCACAGAAATGAAGCCGTCTACCGTTAGTACCAACCATGCCGCCTTCATATGTCAACCTGCTGGTTCCTGTCACTTCCTGATATTTCTTGAATAGCCCCAAATCACCTTGGGCTATCGTGAATGGCGAACCTTCGATGGTCGGGCATACAAACGTGCCTGTAAACATACCGCTGGGCTGAGATTCGTTCTCCAATTCATGGTCTTTGAAGACGCTCACGCTGACCAACAATCTGCCAATCTCGCCTCTGCCCTTTGCTGCTCGAAAGGCTGATTCATAAACTGCCTTCTTATCGACTACCATATCTAGCTGCGTTCTGTGGATGAATCCAGACATGAGTTCTGTGAATTCGACGCTTTTCAATCTGGACATTTCAGCTCTGCTTGGTGTCCCCTTGGACCCTTTGCCGTTGAAAGTCGTCAAAAGGCGACTATCTTTTGGTTGATGCGCCGGCTCCCCAAAGAGATCCAAAACGCCGTTCTTTTCCTCGCTAATGACAAGGCCGTTGTTTTTTAGCATAGGCCGCGACAATGCGTTCGGCGAGAGCAGCAATTGTAGCAAGCGGGTTCACCCCAATAGAGCCAGGAATCAGGGCCCCATCTGTCACGATGAGGCCTGAGTGTGTCTCTGCGGTGTTGTTGCCGACGAAAACTTGAACCAAGTGATTTGTCGCGCCATTTGCTCCAGTGTTATCGCGAGACATTGGGGCTCCTCTACACACAAAGAAGCAGGTCAGTATTGAATCATCTCTATCAATCATATTTAAGCCCAGGGTGCTGTCTCTTACCCAAGAGGATGCGCCGTGATCATTTGCTCACTCATAAAGTTGTAGAACGGGGTCATCGCCAGGGTGCCTCCAACAGAAGCTGTGGCCATTTCCAAGAGAGCACTGAACTTCTTGACTCAGTCGCTTTTTCCAACCCCTTGGAATTCCAATAATGCCTTGTCATCTTTTAGACGCAGAGTTGCTTGGTTCCCTGTTTTATTTGGTCCTTGGTTTAGCAACACAAGACTAATGATATATGTTTTCTCTCCCAGGGAGGAGGCATCAAGCTTACCATCATGCGACATGATTAAAAAGACTTGAGTGTTCCCCAGAGGGCCATTTTTCAAATTCGATCCGAAGAGTCTCTTCTTCCAATGGCCCATGACTGCCTGAGTTCGCCCAAGAAGCGACATTTCGTAGGCACGGCTTCCAGGCATCATGTCCAGTATACAGGGCAATATCCCTGAAAATGCCTGTGGCATTGTGCCATCTTGGATCACGTAGCCGTTGAGTGGGTTCTCATGGCCATTTCTATTGTCAATGGCGCTGGTAATTATTGGACCGACGGGATTTGATGGATCTTGGTTCGGGTTTCCAAGAGCGTTTACTTCCACATCACAGTTGTGTCTATAAAACACCTCGTGTAATTAGGACAAGATTATGGAATCGGAAGCATTTGGTATGCTTACCCAAAAGCCAAAATATCGCCATTACCAGTCATACCACGCCCAACCCAGTCGCTTATGCTCAAGCCCATTTGTTTGCTTCGAAGTAGGATTTCCGTTGTGCCAATGGACCCAGCACCAAGGAAGACAGCTTCCTTTGCATGCACCCACATCAAGTCGCCATAAACATCGCCTACTGTTAAACGACTACGACCTTTGCCGTGGCATGCAAAATAAATCAAGTAGCCGCCACGGATATCCTGAACCTTTTCAATGTACCGTACGTCGCATTTGCAGAACATTTCAGCACCCCAGTTCCAGGCATCAGCAAGGTATGTTACCAATGTCGACGTTTTTGAGCCATCGTTAGCACCAGTAGTTTCTTGTCCAGCAAGTGTTGACGCCGACATGTTAACGCCACAACTGTTGGGACCGTCTCTGAAGCGGGTTGTCAGAGGGGCTCTGCGGAATTTGTCTTGCAATCCAAGAGTCTTGGCTTGCTCGTTGAATACATCCATCTTCTTGAGCCGTGGCCATGTTTCGGGATACGGCTCTGGCTCAAGCACATCTCTAACCTTTTGATAATCTGGACGCAGGGAAATAGTTAGCCAAGGCGATGTTTCTATTGACAGCCGCTGGGAGATTCAATGCGCCTCACATTTATTTAGGCCTGCCGGGTCATCTCGAATTTCGGGTGGCCAATAGCCCATCTTGAGGATATCTTGTTCTGTTTCGAGGAATACATTCGAATTGACTAGACTTGCGCCTCCCAATCCTGTGAGAAACGGTACGATGTGAGTGATCATATAATTGAAGATTGCTCCTGTATATTTGCATAAAAGGATTTATGGGCATCTTGAACTTACCATTGGCAGAAATAACGTTCTGGTCGTGGCCGAGAATGAGGTGAAACATGCCAGTAGGGTTACCCATGTTAACTCCAATGCCACCCAATGAGTTTGGGATAAAATGTCCAGTAACGCGAAATTGTTTCACAGTTTCGATCGTCGCTGTAGAATATTCTCCTGGCCATCGCTCTTCTCCTCTCTCTAACAGGCAAACAGACTTGCCTGCTCGGGCCATGCGTGGCGCAGCTATAGATCCTCCATAACCAGAACTGATAACAACGTAGTCGTATGAGTCTTGTATGTGTTCTATGGGCTTGGAAATCCGTGGGAAAGAGGTTTTGGGATCGTCGTCATAAAAAGCGCAGTTGACAAAAACACCGCCATCTTCCGATGAGGAAGATGGAGTTGCGGGGGGTTGTAGGGTACATCTGCTTGGGGTTGAAACGTCTGGTTAATGGTCAAGCAGGCAGAGTGCACTGGTTCAAGCTGGCCAGAAAGGTCCCAAATGCATTATCAAATACCTTCTTCTGCTCAATTGTATAATCATGCCGAGGTGTTGCTGAGCAGTGCCAGCTATCATCGAGCGTTCGTTCCCATATCGATATACCGCCTAGATCATGTTGGTCGAGCTCCCAAGGCAGCTATCCCAATGCGGACTGTAGATGCATCGACATCTCCAGACCAACAGTTTCCTTCATAGTGTTAATAGTGGATTCTTAGACAATGGAAAAGCCATGTTCTTGGTGGGAAGTCCGTGTTGTTGGCCTGGTTCTCAATCTCCACCTCGGAACTGGAGAAACGAAAGGAGTCTATAGCAAAAGCGGCAGATAGAGCTGGAGTTTGACCGACGCACCATTTCCGATGATACGCTTGATAATCACATGTAAGAGAGAGTTAGCTGATGTAACAAGGGCGCTAACAGACGCGTGGAAGAGATATTTGTACCGACGAGAAAAGCTTGGTTGTGGAGCGCAAGTCCAGTCATCAGATCTCTCTCTGTCTATTTCCCTTCATTCAAGCAGCTCTTTGCCGCTAGTGGATCAAAGACAGAGGTCTTCAAACTTGGAGAGAGGGAACAGAACAAGCATAACATCAGCTCAGAGGAACCTTCTGGGAAGAGATTGGAGAATTTGGTGGTTTAGCAAAGAGATGTTGAGGAGATGCCAAACTGCCAGCTGCAACCCATCCCGCCTTCCTGCTAGGTACGCAATGACCAAGCTCCAGCACGTACCGATTCTGCAATGAATCTCTCCAGATTATACAGTTATTATTGTTTGGCGTTGAAGTCTCGTATCGTATTTTCTTCATGCTTTTGTCATATTCTTCTATCGCCCATATGCCCACTTTGGTGATAGATTCTGGAGAGAACCTGCGATGCGATCGATGGAACTCATCCCTTGCTCCATTTTTGGCAGGGGAGTCGACAACTCGAGGACTTTGCGACAGAGTCTCTTGAAATGGTAGAACATGGATGCAGGAGCCGCCGATAGCTACATTGACATTGCAAAAGCCGTGATGTCTCAGCACACTGGGAATCATTGCCGAAACCATACTCCATGAGCCTCTATCCACGTATCCCATCACTTAGTAGCATCTCGAACGGGCACTATACTGCGTGTACGAACGTTAAATAGAGCATGCATAGGAAGAAAGACGTGTAAAGCAGCCAGCAATTCGTCGTAGATTGCATCGACCGCCAGATGATCCCTGCCCAACGACAATAGAAATGCATATCCACACACACTTGCGGAGGGGCATACATTCAACGGTCCGCCCAATGGAGACTGCCTGTAGGCGAATCCCAGAAGCACTATGGAGTAGAGCCGTGTACCATTAGACGGTATATTGCTACGTCCAGTGTATTATCAGCTCTTCAAATGACGAAGCGCGTTGGCCTGGAGCCACGGCTAGTTTCTCAGCCGCTGTTGATTCTGGTCAATGGCGTCGCCGTCGTGGTGGCCATCATTCATTGGATTTGCCAAAGGTAGTGTCCAGCTCTGCCAGCCTTCACAGTTCTAGTCCATTCTTGGCTGGATGCCACTTTCAGCTGTTGTGTCAGCCCTACGGAAAACATCTGACGCTTGCCATTGGCCGAAGAGGAATCTCAAAATACGCCGGCTTCACACAGAAACCTTAATACGGTGAATTCAAGCCGCGTGATGTACACTAGCAGCACAGTCATGCGGGCGAGATCTGATCATGCCTACTTTTTCCACACGCAGCAGCTATGCCTACCCTTTGCTTTTGGCCTGCATTTACTGCGCTGGCCTGCCACCAGCTGAGCAACCCCCCCTTGGCTGGCGCGGTTTCGATGGCATCTGGGTGAGAACTATCAAACCTTATGTCGATGAGAAGTTTATGCTCTGGCAACCTACATTACATTCCTGTAGTATGTAGAAATCACTTCAGCTCTATTGATTAATCCAGCTTGCACCCCCTATGCTTTCTCCCCTGGGGGGGCTTTTGCTTGATCACTAACACACAATTGACATGTGATGTTTGTATATAAAATAAAATACATAGATAGCTTCTTAGGATCGAAGAGCTTGGGCTCTTTTACTCACCTTGGGCATATTCAACATATGTTTACTGGTCGACGTGAAGTGTAGTCCATCCATCTTGTTCATCATGTCCAAATCCAGGTCCGAGACATCAGAGTCCGAGACATCAGAGTCCTCGCCGGCGGCTGAGCCCAGGCCTCTCGTCATCCTCGCCGATGGCAGTTGGTGTGGTCGTGAGGCCGATACCCGGTCCAACATCTATCTATTAGCTAGGATGGTTGGAATTGATATAGATGACGTTAATGATACCGATATCCACCGAATGGGCCACAAGGCGTGGTATATCCATGGCGTTGGGCTTGGAAGCACGTTCCTCGAGTACGTCGCATTTCATCATCTCGTGATTTGATCGCTAATGTAGTCCCAGCTACGTCTTCAACGGAGTAACGGCTCAAGACATTGCCGCGCAATGCGTCGCCGCCTACAGATTCATTGTTGATAATTACAGCTACCCCGATCACCAAATCTGGATGTTTGGCCTTTCCAGAGGCGCATACATGGTGCGGTCGGTGGCCGGTATGATCAATAATTGCGGCATCGTCAAACGCGTACTGAAGGCAGACGGCACCGTCGATGATGCCGAGACGGATCTTCTGTGCCGGCAAGTCTACAGAATCTACCGCTCCAAGGACCCCATTAATCGTCCGCACTCGAGCCAATCTAAGCAGTTCCGCCAGCATGCAAGCTGGCCCCTAATTGGCGACGAAGAAGATGGAGCCCCTGGATTGCTGCCGCCTGTGAAATTCTTGGGTCTTTTCGACACTGTAGGCAGCCTTGGGATCCCGGACTTTGTGGGGGGCGTTGGGCTAGACTGGCCAAAGTTTCATGACCAACAGGTCTCAACTGTCGTCGAGCTTGTATACCACGCCATGTCCTTGCACGATGACTTCTACATCTTCCCTCCCTGTCTTGCAGAGCGGAGTCACCGCTCAGGGAGGCCAGTTGACTATGGAATCACCCAGAAATGGTTCCCGGGCGTGCATTATGACCTAGGACGACAACGCTTCAAGTTCCTGCGTATGTTTGGCGGTGGGTGGTTGGAACGACTGTTGGCCAGATGGAGCTGGGCGAGCAAAGTGATCGAGCCAAACCAAGTACTTTCCGATCTTGTGTTGAAGTGGATGCTCGAGGCTATCAAGGTAAACGATCCAACTGGGCAGGTCATCTCAACTGAACGGGTTGGCGAGGAGATGACGGCGGCGGATCAGAGAATGGTCTCTGAGAACCGGCAGATTGGCGATGGAGATGTATACAGAAACATTGTTGCATACGCTCCATTTGGCAGCGCGATTGTGGGTTTGCTGACGGGGCTTTTTGGCACGCGATGGCAGACGAATCAGCTTTACCAGCTCTTCTTTGCGCTGCGGGATCGTCTGATTGCCGACCCAGATGCGCACGTCTACAGATACATGGACGCCGATGCATCTATTGTAGGATCTGAAAATCAGAGGATCGAAGAGTTGGCAGAAGTAACCCCAGCAAGATACCCATCGCAGACCTATCAGGCTTGGAGATTGAAACGCAGATTGCTAGGCTATTAACGTGAGCAGATAGTTGAAAGTGGTATTTCTTACAGAGTTTGATATAATAACGAAGAGGTCTCGAGGGAATGTTGTGCGACATTGCCGAAGCTCAGCATTCGGTGTAGGTATTCTCGAGGGAATTATGCAACTGTTTCTGTGTTTCATAGTATCAAACAAAGGTGATGGTCAGTAGAATGAATACCAAAGCATGACGCGGTCGGTTGTCTCAATCGTGAAGCCTATCAAAACTTCATCATATAAAGTCAAAAAGGGGCACCTGGAATTTCGAAACGTTTTTTTGTTCTTTCGTCTTTTCTCCGCAAGAACCGGTAGATATTCTCGCTAAAATATACACAAATATTTTTCTTCCTCTTCTTTCTTTCGTTGTTTCTTCTTCATCCACCCGTCTAGTTCTTTCGCTCCGCCTCCAGCTCCCTCTCAGCCTGCTGATAGTACTTTGCCGTGTCCACGCCGTGCTGGTTGTGGTTGACAAAGTTGAACCACGGAACAGTGCTGAAGAAGAGGGCAGAGTATCTGCTCTGTCGGGCGGCGACGCCCTGGAGGTGGGCGTTCAGCTTGCTCTCGCCGTAGAGGGGCTCTCCCGCCTTGACCTTGGCGACCATCTCCCGCATGTCCATCTCGACTTCTCTCGCGTTCTCGGTGGCGCCGTAGAATCGGACTATTTTTGTGATGGCGTGTCAGTTCAGTTTCACTGTGGTTATCCATGGCAAGCCCAAGCCTCTGAATTGTCCCTCTACATGCCAAGGGAAGAAGAGAAGAAAATGAGGGGTCGTGTATTAAAAAACGTACGGGCTGATCGCTGGTAAAAGTAGAGGAAGCCGCCGGCCAGGCCGATGAAGCCGGCAAGGCGCATGGCCTTGGCGAGACCGCCTCTGCCTACATGTGACGGGGCGAGTCTCTCGAGGGCGTAGAGGCCGGCGGGAGCAAAGGCCGCGGCGGCGGCACCAGCTGCGTAGTCTGAAGTTCGCGCATATCCGACGACTCGCTTGAAGTGACTGTTCCACGACGCATCAGCATTCACCAATTCCACCGCTATGATGTCGAGTCACGCAAATTCCAAAAGCCGCAGAGCTGAAAAGGGCAGAGAGGCGCAGAAACGTACGGGTCGTTGTCGATGAGCTAAATCCCCAAACCGTCAGTCCATGTCAATCACCACCATTTCTCCTCCATTGGCCGCCCAATTGCGCCCTGAAACGAACATACCGGGTACTTGGTCTCGACGACCTTGCTTGTCCCAACGTAGGACTGCTTGGTCGTTGTTGAGGCCATTTTCTGGATAGATTTGCGACCCCCGAAATGCGGCAGCAGCTCGACTGGATCGAGAGATCTGATATCCCGGAGCTGCAACTTGCGATTGCTAGTGCCTGAGGATGCAAGAAATCACGTGGGGACGATTGGGGTGTCTGGATCACGTGGATCAATTAAAAGCCTTGGTGGGGTTTTTTGGTGCTTTGAGCCAAGACGCGGTCCCCCGCAATCGATAAGGCAGAGAGACGCGTCTGGAGAGTAATTGGCCAAGGTAGGTAGTTGCTGTCAATTGGATTGAAGATTATTCAAGCGGAATTTCTTTTTAAAAATCAAAAAAAAATCAAATCAACCAACATCATGCCGCCGATGTCACTATCACAGCGTCCGCCAACCCATGGCGACGACTTGGACGATTATGGCTTGGACGACGACCTGGACAACCCATTCGCATCTCCAACTCCCCCGCCAGAATCGTCAAGCAAGAAGAGAAAAGAGCCAGACTCTGGGCTGGGAATCGAAGAGGAGGTTTCAGTCCAGAAGCGTGTGAGGGTTCCAAACGTAAAGCTTGACGAAGAAAGGTGCCTTACTTATACAATAATTCTCTATATTAAAAAGGCAATTATGCTAACCACCAATTCATTAGACTCTTAGGCCCAGCTGGCATCCCCAAGCTCAGAAAACGAGCCGCAGGCCTCAAGCTTAAAGGCAAAGGCCACGAAGTATGCAATTCTTCCAAAACCTCTTCTGCTTCTTCTATCTATATCCTTTGAATCTCCCACTGACCTGGTGGCACGCAGTTCTCAGACGCCTCTCGCCTCCTCTCCTTCTACCAGCTATGGCTCGACGACCTCTTCCCCAAAGCCCGCTTCCTCGACGCCCTCGCGATGGTCGAAAAGGCCGGCCACAAAAAGGCCCTCGTGACGGCGCGAAACGAATGGATCAACGAAGGGCGCCCCAAGGCGAGCAACGACGACGACGACGAACTGGGCATTGGAGCCGTGAATATTAACGAAGATGACGATTTATACGACGCTACTCCTCGGGGAGCGAGAAGATTTGTGAATATGCTTCGTGATGCGCCAGTGCCAGCAGCACCACTACCGGCAAACGACGATATGCCTGATGATGACGATTTGGAAGCGCTCATGGCGGAAGCAGAGAGCATGGACAGGGGGAAGCTTCTCACAGCCACGACAAGTACTGCTGCTGCTACTACTACCACTACCAGTGCAAACGGTCCAGAAAACGACGGCGACGACGATGACTACCTAGAAGCCCTCATCGCAGAAGCAGAAGCGCAAGACGAGCAGCAGCCTGCACAAAAAAGAGTGGGCGATGGCCCAGCTTCGGGCGATAAGGGACACGATTTTGCGGATGAAGAGGAAGCTATGCGGGAGATGGACGGCTTGTGGTGAGACGGACGGATGACTTGGTAAAGAAGGGGGAAATTGTAGGCCATTTGTTTGTTGAAAGGGAGCATGTCAAGGGCACATTTATTTAGCAGGCGTCTGGGAGTTTGTATTTGCATCAGCGTTTAAAATCAAAGATGATGGGCGACGGGTGGTATAAATGGATGATGATGTATAGCGAGCAGATTCATGACTTATACTATTGGTATCATATGACTATTGATATCATATGGAACAAACACTCTTACAACCAAGTCACGTCAAGAGAGGTTACAGTCACATTCATGATACAGTTCAAAAGTGTAGAGGAAATCGGCAACGCTTGCTCAATTATACATAGTGTACACCCTAAGCCTATCGTCAAGTGTAGCCAGGTCATGAATGGCTGTTCTGTTTCCATCTTCTCTGCCTTGGAGAGAAAGCCATTCCCACGTTGCGCCGTTTCCCACACATATCCTTAAACCACCCTTGGAATACATGCCGCCATCCCATTCCACCCTAACCAGGGGGGTTTCCTTTTTTTCCCAAAGGTGAAGATGAAAAAGAAAAAATTGATATTTGGAATACACAAAAAAAGAAAAGAAAAAAATCAAACACAAAAAGATTACCTCGACAGCCGTGACCGCTTGGAGCCACCGCTATAGTCAAGTCGAGAAGGTTTAGCTCGCTTAACACCCGCTACTTTAAGGACAATAGAATCTGATACTGATGATATTTGTTGTTGGTCTGCTGAGGCGCTTCTCTCGGGGACGAGAAGCGCGGCCTGCTTTTGCTGGATCTTCCTCTCCTCGACCCTCAGGGCCCACAGGAGTGTCAGGAGGACTTCCCTAGACGGCAAAGTAATGCTGCGTAGAGATTGGGTCAGCTCGCAATGGTCGCCGCGCGTCGCACAAGACTCGTTGTCTGAGTTCCCGTCCCGATCGTCGCGTCCCTCAGACACCAACCGCAATGCCGCCATCGTCGCATCCAAGAGAGGACGCGCCAGACTGGGGCTGCTGGATAGGATAGTCCGAAGAGATTTGAGTCTCAGGGTCGTGGATCTCGAGGTCGAGCTCGTGGTCCGCAGCGGCATAGTTGCTCGCTGCCACAATGTCGGAGGCGACGTTGTTTGCGTCGTCGTTGAGGAAGTCGTTGATGTCGAAGAAGTCGTAGGGAGGTTGATCCTGGAAGCAGGCGGCAGAGTCACCAGCCAGATAATCGTCGTCAATAGTTGAGGAGTTGGGAGAAGCGAGAAGCCCGCTTTCGAGGACATAGCGATCTGCATCAAGGGCCGCTGACAAGCCGAAAGAAGAGCCGAGGCTGAAAGGACTATCATCCTGAGGTACAGAGCCCAAGCCAAGGCAGTGGGCGTCGTCGGAGCCTGAGAAGCCGGCAACGACTGGGGCATCTCCACCGATTGACACGGCAGGTCGCACAACATCTCTGCAGGACGTTGTGTCGAATCAGTGGAGAGGCCGACAGTCAGCTGTTGGCTGGCGTTTTCGATTTGCTCCTCGGTCTGTTCCTCCTTGGTCTCTTCCGAGGCGAATTCTTCGGACAAGTCTTCGTTGGCGGAGTCGGGGATGGGGTTGAGTTCGGGAGAGAGAGAGGCGGGGTTCACGGTGGGGTTTGTCGTGGACCTCATCATCTGGTCCATCAAGGACTGCTTGGTAGAGTCGACCTTTTGGCCATCTTGGGGGCCAAAGAGCTGTTGCGACAATGTGATGCCGTCTTGGAGGGAGTCTAAGGGGGAGGAAGAGCGGGTGACGACACCCGAGCTTCGTCGGAAGCGGTTGAGCTCCTCGACGAGCATCAGGTTGGTCTTTTGGGCGTTGATCAGGAGCGTCTCCAGCTCCTTGTTGCGCTTCTCGAGGGCCTCGACCTCGAGCCTCTTCCTCTCTCGCGATGACTGGGCGGCGCGTCGGTTCCGGAGAACACGCTCAACGCGACGCTGTTCCTTTTCGTCTTCAGTCTTGGCTCGTTTTCTAATACGCGGGAGCCGGTTAGCATATTCATAAACATCTTGAGGAGCAAATGCTTCTTCTTCCTCTTCTTCTTCTTCTTCAACAACATACCTGGGAGGGAGGTTGGTCTTGGGCTCGGGGAGCACCTGGCCCCATGATTTCCTCTTCTTGACAGGCTTCTTTTCTGATGAAGAGGAGTCCGCGGGGGCTGTGTCGTCGTTCAGGTCCCGGTCGTCGTCCATCTCGTGCTCGGGAATCACCGACAGGCGAGACTCGAGCTTCTCGTCAGTGTATGACTGGGGCGTCATCATCTCCATGGGATCCATGGTTGTGGCGACCGAGGAGGGTGTAGAGACTGCGAAGAGGGACGAGAAGTTGTCGCCGGGCGCTGACAGGAAGGACTCGGCGGGAGACGCCTCGAACTTGATGAGCGGAGACGACTGCTGGAACGCCATGGTTGGTGTATCTGACGGGACGGGGCTGGATGTCTGCTCTGCGAGCTTCGTTCTCTGGCGCTGTCCACGATGCGTACGTCGCGAGTTGATGTATGCAAAGTGACGTGAACGAGCTCTAGCGGCTGTTTCTTTCTTAAGGAAATCGGCGCGCGGTGGAGATGCAGAGCGAGCAGCGTCCAAGCGTCAGAGTCGAGCGACTGTCAAGCGACGGTCACGGCGATGGTTCGTTCCAGCAGGTCTCCTATTGGTGTAGCGGCGCCCACTTCATGGCAGGCAGCAGAGAGCCAATCACGATATGAGTCAGCCTGGTGGCTTTGCTGGAGCTGGATGAGTCAGAGAGCCGGATGGGGGAAGAGGACAGAGTGGCTTCTTTGCGGACGAGGTGATGAGCGCGGCGTGTGGGCGGCGATGGTGGTCTCTTTATCTTGAGGCCACGCTGGCCTTGCTGGCGGCCGTCTCGCTGCCTCAGGCACGGCACGGGCAGGGAAAGGGGTGGCTTCGGATCGAATCGAACCAGGCAGGCCATTAGACAGTGGCGGTGGATCGCGGTGGGGGCGGCAGAGCCTCGAATCAGGCGCCAGGCTCGGGGCTTCAGGGGGGCGCTCTAGCGGGCTTGGGGAGTGGGCTCAGGCTGCTGCAGGGGGCGAGGCCTGATACGTGCAGCGCAGTGGGTGCTGTGCCGGGCGCTGGAATTCAGGTGTGCTGCAGTGGCACGCACAGCGCCGCTACCATGTAGTACATACAGTTGGTGGCTGGCGATGGACGGGCCCTCCAAATCCTCCGAGAGCCTCCTCCAGAAGGGCCGCGTCCCGGCAGAAAGAGGCTCTGGGGAAGAGGATAAAATCAAGGGGGAGTCTCGGCTGAGCCGGGAGAGAGGAGAGATGCACAAGAGAAGCCGGAAATATAGGCAGTGAAATATTGCGGTAGTACATAGTGCCTGTATAGGTACATGTATATTGGTTTGATATTAGCATGTAGTTTCAATGGCATGGCAAAGCACGTTGTGGTGGAACAACTCCATACAGTATCGTATTGTCCCTGTTTTGCACAACGTCTGTGCCTCTGCTGTCTTACCCGTATTGGCATCGCATCTCGTCATTTCTGGGCCCTGTATTGAACGTGCTGGTTCTGCCGAGACACGTGCAACGACGCTGGTCTCAGGGTGCAGGGACAGGGACATGGACATGGACATGGACATTCAAAATGGCTGCTGCTTACATACCTGCATGCTGTATATCAAATGTTACAGCATGCTCCTACATGCTGGCTGCAGCAGACGAAAGCATGCATCTGCTGCTTTTGTTGAGAAGGCTTCTTTTTGCTTCTTTCTCGTGCAAACTAGAATTGAGAATATCATAGAGACGTCATTGGGCTTCAATAGAAAACAGATGAAAAAGAGCTCAGGAGAAGGAGACGGAAAAAGGGGGGTTGATCTGTTTGGTTGGACAAGAATGGATGGATCGTCTCCCCTCATTCCCACTTTCTGCCACGCCACCAGAGAGGCTGATTCGCCCAGCCGGTGGCCTCCATTGCATAGTACGAGTGATACGATCTGCGGAAAAGAGACGGTGTGCTCTCGTAATGCTCTGTGTTTCTATTCTCATCCTTATTGATCAGCGCCACCAAAGATGGCAACAAACACTAGCAGAGGCAGTATACATACTGTAGTACTGCTGTATGTGGACCAACGTGCTCCTCTCCTCCAGCAAGCTGTGCTATCGATTCCCACATGTACATACATTTACATACATTTACATTAGCTCTACACACTCGGTCATGTAATGCCATGTAGCAACACGTGGTGATCATCAACAGGTCGTCTCTTGACCTGCCCAGTGCAGCAGCCGTTTGGCCTCGAGCAAGTCCTCGTCTCCATCCATATCTCCCGTATGCCTCTAGCTGCTGCGCACGTAATCACTAACGGCCTTCTCGGTCGAGGCTAATGATAGCACAGCACATAACGGAACCGCCAAAAGCAGCGCAGTAAGCCCTTGGGACGCAACGTCCGTCCGGCCTCTCCCCACTTCCGGCTTCGCCAGGCAAAAAGTTCCGGATTGGCGCCTGGAGGGCTCGTAGCGGGATGGCAGGTTACATACCCTGCCTGCCTGATAGCATCAATGTCTACTGTGCAGTGCTACTACAGTACTTACTTGCTATATTAAGCAGCAATTGAAGTCGGACACACCAGAGTAGGTACAGTATCGGGTTCAAACAACGTCCCCCCTGGTCTTGAGATTCCAACTGCATGGCTCAAAGGGTTCTCTCTCATCTCACTACATGTACCAGCATCGCCCTGTTTGGAACCCCCCCGTCATAACGTTCTGCAGCTGCTCTCTTTGGGGGAATCTCACTAAACCCTTCCACTCTTGTCTCACTCTTGGTCAGAAAGGGCTCTTGCAAGGGTTTCAAGAGGGAAGGAGAAGAAGCGACAAGAATCACTTCGATCGAGCGGGCGGGTTCGTGCCAAGCCTGGCGATTTCTCTTGTCTCGGAAAAAAAGCAATGCTGCTGACAAGGGCACATGTTGCGCAGACAAAGAGAGAGAGCCCTGAAGAGAGGGACCTCAGACATTTCTCCGTACACAGTATGACTTTAAGCTACATGCCAAAAGAGGCAGCACCCTTGCAATGAAGGAATTGCCTGTAGAGGAGGGGGAGGCAAATACTCCGAAAGGAGCAGCTGGATATTACCTATTCCACTGCACTACATACAGTACTTACCACATGCTGCCAAGTATGGGCGGGAATATTTTACCAATTGCTTTATCAGAACCCTTCTCCAATTCACTCCTCTTCGTGCCTTTGCATCGGAGCCAATCGATTCGGCAAAAGCACGCAATATTCTCCAGCCGTTGGATGCTATTGAAGGAAATCAATAGGGGAGGGCGGGGTCCATCCTCTCCAGCTTCGGCCCTATCTCCTCAGGCAAAGGCAGACTATGGAAGCTTCTCCAGAGAGTGCCGCACCAAGTCCTGCGCCTAGTCGTTTGGTGTGGCAGCCGTCCCTCAATAGCATCTCATCTCGGAGTGCGGGCCGTTGGCGCCGCCCCTTTTCTTGGTCGCCGGGCAGTGTTTTTTGATTCCAAGACGAGCGGTTTCAGGACTCGTAGCTGGGCTGCTAGCCGATCAATGGTGCGCGGTACGGAGGAGAATCGATGGAATTTGCTTCAGAATCAACGCTGGTTCAGGTCCATCCGGCAAGGCATTCCGTTCAATGCGGCTGCTCACTCATCAAGTTCAGATGCAACCTCCCAGCGAATGGATGCTACTTTACCTTACCAGCTAGCAGTCTAATATTGTACCTACTAGTTCCGGAACGGTTACTGTACCAAGGCCCGGCGTAAAATGGACTGGAGACCCTCCTCCCTCTGTCTCCCAATTTTCCCCTTGATTAGGCCGATCTGCTTCCCCCTCTTTCTGGCGAAACCCCAGATTTCCGTTGCCCTTTTTTTCCGCTACGCCTTGTGCCTGTTTATGTTCCGGCTCTTGAACGTTTAAACAGGGCGGCCATGTAACCCCAGCAGGCGAGGAGCTGTTCCATTCTGCCGGTTTTGATCTTTGGGACTGGCACTTTACCCGGGAATTACATCTACTCTGCCATGCCAATTCCAAACTATTCATGTTGCTGCTAATATTGCCATTGCTACTACTACTACTACCTACTCCCACCACCATTTTTGCTTTCAGCCACCCGTCTGTGACAGGCGTGCATGTACAGAGGATACGCTCAGCTCCATCTCCATCTCCATCTCCATCTCCTGCAGTGGCGCCCAAGTGGGCAGCTCAAACTCTGGGCCTCCATCCATCGGACCCTGCGGAAGCTGCTGTGTTTATTCTGCCAGTGCAACATTGACTCCAGTCTCTAACGTACCTATCTATACGAGTACGAACATGCCCATCTTCAAGCGTGTGCATACTCTGATGCTGAAGCAAGCATGCGGGGAAGTTGTCGTTTCTCTCTGGGCTTCCTCTGCCCCTCACTCAGTAACTCACTCGCATGTGAAAATGGCTTACAAGAACAAGCCCAATGCTAGGCACAGCAGAATATGTGCATCACACGACAGTTTACGCAGGGAGAAGACGAGAAGCATTAGTTCAAACCTTCCAACGCTTGGAGCCTAACCTTTGCCACTGCCATCATCGAACCTTTCGATCGCCCGCGGGTAACGCGAAACGCGCTTCTTGATAACGGATGACACCCACTCAACCAACCACTGACTACGAGTACATACATACAGACAGACAGACAGACAGACAGACAGACAGACAGACAGACAGACAGACAGACAGACAGACATGAGCATAGCAATGGCGGGGCTCGTGCCTTGTGAAGCTTTATGGGTGCATGTGCATGCGGTGGAGCATCGAGAAGCTTTGTGAGGAGCACTAGCAAGGCTTCGCAGGTGATGAAGGAAATATCGTATGAGTACGCCTTTGTTGGGCGCTCCCACGTCCAGTTTACGGAGTACATGCATGCATTCATGTGCATATTAAACCATTTCTTGTCGGTGAACATTGATCGACCATACAGCTACTCCGTGCAGTCACGAACCTCCAGGGCCCCCCCCCCAGTTCACATGCAAAAAAAAGTTTGTCTCCAGAAGCCAAGCTTTTGTGGTTGTGGGGAGCTCGCGAGCCATGTATAGCTTGCCACGTCGAACGCTCAAATGCATTGGAGCATTGGCGCGGCCAAGCGAACTCACAAGCAAGCATCCTAAGGAATTGCATGCACCAAAACTAGGGAGGTGATTGAGCCCAACAAAAAAAAGGTTTCTATCATGCTGCAAGGTATCCTGGAAGCGGATGCCCTGGCCGAGTATGTGCATGAGATTTTGCAGACCGCTTGTTGCACGTACATACAAGGAGAGAGAGAGATGCATGCATACATGCAGGAAGAGAGGCTTCTATCATGCTCCAGTTGGTGGAGATATCTCCGGCCAAGTGATATGTGATTCAATGCTGGAAACTGACTTGATAAATCTTGTTTGTGAGTTGATTTGATTTGGTAATGGAGCAGCCAGTCGGTTGAAGTCCTGGTATTTGTGATGTCCATCACCATGGCAGCGAGAAGCCAAAGAGCTATGCTTGAATACATATCTATCAATGCGTAAAACAGACTCTACTATGAGCAAAAGAAATCAAAAATCCGGCTTTGATAGATACGATATCAAGCTCATGGTATTTTCTACAAAAACAAGCATCCGGCTCGGCTGTCCGCGGAGAGCCATGCATGAATTGCCCAATAAAGAGGTGCATATTATCGGCAGCGAGATTCCGCACCGCCCGTCAGAAGCTAGCTTTGCTTGAGAAAGACGCAGGGTTATTGATACGACCCTGGCACACAAGTATTGAGCATTGAGCCCTCCAAATGTGAATCCCAGCTGTTGAATTGAAATGGCACTTTGAGATCTCACGCCATCGAATGGCTCCTGGATTAGAGACCATAATCCAAAACAGTCGATCCCCCGAAATATTTTGATTGAGATACTGATAAAAACTTAATCCAGCGGCATACCTTGGCCGTGCATGTTCGATTCATCCAGTAATATTGATGCATTCCCTGTCCTCCTCCAGAGCTAACCCTACCCTACACCACCTACGCAGAAACTCAATTTTGATCTGAAACTCGTATCGAGACATTAGGAAATTTCATTTAGCATCTACCACATTTCCCGCAGCACTGCCTTCTGCTTCAGAATAGCTAGCCATTCGAAGCATCTTGGCAGCTCAAGCCTCACCGTTGCCACGTACCGTAATTAAACTGAATGTCTGCCTAGAACCTGCCACGCGGCCACGAGATATTTCGGGAGTCCTACATGCCAGATGTCACTCCATGGCATCTTGATTATCAATCAGGCCACATTTTCAAAAAAAAAAAAAAAAAAAAAAAAAAAAAAAAAAAAAAAACAGCAGAGTCATAGCAACTCTATGTCCGCCCCTACTTGCAATGACTCTTACACAACGGGATCCAGATTGCCCGTCTTGCCCTTCACGATGCCCTCAATCTCAGCCGTCACCCAGCCACCGTAGAAATCGCCCGGCTGCGGCTCCACCCGCTCGCCATCGACAAAACAATCCCACGGGCCGGCGTAGAAGCTCAGGCACCCGCGGAGGGGCTCGAAGCCGGCTGACGGGCTGTCGTACGACCAGATGCGGTTGGAGACTGTGCCGTCTGGGAGGGCGATGCTGTAGTACGTTGCGGCGCCTTTCCACTCGCACCAGCTGGAGCGGGACGTAGGTTTGAGGGGGAGTTTGATGCTCGATGGAGGGAGGTAGTATGCTGGCGTTAGTTATTAGTCAAAGTCTTGAATAGATGGGACTCTGTAAGATGAAACACCACTTGATGCTATTGGCTGGTATAGTCGTGGAATTCAGTCACAATTATAGGCATTCGTTGTGGCATATGACTTTGCCATAAGTGGTTCAAACGCACTTGGAGGATGAATGTGATGCGGATATGCCGAGAGATCTTATCCAGCCGTGGCGGACGGGGAAAGGTCTGGACGTTCATCTTGGGATTTGAAGCCCTTCTGACGGCCTTGAAAGAGAGCATTTCATAACGTGATATTCAAGCCGAATAGTCGCAAGTGAGAAGGAAATATTGAAACCAAGAAATTCTTCTTTTCACTCGACTTACAATGAAATCATCGACTACCCAGTTAGAACATACAAGTGTGGCTGGTGAGCCTTCTCTCTCTCTTCGGTGAGAGCGATGAGCTGTGGCTGTGCTCGCTCTCGCCCGATTCCTGTTGCGTCACCCCGCCTTATCCGCCACTCGTCCACGGCCAAAGCCAGCCCATCGCCGAAAGTTTGCCTTTTGAGCCTTTGATTTTCCCTAATCGTCGCTCGTCTCCATCTCGACAAAAATCCTCACATCAACTTCAACCCCCCCTAAATCAACCCCGATCAAAATGTCCAACCGCCAGCTCGCCCGCGACATGCAAGTCGAGTTCCAGGCTCGCTTCCAGGCGAAACAGGCCCGGCGCGAGGCCCAAAAGGCCGCCAAGCAGGATCCCATCCTCAAGAAGCAGATCCAGGACCTGCTGAAGAAGGGCGAGACGCAAAAGGCGTACCAAAAGGCCAAGATGCTGCTCTCCAAGCAGGCGCTGGCGCAGCAGATGGACCAGATGGCCGACATGGCCGAGCTGTCGGCGGCGCAGATCCAGGCCAACAACGCCATGAACCGCATGACGCACATGATGGCCTCGTCGTCGCGGACGATGAACCTGGCGCAGAAGAATACGAATCCCGAAAAGGCATGTCCCTGTCTCTCTGCTCCTTATCTTATGTGCGCTTAAAACTAACCGGTCATCTTTCTTCACTATAGACGCTCGTTACCCTGGAGCAGTTCAAGCAGCAAAACGAAGAATACGCCATGACCAACGGCATCTACCAGGACGCCATCACGCAGTCCACCTCTGTCCAGGTCGGCGAGGACGCCGTCCACGAACTGCTCGGCAAACTCGCCGACGATGCCGGCCTGGAGCTCAGCTTCGAGCTCAACAAGGCCACGCCTGCGACGGCCGAGCCCCAGACTGCGGAGCCGACAGCCGAGGAGGAGGACAAGCTGCAGCAGAGACTGAGGGCTTTGCGGGCTTAGATTTGCGGGAGGAGGGTTTCATAGCGGACTGGTTTCCTTTTGATTCTTTCGGGTTGCTACGCTGGGCTATGGACTGATATGCATGAGTCTGGATCAACAGGGAGTGATTTGACTTGATTTTTGCTGGGTGGATTTTCTTTGTTCTTCTATATTTCTTTGCTGGGACACGAGGGCTTTCTTTCTTTTTTTTCTTCTCCGGCGTTTTGAGAGGGCAAATGCGCAAGGGCTGGGTTTTTGATTGATAATGACTGACATGGATCAAGAACTTGTTGAATTGCGACTATTATTAGAGCTGCGGCTTTGCGTTCCTGCTGCTGCAATTCCCTGATGCATCGAGGTCCTGGTGGAGTTTCTATACACATATTTCTACAAATGTATACAAATATATATATCTATATTTACTTTACAATGGGCCTCTTTCTCTGTCAGCTGTCCACTTTGATTCTTATTTTTGAATTTCTCTTGCTTTCCTAATACATGGCATGTACCGCCCACCCATCAAAGTGCCAAAACTGCCAAATCCAAACGAATGGATGCATGTGCCCAGACCCGCATTTCCGTAGTAGCGGGGCCAAGGCAGCTCCAACCTCGAACCCAAAGTCGGCGCTTTACATTATCTTTTACCACTACAAGTTGTTTGTAAACAAAACAATTGCTTGCCATTGCTTGTCTAGACCAAAATCTCACTCTTTCAGCTAGCTAACAGGCCATGGCTGGCATCGACGCTCTTCTCATCGCTCAAGATGCAGAAGACTTCGTTCCCAGCTCCAGCTCCAAGAAGCGGCGCCTTCAAGACCCCGAAGAGCTAAAGCGACGTCTGGAAGATGAGCTGCTGATGCCCTCCCCCCAGTTCTCTGACGAATGGCTGGATCGTCTTCAGCAGAGATGGGACTTTGAGACGGACTATACGTCTCTATTCAAGATTGCACCGCCACAGACCCGAACCCTGACGAGGTTCTTGCGGCACGGGCTTGAAGGCCGCGTTACGGGATACAAGAACGTGACGGTTCCCATCAGTGGCGCCACTGCAAAGAACTCGACTAGTCTTCTCCGCAAACCGGCCAACAGGGCCGACTTTGTCAGAGGTGCTGCTGGATTCTTTCCCTTTGCCCCTGGTGGACTGGAGGGCATCGAGGCCACGGCAGCCTTGGAGGATCAGATTCACGCGGGACCTGCTGTTATCGATGATGCTGCTGGTGGAAACAAGCTGGAGAGGGTGATTCAGCTTGGCAGCGAGGGAGGATTGCTGCAAACCGCACCTGGAATGGCTCGGGGCATCGATTTCGGCATCAAGAAGGTAGACAAGGATGCGGACGCCGCTGAAGCAATCAAGCAGGAGCTTGGAGAGGCCCCAGAAGAGGCTACAGTTGCCAACGCCGAGGACGAGGACTCATCGCCGCCTAATGGCGCATCTGGAGACTCGCTAGAGGACGAAGAGGAAGATGGAGATGACATCGACGACTTGCTGCCCGTGGAGTTTCCATCTCTCGAGCCACATGGAACTCTCGCAGCCTCTAGCGCCAAACGGGCTGGTCGAGAATGGGCACACATGGTCGATATCAAGCACGACATGCCCAACTTTAGAGAGCTTGTCCCTGACATGGCTCGAGAATGGCCCTTTGAGCTGGACACGTTCCAAAAGGAAGCCGTGTATCATCTTGAAAACGGTGACTCGGTCTTTGTTGCGGCTCACACGTCTGCTGGCAAGACTGTCGTGGCCGAATACGCCATTGCCCTGGCGGCCAAGCACATGACAAAGGCCATCTATACATCGCCGATCAAGGCCCTCAGCAACCAAAAGTTCCGCGACTTTAGGCAGGAATTCGACGAGGTGGGCATTCTGACGGGCGATGTGCAGATCAACCCCGAGGCCAGCTGCCTCATCATGACGACGGAGATTCTGCGCAGCATGCTGTATCGCGGAGCAGACCTGATCCGTGACGTCGAGTTTGTCATCTTTGACGAGGTCCACTACGTAAACGACTATGAACGTGGAGTTGTGTGGGAAGAAGTCATCATCATGCTGCCAGAGCACATTTCGCTCATCTTGCTGTCGGCTACTGTTCCCAACACGCACGAGTTTGCCTCTTGGGTTGGTAGAACCAAGCAGAGGGACATCTATGTCATTTCTACAGCCAAGAGGCCGGTGCCTCTGGAACACTATCTCTGGGCCGGCAAGGATATTCACAAGATTGTGGATTCGGACAAGAAATTCCTCGAGACTGGCTGGAAAGACGCAAACAGGGCTACGCAGAGTAAAGATAAGCCACCGGCGGCTGGCAATACGCTCGCCATTAGAGGAGGCTCTCAAGGCAACCAGAGAGGCGGAAGAGGTGGCAGCAACCAGAGAGGCGGCCCGCAACAACGAGGAGGCCGAGGCGGCGGTGGTGGTGGTGGTGGCCAGCAGAGAGGACGAGGAGGACCACCGCGAGCCAGCCACAACCCTGGACATATGGGACGGGCCGGAAATCCTGGTGGACGGTCGACTGCTGCCCAGGACAAGAACTTGTGGGTTCACTTGGTTCAGTTCCTAAAGAAACAGACCCTCCTGCCGGCGTGTATCTTTGTCTTTTCCAAGAAACGATGTGAGGAAAATGCCGATGCTCTAAGCAACCAAGATTTCTGCACGGCTACTGAAAAGAGCGCCATCCACATGGTGATTGAAAAGTCAATCGCCCGTCTAAAGCCCGAGGATCGAGTCCTTCCCCAAATCATCAGGCTGCGTGAGCTTCTTAGCAGGGGCATCGCGGTGCATCACGGTGGTCTGCTTCCCATTGTGAAGGAGCTGGTGGAGATTCTATTCGCCAGGACCCTCGTCAAGGTCTTGTTTGCTACTGAGACTTTTGCCATGGGACTCAACTTGCCCACCAGAACCGTCGTGTTTTCCGGATACCGCAAGCATGACGGCCATTCGTTCCGCAATCTTCTGCCTGGTGAATACACGCAGATGGCTGGTCGAGCTGGTCGTCGAGGTCTGGACAAGGTCGGCTCGGTCATTATTGTGCCACCAGGCGGAGACGATGCTCCTCCGGTTGCTGAGCTGCGCAACATGATTCTGGGAGAGCCTTCCAAGCTCAGATCTCAGTTTAGGCTGACGTACAACATGATTCTCAACTTGCTGAGAGTAGAGGCGCTGAAGATTGAGGAGATGATCAAGAGAAGCTTTTCGGAGCATGCGACTCAACAGCTGCTGCCGGAGCACGAGAAAGACGTCAAGCTGGCTCAGGCCGATCTTGCCAAAGTCAAGAGAGAGGCTTGCACCATTTGCGATGGCGTGGTGGACGAGTGCCACCAGGCTGCCCAGGACTACAAGAGGCTGACGACGGAGCTATACAAAAACCTGCTAAGGATTTCAATCGGACGAAGGATGTTCACGCCACAGAGGCTCATCATCTTCAACTGGGAGGGAATCCGCACCGCTGGCATACTTCTGGCTGAGGGCATGAGTCCTAAGGGCACTTTCGATGACCCCATCCTGCACGTCTGCGCCATCAAGCCCCTGAGGGAGCGCCGCGACGCAACAGACCAGCTCCCCTTTATCCCAGCCTTCCGCAAGTACCTCACAAGACTGCCCCAGGGCAAGAAGCGACTGGCAACTAAGAACATGTTTGTCCCCCTGAGCGACGTCGAGTGCCTCACGCGGTGGGTGCTGAAGGGCGTGGTGCCCGAGATATTCAAGGGCGGCAGCGGCGCCGAGGACGCGCGGGACAAGATTCAGGAGATTTGCGCGAATTGGGACGACCGGTGGGACGAGATGGACATGGGCAAGGTGAAGAGCTTGCAGCTGCAGGAGATGATGGAGAAGAGGGTGCAGTTGTCCAAGACGATGGCGAATTCTGCAGCGGTGAAGTGCCCGTCGTTTTTAAAGCATGTAAGTTTTGGCTTGGTTTTGGTTTGATTTTCTGCTGCCCCTATCCTTTTCCTTTCTTCTTCTTCTTTTTTATACTTTGATTATGTCTTTTGAATTTGTTTACTGACAACTATTACAACTAGTTTGCCATGTGTCATGACGAGTGGCTCATCAAGGAGCACATTGCCCAACTAAAGCAGTCTCTGTCTGACCAGAACCTCCAACTGCTCCCCGACTACGAGCAGCGTGTCCAAGCCCTCAAAGAGCTCGACTTTATCGACGATGCAACCCGCATCCAGCTAAAGGGCAAAGTTGCCTGTGAAGTCCATTCCGGGGACGAGCTCGTCCTCACCGAGCTCATCCTCGACAACGTCCTGGCCGACTTTGAGCCCGCCGAAATCGCCGCCCTCTTGTCTTCGTTCGTCTTCCAAGAAAAGACCGACATCGAGCCCACCCTGACAGGCAACCTCGAGCGCGGCCGCGACACCATCATTGCTATATCCGAAAAGGTCAACGACGTGCAGACGCGCCTGCAGGTGATCCAGTCGAGCGAGGACTCCAACGACTTCACGTCTCGCCCTCGCTTTGGCCTGATGGAAGTCGTGTACGAGTGGGCGCGGGGCATGAGCTTCAAGAACATCACGGCGCTGACGGACGTGCTGGAGGGCACGATTGTGCGGACGATTACGAGGCTGGACGAGACGTGCCGGGAGGTGAAGAATGCGGCGAGGATCATTGGCGATCCGGAGCTGTATCAGAAGATGCAGACGGCGCAGGAGATGATTAAGAGGGATATCACGGCGGTGGCGAGTTTATACATGTGAAGTGGATGAGATGGAGGGATGGTTGGATGGATGGGAATTACCATGTTCTTTTGCTTTGTGAGCTGGGGTTGAAGATGACGATAAATGCTTGGTATTGGGTTTTTATTTTGATGATGATGATGAGAAACAAAGATTTCTAGATGGCTGCTTGGTATGTATTTGTATAGCCGAAGATGGAAAAATAGACACTCCTCCAGAAGGGAAGATGTGAAGCTAATATGTGCCCATGGGCGTATAATTTCACGATTTCTATCAAGTCCCCATGAGGCTTTTATATAAACATCACTTATAATCTCCATCTCAGTATCTGAAAAAGAAAAGATGAAGCCAAGTTGTTTAGCTTAATTCATATCATAGGACCTAGAGGCAGCTCCAGCTTAAGAAATGTGGCAACGGCAAAAAAAAAAAGGAGTTTTATCCATGAAAGAAGCACGCATAGGTGGGTAAATTACAAGTATAGGTCCATTATGATCCCCCCTCGCCCTCTCTCCCGCCAGTCTATCAAAAGTTTTTTTTAACTACTACCCTGATTGCGATTGTTCCAGTTCCCCCTTCCTGAAGGCTCCCCCCTCCTGAAGGCTCCCCCCTCCCCCCTATTTTTTTTTCTTAAAAAAAAGAAAAGAGTGAAAATTTCTACTTCTCTCCCGTATTCGAGATATTACATTCGCCTGCCTGGATGAAATCCTCCTCCCCTTGTTTTTCTCTTTCTTCTTCTTTCTTGTATAAAATTCGTTTTTATATCCGTAGATACTTTGGGGGTAAAAAAAAAAAAAAGAGTACATCATCATCACCCTTTTTCTTCTTCTTTATTGACCCCCCTTTTTTCCTTTCTCTCTCTCTCTCTCCACCCTCCATTTCGTAATAGGTGTATCTATTTACACTCGCAGCATCTTGGCGGCAAAGTCGGCAATCAGCTGCTCGGTAGGGAAGGACATCTCCTCGAGACCCTGGGCATAAGGAGTAGGGACCTCAGCACCGGTAACTCGCTGAGCAGGGCCGTCAAGGTAGTCAAAGGCGTACTCCATGGCCAGAGCCAGGATCTCGGCGCTGACGCCAAAGGCAGGGTAGCCAGACTCGACGACGAGCAGGCGGTGGGTCTTCTTGATGGACTGGACGATGGAGTCGAGATCCAGGGGCTTGATGGACCGCAGGTTGATGACCTCGGCCTCGACGCCGTAGTTCTTCTGCAGCAGGTCGGCGGCGACAAGCGACTGGCCGACGCAGCGGGACAGGGACACAATGGTCAGGTCCTTGCCGGCGCGCTCAATCTTGGCCTTGCCAAAGGGTAGGACGAAGTCGTCCTTCTGGGCGGCCTCGGACATGGGGAAGCTCTGGCCGTACATGAGCTCGTTCTCGAGCACGACGACGGGGTTGGGGTCGCGGATGGCGGCCTTGAGCAGGCCCTTTGCGTCCTCGGCGCTCCAGGGGGAGACGACCTTGAGGCCGGGGATGCTGCCGTACCAGGCAGTGAAGTCCTGCGAGTGCTGGGCGGCAACACCGGCGGCGAAGCCGTTGGGGCCGCGGAAGGTGATGTTGCAGGGCTGGATGCCGCCGGACATGTAGAGCGTCTTTGCGGCAGAGTTGATGACGTGGTCAATGGCCTGCATGGCGAAGTTGAAGGTCATGAACTCGCACTGGGAGGGAAAAGGGAAATCCACAGGTTAGCTGGCTGTTACAGTCCATGTCCATGTCCATGTCCACGATATATATATATATATATATATCAAACGTGATATCTCAAAGACTTAGACTTACCACGGGGTGCAGGCCGCTCAGCGCAGCGCCAGTGGCCAGGCCGGTGAAGCCCATCTCGGTAATGGGCGTGTCAATGACTCGCTTCTCGCCAAACCGGTCCAGCAGGCCCTTGGTGACCTTGTACGCGCCGTTGTACTGCGCAACCTCCTCGCCCAGGATGAAGACCTTGGGGTTGCTCTCCAGCTCCTCGGCCAGCGCCTCGTTCAGGGCATCGCGCACCGTGTACTCCTTGACGCCGGCGCCCTCGGCGTAGGATCGGTTCTGGGACGAGCCGCCAAAGACGACGGGGCGGGCAATGGCCTGTGAGAAGGAGGGCGAGGCGGTCTTGGTGATGGCGGCCGCTCGTGTTGAGGCAGCCAGGCGGGCTGCGGGTCGGAGGAATCGGGACATGGCGGGCGGGCTGCGGGCGAAGAGCAACGCTTTATTGACTTGTTCGTCTTCTTCTTTTCTGCTGCTTGTCGACGGGCTCTGTCACAAGCTGGCCGTCGGTTGGGAGAGTCAAGCAGGAAAACAGAGGAGGAGAGAGGGAGGTTGGTTGGTGGATAGAGGAGTTTAGGTTGGTTTGGCGTTGGAATATCTTTCTCAGAGGGAATTTCCGGCGCCGGGAAAAAAATTCCCAAGCTCTGCTGCCCGCCAGCCAATTGGAGCACCCAACTTTTTTTTTTCTGGCGCTGGTGCACAGCTCGCAGCTAGTCTAGCGGTCTCAGGGCCAGTTTACAGCGCTGCGAGCCCCTCCAAACAGGGGCGCCGTTTAGGCCTTGCTTGCTGCTTTGTTTGTTGGGGAGGGGCTAAAATTGGCTAGTTGAGGGACATGCAGCTGACTAAGGGCGCCGCTGCCGGAGATTTGGGGGGGCCGGACCGATTATTGGCGCTGGTGTCGAAGATAAGGCGCAGAGATAGTAGATAGTGGATAGTTAGATGGGGTCGGGCATATATATAAATGTGTGAGGTGTAGACTAGAATTGAGATCGGTGATGATATGGTAGATGGTCGTGTCGTTGTGAATTGAAAATAGAGACGAGTATTTATAAATCTTGGTGGATTGGAGGCACAATGGCAAATTAGCAAGACAATACCTATATAGATCCCTGCTGACAGGATGCCACTGAGATACCTATTGGGCCCTTCTCAACCAAGATGATATATATATATATATATTAGGCATGCAATAGGTAGAACCATATCAATGCGGAGAACCGAGATTCTTGGAAGCTATATCAACATGTTTTGGCATCTCATTATTCACTTCAAGGACACCTCGGAATCAAAAAAGTAAATGGCCCGTCAGAAACTCGAGTCTATTCATCCATCATGAAGGCCGTCTATACTGTCATTGCGCTTTTATCAAACACCCCCGTTCCCAAACACGCTTTTTGTTTTTACGCCAGAGTCTTCGCATCGCCCTCCTTCAGCTTGCCGGCATCAACCAGTCTCTTCACCTCGGCGCTCCACACGCCCTTGATCTCGTCCGCCACCGTCAGGCCGTTGAGCTTGCCGGCAAGAGCAGCAATCTCGTCAGCCTCAATCTTGCCCTGGACCAGCTCGACATCGCCCAGCACGGCGTCGATCTGGGCAGCAGAGGCATCGCCGCCGGCGGCAAAGTAGTTGGCGTCCTTGACGGAGCCCTTGAGCACACGCTTGTTCTTCTTGAGCGCGTTCTTGGCCGCCTCCTTGGCCTTCTTGCCGGCCTCGCGGTCAGCCTTGGCAGCAGCCTCAGCGTCGGCCTTTGCCTTTTCCTCGGCAGCCTTCTTGGCAGCAGCCTCCTCGGCGGCCTTCTTCTCGGCGGCCTCCTTCTCAAACTTCTTCTTGTTCTTGGCGGCGTTGGCCTCCTGTCGGAAGCGCTTGATGCGCTCGTCGCCGGCGGAAGCGTCGTCTAGCAGCTTGCGCAGACGAGCATTGTCCTCGGCCTTCTTCTTCTTGCGCGAGTTCTGGTTCTTGCGCTCGACGTGGCGCTTGTGGTCACGGCTCTCGCCGTCATCGGGAACGTCCTCGTCGAGGTACTCGAAGCTCCTCCAGCTGTCAAAGTTGTACCAGAAGTTGTAAAACTCCTCGACCTGCTCCTTGGTGGCGTTGGCGTCGCCGAACGTGGGCACCGGGTGGTTCTTGGAGAACCGGGCCTCGGACTTGAAGACCTTGCTCCACTGCTTGTAGAAGTCGCCCTTTTGCAGCTGCTTCTTGGAGGGGGGCTCGACGTCGGCCTCCTCGTCGACCGAGTCGAACTGGCGGCGGCGGGTGGGGTCGAGCAGGATGTCGGTGGCCTTCTGGATGCACTTGAAGAACTGGTCGTCCTCGGTGCGGCCCTGGGCGGCCTTCTTGTCGGGGTGGTGCTTGAGGACCTTCTTGCGGTGGGCCTTTTTGATCTGGTCCTCGGTGGCCTTGTAGCGGTACTTGGACAGGCCGAGCACCTTGTAGTGGTCCTGGGTCTGTTGTGATTGGGCGTCCTGGTTAGCATCATCCAATTGCAATCTGATATCATCATCATCATCATCATCATCACATGCCCAGACTCGCTCATACCTTCCAGTCCTTGGCCTGCAGCTGCAGCAGCATCGGGTCCTCGGCCTCGCTCTCCTCGCCGTCGTCGACATCCTCGACCTTCTTGGCGCTCTCCTGGGCCTGGATCCGGTCGTCCTCGGAAAAGGTTCGCTTGTGACGGGCGCGGCGGGCGTGGGCCAGGAAGTGCGGTCCAACAGGCTCGATGCTGCGCTGCACAGCACCGGAGAGCTTGCCGACGGCCTTGAAGTCCTTTTCGGCGCTCCAGCCCTCGGGGAGAGCCGGCAGCGGGAGGGTGACGACCTGCGAGATGGAAGCCATTTTTTGGGGTGTTTTGGCTGTTTGAATGGTATAAGAAAAGAAGAGAGAGAAAGAGAGAGAAGAGGTGAAGCCAATCAATCTATCTCCAGTTTTTTTTCTTTTTTTTCGCCCGCCAAAAAATTCAATGGTGGGGTCTGGTTTTTTTTGGGACAGGGATCGGTTCAGGCCTTTATTAGTGGGATGGACTGGCGGAAGACGGCAGAACCGGGGCTCCGTGATTCGCTGAAGCCGGAAGCCATTAGAAGCAAAAGAAACCCAGGCCTTGATACCACTACTAGGTATTTACTACCGTAGTTATCCATACAAGTGCTGTTTCTTCTATTTTTGTTTGATTTTCTATACAATACAATCTTCATAAATTATACATCTATATATATAAATCATGTCATTGGCCGCTTACAGACACCTCCTGCGCTCTGCGCGCATCGCCTTCCAAGGTACGCAAATCCAAAATTTCTCAGCTTCAATGGCGGATGCTGATGGAGTGTTTCTTGAATCCAGGCGACGTCCACGTCCTCTCAGCCGCCCAGAACCAGATCCGACAGACGTTCAACGAGAACCGCGGCCTGGACTCTTCCGGCATCCAGGCTGCGATCCGACATGCCGAGGACGTGGCCACGATCCTGCGCCAAAACGTGGTGCAGGGACAGAAGATTGAGAGCAACGGTGACAACCACACTTTCAGTGAGAATCCACAAACAAGACATTCTATCCGTGAAATACTACATCATATACTGAACAACGCCCTTCTAAACAGAGCTCCGGATACACGAACACACCGAACGAGGCGACAACGACAGCATATTAACGGCAGGCAGCGGCAAACAGAGCGGTGGTGGCTGTGGCTGCAAATGATCAAGCAAGCCTCGTGTGTGTATTATCATTGTATAAAAAAGAAGAAAAAAAGGAAAGTAAAAAAAGAAAAAGAAAAAGGAAAGAGATATGTAAGATTATAGAAACTCGTCATGATACCCTCCAATCCAATCCAATATCGGCCAACGCAATATATCGACATTTCTACCCTGTTTTGTGTCTTTGGTTCCTCAAGCATCTAGAGCAGAATATAAAACTGTTGCATTTCCCCGCTGTAATTTCCCTAAAACACACCCAAAAACGCCGGAATATGATGAATAGTTGAATAAAGCATCGCATCAAAATTGCTCTACTCTCCAGCCAAACTGGCATAAGCAGGTGTTTCTTCCGCTCCAGGAGGCGCCGCCGCAATGGCTTTCGCGCCCGATGCGCCCGACTGCTGTCCTCCTTCAATGGCGTTCTGTTGTTGCTGTGAGTTGTTCCGCCTGATGCGAGCGTCCTGGAGCATCTGGTAGCGCTGCTCGCGATTCATTGTTCCAATCGCCTTTGGCTGTCCCCAGCGAATTCTCAGTGGGCACCCAGCAATCACGGCCCTGCCCTGGCATGCGGCCGCGGCCTTTTCCGCACCGTCTCTCGTCTCGTAGTTGATGAATGCGCAGTGGGACATGTGTGAGCACACCAAGCTCTTGATCTTGCCGTGGACCTTGAAGAAATCGCGGAGCTTGTACTCGGGGAGATCGTCCTCCACGCCGGTGACGAAGAGGGACATGATGTTGGGATCATCCGGCGGCAGCCAGTCCTTTGGGCTCGGTGGAAGCTGTGCCGCGCTGGGGAATGCAGGACGGCCTTTTCCTCGTCCACCAGATCGCGGACCGGCACCAGCGGCTGCAGCAGCCCGTGAATCTCGGGTTCGAATCGGGCCAGCGCCTCCAACGCCAGCTCCCACCGCAGCGTTGCCACCGGTTCTCGCGGCGGCAAGCTCCGACTCGTCCACAGTCCGTCCCTTGCGAAAGTATGGCTTGCTGGCGGCCAGACGGCGCAGGAGCTCGCGGGCCTTTTCGTCCGTCTTCTCATACTCCTCTGTCCCAGCCTTGCCGTCCTCGATCAGCTTCTCGTTGTTCTGCGCAAAGTATTCTCGGTTGATTTCGGACTGGGGGCCCGGCGCAATCATCTTGAGCGCGGCATCGCGGACGGTGATGGGCAGGCCGAAGCTGAGATCCAGCATGCAGCTCTGGCAGCAGTTCTTGAGTCGCGCGCACGTCAGGCAGACGTTGGTTCGCCTCTTGCGGCCCTGCGCGCGCTCGGCGGCCCAGCTGAAGACGGTGAATGGTCGCGTACACTGATGATGGAATATGTCAGCACATGTTCATGATTCGACGAGAGGAAGAGGCAACTGGAAAAGAAGAAAAGGACAGGAGAAGAGGGGGAATGTGTAGAGACATACCAGTTTGCATTCGGCTCCATAATCTTCCTTGAGCATCTTGACAAACGGGTTCTCGGGCAGGCAGTTTTCGCAGACAGACGGGAAGTCGGTCGTCTCCCATCCTGACCGGTTGAGGTCCTGCTTGATCTGGGGAGGCATCGTGGGCGCGCTTCTGAGAGGCGATGCGGTGGCTGTGATGAATTGGCGAGTGATGCTGTTTTCGCTGTATGGAAAGGATAAGATACAGACAAGCAAATCCAAGATCGCGGCATGCAGAGAAATCTTGGTGGAGACCTGCCGCTAGTCCCGCCACCCAGCGCGGTTACATAATCACGATGTGGAATCTTATCGCTGTTATCGATAAGGGGGAGAGCTGATTGCAAAGCAGCAGAAAAGGAAAAGAGAAGGGGAAAAAAAAGTGGCTTCGAGGCAATTCCAGGTTAGTGCAAAATGCATAGCAATATTACAATATTACGGCGGGCTCTGGCACCATTAGTTGGGCTTGAAATTGGGCTTCTAGAAACATACCATACTTTCCTTTAAAGGGCTTAAGAATCAGAGGCCTATACTATAATAGGCAGTAGGGCTCTGCAATAGGGTTACTTTCAGTCCTACCATCGCCATTCATGCTATTCCCAACTAGCTGGACCCTTTAAGGCTGCTGGATCTGATGCTAAGCACGGGCTCAGCTCTACCTTTGGTTGCAAATCTCTAATTACGAACACAAACCTCGGAACGAATATTGCATTGCAACATTGGTGCTAGCTTCTGATTGACCATAGTCGGCCATGGGAATTGCTCCGTATAAAATTACAACCACAGCGGCGGCGCGAATATCAAATACGCGTATTTCCAGCTGCTGCTCCATAGATAACTTCCTTCGCAGACACCGCTAAACGCACAAGCGAGTTCGCGTTCGTATTCGCACATCGTGGGGGCCTTCACCGCTTGCCTATCCGGGCCATCCCCAGGCCCCTCCATCTGCCATCCAGCCAACCAGATCGCCAAATTCCTCCTTTAGTGCGATATCACAAGCCCAGAAATTGGAGATTGGCTTTTTTTCTCGCAGCCCGTCAGGGGTAAAAAGTAGAAGCGGCGGACGCAGGGAGCCTGTGAAATTGTTGCGATACCACAGAGCCAAAGGACAACGCATAAAAAGGTCCAACAGCTCCGCCCAATTCCTTGCGGCGCCACATCACCGTCCCTTTCCGCCATTGATTCGCTCTGCGTGTCTGTTTGTTCTGTCCTTGATTCTCTCCCTTCTCTTCTAATACCTTCCTCTTCCCTCTTTAACCACCCTTTTTTTTTACCATTACTTTTAGTAATAGAGATTTTTTTCCCCTAAATTAATCTTTTAATTCAACTTCCAATTCAACATGGCTCCCGCTACTCTCGAGAAGGAGGACAAGGCCCGAGATGCCGCCTTCAACAAGGCCATGCACGGCAACTCGGCCAAGGCCAAGGGAGGCATTTCTGCCATGTTCTCCAAGGGCGCTGATGCCAAAAAGGCCGCTGTGGACGAGTATTTCAAGCACTGGGACAACAAGCCCGCCGAGAACGAGACTGCCGAGGAGCGTGCCGTGAGTGATTTCCAGCCTCCCCATTTCGAGCAGAAGCACGAGAGGAGAGGAGAAAACCCTCTTGTGCCGTCGAAGCCAGAAGGAATTGGAATTGAATCGAGATGCTAACGACGAGGCAAACAGGCGCGAACAGCCGAGTATGCCACTCTGACGAGGCACTACTACAACCTGGCCACCGATCTGTACGAGTACGGCTGGGGCCAGTCCTTCCACTTCTGCCGCTTCTCCGCCGGCGAGCCCTTCTACCAGGCCATTGCCCGCCACGAGCACTACCTGGCCCACAGCATTGGCATCAAGGAGGGCATGAAGGTGCTCGATGTTGGCTGCGGTGTTGGCGGCCCAGCCCGTGAGATTGCAAAGTTCACCGGATGCCACGTCACCGGTCTCAACAACAACGACTACCAGATCGACCGAGCAACGCACTATGCCGAGAAGGAGGGTCTCTCCAAGCAGCTGGCCTTTGTCAAGGGTGACTTTATGGTATGATGTGACTGCCAAATTTCAAACAGATTCAATTCTGTACAAATTATTAACACAAACGTGCCGCAGCAAATGTCGTTCCCTGAAAACACCTTTGACGCCGTCTACGCCATTGAGGCCACCGTCCATGCCCCCACCCTGGAGGGCATCTACAGCCAAATCTTCCGCGTGCTCAAGCCCGGCGGTGTCTTTGGTGTCTACGAGTGGCTGATGACCGACGAATACGACAACAACAACCTGCACCACCGCGAGATCCGTCTCGGAATCGAGCAGGGTGATGGCATCTCCAACATGTGCAAGGTCTCCGAGGCCCTGGACGCCATGCACGCCGCTGGCTTCGAGCTCCTGAGACACGAGGATCTCGCTGACCGAGATGACCACTCCCCCTGGTACTGGCCGCTGTCTGGCGAGCTCAAGTACATCCAGACGCTCGGAGACGTCTTCACCATTGTCCGCATGACCAAATGGGGACGTGCCATTGCCCACAACCTGGCTGGTCTTCTCGAGACGGTGGGAATTGCGCCTGCCGGCACCAAGAAGACCGCCGACAGCTTGGCTCTTGCGGCTGACTGCCTGGTTGCTGGTGGTCGCGAGAAGCTCTTCACGCCCATGTACCTCATGATTGGCCGCAAGCCCGAGGCTTAAATAAAAACCAAGAAAAAACATTCTCCCCCAAAGAGGAGAAGGCGAAGGGATGTAGGATTTTGATACCATTGAATTGACATGGAGTAATGAGTGGAAACCGAAACCCGCCCAACGGATGGGAAGGGAAAAGATGCGTGTTATAAAAAAGAAATTATAAGCGGCGTCGAAAGCAAACAATGATTTTGTTTTATTTGGAATGCATGATGGCAATGCGCGCGCAATAAAAGGGATGGCAAAACAAACATTTTTATGTATTGCATATGTAATTAATGGCTCTAGCAAAGAGGTAGACTCTGCTACACTTTTTTTTTTTCTTTAATTTATTCTTTGAAACCAAAGTGTCTACTGTTTCTGGTGGAAGTACTATCCCGTGAATAATGAGAGGGCATTTCACAGTTGAGCTTGTGTAAGAATCTAACAACCCCTCGCAGGGCTATCGGGCTTTATGGCAGTGCAATAGATGACGGAATATTATCTAAAGGATATGTCAAGACTCTTGATGACTCTTACGATTTCTAGACTATTCTGGCTGCTATAATAGTGATCTGCTGTATATTCTCTATATCATTTACATATTTGTTGTCCTTTAGGGTTCATCGTCTGCCGCATGGCCCTATATAGATGCAGGCAGCTTATTCTTCACAGATTGACAACTGACACAAAATGGAATGTGTAAATAGCCATTAGCCTTCATTTGAGTCACAACGGCGTCTTTTACCTGTGAATTATTTCAAATACTATTCGCACCGCGTCCTCAGCTCATACGTAACTCGCCTCAGCCACTGAGAGCGCCGGACTCCGCGGAGATGCGATAACTCCGCAAGTACCTCGCCTCATATCGAGTTTGCAAAGGTACAGGGGATCTCCTGTGGTGCCTGCCTACGAGGCAGCAGACTTAGTAGCAACCTATACTTTTCAATTAAGCATACTTTGTAACAGCCGCGACTCGTTGTTCAATGAAATTAGCCCAACAGGTTTTGACTCTAAACCAATTCGTATTGAAAGTAAATATTAAATGAAATTCATCTTCTCTCTCTTCCCATTGAATCAATTTTTTCCCCAGTTAAGAGGGTGAAACTGCTGTGGAATTAGCAGTGTCCAGCCATATGCCACTAACACACTCCGTATAGGCCCTAACATAAGTAGGTACCTGGTAAAGGATTGGGTGCTATAGGGAACGACATGCTCACCTTCTCTGACTTTGCACTGCCTGCATGGAAAAAAGGCAGATCGAATCAAACAAAGAGAAGGGGATAAAACAAAACCCCAAACGTCTCAATCCGTCCCAAATAAGCGCGCCGTTACCGCTATATATGTTCCTCCACCGCCAACGTAGCCTTCGCCGTCGGCATTAGCTTGGAAGCCAATATCCCAGCCCATATCCAACGATGCAGAACCTCACGCCGTCCGCGGCGGCCGATGATCCATCCGCTCGCAGAGCTGTAAGTCCATGCCAATCCATTGATTATTGTACCCTCCACGGGCTGTGGATCTTGCTTGCATCGCATGTATCACTGCGACGGGTGTGTTAAGAGGGGTGGTGAGGGAGCTTATAGCGGGAATTGTTCCAATATGACTTTATTGCTGATGACTGCGCCTCAGTGCGACCAATGCCGTCTACGAAAGGTGAGTTGGGGCGTTTGGTGAACACACTGCCGCGATATACGGCACATCGTCCCTCTGCTTGGGAACCTAAGCTGATGGCTTTGTTTCTTTAATGGAACAAAAGATTCGCTGCGATAAGGAATGGCCGTGTTCCAACTGCAGAACAGCAAAGCGTACCTGCACGTCCACTGGTGCTGGACAACGACCAAAGGAGCCTCGGCAACGAGTCCTTATATCATCTCAATAGTGCGTCTATCCCCGTCTAGGCATACATGGTTGGAAGCATTCTCATCTCGCTCTGTATTGCTACCTCTGCTACCTCTGCCATCTCCGCCACCTATTGCCATCTTCTCATTCCTTCATATCGTGCTGCTAACTAGCCTGTCCCCCCAAGTGAAAGGAAGATTGACCAGATCGAAGCTCGCCTCGGCAATATCGAAGTCCTCCTCAAGAACATTTCAAATTCTACAGCCACAGATGCCTCCAAACTAATCCACACGCCGGCAACAACAGACCTCAACATCCAAACCACCTCATCAAACGCCGACTATGACAGCGCCAGTGAAGAGTCTGTCCTCGGCGGCGACTCAGGGCTAACCGTGCACACCACCTTCGCCAGCGAGTTCCTCGAGCGTGCCGTCAAGAGAGCGCCTCTACGAGCTCTAAACCCAAAGATGGAGACTGCGCTCGCCAATCTCAGCCAGCTGGTCGACATGCAAAAGAAGCGCTCTATAAGCCACGGGCCTCGCTTCCCTTTGCAACAGCCCGTTCCTCCAGGGGGCGTGACCAAGATGGCGATGCCGCCGGTGGGTACAGTAGTTTCTCTACTGAAGCATGTCAAGAGTAAGTTTGAATCTCCCACATCGAGGATGGAGATGGAGAAGACCCTTCCATGGATGGAGAACAAAGCTCGTGAATATGCTAACCTGAGACTCTGCCACTAGCCGCACCTCCTACCTTCTTCACCATCCTCTGCACTCTAGTCGGCATAAAGGACGTTTCAGACCTCTGCAGCACCGTCTATTTCCCTACCGAAGACTTTTCAGACGCGACCTTTGCTGTGGTCAATGCCATGCTGTACAACCTATTTGTAGAGCAACACTCGCTGGCGAAAGAGGAAGCGGTCCGTGAAGAGTACAGCAAATACGTCGCCATCTGCAAGGCGAATCTGGAGACGACACTGGCCAATTTTCCTCTTTTCTTGTCACCAAAAATTGAGAATGTGCAGGCCTTACTTCTTGGGGTGAGCTTAAATGCCTTCCATACTTGGAAGTCTCCTGTCTATAAAAGTTGAATCGTCACTAACTAATGGGTACATCCTATATAGTGCCTCTATGCAATCGACGTCTCCAGACCTTCTGTAGCCTGGCACCTCATCACAATGGCCGCCTGGCTGTGCCAAGCCGGTGGCTACCATCGAACAGAATCCCTCAGGAATGACCCCCCACTGGTTGCGCGGCAAAAGAAGATTGTCTTTTGGCACGTTTACACTTTGGACAAGGGATTGGGTCTAAGACTTGGACGAGCGTCGGTGATAGCGGAATGTGATATTGATATCCCACGCGAGTTTGAAGTGAATGGCTTTGATCATCTAACCTCGACTACGTTTCCGACATTATGGGTTAAGATAAGCAGCTTACAGAGCCGGATTTACGAACAGCTGTAAGGGTTCTTCTTCTTCTTCTTAGTTTTTATTTCATGCGCACAAGCGCTAATGATGCTCGTACAGATACAGCCCGGTTGCCCTAGCAAGCCCCCAGGCTGACTTGGTCCAACGAGCCCGAGTCTTGGCTGCCGAAAGCAGCAAGCTGGAGATTGAGACGGACGAGACGCGCGAAAAGGTTTTTGCGCTGCTTAAATCGATAGGAACTTCGGATGTTGTCGACGTCTTTATCAAGGGCGACGAGGTCCAATTCTATGTCACCAAGACGCTCATCTATCGAGTCATCCCGGCCCCAGAAGGCTCCATCTCTCGATTTTGTGACGAGTGTCTGGATGCGGCGCGCCATGCCATGAAAACACATCAAGAATGCGTTGTATTCATGGATATTAGCTCGTATATGCGCTCCATGTATATCCATTGGTAAGGACAAATCCCCATGGGAACCAGCTTTCTAGGGGCCTAGAGATTATACACCTTCTTTCGTTGCTGTATGCTGATACTATATCGTGATATTCATAGGAACCTCCTGCTGACACCATTTGCCCCGTTCTTCGTCTTGTTCTGCTACGTTATCGAAACATCTTCATTTGCAGATCTCAAGGTTCTTCAGGACTTTGTCGACTCCCTCGAAGCGGCGAGGGGGCTTTCAGAGCCCATCGACAAGCTCTACCTACTTTGTAAAGTCATGTTTGATATCGCTAAGCTGTATGTGGAAGCCAAGGCCCAGCAGCAGCAGGACGAGAACTCTATCCCCATCGGAGACGAATTTGAAATGTACTTGAGCCAACTGGGCTTCATCCCCAACGAGGACCAAGTCATGGCCAATGCTAGTACCAACGATGCTGGCGCGCCAGTTCAAGGCGGTGGTCAGGTGTCGCAGCTTGCAGATTGGTTTTTCGGCAGCCGTAACATGATTGGCCTTTTGGAAGAGGACCTTTCTCAGATAGACTCTCATAGGTGGATGCAGCCTGATGAGATGTAGGGGTTCTGGCGCTGAGCGACATTAAAAGAGACGGCGTTTCAGGTAGCATCATGCTTATGTAGTATTTCCAATACCCATTAATAGAAGACGGCATCCGATTGTTGATTCAGCGTCAAGCTTTTGGCGCTGACCGCGTCAATCAGTGGGAAATCTCGGGTCGTACAGCTCGTATCCTTCGTCCTCCGTATCACTCTCCACCAGCGAGCTCTTATACGCCAATGGCAGAGTCGAGGCCGCCTCCTCCGTTTCCATCAGTTCTCCAGGGCGTCGGTCTCCCAGTTTATGAGGTGAATCTGTCGATGCCGTCTGTGGTGCCTCGACCGATGCTGCAGGCTCTGCAGGAGCAAAAGCGCTCTTGAAGCCAGTCTTCTTGAAGCCGCCCTTTTTGAAGCCCCCTCCACCACCACTGCCGGCACCGCCACCGCTCGATGACGGCGCATCCTGGTCGTTGAGCTTGATGCTGACTATGCCGTCTGCCTTGGCTTCTGCCTTTCTCGCCTTGGCGCCGGCGTTGGGATCGCGCACCATGGCCTTCATGTCCTTGAGGCGCTGCTTGTGGCTGTGATCGTAGCTGCTGAGATGGGCTTCATAGTCGTTCATGCGGGAGTAGCCTTTGGAGCAGAGGCTGCAGTAGAAGGACTTCTGGGCCTCTTTGGCGGAGGAGGTCTGCGCCGGAGGAAGGGTTTGGTGTCTCTGGAGAGAAAGTCGCGTTAGTGTTGGCGATTGCAAATGGCGATGACAGAGACAATGGTACGTACGGGAGGCATTTTGGACGTTGTATATCTGGATCCGTAGCATCAAGAGAGGGAGACTCGTGTGTTGATTGGGCGAGGCGCAGTTTTTGCGGGTGCGCTGCCTTGAAGCTGGCGATACGCAACTTTTTGGTGACAATCGCGATAACGATGGGGAGAGTATAGGCAGAGCTGCCGGAAACTCGGAGCCCAGAGCTCCGTGGAAGCTATAGTGGGGGCTCTTGTGCCTGAAAATGCGTGCCTTTAGTAGGTACCCTGTACTTGGCCGATACTGACCAGGCCCTACCGGCAGCGCAAGACTGCGGGGTAACTGACAGGTACAAAGGCGAGTGCTTCGGTCCTGATAGCGCAAGTTAGCGGTCGGCTTCAGCGGGAGGCTCCCTTGCAGCGCTACCGCCGGGCTACTAAACACTGCTAGTGGTAGAAGAGTAAGGAATACGCGCTGCAGCTTTGCTTGGTGAGTGGTTTTGATGAGTGGCATTGGTGATTGATGGCAGTAAATTAGACAGCTCATTTCGCTATGCCGGTGAAATGCAAGGGAGGAGAAGATAATAGGATACAGCATGGAGTGGGTGTGGCTTGCATGGCAAGACTCCATCCTCGCATGTGCGAGCCGTACGTATCTTGTGTAAATACGTGTTCATACATGCCTTAGCACGAGCAGAGCTGCTTTGATATGCTGGATGCCTAAGATGCTATGGCGTATAAATGATGCTATTCCACATTGAATAGCATGCTAGAACTAATAGAGTAAGATATTCCAACGGAGGCAGATAGAGCTGTGCCTCGAACAACGATGATGCTTGAGCTGCCACTGAGCTAATACCTAAATACCTACTAGGTAATACCTAACACCTAATCCATGTAGCCGAAATGTCATTACCGAACGAGAGTACGAGCGCTCCAATCAGAAAAGTTCAAACTCAATTTGAAATTAATGTCTTGAATAGGCCTTTAAAAGCAGGAAGAAAAAGGCAAAGAGTCCAATCACGTAGAGTTAAAACTCTCCATTCAGCTTCTGCTTTGTCTTCTTGCATAAACCTGTGTTGTGTTTGATTTTCCCTTGAGCCTAGGTTAGCGGACAGCTCCAGGAACCAGCCTACTTCCCCAATAGGTATAGACTCACCCCTCCATGATACTATTACAATCTTCGCTATTGGTCCCCGACTTTGAGATTGGCAGCTTAATTTTTTTTTTCCCAACATAAGGTAGTAGTGGCCTGTTTCTCGTACTGCTAATGCAAGTCTTACTCGGACATTTTCGTCTTTAATTCGGAATCTTTCCACAGTCTAACATCGAAAGAGGGAATTTTGAAAATCAGGCGAGGAGGGAAAAAAACCGAAAGAAACCTGAAAACCACCAAAACCACCGCCAATCGCCATGGAGAGCGATTGGGACGCTGAGAGCCTGCAGTCTCGGCGAGATCGGAGGGACTCGACCTCGACGTACATTTCTCTGCTCCAGCTCGACCCTGCGCCCATGGACTCGGACGGGGATACTCCGACTGAGAAGCAGAACCCAATGGAGTCCCTGTCTTCGGATGGCGCCTCCATTGATCGAAGTGTGGGCAGCATCAAGTCTGGCTCGACCATGGCCCCGGGGCTGAGTGGCAGCGGCCACGGCGCCATCTACTACCGTTCGTTTTGCCCTGGATGACCCCTGATTGGCTTCTCTTGCGTTCCGCTTTTGCTTTGCTTTTTGCACGTTCCATTGGTTTCACTTGGCTGCTTTCATGTATTTGTATCCTGGATTGGGTGGTGGCGGATGGGCGTGTGTTCTTATGCTAACCCGCTCGCGATGATGCATTATGCTATAGTCACTCGGATGCAAAAGTATTCCAGCTATGCTGTGTCCATGTTCACCACTATGCACCTGGCCAATGTATCTCTCCTTCCGGCGATTACACGAAGCGTGGCTGGCTCGGAAACCTACCTCCTTATGGGCCGGGAGCTCTACCAGACGTCCATCACGGAACCGCTGCTGGTTGGCTTGCCGGTCTTGATGCATATCGGCTCGGGGATTGCTCTACGCCTGCTGAGAAGATCGGAAAACATAAGACGATATGGAGGATCGACGCCGGGTATGTTTCCGTTGATGAGTTCACGAACCGATAGTACGACGTCTTCATCTCGCTCTTCGGTCCGCCTATGGCCGCAGGTGAGCTGGATTTCTTGGTCTGGCTATGTCTACACGGCCTTCTATAGTGCCCACGTCTTTATGAACAGAATCCTGCCCCTGGTCGTGGAGGGAGATAGCTCCAATATCGGACTGGCCTATATTTCCCATGGCTTCGCCAGACACCCTATGATTGCGGGCTTTGCGTACAGGGGCCTGATTGGAATCGGATGTAGCCATATGGTTTGGGGACTGGCCAAGTGGTTCGGAATCGCGCCCTCGACAAATGGCTGGTGGGGAAGCCAGGCCGTCACGGTTGATAAGAAGACTAAACGACAGCGCAGGCGGCGTTGGTTGGCGATTCAGGCTGCAGTAGTGGCAGCGGCTGCATTGTGGGCGGTGGGAGGGCTAGAGGTTGTTGCGCGAGCTGGAGCGTCCGAAGGATGGGTTGGAAAGTTGTACGACGATCTGTTTGCCAAAGTCCATCTCTGAGGATCGGGGCGATGGTATTGGACGGTGGCAGCAGCAATGACCAGGGGTTGACAGCTACCCCAAGCAATGACGGCAATGACGACGACGAATACACACGACTTTTACGAACATAACGTACAAGCACGCATTGAACAGGGAGTGGGAGCACATTTCGGGGAGATTCGAGTCGAGGATATGACTTAGCACGGCAATGTGCAGATGATCTACGCTAGGGGAACGGATAAGGCCTGCCCGAAGCATTGGGAGGATCCTACTATGTACAAGCGGATGATTTGTTTATCCATTTATTTACAAAGTCCATTTTGGCATAAATCCGAACGTGTGTGGATAGGAGTGCGAGAAGAGGCTGAGACGAGGGGAGCTAATTGGAGAAGCCAGCGAGGGCGTCCTCTACAAAAGGTAGAGAGGGAGGAGGCGTTTACGACCAATTTTCAAAACACCACGGAGACCATCATAGGCAGAATCTCGCCACAAACAGAAATATACGAGAATAGGCTAAGCAGAGCTGAACTCGAAGCCTGAGCTAGAATCGTCCAAGAGCTGAGCTGCCTAAAGAAGGGGAAGGGTTGCTGAACTGTTCCGAGCTCGCTCAGATTGCCAGGAGGTGGTATGGCATGCTGGTCTCTGTTTTGCTTCTTTTCTTTTTTTTTGTTGCTAGCATGCATGCAATTTGCACCTTGAATCATGGCTTGGACTGCCTGTATGGCCGTCTATTGGCCCTGGCCTCCGCGGCTGATCCAAGCGTACCTGCAGGCGTCTCCTTTTAGAAGTGATTTGGAGCAGGGAGGGGCAGAGCCGACAGAGCCTACCGTTGGACTAGAAAAAATAAATGTGTTTGAATTTTCAACTACTTTTTTCGACGAATGTGAAATAGAAGGAGATTTTGGATCAAAAAGAAGACAGTGTGGACGATAAGAAACGGCCCCATGATGGCTTCTTTTGGTGTTTTCGACGGAGTGTTATTGTAGCCCGTAATACAGCTACAGCACACTCATGCCGTGCAATTACTAAGAGGTTACGTGTACCTGCTTGCGGGGAACGCTATATCGGTGTACCTTGTGCTGGGGGTTCGGTGCCAATGGCACGAAGTGCGGGTAGCATTTTGCAGTGGGATGGATAGCGCCTGCATTGCCGATTGGCCGGCAGGTGCGATGGATGCTGGACAAGAATCTCTGAGGGAGGTGAGGGGCGCCATGTAGGAGAGAAATAATAGCTCGAACAAAGGGGAGAAAAAAAAGAAAGGAAAATTAATGTAAAATAAAATGCATTAAAACGATTAAATAAAATAAATAAAAATCCCAACCCAGCTCCGGACGCATCCCGCAGACCCGAACAAGAGCCTCGCCAGCCAGCGTAGCACTGAAGGAGCCTCTGCGGAAAGGGCCACCCACTATATAAGAGCCCGGCGAGACCCGAGTTCCAGCGCGCTGATCCAGAACCAGAACCTGGAGCCCCGACCGCAGCGCCTTCCCTCCAGCGCCATATGCGCCGTCTAGCGATTGATTTTAGCACTGCAGCCGTTTATAGTGGCCGGTTAGCGACCTGTATTTTTGCGATTTGCGATTTCTAGCGGTGCATTTCCTTCGGTACCTGAGACAGAGGCTCACCTCGACCCCAGAACTCCCCTTCCAAAAACACCATCCGTCCATATTCCCACGTTGTGTGTCACCGAAGCAAGTCTTTCCAATTTCTCGTTTCTTCCTGGTGTCTTTTTGTTTGTCTCTGCCTCCCTTGAGAGTGAAAAACCACCAGGCCGTTCCTCATCCCCCCCTCCTAGCTCTTCTCTTTCCTCTTTTCCCTTTTCTCGCTTCGTCAGATTTCACCTTCTTTTTTATGAGAAGCCACCGCTGCCATCCCTCACATATACTTCCCATCACACCTTCCCCACCGCATCCTCCCAGACTCTCGCTTGTTGAACTTTGCCTGTCACCCGAAGGGCGAGCCAAGAGCAGCAAACCGAGAACCGAACAACTACGGCATTAGGAACACAGATGTTGTCTTTCTCTCTTCTTCATACTTCCGTGGAGAGGCCTGTCTATAGCACATAAATAGGTGCCGCACCTGTGCTGGTTCTCTCATCAGCATTGCAAACGCAGAGCGGCACTCATATATACACAAACACACCCTCTGTATACAATCACGTACGTGCTCTCTCTGTGTGTTTCTCTCCTTCTCCTCCCATAGCCTCGCATTCTTACCGAGTCTTCCACACAGCATCGCTCGCAAAAATCATACACAGCCATGCCTTCCCACAGCATGAAGAGGAAGACGTCGTACAGCAACCCCGGCAACGCTGATCCTCTGCTCTATCCCGGCGGCCGCGATGTTTTGTCCAAGCGGCTGCGTCTCGCCAAGCCCGCGTACGACGTCACCCGAGGCGTGTCCGACGAGCTGCTGCTGCGTATCTTCTCCTACGCCGACGAGCAGACGCTGCTGAACCTGGCGCCCGTCTCGCGGCAGTTCTACAGAGTCTCGTCAGATCCGCAGCTGTGGCGCAAGCACTATTACCGCAAGTTCATTCTGCCGCGCGCCAACCGCATCCCGGGCCTCCAATTCTCAAGCAAGTCGTACACCCGCGCCCCGAGTACATGCGAGGCTCACGGCCAGGAACAAGGCCAAGGCCAAGCCTCAGCTTCTGTGGGGGCCGAATCCGAACCGGGTAGCAGCATCATCAGCCGCAGCAGCACCAGCGCCACGAGAGCGTTGCCCCCCACGTCGTCGTCTTTCACTGACCTTGACATCGAATCCATCAGGCGGCCCTTCAACCCCGTGGACCCGTCGGGTAAGACCAGAGAGGCTCCAGATGTCGACTGGAAGCAGCAGTACAGACTGCGGCACAACTGGGCCCGCGGCCTCTGCGAGGTGCGCCATGTTCAGGTCAGCCCCGTCAACTTTTCCTTGACACCCATCGAGGAGCGTCGCACCCTGGTCAAGGTCGTGGACGGCCTTGCCGTGACGGTGGACATGCAGGCTGGACTTCGCGCCTGGGACTTGCGCACTCAAGAGTCTATCGCCCAGACAACCACCGAGACGGACGACGGCATCTGCCTCGTTCCTACGGCCCTGGCCCTGGATGGGGCGAGGCTTTCTGCAGATGTCTTGGACATTATGCTTGGCTTCAACGACGGCACCTTTGGCATCTGGCGGCTGATTATCTCCAAGGGGAGTTTGTCTGTCTTGTATCGTCAGGATAAGAGCTACGTGGGTAGACTTATATCGGTGGCCTACTCGTACCCTTATGCCGTGACGGCTGCAGAGCTGGGCTTCATTTCGCTGTATACATTTGAACAACTTACAACGGAGCCTGGCACTGAGCAGACTGCTACAGCGGCTGGCGCGGGCACTTCTTCCTCTTCGCCGGTGGAAGAAGCTGCCAAACACCATGGCGGCAGAGAAGGTGACGATGTAAACGAAGAAGCACCATCTATGTTCCAGGTGTACAGCGAGGTTATCAAAAGCGGAACTCTCTCGCATCCCCACGTTTTGTCCTCACTCAAGTCGGATTATTCGCGACAACCCCTCGTTTTGTCTGTACGCAAGCTCAAGTCGTCGGCTGTTGCTTCCATCGCCTACTCCTTCGACACTGTAGGCGGGTGGGCCATTGGTGTCCAGAACTTTGACATTCGGCCTTCAGGCAGCGCCCAGCCAGATGTCATCACATCGCGCGTTGCCTACACTGTGCCTGCTGAGACCGGCTACCTCGTTCCCCCCCCACCACGCCCACCGCGCTCACCGCACTCGACAAAGTGCTCTTTCTGCCTCGACTATCCAGACTTGTACCTGGATGATGGAGAGGGCGGACCGGCCAAGCTCTGCTACAGCCATCCATATCTTCTAGCCACTATGCATGACAATACACTTGTGCTCTTTATTGTTACTGCGACAGAGAAATCGTTTGCCATTTCCAACCCCATAAAGCTCTTCGGCCACACTTCGGGCATCGCAGACGCCGACATCACTCCGGCGGGCACGGCTGTTAGCGTGAGCGAGCGTGGCGATGAAATCAGAGTCTGGGACCTAGACAGACACTACGATGGCACGAGTGTGGAAGTCAGACCTCGAGTGAACAGGGGCTCTGACGATGCTGGAGACGCTTCCTCAGCAGAGGATGCTGAACATAGACGAAACTGGGTCGGGACTGACAATCAGAGGGTAACCGTTCTTCGACAGACGCCGGATGGAAGAGAGAGTCTGGTCACGTATGACTTCACATGATTACTGACAAGTAAAAAGGACAAAACAGCATGTATTGCATTGGACGGGTTGAAAAAAAGAAATGATTTGTTTTTAAAACATCTCGACAGATGGTTCGGATGTGACTGAGAAAGCGAACGCATTTCGGTTTGGGATCTTTTGGCAGGCGGGCTCATTTGCTATTTATATATGGTGGTTATTCTTTCTTTTCATGAATCTGGCGGTGTCTTTGTTTTCATTTGGTATTGAAGATTGCATTCGGTGGGCGATGGAAGGGATATAATGCTGGGAAGAAACTGCCTGGGAAAATTCATGATCTCTCTCTCTCTCTCTCTCTCTCTCTCTCTCTTCTTTTTGGCGTCAAATGCGATTTACTAAGATAGAATTATCAAGGAGACATTCTCATGATTCTGTCTCAGCTTGTTCGTTAAATTTCGCTTCATGTATCGTCTAACCTGCTCTCGCTCAGTACATGCGACGAATAATATGTCATTTTTCAAATCTCATTTCATAAATCCTCATTTTCTTTCATCTACGGTTGCCCAATCTATATTACGGTAACGGGCCGGATGAGCTCCGCTCGATTGAATAATAAGCATTCTAAATTCTGCCTTGCTTACCCCGAACACGAGGAAAAGGGAATGAATGGCAAGGGGAACCGGCCGGCTGTCGCTCATTTTCCATCCCTGCCAAATGTGCCCCGGCCGCTTCGATGCGACTCTATACCTTGATAAGCGACAAGCCTGTGAAACATGAAGATGCTCGCCAAAAAGAATCCTGTGGGGGTTTGACTTGGGATACTATGAACGTGAGTGGGAGAGGGGCAAGAGCTGAATGACAGGGAGCTCGCAAATAATAAACTGTTACTGGCAGCGGTGAATAATGGATGGTATGAGTTTGCTTTGTTGGCAGTACTATTTTATGATATGTAAGATGTAGGTTTTTGAGTGGGATATTCCAGGTGACGGTATGGTGGTTAATGTATATGAGACTTGCAATATATGGCGTAAGACTTCAGCATTGCATCGACACATTCATGTACTGAAATAGGGCTAGAGCCTAGAGCGTTGGGATTTCGAATATTGAACACAGATGATGTATGCGCCGTTTCCGAGTATTCTGGTATTGATTCGTCCGATTAAGGCTGTTGTACATCACTGAAGTTGATGTGTTGCATATCTCATGATTAAAATTGAACGCTTTTCTTCTCCTTCTTGTACCTTTACTTGTTTGTTTTGTCCATTCACATCTCAAGACCTCTCTGCAGCAACCTCATCCGCCTTCACAGCTTCCCTCTCCTCAGCTCCAGGCCAATCCGAACTTCCTTTCCCCTTCGTACCCTTCTCCACGCCCTCTGGCAAATCCCATCCATGCTCTCTCACAGGATCACTAGCATTAGCATTTGCGGCAACGGCACCCAACCCCGCCCCTTCCTTCTTACGACCGTGCTCATGAATTTTCGTGCCGGTGTGCTTCTTTCCAGGTACTTGTGAGGCTACCTCTCGGCCTTCGAGACCCTCCTCTGGACGGCCGTAGCCCCAGTTCACATCCTTTGATGTAGCGCCGGGAAAGTCTAGAGGGTCTGACCGAGCAGAGAGATCGACTTCGGGGTTGTTGGCCTGGCCGGGGACTTCTGAAATGGGGTTTGGTCGGAATGATGCTTCTGCTGGGGCTGTTCCTGGGGGGTGGATTTCGAGGTGAGATTCTGGGAGGCGATCGTTGCCGACTTTGATGCCAGGCTGGTGCTGTAGAAATTACGCCGTTAGTATGAGAACTTGAATGTAGAATAGTATCCTTTATCGCGAATTTGTTTAGTCATGACTTACTCCCCCTTTCATCATGGGTTCAGATGGCGGACGGCGAGCGTGGAATTCGCCCGAGTAGTGTGCGGGATGTTCAGACATGGCAAATATGGGTTTCTTTTAATTATTGATTGATGCGAATATGATTGTAAATCTTGTGTTTGTGTGTATTAACATTCTTTCATTCATCGCTGTACGGGAGTATATATATTCATATTGGAGGCGAGTCTATGAGCTCATAGAGTCGTGTCGTTGCCAGCGAATTACATCATGCGCTCTCCACCGACATGTGAGAATAACGGGACAGATTGCTCGCCATCTATTACATAAAGAATGATCTGCACGTGTATGATAAAATCGATACCTCATTCTTTCGAAATACAATGGCAATGGTGAATTTTTTTTTGTTTGTATGAAATGAGAGCTTGTGAATCCATTTGTGGCGTCAGCCTCACTCACTTACATGCCGCTCAAGTGAGCCATCATGACTTTATCTTTTACCAACCAAACTGCACTCGTCAGAAAAAAAAATTACAATTAGATATTTGGAAGCTAGCTGGTTTATAATACGTCACTAGACAGCTTTATATTCTTCATCTGCCCGTTAATTCCCTTTCCAATCGCCGCAAGTGGCGCCTCAATCGCCATCGGCCCCTCCTCCATGTATCCTCCCCAGATGCCCATCAAGATAGTCACTTCTTGGCGCTGAGCGCCGACCGAGATGAAAGTCTGCGGGCCAATGGCCTCAACCTTGACGTCGCTCCATTTGTTCAGCGGCAGTGTCAGATTGACTGGGTAAGCAATGTTGTCGGAAACGAGCATGAGGTTGGTTGACGTGCCGTTGCCGTTGAGGAAGCTGCTGTCTGGGCCCGAGAAGAGCGCACCGCCGTGGGATTTCGGAAGCACAGAGAAAGAGAGCGTGTAGTTGCGTCCCTTGCTCGTGAGAGGAGTCTTGAGATAGGCGCTGTGTCCGCTGAGCTGGAGAGCGCCGCCACTCACATAGGCACCGTTTTGGAGACTGCCGTGATAGCCGTTTCCAGAGCCGTCTTGAACGGTGCCTGATAAAGATGATACAATGTTGCTGCCGAAGCTGTATGATAGAATCGTTGGGCCCTTGGAAGGAATCCGTTGGTCGAGATTCTGATCTGGCACGGCAGGCTGCAGCGTGGCAAATAGACCGGCATAGTCCTCCTCTTGCAGCGAGCCACCCCATTGCTTATCAGCTAGAGCAGGCAAACCGTTGCGGACCATGTAGTAAGCCTCGTGATAGGTGCTGGCATTTGGACCCCAGTCATTCCACACAACAGCCAAGTGTCCAAGCACGTTGGGACTGTCTCGAGGAGGGTTGTTGGTGGCGTTGGCGTTGTCGAGAATGTTGGGCGCAAATGCACTGCCGTCGGGAGATCCGTGGAAAACGCGCTGAATGTCGAGCTCTTTAGGATAAACGTTGCCGTCTGAATACTTGACATCAAGGTAAAAGTAGTCATCGCTGTTAACAATGGTGTAGCCGTTGTCAATGAAGTCGAACAGTCCGTTATCCTGGCCGATCTGCCAATGCTGAATCGTCACGTCTTTGTTGACGTTGATAGAGCCTGGTTTATATGAAGGAGGGAAAGTGCCCCAGATACGAGTGCTTTTACCAGAGATGGATTGGATGTATGCACTCATATCGTTGACAAAGGTGCTGTACTCGTTAATAAAGTTGCTGTCGTACTCGTCTGCCCCAATGTGCACAATCTTGGAATGGAAGTTGTTGATGGCAGCCTTCCAGTACGACTTGACTGTTGGAAGCGTCTCTGGATGACTCAAGTTTAGCATACTAAAGTCAGAGAGAGCAATCTCGGGCCTCCAGTCTGTGGTTGCTATTGAGTGTCCGGGTGATTCAAATTCGGGTATGATGGTTACACCGCGGCTTGCACACTTTTGCTGCAAGTTATCGAAAACATACGGGCTGTACGTTTCATTTGTTGGCCTGGCAAGTCCGGCAACTGCTGGATCCGTGGAGGCGATGCGGAAACCAGCATAAAGCTCGAGGGCAAGTTCATGGGTACCGAGCTTGGCGGGATCCCAGACATGGTCGCTGAGATGAAGGTGGAAGACATTTTGCTTGAAGAATGACAAGTAGGAGCACAGCTGTGCGAGAAAGTCTGCCGGGTAATAGTGGCGGCCAACGTCGAGCTTGAGTAGGTGAACGACAATAAATAGTCAGTTACTTTTTTTGCTCCTGAGACTGATAATACTGTGAGAGCTGCTTACCATCATGCCTCTCTCAGACCATCCTGGGGAATCAACACCCCTTCCAATCTTCAACTTCTTATCGTTGATCAACGCCTGCTGAAGGACTGTTCGCGTTCCCCACCATGCTCCAAGAGGGCTCGCACCGCTGATGGTGATCCCTGAAGAAGTGACAGAGAGACGGTAACCTTCTGAGGTCTTGTTTCCCGCGGCATTGACGAATTGCGACTTGTCATTATCAAGAGTCAGGTAAATTGCATTTGCAATGGCCTTGGAGCCCGGCAGCAAGACGGCATTGACTCCAATACCAGCAAGATCACCTTGGAAAGTCTCTGCAAACTCCCACAAAGAGGGAGGAATCAAGGTTAGGCCATCCTGGTCACGAGTAGTAGAGTGCGCGAGGTCGACAACAATCGCGTGGAGATTTCTCAAATCATATGTCTTGTCAGAGGTGATGTTGAATGGCACAGTCGGTATACCCAAAAGTTCCGAGCGAGCTGTCTACTTTGTTAGAACTCAATGAAGTCTTCCAGATTGATCTTGAACATTACCTAGGGAAACCAATCCCACGACTACTAAGAGAAACCTCATTGCTGCGACAATGCTTCTCTTCCACCTAGCATTGGCCTCTGCGAGGGATGTCCTTCACGCCAAGAAAGGCCGTCATAATCCATAAATACGTATGCCATGATGCTCCCAAATTGGCCATTGTCCTCACCGGTCCTCTATTCAATCGCGTAACGTTACAATTAATAACCCCATGGGGATAAACGTCCCGGTTGAAGCGGAGTTTTAGCCGGGGTTGACAGCAAGCTAAGCGAGAAGAGCATCGTGATAGATAAGAGATCCAGTCTATCGATATGTCAGTTCCACCAATAATATCGCTTGTAAAGACAACTTCTATATCTACTTACCTTGGTAGAAGATTTGTTAACTCGATTTATGCTCTAGGAATAGAAATACCATGCCGATATGCTTGGGGCTCTTGAAACAACAAAGCTGTGGGAAATCCGCCCAATTTATGTATTAGTGATGTGGGGGTCACATATCCAGATCGGTTGCCAGATCGCCCATCGTTTCGGCAGGCTAGTACGAAGTAGACACTGGGCTGGGATCATCGGCAGCCTCATAGCCGAGTTGAGCGCTGTGCAGGTTGATAACTAGCTGGACTCAGGCTGGTAAATGTAACATCGATGAATTATTGTCCAGGGCGAGATGAGCTGAAGATGTACCGAATACGCCTCTGTAATACGGCACCATACCTCTCTAGTTAGCAGTTGTGAAGTCAGCTGTCAAGCGGTGCCTTTTAACTGGCCTTGACTAGTTCCTACTATGACGCACAAAACTCAAACAGCTGCCTTTTCGATTTTTTTTCTTATACCTATTGAGGTCCTGTATTTATTCATCTCTATTACCGCCTCTTCTCTACACGATAAACTGGGTTGCAGATGGACAACCTTGGCATTTCATCGCTCCGCTTCGTCATAGAAGGCACAATTCTCTGGCTGTCCCGAAATCGTTTCCTTGAAGCTCTCGAGCCTGAGAACCATCGAGTTGGAGGCATTTCTATTTCATGGAGAGCAATGTTTTCAACGAACTGAAGAATTCCACTTCGTCAGCATTTTGAGGCGCAAACGTCGACTAACGTGAGTATGTACAGTTGCCCGATCGTTGTCCAATTTTCTAGCTTGGTATATCCTCCATTTGAGGATGGATTCTTGCTTTTCTAACTCTCAAAAGATATCCACGAGATATACTAAGTGGGCCAAATATCAGATTCTCCACGAACAGGCAAAGGACAAGAGTTTCGAGAATAAAGAGAACATATATACTCTTTTAGCCAGCATCTACGTTAGAAACAGGGGACGCCTACACTCGACTGTATTCGACTCTTCGAGATGCAGATACGAAATAGAGCCCTACATTTAGATACAATTTCCTCCCAATTACTATGCAAGAAGGGAGCTTGTATTTGAGAATATTGCAGCAATTCCATTGGCCGATTTTTCCTTAGCAGTCCGTGAAGTTCCGATCGGTTACCACAATTTGAAGGTGCTACTGTGCTTCGCGATAGAAAATTCTAGCTGCGATGAAGCTGGAAGATCTGTTTTACGACTCAACAAAACCTTGTCTCCTGCATCGAAGATCTTTTCAACGTTAGACGAAGATGGTTATTACCCCATGAAAGACAATCTATGTTTGGTAACCGATCGCTACACTGGTTAAGTTTGCATTTTTCGTTTTGCGCTGGATATCGATTCTCGAATCTCATAGACGATATCAAACCAATCTTGAAAGTAATGGGAATAAAGGGTGTCACACCAAATACAATACTCACTCCAGAGAGTTTGTTTCTATCACAATTGGCGATGACCAAGGGCTCTCAGTGTCGGTGATACATTTTCTGCCTTCTGGCGGCGCAAATACAGAAGCTCGCATTTTGAACGACAACAGCCATATCTTACGAAGAGTTTTGTTTTAAGAATGGCGCGCTGCGAAGTCTATTACGAAAATTGCTCTCCCTGAGGAACCTTGACTCTGCTATAATATGTATGGATGGCTGACTGAGACCCATAATGCTTAAAGAAGCCATGACAAAATAGTCAACTCAAAAAGGATCTTCCGCCAGTGCCTTGAACAGGGAAGTAGAGATGAATCCCTTCCTCCCATATTTCTTCCCCTATTGGACTATGCTAGCTTATCTACTAAGCTTCTCTAAGCAGCTTATTGCCACCGCTTCGCCGAAGCACCACGGCACATCTTTAGCCTAACATTGCTGTTCATCGCCTGGTAAACGAGGTGCTTTTGTTGAACGTGGACTGATACATGATTATAGACAAAACGTACAAGGGTCTGGCAGAGATTACCAACAGGCGATTTTTGCCTGAGGGCGCAGGGTTTGATATAATATGTCCTGGTAATGATTTGAAGAATACCTCTCTTTGAATTGGGGACTCGATCTTTTCTGGTCAGCGGTCAAGCTAAGGTATCCTTCACCCAATCGTGATTACTATTGCACGAAAACTAATATGGGTCTTACTACCAGGGATGATTCCTGTCTCGTATGAAATTAGGTCCGGCCAGACATTCTCCAAATACAAAGCTTTACAAACATCTCTTGCGTATACGAACGATATGAGCATGCCGCCCATACCGAACATAATGCTGAACATAAACGCTGGAGAGAAGAATCCACGCCCTAATGATTTTCCAGAAAAGGACCTTGACAACAGGTAGCCTCATGGCGCCATGCAACTGCTACTTTGGGAATGTATTAGCGGGATCTTACAAGCATCGATTTTCCAGGGACGCGGTGGCGCTATCTGCCAGAGCATAATATTTGCGGCTAGACTTTTGAAGAAATTAGTACTACTCGAGTACGACATTGAAGACTGTATCGGGATATACCAGACTATCCTCTGCAATGCTGCGTAGAATATCTTATACAATATTCTTATAAACGGGGCCGCAATAAGTACAAACCTATTCTTCGCGCATCTTTGATACACACAGGACCTTGCCATAGATCGCTATCAGATACATCGTCTGCTTTCTACGCTTAACATCTCCATTCAAAAACAGTTCAACAAGTTGAATGTCGGCATATGCGCTGTCAAATATCGCGCAACTCGTCACGGCACGCCATCACGCCCGCTTTGCTCGCAAATGGCATCCCCTTTGGCTGGGAGCCAGGGTCTTTATGCCCCACAATATAAACGATACTACAAAGCAATTTACAGATTAATACCCGCAGGATAAACTCATGTCAATATAGATACGTACCAAGAAACCTGTGATCCGTACGAGCAGAGCAGTCATATCAAACCCTGTGCCTGATCGAGGTAAGCTTTTAACGTCCCCATTTAGAAGGTCCCCGAGCGCTTACTGGGAACCCAGGAGTACATATGTAAATACTATTCACGATAGTTGTTAGTACAGCTGTTGGCTCCAATCCGACCTTCCTCTTTTAATCGCCATGGGCTTACTGGAGGTGTATTCGTGTTTACCGTGTCATACCACGGATAGGCTGTACCTGAATCCTCAGGACAGGCCATGTCAAATTACTACTACCTACTACTATTATCCCATGCACATCGTATCTACAATATTGCGATGGCGTTCGAAAGTACAGTCGCTGTTTGGCCAAGAATCAAGACCCCACACACCATGTCAACTAAGAGGGCGTTCACTGCTAAGCAAGAAGGAAGATGCGAATGGGACGTTACGGACGGTGGTAGGCATCAGATATGACGCTACCTTTATATGTGGAAGAGATATACGGGTATATAACCTTGAAGGGAGCTCGCCTCTCCGCCATTCTCTCAGACCAGCGAATGCAGCATAACAGTAGGACTCCAAAGCTTGCGGCTGTCTGCGAAAACATAATGGTGGCGTACCTCCGCTTGCTGCCCCTTTTGGGTCTGCTTCTAGCAGATGGGACTGGTGTAGCGGCTCAAGGTGTCCAAGGGGTGTCCAAAGGGCAAAAGAGCTGGACAAAAGAAAGCCAATCCTTTTTTGTTCCAGGTGCTTACATTGTTGAATTTGAAGACGAGAATGTAGGCTCACTCCCTGCTTTCCCCTTCTTATAATGCCACTGATGAATATACTCTTCGTCTGTTTCAATATGCGGCCGTTCAACTTCTGACATACGTTTGTGGGTAGGACGAAGCAGCTCTGTTTAGCGATCTCCACAGACACGGGTTTTCTGCAACCAAGCGACAGAGTCTCAACTCTACTCTTTTCAAAGGAGCTTCTTTTCAGTTGAATTCCATTAATCTGGATCCGTTGTCTACGGCTGCCAGGATTGCATCAGTTCCTTCTGTGAAGCAAGCTTGGCCTGTTCACCTTCTAAAGCGCCCAGGAAGCTCAACACTCACCCCACCAAGTGGTGATTTTAACCACTCGGATGAAGTTGCAAATATCATCCACAGAGCAAAGTCCGCCAACGACACCTATTCACCCCACGTTGCCGTTCAGATCGATAAACTTCACAATGCAGGAATCACGGGCAAGGGCATCAAGATCGGTATCATCGATACTGGAGTTGACTTCAACCACCCTGCTCTGGGTGGATGCTTCGGAAAAGGCTGTGTAGTCACTTACGGAAAGGACCTGGTTGGTGACAACTATGACGGCTCCAATACTCCTGTTCCTGGCCCTGAGCCCTATGCTAACTGTACTACCCACGGAACACACGTTACTGGCATCATTGGTGCTCGGTCAAACCCTGTGGGAATTGTTGGTGCTGCCCCTGGCGCAGAAATTGGCATGTACCGAGTCTTTGGCTGTACTGGTGATGTTGGAGCCGACGTTGCAATGGCGGCAGCCACCCAGGCTTTCGAAGACGGGTCAGATGTTCTCTCACTGTCTCTTGGTGGAGCCTCTGGTTGGACAGAGGACGCCTTCTCCGTTCTCTTGCAAAGAATCGTGGATGCTGGCGTCCCATGTGCTGTCGCCAACGGTAATTCCGGCTCAGCAGGATTGTTCACTGCAGGCACCCCAGCCAACGGCAAAGGCGTGACGGCAGTATCGTCTGTCGAGAATACGCTAACACCGTATTACGGTACCATTGGATACGCAAACACAGATAAAACTTCCACAGCTGGCCAGCTTCCATTCGTTTACGCAAACGGAGGAAATCCACTCCCGAATATTACTCTGCCTGTATTTGCAATTACCCCCAATGTCACCACAGATGGCACTTATGCCTCTTGCAACCCTCTCAATAGCAATGCGCCGACCGACCTCAGTGGTTACATTGTTCTTGTTCAGTATACCCTTGGTCCATGTGATACTTGGACTGTTGCAGAGTTCCTTGCAAAGAATAATAATGCTAAATACATTTTGTACTGGCTCGACCAGTCAGGAAAGTAAGTTAATGTTTTGCCCTTTATCAGCGGCATATTGGAGCTAATAGATCTTGAATGCAGCGCTTACTCTCCTGGCTCGGACGCAGTAGGTTATGGAATGACTACCCAACTGCAAGGCCAAATCTGGATTGATCAACTGGACAGCGGCAAGGACCTGTACCTGACCTTTTTCGACTCAGCATCTGCGCCCAAGGGTTCAAGTTTCCTCCCTAACCCTACCAATCCCAACACCATTGACACCTTCACCAGCTGGGGCCCAACATGGCAAGCAGATGTCAACCCTTCAATCTCCACAGTCGGAGGTTCTATTCTTTCTACTTATCCACTGAGCGCAGGGAGTTACGCTGTTGAGAGTGGCACTTCCATGGCCACACCGCTAATGGCATCGATTTACGCCTTGCTTATGGAGGCACGAGGCACCAAAGACCCCAAGACTCTTTTGAACGTATTGTCATCAACAGCCCTTCAGCTGCCATTCTATGATGGAACAACACTGTATAACGAGTTGGCTCCTGTTGCGCAGCAAGGCGGTGGTTTGGCTCAAGCTTATGATGCTGCCCACGCAACAACTCTACTTAGCGTCTCAAGCATTTCTTTCAATGACACGGACAACTTTGTTAAAAAAAAAAGCTTCGCAATCAAGAACACCGGAAAGAAGAGCGTCACGTACACGATTGGTCACAACCCAACTCTAACCATGTACACATTTGGAGATGGCTCGACTGGTCACTACTCTGCGCCTTTCCCAAATCCCATCGCCGACGGCGCTGCAGCTAGCCTTTCCTTCTCGGAGAAGAAAGTAACCGTTCCAGCAGGTGGCTCAGCCGCCATTACTGTTGTAGCAACCCCTCCTCATGGCTTGAACGCGACGGAAGTGCCCGTTTACAGCGGATACATTACCCTCAATGCCACCAGCGGCGAGAATCTCGCCATTCCCTACTTGGGAGTCGTCGGTAGCCTGGCTAAGCTCCCAGTGCTGGATACAGACTTCAATTACATGATTCGGGAAACTGTTTTCGTGTTGGACCCAGTCCCTGCAAACTATACATATGTCGTCCCTGTTCCAACTTCGACAGTGTGGAATGAGACTCTTGTTCCTTTGCCCGATTATCCTGCTATCCTTCTCCAGATCGATGCTGGATCTCCCCTCTTCCGAGTTGATCTCGTGGCTGTTGGCGATACAAAGTCCAAGGTGAACACAACGAATGTACTGGGTGCTGACATTGTTGGCACCCTACCAGGCTTCCCCATCCCGTTCGCTCCAAAGGGAGAATGGATTGTTGCATACACAGGCATGACTCAAGAAGGCATAGCCACTCCTGCAGGGACCTATCAATTCCTTGTTCGAGCGGCAAAGGTCTACGGTGACGTGAATAATCCCAAGGATTTCGAGAGCATGCTCACTCAGCCATTTAACATGGCATACAACTGGACGGCTGCTGCACCGTCGAATTGAGGATCTGTATGAAATATAATAGATTGAAATTGTTTTGAAAGATGGAGAACTGTATATGAATTTTAAAGATTTAGCCCAGGATGTGTATATAACTTTTCTTTGTGACTTATACCACTCACCTAGACGCTTTCTACTACTTCTTGTGATACAATAATTATTTTACAAAAAAAAAAAAAAAAACATCAGTATTGAGCCTCATGGAAATGAAAACTATTAATAAGCCCTAAAGAATTATACCGATATGATCAACAGGCCTGCAACTGCTGCAATTCGCTACTGCAATTCTCTATACTGGACATCTGACGCACCTGAATTCAATCACGTGATCATAATGTAAATGCTCATGCGTCACCAATGCCACGCTGGCGGTTCAAGCTGCTTGATTCTCAATCTTCACATTCTTCACATATCATCAATCTAAATGGTTTCCAAGTATGGGAGTGTTTAGAAATTGCGCTGCAGTCGTTAATTATTTTGCTAGATCTGGCTGGTGCTTATGGGACGTAACCACGAAATAGAGCTGGGCAAGCATGGCGTTGAGAAATACACTTGGCAGAAATTAATCTGTAACTCCTTAAAAAAATGTTTAAAGATAGGAACTAATATGTTAGAAATCTAGATGACTCGGCATCACATGCAAAGGTTAAAGCACTTCGATCGTGGACTTCTGAGACCAACTTTTAGGATTCACGGCGACCATACACCGGGACCAGCAACTATTAGAGGCTTGTTATTCATGCATTCCCCCTGCTTTCCTTGTTCATTTGCCTTGGAAAGCCCGGCAACTCAGATGATAGGAAAAAAGATGTCGAATAACGACTGCATCAAAGAGTTCGAAAACACGTACCTATAAGAGAAGTCCACGGAGCAACCATGGCTATAAAATCCTTCCACTAGGGTGGTCTTTACTGAACTTGAACTGCCCCTACAGGTATAGTTGAATGATGAGTGATCGGTACGAACTACTCAGCAGCTGATGTATCAAGACAGCGTTTATGAAGCTAACGCACAAGCATTAGACTGTACGGTATTTTACATGGATATTTGAGGATATTTGACCACAGAGGAAGCATCGTCTGAAATTCCATAGGAGAGATAGCCATATTAGTCTCGACTGCCTATTATCTCAACAAAAAACTTCGTTAAAATCTCGCCTCCAACAGCTGAGGAAGGCAATATTGAACAACTCAATTTTAAGATTTCTCAGAGAAACATACGATATTGCGGAGAATATTGGAAATGTCGCAGGTTACCATTACTATATTATTGAGTTAAGAGCTGCAGAACATTTACTCTACGAAAGAGGTCGAAAAAGTAGGTCTAATCGACAACAGAGCAGAGGGAGGTCAAATCGGCAATAGAATAAAGGTTGGTCTGGCTGTCTTGTTGACAGTGTATGAGATGAAAATCCGCTGTCTATGACACGAAACACATCCGATATGGTGTAGTGGCTAACATCGCTCGCTCTCATCCTTCGAGTGCCGAGCAGCCCTGGGTTCGATTCCCAGTATCGGAGATTTCTTTTTTTGCCACAATCGATTGTACTATATGCAATCTTTTTGCGATTGTGTCAAAAATGCAAGTCCTAATCTATTTATTTATACTAAAACGTCTTCTATGATTACCTCAGGTTGTATGGTCGAATTGAGCGGCAACCGGGCGAATCCAGCAACAAGCTTTTAGTTATACACTACCATGACTACAACCACCATTTATATGCACACTGTTATTTATATCGCGATAACAAAAATAAATAAATAAAAAGCATATTGAGCACCATTAAACAGTCTCACTATGGTGGTTGTAGTTGGTTTTTTACAGCGTTAACTATAGCATTTTGTTGGAATGCAGCCTTTTTCCTGCTTAATATAATACAGGCTATAAAGCTACTAGGCTTATTTAAGCCTAGCTGTAATGCTTAATAAAGCAGTCCTTTTATTTATTAGTAAGTATAGCTATTTATATAGGCTAATGCAGTATTTTCTTTTATATTAATATAAGGCTTTTTATAACCTTTATTATATACTTTAATTAATTAATTTAAGTGTTTTAATAATTATAAGCTTAAGTAATATATATTATTAATATTATTAATAACTTTTACTATTAATTAAATAAATAAATTTATATTTAATAATAAATTAAAAATAAAAAAGGGATTTACCTGCATTAGTTAAGCTAGATATACTATTAAACTAGGTTAAATAGCTTATTACTTTTTATTACTTTATATAAATAAAAGGTATTTAAGCTAATATAGACTTAAGTATATTTAAGTAAAATAATAATACTTTTAAGTTTATTAAGCTTATTAATTTTATAAAAGTAAAAAAATATACTTTAAAAATCTTTAAAAAAAAAAAAAATATTATTAATAAAAATATATTTTATATAATAAAGAATATAATTAAAAAAGCATAGGATAAATATTTTAAATTATTATAGTATATAAAAGCTAATAGCTAATTATAGGACTAGATCTTTAAAACTATAAATATTAAAATCTATAAAAATATAATAGCTAATTTTTTTAATAAAGACCTTAATGTAATTATAACTATATATAAAATCTTTATAATCTTAAAGGCTAATATTATATTAAATAACTTTAATATTTAAAAGGCTATATAAAATAACTATAAAGCAGTTTTAAGGGATATTAAATGCTTAAATTTAAAGCCTAAAAAGTAATTTATATTTTAAACCTTAGCCTATACTTAAGCAGTATTATATAAGTTATTAATAATTAAAGGAAATAATATTAAAAAAGCCTTTTTAAATACTGCTAAATATTTTATATTTAATTAAGCTAATGTTAAGCACTATAAGCTTATTAAAAAAATTAATAAAAGTTTTATTAATATATTAACTATAAAAGAATATAAAATTAACTTTTTTATAAATATATAAAAGACTAAAGTAAAATAATATATTAAAGTATATATTACTTTAAGAAACTACTTAAATAAATAAAATAAAGTAAAGTAAAAAGCATTATTTATTTAAAAGTATATATATAACTGCCTTTATATTATATTTTAAAGTAAATACTTTTAGCTATTTAATAAATATTAAATTTTTAAATATATAGTAATTAATTAAAAAGTATATTATATTAAAATACTTTTAATAAATAAATAATATAATAAGATTTATAATTACTTAAGTAATTAATAATACTTAAGACTTTAATTTAAATTAAAAAAGTTAAATTAAAATTTTAATAAAGTATAAAAAAATAACAGTAAAGCAGGGAATTAAAGATTTAATAAAAGTTTAAGCTTTTTAAGTTTTATTATTATTGCCTTTATTAATTTTAATATTTTAAAATTATAAGACTTTTTTAATATATATAATATATTTAATTATAAAGCTTATAAGCTTAATAAAAGTACTATATTTAATATATATAGTGCTATTTATTTAGTTAATAGCCTAAAGCTGCTTATTTTTAAAACCTTTATTTTAAATAATAAAGATTAAATAAAGGTTAATATAAATTAAATAAAAGTTATAAAAAAAGGCATTAAAAAGCTTAAAAATATATTTAATAGTAAAAAAAAAGCTTATATTAAAGACTTTATGCTTAATAATATAGTTATTATTAAAAGCTTTTATATTAATATAGTTTTAAAAACTAAAGTATAAAAAGTAAATATTTAATATTTAAGATTTAATTACTTTTTATATTTTAAAATACTTAAGAAAAATATTATTCTAGCTTTTTTAAAAAAAAAGTAAAGTTTAGTTTTTTTTAAATATAAATTATTATTTTTTTACTTTATTTTTAACCTTAAAGATATAATATTAAAAATATATAATTATATTTTCTTACTTATATTAGCATTAAAAGCTATAAAAAAATAATAAATAAATAAAAAAAAACTATTAAAAAACCCTTTAATATTAAAAAGTAATTTTAAATACTTATAGTACTTATATTTAAGGTATTTAAATCTATTTATACTTAAAGCCTTAGTATATAATACTTATAATATTAAAATAAATAAAATAAAGAGAATAGACTATAAGGTATATTTATTAATATAGGCCTTTTAGGTTATTTTTTATAGAATATTAAAAAACTGCTCTTTAAGGCTATTTTAGTATATATATTAAAACCTTTAAGACTACCTATAGGGATTTAATAGGTTTAAGTAGCTTATAGTAATTAAAGATAAATATAATAGTTAATTATATATATAATTACTGCTAAATAAAGAATAATAAACTATATTTAATATATTATTTTATTATAAATATATAGTAAAGAGGTAATTTAGCCTTAAGATATACTATATATATTAAAATAATAAAAGAGCTATAATTATAATAATAAACTTTTTTAAATTCTAGCGCTAGGTGTATTTTAAAGGCATAATCTTAAAGGTAGCTTTTTTTTATATTTATAAGCTAAATAATATAGTAAAGTATATAGGTTAATTAATAATAATAAAGTTAATAAAAATACTTAAAGATATATATCTGCCTTAAGAGCTATAGACTAAGAGTATATAAGCTATAGCTTATTTACTTAATATAAGCTTTATATAAGTTAATAGAATAGTTTTATTAATAAATAAATTAAAGTAATAGTTTTAAAGCTATGCTTTTTTATTTATAAAAGAGTATATAGTAGACTTAAGGCTTAATTAAAGTACTATATATATATATAGCTATAAAGCCTATATACTATAGTAAAATAAAAAGGCTAGAAAAGATAGAAGGTTATTTAAAGTAAGCCTTAAGGAAATAGTAGATTATTTAATTAATTATATTATAATTAATATATATTAAATTTAAATTCTCTGCTTTAATAAAATCTTAAAGATTAAAAATATTATATTTAATAAAAATAGCTTTTTTAAAAAAACTAAAGAAAACTTAAATAAATAGTTAATTAAATAATTAAATAAGCTCTTTAAAGAAGCTAAAGATAATAAGTTAAAATATTTTAATTTAAATATAATATTAGATTTAATAAATAAAATTAATAAAAATATTAAATATTTAAACTTAAGGGTAAAAGTATTTAAAAGCTTTAAAAAAGCCTTTAAAAGCTTTTTAAATAAAGAAAAAAATAATATAATATAAATATATTAAAGACTTTAAATACTTTATAAAATATTTAAAAAGGATTATATAAATATATTAATTAAGTCTTATAAAGTATATTTAAGTAGGCAAATATATCAAGATATACTTAAGCTGGTTATAAATTAACTATAAAGTTCTTTAAAGCTGCAGCCTAAAGAAAATAATAAAAAAAATTTAATACTGTTAATATAAAAACAGCAATTTAGTAATATTTATAAAGTATATAAGTCTTTAAAGGAATTTATTAATATAAAAGAGTAAAGTATATAAGTAAAAAAAGAATTTTAAAAAGCACTTAAGCTTAATATATGCAGAAGCATAAAGAATATAGGCTATTAAGCTTTTTTTTATATATAAATATATATATATAAGACTAAAAGAGCTAGAGGAGGTAATTTAAATTAAATATATATAGTATTTAATAAGTTTATTAAAGGTATAGATTATAGCTTTTTATTTAATTAATAAAAGCTATAATATAATAATTTTAAAAGCTTAATAATAATATTTACTATATTTAATATAGTATTTAACTAAAAGAATACTTAATAGCCTTTATTTTTATATATAAAGTTAATTATTTACTTTAAAGATTTAATAAAGCTACTAAAAAGCTAAATTAAGCTTATAAACTACTTATTAAAAGATTATTTTATTAAAGCTGCATAAGCTAAAATAAATGCTTTAATTAAAAAAGGTATTTAAAAAATTATAAATTAATTAAAAGTTAAGTTTAAGCCCTTATCCTTAAAATAAGTATTTATTTATAAGTTTAATTTAAATAAAAGACTAAAGCATTATAAAATATAGCTTATAGTATATAAAAACCTTTAAAAAAGCATTATAATTTAAGGCATATATATAGTAATGCTTGCAGTATATTTATTTTATATTTTTATTACTCTAGCAGTAAAATTTAACCTTAAACTCTATTAATTTAATATAAAAAATGCATTTTTAAATATTAAATATAATAAGTATAGCATTTTAATAATATATTTTATACTATTAGATTTTCTATAGCTTAAAAAGTTTATAAAGCTTAAAAAAGCTTTATATAGGCTTTAAAACTTTCTTTAGTTATAGTTTAAAAAGCTTACTTTAATACTTAAAATACTAAGGCTTAAGGTAAGCTTAAAAAAGCCTTACTTTTACTATATTAAAGATAAAAAACTATTTTTACTTTTTTTTATAAATAATATTATAATAATATATTATAAAAATAACTAAATATTATTTAATAATATTATAAGCTTATTTAAATATAAATATAATCTTTATAAAAAAAGTAAAATAAAATAATTCTTAAGAATTAAAATAATTTATAAATATATTAAATATATAATATACTTTTTATATAATATATATATTAAAAAGGTAGCCTAATGCTTTAAGTTAACTAAAGGAAATTAATATTCTTTAATATTAATTTTTATATTTAATTTTATAAAAAAAAGTATATAAGCTATAAAAAAAAAGATTAAATTTTATTAAAAAAAGGTAAGGTTAATGCTATATATAGCTATTTTAATTTAATTAAATATTGCTTTTACTATTGCTTTTTTATAAAATATATTATAAATTTAAAAAGTAAATATAGTAAAGTATTTAACTAGCTTATTAAATATCTTTATTTAATAAAGCACTTTACTCTATAATATAAAGAAAGTAAAGAAATTTAAATTTTAACTATATTAAGTAATACTTTATTTATTAATAATATTAAAACTAAAAGATTATTATAAAGGTATTTAATAACTTTCTTTAGTAGTTTAATTATTTAAAATACTATTTAATAAAGTACTATAAGTACTTTAATAATTAAGGTAGAGTTTATTATATTTTTTAAAATAATTAAAAAGACTATAAGCTTGCAGAGGCTATTTAATAAAATAAAGTTTAAGCTAGAGGTTATCTAAAATATTAATTATAATAATTAATAAATTATTTATTTTATATTTAATTAAAGTAAATATTTTAATATTTATCTATACTATATTAATATATAAAGTATATAGCTTTAGTAAAAGTATTAATAAAGTAAATTTAAAGTAACTTATTTAATTATATAGAAAATACTAGCTAATAGACTTACTAAAGTATTACTTTATTAAAAATATAAGTACTTTAAGTTATTATTAAATTTAATAAATTTAAATAAAAATATTATAATTAAAAAAAGTAAATAATAATTAAAAAAAATAATTATATTAAGCAAGGCATTAAGGCCTAAGATTATATAAATATTATAATAAATAAAAAAAAAAAAACCTAATAACTAATGCTTTATTTTTTAATATTAATTAATAAAAACTCCTTTAAGCTTACTTAAGCTTTATATACCTATATATAGGTTATTACTATATTTATCTTAACTTTAGCTAAAAAAAGCTAATTATTTTTATTAATTAGCTTTAATTAAAGTTATAGCGCCTGCTAATATTACTTCTAAAGCTATATATATATTAATATAAATATATAATTATAATAAGCAAGTATTATATACCTTTTTATTATTAAAGTAAACTAATATAAATACTTAAATAAAAGAGTATAAAAGAAGGTAGCTATAAGTAATATATTAGCTATTAAATACTTAAGTAAATATAATAAAGCTTAATAAAAGCTTAAGTAAGTAAAAAAATAAACTTATATAAAGCAGTAGGTATACTTTTAAAAGGTATATTAAATATATTAATAAAAATAGCCTAAGGCTAGTATATACTATAAGAATTTACTTTTATTAATAATAGTAAAGTATAGGCAACTAAGGCAGGGAAGCTTACTTAAAGCCTAAAGCAGTAGCAGCAAGGCTAGGGGCAGTAAGGCTAGGGCTATAAAGCCTAAGGGATTAAATGCATTTATAAAAGCTTAATTAATTTATATACTTTATTTAATATTTAATAACTTATTAAAAGCTTAACTTAAAGCTATTATAAATATAATTTATATAGGCAGTAGCAGCAGTATTAAAAAAAAAAAAAAAAAAAAAAAAAAAAGCTTTAAAAATAAAAAAGCTAAAAAAAAAGCAAAGACTATATTAAAAATAGTAGTAAAGCTATAAAAGAAGAAGAAAAAAAAGCTAGCTTTAATAAAAAAATTAAAGACTTAAGTCTAGTATAATTAATATATTAAGCAGTAGCAGCAGCTATAATATACTTAAAAAAGGCTTAAAAAGCTTAAATTAGTATTATTTTAATATTTAAAAGCTTAAGGAAGCATAAAGCTATTTATATTTATAACTTAAGTAATAAAGTACTTTTTTTTTTAAAAGGCTATTATAATAAAATTTATAAAAAAAGAAAGAAAAAAGGTATTTATAATTATAAATGCCCTGCTATTATTTATTTTTTTAAGCTTTTAAAGCCTTTTATAAAGCTTAAAGAAGTAAACCTTTATTATTATTATTAATTAAATTAATAATAAAAATATATTTTACTTTATAGTTAATATTATAGTAACTTACTATAATAGCAGGGTGCTTAAAGCAGTATTTAAGGCCTTTATAAAATGCTTAGTTAAGTATTTAAAAAAGGCTTTAAATACTATAATATTAAAAAATAAAGCTATAATATTTAATAAAGTATTTATAATAACTTTATTAAGTAAAGGGTATATTAAAATATAGCCTTTTTTTTACTTAATATAATATAGGCTATAAAGCTACTAGGCTTATTTAAGCCTAGCTATAATGCTTAGTAAAGCAGTCCTTTTATTTATTAATAAGTATAGTTATTTATATAGGCTAATGCAGCATTTTCCTTTATACTAATATAAGGCTCTTTATAACCTCTATCGTATGCTTTAATTAACTAATTCAAGCGTTCCAACACATTTTAATATCTACGTATAGCGAATTACTTCGCGTTGATGACAGGCCTTTACTCGTCAGGCAGGACGGTTTGAACTTTCTACTTTTTTTTCTACATTGGTATATTCAGGTTATACTGGTACTATTACTAGTTCAAGCGCGACTCTGTGAATTATTTTGTCAAGCTTTTGACAAGACAAATTGAGTTTCACCAAATGTGTGACGGATCAAAAAACTTTCATAATTCATTATTCATTGCTAACATACGACTTGAACAGGTTAAAATTACATCATGGTCTAACTTATATACCCTTTCCTTAGCTTGTGCATGCATTGTTTTAAGCACATAGCGTCAAAGTCACATCCTTATCCGCGCCGCAGTTCTTGACTTGGCTTCCCGCAGGAGGAACACCGTTTGACCAAACGATTTGGGGGCACGCAGTATTTGCGCTGGTAACAGTCACTTTCTTCCCGCTGAAAGCATCGCCGAAAACATCCGAAAGGTCGTACCAGATGGTGTTGTCTTGGAGATTTGTAGCAAAAATGGTCTCTGGCTTGCCGGTATAGAGGCCATCAGGCTGGACAGTGACTTTGATGGCACGGCCGCCGGTGACAGGATCGCGAGAAAAGGTCTCGCCATATGAACCACCCTGAGCAAGAGTTGTTGGCTGAGAGATGGCGCTGCCAACAGACCAGAGAGTGACGCTGAAGGGGCACTTGTTGACAACGCGAGCTTTGCCCAAGGCAGAGGCTGACTCAACGAGTGCAGCAATGGCAACAACGGCAGTGGTGGTGAACTTCATGTTGATTGGTTTAGAAGTTTCGTTTAGGGAATATTTGAGAATGTCTTTAAGATTGTTGTGATGTAAGTCTTGAGATGTTGAGAGCCTGGGATGGTCGTTCTAAATCTCATGTCAACAGGAAAAGTCTGCCCTTTTTATACTCTCAAGACTCACAGCGTCAGGCTTCATTGAGCCTCAATATTATCGTATTCCCTCGCAAAAGTCGGTAGTGGATATCCCCAGAATTAAACCATGTTTTGATCAAAATAACCAATAGGATAGCTGGTTTATGCTAGCATCATAGTAAGAAAAACAACAATCCACTACCGAGTTTTGCGAGAGAATAGTACGGTACGCTTCACTCGTGTCTTAACCGAGCAACCCGCCCAGTTGATGCTCTATTTACGGCCAAGATGGACTATTTTTGACAGAATCGGCCGCCTCCCCACCCCAACGGCCGACATCCCGGGGGATCTGCGCTACTCAAATTTCCATGTTAAGCTTAAGGCCTCTCAGAATACGAACACCGCGTTTCCCAAAAGAGTATCTACCTAGCGGTGAGACCTCGATTCAGTGGCTAATAAGAGTACATGAAATAGTCGTACAATAATACGAGGTCGAAGGATTATGTCTCGATCTTTCCATTGCGTAATCTATAGACTATTGCTGGCTGAAAGAGCACAAAGTAGGGCGTTCGTTGTAAGTGAGCAGGTGAGGTAGAGGCCCTCGCTAGCGGAGGAGCTTTGGACGGGATCAACGCGCCAAGCATCGTATTTTGAGATGCGGGGGCTTCTCACTCAGACAATAGTCGTGCTATGGGCTCAGCCTTAGGAAGGATTCGGCAGAGCGAAAAAAAAAAAAAAAAATAACATATCGGAACGTTAACGGCACGATGTTGCCTTGGGCTCTGGTTGCCTCATTGGAGCTGAACATTAAGACGTCACATTTTGGACTCGGCATCAGCCCATAGGGATTCATCGGCACATGGCCGCAATGCAGTGCTGCTCCCGCTCCTCCCGCCCATCTCTTTGAGAAAAAAAAAAATATCCGCGGCATTAGGTCACCAAGAGCTAAGGCCATGTGCCACGTCGGCACCTGAAATGCAACGCTGCGGACGAGGTGGGATCATGGTGTTGTGTGACGGCGGAATGTATGACGGAACCATCGCTCCGACTCGGATAGCACCGCGAGACACGGGAGGGGCATCTTGTACCTTGGCAATAGTTGCACCAATCATGCTTTCAGCAGCACACATGGTTTACCACAAGCGCCCAGGATGGGATGAGGTGAGGCTCTCTACTTCATATTTCCTACCTGTGTGCATAGGTACTAGTGGATAGAAGGTACATTACACGAAGCATGTAGCTATGCTTAAATATCTATGCAAATGCGCTGTACGGTAAGCAGCCACATTCCTGACACGTCAGACAGGAGAAAGGTGCATGTAATACGGAGTAATGGAAGAAAAAAGAGTCTATTCATCAGTCTAGAACACTCCCGCAAACACCTCTATCGTATAGTACATCTATTGTCTAATGCCCGTTTACAGTCTCGTCTTCCTCTCACGTAGTCACATGGAGGCTGTCTTGAAAGGACCTGGCATGGCCTTGGCTCCCTCCACTCCATGCCACCAATTCACACGGCTATCAGTGAAGATCTCGACCTGAGGCTTGAGCTTGGTTTCGTGCAGGTTGAAATCGTCCACGGTGCCGATTCTCATGTAGCTTTTGTTCGGGAAGAGTTCGCTCCTGCGATACATGAGCGTGCCGCATGTCTTGCAAAAGCCGTTGGTCATTTCGGTTCCAGAAGCAGGTGTCTTGCTCTGGCCCCAGCGAGTGATATTGTCCTCGCCACGAATGTACTTGAGGTAAGAGTTGTCGATGGTAAAGTTGGAGGCGAACATGGATGCGGTGACTTTGCGGCAGTCGAAGCAGTTGCAGACAAAGGTATTGACCAGGCCTGGAGCCACAATGGGCTGTTTATGGTGTTAGTTCCCGCATTGTTACCTATGCTGTAGATATGAAAGGGCAAGCAACATACAACTACCACTTGCACAGCACCGCAGAAACAGGTGGCTGTGGCTTCGGTCTCGGTTGACCAGCCATCTCGGGCAACGCCGGAAAGAGGGAGATCTTGGGATCGAACATTGTTGCTCATGGTGAATGGCGGATGAGTTGTATTAGCTCTGAGAGAGTTGCAAAGTGATGTTGCTAGTAGTGCTTGTTTTAACTGCTTTTGCTTGTTGATGCTGCGAAGTGATCCTGTGCTGGAATATCTCAACTTCCTGAGAATCCATATCATCTATATATACCTTTCCCGAATTTTACAGAAGCCTATCTCAAATGTCGAATTTCAAATCTCAACACCATGAGCAAACCCTATTTCGCATCACACAGCTCCCCACATTACAACCTATCGTCGATCCTAAGCTTCTCTTCCATTTCCCTTTTTGGTAATTCCAGTCTCACAGGGTAGGTGTGCGCCATTGATGTCACCACCGCGGTCTGGTTACTGAAGCATCTCCACTGGTCTTTGCCAGGGGCGGAATAGGGCGATTAGCGGGCCAGTGCATCCCCATTTCCTCTTCTGGCAAAATTGTTCAGCACAGGTTTAGCGCCATACGGAAGATGCCGCAAGCCTCGCTGCTTTTTAATACCGATCTGCCGCCACAGAAATGTCTTCTTGTAGGTGAGTATTTGCGATAGTTCACGACCATTTCAAATAGGAGAGGCGATTTTTTTTTTTGCATGAAATGATAATTGCCCATCTGGGCAAGGTCGCATAAAACTCGCTTAGATAAGAAGATCTGTTATCGATTGCATGGTCGTAGTTCCTGAGGCAGCAACAGTCTATGCACGTCATTGCACTTTGGATGGCGGGGCGAAATCATCACCAGTAACGAAAAGAAAAGATTCATTCGTTCTATCACAATATTCAAGTGGTTTGTAATGCCCAACTAATTATTAACCCGCCGTTCGCTTTTCACATGAAGCAACTAACAATTCTCGCTCTCACCAGATAAGGTCCGACTCTCTCTCACTTCTCTGTCCAGACTCCCTCGATTCTCGACTTTCGCAGCACCAGACCAGCCAGATCTGCGACTCGCCCGCTAGTCAGCAGCTCCAGAACCTGCAAATGAGCCTGGAGCTCTTTTCCAATCCAATTTCGGAGCTCAATTGCGTTGAGCGAGTCCAGTCCAAAAGCGGTGATGGACGTGTTTCCTTGTCGTGCTGCCATCACCTCTTCTGACAGCATCAGAATGGCGCCGAGCTTATCGCGAAGACCAAGCGTCACGATTTCTTGAGCCTCCTCGGCAGTTTTACATCTTCGTAGTTGTTGAGAAATGGACAAGCCCTCAGATCCCGACGAGGCGTCAGCGTCGGCTGATGCGGCGAGCAAAGCTTCACGCAGATGAGAGAATTTGGCATCAGAGGCATAAAACGGCATTGACGATGCATTGTCAAAGCCTAGCCCCGTGATGACTTGGCCCTGGCAGAAACGGTCGACTTTGCCCGTCATTGCAGATTCGATCAGTGCCAGAACCTCTGCCTCGCCCAGGGTGTTGTTTGACAAGTTCCTCATGACCTGTGACATTCTGGCGCCGTTTTCAGCTAAGTATCCAACGCCCTCTACGGCAGCAAGGTCGATAGATGAGGCTGCCAAACCTTGCCGGCGTCGGTGTAGGACAAGGGCGTCAAGGTACGTGTTGGCCGCAGAATAATGTGCTTGGCCGCGGTTGCCCACTATGCCAGCGACAGAGGAGAGGACAATGAAGAACTGGAGTGGAGTTTTGATGAGGGCGTTGTGGAAATTCCAGGCTCCTGAGACCTTGCTTCTAACGACAGCTTCATAGTCTTCAAAAGTCATCTTTTCAAAAAGCACGTCCTAAGGCATTCGTTAGCAACTGGGGTTTAACAGAATTTCAATACTGGGAGGATTATCAGGGGGGGAGGAACATACTCTAAGAACCATAGCAGCATGAATGATGCCTCTGATAGGTGGCAGATCATCTTGCAGCTCATCCACTAGCTCCTTCACCTTTTGCTCATCAGCAACATCGCAAGGCAGAACGTATATCGAAGCGCCTAGCTTTCGGCTCTCCTTCACCAATTTTTTCACGCTATCCGTTTCATTACCGCCTCGAGAGAGCAAGACGATGTGTCGAGCGCCGCGGCTGACCATTCGTCGTGTGATGGACCGTCCCAGGCCACCTGTCCCACCAATTATAACATATGTCGCATCGCGCTCCAGAACATCTGAGCGAGGTGGAGGATGTGTAACCTTGACCTGACAAGAGCCACCATGTGTCACCACCAGCTTTCCTACTGTTTTGCCGCTTTGCAACTTGCGAAGTGCTCCTTCGACATCTTGGATGCTGACAGAAGTAATGGGCTCAATGGGCCTGATTGTCTTATTTTCGACAAGGCGCATCACCGACGCAAAAGTGCGCTCCAAGATTCTGGGTCGTTCCGCAGCAACAAGGGTCAAATCAACCGAGCTGAAGGTGCAGTTATACTCGAGTTTAGCCATCTCAAGCCTTGTGTTATTCGTGATATCTCGCTTGCCTAGTTCAATGAAACGCCCAAAAGGCGCAAGGCAGTCCCACGTTTCGCGAAGAAGGTCGCCTGCAAGCGAGTTGAGTACGACATCAACTCCACGGCCACCTGTAGCCTCTCGGACGGCTGGGCCAAAGGTAGCATCTCGACTATAGAAAATATGACTGTCTGGAATGCCATATTTATCCATAATGAACTGCTTTTTGTCTGCACTTCCAACGGTGGCATAAATCTCAGCGCCAACCATCTGCGCCAGCTGAATGGCTGCTTGGCCAACGCCGCCAGATGCAGCGTGGATTAAGATCTTCTCGCCGTATTCTAGCCTGGCCAGATCCATGATACCGTAATATGCGGTGCAGTATACGACGGGGATTGATGCTGCTACCACAAAGCTCATGTCATGGGGAATAACTGCCGCGCTGGAAGCAAGACATCGAGAGTATGTGCCATATGCGCCTAGTGACATGGCACAGACTCGATCGCCAACCCTCAAGGAACCCACACGAGAACCGATGCGAGACACAGTGCCGCTGCATTCGACGCCGAGATATGGGCTGGATACTTGACCCATAGCGATGACAACGTCCTTGAAGTTCATTCCTGTGCACGCCACCTTGATTTCTATCTCTTCATGCCCCAAAGGCGTTTCACGCTCATCCTTCCAGTACAGAGAGTCAAGAGCACCATAGGTACCGACAGCCACAGTGAGACGCCGTCCAGGCTGATCAAACGGTTGTGGATAAGGTGGCGAGTTTGAAGTTTCTGTATCATGGAAGATTGCGAGGTTCATGTCATCTTGCTTGACAACACGAGGTACCATCAACTTGCCTTCTTCTTCCGCAAACTCGTAATCCACAGGAGCATCGTCCTCGGGTATCGTAACTGAGACTTTGACTGCACGAAGGATGAGCTCAGCGGTGTCACGAGCATCGGATTTAGAACGAGGATCTAAATCAAGAGAGGCTACAGCTTTGTTTGCCTCAGAACGAACCGTACGTAAGAAACCTTGCGCAATATTGTTTTCTGGGTTCTCTGCAAAGCGATACGCCCCAGACGTCACCCAGAGCATGGAATGGCAGACTGTGAACAGATTCTGCAATTTCTCAAAAGTTTCGACTGTCAGGTTGATAAATATCGGCTTGTCTATTTCAACCAAACAGATGTAACAAGCGGTCGGCTCAGGAACGACATCAGACAAGGCAACTAGGCGTGGAGTCTTCGCGGTGCGCAGCGCCAGCAGATCCAAGAGAGCCCTTTCAAGCAGATGGTTACCATCATGTTGGGAGATTACAACGAAATCAACATCATCCAAGCTGTTATTCACGCTTTGCTCTGCAAGATCGCAATTCAGCCGTTTGGTGCTGCCATTTTCCACACTATTTCCATTTACTTCTCCAAGAGGCTCTTTGGGCTTGTGGTGTCCATTTGTGTGAGATTTAGCGCCATTTCCATTGACTTCTCCGAGAGACTCTTTGAGTTTGTGGTGTCCATTTGTGTGAGATTTAGCGCCATTTCCATTGACTTCTCCGAGAGACTCTTTGAGTTTGTGGTGTCCATTTGTGTGAGATTTGGCGCCATTAGTGCCATTGGGGGCTCGATGGCCATTGCTGGTGTGGTTATTTTGCCCGTTACCAATCGCTGATGTTCGATCGATAGAACTCTTAACCTTGTGGCCGTTTTGAGTAATACCGTTCTTTACGTCTTGTTTTATCGGCTGCTTGTTCTCCGCATCAAGAGGTTCCCATTCCACCTTGTAACAGATAGATCGCGGATTCATGCTCTCAACGATATCGCCATTAACTGGTGTCGTTCTGAATCCACTCATCTTTACCACGGGCACAGCGGAATCTTGATACCAGGAATCAATAAAAAAGTCAACAGGTCCAGGGGCTTCAAAATTTAGGTATCCGTTAACAACGACTTGCACCCGATCCCCTGGTTTGTTTGGCAAAGCACTGCTTATATCGATCTCTTTGACGGCAGAGGGCATAAAAAGAGAAGGCATCTTGCCGCTTCCAGCACCCAGTATCGGAAACGTGAGCTGAAAAAACAGGTCTATAAATGCTGATGGAGCAATAGATGTTGTTTCATGAGACAACGGCATGACAGCTGCTGTATCGGGAATTGTTATAGACGCGGTGGTATATTTCTCACCGAGCCTCAAATCAGCATCTGACGGAATCCTGAAGACTCCGCTGTATCCAGCTCCTCGGGCCTCTAGCTCAGAGTAGAAATCATTGATGGAAAGCTGATGGCAGTCCATTGTCTTGGTATGTTGACGGCGAGTAGAGGCGGCTTGTAGTAAAGCACTATTGACTGGATTAGCTGGTACGACCTTCTTAATTCCGACCAATCCTCTGCAATGCTCTAGCCAACCTCTGGCTGAATTCCACGATAAAATTCGAAATTCATCCCACTCATTAGAGTAGGACCTGGTGCCCTCAGCATAAGGCTTCAAAGAGAACACCGTCTCGTACGGAACGCCATCATCTAGTATGAGAGCTTTGGAAATTTGAATCTCTCGGAGACGGAAGCCTTCGATTTGCGTAATTGGGATACCTCGTAGCTGTGCTCGCTGTGACGCTGCTTCTACAGCCATACAGATATAGCCCGCTAAAGGAAACGTGGCTAGCGATTGCATGCGATGATCCTTAAGCCAAGGCACATCGTCTGTGGAAATTACATTTTTCCATTTAGGCTCGACATCACTAAAAGAGTCTTCCAAGAGGCCTAGGAGATCGTGACGATTAAACGGCTTCTGGCGCATCTGCTTAGCTGACCGAGGCTCAAACCAGTACTTGTGCTCCGACCAACCATATGGATAAAAGTCCGTGACAAGTGTAGGGGCTCGTACGCCTTGATTAGGACGGTTGATTCTCCGTAAGTTGATTGGGTAGCCCTTGAGAAACAAGCTACCCGCGCAGTTCAAGGTCGATGAGGTCGCATGCTGGTTACGAACGAGAGAAGGCAAATATTTGACTCCTAAAGCAACTTTAGGGCTGATAGCCTTCAGGATCTGCTTAATAGGACCCTCAAGGGCAGAGTGCGGGCCAACCTCGATAACGATGTCCGGCTCTGTATCAAGATAAAGCTCTTTGAAAGCCGAAGAGAAGAGAACGGGCTGTGTCAAGTTCTCGACCCAGTATGATGGGCCGAGTGATGTTGTCGAGTCAATTTTCTTCCCGAATAGCGATGAATAAAACTCAACATTTGAGGAGTCCTTGGATGTCACATATTTGATGGCAGCCTTGTAATCATCTGCAACTAGCTGCATGTGAGCGGAGTGGTATGCCATTGTCACCCGCAATTTGCGATTGAAGATGCCTCGACTTTCTAGTTCAGCAGCCAGTCTATCGACATCTTCTTCGTCTCCCGAAGCCGTAATGGAATTTGGAGAGTTTTCGCAGGCTACATTGACCCTTTGTAGCCCCAGGGTCTTAACAATGACTCTGATATCTTGAGCTGCAGCACCGATAGCAAGCATGGCACCGCGGAGATCCTGATGCTTGAATTTCATTTCTGATGAAACCTTTCCGCGCCAATAGGCTATGGACATAGCATCCTCAAGGGTCACGGCACCAGCAGCAAAGGCAGCGCCAATTTCACCACTGGAGTGGCCGATGACTGCCGAAGGTGAAACTCCCCAAACGTCCAGCAGTTTTGTAAGGCCAATCTGTATGGCTGTGCATGCAGGCTGCGAGATGTGTGCCTCGTTGACTAGTGTCTCTTCGCTGCTCTTGGCGAGCTCTTCCAACAGCGAGAAATCAGCACCAATTGTTTGCAGATAGTTGCTGCAAGTTTCGATAGCTTTGGCAAAGATTGGATGACTCTTCATAAGCTCTTTTCCCATCCCTGCCCACTGAGCTCCTTGACCGGTATATACGAGTGCCACCTTTGGCTCCTTGGAAGGCACTACCCCAGGAGTGGCACTGACGCTGTTGAGAGCATTTGCAAGCTCACTACACGAGGATGCTGTAATGGCGATGCGCCACTGCAGATGTGTCCTCCTCTCCCCAAGTGTGTAAGCCATGTCATTGACCAATCGTTTCTGGAAGACTTCGGGGTGTTGTTCAATGTATATGCCAAGTTTTTCGGCCTTTCGCTTGACAGCGCTTTCATCATGAGCTGATAACACGAATAGTCTCGGAGTCGTGTTCTGGTTATCTTGAGGAAGGTCCACGAAGGACGTTGGGACTTTCTCAAGCACAACGTGCGCATTAGATCCTCCGAATCCAAAGCTATTAACGCTGATGAAGCGCTTGTTCCGTGGCCACGGTCGGATATTGGTTGGAACTTTGATGTTCCATTCATCGAGGGGGATGGCCTCATTTGCCTTTTCAAAGTTGACGTTGGGAAGAATAAAACCCTTGTCTAGCATTATTGATGCTTTGATAATGGAAATAATTCCACTTGCGTTTTCTAAATGGCCAACGTTGGACTTTACTGAGCCCATATATAATGGCGCGCGCTTTGTACGCCCCTTTCCAAAAACACGATGAACGGAATTAGCTTCTATAGGATCACCGGCTCGCGTACCGGTTCCATGGGCTTCCACGTATCCAGTATCTTCTGGAGAAATGCCAGCTCTAGCATAAACATCGCGTATCAACTGTTCTTGCGCATCGCCGCTAGGATTTGTCAGTCCTGAGGTCTTGCCGTCTTGGTTGACGCCAGTGTTGATAATGACCGAGTATATCTTGTCGTTGTCTGCCAGCGCCTTGTGAAGTGGTTTCAGAATAAGACAGCCTGTGCCTTCGCCTCGAGCAAAACCCGACTTTGCCCTGTGATCGAAAGCAAATGTCTTTCCTTGTTCGTTAAAAAGCCTTGAAAACGTTAGACTTCATTTGGTATTCGAAGAGAGGGCTGACTTGTATGCGATAAAACACAAACTCACCCTAATCCGGACATGGAAATCATGTAATGAGGCTGAAGATGCAAGCTGGACGCTGCGACAATGGCAGAGTCCGAATCTCCTGAACGGATACTCTGTACCGCCAAATGCAGTGCGTATAAACCGGACGAGCAGGCCGTGTCTGCTGTGAAGGAAGGGCCATGCAAGTTGAAGTAGTAAGAGATGCGGCCAGCTTGAATGGACTGGTGGTTACCAGTGGCATCATACATTGGTACCTGATCTAGCTCTTTCAAAGTACCAAGATGATAATTTGAGGCAGTGCCGCCGATGAACACGCCCATGTTGCTGCCAGCAATAGCCTGCTTGGGAATTCCAGCATTCTCTAAAGCTTCATACGTGCACTCCAAAAGATGTCTCTGTTGTGGATCTAATAAAGATATGGGTAAGCTATCTGGAACTCACATACATATACGCATATACGCATGTATCATTGTGCAGGGGAAAGAGCTTCATACCCATGGCTTCAGCTTCCTGCCTTGTGATATTGAAAAACGGTGCGTCAAACGTTGATAAATCGCCAGTCATGAAATATCCACCTTTTTGGTTGAAGCAGCCTTTTTTGTGAGGATCAGGGTGATGGTATGCCTTGGCTGAGTATCGTTCTTCAGGAATAGGTCTCCAGCCATCACGAGAACGTGATAACATAGTCCAAAAGTCGTCGAGAGTCGAGACACCGCCTGACAGACGGCAAGACATGCCGACGATGGCGACAGGCATAGGAGCCTTTTGGGTCTCGTCCGCGTCTGAAGACGCCATGTTGAGCTGTGAGTTGAGCGTCTCTTTCGAGATCTCAAGGGAAATAGACCAAGCTTCTACCTAGAGCCTTTTTACATTACATTACAAAAAGATGCCAAAGGGAGAAGCAGAAGGAGAAGCCTCAATGGTGGTGCGAGAGAAGAAGCGAAAAAGGTGCGGAGAAGGTTATTTAAGACTGATGTCTTGACATATCGCTCTACAGCAGGAGTTGATAAGGATAACAATTACAAAGGGTTCTATGAGAGACACTATTTAATTGAAATGAAGATCAATGTCTTACCGTACCCGTTAGGTTTTGTTTTCCGACCAGGATTCGCGAGGCTTACTGGCATCAAGAATTTGCAACCAACGTTCGAGCTTCTACGCCACGCAACCACCTTGTCAGTATTACAAGAATGTCAGCTCGCGGTTCTCTGCTTAATACTAATACTAATAATATGTGTTTAAAAATTACTATATTGTTGTACGAAATTAGAGGCGGCCCTGGGTTCACCCTTGTTTGTGATGGCATGTCTCACTAATTCCTCCCGCCGTGTCTCCTCCCATGTGCAGCGTGCATTGAGTCGTTGGATCATATGGATACTTTTCTTTTCTTTTCTTTTCTTTTTTTCCTTTTTTTAATTAGCGGTGTGTCGATCAAGGGATCGCAAGTCGATTCTGAAGTACTTGTAGAGTAACGCTAGAGAGCTTGAGTAAGAAGTCCAGGCATCGACGAGCCATCGATCGTTATTATGGCTTGTGCAGGAGCAAAGCTGAAATTTTAATACCCTTATATATCATGCCAAAGCCTCCGCTATGGTACTGCGGTATAACACCAGTGAAATTACGGTTACATACAGGACGCAGATGTGTGCGAATTTGGCAAAGTCTAAAAGTGCTGCGAAGCAAGGCCGTACTAAACCCCCCTTACATGAATTCTTAGTAATATCTGCTTCGATGCTTGACAGCCACCACATATAAATGAAAACACGCAGACGCATTATTCTGTCCGTTATGGGAAAGAGAGATTTATAGCATTCAAGATAAGCTTATGTACAGAGATAGAATCATGCTGATACGTGTTTTATTTTACTGATGCCATACAGGAGGATGAACAAAAAACAGTCAGATTGCACTTCGGCGAATATGTGACAAGCTGTCAAAAATGGGGCTTCCAGAGGGGGGGAATTTTGCTGCAGTGTAACAGGAATACCCGCCGCCAAGAGAGGCGGTTATCCTGTCGAACAATAAACGGCACCAAGCTGCGCGGCAATGTCATCTGATGGCTTCAAAATGTGGCTTTGTGCCAAATTCCTGGTCGTCTTGCCACCATGGGCCGATGGCTTGCTGTGCGATATGGATTCATCATACCTTGGATGTTGACCACCTCGTTCTTTTCTTTCGACTGGGTCTCGGTAGTTGGCACGTTTGCCTATGATGACAGGTACATGTGGAAAATATTTGCCCAACCAAAATGTATAAATCCTACAATTCATAATTGAATTCATCAATATCTGGTTTGAAAGTGGTACGACACGACGCGGTCTCAGACTAGACGCGTCTTCTTCGGCGTCGCGCTACTACAGTTTCCATCCCTTGCAGATAAGAGCGAGACACCTATTACGCAGTTGGTGATTTGAACTGAATCAGGGGATAGATGATCTCAATTATTGACATGGTACACAGACTTTCGAGATAAAAAAAGAACAAGCTTCACGAGGGAAATAGAAGTGTTTGAAAGGGTAACCTTTTCACCGGTCCTCTGCTATTTGACTTGGGCCTGAAGCTTGCACAGGTTATATAATATTCACCTAGAATTACCTTGATCAGCATGAAGGTTCTCTGCCTCCACGGAGCCTTTGGCAGTGCTTCCGTGAGTTTCGAAACACCAAATAGGATTTTTTTTTTTCGTTGCTGATTATTTCATATCTTGCCCAGAACTTCAAAGTCCAGCTTGGCATATTCACTGACGCTACAACTCGACCTGGCGTGGAGTTCAAATGGATCAACGGGTTTGCGAGAGCGACGCCACCGCCTGGCTTTGACGACTACTTTGGTGCTCCGCCGTTGTACCGATTCATGGACATTGATGGCATAAGCGAGCTGGAGCAAATGATTATTAACATTCGAGATATGCCGCAGGGCAACTCGCCTGAGGAGACGATGCGGAAGCTGGTAGCCGACAAAGAGCAGTTTGCTGCTCCTGCTGTGATTGAGACTATAAGCCGGCTGCTACAGATTCTGGACGATGATCCGGAAATTGATGTGAGTTCTGGTAACCGGCCGTGATATGGGTATTAATTGTTGACGTAATTGGGATAAAACAAGGGCATTCTTGGTTACTCAGAAGGAGCAACGACGGCGGCCACCTTGATTCTTGAAGAGCAACGTCTCTTTCGAGAGCAAGGCCGGCCTCGACACATCAAGGTTCGACGTCCTTTCTTGCACCCTCTCTCCATCTCCCTTCTTCTATACGTTGTCTTGATCTCCACGAGATGTTTGCGTTATTCTAACGGGCCAATAGAGCGCCATTTTCTTTGCCGGTTGGCCCCCAGTTCGCATCGTGGATGGGCGCGTTCAGACGCTGCTCGCGGATGAGCACGACGTGGTGATTGATATACCGACGTGCCACGTAGTGGGCTGCAGTGATCCATATATTCATGGCGCAGTCGCGCTGTACGGACTATGTGACGAGGATACGGCCATTCTATTCGATCATGGCAAGGGCCACACCGTTCCTAGAGACGAGGTAACGGTGAGAGAGCTTTCGGAGGCGATTGAGAGGACTTTTGCCCAGGTGGCATGATGTGATGCTGGCGGTTGAATAGGGCATATTTCGATATATAAGAGTCAAAGGAAGGATGCGGACCAGCGTGTCGTTCTTTGAAAGTAAGACATTTACGCCACATTTTTGTTTCTCGCGTTTGTTAATCACGGCTCGCCCTCCTATATGCTGCAACAGCAACAGTGAGTCCTGATTGGGGAAAAGAGCACCACCAAAGATCTATTTGTTGCTTTCGCGCATTGATATTCTGCAGAATAGCAAGTCTTTTGATCGACTTTTTTTTTTTTAACAGATTGAAGCGGCATGCGTTTTCCTATACTGTTGGCCGAAAGCGGTAGCATCTGTTTTTTTTTTTAAAGGTATAGAAGCGGATGTCTCACTTGGCATTATCTCCAATAAGGAGGAAGTTGTAGCTTTACAAGCGTTTTCGGCTAGATTTAAAACTAAGAGTATAAAATTATCCAAAATTTGTTTTCGCAATATGTATAGGTCTGAAAGCGTGCAGATCGCTTCCGTCTTGAAATCGAATCACTTTTTTTTAAAGATTGTACATTTTTTAAAATTCTACAGTGGTTTACATACATATTCGAGACATGGATTGGTGGGGAAGTATGTCTGAATAGGATCTAGATAAGGTTGCCGGATTCACGATCCGAATTTGAAAAAAGGTGATAGGAACAGAAAATGGAGGGCTTTCGATTAGATAGAGGGCTCGTCTAAGGCTCGTCTGAAAGCCCTCTGTTTAACCGTCTTGGCAAAGGTGAGTGAAGAGTAAACAAAAAGTGACTGCTGAGTGACTGCTCGTCGAGTGCAGCTGGGCGGTGCGTATGGCAGCTGGCAAAGTTTCCTACCACCCGTTCCTTCCTTCCTATCTTACCCTGACCTCCTCTCCCCTCCCCTCTTCTTTTCTCCCCTCTCTTCTCTTCTTTTTCCTCTTTTTCCTCTTCCTCTCTATTCAGGCCTCTTTTCTCTCGGAGCTCCAAAATGTCTCCTTTTAGACCCAAGAGAGTCCTATTCATCACCGACGTTGAGCCTGGCGAGCTCAACGTCTTCCTCGCTACCGCCCAGTCTCTCCGCGATGCAGACATCACTGTTGAAATCCATCTTGCTACTCCTCCTGGTTTCCAAGATGATGTTCCTGCAGGAGCCACCTATCACCAGATCAACGGTTTGCCCTTGATGCAGGCAGTTGAAGACCACTTCACTCGCAAGCAGAACGGCCCTACCTTTCCCCTCTCTTTCATCCAGCCTCCTGGCTTTAAAAACACTCGCAAAGCCATTAAAGACGCTGCCGCGGTCCATATGCCGTATACGGGACGTCAGATGGTCGACCTCTTTGCCTCTATTGTCAATATTGTTAGAGAGGTTAAGCCCACTATAGTCGTGGTCAACGGCTATATGGCGGCAGGTTTGACGGCCTGCTTTCATTTGAACGTCAAGTTCATTTGCCTCAGCCCTAAATCCATCAAGGAGTTTGCAGCGTCGGACCAGCCTCGAGGTGCGAGCCTTTGGAAGTTCCCAGCGTGAGTTAAAATCGAAAACAAACGTCATATCTACTCTTCTACCCATCTACTGCGCTAACGCTTGCTTGAAACCGTTTCAAGGCTCTTCTCTGGATTCTCCTATCCTGTCCCTTGGCATAAAGTCCTCTTGAACGCATACTATGTCAGGTTCACCGCAAAGGCATTCAAGAAGGATCCCCAGAGAAAGGATGTGCAGTCATACCTCACTGCTCACGCTGTTCTCCGAACCCCTATGGATCTCATACGACGTCGCCCGGAGAACGTCAAGATCCTAGTAGCTTCCCTTCCGCAGCTTGATTTCCCGCTCAAGGTCCCTGCTCATGTTGTTTGCTGTGGCCCCATCATTCGCCAGCCCGTCTCTGTTTGGGTCTCCGAGCCTGACTTGGCTGGATGGCTTGCAGAGGGACGAACCATCTATGTGAACATGGGATCTCTTGTCAAAATGACCGAGGACCAGGCAGTTGAGCTAGCAAAAGCCCTCAAGATTGTCATTAACGAGCTTGATAAGCAGGTCGAAAAGGGTCGCCTCCAAGTCCTCTGGAAGCTCAGAAAGTATGGCGCATACTCTGTGTTCCTACCCGGATGCAGAATCGAGCAAGTCCTCTGCCAAGCATTCCAACAGGACCGAATTCGCGTCAAGGATTGGGTCCAAGCTGACCCCCTTGCGGTACTTCGAAGCGGCTCTGTCGTCTGCTCTATCCATCATGGTGGAGCGAACTCTTACAATGAGGCTGTTGTGTGAGTCTCATCTTACAGTTCCCATTGCTTTAACAGTTGGCTAACACAGAGTTTTAAAACAAATGATAGTGCCGGTGTCCCTCAAGTCATTATCCCCGCGTGGACCGATTGCTACGATTACGCTCAGCGTGTTGAATATCTCGGCATCGGTAAATGGGGTACTCGTAACACGAAGAATGGCTGGTCGGCACAAGAGCTCTCTACCAAGATCCTCGCGGTGCTTGTGGGACAGAGTTCGATTGCAGTCAAGAAGAGGTGCAATGTGTTGAAGCAGATTTGCGAATTCAGTGGCAGCGGCGCAGATTGTGCGGCCCTGACTATCCTCCGAGAGTGCGAGCAATGACTATTCGGATTGATTCTATTATTTTTTTTGGAAGGGTACTTTGATGAAAACGTTGCTACAGGCTGAAGGAAATGAGGCAGATGTAGAGGGAGTGATATTTCAAAGTACACCTTGGTCAGATTTCAAACAACTGCGAAGCAATATGAGGCGATATCGTGCGATGCTAATGGAATGGAAATAAGAATTAAAAGGAAATTGATATTGAAATTGAGATTAGTAGTAAATAAAACTATCATCGCCTTAACCATCTTTTCTTGTTCTTTTTTGCCCTTTTTTCTCTGTTAAATTGGCTGATGTTTTGGGATCAGTGGGTGGGGTAGTAGGCTATTGCGGTCGCTTTTAACGCTTGCAGCCACTGAAGCCATGCTCTTATAGGTGCTACCTGAGCGAACGAATTCGTTTACAGCGCCTATGCTCTTGTTTGTAGAGACCGTCTACATATCCATATCCTTAGGATCTACAACTACAAAATAATAAAAATCAAATAAAATCAAATATGCCTCTCTTGATGAACAAATCATTAAACTAGACAGAACGTCTTTATTCCAAGAAGCCTCATTTGGCAACGGGCCACATCTACACAGGCTAACTCAACTGCCGTGCTCCTCCGTCCATCTTATACCGTTTCTGCATAGAACACAGCACAGAGCAGCACCCTGGATCTGCCTGTGCCTTAATTAATGCGAGTTAACAGTGACAAGCACGCTGATCAGCAAGGCCCCTCCAGCCACATGGGATCATTCCCTGTTGCATAGGCGGTTATGCAAAATAGTTGCATGGCGCGTCTTTGCTCGCTGCTTCTCTCCGGTCAAGGGGCAGAAACAAAGGAGCGGGAACAAGACGTCGTCGACTGCAGCCGTGGCAGCCGCAACAACAGGAGCATAGCGGCGGGGATTTCCCAAACACGCCCCCCAAAAGACTGAGGGAAATTCCGCAAAATGCAAGTGGGAAGAGCCGTAGGTGGGGGAATCACACGCAAAAAGGGAGAGGAGGGGAGAGGAGGGGAGGGGAGGCTCGTCTGTTGAGAAGCTACGGAGCCATCTACTGCATATTTTTGCTTTGGTCTGCAGACAGACTAGAGATGCCCATGTGCTGCTCTACTGGCAAGCTAGCTGGGATCGCAAATCTCGCAGCAGATGCCAAAACGTCGGAGCCGAACGAAGGGGGAAGAAGAAACACCAGCAGGAAGGGCTTTGGGGGAGGGGTGTGGGTTAAGAGAAGAAGCGAGAGAAATAATCGAGGCAATGACGCAAGTGCTTGATGCTTTACGGGCGACGACTACGAGCCCGTGATCTGTTTCAACCCATCACCCGTCACTGTCACGATGTCGCATCGTAGTAACCCCCATCCATCTTCTCTTTTCCATCTACCCCTACACTACACTACACTACACACTTTACCTGGAGATAAGCTTCCCGTCGAGCTAGAGCCAGCATCTATCTGTAGCAACAGAAGACAAGGCCCCCCTAAGAGCGGAGAGGCGTTGCGGGAGTGGATTTCTATTCACGTCAAAGCGCCAGGCGGGCCGTATTGAGCCCTCACATGAGAAGGGAAGAAGGGCACGAAGTAGATAGGAGAGCATCCAATTGGACGGGCGACTCAACCGTATTGGGTGAGATGGCGCGCATCGTCCTCTTTTTACTGCTGTGCGACGGGATCTACGCGCTTCTCTCTCGTCGTTCTTTGTCCCCCCCCCTCCAGAATGCGATTTGGGGTGTCATGCGCGGGCTGCCGCGGGATAATTCTGCTGAATACAGGTACACTAGGCCTGGGAACTAGCAGCAAGCGTGATGGAACGGCATGGCCCAGATGTGGACACTAGTTGGGGTCGAGTCGATGGGCAGGGGGGGCGGCTTCTCTTCGTCGTCTATGGGAGAGCCGCTCGGCTGCTGATCAATCAAAGGGCTCTCTCCCCTTTGGAGCCTGGAGTGTGTAATACAGGTTAAAAAAAAAGGTATGCCGTGCACAGAAGCACAGAGTAATCAAATTTGTCAAATCAAGCCGGCAAGCAAGGGAAAAGCCAACAAGGGCTCAATGGGAGAGAAGCAGATCCGGTCAGGCCGGATCGTCCCCCTTTGTGCGATGCATGCATTGGCCATTCTCGCCAAGTGTCTCCCTTGTCTGGCCTGGTATCAAATCAACTTCAAATCAAGAGGAAGACCGAGCCAAGCGAAGCTGATCTGAGCTGTCAAGCGAGAGCGAGAGCGAGTGAGACTGACGAGAGACGATGACGACGGCTGATGGAGGGGGAGGAATATAATCATGGCTGAGCGATCCGGGAAGGCCAATCCAATTCAGTCCAGCTTGATCCGATCCAAAGCCAATTGACAGCCAGCAACAGCCAGAGAGTCGGTAATGCTTTTCAAGCCTCTTCATCGAGAGCAATGCCTGTACTTGCATTGATTTGCTCCAGAGTCCTGAAAACTCCATTAACTCCATCCATCACTTAGTTCTCTTTTCTGTGATCCGTTCGAAACACACGCGGACGGATGTTGTTAACGCCACCCCCCATCCTTTTCGGTGATGGATCCTCCCTCCTCTTCTTTTTTTCCCCCACACTTACTAGAGTGGTCGAACCGCCCGCCACAAGCGGGCTTGGGAGGCATCCGCTGGGATGACGTTGACGTACGTCTCTGGTTCTATTTTCACATGGCGGAGCGGCGCTGAAATCGAGAATTCGGATGTTAGTCGATTGATGGATTGATTGATTGATTGATTGATTGCTAGGGCGAAGAGGAAGTAGGGCATTTGAGGGATCGCCATGCTTGGGCATTCCAGCCGCCCCGGGCTGAAATTCCTATCTGGAAGCTGGAAGAAAAGAGTTAGCTCACAGCCTAGAGAGAAGGGGTACAGTATGGGATTGACAAAAAAAAAAGAAAAGAAAAGAAAAAAGAAAAGACAGTTACCAAGGCAGCAGAGCACCAATTCGCCTGCTCCCAATTGATGCCTACCGGCGTGACGTATGTCAGATAAAAAAAAAAGTAGACTGTGTAATGGATTAACAAAGTAGACGAAATAATAATGGCACTTCCACTCCATACTGTAATGGAATCAAGTTAGCTTATCGATAGAACGGCTGCCTTGGAGGACAGACTCGTGGGATTTGCCGCCTAAGCCAGGTCCAGGCAAGCCAAGTCCCAATCCAATATGCATCCCATTTGATTTCGGCTCCCCTTTTTGGCTGCCTTTTTTCTTTCCCATCGTCAGCCCCATCCTTGTGACTCACTCTCGTGCTAGAGCAGGCGGAGCAAGGCACCTGGCTGGCTAGTGTCTCTTGCGTGAGTGGTTGGCTTGTGTCAATGTATCATGCACGCAGTTTATGCTTCTCAGATCCAGATTCTCCTCCTCTTTTTTTTCTTCTGTATTTTTTCTATTTTTTTTTCTTGTCTACACCCCCCACCCTGGTCTTGATTCTGTCACTGGCTGGTCTCTCTCTCAGTCCTGTCGGTGCCTCTCTCTCCTCTTGTCCCCTCCTCCTCCCCTCAATTGCGAGTCAAGTTCTGGTCGAATTGGTTGATTGATTGGCAGGCTGACTCTCATTCTACTATCTCTAGTAGTGTGGCCGAGCGAATTCTATCGCATATCGCATTCCAGATGAGACGAGAAAATGGACGCACCGTAATGGAGGGTGTTTATATATTCAATACTCGTGCATGCTCGCTGTAATGGAGGGCAGAGCTCAGGTGGACAGAGTCACGCGAGGAACGGTGTGGATGCCGAGGCGTGAGCCATTGGCCAATGGATTTCGCCTGCGTGCCGCCGAGCGTGGCTACTGGCCAATTGACCGGCAAGCTGCTTTGTGCTGCCACTTTCTCCTTCAGCTTCCCTAGGCAGATACCGAGCGTGCCTCCGATAGGATGACGACGGCGGACGTGGGAAGGCCTGCAGCGCAGCAGCTGCAGCAGCTTTTTGCCTGTGCGTCTGGGAACAAGGCTCCGGCGATTATGGGGACTGGGGGCTATGTGGGAGAGGGCAGAGGTGCAGGGACACCGAGTGCTGACAGGATAAAATGGGAATTGGTTGATTTGATTCGACTGGCTGAGTGCTTTTCCGACAGGCATTGCGCAGCCGGTGAAGGCACGCAGCAGCAGCAGAGGCCTCTCGCGTACTGACAGCGAAAGAGAAAGCACGAAGAGGGACAAGGCAGTGAGCAGATGCAAATGCAATGCAACCCGAGTACGTGCGTGGTGGTCTCTGACCAGTAGATCTGTGCCAGCGAGTCAATGTGTCTGTTTAGCCCTCATTTTCCAATCTCCCTTTGTCTTCCTCGTCCATCTATCTCTTTGTTTGTTGTGTTGTTCACGGCGTGTATGACTCGACACTAACAAAGAAACAACGCCAGCCAGTCGTTTGCAGCAACCAGGCTAAGCCTCACCTCGCCCGTCAGAAAGTCATGCTAATTCAGCGCCAGCTAAGCAGCATGTGAGATGCGAGGAGAGAGAGAGCACGCACAAGCACAAGGAACGAATCCACGTCCTCGTCATCCACATCCACATCCACATCCACATCCACATCTACGCACACGCTAATACGCAACGCAACAATGACTGTTTCGAACGACATGCCTCTTGCCATTGGGCTGCCCGACTAGTCGCTGCCCAGAATAGGTAGTCCGGCGCGTTGGGCATCAGGCACCAAAACTTGACCGAGAGGGGGTCCCGACCAGGGGTCTTGGTCTCCTGTTGTTGCTCTTGTTGGGCCAAGGTTTGGCTCTTCCGTCCACGGTTTGTCACGGTCAGAGAGTCAGTCAGTCGAGTCCGTCCGTCCAACCAAGGAGGGGGAGCCCTGCCATTTGGGAATCCTTGCACAAGGTTGTTTTTCTTGACGGCGCTGGGTGATGCCCTTTTGCTATATTTTACTCCAATTTTTCATTTTATCTATTTCTGAGATTTGATTTTGTCGGACTTTACCACGGACACACCCCCCCTCCCCTTTCACGACCATCGCCGTGTTCCATCAAAGCAATCAAAGCAATCAATTAATCAATCAATCAGCCTAGTCGAGGCAAGTCAGTCACCCCACCGACCTGCCCACCTGTTCATCATCGCCAAAATCACCCGTCAGTAGTACCTACAAGTGGAAGAGGCCAACTGCTTATTGCGCCACTGCCGCTGCTGCTGCTGTTTTGCATTTGCTTTGCATCCATTCGCTTGATTGTGAGCGAAGCAAAGCAATTGATTGCAATAGTAATTACAACTTCTTTCTTGCGTCTTCTTCTCCTTCTCTTCCCAGCCAATCTCCTCGCGGCCAATTACCCGAAACAAGCCTCAAACCGTTCCCCTCTCCCTCCGTTCCTAAATCCTACCAGCCGGGTCCAGATCGCCCGAATATTGGTGCAACATGACATGCCCTGTCGAGGACACCCCAAAAAAAGGCCCTTATCGATGAGGGGTGATAACCCAATTGCCCCTCCTTTTTGGGTACTTTTTATCGCTGCTATCGCCATAATCGCCAAAAGTTGCCCCTCTATCGGCGTTTACTATTATCAATCAACCCCCATCACCAAGTTCTTTCTAATGGTTAGTCAACCAGCGGGCTTGTAAGTTCGGCTTCTTTCTGTCTTTTTCTTTTCTTCTTTTTTCTTTTGGGCAGCATTACTAGTGCAATTGAGTTTTTTTTTTCTCCCCTTATTGTTGGGCCATTGAATATGTAGACCCAAATTCAAATTATTTTCCTGCCACCGCCACCTCAGATACGAGCAAATCGCTATGGTGGACTCGTAGGGCTTGTACTGTAGGTTTGTTCTGTAGAAGTACAAGCTCAAGGCAGGTATATCCGTCCACTCTAATTTGATTTGCAGGTCATTCATCAGTCGATAATGATACAATCTTTCCAAGCACTCCTCCACGATGGGGCAATGCCTTCTCGGCACTACTCACCACAATCCCCTTCTTCTCTTTAATTCTCTCTCTCATTTCTCTTCTCGCGACGCTCTAGCCGCCGACCAGATGACAACCACACCCACTTAAACAGGGCGAATGAGGAAAAATTATCTAGAGATCCTCCACCGCCATGTGATTTCTGCGCGAAATCATGTTGCGCATGTCGTCAATTGACCCTCTTTCTCTCCGCTCTTAGCTTCATTTCACTATTTTGTTTACGTCTTTGGTTCCTTTTTTCCCCTGTATAAGAAAAAAAAAAAATTCGAGACCCAAACTTTAGGGCTGGTTTGCGCCTCTCTTGCGGTGAAGCTGCGGAGAGGCGCTATAAGGGACCTCCCTCTCTCCACTAACAGCCGCCGGCCTCAACCAAGTTTAATTGATTACAGTTGCAAATCTCCCTCCCAAAATAGAAGGTAAAAGGGACAAGGGAAAAAGTCAATTATTGAATTTTTTTTTATATATAATTTTTCTACCATGAACGCCACCTACAATTGTGATTTCTGGGGTAACTGAAGTCCCAACCTTTGCATGCTGATCGCGAATGTTGTACGATGGATTCCTCTACACGGCAGCAGCATCAGCATCCAGGTCCCTAGAAAGACGAAAGCCACTATATCCTCCGGCCCAGCTACTGGATTCCATCAGAGGGGAGGGGGTAGGCGGAAAATCAATTCGATTCTCAACCCACCCCTTTGGCCCTGTCCGGTGTGCCTGATGACCGCGCCTGAAGGCCGCACATGACTGGGTCGCCCAAGAGAAATGGGAGGGGAGGGTGAGCGTAGCAATGAGCGTAGCAAATGGTTCCAGTGCGTGCGTGAAGAGTGAGTGAGAATGTGAAGAGAAGTGAAACTCTCCGTGCAGAAAAAGAAGCTGCCATTGATTGTTTCTGCTGGTCCCGAGATACCTTTTGAGGAGGGTGGATGGCAGCATGCATGCACGTACTCAGTGACCTGCTTTGATATCCCGGCAATTGATCGCAGTACTACCAATGCTGTACAAACAGACTCTCTCTCCTGTTGCTGCTGCTTCTTCAGATTTCTTCAGCGTCTGCCTCAATGACAGGCAGCCAGCGTTACACGATCAAAGTGACGCGTCTTCCCTGCCCAACGCCAGCCAGTCGATAGGCATCAATTCGCTTTCAATTGGGCCATTTTCCAATTGCCTCGCTGCTAAGCCTTACCACAGACTCGTCCCTTGCCTCGACTCCCGTTGCTTCCACGCACCCACCCAGCAAGCAATGAAGTCACAGGGACGCCTCCATGACGGGGATGCGGACCAAGGACCAGTACATGCTACACGCGCGGCCCTGCAGGACGCCACCCAAGGTCAGGGTACTCCATACATTAGTCGATGCCACTAGGTACTGCACAGTAGGAATCTCGGCCTAGCACCCCATGTTTGCATTTCTTCGTCTTGTCGATGATGCAACTTTGTCCCATTTTGCATTTGGGCGGTAACTTTTTATAGCAAGTCCACCACGTTGTTGCAAGGCCATTTTATGCAGTACATTCACATACATATGTACAGCAAGGTATGGCACAATGGAGATCGCGGGAGTACCTCGCAGAAGAGCCCAAAGACGCAGGTCGGCTACTTCTCTTAATTTTTTATCTTAATTTTTTTTTTTAGTCTCTCATTAAATATCAATTGGTGAGTATTGTGTTTCCCAACCCTTTTCGGCAAGATGGAAAAGAAAACGTCATGATTGATTGATTGATCCATAAAGTGAGAGAGAATGAGGGAAAAGAGCGGTCATCTCTCTGATACCAAGGCTCCATGTTTCAGCATTCGCGCAAGACTCATACAGTATGTACATCCACAGAAGAAACGAAAATGTAAATAGAAGATTGATTTCTAGCTACACCCCTCCTCTCTCTCCCCCTTGCCTCGCGGCCTCCTCTCCTTCCTTCTTCCTCCGTATCTTTAAATAAAGAAGCGATAGAGGAGAGACATGGTGTGTAGCATGACCGCAGCGCTTCCTCCCAATCATGGCCCGTCTATTTTGTTGACCCGCTGCCTGTCGCTTTGCGTGTAGATTCTGCGCGGGTGGCTTGATATTCCGCTGTTGAGGAGAAACACGGGTACAGTACGTGTGTACAAGTATGTATGGTACTCTACCTATGCGTAGGTTCATACAAAGTGGAAATAATGGCGCTATTTGCGGCTGGCAAACGGTGAAGATGCTTTGTTGTGCTAGCAGCGCCACCAGCACAGGGTTGAGCTTGTGCGCAATGCTCGCAGGCAGCAAATGTGAAGCCTAGAAGCAACAGCAGAAGCAACAAGCAGCAGAGGAAGCCTGTCCTGTCTACTCTCTCTCTCTCTCTCTCTCGCTCTCTCTCAGATACCGCACAGCAGCAGATACCGCTATCTCATACACACACACCCCTCCATCTGGGCCTGTCAGGAGCTCAGCCAGAAACCAGTCACAGGCACTACTCCATCAGGACTAGCAGCCTCAACACTATTCCAAGCAGCTGCAGCACCCGCTTATACAGCCACGCCCCAACATCCTGGTATCCTCTTCCCGCTTGCTGCTCGCTCTTCTGCTAATGCTGCTCAAAGCTCCTTCCCCTGCGGGGGGGCGTGGGCGCCTGTGTGGTGCCTGCATCAGGGTCTCGCCGGCCGCCACATCACGGCTTTTTAATACCAGGACGGTTCCTCCTCGTCGGGTATCAACAGTGATTCACTGCTTCTCGCTTCTACAAGAAGCAACGAGTGATTTGGACCTCTGGCCGTTTGTCTTTTCCATTTGACTTTTGGCTTCTAGCTGGTTCGCCCACTGGTCCTTGCAAGAGAGAGAAAAAAAAACAGGAAAGCCCACTTCTTCCAGGAAACTTTAGGAGCAAGAAAATATAGCGTCGAAAGTGAAAGGCCGCCCGGTTCGCCAAAGAGTCATCAGTCCAGGTGTCGGACCGCCAGGTTTTTTTTTTTCTTTCTGCTCTCATATATCATCTGCTGCCTCCCTCTCTCCCTGGACGCAAATCAAACACAAACCAAATACAATTCGCAAATCGCCGCAGATTCGTCTTCGGTTTCGCCTCACCTTGTAAAGCCCCCTCTAGCCACCGATTTTGTACCTGCATCTTCTGCCGGGACAGATCCAGTTTATCTTGCGCAGTCAATCTTGCCAATTGCATCGTCCGCCTTTCAATCTCTCCAGGACCAAAGCAATCGGAGCCATCTGCCGATCCATTCGGCGACTATCACCATCACCCCTTCTTCATCGAGCAATCGTCTTTCCTCCAGTGAGGGCTGATTATCGTTTGACGACGCGAAAGCTACTCAAAAAGGTGAATTCTACCCCCAGCGCCACAGCACGCATTGCTTGAATGGAACCTGCCTGTTCCATTCATCCATCGCTTTCAACTCAATTCGCCTTCCCATTTTTTTACTAACTTGCCGTCGCCAGAGTGACAGCAATTCAACTTGAAGGAGCCTCAAATCGAGCTTTTCCTCTGCACTCTGCCTCTTCACCCTCTTCCTCTCCCTTATTCATCATCACCAATCAACCCCGAGACCTCCATCTACACACATCTCCACACTAGCTGTCAGAGGCGGACTTTGGAACACCACAAAGCCAATCTCAACGGGCTTCTATCTCCGGCTCTTTACGCTAAATTCCGAAAAGGCTGTGTGAACTGATTTCACATCCCGTCTGTCCAGCCGACCCACTGTGTTGCCTGCGTCCAGACGGTCTTTGCCACCAGCCCAAACCACGTCAGACGGGTCATCGCCATCTAGGAATGGCTGACAAACCCGCCGCAAGCCACGCACATTTCCGCGCCGCTCAGCAAGCTTCCACTCACTTCGACAAGATCCTAAACACATCAGCTGCCGCGTCTCAGATGTCGCGTTCTTCTGATTCTTTTACTTGTCATCCATCTTCCTCGTCTCAATCTCAATCTCAACCTTGCACCCTTGCCCCTTCTCCTATTCGCAGCTTGTTCAATAATAACCGCCAATCCGCCATTGAATCTCGTACAATGGCCGCCAATTTCCCCCACAGCGACTCATCCGCTGTCGCTCAGCCAGCAATGGCTGCCCCGGCGCCACCCAAGGCCGGCAACAGGCTGGACATTAGCAATCTCATGTCCCCCCCTGAGAACCTGCTCGAGACTTTTAACCAGGCCAAGGCCCGTCGTCAAGAATCAAAGACGCTCAATGAAATGACTTCAGTCCTCGCCACCATGTCGGCAAACAGCGGCCGGTCTGCCTCAGTGTCTGACAAGCAGCCGCTGCCCATGTCGCCGCCTATCTCGCCTTACACCAAGACGGTCTCCAGCAACGCCAGCAACGGCGACAACACTCCAAGCACGCCTCAGAGCTCGACTATCCAAGATCCGGTTCTTTATCCCATCGATGAGGCGTCGCCATCGGGCCTGCCACAGCCGCCATTGTTTGCTCCTGCCGAGGATGAAGATACCCATATGCAAATCGTCGATGACCATGTCCGAGCTCTAGAATCGACCGCCAACCTCTTCACTGTTGTCCCACCTCCACGCCGTGAGGACTACAAGTTGATGATCTCCATCAAGTCGCAGGTCATGAAGAACTACAACAGCAACCCCAGGGCATGGCTGCGAAAGGAGCGAGCTTATCTCATTGCCGATCGAGAGGCCGCCCTTGGAGCTCGTCGTCTGCCTCTTATCCAGCCAGCCAAGCCAATCGCAGCCAAGCCAGCCCGATCTCAGCGCGCTGATCGAGTCTTTGATCGAGTATCCAGCCGGGTCTCTAAGCCACACGCCCCACGGCCAATTCGCTCCAGCGGTGCTCCCACCACTGCTGCTGTTGCCGCTGCTGCCTCTTCTCTCGCTTTGGCTTCGCCCATCGCTGCTGCTCGATCTACTGCTGGCCGACGTCGTCCAAGTGCTACGCCAGAGCCTTCTCGCCGCATTGTTGCTCCTAGCCGCGAGGACAAGAACTTCCAGGTCCTCCAGGACTTCTGCCCGCCTCTCAGTTCTCTCTCTGACCGCGCTGCCTCTCAGCTGAAGCCAGACTGGAAGGGCCAGCCAATTGACCTCAGCAACGACCCCAACCGGAAGCTGCTGCACCCTGCCGAGCTCAACCTCGCCAGCGGTCTCCGTCTGGACTGTGCCACGTACCTCACCAGCAAGCGACGCATGTTCATGCGACGTCTCGAGCGCTTCCAGAACAACAAGGAGTTCCGCAAGACTGACGCTCAGCAAGCCTGTAAGATCGACGTCAACAAGGCCTCTCGACTCTGGGTTGTCTTCAACAATGCCGGCTGGCTCGAGCCTCACTGGATGGTTCCCTTCAAGGACGTCAAGATCGAATCCACCACTCGATAAATCTGCTCAGCCGCTTGGCTCTCGCCTCCCTGCTCATTCAAAGTCCATGTCCCTCCTAAGGCCAATCATTCCGTTCTTATCCCCGCTGCATGATTTTTAACGACTTATCGAAATGAACTCATCGGAACGAACACATTCGACTACTTTATTTAGAGTTACGACTGCCTGCAATCTCCTGCTCTGTTTTCTTTTTTACCCCCAATTACCCCCTTTACTTTTTATTCATGCTCAAATTCGTCGCTTTGGCAGCTCTGTGACTGTCGACGCTGTGATTTTTTTGTCCTAGACGATTAATCTGCAGGTCGTCGTACGCAACGCAGCCTATGCACATTTGAACTACTCTTTTCCACTCACATCAGATTTTTCATGTTTTCCTTTACTTTACACGATACAATGTGGTATCTTACCTGGATTAGGGAATTGGTTTTGCATTTTTTTCAGCACAAGGATCACGCACATACACCTAGCATTTGGGGGATTTTTTCCATGATACCCAGGGGCGAACGCGCCAGCCTGTTGGCGCCGCCCCATACACGATTTCTTTTGTCATTGAGTATTCATCTTTTGATTCATTATGGGAGGCCTTTGCTTTTTATTTGACCCCGGTTTTTATTTCTTCGAAATTTCTTTTATGGAAATTACTTACTACCCCTTTGATACGAGAATGATTTTGTCTTTTTTTTCCTTTCTTCTAGTTTTTAGCCTAGCTTAGGGACATGGATTCAGGATGAGATCAGGAACGAGGGTCCTATGCATACATGCACGGTGTTGAATATTTTTTTTCTTCTCCACTTAAGTCCTTTTTTTTTTTTTTGTTTCCTGCATTCAACTATACCACTCGGTGTGCGGTAGATTGGAAGACGATGGGGATTGCCTTGATGGTAAAACCCGTGGAATGTGCACAACCGAAATTGATTTAGCTGAGGGACGGAGGGAGGCATGAATTTGTTACTTTTGTACTGGTTTCTTCTTTTCTCTTAGGGCAGGCTACGACGATGTCGACTGCCTTGACGGTCTTCATGGAAGACTTTGTTGGAAGTTCCTGGGCTTTTATTGTTCAGCTCTTTGTGGCGGAACCAAGCAAGGCACGGGATGCTTTTTTCGCCATGGAGATCCATATAGTTATGACCTGCAGACAGCACTGACAGTAATATTCAGAGCTGAACTTTTGGAGGTTCATGATAGTCTAGTCTTGGGATTATTTCTATCTGTGCGAATCAAGTTGGCAATCGGTATCAAATGCATCAGCATCACCGCGTGACATGTGATAGGCAATCTCCGACCATCCTTCCAAAGCGTAGTAACTAACAGAGAGTAAGCTGCTTGAAGAGTCTTGCCGCCCCCGGGAGTGACTCTCAGCCCTACCAACGGTAAGATCAGATCTTGCAAGATCTGAATCCCAATCTCCAGACCTGCAGCGGGATCAACGGCTCCTGCAAGATGAGGAGGGGCGCGTCTATCTAAATTTAGAAAACACGAAATGGTTCATCTCGGGACGGTGAAAATTTTTTCTCTCTTACTCTCTACGATCTTAAATCTTGCGTCGTGTGTATCGGGCTGCAGCAAGATCGGACAAGGATTGGGGGTCCAAGACGGCATCTGAGTGGACAGACGGGAAGGGAATTTTTTTATTTTTATTTTTTTATTTAAACTATTTTTATATTTTTAGTATGGTATGGTGGAGATGGGGGAGAGAGAGGAACCACCAGAGGCGTATCCCGTGTTTGCACTAGGGGACGGGCCGAGGATGGAGAAAAAAAAATTTCGAGGCTAGTTTGTTTTGCGTTTTGGATAGACGGATGGATGGATCTATCGATAGATTGGCTGGTTTTTTTTTTTTTTTTTTTGGTGATGGGATTTGTTGGATGGACGATCGGGGGGGGGGGGGGGGGGGGGGGGGGGGTTGGTTTTGGAGGTTTGGTTAGCTGAGAGGGGATAGATGAATCACTATCTTTTACCTTTTCTATATGATACTATCGTGATGAGGGGATGAGTGGTGGTTGTTTTATTGCTCTTTGGGTTATGCAGTGATGTGACTTGCGAGTTTCGCATGTGTTCAAGGGGGGTGCTGCTTCTTGAATGGTGTCATAGCCAGAGAGTATGGATGGCTTTCTGTATCTTTGAATTGAGCAAGAGGCGTTCGTCGCTCTCGCCACCTTTGGAGAAACTGAACCGTGGTACGCACGTGCCATAGCCATAATGTACGAGGAAGGCACCACTCAGCGCAAGGAAGGAAGCAACTATCCATAAGAAAAGACATTCATACAGTCGTAGTATACTTGTACTTTATTTTCACCTCAAAACGCTCCCATGCTGCAAGTTCGCATCTTTCGACTTTTTATTCATTGACTCAACCGAATCAACTATCAATAATCTGTAAACTATCGCACTATGTTTGATACTGGCAAATGTAATGTACCGCATGGATCTAGTAATGTCATCGTCATCAGAATCAAATAATGCCGCCTCCCCCCCTTCCCCCCAAATTTCCTTCGATAACCCATTAAAATAAATCCATCGAGGCCACTGGATAGAAAAAATACTCGAGTAATTTTCTAACTGTGCTGCCTGACTTTCTAGTAAAGCAATATTGGTACAATACGAAGTTTATAAAAACGACAACATGCATCTTTCTCGGAAATTTCCCATACCCCTTTTTATCTTACACGCTCAATGGCTTTTCTAACGAACTTCGATATGCTGAACAGCAGCTAACCACTTCTTTTCATCGGTCCTAGAAGACACTGGTTAGCCATCGGGTACATATATACATATATAACCAGCAGAGTTTGTATTCCCACTTACTTGTCGAATTTGAGAAGTTTGCCCAGCACAGGCACCAGCTGCGCCCTCAGCCTATTATCCTTCTGCTCCAGGAACTGCAGCAGAATGGTCTTGAGATACAGCACTTCAGACAACTCGCCCGCTGAAGAGGTGCGTGCCGAATCTATTGACGTCCGAGATGTCGTGCCGCTCGTCGGTGTAGCAGTGGCAGTGGCCTTGGCCTGAATCGCCTTGAGCTCCTTGGAGATCTTATCATACATCAGCTGCAGTGATTCGTAGTCCTTGCGCAGGGAGGTCTTGAGCTTCTCCCCGTCTCGAACCTGCTGCTCAGAGGCGTCCAAGGCGGTTCTCAGCGACGAGATGGTGTTTCGCAAATCTGCAGCCTCGGTCTCGCTTCTGCTCTCAACCGATTCGAGCTCCTGGTTACGGCGACGCAACGTTCGCTCTCGCTCTTCGACTCCCTCACGCTCGCTGCGAAGGTCCTTAACCTCTACCTCGAGTTCTCGCACTCGAGACTTGAGTTCTCCGACTGTCTTGACGTTCTTCCTCATCGTGGTGCTGGTCTCGTCCTCGAGGCGCTCTCGTTCCGCAATCGCCGCCTCCATTCGGTTGCGCATATCTCGGATCTTGGTCTCGGCCTGCTGGTCCACGTCTGCAAGGAGCCGCCGCATAGTCTCGCCCTCTCTAGTGCGTTCTTGCAACAGATGCTGCACCTCGCTAAGCTCCTCTTCTAACGACCTAGCCTGGGACTGAGACTCCTTGAGCTGCACCGTCATCTCGGACACCTGGTCGCGCATGCTGCTCAGCAGACCCTGAGCCGTCGAATATTGCTTCGCTTTAAACTCGGTCTCCTCCTGGGCTGCCGCCTTCTCGCGCTTCAGCTTGTGCACCTGCTCTTCAAGATCGGTCACCCGCGGTCTAAGCTTGGAGAGCTCCTCTTGAACCTTTTGCAACTCTCGCTCGACCTTCTCCGACTTGGCGCTCAACTCAATCTTCTCGGCATCAGCCTTTCTAAGGTCTCGTCCTGACACGCGCTGCGCATTCTCCAGTTGGGTCTTTGCCTCAGTCTCCGCTACTAGCTTGTCCTTGAGAGTCTTAGTCTCCGAGACGTGGTTGGCCACCTCTTGTCGGGAAGTCGCCAAGTTTCGCTCAAGTTCCTTGGCCTTCTTCTCCAGGTCCTTGAGGTCTTTGACCTTGGCCGCAAGCTCCTCTTTGGCTGTCTTGAGCTCGGCAGACTCCTGGCGTAAGCTCTTGACTTCAGGCTGCAGCTTCTGCAAGACTTCGCGTAATTCCGACACTTCCTTAAAGCGGCTTTGCGCCAGCTGTTGCGACGCCGCAAGATCAGAGGTGACGGTACCAAACTTCTCCTTCAAGTCATGGTAGTCCTTGATGAGAACTTTCAACTCCTCTTGCACCTGCGCACTGGCAGCGGCAGTGGAGCCCATCGCAGCAATCTGCTCCTCCAAAGAGGCAATCTCCGCTGTGAATTTCTTCTTCTCGTTTTGAAGCTCCTTGATACGTTCCTTGTCCTCGACGTGATCTTGGCCAATGTTGATCAGGTTTTCCTGCAGAGTTTCAATCTCCTCACGAAGATCCTCTTCGGTCTTGCGTTTTTTGGATAGCCGCTCGATTTCTCTGTCTTTGACCTCAATCTCCTGGCTCAGCAGGGCGATTTGAGCCTCCAGGGCTGCAGTATCTTGGCCTTGGGCAGCCTTGGCCGCATCAGGAGCCGGAGAAGCAGGAGTCGCAGCCGGCGTGCCCTCTCCAGCTGCAGAAGGAGTCGCGGATGGAGTGGGACTAGCAGCTCTGCCACCGCGGCCCTTCTTCTTCTTGTTCTTCTTTTTGCCTCCGCCGCCTGTCGTCGGCTGCGTAGCTTCAGATGGAACCTCTAAAAAATCAGAGGCCTGTGGCGGAGGAGGTCCTGGGGGTGGCGGAGGCGCGGGAGGCGCCTGGCCTTGAGACTCAATCAGCTCGGTGAGCTTATCAACCTTTGCTTGAAGATCGCTCTTCTCCTTCTTCAACGTGTCAATTCTTATTTTGAGCTCGTCAATCAGGTTCCTAGAGATTGTCTTGGCCACATCTGCTTTGCTGAGTTCGTTGGTCATGTCCGAAGCTTGGCTCTCCAGCTCTTTGTGGGCTCTCTCTGCTTGGCCAAGTTTGTCAATCAAGCTGGCAATTTCACCGGTACGGGCATGTAGCTGGGTCTGGAGAGCTTCGTTTGCTTCAGAGGCTTCGCGAGACTTGATCAGCTCCACGGCCGATTTCTCCATGCTCTCGCTCAAGCTTGCGTTCTCTTTCTGGGCAGTAGAGAGCTCTTGTTTCAGAGTTTCCACTTCAGCCTTGAGAGACTCAGCTTCCTTGTCTTGCTTGGCTGTAGAGAGCTCTTGTTTCAGGCTATCCACTTCAGCCTTGAGCGTCTCAATCTGTTCATCTTGCTTGGCGGAAGAGATCTCCTGCTTCGAGCTATCAAGTTCAACTTTGGGCGCTTCAGCTTGCTCTTCTTTTTTGACATTGGAGAGCTCCTGTTTCAGGCTATCCACCTCAGCTTTGAGCGTTTCAATTTCTTCCGTCTTTGTAGAAATTTCAGCTTGAAGCTTGGGAACCTCATCATCATAGGAAAAGAAGTCTCCATCATCTCCTTCAGATTTCTCTTTATTACTCTCTGCAGGCTTTCCAGCTTTGAACGTGTCGACCTCAGCCTCAAGCTTCTTAATCTTCTCCTCGTGCTCTTCATTCTTCTTCTTCAGGTCGTCTTTCTCGACAGAGACTCGCTTCAGCTCCTCCATTACCATGCTTTCCTTGAGTTTCAGCTGGTTGAGATACTCGATCAAAGACTCTGGATCGCCAATAGTGGCCAGAGGTGTATTCTCGCGAAGCGCTTTCTCGAAAGGCTCGATGGCAGTCGCACGTCGATGCGCAACGCGGTAGGATCGTAAAAGTTCTGCAGCGTTAGGTTGTCAGCCTCCTCTTCTCCCTTCTATTTCTGCGGGCAGTAAAAGAATTATCACATACCAGGATAAGTAGCCTCGAGCTTCTCCAGCTTGCGGAGCTTTTGCTTGAGCTCTAGAGTCAGCACCGGCTTGGCTGTATGGGTGGCTCCTTCGCCCGCAGCATGGCCGTCGCGCGACGAGCCTTCCTTGCCATCGCCACCGGGGTTTGATTTTTGTGCAGCCTCAGCTCGGCCAGTCGACTCTCCGTTTAGCACATCCTTCTCAGGGGGGCTGGCTTGGGGGTTCCTGCTCGACTCGGCTCGTCGCTGTCGTCAATTACGAAGGCTGCCTCGAAGATGGCAGGGTCGGGGTTTGGAGCAGCGTCTCCGGCTTCAGCGTCTGGGTTCTTGGATCGAGACCGTCTGCCTGCGCCGCCTTCGCCCGCTCGCGATGCTGACGAGGCTGATCTGGCCATGGGGGAGCCCGCCTCAAGCGCCTTTTGCTGGCGGGCTTGCTCCTCCGCGATGGTGCGGTCGATGGCTCCTTTGATTCGCTGCAATTGGGGGAATCACGGCCAGTTAGCGAAACATGTTCTTCTTCGGGTGCTCCTCTCCATTGTTCGGGTGCACAGGCATTGGGGAAGCCACTTACTTGGAACATCGCTGTGTTGGGGCCACCTAACCAGATGATGATGAAGCTAAAAAGCGTAGATCGTCGAGGCTTCGTATCGAGGCACAAGGCTGATGGGAAAGTGACATCCAGAGCAGTCTAGCCGTATTGGGTAATTCTTTTGGAATTTTTCCGAATAAAAAGAACAAATTATGTCCTTAGCGCAATGCTATAGCGGCCAACTGCTAAAATATAGCGGATTATCACTAAATTATAGTGCAACGAATCACTATAATATAGCGCACTCATACACTGGTGCAATTCCAACTGCAGCAAAGTGATTGACAAAGTGATTGATATGCAATCATATACCTATAACGCTGCGCTATACCAAAGAGCTGAAGGCATACTGAATCTTTTCTAATCAATAAGTGGTTCTGTATGGCAATAATTGGCTGATAAATTGCAATAAGAATACAATCAATTATTAGGTATGAGGATCCCAATAAACTACAAATACTAAAGACTGAGTAAACTTTCATAACAGGCTGCCATCTCGTCATTTCCCCTGGCAGAGGGCAAGAGCGACTGGACCTCAACGAATGAGCTTCTCATTTCTCAATTGTGCTTGCTTGCATAAAAAAAAACTTGCTCATTCAAGCTCACTTTCATATCTTATCTTTCAATATATTTTTTTTCTTCCGCCTTAGATCTGAAACTGCCAAACTACTTCTCCTTGTCATGCCAAAATCAACTATGAAGAATCCTCAGCAAACTTCATGACCAAACATCTGGTGCGTATTACTCTCTCCTCTGCTGACGACGTTTATCTTGTTCTTGTCTCATGTCCTCGTAGCCATCTCCAACCGCACGTCCTACTTGATGTGGTTCGGATTCGGCCACGCCATGTGTACTTCATGACGCATCGCGAACTCGGCCGAGGCCTTCTACCATGGAACATCCATCGTGGAATCAAAAAGGCACTCCTCAGCCACGAGGCTCAAACAAGTCCTTTCTTCCGCATTCCTTGGATGCAGTAGCCGTTTCTCAGGCTCCTTCTCCAGGGTCGAGCCCTAGCTCCCCGCTACATGGGAGGTTCTTTCACGGTATCTCCATTTGTAAGTATTTTTTTTTTTGTCGTCGTTCGTAAGTTCCACGTTCTTCTGAGTGATACTGACTATATATTGATTAGTGACTTTCCCAAAACATGTCAAAATGCCGCTCATACTCGCTCCAGACCCAGCCCCTATCGGTCAGGGAGCGAGTATGGGCGGGTAAACCAAGTGCGCCGGTGGCGGTAAGTTGATCCCATTTCCTTTCTTCCTGCACGTTGCTGATCATGGAGTTAGACTTCGGCTTTCTCGCACGAGAGGCAGTGGCTTTTCGAATCCGAAGCTACTCTTCAGTCAGGATTCGAAAAGCCATATCTGCCTGCTATACTGTCTCTCGTGCGAGAAAGCCGTATCTGCCTGCTATTTTGTTTCTCGTGCGGGAAAGCCAAATACTACTCATTGCATCTCCGCATTCAAGACTTCCCCACATAGTCATATCCACCGCGGGCTTGCCAATGTTCCCCTTTTGTCGAAGCATGGCCAAGAACATATCGATTAGCAGATTTGGTTATTGAATGAGGGCGAGGTATGGGTGAGAGTCTTGGGTGTCATCCTTGTTCAGGGTTAGTACAGTCCGCGGTTCAGTAAGTTGAATATGCCTTTGTCTTTCTTGTTTCTCATTCCTTGATCTTTGGTATACGGATTGTTAACATGTCATTATTCAGCATTTTTTCGAGCGCGACTACTGGCCCTTGGACGCGGTTCTACACATCGTTATTGGTTTTTTTTGGCCATTACTCAAAAAGCAAGGTGGATATATGGAGACTGACATACGGAAGCTGGCAGAGAAGGAGTAGTAGTAGGCTATTGTCAACACATGACGTGTCTATTAGACTACATAACAGATTGTTGAAGCTCTGCTAATGGACAAGACATTCTGCCATATATATACCCACATATATACCAGATTGAACTCGAAATTGACGAGAGAGAATCCCCTTCGCTGCTGGGTTTGTACACCAATCACCCAGCTCAGGTATTGCATTGCGATGTAGAGGGCAGCCCATCCTTATGCCTCTCCAGGAGAATGATTGACAAGGTATACCTACGCTTTGATTCACGATAAACGAGCGCACACGGTCTCCAGCGCACATACGAGATATTACGCAAACTAATCTTCTTCTACGATATGAAACATCACGTAACTAAATACGAGGTCAGTTACCCAATGCCAGAAGGCACAACTTCAAGAGTCAACGAGCACTGACAAAGAGGGTGATTCAATATGTAATCGCCAGCAAATATGCGAGAACCCCAGTACAGAGACGAGGCCAAACCTCTTCGAAGCCTGCTATAAAGCGACATGTAGCGATTACAATTTACCAGAAGCCTGAAAGGCTATCATTCAGCAGCTTCTCTGATTAATTATTCATAACTACTACCGCTTAAGAGTCGTTATCATGTTCTCTTCTCTCTCCTCATTTCTCTCCTTTGCTTTTATTTCTCCTTACCCTGGATTGCTTCGATATCTGCACTGGCCAAACAAAAGACCTTTAACTCGTCCTCTTTTTCTCAAAAGCTTGCCCTCCTGGCTTTCGTCACCAATTGGGTATCTTACTTATCCCAAAGCTTTCTCATCATATGCTGATGAAAGTGAGTCAGCGTTGAACTCGGAGCAAGCACTTCTTACCTCTTCTCCCCAACATTATGGCAGCTGCCGTGCATTCTTATGCATCATGCTTAATAATTTGATTTTATGGCGACTACGGTGGGTAGGGATTATGATCAAACGGCCAATTTTATCGAAAATAGGCCCAACGTAGATCGACGGCGGGATTGATGTTTGTTAGCTTCAACGCCATAATCGAACCAGCTTCCCCCACACGGGCCGACCCGCTGTGGCAGCCGCCAAATGCTACCCTAAATGCTACCAGCATTCCAAAGTCCTGCTCAGTTGGTCAAACGGCAATCCGCAGAGACCTAGATTTGCTAAAAACGCAACACAAGACATTTTCGTGAATAAAGGCGAAAGGGACCACAGTCTATTCATTGTATGGAGGCTATCATGTTATCGCCTAGTACAATCTTAGCATAGATTCCCCAGGTTAACCATTCTAGCCCAGTAAGCATGCAATTCTTCTCTTGAAATCACGCTATCCTATGCATGATAATCTACTAATCCAAATGCACTTTGATAGATCATTTCTCCATCCTTAGATACCACCGTCTCCAAGATATTGACCATTTGCCGAGTTTCTAAGATCTATACGGAACATCTGCAGTGTCATTTGCTTCGACCCCTGCCCACCTTGCAGTATTCCATAAGCAGTATTCTTAACAAGAATCTACCATTTCTCACTTTCCTATAGGCTGGCGAAACATCTAGAATCAAGCATGACAACGAGTTTTGCAGCCTTGACATACCTAAAGAGCATCAGGAATAAGACATTATGAGTTCGTGCCAGCTTCTAGAGTAATTGACGCAAATTCCTGCGAGAGATTGGACAGCATGTCCAAATTTCGGCACCTCCGCTGACACGGCAACGGGTTTTGGAGAGACAGAATGCTTCCTACGCTCTGCCTCTAGCTCCAATGCTCTCTCTCTTCACATTCAAGCATTCTCAGTGTGGTGTCACTTTGATTTCTGCCAGCCTGAAGCAATATATGGCGACGGAGCTGAGGCTAGCAAATAAATCTATCTGCTGTGTTGGATGTTAAGCTATGCCGAAATATGAACAACTATTGGATTTGATCCACCTGATATATAATGTGATATATCGCACAAACCAAGGAAAGGAAGTCAGTGGACGGTTACTTTACTATTCTGAAGCATATTGCAGCCAGAAAGTAAGTCAGTAGGAGAGGGTATACAGCATAATGTTTGTTTGCCTGCTAGTCAGCCAGACCCCACTCGATCTTACAAGGATAATATTGCTAATATCCAGGCAATCCATTAATTTGACCTTGCATTAGTGCTTTAAAGCTGGAAGGGCTATCCGAAGACGCCCTAAGAACATGTTTAAACGGAGAAAGAAATGGCTTCTTGCGGATGTTGCAATCTACCAGCGGAATAGAGCCCGTGACTTATACGCATACTGACTCTTCTCAAGTCTACGAGCAATTTTCTAACTCTCGATATAGTACTAGTCGCAGTTAAGAAAAACGCACATTACTTGTACAGGTGGGTAGTATGATTCATCCAAGACCAGCCAAGACATCACAGGACCACGACTACCTATAAGGGAACAGGGAGCTCCCTCTCCTAGCCGATAAAGGCACTGTGATGTCAACAACACGCCTTTACAGAACAAAATAAGTTGCCAGCAAAGCAAGGCCAGTAATCAGACCAATCGAATTGACCAGCACAAGAAAGACACTGCTCATACAGGGATCAACAGCCTCAGCGGAAGCCGGCCAATCGTGGTTGGTCGCCGAGCGAACTCACCGGTCGTCTTGCAGGACGCTCGGCTAAGCGACTGCCACTCGGACATGGATAAAATGCAAACAAGGCATCGATTGGATTGAATGCCTGCGTGGGGCTTATCTGGCCAACATGGCTTGTGAGACTGCTGGACTGGGAGGCGCGTAACAGATGGGGGAAGGGCTGGCATCACATTCGCTGGATGCCTCTTTTTTTTTTTTTTGGGGGGGGGGGGGAAGTCACCATTATCATTTGTACGGCAAAAAGGAAGAAAGCATGAACAACCTGCAAGAAGGGTTTTTGTCATCGCATTGCATACTGCTTGATATGCTGTTCGAGCATAAGAGGACCGAAGACGCAACTCCTTGATGCAGAGGAGCCTGAAGCCCCAAAGGTTGGGCATCTATCTGGGCAGCATGTATGGAGCAATCCGGGTCTAATTAGACAAACCGGGAAGATCCCAGAGCAAGAGAGAGTCAGCTGGTCCAAACTGTGCCGGTTGCCTTGTGGGTGGGATGTCGTACAAAGAGACCGGGAGGGAAGAGGGTGCCTTTGGTGGCTTGATGTACAAAGGCAGGGAGGAAGGGTACATGCGGTGTCTGACCGAGAACAGAAAGAGAGAAAAGAAAAAAGGCAGAGCAAAGGTTCATGAGACCAGCAGAATGAGCTCCTTGTTGTTTCGAAATGTGACGATGTTTGCATTTATTTTGGTCAGCAGGTTGAGGAATTCAAGGGATATGCGGGCAGCCGTCAAACTTGGACGATGCTACTCCAAGACGGACAAGATGGAAGACGCTGTTTCCTCCATTTCTAACTGTGTCTGGTGCCTCTACGGCTTATACGAATCTAGTTCAGGTACATCGAGATCTGGAGATTGGCGTATTGGGCATAAGTGGGAGCTGAATAGCTTACAGTGTGAATATGGGACAAAACAGGCTGACTTTGTTTGATAATCGCACCGTGCGTCGCTCCTTCCCAACAACCTCCGTCGCATCACAACCCCACTTTTATGCTCATGCCGTCCCACAAAACCGGGGTATCTTATCCGAAGTTAGACCCATCCAATAAGAATAGTAGGAAATACGGGGTTCTGAGACAACGCCCCACCTACCCGCGACTTTGCTTTTGTAATTGCGTACTTTATACTCCATTTATTAGGCTTCATAGGCCATGCTTTGTATTACTTTTTGATTAGGTAGTATTATTCTGTTCAGACGCGTTATCTTGTACAGACGCATAGGTAGAGGCTGTGTCAGTATCTTGACCACTTTGGGAGTCAAATGCTGCAACCCGGCTCAAATCTCATCGTAATGAATACGCCTAGCTTGGTTCTCATGCCTCTCCGGGTTGTTACTTGGCGGGTATCCGTAAGCCGGGAAACTTGAGATCTCTCGGCTTATACGAGTAGACTACCTATACCTAGCACTATATATATTACCCGAATATTCGCTAATATATACAGCAATATGTATTAGAGGGTGTTCATTTCTGGACGCTGATTTTAATCCCAACACAATCGTCTCCCAGCTTTTGGGCAAATATACACATAATACACATAATACCTCGTCCTCGCAAACAATCTCTCCCACGCCGCCACCCCTCTTTCAGACGCGGCTAGGACCTGCTGTGTCTCCCTACCTACCCAGGTATCAATGCACGATGGCAGCGAATGATACAAGCTCCAAATCCTGGCGCTGAGGCTGAAGTGTTTGTGTGCAGCTGCAGCCAGCCACTTGTTGACCGACAGCCTTGTCCCAGTTATTGCTTTTTAATTTCCAATACATACTTAACCATGGGCGTTCAGTTTTGTGTGGGAGGGGGAATCAGACTTTCCTCACTCTCGTCCTTTTGCTACCATTCTCCATCACTTCTCCTCTTCCTCTCCTGTGCCTCTTTCTCCCCTTTCATATTGCATGGCAAAATTATAGAAGCATCCTCCTATATCACAAGCATTATTGTTGCCTTTGATTTGTTCCTCTTTCCTAACACCTAACCGTCACCATGGAAGTGGACAAGACCAAACCGGGGCTACTCGATATGCCCAACGAGATCCTCATCCAGATTGGAACTCTGCTCGTCCGCACTGGCGATATTGCGGCGCTCGCGAGGGCCTGTCGACACCTCAACAATCTATTCGGCGACTACTTGTACCGGGACAACGAAAAGAATGGCAAAGGCTCCTGTCTGCTGTGGGCTGCAAGCCTGGATAAGATTGAAACTTTCAACAGGGCCATCAGAGCTGGCATCAATCTCCAGGACCACGGCTATCTCGTCTTTGTTGTCTCGTGCAGTGGAAGCAGTCGAGTCGCCGAGGTGGTGCTGGCGTCTCCTGGGACAGACCCAATGGCTGAAGACACAGACGGATGGACACCTCTGACCCTTGCGGCCTGTTACGGACACCCGCACATTGTCCAACAGTTGGTGGAACACGGTGCCGACATTTCGTCGCTCACCAGAGGCGGCTGGTCGCCGGTAAACCTGGCCTGTTGCCATGGGAGGTTCGGTGTTGCGAAGCTCCTGTTGGACGGCTACGGGGCCTCGATGGAGTGCGAAAGCGAGACTGGCTGGTCAGCGCTGCGATCTGCCGCTGCTTATGGTCACACGGAAATACTCAACTACCTCCTTGGAAGGGGGGCCAATATCAAAGTCAGGAATAACGTCGGCTGGACTTGTCTGCACTCGGCTGCTGACGAGGGACACACGAGCGCAGTTCAAGCCCTCCTCGACCACGGGGCGAACCCAGAAGATACCGCGTACCAAGGATGGACTGCCCTGACTCTTGCTGCCGATAAGGGGCATCACGATACGGTCGAGTTCCTTCTCGAGAGGGGAGTTGACGTTGAGCAGTCGTGCACCAATCAGTGGACTGCTCTCTGCATGGCTGCGGACCACGGCGACGTTTTCACAATTAAGCTCTTGCTTGACTATGGGGCGAATGTCGCGGTGAAAGCAGCAGGTGGACTGTTTCCGCTCTCGTTGGCCGCAACAAATGGGCATTATCCTGCTGCCAACCTTTTGATTCGCTATGGGGCGGATGTCCATATGACTACCAACGCGGGCTGGACACCGCTCATGATGGCCTCAGATAACGGCCACGCCGAAGTTGCAAAGCTCCTCATCGACCAAGGCGCTGATATAGAGGCCAAGAGCGAAACTGGATGGACAGCCCTTGTGTGTGCCGCCGATGGCCGTCACTTGTACGCTGCTAAAGTCCTCCTGGGCCACGGCGCCAGTCTCATGGCCACAACTCTTGCTGGGTGGACTCCGAGCATCAGAGCAGCTCATTCCGGGGGGCTTCGGCTTTTGGAGCTCTTTCTTCAGGTTCCTGGGCTTGACATGGACCATCTAGACAACTGTGGCCGCTCGGCACTCTTCCACGCTGCCATGCGAGGGCATGTAGGAATCGTCAAGAAGCTGCTTCCCCTGACGCAGATGGCCAACCATAGAGATCGCTACGGAACAACCCCAATCTTTGCCGCTGCTAGGAACGGCCACCGACGCGTGGTGGAGCTTTTAATCGAGGCAGGGTACGCAAACTTTGAGGAGAGAGACTTCCTGGGCGCCACACTCTTTGCCTCGGCGCAAAGATCGAAGAAGAAGCAGTTTGTCAAATTCCTCAAGAGATACACTCAAGAGGCAGGAATCCCAATCCGGCTGGACGACCCAGCAGGCCAGCGTACGGGATACAAATACGACTACTCGGCATGTCAATGCGGGATCTGCGGCCGGTCTAGCGTGCATGAAGAGCAGGCGTATGTCTGCGATACGTGCGCCGGCGGGCTCATCATCTGCGCGGAATGCATCAGCTTGGGCCAGATGTGTGAGGATAGCACGCACGTATGGAGAGCGCACAAGTGTTGTTGGAACCAGCACTTTGGGACGGCGCCCGAGTATCGTGCTGCCAGCGCGAATAGGGATGTCGATGTTGATGTCGATGTTGATGCTGATGCCGATGCTGATGTTGATGTTTATGAGACCACTGAGGCTAACGCTGGTGATGATTTCAGTGCTAATGGTAATGGCAAAGCGAATGCTGCTGCCGCTGATGACGAGTATGAGTTTGGTGACTTTGATATCAGCGAGGGTATCTATGACGACGATGAAGATGGCGTTGATGGGGATAATACTGAGGTTGATACAGATGCAGATGCAAATGTTGCTCATGCTGGATGCTAGTGCTTATCGCGACACGAAGGCCAGTGGTAACGGTTATGATGATAATGAATTTTTTCTTTATATTTCATATTTTTATTTTTATTTTTGGGAGGGTTCACCCTCGACGAGCTTGAAAAATTTTGGGATATATTGGTTGGGGATTATGAGATATGGGATATGGGATATGGATTAATATGGGATATGGCTTGTCAGATGTGGATTATGGGATATGGATTATGGGACATGGCTTATGGATGATATATATACAGGCTAGACAGAATGCTTTCTCACGATAAGTTCCTGTATCCGGAACCAACGGATCTGGTTTTATAAAAGCAGACATGGAGAATATTGGCTGGGTAGTCTTGGATAGGTTGTTATGGCAGCATATTTTTTACCTATTTACATTTTCCCTTGAGTTCTACAGAGTATGTTCGCCCCCCAGTGACATGTCAGATCGCCTACCGTTGCGCGCACTGCATTAGAAATACGTATGGATTATGCAAGATCCGTTTTAACGTAGTCAGGGTCCCTGATTTTTTAGCGTTGAGGGTGGGCAAAGATGGCCGATCGGCCAACGGGCGGCGGTGCCTGGCATGGGATGTGATTGAAACAAGGATGGCGTTTCAAGGGTTGTATTTTTAATATCGCCGGCAGAATCCCAAGACGCGGGTGCGTATACTCGAAGACTTTGTAGTAGTAATTCAAAGAGCATAGGCAGCTTTGTTTGATACTATCTTATTGCAGAATATAGCTACAATATAGCAAATGTTAACATTGTCGTGTGGGAAAACTCTATTGAAAATATTCAGGCACTAATACATCTGAAATCCAAAGTACTGCTGATGTACAGAAAATCACAACATGCCTTGGTACCCAAATCTGATGCTGATGCTGATGCTGATGCTGCCGATGACGGGCCATTTCTGGCCGTGGGCTACAATACCCGGGTCTGGGGTCGTTTTTCTGCAGGTGCACGATGCGCTGCTGTGGCGCAGCCTCACCAACCACTAACCACAGCGCGTCGGTCCCCTATAAAAGCCCCCCCAAAACACACAAACATGCCCGCCACAGGCAACGCCAGGCCTGGCAGCTGCTTCCCGCCTTGTTGCCAAAATGTCCAATTTACCCCTCCCCACCCTCGCACCTGCCCAATGAAGTCACCACAAGCCAGCCCACCCCCCCAGCGGCCACAGGCTAAGGCTGCAAACTAGCATCACCTGTCTTCTGCTGTCTCGTGCTTCGTGCTAACCCTCTCTCCTCCGGCAAGTCAAGCGCTTTGGGCGAGGCTGCGACACGGACGACCAGCAAGCAGCAAAGCAGCAGCAGCAGCAGCAAACGGAGATCTGGCATCGAAACTGTGTTGCACTGCGGCTGCGCCGTCATCGAGCGCCGGCTTTTTCTTCCTTGACTGAACCCTGAACTCTCACGCTGATTTCGTGTCCTTCTTTTTTCCTGCCTCCTGCATTCCGTTCCTTTACCCAAAGTTGACAGCTACGCATAATTTCATACGCCGTAATCCACACACTCTCATTACCTTTTTTTCTTTCTTCATTTCGCTTTTCTTGTGTTTTACTCTCCTTCACATCAAACAAGATGCCAATCATGGGCTGGCTTTGGCCGTGGAAGGTAACATTCTAACCGTCGTCTCCCTGGCTAAGAATATCTGGCTAACCTGGCAACCCCCGGCGCGCGCTGTGCAGAGAAGCGATCCCTCTCCGGCTTCCTTCGAGAAGGCCCTCTCCGGCCTCTCCAAGAAGATTGCAACCACACAGTCTCGCCTTGAGTGGACTCGTCTGCGATTCCGCAAGATCAAGGTGCTGGGAACCCTGTATACGTCTTTTGCCTATCTGGTTGCCGTCATCGTCCTGTTGTTGGTTGTTGGATATACAAATCTGGGGCCTATGGACTGGACTGGCATGGCTGGTGGCCCTGTCTTGTGAGTAGCTGGCCTTTTCGATATCTTGCTGCCTGTTCTCTTTGCGCCTCATGTTTTTCTCCTCGTCTCTTCTATATGCCCTCTCTTCTCGTCTGTCTCTGCTCACTTCCCTTTCACATGTCTCACTCTTACCCCTCACGCTCGCACTCATCTCACTTTCTCCTTCACCTCTCCTGATTGAACCTTTGTAACCGCAAAGGCTTGATTAAAGCACCCTCAATATATCTGCACACTTATAAATAGGGGGAGAGTTGGTACCTGCAGGTTTAATGAATATCACACCTGAGCTAACAAGTCGTTGTATAGCATCTACACTACGCGCGTGGTCATTACAAGCTACTACACCTTCCGGATTGAGAATCTCGAGGCAAAGCTGAAAGCCCTTCAAGAAGAGCGGCAAGACACCATCCAAAAACTTAAAGAGGCAACCAAGTATGAGTCTACTCTTGAACTCCTTGAAAAGTATGGCGGTGCGGAAGGCAAAGATGGCAAGCCCCAGATTAAGATCAAGGAAGAAGCTCCGCAACAACAGCAACAGCAACAGACTGGATTTACGCTCCCTGAACGAACTCACATCGCACCTCCCGCAACTGCAAATATCCCTCGTCGTGATCTCTCACCGGCTTCTTTTGCCAGCAGCAGACCAGTTACTCCCCTGACCCAAAGCGTCACTTCAAACGACGAACCAAGCGCCATTGGCCAGCACCTGCTTCGGCCCCAGTCCGCCCAGAGCCAGCATCACAGCTTCCCGCCGCCCCAGGCCGCCGCAGAGCCTCACTGGTACGACCGCATCTTCGACGTCCTCCTCGGCGAGGACGAAACGGCCGCCAAGAACCGCATCGTCCTGATATGCCAAGTCTGTCGCCTGGTCAACGGACAGGCCCCACCCGGCACCAAGAGCCTCAGCGAACTCGGCATGTGGAAGTGCATGGCCTGTGGATCGCGTAACGGCGAGATGGATGAGGGAAAGCGCATAGTAAGAGAAGTTCTCAAATCGCAGGCCAAGAAGGGGGGCAAGGCAGCTGCTGCCAAGGAGGAGCCGTCTACTGCCGCTGCTGCCACGACACTCGTAACTGACCTTGGTGACGATCAAGCCGAGCCTGAAACCAGCACGGAGAGCCAGCCTACGACGCCCCTTTCCGCTACTTCGCAGCCCCCTAGCCCCTTGGAGGACGACCCAGCCGCAACGGCCAGGCCCAGGCGCTCTGCCAGAAACAAGAGGTCGTAGGGGGTTGAGGAGGGTCTTTCAGGGGTATCTTGGAGGATAATATGGGCCATGAATGGAGTAGGGATGGTGGGCAAAGGAGGGTTTCTTCTTCTTTTTTTTTTAAAAAAAAAATATCGGGATATCTACATAAAAAAATAAAGAAATCATCTAACTCTTTCTTTCTTTCTTTCTTTCTTTCTTTCTTTCTTTTTTTTTTTTCCTTTTTGTTTTTGAAAACATAATGCGATTATATATTCTTCGGAGCTCTTGCTCCCAAGAAAATCAACACGCGTAAATGAGGCATTGGCGATGGTGGTCCGTGCGCACAGTGACATATCCACTCCATGAGGCTAGAGTTATCAAGAGCCGTTGCGTTAGGTAGAGTATCTATTCAGGAATCAAGAGGCCATCACCAAAATCATGGACAATATCATTCATCGTAGGAGGCACCTACAGCCGTTGATATTGACGCCTTAGGCCGCAACTAGCTCTTTCTTCACCTTCACCGCGCTTCACTGTAAACTTGTCGAGCTGACAACTTGCGGGTTATAAAAAATCACATGAGAAAAGACACACGCTCGCAAATGTTCAGCGCACATGTATTGTAGATAAGGATAGCGCAGTAAGGCGCTGCAGGGCACCGCAAGGCTGGCAGCAGGGCTGGCAATACTACAGGCACATGTACATAGTATACGCATGGTTGCCGCGCAACCACGACAAAGCTAAAGCTTCAGGTACGGAAAGCTACATCTTGCAGCGAGTGGAAGGCGGGGTACTCAGTCCAGGTCTGGTTGAATAAGCAAGAAGGTGAGCTCTGCCTCGCTCGGGCTAGATAGAGAGAGAGAGAGAGAGAGAGAGAGAGTCAGTCATAAATACCAGGGGCAGCAGTCGCCATCTCTGGGTTGATGAGCGCGCTCAAAATTTGTATTACTGCATGAAATGACACACACAACGCCTGACGATAGGAATCTCTATGCGCGATCGCGGTTTTTGACGCATCAAGTCTACACGGCTCCCGTTTATCGCCTTCTCACCTCCGTCGCCCAGCCGTCGATGCCCTCGCCGCGGCTACCAACTTCCAGCCCCTCAATCTTGACTCCCTTCATGCCGGGGGTATCGTCCAGCCAGGGATGGCCGGCCATGCCGCCGGCGTTTGCTCGCTTCTCCGGCACGAGCTCCAACATCGGAGTCAGGAAAGCGGAGATGCGCTTAGCCTCGTCCTCTTTGAAATGGTATTTCTCCTTTAGGACATCGGGCAGCGCCCAGTGTCTCAGTCTGTGAATGTGCCGGAGCTCGCCCTTCCGGTTGAATATTTCTTGGCTCCATTTGCCACTGAGGCAGAGAGAGCGCGGGAAGGGGCCAAGCAGTTCGATGATCTGTGCAATGTGGTCGTCGTCCTTGCCATACTTCGTGCCCGACTGTGGATCGAAGAGGTAGTCGCCCGTAATCAGCTCAAAGACCTGTCGCGAGGATGAAACGGTTAGCAGAGAGAAACGTTGAGAATGTGGGAGGAAGGATAACAAATGCAAGGTTTTGCGACAGGTGGCGGGGTAACACGAGAGACATAAGACTCACCATGGCAGACATGCTCCATACATCCGTACTTGCTCCCCATTTTGCTCCTAAAATCACCTCCGGAGACCGATATTGTCGCGTCTGGATATCATTGGTGAAGTGGTGGTTAACCCAGCACGCGTTACCCAAATCTGCGATCTTGACGCTGATCACGTCATGTCCGTCCTCGGTCGGGGTGTTGAGAGAGATTCCTGAGACTTCGCGAGTCAAAAGGTCACTGGCACCGGTGCTTGATGTTAGTGGCACAAGGCAACAAAGGAAAATGCCGACAACAACGATTTTAATGGTGAGAAGAGAGAAGCGAAGAAAAGGGGTAGTATAGTAAAGGGGAAAAAGTTATGTCAAGACTTACGCAGACTTTTCTCTCTTGTTGTGAGCGTCATCGGCCTTTGAAGAATCATCTTTTTGCTTACCCGCTGCACAGTAACAGGTTAGAGATACGCAAGAAAGAAATCGAGTTGACAAGAACTGTCGGATCAGTGGCCAACATACCTTCCGTTTTACCAGAGCCTCGATCCATGGCCGAGTATGGGTTGTGCAAGAAGGATTCAAAGTTGCCGTGGAGGGGCGATGGCAGCGGCTGGCTGCCTGTGATGAGAGTCCTGCGCCGTCTGCGGCCGTTGCGGTTGTTTTCTTTCTCGTCCTTGTCGCCGCCCTGGGGCAGGACCCTCTTGACGATCTGCTCGACGTCGCCAATCTCGATGAGGACGTTCTCGGGCTTGAGGTCGGTGTGGATGATGCCGCATTCGCGGTGCAGGTAGTCCAGGCCCAGCAGCACCTGCTTGGTGATCTGCTTGACCAGCGCCATGGGGATGCCGCGGTGGTTCCATCGCTTGATGAGCCCCAGCAGGTTCTCGCCCAGCACCTCAAACACCATGCACATGTGCGTGCCGTTGGGGCCCTTGTGCTCGAACGAGTCCAGCAGGCTGACGACGTGCTTGCGGCCGGGGTGGTCGGGGTTCGCCTGGACAATCTTATTGAGCAGCTTGATCTCGTCGACGGCCGTCTCGGTGTAGTGCGTGGCGGACCGCACCACCTTGAGCGCAACGTGTTTGCCGTTGCTGTTGTCGCGCGACAGCCACACGGTCGAGAAGTGGCCCCATCCCAGCTTGCGCACCACCGTGTACCGGCCGTCCTTGAAGTTCTCGCCAATCTGGACGGGATGGTAGCCGCCCTTGCAGTAATCTTCGGAATCTTCCTCGTCGGCCGTGTTCTCGGCGGGGTCGTCGGCCGTGGACGTTGACGACTGTGAGCGAGTCATGGAGGAGCTCGGCAATTGCTGGGTTCTGCGGCGCAACAAAGCACAAGACAAGCAACGCGGTCAGCCCGCGATCGCGCGTGGAAACGAGATGGAGAGGCTGGATTGGGGATGGAATGAAGCGATGATGGAGATAAAAGGGTTGGAGTTTGGCTTGGAGAGACTGGCGGGCGCAAGGGATGGCGGCAGATGATTGGGCGGTCAGCGAGCGAAGAGGGGGCAGAACGAGGCTAGTGGTGAGCGAGGCCAAAAGCACGCTTTGCGGGGTGACGGCATCAACAAAGCCGCGACTTGCAGCGGGCAGAGGCCCGGAGAAGCTTCAAGTTGGTGATTGACTGCTGCCGGCACGGAGCCCATGGCCACCAGCAGGCAGCAGATGGTGATGACGGGCAGCGGCAAGCACATAGGCAGAGCCCTGAAGCGCAGAGCGGGCCGCCCGCTTGGGCACGATAGATAAGGCACGTATGTATGTAGGTATGTAGCACATATGTATGTGATGTATTATGTAGCAGCAGGCAGGCGAAGAACTGAGCCCCTTGCACCGGGCAGTCTGGAAGGGGGGGCAAGTCCCCGCCGCTGGGGGAAAGGGGGGGAGGTTTAATAGAATTTTTAAAAAGAGAATAAAAACAATTAAAGAAGGATGAAATAAGAATATAGGATGGGATGGGATAGGATAGGATGGGGTGGGATGGGATAGGATGGGACAATAAAAATCAAAACAGAAGCTTGGGCAAGGAGAATAGAGAATAATAGGTGGGCAGCAAGTCAAAGAAAGCCATGGCAACATACCGAGTCTTGAGAAAGCTCATGTTGCCTTTGACATTATGCGGCGTTGCGGCGGCAAATGGTTGGGCGATGATATCAGGCTGGATCTAAATCTCCCAAGGCCGCATAAATAGGCAGAATGAGTGCGATGAAGAAAAGGTGTCTATTTGATTTCGGTTAGGCGGGCAGAGAGCGAAATATTGGAGCAAATGCACTGCAAAAGAATGAGAATGAAAACGAATGCAAATCAGACGGCGGATGCGAGACCAGGTGGCGAGTCAGAGGCGCGGGCTTTTCTTCTCTGGGCAGCAAAATTCGACCAGACAGGTGAGGGTTTATTGTGGTAGAGGCGGCGGTATCGTGACAAAGTGGCAGGCAGAGGAGAGAGAAAGAATGAGAAATGCAAGACCGAATAGCATTGGCGTTAGACTCGCTGAGCACACACTCATCATACACACTATACACACACACATACACACAGAGAGAGGGCCACTCCAGTTCTAGCGTTCAGGCTTCATTGGCTGGGCACGCCATGATGACGGCGCCCAGCAGCTGAAAGCGGCGCCAACCAGCTTCAAGGCCGGGGCGTCCTCCATACTCCTAGACCTCCAGTGGGGCCATCACAGGCGCTCTGCAAGCGGCGAAGCGCCCTGAAGCACTGCCTTGGTGGGACAGAACACTTGGAGGCAAAAAACAGACTAGCAGCACACGATGTAGATGGGAAAGATGGGAAAGATGGGAAAGATGGAGGAAATGAAGACAACGTGGGATGAGGCCAGAGACAGCAAGGCTCTGTGCTTTGTGACGCCGTAGGCAAACAGGTACTAGTATCATATGTAGGCGCAATACGCATATGTAGCCAAACGGGAGATGGCGAGCAGCACAAGTGGGATCGGCACGGCATTCATGGCCGTACATGTGACATGGAGGAAGCAAACAGTAAACAGCTCATGTATATTAACAGCACTGTAAGACGAGAAAGAGAGCACCGAACATCAAACGCCCGGCTCAGCACATCGAGCCCGTCACTTGACAGAGCTGGCTGATGCAGCCCCAAACATGTCCGGCGAACAATCAGAATAGAACCATGTGCCCTGCTTGCTCTTTTCTTGGGCTGAACAAGGCCCAAATGCCGTGCTGCTGAAGAGGCAACCGAAATCTGTGGTGGAGCCAGCCATGTCATAAAGCGGGCACAAGCCATTGAAGAAGTGAGGGGCAGGGCAGTGGCTTGTGGCTGTCGGTACGCTTATCAACAAATCGAGAAGCTTTGCGCATGCTAAAAGGCTAATGTAAGACGGCCGGGCAGGGGAATCAAACAGGAACTCGGGAATGGTGCGTGATGTGAAGGTGGAGTTGGGCAAACTCGGTCAGGCACCCGGCCAGGCGTTTTGCCAATCAGCTCTCGAGCGCATACATGCGCAGCTTTGCGCGCAGCTCGGATTGCTATGACGACGCGCTGCATGTTGACGAAAGGGAGAGTCGTAGAGGCGAACAGAAGAGTGGATTTGGACACTCAGCAGATGGAAATTCCATGAAGAGCAACACACAAAAAGTCTCACCTGCAGGATGACGTCGCTTCGTATGAAAAAAGAATGAGCAAGAAAACGCGGGGCGAAACTCAAACAGGAGGAGGAGGAAGCAAGCAAGCAAGCAAGCAAGTAAGCAGGCAAAAGCTCAAATAGAGAAAAAAATCAAATGAGGATGATGAGAGAGGAGGAAGAAAAAAGAGATGGATAAAGAGAGAGAAATTGTGACAGCTGAAAGGAAACGACGGGAGGTGGCAGAATCTGGCAGACAAAGGTGGTGAAGCTCGATTAGAGGGAATGTAAACTGCCATTGCTACCAACCTTCCTTCTCTCTGTGCATTTCATGGCCAGGCAGGCAGGTAGCAAAAAGCACCTGGGGAATACCTACTCTTAGGCATAATTTGGTAATACTAGTAAGTACAGCACCTACACGAGAACAGTGCAGTACACCATGCTCGACCGACTTTTGAGCATGGTTGTCTCAAGTAGCGAAATTTCAGAGAACGAACCGAGGAGGGCAAGAGACAGAAGCTAGGGCGGAAGGAATCAAGACGAGCGAATAGCCGCCACTAGAGATGCATCGTCTTTGGCTGGGGCTGCCTCTGAATATCGACATCTCAAACTAGATATTAGACTCGTGCTCTATTCGATTGACAAATTCTGCTATGCAATCGGGACGGATCACGTCCACCGGGGGCAGCGAGCGGGAAAAAGAAATCATTTTGCCTATTTGAATGGAGGCCAATAGCGCCGGTTACAGCGCTTCGATTCTCAAAGCTGAACCACGACCAGCGAATAGTTCAGAAGAGGTAAAGAAAAACAACCGGGTTCGCCATGCGAAAGAAAAAAAAAATCTCCTGTTGTAAGACGACTGCATCAGCCGAGATCGACCCACGAAAGTAGCGGCCGACGAAGATGGGTGGCATCAGTTTACGCTTCAGGCAATGTGCTACTTGCACCACGTCTTCTTTAGGCCAGTTGATCACTTGCTAACCAGTTTTCTCTTAGTAGAAGAAGAAAAGAAGTAAGACTTGTCCCATCACGAAGTAAAACCGACAAGCAACGTCATTGCAAGGGGTGCATCCCTACGAGACAACAAACCGCCGGAGACGCTGCTGCGATCCTCCAAAGACAGAAAGTTGCCTGATATACCTATTCTAAGCTGACTTGCTACTAGGTGGCCCGGACCGATCCGGTCTGGGTTTAGCAAGCAGGAGCAGAAAAAGTCAATTGGGACTAAGCGCTCCTTTTCTCTCTATACACTTACAAGTTACAACTGAGAAATGTGGCTGACAACAATGGCAGTCACACATTGTTCGACAAGTTGGGGGCAACAAGCGGGTCGGAGGGCGTTGAGGAGCGTGGGATGAATCTCTACTAAGAATATACCTACATGCAAACCATCCTCGGCCGAGAGAAGCGTTAATGACGCAGCTGAACAGGAGAACAAGACCGGCCCCACCCATGGAATTCTTCTCTCCCTCTTTTATGGCCTCTTTTCCTATTTAATTTCGGTTGAGCTGCTGAATATGGGGTTTGTGAAAGACTCTCTCCACATACAAAGCTGGGACCCGACTCCATTGCGCGATCTCGACTTTCCGAGGCATACGGAGTATATGGAGTACATACGAATGTTATGCAGTCTTGGATCTACGGGGAGCTCTTTCTATTCCGGGTTGTCCCTTTGGCCCCGTCACATGTGACGCATCATACCAATAGTCTCTTCTTTCTCGTCTAATTTGAAGCAGGGTCTTGAAGTACCTATTCTACACAGACCGGAGCCTACGACAGCACGGATGCCGCGATTATTTCTGGGTCTGCTCGAATCCCTCCGAGCCGAGACATAAAGAAGAATGCCGGTATAGGGTCTTACAGCTTCTCTTCTTTCTACACCTCTCCTGTCTCAGCATCCCGAAGAGCTATGCGCATTAACAATTATCGAAACAGCATGGAGCGCTGCATCATCACCTCGTACGATTTTACATCCATGTCCAGAGCGCGGGATGCGACAATACTAATGTGCCAAAAGTCATAGGGTTTGACGTTTAGAAAATCGCCGAATGCTACCAAGAGTTGGTGCCTAGGTAGGCCGCCTATGTAGTATTGCTGGTGGATCAAGCAAGTAGCAGCTGACGAGCCTCAAAGGGGGAAACACTCGCTAGTACATACCTACATACCAACTGGCGGCCCCGAGTCTCAGTACCCGGATGACTGGCCGCACAAGTAAGCACCACACACCGTACCTTATACGGCTGGCCCCCCCCGTGGGAAGATTATAGGCATTATAAGGAGCTGTTCCGTCATCTCCAAGGCGTCGCAAGAGCAAACCGCCGCCCGTACGTGCAAGCGATTAACACCCAGGCAAATCGCGATGCGCTTCATGCAAAGAAGCACGGGTGGCGGTCTTCTCCGTAGCGTGGCTGTGCTGTCCATGCTGTCCATGCCGAGGTGCTACTTACTATCGCTGCCGTCACTACTAAGTAGCTGCCGTGAATGCGAGTCAGGACCAACATACATAATTGTACATACGGACTCTTTAGTCTTGCCGTCTGTTGTCCGCCAAAGTGCGGCCCGTGTTGGTGGCAGACGAGTAGCGGCATCAAACCATGTGGCTAGGGCTGGAGCCTCAGTCCCGATACTACCATGTAGACTTCCTAATGCTAATCGTGGTTACTACAATCTGTCGGTATTCCCAATGCAGTATTGTCACTACCGCTGCAGCACTACCAATTCAGGCGAAGCTGCCAATGACAACAAAGACAAAGCCCAGTCTATCCCATAAAAGCTTACGAGGGGTATTAACCCGGAGTAACCCTGGACGTCTCCTCATCTTTTCCTAGTCAAGCTCAAGGCCTCTCCCAAAAGAATCACAAAAGATGCTACTGCCGACGCAGACAAAGACAAAGAACCTTGACAAAAGGGTAAAATCCCTTGACATTTCCCGGGGCTTGATTGGCCGCCCAAGTCCCGGTTGTCGGCAAGTGGCCTTGCATAATACCCGCACAGCATACCAGGAACCAACAGGGCTCAATAACCAGGTGTCATTGAGACAAGAGAATTTTTTTTTATATCCCTCTGATGGCGTGTTATTGACAGAATGTACCCATATTTAGTCGTTCGATTTTTCGGTCGCCCCAATAGACTAGGGTCCCAATCTACGGAGGGCCCTGATGCTATAGTTTAATTTGGAGGTGACGGCATCCCGGCCAAGCCACTTGCTCGCGTGCTGGCCAGCCACTGTCCACTTTTTTTCCTCTTTCCTTTTTGTCTTGCTTCTGTATAATCCTGCCATCTTCCATGGGTCGGAGGAAATAATGCGGGATGAGTGTTCCTGTATTCTAGAACGGGCGCCTGAGATTGGGTGCTTTGTGAGCCGTGTCCACGGAGTCGCCCCCCTGTCTCGAATCATACGATTCACTCGGCTTTCGAAGCCTCCATCAACGCAAATGTGGTCCAGAAAACGCGGTGACGTTTGTGCAGCGAACGGATGAGAAGGGATTTAGAATTTTTTTTTTTTTTTTCCTTTTTTCCTTTTTTCCCTCTTTTTTTCACTAGGAGCCGCCGGGATTGGCGCTGTGAAATGCGGCACGAGTGCGGCCTTTGGCCGGGTCATTACGGGGAGAAACCGAGATAAGTCGCGCCATGATGTTTGCTTTACTTTTTGCCTTCTCCCCAACAAGACTGGGACCATCTTTGAAAAGTTTTTTTCATAGATAAACGGCTTTGTGCCTGCCTGCTCCCGGAATCTTGGAATCTTCCTTTCTCCCCATATAACCATATAACATTGATTTGCCACTGCTGTTTGTTTCCTACGGAGTCCTTCTACTGTCTTTCCTTCTTCAAGTTTCTGTCGTGTATAGTGCTTAATAGTTTTTGAAATTATTTTGTTACATCTTCGTGTACTATACCATCTACCCTTGACTTGACTTGACTTGAAGCAGCCCTTATCAACACTTTCAACTACTCCCAACTCAGCTCAGACAATGGCCTTGACTGCCCATCAGGTCAAGATTGTCAGGGATACTATCCCAGCCCTGACCGAACATGGAGAGCTCATTGCAAGCACCTTCTACGGCAACATGCTGAGAGCTCACCCCGAGCTCAATGACTACTTCAACACAGTCAACATGGCCAATGGCCGTCAGCCACGAGCACTCATCGCCATCATTCTCAGCTTCGCCAACAACATCACGCACATCACCGAGCTGATCCCCAAGATGGAGCGCATGTGCCAGAAGCACTGCTCGCTGGGGATCCTACCCGAACACTATGACATTGTTGGCAAGTATCTCATCGCCGCCTTTGGAGAAATCCTCGGCCCGGCCATGACTCCTGCAGTTCAGATTGCCTGGAACAAGGCATACTGGGTGCTTGCAAAGATGCTCATCGGGCGAGAGGCCCAGCTGTATCACGACTGGCAGCACTGGCAAGGCTGGCGACGCTTCCGCGTCCAGCAAAAGGTGGAAGAAGCTGAGGACGTGTATTCGTACTACCTGGTTCCCGAGGATGGCAAACTGCTGCCTTCTTTCATGCCGGGCCAGTACGTCTCGGTGCGTGTCATGGTGCCGGACATTGGATACTGGCAGAACCGACAATACTCCCTGAGCGAGCAGCCGAAGCAGGAGTACTATCGCATCACCATCAAGCGTGATCGAGGAGCGCAGACGGTTCGTCAGCCGAGCTATCTGTGGTCCTCATATGGCACGCATCCCGGCGTCGTGTCCAACATGATTATCGACCAGAAGAACGTCGGTGACATTATCGAACTCACCCACCCTGCTGGCGAATTCTTCCTCGACACGTTCAACACTGCCAACGCACCGCTCGTGCTGCTCTCGGCCGGTGTTGGCGTCACTCCCATGGTGTCCATCCTCAACTCCGTCATTGAAAAGCAGCCCAGCAGGCCGATATCCTGGATCCAAGGCTCACGAGATTCGGTTCCCTTTTATCTCCACGTCCGCAAAATTGCCCGAGATAGGCCCACCATGAAGGTCAACATCTTCAAGACGCAGCTTGCGGATTCCGACCTCGCGGGCGTCACGTACGACCACGACGCCAAGATTGATCTTGCAAAAGTGCACAGGGAGGATCTGTGGCTGGATAATTCCGCCACCGAGTATTTCGTCTGCGGGCCGGAGCAGTTCATGATGGAGATGGCGAGGCGCCTGAGAGAGTTTGGCGTGCATAGCGATAGGATCAAGCTGGAGCTGTTTAGCACTGGCGATACAGAGTTCCAGGTGGATGCGTTGAGCATTGCGTCTGGACGGTCGTTGGGTGCACCGAGATCTGGGGTGGCATCTGGAGCGGCGTCTACGAACAGCGGCAGCGATTAGAAGAAGAAGAAGAAGAAGGAAGAAGAAGAAGAAGAAGAAAAGAAGGGCGAGCAAAAAGACGAACGATGGCACATTCTTGCTGTTGGGAGACAAACGAGGCAGCGCAACGCAACGCAACGCAACACAAGATTGCATATGCATGCATATTACATACACACAAAACTTAACGCAAGTGAAAAGAACGAAATTTAATTGGGTCAATTGGAGCATAGAAGATAGAAAACCGGGCAACATGGAAAAGAATTTTTGATTGGGATGGATGGCATTATTATTATTATTATTATATATACTGGCAGAGATATACGACCATGTTGAACATTTATATACAATATACATATGAAAGAGAGAGGCTGGCGGGAAAAAGAGAAATTTTTGGAATCTTGCACTGTTTTACTTGAAATGGTATTAGTTAGTTGGTTGGGAAAGTTGCGCATAAAGATATGTTTTAATACACAATTTCTTCTCCTCCATTCAAGATCTGTATGTGCTTACGTATTCGAATTGGATAATAGAGACATGATGCATCACCCTTTCGTCAGATCAATCGTGATTCTCCATGTTTTATCTCTGCCAAGCTCTTGCAGTTGGTCCCCCTTTGAATTCCTCGCAGAAATCGCTTATCTAGTCCCACTGAGCGCCGCGTGGGTATTCCTACATGTACAAAACCGTCATATGCAGCTTGCCTTTGTCCATGTGCTTTTGCCAAGATACGACATGTTATAGGTACTCAATCGTCGTTGGCTATTTAGCTACTTCGGCAGCCTGGCCTCTGTCGTCTTCTAGGGGTGATTTATATACAAGTTTCATGACGGACTCTTCATCCTGGACGGTGGATCTGTGCCGCCGTCCTTAATCAAGCTTGTTCTGGGAGGACCCGTGCCTTCGGGGAAGACTCCCTAGCCGTCGATCTTCCATATTTGGCGCCTCATTAGTCCTTCAAAAGGGGATTTGGTGGCTGAGATGGGGAGTCTCTATATACACGCAGCAAGTTTAGTTAGCACGCATAAGCTCTCGGGACGATTTGAGCCAGTCATTATGAGATTCTTGCCTTTTTTGAGTATTTGATTTCCTTTTGTAATTTCATGTCGATGGGCCTCCTTCACCAAATGCAGCTGTCCACAAAGCGAGCCTGGCCATTCTATGGCCGCAGCCGTGGCCAAGTGCTTCTTCGAGCGTCTCTGCTCCACTTTTGCTCCCCCATAACCTAGTAGCGTAGCATTGAAATAGCCACAATTAACAGCTAGAGCTGAACAGTGTCTCTGCCGAAAAGCCTGGCCAATTACAGTTCCTCCGCTATCACAATGTGACTGTTCTCGCAGCCTCTGCACTACAACGATGGAGAGAGCAAGCACAAGCGAGAATACTGGTCAGCAGCAATCCTTCCTCGCTCTAAACTGCAGGGGCATTCCATGTTAGTTGCAGTATTTTGAACATTGCATACGATTCAAGGCGGCTGTAATGTTAGTGCGCAAAAGCCCTACACCATCCATTCGCTCTTAACACCGAGCACCAGTTGGCGGAATAATGGGTGTGCCCTCCAAGAAAATTCTGGATCAACAAGGGTTGCATTCCCCTTCTCACCTCGCATGAATATGACTTGTGATAGCTTTCTTTCCTCCTGCTTGCATGCATGCGGTTGGCTGTGGCAGAATTGACCGAGTAGACAAGTATCCTCTTCCAGGTACGTATTGGTTTGAGCAGTCGAGTTGCTCCTTTGGGATAACATGCAGGGCGGTTTCGGGCTTTCGGCTATACAGCTGCAAGCCGGAGGAGAGGAGGACGGGGCGCCTGTGGACTCAGACGTTACGCGAGTCGGGTGCCTCACTAGGATATGCAGACAGATAGTAGTATTTATGCATACTGTATCGGTTGTAAAACTGACTCGTAGTAATCAAGGCCAACAATTGCTCACAGTCGCAGACGCGTTACTCTTCAGATAGGCAGAGCTTAAATCGAGCTGTCAAACACCCAACGCCTTTCTTTAGGCTCATACCCACTCCCCGAGTAGTCTCGTCGGTAGGGCGATTCTTGGCGCCTTCGCGGGACGCCTCCCGTCAGCACTTTCAGCGCGTCCATCAGCAGCCTAATGTCAACTCCATAACGGGTATCGGCATATCGCTTGGTGCTTTTCTAGGCGTCACGATTGTACCTAGTGTTAGCACCTTCTAGACTATGGGTAGTTCCGTGATAGGTTTCGTTAGCCGGAGATCTACTCCGTGGAAGCCCGAGGGAAGAACCTTGGTGATGGGCAGACGGCGGCGGATAGCTCGCCTCGAAGCTGCTAGTAATCATAGGCAGTGCTGCTAGCTAGCTTGGAATGCCACCATCGTACTTGTAGAAATCTGACCAATCCCTTTTGTTGTCTTCATGTTTCGTTGTCTTGGTCTTGATAAAGCCGCTGACAGCAAACGACTACGAGCTGCCTGGCACAAGTTCAAGGGCATGCTTTGAAGGTTTGCTGCCTTTCGCCTCACCCCCTTTTTTTCCTCATCTCATCTCTTGGGAACTCGTGCCTCGCACACTCCTTCTTTCTCTTTCTCTCGACAATTCTGGCCTCGTGTGATTTTGCTCAATCATACCATGACTCGAGCCCCTTTACTCTTGTTTGCTCCCAGCAGGAATGGCTAATTGGACTGGCAAACAATCGGCAAACTTACCCCGCGTCTCTCTCTCTAATCTTGTCCTCGTTTTTTCTTCGCTATCTCTCTCTCTTTCATAATTTGGGGGGACCCCAGCCAGGTCCAGGCTTTTATGCTGATCTGGACGAAAGCTTCCAATCCTTGCGCACGGCCTGAGCGTCAACTGTTTCTCTTTTCCGCCATTTCGCAGGACACCAACCCCGGCAGATTTTCTCCTCAATTCAATCAAGGACACTTTTTTTTTTTTTTACCGCCAGTGTGTAGCATTTTATCTTTTCAAAGCAAGCGATATTGAAAAGCTGCCTCTGATATTAGCTTTTTCTTCCTTGTTCATATTTTCTAGCATGTCTTGACTCCGTTTCGTCCGCTTTTTACCGATTTCATCTATTTTAATTTTCCCTTTTGAGGCTCAACTGTTGTTTTGTAATACGAAATCTGCAGCCACAAAGGGCTTACCAAACAGATTGACTGCATGGAAGAGCCGGTGAACAATTTGGACACTTCATTCTGCCATTTTGCCCGCGACTCGTCATGCCACGCAGAGTCAGGAAGACGCCGTGGAGTCGCACAGGATGCAGCACTTGCAAGCGCAGAAGAAAGAAATGTGAGTTTTACGCCCATTTGTTTTAGTTCCATCGCCGAGCTCCAGTCCTAGATCCAGGCTCCAGGCTCCCACGCTCTAATTCCGAGCGAGCGGGCCTCTCTGGGAAAGATCTCGACGGCCCTGACGGGATCTTGTGGGTGCGTGTATCAGACACCTGAAAGAGACGGAGAGACGTGGAGAGAGACATGGGGAGACAAGCAAGAGACAAGAGATGAGATAGCTGACTTGACCTTTTCAAACTTTGCAGGTGATGGCCAGAAACCAAAGTAAGTTGCCATGCTGCGTCGGAGAAGTTGTCAACTGCCGTAGAAAGATTCTAGCCCCGACGTTGCCGCCCCTACTACGATGATTCTTACGGTTTTGGGCATTTATAAATAGCTCTTCTTTTTTAGCAAGGAAATCCACTAACGGCATGGCCTTTCTAGATGTCAGACATGTCTCCGGCTGGGCCTTGAGTGCGTGCAGTTCGACATCTTCTGTCCCATCAACGTCGTCACGCCGACACGCGATTCTCGGCCGACCAGAGCGGTGACAGACGGCGAGGACCAGGACGAAGCGAGCCACTCAAGCCCATCCTCGTCGGGTTCGGCTGATGACGCCGGTGGCTCCAGCGATGCGGCGGAGTCGTCGCCATCACCGTCGTCGTCTGCGGCGTTGATCCCGGCAACGACAACAGCGGCAGCTTGGAGACACAGGAGACACTCTGAGCTGATGCTGTTGGACTCCTCCCCGCTGTCATCGTCATCGTCATCGTCGTCATCACCGCCGTTGTACGGCCAACAGCAGATCGTCTTCCGCACTCGCGGCAGCGCATCGGCCATGCGGCACGGGCCGTCGATGGCAGGGCCAGTGCCATCACTGTCTGCGTTTTCTTACCTTTCTACGAATCAATACTTTTTCCTGCAATACTACCTGGAGCGGCTGAGTAATGTGCTAGTAAATGCCAACAGCGATTCTAACCCACTCAAATCGCTCATCTTGCCGCGCATCGCCTCGTCGAATCTACTGCTGGACGCCATCTGCGCCACGGCGTCGCTGCACCGGTCCAGCGCCTCTGATGCGGATCCGTTGGCGTATTCGGACGCAACGCGGTACTACGTTCGTGTGTTGTCTGCGGTGCGCGATTTGATTCCCCAAGTGACGAATTCGACCTCAAAGTCGCCAAAATCGGGCAGCAGGGGGGGCATGATGATGATATCCGATGGTGAATCAAGTCCGGGCAGCAGCAAAGGCAGTAGGAGCAGTAAGAATAGCGACAAGAACAGCAAGGCCAAGAAGAAAACGGCAGCGGGTGTCGAGGACGTCGAAATGGCTGAGATGGCCATCCTGGCGTCCATCTTCCTCTGCAAGTACGAGATTATCAAGGACGGCGTGGAGAGCTGGCGCCTCCATCTGAAAGGCATCGAATCTTTATGCCGGTCACTGAGTCCCGAGCAGACGGCTTCCATGGCCAACACGCTGGCCTATGTCCGTAGTTTGTATGTTGCCAACTCTGATGACGATGAATATGAATAGGGCTAATCGGGATTTGTAGCATGTCGTATCATAAAAACATTGCGCGCATCACCGAATATGCGCCGCATTCAACAGGAGAGGAGTTTGAGCATGAGCCATTCGAACTGGGCAAGCTATTCCCCGTAGACCCGTACATGGGATTCTCCCAGAGTCTCATCATCCTGCTGGGCCGGGTCAGCAACCTGCTCGTTATTAACACGAGAGACGGGCCACACGAGCTAAGGCTAGAAATAGAGACAATGTATGTGAAGAACCAGAGCCTCTCACTGTTCTCCTCAAACTCCCTCATATAGATGACGTGGCTGACTCTCCATGTTCAATAGATTGAGCCTGCTTGCCAGGAGAAGCTGGGACGCAGACCGCTTCGCCATCCCTGAAGGCATGGGCATGTCGACGATTGAAAACTCAACCACCATTGCTGAGGCATACTACTGTGCCATCATTGCCTGTATTCATGCCGTGCTCGAAGTTGTAGCCGAGAGAGAGGCTGCAGCCGCCATCTCACCCATGGCCATGGCTGAGGAACAATTTCAGTTTGGGTCTCCTCCATTACAGCCTTCATCACAGACCTTTATCGACTGGGCATCCCTACATGCCCTCCTTCCTATAGCTAAAGCCGATGCTCTAACGGAATGTCTTGCCGGCATAGCACGGGTACCGCTTGGAGCCCCGGAGGAGGCCGGCCTTTTGCCGCTACTCTTCATCGTGGCGTGCGAGACGACTCGAGAGGATCAGGCCCATGAGGCTCTGCTCAGGGTCGAAGCTCTAGGGAGCCACATTGGATTAGGAAACGTTAGATGTGCGAGTGAGTTGCTGAAACAGGTGTGGTTAAGGCGGTCGACGCAGCGAGACTTTCATGATTGGCGAGGACTGTTGGCGCAGCTGCAGTGGGATCTAATCATTACCTGAAGAACCCTCTAAGCTACATAGAGGTGGTTTCTGTGAAGTGGCCCCTTCATCATCATTATCCTCATCTTCACCACTATCTCGTTGTTCACGATTGGCACAGGAGAGAGAGAGAGAGATGAATAGAGAAGAGACATGGCGCATTTTTGATCTAAAATGATGTCTTTCGTTGCTCGTCTTTTGCTTGCTCGATAATTTCGTTTCGGCTTTCTTAGCTCGTTTCTGCTCGGTCTGGCGTGCTCTTTGTCCGCTATCGGTTCATCTTATTCGTTCTGGAGCTGTTCTAGAGCTCCATGCTTAATCGGTTTGTGGTATCTGCATAGTATCTCATGGGGCGCACGCGAAATGGAGGATATGGCGTTATTGTCGTAGCTGTAGAGATAGCTGCAAAACAATGAAGAAAATTACCAAAATCGGTAATTCCCTGAGAATTCCATCATTGGAGAGAGCAACAAAAAATGGGGTCCTTGAGCTTTCTTTTAGCTTTTATTAGTTCATTGGAGTTTGGTCCACAGAATTGATAATGGAGAACGGTTAGTGCTGTCTCCCACGTGTTTCATTGTGAGAAAAAGTAGCCCCATTTTGCTTCTTTGATGGCTTCAAGAAGTTGTAGAAGTGTAAAGACGGACCAAGCCAGCAGCAATAAAGAAGGACAAAATAAATACATAGAAGAGCAATGCTGTAAAGGCGATTAATAAGTAAAAAAAAAATAAAGAGAGAGAGGGAAACCCCCACAGCGGGATCTTTCTTTAGTGCGCGTATCTTTGGCCCAAACGGGTCATGGAAAAGGATGGCGGAGTGCGGCACAGGATAGCTCTTTTTGGGAAAGCAAACCTCCGCATTTCTTTTTGCTGTTGGGTTTCTTATGGGTAAATGGACAATCATTGTGGCTTCTGGTGTGTTGTTTCCGGTTTGGGAAGCTCAGGCGTAACTTGTACCTTAGCTGGCGAAGATATGACGGGTGATCTGATACCAGCAGCAGGATATACTTTTCACACTGTGATACAAGTTAGTGCCAAGACTACGGACCGTATAGGACGAGCAATGGAGCAATGCCACGACGAACTCCCTGCGTGTCACAACCGCCGGTACGAGGCTTTGGACTGTGGCAGATAAGAGCATGGCTGGTATAAGATGGCGGCCAGCCCCCTTCTCGATCCATCGAGCCCTGGGCACCTGTCACCTTCGGAGTGTTTCTGACTAGTCATCTTGGATCTCGGCTTCGTTACAGACCTGGGGCGGCATATGAGACATCCTTGCTCAATAATACCTAAACGTTCTTGTGTTAGCACAGGGGGGTATACTACTAGGTTTTCATAACAACAACTCATACTCCGTTGTTCATACATCATACTGAGGGGTAGAGGGAAAGAAAGAAGAAAAGAGAACAATACCTCTAGAGTTCTCCGCCACAATGTCTCACAATCATCCCTTCGACCCTATTCGTCCCGACGAAATCTCTCTCGCCACAACCATCCTCAAAGCCTCTCTCCCAGGCGTCAACCTTCGCTTCAAGGTCATCGACGTCAAGGAGCCCATCAAGAAGGATGTCATCCCCTATATTGAGGCTGAGCGGACAGGCCAACCGCTCCCCCGCCACCTCCACGCCTGCTATACAGCTACTTACACCGACTGGACACCCATGCGTTCCTCAAGGCCGTCATCAACGTAGACACCAAGGCCGTCATTTCCCTCAAGGAGCTGCCGAGCCATATCCAGGGCCCTGTCGATATCGATGAGATGATTGGTCTGGAGACGGTCTGCCTGCAGCACCCCAGAGTCATCGAGGAGATCGCCAAGCTGCAACTGCCGGAGGGCGTCACCGTCTGTACAGACCCCTGGATCTACGGCACCGACGATGAGAAGGAGAACCGCCGCCTAGTGCAGTTCTACATGTTCATCGTTCCCGTGAACCATCCACAGTCGAACCATTACTCGCTGCCGTGTGCTTTTTCTCCTGTTCTGGATGCCAACACCAGCGAACTCGTCCGTATTGACTACCTGCCCACAGGTGGCGATCACAGCACCACTGAGACACAGCCGTGGAAGCCGGTCAAGGCTGTCGAGTACGCTCACGACCTCATTGAGACTCCACCGAGACAGGATCTCAAGCCATTGATTGTGCAGCAGCCCGAGGGCCCATCTTTCTCTCTGGAAGGCCACCTTGTGCAGTGGCAGAAATGGCGGTTCCGCGTCGGCTTCAACTACCGTGAAGGCTTGGTGCTGTACAACCTCGCCTTTGACGGCCGCAATGTCTTTTACCGTCTGTCACTGTCCGAGATGACGGTGCCCTACGGTGATCCACGACGGCCCTTCCACCGTAAGCAGGCCTTTGACGTGGGAGACGTTGGACTGGGCATCACCTGCAACCAGCTCAGCCTGGGCTGTGATTGTCTCGGCCACATCAAGTACTTTGACGGCTTCCGCATCAACTCCCAAGGCCGGCCCGTGCATCTTCAAAACGTCATCTGCCTCCACGAGCAAGATGCGGGCATCCTGCACAAGCACACAAACTACCGTAACGGTGAGGCCACAGTTGTGCGAAACCGCCAGTTGGTGGTGCAAATGATCTGTACCGTGTCCAACTACGAGTACATTTTTGCCTGGGTGCTGGACCAGGCGGGCGGCATCGAGTTCGAGATTCGTGCCACGGGCATCTTGTCGACCATCCCCATTGACGACAACGAGGGCCTGAAGCTGCCATTCTCGACGCCCGTGGGCCCTGGCGTCTCGGCACCGTATCATCAGCACATCTTCAACTTGCGAGTCGACCCGGCTATTGATGGCTTCAACAACACGGTTGTATACGAGGACAGCGTGCCCCTGGTGCCCGAGGAACACGGCATAGATGACCCTTACGGCGTTGGATACGTGGCCAAAACAACGGTTCTCGACCGCGCAGGCTTTGCCGATAACAATGTTGAGCTTGGCCGAGTCTTCAAGATCCGCAACGACAGCGTCATCAACGCCATCAGCCACAAGCCCGTCGCCTACAAGGTGCAGACGGTGGCCAGCCAGCGCATGATTATGTCGTCTCGCTCATTCAACGCCCGTCGAGCGCGCTTCCACGAGCATCCCGTCTGGGTTACCCGCTACCAAGACGACGAGCTCTATGCCGCTGGCGAGTTCACCAACCAGAGCCGTGAGAGCACTGGCGTGGATAAGTGGGCGGCGCGAGGCGACAACATTCAGAACCAAGACGTGGTGTTTTGGCACACATTTGCGCTGACGCACAACCCGAGGCCCGAGGACTTTCCTGTGATGCCCGTCGAGAGACTCAGCGTGCACTTTAAGCCAAATGGATTCCACGAGAAGAATCCGGCCTTGGATGTGCCCAGCTCGCAGCAGGCAGTGAATAAGTCGACGTTGGTGGAGGAGGTGGCGAAAGCAGTGTGCTGTGCTGAATCAAGGAGCGGGTTGTAAGTACCTAGACATGAGAAGAGTGTTTGACATTGATGGAATAACAAAGGGGTGAATGAAAGAAAAGAGAGGCGAATCAGAAAGGAGATGAAGAAATATAGAGAAGGAGAAAGCAGAGAGAGGTGGCGCCGGAGAGGATAAATTAAGAAAGGCAAGAGAGAAGGACAGATTATAGAGGAGAGGAGAGGAGAAGATAAGGAGAGGATAAGGAGAGCGACGTCTGGGATATTGGAATTGAAGATGTGATATCATGATGATACATGGTGGTCGAAAATCATGGCAACTGCCATATCAGTCAGTGCCTTCTTGTTCTTGAGAAAAGCACTTGGTACCATGTAGAAGAGAAAGAACAAA